>NC_135884.1:136652103-137852103 GCF_964194155.1 Cetorhinus maximus | reverse complement strand
ACTGCAAAAAAGATGGATTAATGCTTCGGGTGCAGGCCCTTTTAGTCTGAAGGGTTTTAGTCATCATTGCTATGTTTCAGCTGTGTTTAGCCTACCCTTGAAGGATTAAACAGCCAGAAAGATTGAACATAAGCTTTCTTTTCCTGTTTGGAACATAGGCAATAAACGTAATCTCCAAGCTTTACGGTTACTATGGCAACGGAGTGTTCCACCAGCTAACGATTATGACCTAAAGGGGACCACTGAAGCCCTATCACTGAAGGGAGCACAAATTAGGTAGTAATGTAACTCGCACAGTTGTGATTGAAGGGAGCTCAGAAAAGCTGATTTGCAGCCCAGCCGGCTAACGTCCGAAATAGAAGAAAAGCTGTGAATCAGCAGCTGAGAAGAATGAAGTCTGAAGACAATAAGGAACTTTCTTTCCAAAATTGGAGATTTGATTGGTTAGTTTTTTTCTTTTTGTCATGTTTTTGTAAGCATTTTGTGCTGGAACTTTTTTTAAGGGATTGTGAATGAGCGCTGCTGTTATTGCAGTAAATAAAGCAGCTTGAACTTGACTGTGTCCTACACTGAAAGTATTTTGTCAGTTAGGATGGAACGGATTCGTTGCATTGCTTCATTCATTGGCCAAATACTTCACATTTGTTAATGTGGCGGGGAGAAATATAAGTTGGCCACTTATTGATTGATTGTATGATGTACAATTTTAATAAGTTAACCCTTTCTTTCAAGCCAGGTAAAGGTTAACACTGTATATCGAATGTCATTGCACTGCTTCCTGCCACCATCCTCTTATGGTTCCGTCTAGCTAAAGTAAAAATATGAAGCCAACACCTTACAACAGGAAGAAGAGCAAGGACAACTTGTATTTATATGGCAGGTTTAACAAAACAAAATGTCCTACAGGCTTCACAGGAGTGTAATAAGGCAAGAGATAGATTCGAAGGGGTGTTTTATAGGAAGAAAGAGAGGGAGAAGTTCAGGGAGGGAATTCCTGAGCTTAAGGCCCTAGGCAGCTGAAGGCATAGCCACCAATGGTGAAGCAATTAAAATCAGAGGCCCAAATTAGAGCACAGCTATCTCAAAGAGTTGTGGAAGAGCAAGAGGCGACTTGATTGAAACCTTTAAGATCCTGCGTGGACTTGACAGGGTGGATGCTGAAAGAATGTTTCCCATGGTGAGAGACACTAGAACTAGGGGACACAGTTTAAAAATAAGGGGTCTCCCTTTTAAGACTGAGATGAGGAGAATTTTTTTTCTCTGAGGGTCGTGAGTCTTTGGAACTCGTCCTCAAAAGGCAGTGGAAGCAGAGTCCTCAAATATTTTTAAGGCAGTGCCTGATAGATTCTTGATGTGGAAAGGGGTAAAAGGTTATTGAGGGTAGGCGGGAACATGGAGTTGAGGTTACAATCAGATCAGCCACGATCTTATTGAATGGTGGAGCAGGCTTGAAGGGCTGTGTGGCCTACACCTCTTCCTAAATCGTATGTTCCCGTGTTTAAAAACCTAGATCTACGCTTGCATTATGGTGAAGTACTGATGGAGTGCTGCATTGTCAGAGGTCTTTTGGATGAGGTGTTAACCTGGCTTGCTAGCTTAGGTAGACGTAAAAGGTCCCACAACAACCTTTTACCTTTTGAAGATGAGGATATTATATCTGGTGTCCTGGTCAACATTTATCACTCAAGCATTTGAAGCCAAAAATATTAACTGGTTGTTCGTCTCGTTGCTGTTTGTTGAGGCCTTCCCATGCATTAACGAACTGCTGTGTCTGCCTATAAAACAACAGTGACAGTTACATCTCAAAAGTAATTAAGTGCTGTGAAGTACTTTCTGACATCATGAGGATGTGAAAAGTGCTATAACGATGCGGGTTCATCATTCCGTCTTGGTGTTTTGTTTTGTTTTGAAAATGTGCAGGAAGGCCTATGAGTGATTTCTCTGCTGCTTCATGAAGAGTAAAACCGTAAGGAAGAAGTGTACATGTACCCAAACAAAAGAATACATGGCATTGTCTAGTGAGGTCATCTGAGGTCTCGCGAAAAACTGCATGTTGGCTTTTTTCCCCCACAGTGTAAATACTGTGACTCGTTCCTTTGTGTACATTGTGAAATTCTGATATCAGTTAATCTCTCTCTCTCTCTCTCTCTATCTCTCTCTCTTCCCCCGCAACTATAAAACATCCTCCCCCATTCCCAATCAATATGTGTGCTTTGGTGTGTCGGTAGAAAGTTTAGAGGTAAAACTGTTTCCTTACAGTGGTCTGGTCCTGTAAAATTCTTCAAATGCCCTTTTATAGGTTTTAGGGACCTGCAGTTATCTGCAAGAAAAGATGGGAAACGCAGAGAGCCATGGATTGAATAGAATGTGGAGATCTCAATTTTCTCTTGAAGAACAGACTATCCTGGATAAGGTTTTCGACTCTGTGTCCAGCTCAAACACCACTGAAGTCACAAAAAGTGGAAAAGCTGCTCAGAAGCAAATTACCCTGGCCATGTTAAAGGTAAGCATTTAACAGAAGGGCTGGAAGTGAAACGATTTATCATGACAAATAGAAATTTATCCCCAATTCCCCTAGCAAAACCTTCAAACTACGGAGATGCAATCCAAAAATAAGTTGCATCAAAAGTTTATTTGTTTATAAAACATTAATGTACCCCTTCTTTCTGCCTCTTGTCCTTCCTAATATTTTGCTCTGACTAAACATTGAAAAAGGAAGTCCCTGCTTTTATGACAGAACGACTTTCCCTTATTGTCATGTATGTTTATGCTGCAGGGTAGTTTTGTTGGATGACGATGCATTAGTCTGTCGTATTTTTGACTTTCGTTTCTAGCCGTCCGTAATGTTTGATCATGGTCTGTACAGAGAAGCTGTGCTACTGACCTATGTGACAGGCCAAGAGGCCAGCACAGTTATTTCTACCCTGATGCTGAGGCACATGATTAACAAATCCATATCGACCTGTATAGGGTTTTCAGTGTTGGCTGGATCTGCGACACAAAGGCTTTGAATTCTGAATATTGGGATGGAGCATACATTTTGTTTGATTACTTCTGATTGCTAAAAGGAATCTGAGTTAATTTGTGAGGGAATGGATGTGCAGATGTTTAGCTTTTTAAAAAAAAATTGTTCTTGTGATGTAGTTTTGCCAGTACAGTCCCACATAAAGTTGCTCACCTCTAGTTGTCTGGTGGGGGTGACCGTTTTTGTTGAACAATATAGCTGCTGGCTCATATCCTGTTGAATCAGTGCCAGGCTGGAATGAATATTCAGCAACTTGGAGTTGGAACAGACGTCTCCTTCACAAATTCTTCCCGTTCTAAAGTTATTACGTTCCTCTTCCCGAAATGGGACTCTAGATAACGTGAGACTTCAGAGCTTTATAGATGAAAGTTCTTGTGGACGGATCAGAGTTCATTGAGAAGTCTGTGGACCTCTTGACATTTGTGTTCAAACCCATAAGTTTATAAGAAACTTCTCAATTTATCAGTATTGCTATCATCAGCTGCAAGATATAATTTTACATCAGCAATAGAATTAGCCAAGTAAGGTTATGGCCACATTCCTGACCGCGCTTAATTAAGTATACATTTGTCTGAAGTTGCTTAAGTAAGTTGAGCAAAAGGAATTGAGGGGAAGAGGCCCCATAGCTTTATTATAGGGCACCTCTAGCTTCTGAGAATAATCAGTATACTTTGCCTCCCAGGCTAACCACTTTGCCAATTGTGTAAAATTTAAACTTAAGCTTTCTGGCTTCATCTTTTGGTTTTCTTGCACTGGGACGGACAGGACTTGAAATGCTCTGGTTCACACACTGCCTAGTTTCTGCCTCCTCCCTTCTTATCTGCCCCCATTTTCTGGACAGCACGTTCAGTGGCTTGTGAGCGTGTGCTAATGAGATTAAAACAAGGGAAATGTTTTCCTTGCCGGGTTTCCTGCCGTTTGCTCTAGTCATGGTGCTAGATGCAGGGACTTTGGTTTCCAGCATTCAAAAGCCAGCAGAGTGGCAATAAAAGGATGCTCCTGGCAGTGAGGGCACGTGCTTGCCAGACATTGCCATCCCCCTCCCTTTTGTTTTTTTCAATAATTTATATAGATTTTTCTTTTCCCACCTATTTCCATTATTTTTAAATCTATAACTGTAATACCCAGTCAGTCTTTCCACCCCACTCCCACTAGAGCTGTACCTTGAGTGTCCTGCCATCCATTCTTAATTAGCACATTTTCTTAGATAATATCACCACCTTTAACACCTCTTTGTTCCTTTTGTCTGTGACATCTTTTGATTATCTGCTCCTATCACTGCTTGCTTGTCCCTACAACCACCCCTCCCCCAACTTCTCTCCCCCCACCCCCCCACCCCCCCCACCCCCAACCTTAAACCAGCTTATATTTCACCCCTCTCCTAACTTCATTCAGTTCTGCTGAAGGGTCATGAAGACTCGAAACGTCAAATCTCTTTTTCTCCGCCGATGCTGCCAGACCTGCTGAGTTTTTCCAGGTAATTCTGTTTTTGTATTGCCATACACAAGTCCCACAAAACAAAAAGAAATTGCAGTTCACCATTTCTACTTACCCTCTGCTCTCGCGCTGCCTCCATGACCTACCACCACCAATTCTGCCCTGATTCTGGGCTGGGCTACCTCTGCCAGGGGCAAGGGAGCCCAATTCCAGCACACAACTAACCCTGGGGCTGGCAGTTTAGCTGAGGTAAGGGAGGCATCTCTGACCAGAACAGAAGTCCCGCCCTGATGGAGATGCTTCCTCCTCCATCTCCAAACAGCCAATGGGAAAGCATAGGCTTTTGTTTAATCATCACACTGTTTTATTGAACTTAATTTCATTTATAGAACTATGTCAGACATTACAGGCTGGGATTTTCTAGGTTGGCATAATCCTAACATCTCCTAGCCGGGGCAGGGATTCTGTACTATATTGGAAGGAACTAGAATGTCAATTCCTTTTCAAATTACCTGTAGTACACCCAATCTCATGTGATTTGGATGCAGTCTAAGCCTGTCCTCAAACAGAGTATGCTGGACACCAGTTCCATGTGACACCAGTTCCAAACTGACATTTGGAGATCCACCAATGGACTGTTGCTGCAACTTTCCTCCACTTGGCTCTTCTCAATGGCATTGAAAGTGATGTTGGTAAATTGCTGTGAGGGGGAGTTGTCCCCCAGCTTTTTATAGAACTGAAATGATTTTGCCTCCTTGCTCTGTGATTCCTTATAATTGCTAATTAGAAAGATGGAGTGAAAAATGCTGGTTACCTCGAGCAACCTACTCCATATCTCAGTTATGACTGAAAGTAAAAGTAGAGTTGGAAGCAGTTTTAGGAGAATGTTATACAATGCTGGGTGACTTTGTTTTACTCTTCTTCAGGCATATATGCATAGGGCAGTGCTGCGCCCCATGACAGTCCGACTCTACAATGGAATGAGAAGCATTGATCCAATAAAAAAATCAGAAGGCCTCAGTGACACCATAAGCAAGAAACAGTTTGTTTTATCTCTTTCTTATGTCATGCGAGGCACTGCTGAAGAAAAAGCTTTCATCGTTCAACGAATGATTTCCCAAGATTCTCATGGCCCTCTAAAAGGAAGGCAAATAAAAGAGGTAAAGACGCTACTAATGTCCTAAGTTTCAGCAAAGATACACCAGTGTCCTAATATAAAGCGCACACTTCGTCCTCTCATTGTAGAGCTTCTTATTTAATGTGATTAAAGGGGCAGATGGAAGCACTTGGTTTGGTAGGAGGATAGAAACCGTTGACTGTCTTCGGCCTGTGAAGTCATTCGATTTTGTTTTGAATTACAATCAGGGTCTCCTCCCTGCAGAGTTTTTAACCCTGTTCATTGAGTTTATTATTTGGAGGCAAGGGATTTCCCTGAGATTGCATTCCTTGATTTCCTATTTTGACCATGAAATTTGGGCATGTTCATACCTCGAATTAAACTTCGGCACTTTTATTTCATCTCTCGCCAAACTGAATCAGCCTCCATTTGAACCACTCAGGTCCATAAAACTGTTAACTCTAGCTTGTTTGATCTGTAGGATGGCAATTTGTAGGACTTGGCTCTTTTTGACTTCACTTTGTGTATGACCTTCCCTAACCTTTCTAACACTTTAAAAGAAATGTGGTTTTGGAAACTTGTTCCTTTTAAACATTTTTTTGTAAACTATGGAAGGTGACCTTACAAGAACTGGCCTGGGTAACATTGACCCCAGTAATATGTGGGCGCTGAATTGATATGATAGCTGTGGGTGTCCAAGTTAAGTGACTGGTTCCCTTATTGTCCTTGTTTCCTTGAAGGCAGTAACTTGGACTGTGAAACGATTCCACAGATGGCACTGGCACCTCTTTTGTAGCATCCATTACCAATTAAATGCCCCATTTGAAAGAGGCACTACCAACCCACTAACAAAAACAAATGAAAGCTTTAAAGGAAGCTTAATAATTTAAATTAAAATATTTCCAGGATTGATAATGCACCCCAGCACACAAGTCTCAGAAAGCCTCCATGCAGACCGGTGGACACTGCATGCTCCCTCTCCAGGGACACCCTGGTGGGGATGTAGCTGTGTAAGAGAGGCAGACAGTCAGGCTGAATGACTCCCCTCGACCTCCCACTGCCTGGACTTGTTAATGGCCACCTTGGCCAGGCCCAGGAGCAGTCCCACAAGGAGGTCACCTGATCTGCCTGCTCCCCGCCACACCAAGTGGCCAAAGATCAGGCACCTTGTCATGGCAGCACCTTGCTCAAATAGCCACTATTCAGCCTGGACAGCAACTGTTGACTAATTGTTTGGCGAGAGGCCAACATATTGAACCAACTCATACCCATAGACTCCTGTTCTGGTCAGGAATTATTGGATTGCAGCTAAGGTTGGGAAGTCTAACTAAGTTCTTGCCTTGCTTTTTATCCCCTCCCATCCCCAAGACTGAGATCAATTGTAATGCTTCAGCTGTGTCCTACTGTTTAATAATGTACTCTGAACATTTTGTGCTCTGTTTTATTTGTATTTGTTGTACACTCCCCATGAAGTTCACGGGAGATCTGATTGCGACAGTGATCCGCTTACTGCAAATTGAGGACATGCTAAGAGGTTGGATTTTGGAGAAAACCTCAGATCCTGCTTTAGGTACATCACGCCTGACTACCATTCTGATATCTCAGTTGAAGGCTAAAGGTACTAAACTCTCATATTGTGCATCAATACCTGTTTTTTAACAACTGGCTTATAGCTGGAATAAAATCAGATTGTCAAGAATTACAAACTCCACAATATAGGTGGTCCTGATGTTTATCAATTATAGCTGCTTGGAAATTTAAGGGAATTTTGACTACTTTTCATGTGCGCAAAGTGGAAAAAATGTAATCATAAAAGCATGCATTTGAGTGTTGTTTTGTTGAAAAATATTAATTATTAAACCTCATCCTTCTCAACCTGCCTGCAGTCTTTGACATGGTTGTCCACACTATCCTCCTGCAATGCCTCTCCACTGTTGTCCAGCTTGGTGATATTGCTGTCAACTGGTTCCATCCTTATCTATCTAATTGTAACCAGAGTATCACTTCCAGTAGCTCCTCCTGCTCCTGCATCATGACCTCTGGTGTCCTCCAAGGATCTATCCTGGGCTTCCTCCTATTTCTTATCTACATGCTGCCCCTTTGGTGAAAGGTAATCAGGGGCAGGCAGCAATGTGGAGCTGAGGTTGCAACCAGATCAGCACTGATCTAATTGAATGGCAGAGCAAGCTTGAGGGGCAGAGTGGCCTACTCTTGCTCCTAATTGGTTTGTTCGTATATTTGACATCAAACTTCCAACCACATATTTACACCATCACTAAGACCGCCTGTTTCCGCCTTTGTGACATTGCCTGACTTCACCCCTATTTCAGTTTATCTGCTGCTGTACCCTTATTCGTGCCTTCATTACCTCCCAACTTCATTTCCAGTACACTCCTGGCTGGTCTCCCACATTCTACGCTCCATAAACTTGAGGTCTTCCAAAACTCTAATGCCCATATCTCACCACTCCATCAATCTATTCTTAATCATCAGCAAAATGATGGAGGATGTCTTTGAAAGTGCTATCAAATGACATTTACTCAGCAACAATCTGCTCACTGCTGATGTTTGGGTTCTGCCGGGGCCACTGGGCTCCAGACTCATTATAAGCCTCGGTTCAAATATGGACAAAAGAGTTGAATTCCAGGCAAGAGTGACTGCTCTTGACAATAAGTATTGAAACTGAAAGAACATTTTTTAAATATTTCAAAACCTGGCATGAAATCATTCTTGAAGCAGATCTCTTATTTATTTGGTTCCCTCATGGCTTAGTCCTCCTCTGAGAGTTTGTGAACCATGGGGAGAATTTTCACCCCGTTGGGTGGGCCGGTCGGGAGCGGGTGGGCATGGAGCCGTTCGCTGTTCCGCCATTGGCGCGCCGCCATTTTTTGTGAGCGGGCCAATTAAGGCCCCCCCAGCGTGACGCGCGCCCGGTAGCACTCAGCGCTACCTGTGCGGGCGGTGGGGGAGGAGGGAGAGTCGGGGCCTGCGCTCTTTCGTGCATGTGCGCAAAAGAGTGCAGAAATCTCCCTGAGGCATGGAGCTGCCTCAGGGAGATTAAGTTCAGGTTTAAAGTTTAAAATAAAGAAAGTTTTAAAAAAAATCATTTAGACATGTCCCCTCATATGATATTGTCACATGAGCTGGGACATGTTTCTGGAATGTTTGAAAAATATTTACTAATTTAATAAACCCTTCATGAAACCTCATCCCGCCCGTGGATGAGGTTTCGTGAAAAATGTGAAGGCCGCTTGGACTCCTCGCCTGCCCACCAGCCTTAAGGTTGGATGAACAGCCCTGTCAATTAATTTAAGGCCATTAATAAAACAATTAACAGGCCTTTTGTCAGTTCGGCGGGCACGCAGCTGACCCCAGTGCGCGCCCATCGAACGAAAGATCGGAATGACAGGTGGTGATGTCGGGACGCACGCCTGATGTCGCAGGGCATCATTTTACACATCGGCCCCCGCACACCGAAGAGAAAATTCTGCCCCGTGTTTCCTAACCAAAAGGGCCTGACTCCATAAAATAGCAGGCTCTAAAATGGCCACCTCTGCAATGGAGTAGGTAAGGGCAGGGTGGCTGAGTGCAGGCTTGCTATCCACACTCTTATCCCGGGACTATAAAAATCCCACAAGATGGGAATGGGGGTGGGAATCCCAACATTAGGTCCCACCCACCATTTTAAATTACCCACCCCTGTTCTGACATGGATGGAGGTATGAAAATCTGGGTCTCTCTCTCTCTCTCTCGTAGTGTCTGGAGAGCAAGTGACAGCTATAAATATATGAACATTAAAATATAGAATGTTACAGCTAAAGGAGGCCATTTGGCCCATTGCACCTAAGCTGATTCATTGGTAGATCTATTCACTTAGTCCCAACATCCCACTCTTTCCCCATAGCCCTGTAAAACTTTCATTCAAGTATATCTACAATTACCTTTTGAAAGTTCTTATTAAATCTGTTTTTTCAGGCAGTGCATTCAGATTATCTTGCCTTGCTGTGTTGAAAAGAAAAATGTTTCCTCTTGTCATCTGTTTTTTCTTGCCAATCGCCTTAAACCTGTGCCCTCTGGTTAGTGACATTTCTGCCACTGAAAACAGTTTCTCCTTACTAACTCTATCAAAACTATTCATGATTTTACATGTTTACACATCACCTATTAAATCTCTTAGTAACCTCATCTGCGCTGTCTGTCTCTCTCGCTCTCTCTATGCATATTTTTCTGTGCAAGGTCATAGCCCCTCATTACTGTACTGGAGCGTTAGCCTGAATTATTGCAACACTTCCAGAATTCATAGCAATAAGGAAGGTCTCTTTTGCAGTACTCAGTAGGGAGCATAGAGAGTTGACAAATCTGGGGTTGGATTTTATGGCCCCCTGCTTGGTGTGTTTTCGGTGGGAGTGGGGAGATGTGAAATATGGTGGGGGGGGCAGCTATCCCACCCCCTTCTCATCCACAAGCTGTTCCCCCATAATAAGACTTCCTCTGAAATCAACAGCCCGCCCGCCATATGTAAAGAAATAGTTAAGGGTCAATTGAGCTTGTTAACAGGCCAGTTGACCCCAGTATTACACTGCCCATGCCATAACACGATTGGTGTGGGCAGGCAGGTGGGAGTGGGCAACCCGTTTTTTTCATAAAAGCTTTTTTATAAAGGCGGGTGGGAAGGAATGGGTGGTGCCCTTTGCGCATCAGGGGCAACCCACACCCCACCGCACCCCCCTTGAAGATAATACCCCACTTCCTTCCTCTCCGCTCACACTGCAAAACCCACACCTTCAGTCAGTCAGAGTTATACAGCACGGAAACAGGCCCTTCGGCCCATCGTGTCTGTGCCGGCCATCAAGCAACTATCTATTCTAATCCCATTTTCCAGCACTTGGCCCGTAGCCCTGTATGCTGTGGTGTTTCAAATGCTCATCCAAATACTACTTAAATGTTGTGAGGGTTCCTACCTCTACCACCCACCCCCCCTTCCCTCCCAGGCAGTGCACTCCAGACTCCAACCACCTCGTGGGTAAAAAAAAATGTTTCCTCAAATCCCCTCTAAACCTCCTGCCCCTTACCTTAAATCTGTGCCCCTGGCTATTAACACCTCTGCGAAGAGGAAAAGTTTCTTCCTATCTACCCTATCTAGGCCCCTCACAATTTTGTATACCTCTATCAGGTCCCCCCTCAGCCTTCTCTATGCTAAAGGAAAACAACTCTAGTCTATCCAGTCTCTCTTCATAGATGAAACGCTCCAGCCCAGGCAACATCCTGGTGAATCTCCTCTGCACCCTCTCCAGTGCAATCACATTCTCCCTGTAATGTGGCGACCAGAACTGCACACAGTACTCCAGCTGTGGCCTAACTAGCGTTTTATACAGCTCCAACATAACCTCCCTGCTCTTACATTCTATGCTTCGGCTAATAAGGCAAGTATCCCAGATGCCTTCCTAACCATCTTCATCCCTCGTCACCCAGTACTCCTAACTTAACTGAGTCCGGGATCCATTAGGGCCTTCATCCTGGGCCTGTTTGCAGTGCTGGTAGTGCCCACTACTGAGCTCTGGCACTACCTGGACTGCAAGAGCTGCTGGCCAATCGGATTAACTGGCAGCCCCCGAGGGCGGGACTTCCTCCCAATGAGGGGCAGAAGTCCCACTTTCCTTGTTGCT
The DNA here is from genome assembly GCF_964194155.1 of Cetorhinus maximus. NCBI lineage: Eukaryota > Metazoa > Chordata > Chondrichthyes > Lamniformes > Cetorhinidae > Cetorhinus > Cetorhinus maximus. Next base: position 137,840,858 of record NC_135884.1, on the reverse strand, counting down.
ACCCGCAGTGTATTATTGCTGCGGGGTGGACTTTTTCTTCATCGGTCGACTTTTTAGTTGGGTGGGGTGGGGGGCTGTGGTGTTGGGGTGGTGTGGCGCGAGTCATTCAACCCCCATGAAATCCAGCCTTTTTAAAAATTTGTTTGTTAGCAATGTCCAGTATATATGATCTGCATAGTGAACCTGATTTAGTAATTGGTCACTTTTCTTTCCTTTATTGACAGATGGACAAGACCCGACCACAGATAATTTTCTGAATGCGGAATATGGACAGCATGAACTAAAGGACTGGGTGTATAGGGTCTCCTATATTCCTACTTTTCTCCATGTATTTATTGCAATGAGCCTTCAAATTACAAATTCTGAGTCCTATGGTGAACTCTTCAGCACAAAACATCTGCTGCCACAGTGTGTGGGTATAAAAGACACTGGGGTGTTTACTATTTTTGATGTCCCCTCAGTCATGTATCTCAACACCTACCTACCTTCAGAGCATCAAAACCAATGGCAGCTGCTGTTCTCCTCTCAATTCCATGGGGAAAGTTTCGCTCGCTTTTGTAGTCTGATTCTTCACAAAGGACCATCATTACTGGTTATAAAGGATTCAGATGGATACATCTTCGGTGGTTATGCCTCCCACACTTGGGATGCGAGGCCACAGTTCCAAGGTAAAATAGCATTGATGATGTGACATTTATCCAAAAGAAGTCTTTGTTCTTCTGATGCTGCATTTACACTGCAGCTTCCAATCTCAGACCAGTAACTCCGGTAGATATGTCTACTGTACACCACTTGGACTGCCCATTAGACCCTGAAGATCTTAAAATGTATACAGAATAAGCACAGAATCATAAAGCACAGAAGTAGGCTGCTCAGCCTGTCGAGCTTATGTCAGCTCTTTGTAAGAGCAAGTTAGCTAGTCCCACAACCCCACCTCACAGAAACATAAGAAATAGGAGCAGAAGAAGACTGTATGGCCCCTTGGGCCTGCTCCGCCATTCAATACCATCATGGCTGATCTCTGGCCTCAAATTAACTTTCTCGTCCACTCCCTATATCCTTTCATTGTCTAGGAGACCAAAAATCTGTCTATGAGCCTTAAATATAATCAATTTTGGATTATCCACAGGGTAGAGAATTCCAAAGTTTCACAACCCTTTGAGTGAAGTAATTTCTCTTCATCTTAGTTCTAGATGATCGGCCCCTTTCCCTGAAACTGTGCCCCCGTGTTCTAGATTCCCCAACCAAGGAAACAACCTCTCAGTATCTGCCCTGTCAAGCCTCTTACATAATCTTGTATGTTTGAATGAGATCACCTCTCATTCTTCTAACTCCAGAGCATATAGACCCGATTTACTTAGGATCGCATCACCTATCTTTATTGTGAATGCTTTGCTCATTCAGATAAAGAGCCTTTATTTTAATTTTATTTTTTACTTCTATTATATGCATGAGCCTTATTTGCTGTTCTACTATTACTGTTGAACTCTCTGTTCCTACCTGTTCCACTCTGCTTGTCTTTACCCAAATCGCTACACTGTTCTCTTTAGATTTCTAAATCTCCCTTCATCTAAACCCTCCCCCCATTGCACCCCCCCGACAACCTTTTTAGTTTAAAACCCAATCCAAAAGCCCTACTTCTACGATTCACCAGGGCACTAATCCCAGGCTGATTCAAGTGGATCCTATTCCATAGGAACAGCTCCCTCTTTCCCCAGTACTGGTGCCAGTGCCCCATGAATTGAAACCCTTTCTTCTCACACTCCATTTCGAGTCACACACTTGACTCCCTATTCTGCTTGATCCTGTGCCATGGCTGAGGTAACAAGCCAGAGATGGATAACTTTGAGGTTCTGTGTTTTACTGGCCTCTCAAGCTTTCTCAGCAGAACATCATTCCTAGCTCTACCTATGTGGTTGGTTCCTACTTGGGCCATGATAACTGGACCCTCCCCCTCCCAAGTTCGTCTCCAGCCGCGAGATTTTTTTCACCCTGGCAATACCAACTTTTGAACTCATGGTATGGTTGTTCAGAGCAGTGTTTATCTCCCTTACTATACTGTCCCCTTAGCCCTGCATTTTTTCCCCCAAGGTTCTGATTGAATCTGTATCCTTTCAGGCAGTGATTCCAGATTGTAACCATAATATTTTAAATTATTCTTTACAAAAGTGTTAACAGATTAAACATATTTTATTATTCATGTGGCCTTATTTCTCGAAGACTTTTTATTTTCATAGAATAATTTTATTTTCCTTCCCTCTTGTCTGGGTTACCGAATAGGCAGGTTTCACCCAGGCTTCTGTTAATGCAAATGCAGAGCAGGTTACCAGGAGATTACATAATAAATTGGCCCCCATTTTCCTCTTGAGAGAAGCCTTTGCCAATGTGGCAGAAATTCACATTTGTGTGCCCTTATTTGCTGGTCACTATGCATTCAAGACTCCCACAGTCACATTGACAACAAGCAGTGAAATAGAGGAGCATTACCTGTCACCGGTTGTTCAATCCTTCTTGCCTCACTTCAGTTCTGATGCTTTAACTTACCGCATTGCTTTTCTTGAAGTTTTCTATAGAATAAGCCGGTCTTGGCTGGGGTTGTCCTTCTACAGCTTGGGTTGATTTGATTTTCATATTCCCTGAGCTTTGGCATCTGTGCTGCTCAGGTGGCTCCCTTGAGAATGGGGAATTTAAAAGCAGTTGGAAATGTAACCAGATGCAAGTGACAATGGGTCCACTGGTCAGCAAATTCTGGTAACAAGCCCAGCTAGCCTGTGGCAAAAAAAAATAATCATCTCTGTGACCCAGCTGCTTGGCTTGGCTTTCCTTTCCCTTGTATCATGATGTGAATCCTTATTTGAATGTTATAAATGTCCCCTGCCTAAAATCAATATTATTATCTGAATCAATAATTTAATCTTTGAATATTAGCCTTTCTCAGTTGGTCGTACTTTTATCAGTTAGAGACTGTGGTTTGAGTACATCATTTAGCTGACACTTCAGTCAGGACCTGATGCTGTCAGAGGTGCTGTATTGCTTTCTGCTCAGATGCCATGATAATATTTGAAGAGCATGCAGTTCTTCTGCTGCTGTGCCGTACTCCTCACGGCCAATTTCAATAACAGATTATCCAATCATTCATTTTTCAGCTGTTTTTGGAATCTTGCTATGTACAAATTGTTGACATGTTTCCCAACATGACAACAATGGCTGTACCTCAAAAACAGTCCGTCAGCTATAAAATAATTTTTAGGTCACCCTGAGAATGTGATGTGTTGTTATAGAAATGTAAGTACTTTCTTTTCCAAGCAACAGAAAATAATACTTTTTGCTCTCTAACATTTTTCCAGGGGATAGCAAATGTTTTTTGTTTACTCTTAGTCCAGAACTTGGGATCTACAACTGCACAGGTTACAATGACCACTATATGTATCTAAATCACGGCCAACAGACAATGCCAAATGGACTTGTGAGTATTGAACCATTCTAACTTCAACGTAGAACTAATTAAGTAATGAGTAAAGTGTGAGCATAGAACTTTCGGTAATTTGAGCTCAGTATATTGTTGAAGCTTGTTCTCCATGACAACTTAATGTGTGATCACTAGTGTGTAAACTTAGTGTTCTGAAGGGCATTTTAGAATAATCTCATGCTTTAATGTCCATGAGGTTACCACTTAATATTCTCTGTGATAGACTGTTGAGCTAAGGCTCTCTAGCCTTCCCAAACAGCTTATCTTCTTATACTCGGCATTCTTGTAGTTTTTTTTTCCTCAGTGTATGTATATTGTTGTAAGCATTTTGACCAGAATTGCACAAAATGCTTCAAGGGCCCAAATGCTACCCTCTTGGTACTTCACTCACAACCTTTAATGTGCCATTTCTGCAACCATTTGGGATTTAAAGTGCTACTTGCTTTAAACTGGCTCATGGCAGCAAACAGTATTGCTGCAGTTAATTAATCAACAAACAACAATGTAGAGGTTTTTCTAGTAAAGTGCTTGTGTGCTCCCAATGGAAGTGACTGAAACATTTGCAAGGGCAGTAATGTCCACTGACCGTCCAAAAGCATCCCCTGACCTGACAGCCTAAACAAGGAGCCATAAAGATTCTATTGGAAATAAAGCAAGTCAACCAAGATGCAATTTAGATTAAATGTTTCAACAATTTCACAGGAATTAATTTTAAAAACTCACAACTAAACTTTCAAAAAGTCGGAGTAAACCACTGATTTTTCTTGATCCTAATGGTTCAGGGGTTAGTGTGCTAGCTGTGGCTCTGCTGGTAGCACTCTTCCTCCTGTGTCACAAGGTTCTGGGTTCATCTCCCACTGAGGGAGTGCTGCACTGTGGGAAATGCCATCTTTGGATGAGACATTCAACTGAGGCCCTGTCTCAGGTGGATATAAAAGATCCCATGGCACTATTTTGAAGAAGAGCTGGGGTGCTCTTCCTTGTGTTCTAACAATATTTAGCCATCCATTACCATCACAAAAATAGATTACCTGATCATTATCACTTTGCTGCTTGTGGGAGCTTGCTGTGCACAAATTGGCTGCCCTACATGACAACAGTCTCTGTGAAGCACTTTTAAGATGACCAGTGGTCGTGAAAAACACTATATTAACACAAGTCTTTCTTTTGCTTCCAGCCATGTAATTAATAGAACAATAGTATAATATTTTCTAAACTAACCACTTGGTTTTGCTTCTGACAGCCAAACCATATAAACCACGCTAGGTGGCACATTTTGTGCATCTGATACACAGATTAGAGTAATCTTCTCAGTTGCCAAGTATATTTTAAGACTGAGATTGATAGATTCTTCGAATTTAAAGGAATCAAGGAATATAAAGGTCGGTCGGGAAAGTGGAGCTGAGGTTGAAGGTCAGCTATAACTGTGTTGAATGACGGAGCAGGTTTGAAGGACCTTTTGGCCCACTCCAGCTCCTTATATTCTTGGAATATAAGAAGAATGTCAATTCCAATATACCAAAAGAAAAGAAAATATCCATCTTCGCCTTTCATACAGTGTGGCACACCACGTGGTGCATAAATTTAGAGGGTCAATGGCCTCTGGTTTTGAAGAGGAGTTTAAACCAATCATTACCATAAATCACTTGTAACTAGGAATCAGAACGGTTGTAGAAAAAAATGAAGTTTGGTAAGCACTAATTTCTTTGTGTATTGTGCTGAGAAAAACCATGTAGATTCACAGCTGGCAGCCATTACTTAACCAACTTTATTTACATCTCCCCAGCAGAGAGGGCAATATAACAAAATGCTCAGACCTTGCAATGTAGTACATTCTTTTAAATAGCAAAAAAGAAAAACCCCTGAAAATGTTAGAAATCATTAATGAGAACAAAGTGTGTTCGAGGTACTTACGTGGAGAAAACAGATGAGTAAATGTTTCAGATGTGAACACTATCCTGCCAAAGGGCCCACTCCGGTGATGTTGGCTGATCTTTAACGTCCGATACGCTGACAGGCCTGCTAAGTGCCTCCGGCATTTTCTGCTTTTGTTATAACTCGTTACACGAAGCCGACTCCTGCACTATTGGAATTTCTCAACTTTTTGTGTCAGCTTTGGCTGTGTTGGTAGCACTGTTGCCTCTAAGTCAAAATGTTGTAGTCCCAATTCGAAAACATGAGCTTAAAATTTAGGCTAACACTTCATTGCAGTACAGAGCGATTACTGCACTGTTGGAATTGCTACCTATTAGCCCCTTTCTGATGGATGTAAAATATCCCATGGCAGTATTTGAAGAAAAGCAGGGGAGATTTCCTGCTGAACTGGCCGATATTTATCCCTCAAGCAACACCTTGAAACATATAATCTGATCAATCATTGCGGGTTGTGGGAGCCTGTAATGTGAAAGTTGACTGCCACACTTCTTACATTACAACAGTGACTATACGTCAAAATGAGCTAATTGGCTGTAAAGCAGTTTAAGAGGTCCTGAGGTAGTGAAAAAGGCTACATAAATAAATGTTGTCTTTCTTGTTTTCATAAGTTTACAATCTGAACTGACACTCCTGTGCAATACTGAGGGAGTACTGTTTTGTTAGGAGATCATTAAACTATGCCATGGGCAACGTTCCTTGCTGACCAAATATCAAAAATTGATTAACTAGTTACATTTGGCTGCCACACTATTCATTTGTATTTGGAGTCATTTAGAATGTTTCTGAGCAAAGATAAAGTTGCTATATAAATGCAGTCTTCCAAAGTCAAACCTTTTGGTGAACAGCATATTATGCAAAGGCAGACTGTATGTGGTTAAAACGCAGATGGAATTATCTCCTAGTTGGCTGCAGGCTGTCGTTTTTTGATAAACGAAAGCTACCAACTAATTAGAATCAATGCATTATAAATATTCTGTTTTAAATAAAAATATTTTTCTTGGCATTCTTCTATAATGGTAACAAATGACATTACCACACTTCAAATTTAATATTAATGATCATAAAATTGATATTCTTTTGCAATGCTTACACAGGGCATGGGAGGGCAGTTTTATTACTTTGGACTGTGGATTGATAGTGATTATGGCAGAGGACACAGCAAAGCAAAGCCACGGTGTACAACTTACAATAGCCCTCAGTTATCTGCCCAGGAAAATTTTAGGATTGACACTTTGGAGCTATGGAGAGTAGGAAACCCTCCTGAAGATCTATTGGTAAGTTATAACTCTTTTTAAAAAAAAAAAAATTGTACATTAATGACTGATGCCCAGTTTGTATAATTGTTGATGTCTTCACAATTGCAATTTTAAAAATGATTAATTCAACTAGAAAGCCTGAAGATCAGCTTGTGCCAGTCAAGGATTGTTCAAGTGGACAGAATTCAGTCCATTTACCATCCCATTACACACTAGCATGTGTTCAGACAAAATGTCAAATCTCCTTGAGGGAAGAGATTATGAAATTGCAAATGCGTCTCCTTTGAGACTGGAATCCCCGTGCTTGCATCTGTCTACTTTACCTGATTCGCAATGGGACAAGGAAGTACCTTGATCAGGAGTCTTTAGTCTGGAATATGGTTATTAATTAAGTCATTCTCTGTTTTGTAGAGTCTTTAATATGATTTTAAAGTGAATCTTTTGATAGTTCACTGTTTTTCAGTAAAGACCTTTGGCATAACATCCAGTAAGTGAAACATTCTGATCAGAAACTGAGCTACAGTTTAAATGTTTTAACACCTGCATTTCTAACAATATTCATGGAAGCATTTTTGCATCCATACAAAAATAATGAGATGGTGAGATTTTGAGTTGGGCAGAAGTTGAACCTTTTAATTGTAATTGCTAGCAAGGGCGACCTATGAAAAATTTTTTTGTTAGGTAAAATTGGTAGAGTATCTACAAGATCACAAATTAAGTGATTTTCGAGTGTCAAATTCTGTTTTTATTATGGGACCTATAACTCCATCTGAGTCTAAATGGCAGCACCAAATACATTGTTTTTTGAACATTTAAGGATATAGGTTGTGATGCCTGAAGATTTGGCTAAAAGGAATTTATTTAAACAGTGAGTGCTGAGAGCATCATAGAGAGTACTGGCTTAAAAGGAATTAACCAAACCCGGCGGAGTCAGTATTTATTGATGATTAAAAACAGAAAATGTTGTAAATACTCAGAAGGTCAGGCAGTATCTGTAGATAGAGAAAAGAATTATTTGCTCAGCTGTTTCCAGCTTGGTAAACCTGAGCGATGTCAACACTCGCTGTTTTAAATAAAAATATTTATGATCAACTAATATTTTTCTTGGCATTCTTCTATACCGGTTATGAAAACTGGCAGTAAAGATTGTGTTTTAAAATCACGATTCAACTGTGGATATGCTTAATAGTATTAAATGAAACAACCAAATTTACTTTATCATTGTTGACCAAATGTAAAGCGGGATTCGGCTACAGTGCTTGAATTCAAGTTCTACAGTGTTGTGCTTTTCACTCACTCCTAGTCTCAGCCCAAGAGTGTACTAGATTCTGAACCTGAAGCACAGGCCTTGCTGCACATGGTTGGAAAAGTACGGATGAGTGATGGACTGCGAGACCCAAGTGAAGACGAAGGGGAAGAATGAAATGCCTTCCAAACATGAAAGCACAGAACAACCAGTAAAGTATAATATGAAGCCTTTATATGTCACCATTATTCCTTAAAAAGAGGGCACAATTGAATTGTTCAAGTCTCTGGTATCAGGGGAAACCCTTAGTTAACCAGCAGATGAGGACAGAATTTTCCGTTCTTCCATATAGAATACTAATTAAATACATCTATCACAGTAAAAGATTTTCCCAATATAAAGTCATGGGTGTATGGACAACAAAGCACCTTCAACTGATCCCTGGGCTGGTTTCCGCTTTTGGTGGAAAAAACAATTATAAGGCTAATTACTGTGACACTTATTTGCACAAAACAACCTTGTTCTTTAGAGAAAAGTGAGGTAAGATTCACTTTTTGTTACACGAAAGGAATTTTACTGGATTTAGTGCATTTTTACCCATCAAGCACTGAACAGCTTGTTTAGGTTTTTACAAAGAAATTGTATTTTCTGCAGTTGCTAAGTTCCCAGTGCGGTTTCATTTGGAGCCAGAACTATGGACAGTTTATACCAAAGTGATACTTACCTTGGATGGGGGAGTATATTGGACATGAAATAAAAACAGAAAGTTCAGATCTTCAGCATCCACAGTATTTTGCTTTTATATTGGAAGTGATTCGGCTTCAGATTTTGTATTTTTTCCAAACATAGCCTGGATTTTCACATGCATTTAGATATTGGTAATTTTATCACTGATTTATAGAGCATTAGTAATTGCAAAGTTTGCATTGTTTAATACTATTGCAGAATGATTGTATTTTTCAATGTACATAAATTTTCCTATGATAGTAAATTTGTTCAAGTAAAATTGTGGTGTTTCAATGTGTTTACAAATTTCTCAAAATTCTGTGTGTTTAGAGACTGCGTTGTAAGAGACCATGTCACCTTATTAAAATAACTTGAATTTTATTGTATGAAGTTTTTGTAGATTTCGAATGAAACCTCTCATTTACTGGTTTAATCAAGCAGTCTCATAAATCCTTGAAGGATTCAAGAGTTCACAGTAACCTAGACTTTGTCAACTCTCATACCTTTTATTAGGGTGTATCTCTTTAAGTGCCATTTCTGCATGCTTGCTGCTTCCCTGCAAACTAGCTCATCATATTGGATATCTATAGTTTCCCTCATTTTGCTCTACCCACTGCTCATCAGAAATCCAAGAGTCAGCAACATGCCCATGGCGAAGGATTAAGGGAGACATTCAGGTGGGTGCAGATGAGGGATAAAATTCCTTGTTAATAGTTTGCTTGCTTCAGCAACAGCACCTAAATAATTAGGTCTCATGAGATGAAACCTCCATTATCATTAACTACTCCAAATTAGGAGAACGACCCCCCTTTCCTTGTATTTCAAATGAAGTACGTCTATCTCTCTTATGTTTGCTGGAACTTAAGGGCAATTTTGTCAGTGGGTGGGAGCGAATATGGTGGTGAGGGTGGAATATAAAACAAAGCACTCAGTTTGAATTTGAATGTCGATGACATTAAGATTAAATATAAGCAACGCTTTGGGTCGTTTACTTCCTGGGTGGTACCACTCGTTTTAAACACGACAAAACATTAGTCATAGAAAGAAAATGCTAGGGCCAAAATAAACGGTTTTAAAATAAACAGGTGATTCAGACTGGGGAAATTGAAAAGGCAGGATCAAGTTTCCTTCATCAGAAGGAAGCTTAAAGATGAGCATGAATAAAGGGAGGGGACCAGACAAGAAGTGATCCCATCACAGAAGGAACTAATTCTATTAAGCATTTTGCAGGTCATTCAACCCAGAATTCAGATTCAGAAGGGACGTAGAGCAGAGACTAGAGACTGACTTTATTTTCTCTCCTCCCTTTTCCTCAATCTTACTTGATTGTTATAGTTTTCAGTTTGGATGAAGGGTAGACATCAGAAATGTTATCCTGTTAATGGTGATTAAAGGGAGAGACAGGTGCTCTATACTTTAAATAGAGTCAGCCCCTTGGATTAAAGCCAGCTCATGTAGTTCCTATTTTTCAAAAAAGAAACCAGGGGACTACAGGCCTATCAGTTTAACATCCGTTGTTGGGAATATACTAGAAGGGAACAAAGAAATGTCCTTTAAGATCACTAGGAAAGGAAGGGGCCGTCAGTAATTCAAAACAAGGCTTCTGAAAAGAAAAAAGAACCCTTCGGTATAAATCAAATTACATCACTGACATCATGTAGGTCACTGGTCAGATACAGTGCCCAGTTTTAATGTCCCCTCTTCACATTAGTGGTCTTGGAAAAGGTCCAGAGGAAAGCTGTAAGAATGATTCCTAGCTTAACCTTGGTTTATTTACTTTACATAATGAGATCTATAAACTAGACCAATTCTCTTAATTGTCCTTGTAAATTGTATCAAGTGATCTGTAATGGTGATTAAATAGAAAAATGCCACACAGAACTTTGAGTTTTAATGTCCATTTTTTAATATCTACGTTTGTGGACCTTGGAATTTATGTGCCACTTGACACTTTACAGCTGAATAAGCAAGTAATCACAAACATCTTCGGTCCAACAGTTTTTGTAGATTCACAATATTTCTATAGAATCATAGAACAGTTATGGCACAGAAGGAGGAGGCCATTCAGCCATTTGTGGTCTTTTGCAATTTACCCAGTCCCATTCCCCTGATATTTTTCCCCATTGACCTGCACTTTTTCTCCCCCAATTCTCTTTTGAAAGGAATGATTGAATCTGCCACCACCACAGACTCAGGCAATGCATTTCCGATCGTAATAACTTAACAATTTTTAAAAAAAGTTTATCCCCGTGTCACTGCTGCTTCTTTTGCCAATCACCTCTCTGATTCTGGATCCTTCCACCAAAGCGAACAATTTCTCCAGACCCCTCATTATTTTATAGGAGTGTTCAAAACCTCTTAATCTTCTCTTTAAGGAGAACTGCCCCACAGCTTCTCCAATCTATCCACGTAACTGAAGTTCCTCATCCCTGGAACCATTCTCGTGAATCTTTTCTGCACCCTCTATAATGTCTTCACATCATTCCTCAGGTGTGGTGCCTGGAACTGGATGCAATACTCCAGTTGAGGCTGAACCAGTGTTTTAAACAGGTTTATCATAACTTCCTTGCTTTTGTACTCAGTGCCCCTACTTAAAAGCATACAACATCATGGGCTTTTAAGAACCATTCTCTCAACCTGCCCTGCCAACTTTAATGATTTGTACACATACACCATGTCCGGTCCTCCTGCAGCCCCTTTAGAAGTGTACCTTTCATTTTATATTGCCTCTCCTCCTTCTTCCTACCAAAATGAATCACTTTACATTTCATATTCACCATGATTCATTTTAAGTTTTAGGACCTGAAAATGAATATTTCCATGTATAGTTTACAAAACTGAAAATAACTGGTCACAAATTTTAAAATTTCTTTCACAAAAATAAAACTCAATTTCAAATAAAGATTTCAGTTTGACTTCAGTGTGAAAATGTTGTGACCAAAACTTGGTTGGCTAATAAGTCCTTTGCTATATCAATAAAAAAAGTACAAATAACCACTTAATTGTAAATGGTTTAATTTGATTAGCATATTACATTTATTGTAAAATGGTGTCATATTTTCAGGCAGCTCTCAGAAAAAATCACATAACTATTATCAAATTGTTAGTGGAAGAAACAAGGCAAAAACTTTAACTCATCATTTAGGACAAGCTAAAATGAACAGAATGGCAATTAACTAATTCAGCCAGTATCAGCAAATTTTGATGCATATGTAAATCAAAATTTAGTTAACCGTGATGAAAAATCATTCTCTCAATCATTTTAGGCTCCTAACTGGAAGCTCACAGCATAGGAATGACCTGATTAAACCCAAGTTGCACCAGATGTACAAAGTACTTTCCAGACTACCTGTTTGCTTTATGAAAGTTGGAGGGTGAGTTGTGGGCAGGGTGGGGGAGCAGAATCGCTTAGTCAATATGACTTACTGGAAAGAAAATCATTTTGAAACCAAAAATGTTTTGCAACTATTCAAATATATTATCTTGTCTCTAGAGAAAGTACATTAACAGAAGTCAGCTTGTTTTCATCTGGATCAAATTTTATAGTTATTTCAACAACCGGCTTAGCCCTTCCAGCTGTGGTAATGTGCAGATATATAGTGTAGTGATATTTGGAAACACCATTCTGAATGCAGGGGGAGGAAACTGAAATACAAACAAAAAAAAAGTGCTGGAAATACTTAGCAGGTCAGGCAGCACCTGTGGAGAGAAACAGTTAATGTTTCAGATTGAGATTGAAGAATCCTGCTTCGGACACCATGAAGTAGGCTTCATACTCTTGAGTATATTAACAGCAGATCTTTTTTAACAACTCAGCTATATACAGTAAAGGGTACAGGTATGGATCTGACTCCATCCTAGGTCTTTCCGCATCTCTGTCCATCTCTAGACTGACCCTGGCTCTGGGCCGTGTGCCTTCTTACATCACTGTCTGGGCAGCACTGTACTCAGTCCCACATTAACCATGTACCAGACTCTACTAGTACAGAGATGATCTTTCATCAGGGAGGAAACGGAAGCTTTGTAAATGTTATAAAAGCTAGGAATTCATGATTAATGTGTAAGGGAGTAGACCTCCCATTAATCAATTTGGGTAACAAGCCTTGCAAATTAGTGATGCATAAATAAATAACATTTTTTTCATTTTACAAAATGAATATCTGGGAAATTAGAGCAACTTTGAATTTCAGTTTTTGGGGACGAAGCTCCTTGATGAAAAATGAAAGGTTGACTTTTTGTTAACTGCAGTGAAAAAATGTTTCAACAGTGGTCATTAATTACTGAGGAGAAACAAATAAAATTTCATTCTGTTCATGAAATGGAGTGCTGAACAATGAGGAAATTCATTATTGGGAACATTTATCCATTTGACCATCTAAAATAATGGTTGAAAAGTTTGGAACTCCTCTGCAAACAGCAATTGATGTTAGGTCAGCATGGAAATCCATTGGGATTTCCCCGCGCAGGTTCGGATCCTGCCGACTTATGTGTTTTTTTTAAAGGGGAGGTGAAGGCGTAGTGGTATTATTGTTACTGGACTAGTAATCCAGAGACCCAGGGTAATGGTCTGGGTACCCAGGTTTGAATCCTGCCACAGCAGATTGTGGAATTTGAATTCAATTAAAAAAAAATCTGGAATTAAAAATCTAGTGACGACCATGAAACCACTACCAATTGTTGTAAAAACCAATCTGGCTCACTAATGCCCCTTTTAGGGGAAGGAAATCTGCTGTCCTCACCTGGTCTGGCCTACATGTGACTCCAGACCCACAGCAATGTGGTTGACTCTTAAAATGCCCTGTGATTGCCCTGACAATTAGGGATGGGCAATAAATGCTGGCCTAGCCAGCGATGCCATGGACAAATAAAAAAAAGTTAGCTGAACCCCCAGTGGGTAGGTGACTGGGGACAAGACAAGCCACCCAAACCACCCCCCCCCCCTCCCCCCCGCAACTGCTGTTATGGCTCACACCACCATTTCAGATGCCACAGACTGAGGGGGAGGTCAGAAAATCAGGCATATGTTTGCCAAGCAGGTAATAGAGAATATCATTGGAGTACTGATGAACCTCTAAAGATGGTTGGAATAGGCCTTTGGGCATACTGCAGCATTCTGTAGAGAGAATGGCAATGATTTTTGTTTTGTTGAATCCCCGCATAATCTTGCATTAGCAGAAGATCTCAAACATGTCATTGTAGGAGAGGGCCAACAGATATGGACGCGATACCATGGAAACCTCTGGGGTTGCTCACTAATACCGATCTCCTGTGACCCCTGAAATCAGCATTAATAGACCTCATCCAAGCCAGGTCTGAGCTGCTATAAAATATTCTTCTTTTGCTGTAATTGTGGATTGTTGCACTAGTTTCTCACTCAGGCCTTGAATTCATCATGCTCATGAACCAGTCTATTAATCTTCCAGTGCTATCTCCCAAAATTGAACCTGTTTACACATATCTACTTTTTTGAAAGTCTTCGTGAACAGGAAACATATAGGCCACTTACATCATAGAACAAAGACGGCCTGTTGTCAGCAATTTTATCGGCAAATACAATGCAATTAAGACAATCGCTAATTAAGGGAATCAGAAAGGTTCAACAGTTGCAATGCTTTTTGTTTTGTTGATTTAGGTAATCAACTTAGAAATATCACCCGCTGTCCCTTGATTTGGATGTAGCTGTAGGCATGTACTGTACCCAACAAAGTTTGCGATAAGCAAGAATGGTGTTGAAAGAACAATACTTATAATATTTATACCTTGAATGCACTGCACTTCAGATGTGTGAATTCTAGACAAAGGGTTATCAATTGGCTTTTTCAGAGCTGCAAAGTTCTTTTGCACATCCCAAACCACTTCAAGACTTTTTAAATAATGTCGTTTTGCCTTGAAAATTTGCAAAATTGGATGAAGGAATCCTTCTGTTCAAGAGCATCAACACATCCCGGACAAAGCCATTTTCCTTAAGTGAAATTCCACAATATACAAAGAAAACTTCATTATTCATTACCTTCAATATTAAATTTCACAAGGGCCATTGATAGTCCTGATCAAGTCTGGTTGTGCAATCCTGTAGTGCCCATGGCTCTGCCAGAACAGTTACATTCCAACTCATGGTCATACTTCTAAACTGGGCCCATTTTCCCTTCGAGTGGCCGAAGACCATATCCTTTCAATTAACTTCAATATCTCTGATGCAAAGAAAACTGAAGAGGCCAAGCCGATCAAGAACAGCAAGTCTGCAAAGCAGCAGAAAATACAGATAGGTTTAGATTTCAAGAATAGCCGAACGGTTATATTCAGGAAGTGAGATCAGCACTTCCATTTCAAAATATGCCTGTGAGCCACGTGTGACAGGACAGGATTTACAAAAGGATGGCAAATACAGTATATACCATCTGAACTCAAAAAAACTATTACTGAAAGAATTAAATGCGCTATAAAAAGTTGCCGACAAATTTTACCACAGAAAAAAATTCATTGGAAAGTAAAATCAAAAACCTGATGCATCACTAAGAAATCTCTAATTACATACCAAGTGCTCTGAGGCTCTCGGTTTGGAAAACCTTCTGCAGAGGTGGGAAATAGATGACAGCCATTTGTCCCAGAAGAGAGCCAAGTACGGTATATAGAAACACGTGATTACGAAAAAGGCCTATCTGGAATATTGATTTAGTCTAGAAAAGAAAAGGAACAGGTAAAAGTTATGCTAAACCTTTATATAACACTGCAGCCTCAGTTGGACTGTACGGTCACATTTTTTATCTCCCAGTGGAGGTGTGCATTGGGTAGTGAAATACTGAACTTTGTTTTTTTTTTGCCGGAAAAACAATTTTCCTCTGCCTTCCCAATTCCACACCATCTTCATGTGGTGTTTTCGCAGGTTGGGAAGGCCTTGGGTGCAAAATGCACGCCGACATCTTCTGAGGTGAGCCCTTGGAGAGCTTGTGGCCACTGTGGGAAGTCTGCTGAGGAGTCAGGAATATTCCGAAAGGTAAGCGAGAAATGGTTTGACACCTTCAAATGTCACTATCAGATGCTGTGCTGTAATGTAGATTTATCATTTTCAATGCAGTGATTCATTAGAGGGCTCTTCCCTGCAAAAGTACGTTGATCCTTACATGACTAACAGTGTTATCATGCATTGCAGTACTTTTCCATTGGAGAAAGTGCCATAATGCATTAAAAATGTAAAAAAAAATGTCCTGTCAGTTCTGCTGCTTTGTTATGTGCCGTGATTTAAATCAAATGACAGCACTGGTTGTTAAAAACAAAACCCTGGCTTTGAAAGTTGAAAAAAAATCTCTGCACCTGCTCCCCTTCAAATGGAATACTTTGAAATGGAAATGGGACACCGTTCTGTTCTGTCAGTTTTTGCAGACAATTTTTTAAATGATAGCTGTAGCCATTATGAATACTTGGCTGGACTTCATTAGCCTCTCCATCATTTCAAAATAGCAGAAAATGCCTGAATCCAGATGTCCCATCCCCGAATATGGCAGCTACTATTTTCGCGGGGGTGGGAATGGGCCCAGGTTGGGATTCGTGCATGTATATTTCATGGAGGCAGCTGCCTATAGATATTCAGCAGCTGCCTCCATTCATGTGTGATTTTAGTGTGAGAGGTGTCTGAAATCCAATCTGCATAAATTGGACCTGGTAGGAGCAGGTCTGAACTTTGTGGATTCGTTTGGATAGCTAGAGTACCCTTTTGGAGAAGCAAGATACCCCTTTGGATATGGTCCTGGGACACCTTTGGGGAGGTGCTCTTTGGGATTCCTAAAAGAAGGCATGAATGTGCGTAAAATGTGCGTAAACTCATTGGAACTGTGAAGCTCATTAGAGCTGTCAAAAACAACTGTAAAAAGTGTCAAGATTAATTGTTAAAGGGAGCTGTCAAGGCATTTAAAACTCGTGCCTTTTAATTCTTTGAAAAAACTATCAGGAGTGAAATGATTGCTTGCTATTTCACTCTTGTCTGTTGCATAAGCCTACATTTTTGGATTAGTACTTCATGGCTGATTTCACAGCCAGTACATTATCACAATAAGGTGCCTGCCATTTCACAGTTTGATTGACAGCTCCAGGGGTCATGGACATTTTGAATTGGGACTATGAATTCCAATGCTTGCTTTTATAAGGAGCTATGCAATTAAAAGAAATATTTGTTGTTGTAAGGGATAATGTAGTTGAAAGAATATAAATATAGTAAATGGGTTGTTATGAATGTGAGTTTTTTTAAAAATAAGTCCTGCAATAGACACTTGGAACTTTATTTAGTCCCAGCATGGGTCCTGAGTTCTGCCTATAGTGGATACTGGATGAGTTGGGATGGTAGGTGTAAGAGCACTAAGTTGGCATAGGGGCTATAAAGGGCCATGGGGGCTAGGTCGGGGTATAAGTTGGCATGGAAGTTATGAGGGGCCATGGGGTGAGCAGAGGGCATAGATTGGCATGGAGGGTGGGTGGGGGCATGAGTTGGCATGGATGGGGCATGGGGAGTGTGTGGGGGTGTGAGGAATGAGGGCTGGGGAGCTGTTATATGTTTTATTAAAACTTCAATACAATGCCGGTGCACGGAAGCAGGCCACTGACCCAGCCCGCCTGCACACCCAGCATTCTCCCCACCCGTTCCAGGGTCACTTGGCCCAAATCCCAGGGATTCCTGCCATTCTGGAATGAAAATCTGGTCTTCCAGGGCATTTTCTCCCTGGTGGGGTTTGCGTAGCTGGGAAATGTACCGACTTTGTGCTCCTGACCCGGGAGTGAAAATCCGGGCCTTAAATTCTAACCTGCTCTGTTGGATTTAGGCACTGGACCATGGGCAGCATTTTCCTGTCAGTGAGCGGGGCCCGCTCGCCGATGCGTAAAATGACACGCGGTGACACTGGGTGGGCGTCCCGACGTCACTGCACGCCATTTAGATTTTCAATTTGACAGGTACGCAGCTAAGTCAGCTGCATGCCCGCCAAACTGTCAAAGGCCTATTAAGGCCATTTAAAACCTAATTAACTCAATTTAATGAGCTGCCCGTCCAACCTTAAGGTTGACCGGCAGGCGAAGAGCCCAGGCGGCCTTCGCATTTTTCATGAAACCTCATCCACGGGTGGGATGAGGTTTTATGAAGCATTTTAAAATCTAATAAAAATTCATACACTTATTCCTTGGCATGTCCCTGCTCATGTGATAGTGTCACATGAGGGGACATGTTTTTAAAAAGTTTTAAAAACCTTTATTTAAAAGTTTAACACTGAAACAAATCTCCCTGAGGCATCTCCGTACCTCAAGGAGGTCTCTGCGCTCTTTCATGTGCATGCGCAAAATAGCTCAGGGAACCTCTCAGGGAACCTCTCAGGGAATTCCCCCCCCCCCAGCCTGCACATCAGTGCTCCCTGGCACGTGTCACGATGGGCCCGCCCTGGTAAAATGGCGGCACGGACCCGATCGGGGGTGCCGATCAGGTTTGCGCCCGCCTCCGCACAACCTCCCCCATGGTGGGAAATTTCTGGCCCATCTTTTTGTGTTTTGGTCTAGCAGACTAAAATAAAATGTGATTTACGTGATATGGTTATGAAGTAGCTACATCCACAACATAAATAAAAATGTTCCTAATTTATGCAAAAGACCACAAAGACCTTGCCACAGTAGGGCATCCCAATCAGGAAGGTAAAATTTGCACATGTTTGGAATTATCAACCACTTTTGAAATGTGCACATGGAAGTGCAAGAAAAATGAACAGCTTCAAAAACTGTGCTACAAATGGATTACTTTAAACTACCAATTATAAAAGCAACAGAGGTTTTCCAGTAAATTTTAGCAGATTCTAACATCTTCTTAAATTGGAACAAATTACTTTTATCTTTAAAAAGTTAATATTTATGAATCGAAGAATGGAGCAGAATAACAAAACTCTGAAGAAATTGTAATATTTTTAGCATTGTATGTACAAATCTCAAATACTATAACACCGCCTACAAGGTAGGAACTGTAGAGGAAGGAGTCTTTAAATTAAAAAAATGAGGAACAGGAAACAGAAATCTCATTCTACACCCGTAACTTGCGGTTTGCCTCATTTTCCAAAAGTGACACAATCATTCTTAAGAAGTTAGTTAAGTAGCATTTTGTACCTGAGAGCGACAGCTGAGAGCGTTGAACATATCAAAGAAGACAAAGCAGGTAAATGTCATGGTTGTGGTCCTTGAGGAAATCTTCCCCTCCGGAAGCTATTTTAAATAAAGTGATGGATTTAAAGTTACAGGATCATAAGAAATAAAACTATTGATAGCTGCCACAGGAAATCAATTATCTCTATCTTTCAGGGTAAGCAGAAAGATAAGCAGTCTATGATTAAAATACTGGAAGAAATATGTAGTCGTTTGAAACAGGATAAATAGCCTATACCTTCCTCAGATTGCAAACATCTACCTTTTCTCTAAACTTAACAAACAGTGCAAACAGAAAATACATGTGGACTATTTGTGACTGTTCAGCAGTGCTTTGAGAACTGCATTTATCGAAAAGTGGGGTTAAAAGAAATTTTTTAAAAAAAATATTAAGGACCTAAAAAGGGACTGCTGGAAATTGCTCCAAGAACAGACTGTGAAATTGTTTTGGGGGTATTTTGGGGGCACTGAGATGTTTAGGATGGTCCTCCCAGTCCTTGGAAAATCAGTGGGAACACATAGTAGCATTCTACTATTCATTGTTGAATGGGAACAAATTTCTTTCTGGGGGAAAGGATTACTTTTTTCATTAATTTCTAAATTCCCAAATCTGCCTATATTCCTTAAAACTGAATAACCTACATCCTGCAGAATGTATTACATTTCTACACATGCCATGTACACAGATTCTGTATTTGAATTTTGAACAGTGATTAAGAGATCAATTATTGAAGTTCATAAATTATACACACCTCTTTCCAGTAAACAAAGAGGGTACCACTTATAATGATAATAGCTGAGAATAGTATTTTAACAATTAGGCCCTTATTCAGGATAGAGTCTTTGACATTTCTTGGAGGCCGTTTAATGACATCTTTGTCAACTGGCTCAACACCCAAGCTACAGAAAGAAGAATAGAAAAAAATTAAAATTCTTCCAATCATCTAAACAACAGTTGAATGTCCTTTAAATTTACTAGATTTTCTAAATCATTTGTAGAAACGGTATTGCATTCTGATTACATCTACAGTAATGGTTACATCTAGAGAAATGGATGAATCTAGAGAATCAGCTAAAACTCTTCAGACACAAGGGGCAGAATTTTGCCCTTGCCAGGTGGGCTTGGCAGGGGTGGGCGGGGGCAGTTGGGAAGCGATCAGGGCCGGACCTCAATTTCACACAGGCGGGCCAATGAAGGCCCGCCCAGCATGTAACGCGAGTGGCAGTGCTTAGCGCTGCCTGTGTGGTGGGGGCTGTAGAGTAGTGGGTGGGGGGGGGGGGGGGGGGGGGGAAGGCGAGCGTGAACTTAGTGCATGTGCGCAGGTGCGCGCTTGAAAATCTTTGGGGCACAGAGTTTTCAAAATTAAAAATAAAGATGTTAAAAATGTTACAAAACATGTCCTCTTACGTGACTCTGTCACATGAGCAGGGACATGTTATTAATTAAATTTCAAAATTTTAATTTTATTTTTATTTGCTGTTTGAAACCTCTTCCCACCTGGGGATGAGGTTTCCAAAAAAAAAATGCAAAGGCCGCTTGGCCTTTTCGCCTGCCTGCCGACCATAAGGTTGGACGTGCAGCTAAAATTTTCTTTTCATTACCTTGCGCAAGGACGGCCGGACGCTCGCCCGATGTCATTATGCGTCATTTTACGCTTAGTCGGGTCAGGCGCCCGATGAGCTAAAATTTCAGCCCAAGAGCTTTTAACACAGTGGTTAGAAAGTTTTTGTGCAAAGAACACTTATCTAATCTCATTAAACTGTTTCCTATTGTTTCTACTGGAAGACTCAGGCCAGAATTTTCCGGCCCACCTTGGCGTCCGGTGTCATGGCAGACATTAGCGGACAATATGACGAGAAGGTCAAAAATCGATTTTACGCCGTCGTGAAACCACTTTGCGATCGTCCGCTTCGCCCGATGATGGGCGGCCACCGTTCCTGCCATGCAATGTCGGGAACCTAATTTCAATGCATTTGCATCTCATCATCTTGCCTTCTTGCTGGAATCATTACCCCATATCAAAGTTACTGTTACATAAGCAGGAAAACACGCTGGTGTAGAACATGGCTGGACAAGTGTGACCTGCAGAAGTCGGGACTTAGCGTTAGGGCCTTGTTCACATTTCGGACATCCGAAGAGAAGATGATGCTGGAGCCCTACAGCTACCAGACGCTGGAGGAACACGTGCATCACATGCTGGGTAGATTTTCATGGACATGGCTCTGCCACGAAGCAGCTCACAGAAGGCAAAAGGTCTCAGTTGATGTCTGGGGTCTGCTTCAGACATGTGTCTGTGCGGTGACTACCAGGTTGTAAACTCGAGCCTGCTGTAGGTCTAGGTCCCACCGAAGTGTGTCTCTGTGCTGTTGGAGGGTGTGGGTAAGTGCTCTGATGGGTCTTCCAGGCTGCTTATTTCCAGCTCTTAAATGGAGGAGGTGTCCTCTTGGCTGGAGGTGAGGACTTGGTTGGACCTGATGCACTGGCTGGCTGAGGGTGTTAGTCAGTTGGCAGAGCTCCCTGTGAACTAAAATAGAGATAATTAGTACATGGCAGCAGAGTCAAAAGCAGGAGAGAGAGAACATTCACAGTTGCATTGAGATAGGGATGATGTGGTGCAGAATCCTCACGTGGCTGTTCGCCGCCAACCTCACCGTCGCAGCAGGCATGGTCCACCTCCTCACCAGTCAGCGCGATGCCACACTCCTCAAAGTGAGTAAGGGGCCTAATATGGGCCACTCCGCCCCCAGCCTGGGACCTCTCCCTGCTGTTGTGAACCAGCTTCTCCTGCATGGAAACAGACGGAGAGAGAATGTGAGCAGGATATATGGCACTGCGTGGAATCTTTGTGTGGTGAGCAGAAACATGGACAGGATGAGGACATGAGCTCCAGATAGGAGCCTGATGGAGATGTGAGGGTGTGTGTGAGAGTTAGTGATGCTGCCTCTTGAGGTGCGAGATCCCTGTGGATGTGTGATGGGTTTGAGAATGTTTGAGCTGAGAGTGATGAGGTGGTTGATTTACCCTGACGGAACGGTTGAGAACATTCATCTTCTTCCTGCACTGGATGGCTGACCTCCTTTGTGCTCTGATGGCGCTGACCGCCACTGCCACTGCCACTGCCACTGCCCCCAAGGCCAGATTGGTGACACTGATGGACCTCCCACGGCCAGAGCGGGGGTAGAGGACATTGCAGCGGCCTTCCACTGTGTTCAACAGACACCCCAGAGAGGAGTCACTAAATTTGGGGGCTGCCGTCTTCTTTGTTTTCAGGGCCATCTGTCGCCCGGAGCAGCGAATCCTGGTCTGAAGACAAGAAGTAGGCATGCGCTCTGGTGTGCTTTAAATATGGTGCCCAGAGTGAGGAAGCGCTGAGGTGGGATGCATCAGGAACGGGATGATATGGTGCGAAAAGCTGCCATTGAGTCCGGCCGGTTAAACATCCCTTTTCCTTCCCACTACCGTACTTAGTACAAATCGGGGACGATTCCACCCTTTATTTGTGCAGCAGAACATATGAACAGAAAGGTTAACTCTGATCCCTGCAGATGTAAAGGAATCTCCAGCTTCCACAGCAACCACCTTGAAAGGCTTGACTATTGATGACTGATGTCAAAGTTTGACTCTTCAGAGTTATTTCACTTTCACAGCAGAATTAACTACACAATTTCAGCGAACTATTCATGTACAGTAAAATTTTCATACTGTGTAACGCAAACAGAATGGGGTAAATTTTCAATTTCATTACTCGGGTGGAATGCAGCTTTTAAGTCACAGCAAAGAGGAAACTGCTCTGTGCAATGCTGAAGTTGTAGTGTAAATGATCCACACTACACATTGGGGTAAGAAATCTCACAGACCAATATCAAACTAAGTGGGAAGATGTTAAGTTGCACACTAGGGCTGAAGGTAAATTAGATTTGGAGTACTTCATTAAAACAAAAGATAAAAATAGATAAATCCCAGAAAAAAAGTAAAGCAAAAGCCTAGAGCACCACAGATCATGAACTTGATCGAAATATGTATTTGTGGTCCTGTTGTAAATAGAAATGATGCAACTTTCTATTTGAGTGAGAACAAGGATACACCTAAAATTAAACTAATGGTACAAAATGGGTATGAATAAAATCAAATACTTATAAGTTAAAATATATTAACATGATTCAAACTTCACATGTAAATACAGCACCAATAGGATTTCAGTTAAACACAGAGGCTCAACTACATAATACCACAGGAACATAGCACAGCCTTGATATTACATTTAAGCAACTAATATTTATTTGTACCTTTGGGCTGGAGGTCCATCCATAATGATGTTGATCCACAGAATCTGCATAGCATTTAGTGGATTTGGCAGATTAAATACAGTAGAAAGAGCAATCAAGCTCAATGCTGAAATACTCCTGCATGTTTAAAAGATGAATAGTTGCAGAAGATAATAACAATTTACATGTTTATATATACTCTCGATGACAGTTGTGCAATCCAAAGTGACAATTTGAGTTCTTTTATCAATAACTAAATTTATACTTACGTACTCAACTGGAATCGCACAAAATTTTTAATATTGTAAAAAATTCCTTTGCCTTCCTCCATTGCACGCCTGCAAAAAAAAAAAATGACCTGGCAGATTATTCAACATCATGGAAATTATTAAATTGTACAAATTTTAACATTTACTTCTTATTCCCCCTGCTTGCCTTTTTGCTCCCATGGTTACAAAGTGCTTCTCCCATGGTTACAAAGTGCTATGAAAGATAGCAGTAGCTCTTTGATACTACATCCTAGTTGCCAGCGTTTATTTGCAAACGTACACAGTGGGCTGAATTTTATATGCCCCCAGCAGGCGTGTTTCCCCTGGGTACGTAAAATAGTGTGTGCGCCCATCCCACCACCTTCCTGCCCACCCCCGAGCTCACCCCCGTAATACGGGCTGGCCTGCCATATTAAAATGACCATTTAAGGGTTAGTTAGGTTTGTGATCAAGCCCGAAACAAAAACAGAAAACGCTGGAAAAACTCAGCAGGTCTAACAACATCCGTGCAGAGAAAAACAAAGTTAATGTTTCAGGTCCTTTCTTCAGAGCCTCCAGGCTTGTTATCAAGCCTATTGACCCTAATAATATGCTGCCCACACCATAATAGGTTTGACATGGGCAGCAGGGTGGGAGCGAGAATCCCGATTTTTAAACTCGAGTGGTTAAAGGGTGGGAAGAAAGCAGCGGCGGGGGTGGGTTCACTGCTCAGGGGCTACCCTTTGGTGCTCGTGGGGCAGCCCCCCCCACCTTAGACTGAATCCCTCTTCCTACCTACCCACTCCCTCTCTCTTAAACCCACCCTCCCACCAACTGCCCCTTTCCCTAGGCTCTCAAATTCTCACCTCCTCCGTGGATCCTAGGCCTTGGGTTCCTCTTTTCAGCTGCCCTCCCGGCAGCTGCCACTGATGCCTTCCTGGCACTGCCAGGACTGATGCGTCTGCCAGCCAATCGGATTGGGGTTGCGTGGTCCAATGATTGGGGGATCAGAGATCTTGGGGGGCTGTGTGTCTGAGGTTGGGGGTGGGTGGGGTTGTCCAAGGTCAGGGGGGTGGGCGTCCAAGGTCACGGGGGTGCGGTGTGTCCGAGGTTGTGTGGGGTTCCGAGGTCAGGGTTGGGGGGGGTCTGAGGTCAGGGTTGTGGGGGGGGTCCGAGGTCAGGGTTGTTGGGGAATCCCTGGATCGGTCTGGATCTTTACTCTTAAGTTAGAAGAGGTTTTAATTCTTCTAACTTATTCTGGGTAATTATTGGTATAACCCCGGCGGAACCATCCGAAGTTTGCAATTTAAATTTCAGATGGTTCCCAGCGCCGCGCAATTGTCCAGAGGAAGTGTGCACCTCTGGGTAATTGCCGTGCAAACACTTACCTGGGAACTTGCCAGAGGGATTTCCCAGCGCATCTTTGGGCACCCCCCCCAAATCTGATGCTGGGAAGTGCGGAAGTTATGGGCCAATATATTATTACTAACTTGCTGTTTAAAAAGAAAAGATAAATCCTTAAACAGCACCAATTGAAGTTACTCACAAAATAGATGTAAAGTTATCATCCACCAGAATCATGCCTGCTGCTTCTTTACTGACATCAGTTCCCGTTCCTTTCATGGCAATACCAATATCAGCAGACTTGAGAGCAACAGCATCATTCACACCATCTCCAGTCATCCCTACCACGGTATTATTGCTCTGAAGGGCCTATACAGCAACAATTAAAAGAGGTGCTGAACTGCATAGTTTAGTAATTAACCAATATATAAAAATTATTTAAACTGCTGCTTAAAATTAGCTGAGAGGCATCTAAAATAATTTCCATTAGCAGTCACTTCCATTTACCATTACAACGTTTTAGTCATATTCCACAAATGTGGTAAATCTATGGATAATGCTAAGGAAAAGGGATTGATACTTTCAGGTTTATTATGCAAGTTTAAAAAAAGTTATACCTTTATTATTTTCTGTTTGTGCTTTGGACTCGTTCTAAAGAATATAGCCACCTGAAAGAGGAGGGTAAGGACAATAAAAAAGGGAAAAAAAAGAAAAATAAGTACATCGTATATAGATAATCTTAACGTTAAAGCACTGCTTTGCGGAACATTTACTGTTCTATTTTAAAATGTATAACAAGAACATGAATACAAGGACTCAACAGCCACAATGATTTTATGCTAAACGTTCAGAATCATACAAATAGTACGTGGTTGAATAAATATATTAAAGAGGAACGTAACTCATAAGTACATATTTGGAAAGTGCTTTTAAGTTATTTCGTAGAAGAGGAATTTAGTTCATGCTTTGAATAGCTGGAATCCTACCTTCATTACCATGAGGGAAAGATCCTCATCATCTAATTGCTCCAGCTGCTCCCCTGACATAACCTCCATATCATCATTATAAAGGTCTATGCTTCTTCCTGAATGTGCACATACATTTGGAAAAGATTATCCACTGCCATACTTTCAGGTTGTGTTTCATAATTTGGGGCATAATTTTTCCTTTGTCGGGCAGGCTTGGCGGGAGTGGGTCAGGAGCCCGACCGCCGCCTGCAGTCGGGTGTGCGCCGCCATTTTATGCGGGCGGGCCAATTAAGGCCCGCCCAGCATAATACGCGAGTGGTAGCGCTCAGCACTACCTGTGCGGGCAGGGGGAGGAGGGAGGGTCGGGGCTGCCTCAGGGAGATTGAAGCGCTTTTGAAAATAATAAGTAAAATCAATAAAAAATTTCATGAAACAAGTCCCCTCATGTGACTGTGTCACATGAGATGGGACATGTTTTTTATTTTTCAGGAAAATTTTATATTTAATTCATAAAAGCTTTAGAAAACCTCATCCTGCTCGTGGATGCCGACTCCAGCACACGTCCGCCAAAGGAAACATTGTGAGACAGCGCAATGACATCAGGGCGCATGCCTTGGGCTATTATATTTGAAAAGCATTCTTAAAATATGATTTTTTTTTTTGTAATTTACTGTCCAAAAATAACTTTGTAAATCGTGGTACAAAGATACAAACACACCCACCCACTGAAACAAATAATGAAACCTAAAGTCACATCCAGTGAAGGTGTAGCACCAGTATCTTGGATCCCAAGAAAGAAACAGAAACCAAACGGTGGTTTGGTAGCCCCATACCTTGTCATCACTGCTGCTAATGCTAGGAATAAAAATCAGACATTAACACGGTTGTTATTTACTGTTGAGAATGTAATTTCCAACGAGTCATCCATTACAAAAAGCCAGAGAAAGACGCAGTTCAGAGCAAACCATGTATGACCCATTATTGACAAGTTAACAGAAGTACAGGCAAGGACAAGGAAAGGCCATTCAGTCCACTGAAACTCCTTCCCCAGAGCTCCAAATTTCCTCTTATAGCATTGAGTTGCAGTTTGACTATCCCAGCTGCTGCCTTCGCGACCTTGTCTGACAAACTATTCTATGGATTGATCGTGATTAAAGAAATTCTTCTCAACTCTAGTTTTAAATCATTTATTGCTAATTTAAGTTTACTAAGGCAGATGAAAAGAAATTGACACAGAAATGTGCAGAATACTAGAATATCCAGTAACTACACAGTTCATTTCCTACATCAGTAAACAAGACAGGATCAGGCAGAAATTGTAAGATCCATTGTTGGAATACAGCCTTGCCAGACTTGTATGGCGAACTGAATTGTGGTAGCGATGAACTTCGATTTCTGCCATTATAATTTTCAAATTAAAGAATTTCTTTAATCACAATCAATCCATAGAATAATTAGACAGTTTTCATACACTCCTATATTAAAATACTCAATTGTCCTTCATTAGTTAACCTACTGCACAACCAGCTCCTTGTCTTTTTTTAGTAAATATAGGACTGTATAAAAAGACAATTTATTTGAGGTTGACACCTTTCTCCAGTAGCTACCATGCACAACAGAGTTTGAATATGTGCAAGGAATGCAATGGACAGCATGTGGCAGTACTGAACTATGGGATGGTGCTGTGGCCTGGCACAGAGGAAAACCCTCCTCAGAAGCACCTGACGTAGCACCAAATCAACTTCTCTTTAATTGTTCCAAATCCTTTAAATTTGGCTCACACACAATTTTTATCTTTTGTAGAGTTTGCACCTGGAATTGTGACATATTACACAAATAGAGTTTCACATGAAAATTGTTAGTTATTTAGGATTCTGCATTAGAACAGCAAAAACTAGAATAGAACTGCATTAAAACCAAAGACAAAAACAATGCCCCCAACAGTTTGTCGCACAAAACAATGAGTACCAAAATTCACTCTACCTATAGAAATGGCCGTTTCTTTGGAGTCTCCAGTGATCATTTTTACAGCAACTCCTGAATTTTGAAGCAATTGAACTGCTCCCTTGACTTCAGCTCTTGGTGGATCAATAATGCCAATCAATCCCAAGAAGGTAAGTGCACCTAATTCCTGTCCCACGGCTATTGTGAGCACTGGGAAAAGCAAACAGGAAAATACTCATTAAGACCAATTTTTGTCTTTATTGAACATATATTATATATAATGAACATCGGATTTGGGACCAATAGGTACTGGGTTAATGCGCAGGGTACCTTGGGATCCCTCTATTTACAGGAAGGACTTGGCGTTCACCCATTTTGTTGGAAAAGGTATGATCTTAGTATACATGTGAGAAAAGAGTTTTAACCTTTTGTAAAAAGGGGGCGCTTGTGTAACAAAATAGTGTTATGGTAAAAAACATTATTTTACAAAATAATATTCAATATTTATCCTTTTTTCATGGTATACATTGCTTTAGAACTAAAAAGACATGATAAAATAAATGTATTTTTTCATTAGAAAATTCATT
The DNA here is from genome assembly GCF_964194155.1 of Cetorhinus maximus. Lineage (NCBI taxonomy): Eukaryota > Metazoa > Chordata > Chondrichthyes > Lamniformes > Cetorhinidae > Cetorhinus > Cetorhinus maximus. Next base: position 137,812,705 of record NC_135884.1, on the reverse strand, counting down.
ATTTGAAATTTAACACAAGACCTTACCACGTAGGCCCTCCGCTCCTAGTTTTGCTTGTTGTTGGACGTATATTGCCATTTGCTGTGGTGTGAGGGGTACGGGCATGCCGCCATTGCTATAATTGCTACAGTATTGAATAACTCCCTCATATGCCCCCTTCATGAAGTAAATTTCTTCAGTTTCCTTTAAATGTCACATAAAAACTGTTAGTGCCGTCATAGACATGTATCTAAATAACTGAAAATATCTTACACACCCCGTAGTTCCTACCCGACTCTTGTGGGCGCATTTAACAGCCATCCATTTCTGTTCTGAGCTAAATGGGTATTCGTTCTTCCTTGTATAGCTCTGCTTAACATGATCAAGGTCCATCTTCAATTCAGAATGCAAGACATCAGATTTTAAAACCAAAAGTTGTTCAATAATTTAATCAAGTGATCTATTAATTTTCCTTCAGACCTATTTGCACTGAATCAGAATGAAAATTATATTCATACAAAAACATGAAATGACAACAAGAAAAAGATTGTTAAGATGGGTTCTCCTTGGGTTCTTGCATTATCACTTTTATCTTACTATTTTCCCATTAAGCTCATTATTTTATAGCTTGCTAAACAGGAAGCTTTTCTTCTGGATGTCTCAGCCAACCTGTCAACCCCTCAGCCTGTCTGAGACAGGTGGAAAAGCCTGTGGCACGAATATGCAGGTGAGGAGCAGAGAACATGTAGGGAGGCAGGGAGGGATCCCGGTGAGATTGGGGGAGGAGCACAGAGAATGGTGGTTTTCCTGGACCACAAACAATACCATGGGCAGAACATTATGCTTGTCAGGTGGGCGTGGGCCCGACCCAAGCGAGTGTAAGATGATGCGCAATGACGTCGGGCGAGCAACCCGGTGTCATTACGCACTTGCATGATATTTCGCTCGGTGGGCGGGAGTTGGAGCCGCGCCTGCTATCAACTAAGCGGCCTATTAAGGCCCTGCAGAACCTAACTGACTCGAATTTTTCACTGCCCGTCCACCCGTTCGGTTGGCGGGCGGGCGAAAAGGCTAAGCGGCCTTTGCATTTTTTGGCGAAAGCTCACCCAGGGGCGGGATGAGGCTTCGACCAGCGGTTTAAAAAAAATTTAGAACTTTGAACATTCATAATTAACATGTCCCTGCTCATGTGACAAAGTTACGTGAGGGGACATGATTTCATTATTTTTAATATCTTTGTTTTTATTGTTAAAAATCTTCAGCTTTACCCCCGCACATTTTGGTGCTCGCGCTCCTCCTCCCGGCAGCGCTGAGCGCTGCAGCACGTGTTTCATGCTGACTGGCCATTGATTGGCCAGCATGAAATCCATGGGCAGGATTTTCCCAGCGGGGGGGCGGGGCCCGCTTGCCGACGCGTAAAATAACGCGCGGTAATGTCGGGCGGAACTCCCAACATCACCCCGCCCCATTTAAATTTTCAGGTAGGCGGGGGCGCAGCAAAATCAGTGCCCGCCGACCTGTCAATGGCCAATTGAGGCCATTGTCCGACCTTAAGGTTAGCGGTCAGGCCAGGAGTCCTGGCGGGCTTCAGAAAATGGGCGGGATGAGGTCTCATGTAGGTTTTTTAAAAATTAATTAAAGTTTTTAAAAAAGTTATGGACATGTCCCAATTTGTGTGACAGTGTCACATGAGGGACATGTCAGGGGGCGCCGATTGGAGGCCCGCCTCTTGCGCACCCGCACTTCAACATACCTCCTGATGGGGGGTGGGGAGGAATCCTGCCTCATGTTGGGGTCCTATCGGAGGCGGCTGCTCCTGGGCCCGCCCGTTGAGGGCAAAATTCTGCCCCATATGTGTTAGCTAATGGATGTGATCTTTTTCCCCTTATTTCATTTGCTGGAAGACACTTGTTAAAATAGGTGAAAAGTAAATAGCTCATTTATAATGGAGGCCTGCTGTTTAAAAGCTGTTACCACTGATCTACATCCTGACAGCAGATTGGTTAACTGTTCCCCCATTTCACCTCCATGAAAACTGGAGGTGACTGGTTCATAACAGATTTGAAGGTATTAGGTTTTCAATTCTCACCCAACACAATTCGCCTGTTCTTTGGGGGTGAGGGGGGTGTTGGATTACTCCTGACTATTTCTTAGTTCATCAGCCGTGTTTGAATAATTAAGTTGTAATGAAAGTGCTCAGCTCTTCAGGTGAGATTTGCATCACTCAACTGCAGTTTTAAAAGATGTTTTGTCAAAAGGTTGCCCTCCCTTGCGAAGATCTCACCCTTAGGATATGCTGATCAGTTAGCTATACTTGACTTAACCTGTTGTCAATGCTCCAGTTATCATACGGTTTAAAATATCAAAATTATTATTTATTCAGTATTTACCTTCATTGCAAGAGCAATTAAGGCACCTTCTGTTGGCTGTCCCACTAATGTGTCTTCTCTGATGACAGCATTATTACATAAACATCCAGCCTACAAGCAAGCAAATTATAAACATGAGGTCCCAGCACTAAATCCTTGTGGCACTTTACCAGTAACAATCCTCCAACTTGAAAAAGACCCATTTATTCCTACTCTATTTTCTGCTCTTAACTATTCCTCTACCTATGATAATGTATTACCCCAAACACCAGCCCTCATCTTGCGCAACAATTTTTTGTGGGGCAGCTTATCAAGTGCCTTTTGAAAATCCAAACACTCTACTTCCACCGTTTGCCCCTTTAACTGATGGTTACATGGGCGAAAAATTCTAATAGATTTGTCAAACATCATTTCCCTTTCATAAATCAGGTTGACTCTGCTGAGTCTAATTATGATTTTCCAAGTGCCCTGCTACCACTTCCTTAATAATGGGTTTCAGCCATTTTTGTGACGACTAATGTCACGCTAATTGGCTTGTCGTTTCCAATTCTCTTTCTCCCACCTTTCTTGAATAGCCGAGTTATATTTGCTATCTTCCAATACGCTGTGACCATTCCAAAATTCCCTGGATTCTGGAAGGTGACAACAAAAGCATCCACTATCTTTGTAGCCACCATTTAGAAATCTAGGATGTAGACCACCAGGTACAAGGGAGCTTTTAGTTGCATTAACTTCTCTAGTACTTTTTTCTTTACTAACATCAATTACTTTATGTTTTTCACTTCCATTATACCCTTGGTTCCCCAATTTTGGTATGTTTTTGTGTCTTCTACTGTGAAGACAGATAAAAAATATTTGTTAGTCATCTCTGCCATTTTATTCTCCATTTAACTTTTAAATCCATTTGACTGTCCAAGCCCCTAAGGGACCCATGTTGAGTTTTGCTACTCTCATTATTTTTACATACTTGTAGAAGCTATTGCAATCTGTTTTTACATTTCTTGTTAGTTTACCCTCATACTCCATTTTCTCCCTCTTGATTTTTTTTTTTGATCATCCCTTGCTGGCTTCTAGAACTCACCCAGTTCTTTGGCTTATTACTCTACTAAGTGACACTCACCAATAAGCTGCACACTAAATGAACACTTTGGGTTCCACCAGTGGCACTTGGCTTGAAACCTCATTACAGCCTTGCTCCAAAAATGGACACAAGCTGAATTTCAGAGGCAAGGTGAGATTGACTGTCCGTGACATCATGGCAGCAGTTGTGAGGATGCCTGCTCCAGATGGACAGCAGCAGTTCAAGAAGAATGCTTACCACCATCTTCAAGGCCAACTAGGGATGGACAATAAATGCTGACCATGCCAGCAACGCCCACATTCTGAGAATGAAATAAAATTAACTCACTTCAACCAGTTTTCCTACAGACACATTGGAGAATTCCTTTACAATTTCTCCACTGGGTGATAAATATACATTGCCATTTCCATTGTATCCTGTACCAGTTACCTGTAATAAATGAAAATTTAATTTTAAAATTTTCACAAGCCAAAATATAAATAAATTAGATTCAGCCATTACTCAAATGTTTATACTTAAGCCTGCTAATCAACTCTCTTTCAATAAGAAGTGCTGAATACTTATACACAGTGCTGGCTGCATTATGATTGGTGGAAGGCTGCTGACTTTCAGTGAGGGACCATGAAGGATGACCTCGAGCAGCTCTGGCCCTAGAAGGCCTCTCCCCTCCTATCCACGTCCCATACCAAGGACTTGGAGAAACTGGCATTCCCAGGTCAAACTCACTTTAAAATGACTTCCAGCATTTATTCCTGTCAAAATGCACCTGCCCTTTCAGAACTGTAGGTTGGCTTTAAGTAGTTCAGGCTGACTTTAAAATAGTACAAGCTGGTATGAACTCATGCAGTGCTGGTGGCGTGGTTTAATCATGTAAATAAACAGGTAGCACAACTTTTTCACACTGCACGCACTGGAAGTAATGGGTATGAGTTAATCACACATTGTAATCCCCATGCCCATTAACAGGAGCTATTTGACTCCAAAGTTTGATATGTGGCCAAATTGTGATAAACTTCTTCCAAACATTGTGTAACAATAAACTGTAAAACCCTTATCAAGACTAGATTGCAAGGTATTTTAATACCCACCTCTGCATGTATTCCATCTGATGTAACCAATCGTGTCACAGTCATCTCATTGGCTGTTAAGGTGCCAGTCTTATCGGAACAGATGACATTACAACAACCTATTATTTAAAAAGCATAACTGGTAATTACATTGCATTAGAAACAGTACTTAATTCTCTCCATAAACTACATTCAAGAAATAGTTCAGAAATTAAGTTAGTAAGACAGGGTTCCATTTCTATCTTGGCCATTCCCATGTGAAAAGGTTTGTACAAATCAAGATGAACGAAAAGTAGAAATTTAATTTACAATTTCTGTTGAACAATACAAACATATAAAAGATATGTATTTTTTAACTAGTCGACTCGGCTGCAACTTGCCGAATAGATCCTCTAGATGATTTTTTTTAGACGGGTGTCAAACAAATCAAATCATTCCAAAGAAAAATATGCCCACAATATTACATTTAGTTACTTAAAATTAAATAAAGTAAATTAATTTTGTTGACTTACCTAATGTTTCTACAACAGGAAGTTTCTTTATTATGACTCTCTTCTTTGACATTCTAATTACACCTAGTGCTAATGTTACCGTTACAACAATTGGTAGGCCTTCTGGAATAGCTGCAACCGCCAGGCTATTAACAAAAACAAGAAGCCATGTTACAGCTAAGACTGATCCTGTCCAAAGTGCATGCATGCATTTTACGGCAGGGGGTCACCGAATAGCAATCAGAAGTAGGAACCGTAGAAAATGGTGGAAACAGGGAAAATCAATTTGGCCAACAATTCTTTTTTTTTTGTTTTCACAATTTGGCCAACACCAGCTGGGTAGCATTTATTGCCAGTGTCTAGTTGCTTTCCAACACATTATGTGGTCATAGAGACACATATTGGCTTCATCGGTAGGGATATCAGGTTCCTTTCTTCAAAAGGAGATTTAGTAAATCGGATAGGTTTTTACAAAATCTGTCAGCTTTCATGCTAATTTCTTTCCCTGGTTTTAACTGATAAATTACCAGATCTATTTAACTCAGTATAGTTACTTGCATAAATGTGAACGATTTAATTGAAATTTTATCCATCTCCTTTATCGTTTACAAAATTTCTATTCAGTTTATTAAAAATCCTCCTTTCCAAAATAGAACAAACACAACTACTTTGATCTTTCCCCAAGCTACTTTGTTGTTTCACTTTGCATCCTCTCAACAGCAATAACATCCTTCTCATGGTGTAGTAACCAATACCATATACGTTACACCAGGCAATACAGAAAAACTACAACTTCTTTTAATTTGTAATTTATATCTCTGTGAATACAACTCGGTGACTAGCTTGCCTTTTCTTCAGTGCACTTATATCCCTACATATCGGTCACTAGCACCCACCAGAGGAATCCTTTTCGATTATGAATGACGTTAGGCTTTTACTAACTACAGGCAAACTATTTAAGCTAATTATCTGACAACTTCCATGCCCTTGGCTCAAAATACAATCCATGGATCCTGCTGCATCTCTTAGTATCACAACATGTTGTATTATAATCTACCCTTAAAACCTCTTGGGAGTATTCAAAAGCTTTGCAAGTACAGCTTTGAGAGGTCCCTTACTTATGTTTTACATGGGCGGGCCAATTAAGGCCCCCCCAGCGTGACGTCCGCCAGGAAGTGCTATGCGCTCCCTGTGTGAGCGGGGATTCCCTCAGCCGAGAGTGGGCTCTTTCGCGCGTGTGCGCGACAGAGCGCACAAATCTCCCTGAGGCTAAGTGCTGCCTCAGGGAGATCGGCGCCAAATTTAAAAGTGGTAAAGGTGCACAAACAAAATTTCCCTGACATGTCCCCTCATGTGACACTATCACATGAGTTGGGACATGTTCATCACTTTAAATCAAACATCTATAACATTTTTGAAAACCCTGATGAAACCTCATCCCACCCATGGACGAGGCTTCATGCTTTTTCTGAAGCCCGCCAGGGCTCCCGGCCTGCCCACCAACCTTAAGGCCCTGCCCCCCCCGCTCGCCGAACTAAAGATCCTGGCCCAAATGATGGGGTCAATCAGATATTTCCAATCTCATCTTTTGTGCTAAGCAATTATCATTCTTGTGAATGGTCACTTTAGTCTGATCACTCATAACACAGCTCCTGTAAGCCACAGCAAATTATTAAATACCCTTTGTTATGATTGCACCCTTTTCTACAAGCTAACCAAAAGCTAACTGCTTAGCAAAGAAGGTAACTAGTCAATAGTTCTGAAATTTCGGAGTGACATTGAACACTGCATTTAGAAAGAAAAGGAAATACCCAAGTTACCAACAACTCCATGATGGAGTTTTGTGTCCCCTTGAATCCCATACAAATACCCCATTTTTGGTGAACTTCACAAAAGAAGAGAACACGGCTGCCAAACGATTTGCAACAACTTACAGTTCCAAAACTAATGTGTTCCAACATTCCATGAGCAGTGTAGGTAACCAAAAGTTGTTTAGTGAGGCCATGTAAAGATATGTCTACAGTTTGGTCCTCTGATGTTCAACCAATCCATGGCCTAGATCCCTTAAAAGAATTATTTTTACCAGTATAGGTTAGCTCCTAACTTCCATTATGTTAGGTCCTGGTCAATAATTAAAATCATACTATTTGCCTTTTTATCCCTCTGATTCTATACACTAAAGACTCTTAAATAATCACTACTGACCATTCCAATTCCACGGCCTGAATTTTCCCGTCGGCGATTTGGGGGCGGGGCCCGCTCGCCGACGGGAAAATGACGCGGGATGACGTCAGGAGGAACCCCCAACATCATCCCGCCACATTTAAATATTCAGGAAGTCGGGCGGACAGCGAAATCAGCCAATTGAGGCCATTGACAGGATAATTAAGGCAATTAAAGGCCCTGCCCGTCCAACCTTAAGGTTGGTGGACAGGCCAGGAGCCGCAGTGGGCTTCTGATAAAACATGAAACCTCATCCACCGGTGGGATGAGGTTTCATGTCCGTTTTAAAAATCTTAAATAAACTTTATGTGATACTTATTAACATGTCCCATCTCGTGTGACATTGTCACAAGAGGGGGACATGTTAATTTAAAATTTTTTTTTCTATTTTGACACTTTGAAGCACTGTCAGTGATCTCCCTGAGACAGCACTTAGCCTCAGGGAGCAGTGTGCTCTTTTGGGCGCATGTGCGAAAGAGCGCACTTTGACAGTTAGGGAATCCCTCCCCCCACCCCCCTCCCCCCTGCCACAGGAAGCGCATAGCGCTTCCCGGCCGGCAGACCGCTGGGTGGGCCTTAATTGGCCCGCCCACTTAAAATGGCGGCGGGGCCTGCTTCTCCGGCGGAGTTTGGCTGCCCGCCCGCCGCCGAGCTGGTGGGGCCCATCTGCCAACCTAGTGTAAAATTCTGCCCCACATGTCAGGAAAGAATACTAAATCAGTTTCTAGTAAAGGAAAGTCTACCCATTACCACCAATGGAGTTGACATTCTAAGGAAAAGAGTGAACAATACATTGAGAGGAATTCTTGTGCTGTATAATTACGGATGAAAATCATCAATTTCAGCTGGTGCAGAGCAGAGGGGACTGCTTGTACTACCCATGTTCTTGATAAATGGTCTTCCAGAAATTGAACACGAATTTCCATCACTTAACTAGCAGAGATTTCAAGCTGAGACTTTTTTGTGTTCAGCTGCTAGGCAACATTGATTAATGAAATTAAGATGGAGGCCCTCACCGGAGTATCTTTCAAGAGAATTCATGATCATAGGCTTCACCTTTAATGTATTTGTAGCCATCTATGCACATAACCAGAGGAGTCTCCAAAAGGCTCCTGGTTTTAAATAATTGGGTCTCTTTCAATGTTCAGAATGCACTGATAATGAGTTTCTTACACACCCTTTACACGTGGTGTTAAAATATTGTGCCTGTAATCTTGAAGATAAAAAAATCTGCCACCTGGACTCCATTACATGAATACTGGAAAGATAATGGCAGACTATGCAATGTAGTAACTTCAACACAAAGAAAATAATACAGACCAATGTTTCAAATATGTAAGCAGAGAGTTTGGCAAAATTCTAATTCTGATAATACAGATACCAAGAGGTGGACCAAAGTTTAGAGAAATGGGAGGAGGAAGACATTTAAAAATAGACACTATAAACTCACCAAAACATATTCAAATGAATAGTAACTGTAATAAAAATTGTAGCTTTAGGAGCCATTCAGCTAAGCTGGGAAAGCATCACCACATTCACAAAAACAGGTTACACAACAAATAAAAGGAGAAAAAAAAACACAAACTCAATTAACAAAAAAAAAAGCTAAAAGCTACTGCGGATGCTGGAAATCCAAAACAAAAACAGAATTACCTGGAAAAACTCAGCAAGTCTGGCAGCATCGGTGGAGAACTGCCGAAGGGTCATGAAGACTCGAAACGTTAACTGATTTCTTCTCCACCGATGCTGCCAGACTTGCTGAGTTTTTCCAGGTAATTCTGTTTTTGTTTAACAAAAAAAAAGTCAATCATATTTATAGAATGCGTACCAATTCAACTGTAAGTAATGAAAACTTTTCATGATCTCAGGGGTGAATAGTTTAAAGCCACTTTGGGTAGAGAATGAAAGATTAAATAAATTCATCCACTTTCTTTGTTTGAAAGAACTTTTAATATCCTGTTTTCACCAATAATTTTTCTCCCTTACTCTGGACCCACTGGACTGCCTGTAGCCAACTGGCCTGCTCTACAAGCTCTATTTTGGGATCAACTCCACTTATCTGTTAATAACAATTCTGCTTCTAAATATGCCGCTGAAACAAAAAAAATGATAATTATTTTCTCCATGTATTATCACCTGCAGCTAAAATTATCAAAGGCCGGTAAATTCTTAGCAATAACATGACCTATCGCAATCGTTATTGGTTTTCGAGCACATTAAACTGTATGGGCAGAATTTTGCCCTTGATGGGCGGGCGGGCCCCAACGGCTCAGCGGCGGGCGGGCAGCCTATCTCCGCCACTGAAACGGGCCCCACCACCATTTTAAGTGGGCGGGCTGCCCGACAGGAAGCGCTATGCGCTTCCTGCGCGGGGACGGGGGGGGATTCCCCAACTGTCAGAATGCGCTTTTTCACGCATGCGCACGAAAGAGCGCACATCTCCCTGAGACTAAGTGCTGCCTCAGGGAGATCGGTGAAAGGCTGGCAAATATAAAAAAATAGAACAATAAAAAATTCATTAACATGTCCCCCTCATGTGAAAATGTCACACGAGATGGGACGTGTTAGTGAAGAACACAAACACTTTATTAAACGTTTTTAAAACCGCTATCAAACCTCAGCCCGCCACTGGATGAGGTTTGTAAAAAAAAATCACCTACCCGCCTGCCATTTGGGCCCGTGCGCCGAGCTGAAGTTTGCACGATTGGCAAGTTAAGGGCCTTAACGAGGCCTTTAATTAATGGCAGGCGCGCGTCCCGTTGCATAGCGCGCCCGCCGACCGAAATATCGCGATGCCGCGCGCTGACATCGGGACGCTCGCGTGACATTTTAAGCACTGGCGTGCGGATTCCGCCACCCGCACACTAGCCGGAAGATTCTGCCCTATTAGCCTGAAAGGGGCATTTATGTTCTTACCTAACTCCTAAAGTAAACATGCCAAGGAGGTGCTTCCCTTGTAACCAACCAATCAGCATCATTAAACCTGTAGAAAACAATGTTTACGCTTTTATAAAAAAAGTGTCAAAATTAATTAATTAAGACATTAGAAGTGAATTTCCTGGGAACTCCTCCCATTCCAAGGCTGTGAATTCAGCAACGGTGAAGTTACAGCCACAGGATAGAAGAAGCACAAAGAAAATTCACTCCCATTGATTTATTTCCATTTGCAGTTTCAAGCTCTGATCATTATTAGCAGAACTGTATTTAACCAGAAACAAGAAAAAAGGTATTCGGGTGAATTTCATTTGGGAAATTTTAAGCAAGGCACCTCTTTGGGATAAATTCAGAGTTTTCTGCCAATTTTCAATGTTACAAGTCAATCTCCCAAGTCAATACTTACAGCAAATGAGAAGATAATGATGTTTTATTATGACAGGAGTATTATATTATGTATATCATATTATTCTAATAATAAATCGAACCTTTGTATAAATTAACCCGTCCATTTAAGGACACAGGTTTAAGCTGTTGTAAATAAGTACAAGAACAACTTGCATTTATATAACATGTATGTAACATTCCAAGGCACTTAACAAAGGAATTATAAAACAAGTATGACAGCAAGCCACATAAGGAGATATTAGGGCTGATGATCAAAAGCTTGATCAAAGGGATAGCTTTTAAGGAAGAACAAAAGGTAGAGAACCAGGGAAGTTTAGGGAAGAAATTCTAGAGCTTAGGGTCTTGACACCTGAAGGCATGGCCACCAACGGTGGAGTGATAAAAATCAGGGATGCTCAAGAGGCCAGAATTAGAGGAGCACCGAGATCTCAGAGGGTTGTGGAGCTTGAAGAGATTACAGCAATAGGGAAGGACGAGACCAGAGGGATTTGACAACAAGGGTCAGAAGGTTAAAATTGAGGTGTTGCTTAACGAAGTACCAATGTCAGTCAGTAAGTACAGGGTTGATAGGTGAACAGGACTTGGTGCGAGCTAGGACACAGACAGCTGAGTTTTGGGTGATGTCACGTTTACAGGGGTACAATGTGGGAGGCTGGCCAAATGCGCATCAGAATAGTCAAGTCTAGGGGTAACAAAAACTTAGAGGAGGGTTTCAACAGCAGATAAGCTGAGTGTGGGATCGGGCAGGGCAGGGTGCAAGTCAGTGATGTTACAGAGGTCTTAGTGATGCCTTTCATATGTGGCTGGAAGCTTAACAAAGTCAAATAGAACACCAAGGTTGCAAAAGTCTGGTTTGGCATCAGCCAGCTGCGGGGATAGGGATGGAGTCGGTAGCTAGGGAGTGAAGCTTGTAGTGGGGTCAAAGACAATAGCTTCGGTCTTCTTAATATTTAATTGGAAGAAATTTCTGCTCATCCATGACTGGATGTCAGACAATCAGTCTAACATTTTAGAGATGATGGAAGGGCTGAGAGAGGTGGTTGTGAGATACAGCTGGGTGTATAAATTTTAACCCCATGTGACAGGTGATGGTGGTGGTGACAAGGATAGGTTAAACCTTGAACAAAAACTGAAACCCAACCCTCTGTGAACACACCTAATTCGTGTTTAATCACATCATGTGTGGCAACAAGATGCTCACCCAACCTTCAACCATGAGGCACCTGTTTTCTTATCTTATCCACATGCTGGATTTCTCCCCTAGTTTGCCCAGAGTCAAGACTGAGCGGAGACAACAAGCTGTTACAAATCTGCAAGATCTAATATTATTAAATAGTAGGTGTGATGTTAACCTACTTAAAAAAATTCATAGAAATGACAACCCAATTTATGTCTAGTTCACAAAGAAAATTAAAGTTGTGCATTGTCCAACTTACCAATAACTACAAAAGAAAAGAGTGATAATTGTTTCCCTAGATTGTCCATACTTTTTTGTAAAGGGGTCTTTGGAGCCTAGACAAATATAAAAAAAAATCAATATTTGACAGATTATAGGCTTAAATAGCTTTCATTGTTTACAATTACAAATTTATGGGGCAGAATCTTCCGGTCGGCGTGTGGGAGCAGGCCCGACATGTTGACGTGTAAAATGACGCGCGATGACGTTGGGCGTGCCTCGCAATATTTCGTTCGGTGGGCGCGTGCCAGAGTTCGCTGCGCACCTGCCGAAATGTTAAGGGCCTATTAAGGTCGTTAAGAAATTAATTAAAGTGCTTAAGACCGCTGCCCGTCCAACCTTAATGCCTTTGACAGTTTGGTGGGCTCGCATCCAAGTCGGCTGCGCGCCTGCCGAACTGAAAATCTAAATGACACGGGGTGACGTCGGGACGCCCGCCTGACGCCTCTGCGCATCATTTAACGGGAAAATTCTTCCCATGGAGTTTCTGGCTCCAATGGCACTCCTATCTGCCGCAAAGGAGGTGGTGATGTAGTGGTATTGTCACTGGACTAGTAATCCAGAGACCCAGGGTGACAATGTTAGAAATACAGGTACCTTTAAGAGTGAAGCAGAACCAGCTTCAGAGTGAATTGAGAGTAGGCGATGCTCATGGAAGCTTGTACTCAAGAGCTGGGTTTTTCCCCGAGTAGTTGGTTAGCTCCTGGACAAGGACCGGATCCAGAAGGGAAGAGTGGAAATTGGAAATTTGTTCTGAATTAAAGTTTAACAATAAAACAGTTGTGATTCACAGAATGTCTTCAGCTGCCTGATTCAGTAAATGGATATCCACCTATTAAACACAGGGGACCCGGGCTTCAATCCCACTGTGGCAGATGGTGAAATTTGAATTCAATAAAAAAAATCTGGAATTAAAAATCCAATGATGATTGTCATAAAAACCCATCTGGTTCACTAATGCCCTTTTGGGGAGGAAATCTGCGGTCCTTACCTAGTCTGGCCTACATGTGACTCCAGACCCACAGCAATGTGGTTGACTCTTAAATGCCGTCTGAAATGCTGATGATTGCACCAATGTTCAGCACCGTTTGTGACACCTCAGATACTGAAGCAGTCCATGTCCAAATGCAGCAAAACCTGGACAGTGTCCAGGCTTGGGCTGACAAGTGGCAAGTAACATTCGCGCCACACAAGTGCCAGGCAATGACCATCTCCAACAAGAGAGAATCTAACCATCGCCGCTTAACATTCAATGGCATTACCATCATTGAAACATCCTGGGAATTACCATTGGCCAGAAACTGAACTGGACTAGCCATATAAATACTGTGGCTACAAGAGCAAGTCAGAGGCTGGGAATTCTATGGTGAGTAACTCACCTCCTGACTCCCCAAAGCCTGTCCACCATCTAAAAGGCACAAGTCAGGAGTGTGATGGAATACTCTCCACTTGCCTGGGTGAGTGCAGCTCCATCAACACTCAAGGAGCTTGACACTATCCAGAATGAAGCAGCCCATATGATTGACACCCCATCAACAAACATTCACTCCCCCCACCACCAACACACTATGGCGTAGTGTGTACCATCTACAAAATGCACTGGAGGAACTCACTAAGACTCCTTAGACAGCACCTTCTAAACCCATGACTGCTACCATTTAGAAGGACAAGGGCAGCAAACACATGGGAACACCACCACCTGGAATTTCCCCCCCAAGCCACTCACCACCCTGACTCGGAAATATATCGCCGTTCCTTCACTGTTGCTGGTCCAAACCCTGGAACTCCCTCCCTAACAGCACTGTGGGTGTACCTACACACATGAACTGCAGCAGTTCAACAATGAAGCTCACCACCACCTTCTCAAGGGCAACTAGGGATGGGCAATAAATGCTGGCCCAGCCAGTGACGTAAACATCCCACATGAATGAATTAAAAAAAAGGAAGGCTGCCTCAGTTGAGCTGGAGGCAGCACCGATGCCAGTAAAATGCTGGCAAGGCTACAAAATCACCCCCATTTGGCACCTCAACTATGTTAATTGGCTACCCATCTCTGTGGAGTGGGCAGCCAAGCTGCTTCTCAGGCCATCCCTGGGGCATGTCCCTGGCAGCGGGGGTGCATCAGGAAGCCATCCCAACATGGTTCCCCTTTATTTTCCTGCTCCACCCCCAACCCCCTCATCTCCACACCCACTACCACAAGATCAGGAAAATTTAACCCTTTGCAACAGAAATACGTCTTTTAAGAGAACAAAATAGAAGAAACGTTTGCTACCTTTCCAAGAAGAATATCGATGTGGAAAATTAAATGTGAAATGCCATAGGAAAATTTAGTCTTCCAATTACTTTTTTCTTTTGCTTTTAATCCAAGGCAAGAAATATTTGTGGTGAGGAATGAAAATCACACTTCAAGCACCCATTGACTCCTTATCAGGCCTTCATCAGTCAGGTAGTGTGCAGCTAGATGCTGAGTAAAGCTCCTTTTATACCCCCACAAGATGAGTCAGCCCCAACTTTAAAAAAAAAACACAACTATGCACCAGTGTAACAAATTTTCCACTTTCCACCCCAGCTATCCAATGGTCTCGTGTGAGATTGCCAATAATTATGAATTGAGAGGCAATTTTGTGTGTTGTAGGCCAATGCCCATTAGAAACTGAGTGGACCTTTAGAACCAGTAAATTGAGGTGACTTTCATTCCAACAGTCCAGAACGAATGTGAACCAAAGTCCCAGGGGTAAAAGGCTGGATACTAATCCACTAGGCCATCCAATTGTTTTCTCTCATTTTTAGTGGCATAGGATGTTAAGATACTATTATTTATCAAAAACAGGCCCAGAAAGACAATAAATGCATTTTTCCCCTTTAACAATCGATCACAAAAGAACATAAGAACTAGGAGCAGGCATAAGCAATTCAGCCCCTCAAGCCTGCCCCGCCATTCATTACGATCTTGGCTGATCTCATTTTGGACTCAACTCCAATTTCCCGCCCTCGCCCCATAACCTTTCAACCCATTACTATTAAAAATATGTCTATCTCCTCCTTAAATTTATTCAGTGTCCTGGCATCCACTGCACTCTGAGGTAGTGAATTCCACAGATTCACGACCCTTTGAGAAAAGTAATTCCTCCTCATCTCTGATTTAAATCTACCACCCCTTAGCCTAAAACTATAGCCTCTCATTTTAGAATGCCCCAGAAGGGGAAACATCCGCTCCACGTCTACATTGTCTATTCCCTTTAGCAGCTTATATACCTCAATTAGATCTCCTCTCATCCTTCTAAACTCTAGCGAGTATAGGCCCAAACTGCTCAATCACTGATGATGATTCTATGGAGTGACACTGTTAGTTCCAGGAAAAGCAACACAAAATAAAACACACATCAGTATGAACACACGTAATTGATGTACTTATGTAGCATCTCAGATGAGTCTTTTATTTGCTTAAAAAGAGCTCCATAGTGGTGCTCCTTTTAACTCCTGATGTGTTATCTGACCATTCTCCCTTTTTGGACTACGGTGTGAAAATAAAATCAACAATAGTCATCATATTTAGTATAATTTGACAATCTGAATAATGTTATGCTTGATATTGGAGTGTTCAACGGCAACACTGAATGGTCAATGGGAAGTGGGTTATTGTTGTTATATTCCAATGTAAGTTCGTAAAGGATAGAACTAGAGCCAATCTTTACACACTTCTATAAGCATTTATTTACAGAGTTACACATTACAATCATACACATCCAACAACCACAGTTTCAATATGGCCAGGATTTGGCCCGCTCGCCAAAGGGAAAATGACGTGGGATGATGTCAGGAGGAATCCCATACATCATCCCGGTCCCTTTAAATTTTTAGGAAGGCGGGCAGACAGCGAAATCAGCTGTCCGCCCGCTGACCTGTCAATGGCCAATTAAGGCCATTGACAGGCTAGTTAAGATAATTAAATACCTGCCCGTCCAACCTTAAGGCTGACAGGCAGGCCAGGAGCCCCAGCGGGCTCCAGATTATTCATGAAACTTCATCCACTGGCGGGATGAAGTTTCATGTCTGTTTTTTTAAAAATGTAATAAATTTTAAGTGTTTATTATTAACATGTCCCATCTCATGTGACATTGTCACGTGAGGGGGACATGTTAATAATTTTAATTTTTCTATTTTTAGATTTTACTTACATGTCAGTAAACTCCCTGAGACAGCACTTTGACTCAGGGAGCAGTGCGCTCTTTCGTGCGCATGCGCGAAAGAGCACACTTTGACAGATGGAGAATCCCTCCCCCCTGGAACAGGAAACGCATAGCGCTTCCTGTCGGGGATGCTGCTGGGCGGGCCTTAATTGGCCCACCCACTCAAAATGGCGGCAGGCCCCGTTTCGGTGGCGGGGGTCAGCTGTCTGACCGCTACCGAGCTGTTGGGGCCCGCCCGCCATCCGGGGGCAAAATTCTGCCCTAGAGTGTCTATTCATAGGAAAGGAAACAAGGTGGGAGGATAATCTCAAGGCCAAGCTATCCTGTTGCCTGAATATGTAATCTGTTTTGACAGTCATCTATCAGCAAAGGTACTAAAAAATGAATATTCAAATATTTACCTCTTCAGCTTGCATCATTTTAAAAATTTCTCCAAATTCAGAGTTTTCACCAGTTCCAATCACAATGCCCTGGACACAAGAAACAAGCAAAAAAAAACACTCCACATAAGCACACAACACATGTAGATTTTCAGCAGTATCCATCTAATCTATTGGTGAAATGTAAAACTGATTCTGAATGGATTTCTTAACCTTTGCAATTGGTTTGTTGGTCAGTCAGGTGATCTTGTGCCAGAAATAATGTTTAAAAAGAATGTTGTGACATTTCAGAATAACCACCTAGCAGCCCATTCCCCCATCAGTCCTGCACAGAGATGACATCCTGCTTAACAGAATTTAGGCAACAATATAACCATGTAAAATACTGCACTGATGCAGTATCCTTCTACATTATTCTGTTGAGACAGTTATAAACTGTTGATCGAATACAGAGCATAATAGAATTGATCAGGAACAAATTTAAGGATTATCTGTATAAAACATAGTGAATGTCTTAAAATGCTCTTAAAAGAAGTGGCTAGTGATATAGTTGATGCGTTGGTTTTAATTTTCCGAAATTCCCTAGATTCAGGGAAGGTTCCATTAGATTGGAAAATAGTGAATGTAACTCCTTTATTCAAAAAAGGAGGGAGACAGAAAGCAAGAAACTACAGGACAGTTACCTTAACATCTGTTATAGGGAAAATGTTAGAAGCTATGACTAAAGACGTTATGGCAGGGCACTTGGAAAAATTCAAGGTAATCAGGCAGAGTCAACATATGAAAGGGGAATCATGCTTAACCAATTTATTGGAGTTCTTTGAAGAAGTAACGTGTGCTGTGGATAAAGGGGAACCGGTGGATGTGCTGCACTTAGATTTCCAGAAGGTATTTGATTAGGTGCCACAAAGGTTATTGCAAAAAATAAAAGCTCATGGTGTAGTGGGTAACATCTTGGCATGGATAGAACATTGGCTAGCTAACAGGAAATAGAGGATAGGTATAAATGTGCCTTTTTCTGGTTGGAAAGATGTAACGAGTGGTGTGCCACAGGGATCAGTGCTGGGGCCCAAACCTTTTACAATTTATATAAATGATTTGGATGAAGGGACAGGAGTTTTGGTTGCTAAGTTTGCTGGTGACACAATGATAGGTAGGAAAGAAAGATGTGAAGAGGACATAAGAAAACTATAAAAAGGGATATAGATAGGTTAAGTGAGTGGGCAAAGATCTAGCAAATGGAGTATAATGTGGGAAAATGTGAAATTGTCCAGTTTGGCAGGAAAAATGAAAAAGCATATTATCTAAATGGTGAGAGATTGCAGAGCTCTGAGATGCAGAGGGAGCTAGGTGTCCTAGTGCATGAACCACAAAAGGCACAGCAAGTAATTAGGAAAGCTAATAGAATACTATTGTTTATTGTGAGGGGAATTGAATACAAAAGTAGGGATGTTATGCTTCAGTTATACAGGGCATTGATGAAACCACATCTGGACTATTGTGTACAGTATTGGTCTCCTTATTTAAAGAAGGATGTAAATACATTAGAAGTAGCTCAGAGAAGGTTTTCTAGACTAATACCTGGAAGGGGTGGATTGTCTTATGGGGAAAGATTGGACAGGCTCAGCTTGTATCCACTAGAGTTTAAGAGAGTAAGAGGCGTCTTGATTGAAACATAAAATCCTGAGGGGTCTTGACAAGGTGGATATGGAGAAGATGTTTCCTCTTGTGGCAGAATCTAGAACTAGGGGTCACTGTTTAAAAGTAAGGGGTCACCCATGGAAGACAGAGATGAGGAGAAATTTTCTCTCTGAGGGTCATGAGGTTTTTAGAACTCTCTTCCTCAAAAGGTGGTGGAAGCAGAGTCTTTGAATATTTTTAAGACAGAAGTAGATAGATTCCTGATAAGCAAGGGGGTGAAAGGTTATTAGGGGCAGGCAGGAACGTGGAGTTGAAGTTACAGTTAGGTCAGCCATGATCTTATTGAATGGTGGAGCAGGCTCGAAGGGCCGAGTGGCCTACTCCTGCTCCTAATTAGTATGTTTGACTATCAACAAATCCGGATTTAGGAAGTAACTAGCTTGACGAATCTCATTGGTTCTGCAGAACTGACATCTTAACTGGACCGTTGAAAGCCCAGACCTCAAAAAAGCATTTGCCAGAAGTAGTCTGCATGAAATGTCGCTAGTTAAGATCAAGGTGGTGAGAATTCAGGATAAATCTTGGAAATGGATAAGAAATATCCTGAAGAGGGGAAACCTATGGGTGCCTGGAGGATTTATGTTGGGGGGTGGGGTTGCGGTATGTGGAGAATCAGGCATGGTTGGAGAACAAAAACAGAATTACCTGGAAAAACTTAGCAGGTCTGGCAGCATCGGTGGAGAAGAAAAGAGTCGACGTTTCGAGTCCTCACGACCCTTCAACAGAACGTTCTGTTGAAGGGTCATGTGGACTCGAAACGTCGACTCTTCTCTTCTCCACCGATGCTGCCAGACCTGCTGAGTTTTTCCAGGTAATTCTGTTTTTGTTTTGGATTTCCAGCATCCGCAGTATTTTTTTGTTTTTTGTTTTTATGGTTGGAGAACAGGTCACTTGGAGTGGAATGGGTGTCTCAGAGTACAGTACTGTGGGCCTACTATTTCTAAGTAAAACTATTTTTGAATCAGAAATTTACTGCAGTTTATATCAAACTAGGAGAATCAGTTGACTTTGAAGAGGCAGCTCAGACACTGCGACACGGTTTGGGGCAAGTTATGTAAGTGGGTGGAACAAAAGGCAAATGAAATGTGATGTAATGCAGACAAGGATAAAACACTGTAGGCAGAAAAATGAGAGGCACAAATGCTCCATGAATGGTATCAAAATAGTCAAGGATAAAGCTGAAAAATTAAGAGATCGTAGTAGACTTGAGTCTTTAAAATGTTTATCTTGCAAAGCAGCAGTCAACACGTACACAGGATGTTACAATGTGACTAAAACAGCAAAAGTATGAATTAATTGAATTTTTATTAAGTCACATAATACTCTTGTGCACACATAAACAAGTGTGTGTGTGTCAAATTGGTACCGGACTAGCTCAAATGTCATTCGAAAAGCAGCAGATGAGGTCAAGAATGGACCGATAAACATGTTGAGACAATGAAATCTGCCAATATTCAAAAACTCAACCCCGAATCAGCAAACAAGCAGTCACAAATAGCAAGGAGTAGAGGGCAAAACAATTCAATCTCGCCAAACTTTTTGCCTGCTGTTTCATTTTCTGAATAAACTGAGGGCATTGCATGGAAATAAGGTTTCTGGTATTAAAAAGGGCAAAATTCAGAGCAAAATGTAGTTGTGCTCACTTATGCAGCTTACTTTGGCATATTTGAAATGTTTCTAACATTTTTTTTTCCCTCTATTGGAGGCTTTTCTCCAGTTTGAAATCATGGATTTACACAGAGAGCCATCGCTTGGTCGACTGAATGAAGCAGACTACATCTCCCAGAATGCACCAGTACAAGCCTATATCAGCAGCTCCACATGATCCCCAGAATGTCGTCATGGCAGGTTTCTCAGTGCACTTGAGGAACACCACTAGGTTTGGTGGAGTAGAGACATAAAAACAGAATTTTTATTTATAAGTCGATAGTTAAATTGGTCATTTACTCGGGTCAAGTCTTGCTGTTTTAAAAGTCTATAGCCATATCAAATAAAGAAAAGGGAAGGGTGGAAATTTGCCGGAAATTAGTCAAGAGGAAAATTGTGAAAGTAACTATAAAGTTGCGGAGGAAAATCAAAATGATGTAAAGTATGAGTCTTTGAAATCTATCTAAGCTAACATACAGGGAAAGTCATTTAAATAATTATGGGCAAGAGGTAATTCGCTTATCCACCTGCAGCACACAACGTGCACATACTTACTTATGTGGCAGATATAAAAGGGGAAGAAGTATTTCTTTATCTACTTGCATGGTTGGAAAGCTACTCATGTACTTTAAAAATGGGTTAAGATGGGAGATCGACATTAGCAAAGCAAAATACTAAATTATTACATGATATAATATTTCTGAGTTTGAAAAGAACAAATTTGAATCTAACATGAGCAATGTTACAACAGATCCACACGTTGTTGAAGCTGTTTCTTATGCATCATAAATCGGGTAGGCAGGACCCACCTGAACGAATCAGTGTGGGGTTTGTGCATTCCATGGGGCTAGT
The DNA here is from genome assembly GCF_964194155.1 of Cetorhinus maximus. NCBI lineage: Eukaryota > Metazoa > Chordata > Chondrichthyes > Lamniformes > Cetorhinidae > Cetorhinus > Cetorhinus maximus. The sequence goes on along the minus strand of NC_135884.1, from coordinate 137,791,924 downwards.
TCATAAGCAACGAAGAGGTTTGAGAGCAGCTGTCTGCCCACTCTCTCTTCGGAGAGAGAAAGACAGAAAGTTAAGTTGCAAGCTAAAAACGGAAGTGGAAAATAAACTATAGGAACAGATGACAAAAAGTGCAATTATTCAATGGTGCAATATCTCATGACCTTTTAATTCTTCTTGGCCATAAGTCTGCATTTAGCTGGAGAAAACAGTAATTTATTAAAACAGATACCTTTCCATTCCCACATCGTACCAGGGTTCCCATGAATGCAATGTTTTGAAGAGAAGGCAAATCCCCAGCTTCTGACAAGGTTGCAGCACTTTTGTTACAAGCTTCTGACTCCCCTGTGAAACTGGACTCATCAATCAACAGATCGACAGCCTAATTTAAAAGCAATAAACTAGTCAGATTGAATATATAGATGGAAACAAAATGTAACATTTTCAAAATTAATAGGAGATTGCGATTTGTCAATAAAAAGCTGGTGCATAACAGAAACTGTAATCATTAGTTGGAGTACAGGTCTGTAACACTGAATTATGCACTTTATACAGCTGTTTTAAAAAAAAAAGCTGTATACTGTAAATTAAATTCCCAAGGATCTAAATTAAACCTTTACCATTGAATTAATTATGCATTTACAATGCAATTACCATTTCTGTATGTCCATTTGTGTGTACATTTTGGATGCCACTCTGGACTCAAAACACATGGGGTGGGATTTTCCACACCCGCCCACCGCCGGGATTTTCCGGTCCTGCCGCAAGTCAATGGACTTCCGGCTGGGGCGTCGCCTCGCCCGCGACGGGTCCCACCTGTGTCAGGGCCGGAAAATCCCGGCGGTGACTATTTCGATCTCACTTTCTTTTATGCTTCTCTCGACCCCTCTTAGGACCTTCTCTTCAATGTCATCCCCTGCCCGTCACTTAGCCACATCCCCTTTTCTTTCTTCCCTCTCTTGTACTTTGCCCATCCCCCTCCCTGTTGCCCACCCTCTCTCCCTCAAATCCCTACCCCAATTTATCACCTTCAACTTATACTTGCAAATTCATTTTGTTGTGAATTAGATACGTTTAAAATCATGAAAGGTTTAGGCAGCGTAAACAAAGATAAATTATTTCCAATAGCTGAAGGGTCCATAACCACAGGGCACAGACTTAAGTTGGTTGGCAAAAGAATCATAGGCGACATGAAGAAAATCTTCGTTATGCATTGAGAGATTAGGATTTGGAATTCACTGTTCAATAGGCTGGTGGAAACAGATTCAAAGCTCCCAAAGTTAAATGGAGAAAAAAATTGCAAGGATATGGGGAAAGAGCAGGAGAGTAATTGGGTTGCTCTTCAAAGAACCAGCACAGACCTGAAGGGCCAAAATGGCCTCCTTCTGTGCTGTACTATTTTATGACTACGAAAAGGCCAACATGAACACAATGTATCATTAGAGATATCGGCCAGAATTTTTCCGTCGGCGAGTTGGGGGCGGAGCCTGCTCGCCGACGTGAAAATGACGCGGGATGACATCAGGGGGAACCCCCCGATGTCATCCTGCCCCATTTAAATATTCAGGAAGGCAGGCAGACAGCGAAATCAGCTGTCCTTCCGCCGACCTGTCAATGGCCAATTGAGGCCATTGACAGGATAATTAAGCCAATTAAAGACCCTGCCCGTCCAACCTTAAGGCTGGTGGCAGGTCAGGAGCCCCGGCGGGCTTCTGAAAAAACATGAAACCCCCTCATTCACTGGCGGGATGAGGTTTCATGTCTCTTTTAAAAAACTTTAAAAAACTTTATGTGATATTTATTAACATGTCCCATCTCGCGTGACATTGTCACATGAGGGGGACATGTTGATAATTTTTTTATTTTTCTACTTTTTAAGTTCATAAAACTTTCAGCGCTCTCCCTGAGACAGCACTTTGTCTCAGGGAGATATGCGCTCTTTCGCGCGCATGCACACTTTGACAAGTGGGGAATCTCTCCCCCCCACCCCCGCACAGGAAATGCATAGCACTTCCCGTTGGGTGGACCGCCCACTCAAAATGGCGGCGGGGCCCGTTTCGGCAGCTGCGATCGGCTGCCCGCCCACCGCCGAGCCGCTGGGGGCCCACCTGCCCATCAAGGGCAAAATTCTGCCCATCATAGCATGCATTAAGTGTATGTAGCTTAAGGGTCTGGCATAGAAAGGGTTAATATGGAACTAGGTACAGTACCACCCACATTGTGATGTAAAGGGACACATGACTCAAGCCTAGAGGGCAGTCTTGTACTGGACTAGTGTGTAGGGGCAAGCATGAAGATAGCTCCTAGCTTAGACCTTATACTTTAACTATGTACATAGTTATGAATAGTTAACAAACAATTACTGTTAAACTACATAAGACTCAGAACCTCTTTGTGAGACCTACCAAACCACACACATCTTATAACAGTATATAATTAGTAAACTTTACAGCCTTGAACTAAGGGGAGGAAGGGATGAGTAAAGTGTTAGAATAGGCTATTTTTAAAAAACATTTTTGAAGGGATCCTTTTCAACATGCTCTGGCTTGGGAAAAGCTGTTTCTTTAAAAATAAACATTAATACATCAGAATATTTTTGGACTTTTAAATACACTAAAGTCAACGTCTTTAAAATGACCTTCTTTGGTACCATTAAAAAACAAGCTGCTAATACTTCAATCTTACATGTGTAAACAAAATTGAGATTCAATGTCGTGCAACACATTGCCAGCATTATAAGCACTAAAAACACAACTGATTAAACATGTTTCTTGCAACAACAGAGAAGAACAAGGAAAATCTATGACAATAATAATCAAAACCTCTCAGTAAATTGGCAGTAAATCCATTCGAGATTTAGACAACAAACACAAACCACTTTATGCTGCATGAGGGAAATTGATCATCTGAACACCCCAAATGGATTTACTGTCTTATGGTCCACAGGATCACATCCATTACCCACTTTAGTTTTTCACAAGAACATTTATATGGAGACTGCACCCACACCTATCAAAATTTTACCATATGGCGCTGAGTTGACACCAGGGGTTGGATTTTAGGGGGAGCCAGGTTCCCCACCCCTCCGACTAAAAATTCACTTGGGAGACCGCCCACAAAAACTGGCTGCCCCACAGTTCAGTGGGGTGTTAATTGGCTCAGGCACAGACTTCCTCCCTCATCTGGGGTGGAATCCGTTTGGTCAGCAACTCTCGAACGGTAGCCCCGGCTGGGACTACAGCCAGAACCCGAAGACGAGGTGGTTATGTAAGCCAGACTGAAGGTAAGACTGGGGTATCGACAAAGCCTGGCTGGCATACTCCAGCAAGCAGAGTGAGGGAGGTGGCGGGTGTGGTTTTGGGGGGGTGGGGTGGGGGTGGCAGGTGGAAGGGTGAGTAAAAGGGAGGGAGGGTATGACCTTGCCGAGGGATGCCTCTGAGAGGCACAGGGGAACCCCCTTCTTTCCTGACAACAGGTTGACCAGTAAAAGCTGCAGGGCTGCCCACTTGGCCTAGGCCTCCCCCTGCCAAGGGTAAAATAATGGCCGGGGTGGAATGAAGCACTTAATTGGCCATTTAAGGGCCTCAATATGTCCAAGGGAAAATTATCTACCCAACACCTCTAACGCCCACCGTAAAATGGAAGGCAGGTCAGGGGTGGGCTGGTAGATGGCGGGCAGGCCAAGCGCTGTATTTCTGTATTTTACAAGTCCCTCTCCACCTTCAAACACACCGGTGGAAGCCTGTAAGAACCAACCTCTGATTTCAGCTGCCAACGTGCAAGACATTAAGAACTTTGCAAACTTAAAAAAAAAAGGAGGGAAAACCACTCATTTCAGATTTTCCTGAAGCATGAGAATTTTTTTTTACATGGAGGGTTGGGGTGGCGGTGGTCAGTGGTTCGTGCTTATGGGGGGTGGTAGTTGCTGGGGGCCAGGAAAGAGAAATAGCAAAAGGACTTAGTGAAACCGACCATAAAACTCACTGTTCTGATTTGAAATGATTACCCTGTAAAACAAACAAAGTTCTATGGGCCCATTAAGCTAACTCTGTAGCTGGAAGAAGAACGTTCTCTTCCTTTAGGCTTTTAAAGAAAAGCTGTTTTGTAAACAGACTCAAAATTAGAGCCAAGTAAACAAAAGGTCTGATGTTTGCACTGATACACTGGTAACCTTAAGCAGGCATAATTAACTGGTGTTTGCTCTGAATGTACACTGGAAAATAAAATTTACACTGTATGTACATTAGTATTCACAAGATCTGAACCTGGAACCACATGCATTGAAAGCTTCAGAATCAACCAGTCAACTTCAGACATTTCTCCTCTTTCTATATCAGTCATGTATACAACCCATCTTTAAGATCTACTTCATCATATGTCAGCTCTTCTGCTTATATTCCAACTGTTAATAACAGCCCTACATCTGCTTCTAAAACACACATAGAAAAATACCGGGAAAACACGAGAAAATAAGTAGGATGGTAGTGCACTATTCTCAGTCTAAAATTACGTGAGGCTGCCGTACATCGTTATCTCACCTGCACCAAAAATTTCTGAGTTCTCTATAAATTTGCAGAATTATAGCATCTTATTTGCCATTATTTTCAATAGATAGTACTGTTCAGAAAATGTATTGTTAAAATGTATTTTATTTGCCATTATTTTCAATAGATTTAGAATAGAATAGAATAGAATAGAATAGAATAGAACTATTCAGAAAATGTATTTTTTTTTGTAGGCATCCATCCATTTTGGGGGACAATGGACTGCGCCCAAGGTGTATGTCACTTCTGTACTGAACAATGCCTGTTGTGCCTGTAGAGGACTGTTCATGAGTGGCAGTCCCTCCCGCAGCTGGCACAGGCAAAGAGTGTTGGCCCAAGGTCAACTGATGATTTTTCCTTTCGCCAGGCTTCCTTTTCCACCACCTGGTCATTTATTTTGTCCTCTGCTTTTTCCATGCCCTTCCAGACTGACTTGTCTTTATTAATTAATTTATTAATTTATTCATCATCAATCCAAATTATGGACCAGTTTTCATTTACTCATTCATGGGATGTGAATGTTGCTGGCAAGGCGAGCATTTGTTACCTATTCCTAATTGCCCTTGAGAAGAAGGTGATGGTGAGCTGCCAGTTAATAAACTGTTGTTATTCTGCTGATTTGCCAATCTGCTGGAATGGTAAAAACACAAAAGAAAACAAACCTCAAAGAGTCTGACATCTGCAGGGACCCGATCACCAACTGAAATGCATACAGTGTCACCCAGCACAAGTTCCCTCGCTAGCACATGCTCCAGTTTACCTTCACGAATACTACAAATAAGAAGACAGGCACACTAATATTAGCATGTATCTTATGAGATATAAGAGCTTGAGCACCATAAAAACTTGGCATCTCTAATGTTACTTGGTTCCTGTTCTTTGAAAGATTACTGCCAGGTATTTCCTTGCATCTGCTCTTGATATGCAGTCACAACTTTGTCGGATGTGCACTACTTACGCCCACAAATTTTGCAGCACTTCCATTGCAGCTAAGCGCCAGCAGTTCGCAGAAATTTCCCGCCCCATGCATCATTCTCCCAGGTGAACAGGGAGGATTGCTCCCACAACTCTATGAAATATTTGGAGGCGGCACGTACCAGTTACATTCTGGAGGGATTAGTTTGCCTAGCTCTTGCAGAGACTTCTCAGAACGGTACTCCTGAAACAAAAAATAAATGGTTACTAGGCAGCAGAAAGATTTTAAGTCATAAATTTCACAAAGATTGACTGAACAGGTAAATATATCTTACCTGCACAAAGGCAACTGTGACAACAATTACTATGGCCTATAAAATGAATGACATCAGGTTACTCAGTTGTATATAAAATACTTTGTGTTTCACAAATATACAGAATTTCACTAAATAATTTTTGTGTTTGGATATTTTTGATTAAATTATTGTGTCAGAAATTGCTGCATTACTTTAGCACTTTATCTAGTCACCTCATGACAAAGACGCGAGAAGGCACCCTTGCTTGCCTAAAAGCTCATTCTTCTCCTTTGCATACCCCTGATGAAGAGGATTGTTTGCTGCCTAGACACAGGTCTTCAGCCAGAAAGACCCTGTGCTGCTAATTACTGATCAGCTTGACACTGATCTTGCCTGGGGTCAGAAATGCAAAAGGGTTCAATGTGGGAGTCTGGGTGCCACCATTTGAAAATCCTGTAATGCAGAAAAAAATGTTTCTTCATCATGGGTTAAGTAATAAAGATTTTTGGTATGCATCAAGCAAAGCACTGGTGCTATCTTAGCATTGAAGGTGAGCAGGGGTAAGGTTTTCACCATGTTTGTTAGTCCATTTGTCAACAAAATATCTTAAAAACTAATGGCAGATTTCAATGAAACCTGGAACACAGATAGTATATGGCACAAGGAAGAACTGATTAGTGTCACGATCCACTGGGTTAGTGCACTGTAATATCAAGCCCCACTGTTCCCCGAGCCGTGACAAATGTGAAAAAGTTTGAGCAAACCACCAGATTGCCCCAATTCTACCTAATTGTTTAATATAGGTTAACAGAATACAAGCACCAGGTTTGTAAACTTAATAAGTAAATAACTGTTTATTGAACAAACTGTTGTTAACCAGTGGCAAAAGAAAGAAAAATGAAGAGCTATTTTCTAACTGTATAACCCAAACTCTACCCCCTTCTTAAATCCCTATACACACACGTACAAGACACATAAGACACACAAAAACATGGCTTTTAAGGATGGGATAAAACAGTTCAACAGCACCAATTCCGGGAGACAGGGTTCATTGGGTTGATTTTGATCGATGTCGTCCAAATCCCTTTCAGTTCTTGTTGATTACACAAGGTGGTCTTCCAGCAATTTCAGTCTTTAGTTCACTGGTTGAGCACTTGCCTTTCAATGTCTCAAACAATGATTTTCCCCTTTTCCTCTTGACAGGGGTTTTCAGAGAGAGCAGGTTATAGGGCTATGAGGAGAAAAAGCCAGCTAGCTATTCTTGTAAGATTACTGGAATCTTACACACACAGGAGAGAGAAGTTTTAGGTCTTTTCCCTTTCAGGTTAGGAGCTATTCAACTGCACTGCTCTTCACACAAACCAGGGTCACCTGGACAGAATGTAATTAAAATGCTGTTGTTAGGCAGCTCCCTTGGTCCAGGACTCCTTTCTAGCACCATCCTGTCTTTCATGGCACAGGACTGCAATATTATATATATCGTTCATCTTGTTCCAGTGGACATGTCCTTTAAACTTCAGCCATTGTAATTTTAATTCACGGTCCAACAGAAAATAAAAAGATATGTTCTTTACAACAGTCCAACAAAAATAAAAAGATATGTTCCTTACATTAGTTTTTGGCGAAGATGCAGATCTGGATATGGAAATGTTTTAAAGGTTCCATTAACATTAGAAGATACAGCGAATTGATTTTTTTAAAAAAAGGACGTTGTGGATTGTTTTATTTAAAATGTTGATTATTTCAGGATGTTGTGGGTTGTCTCAACTGCTATTGTGCAATTTGTCACAGCTGTCAAAATATGAGCAGAGTATTCAGACCAGGTTGTTGGATGTGGATTGGCCTGAAGCCTCCTCTGTGAGGTGGAAGCTCTGAAAAAAGTAATCTTTTTATAAAGTTTTGTGGTTACAGAGCATTAACCAGGCAGGAAAAAGCCTCAAGGAAGAGCTGCGTAATTGTAATAACATTGAGTTAACACTGCATTACATGCACTCTTCACTTGTTTCTTAATGTTGTTAATGCCCTCCTCAGGAATTTGAAATGAACTGGAGGCATTGAAGGGCGGAGGTGTTGGGACCTGGTCTTCAGGTAGCAGCATCAGCTATAATATGGATGTAACATTCTTCTGCTGCCAAAAATTGACAAGTGGGGAAGATAGAGTGAGAGCAAGGGAAAATGGCCCCAACCTTGTACACAGGTGCCAGCTGCCATCTTTACAGCAGCCTGGAGAAGTGGGACACATCATTAACAAATTGAAATCAGGCTTCTACTCTGCACTCCCAAGGCTTTTGAAATCTGCCAGCAAAATGGTGGAGGGAGCTGCTGACTCCTGGACTCTTCCTCGAGGAAGAAATCTGCACCTTCTTTAGCCCCTGCCATGGTCACTCACCTCCCACCACCAGCCCCGACGCCCCCCCAAAGCCGCAACCTGCACCTGCTCCCTTTCCGATTGCCAGGGACCAAGGGTTTCCAGTTGCTGCTTCCTGCCATTGGCTTTCTTGGGTGGTAAACAGCCAGCCTGTCGACTTGGCCTGCTGCCAGGCAGGAAACAGAAGAAAAAAAAAATGAGGTCCTGTCATTAAAGTCAGAAGGACTTCTGCATTCCCGGTCCTTCAATCTCAGCCAATCTTTGCAATCTATTCAGAAACACACAACACAGTATTTTCAATTCCTTTTGCATCAAGTCTCACCACAAGTTTGATGCGGTGCTTTTCCAGAATTCCCTCTCCAAAACAGTCTTTCTAAAATTAAAATCAAGTTAGAATTTTTCCCATTTAGATGGATTTTTGTTATTATACAAACTTTGCTGTAAAATGCATGTGAGCTGGCAAACAGGATTCAGGCTAGAGTGGGCAGAAAGCTCAATTTCTGCTCAAGGGGAGGCCCAGAACTTAAGGCAGACATTGGTTATGTGAGGACGCTGCCCCGGCCTTTCAAATTTCAGTGGCATATTGTGGATGGGGAGGGAGGCATGATTAGGGTGGTGAGGGGACATGATTAGTGCAGGGCTATAAGTAGCTCTGTTGCCGATGTGGCAGAGTGAGTTTCTGGACTCGCCTTTTTCACTCTTACAGTCTTGAAAGATCTCAGCAGAACTTTTGTTAGCTTAGCTGGAATGTGTTTGAGGCCCTCATGAAGGTCACTAGTCTTTATTAGAGTGGAGTAATCAATTGCAGGAGAGTTGTTCTCTTTGTCTAGACTCCAAATGGCTCCTTTTGGAGCTAATTTTTATTTTTAAGGTCAGGTGTCACTGATGTATCCATACAGGATTGGTGTGCTTGCCCTAGATGTGCAATTGGTCCTGCTCCTGTGATTCGGGGCAGAATCTTTGTCCTGAAGCCAGGGTGAGAAGCAATTTTATTACCTCCACAATTGCACCAATAGAGTGGACCCCAGGAATTCTGGGGCCAGAGCTACAAAAAAACTGAAACACCCAAAGCAAAGAATATCATCTAAATCGTGATCAGTGATTGTGAAATTGCTGTTAGGGAGAGAATAGCATTGAAAACATGAAGACTCATTCATTTAGGCAGTATCCTTCTGTCTTTCTTCATTAGTTCCCAGCTACATATCAATGCAAAACAATGGCAGTAGAATATAGTCCTCGTATGCTGTTGACAGTGAGATCCAGTTGGTGAAAATATGAAAATGCTCGACATAGTACAACTATCCTCGAAAGATTATAACTAAAACCTATTGAAAGGCCTTTAGATTTGAACAGGGATATGGATGAATATCCATTGGCAGCTGAAGCATCTTGGCCCACTTTGTACTGGTCATTCTCAGTTTTGTAGCTGAAAATGATTGAATGCTTTGTCTCGATAAGATACAACGGATAATATTGGGAAGCAAATGTTACATTTTTTCGTGGGCATAAATAAATGCAATGGAGTTATAGTAGGATGTCATGTTCATAAATAAGAGATCTGAAAGAGCAGAAGAGACGGAGCAGCAAATCACACACTATACGATTGGTATTTAAAGAAACTGCACAAAATGCAGGTACCACGTCTAAATGTATAAAATAAATAGCAACACAAAATACCTTCTTACAGTAATTTCAGCTGAGTTGCACATCTAGTGAATGTTTATAACAACAACAAAGCTACATGGTTTCTTTAAGAATTTCAACCCTTATTGAAATGATGTATATCCTAAAACGTAACTAGATTGTTATAAATTGATAGGTGGCAACCAAGTAGCAACTCTTCCTATTTTCGGAATACAACAATAAATTTCCTTCACGTATAAACTGGATACAGTGGCCTGGATTTTCATCCTTGAGGCGGGTAGGGGGAGCCGGGAAAATCCCTGGCTCGACCCGCCTGCCTCAGGAGAAGGTGCCTGCGAAGGCGGGACCTGCATTTCTGGGTGCCGGGTGCGGGCTGGAACCAGGCCAGCCAACCTGGGAAGAAGTGTGGAGGCAGCCACAGGTGCTGCTGGGTGCGGAGGCAGGGTGTCCCAATAAAAAAAAAGCACAAAGGCCCTGCAGCCCTCAGCCCCCCTTCATCCTCCAAACACTCCCCATGTCCCATCCATGCCACCCCATGTCCCCTATGCCCCCTCGTGCTCCCTTTGCCAAGCTATGGCACTTACATGCCCATTGATCCACTCTACACTTTCTAGAACGAATGAACCCTGTAGTGGGATTTGTTAAAAAAAAAAAGCTTTGAAAAAGAGTAATCCATTGATAACTTCTATGCTTGGAAAAAAAAGTTTGAACTGCAAGTTAATTAAGGTGTCAATAATTCAGGTCCTTTGAAGCTTCAAAAACCACAAGCTCTTGAAACCACTTAATTCACATAACCAAACATTGTAAAATTGACAGCAGAGATCAGAGAGCCTCAGCTATCAATCAAACAATGTTTCCTCTGGGACGCAGATGTTCTAGTATTATAATAGCTATCTGGGCTCTCAGCCAAGCATACATAATGCATCATATACCCTTTTTTTTAATGCCAATTACCTTTAATCTGTGCCCTCCAGCTAACAACCGATTTCTAATCTTCTGGACACTGATAAAATCCTGCACCAGCAGCTCTCTGCTTAAAAACCTGAACAGTTGGTGTGTGTTTCTGTCCTTATTTTGTCTTCTAATTCTCACAACCAAAGTGAAAGAGGAAACCTCTGCTGAATGCCCAGGACTAGAGACTGAAATCTATATCGAATACTGAAATAGGCAAACAAATAACTGAGTGCTTTCAGTCTTTGAAAAAATAACTTCAATATCTAGCTTACTGAGTATTTTAACCACCCCTCTTTGTAATCCTTTATTTAAAAATTTGTTTGTGCACGCATTTTGCTTTTAAAACCCAACGGGCAGAATTTTTCCGTCAGTGAGCTGGGGGCGGGGCCCGCTCACCGACAGGAAAATGACGCGGGATGACATCGGGGGGAACCCGTCATCATCCCGCCCCATCTAAATATTCAAGAAGGCGGGCGGACAGCACGATCAGCTGTCCACCCGCCGACCTATCAATGGCCAATTGAGGCCATTGACAGGATAATTAAGCCAATTAAAGGCCCTGCCCGTCCAACCTTAAAGCTGGCGGGCAGGCCAGGAACCCCAGCGGGCTTCTGATAATACATGAAACCTCATCCACCGGCGGGATGAGGTTTCATGTCTGTTTTTAAAAAGTTTAATAAAGTTTTAGTGATATTTATTAACATGTCCCATCTCGTGTGACATTGTCACATGAGGGGGACATGTTAATAATTTTTTTATTATTCTATTTTTGAAGTTTGAAACATTGTCAGTGATCTCCCTGAGACAGCACTTAGTCTCAGGGAGATGTGCGCTCTTTTGTGCGCATGTGCGAAAGAGTGCATTCTGACAGTTGGGGAATCCCTCCCCCCCCCGCACAGGAAGTGCGTACAGCTTCCCATCGGGCAGCCCGCTGGGCGGGCCTTAATTGGCCCACCCACTTAAAATGGCGGCGGGGCCCGTTTCGGTGGTGACGATCGGCTGCTCACCCGCCGCCGAGCCAGTGGGGCCCGCCCGCCCATCAAGGGCAAAATTCAATTTGATGTTTTTTTTGAACTCAGGAAAGTTAGTCCCCCATTTCTCCCTCGCCAAAACAAAAACAGGTCAAAGTAACGTGCCAAATTACATTCACTGACAGAGTTGATTGGGTGAACATTTATACATACCACTGTTATGCTCACTGCATCTTCAATCTCTTTAGTGATGATACTAATAACAGCTGAGGCCAAAAGCAACAGAATAAGGGGATTCTTGAACTAGGATTGAAACCAAAAATTAGCAAGTGCACAAAATAACAATGAACATATTATATATCAAAATATAAATCTGTTTTTAATATGCCTGTCATGATTTTGTATGTATCTTGTTCTTGTAAAATAATTGTGTCTGGATGGAATCAAAGTGATTGTAAAAGCTGATATATATTGGTCTTTTTAAAATTAAGCATTCACCTTGGCTTCTGACACGTACATAATGAACAATGCATCCACTACAGTGCTAGATAAACAAAACTTAATGACTTAAGAGAGGAAAATGTATCGTGCAATATTGGCTCAAAGAGCCAAGGTCACATGCAAAAGGATTGAAATCTTAAGTTAAACAGTCAAATGTTAACAGTGCAAGAAAGAATAAGCATGTACTGATATTATCCAACATCTTTATAATTGTGCTTACCCAAGTACACAAACCCATCAGTTAACAGATTATTTCTACTCACAACAAATGAAGTACTTCAAGTCAATCTTTTTTTTTAATCTCGACATAAAACCTCTATTAAGTTTTGTAGCAATAAATTTACACAATCCTAACATTTTGATTCATCCATGAAGGTCACCATTTGCTAGCCTACTGCAATTCTGGTGGAAATACAAATATTTTAAACCAGCGCTACTGCTAAACTACAGCAATATATTATTTTGTATAAAAACTATAAATTTCATAAGCAATCTCTGCAAAGCTTTTAAAGAAATTAAAAACCTGCTTATGAGCAACAACACCAACTGGCCCCAGCTCCTCTCTCTCACCAACATCCCCTCCTAGCTCAACTGTAGGGGGCTAATATTGCCACACTCCTTCCTGTCCCAACCAAATTCTTATTTGGTTCCACTTGGATTGCAACAAAAGCATCTCCAGCAGTTGCTTCTCTTCCTGCCCTGGAGTCCTCAAAAGATCTTCCTTGGTTCTTCTTCCTCACCCACATGTTGCCCCTTAGCCACAGCATCCAAAGGACTGGGGCCAAACTTTCACTCTCATATGTGAGTGAGGGCAAAGGCAGGCAGACATGAAGATTCAGCAAAAATTGACACCAGCACCTTCTCACCCCTGGGACATGTTCCTAGAAGTGAGATGCAGGATGGAGGGCTACCTACACGTGAGTGGCAATAGCCAATTAAAGAAAATTAAAGACCTATAAAAGGGGTCAACCCCTATCTGAGGGGTCAATTACCAGGAGGCATAGGTTTAAGGTGATTGGTAGATGGATTCGAGGGACATGAGGAAAAACTTTTTCATCCAGAAGCTGGTGGGCATCTGGAATTCCCTGCCTAAATTGGTGGTTGAGGCTGAAGCGCGCAACTCATTTGAAAGGTACCTGGATCTGCATCTGAAGTGTTGTAACCTGCAAGGCTATGGAGCAGGTGCTGGAAATGGGATTGAAAATATGAATGGTTAGCTTCTTTTTTCTCTTTTTATGGCCGGCGCAGACATGGACTGAATGGCTTCTTTCTGTGCCGGAACTTTTCTATGGTTCTATAAATGCTCATTGTCAGAGGCATCGGGGCTAGGCCAACTGTCTGGAGGTGGTCTCCCAGTAGCAGGCCTGTGGGGGCTGCGGGTTGGTTGGTGGGGGGCGGGGGTGGGGGGGAAGTAGGGCTTCCAGCAGGCTTTGACGCCCTCCCGTCTTTCCTGCCTGTCTGCGAAAAAAAGCCACCCTGTGGAGAGATTCCACCTCCACAATGGTGGCCCAGCTCCTGAGTGCATTTTTAATTTGAAAGTTGAAAAGTTGGAGAATCTCTCCCTTACCTGCATTGCAAACTGCTGTTCCTTCTAAGCTGAAGGGCTTCCTATTTGCTCTCCATCTTCAAGAGCCCACCCACATTTTGGTCACTATTTAACCAATGCAGGGAAAAAAAAAATCACTGCTGGGTGACTCTCTCACTCAGTGCAGGGTCGTGACCCCATTTGACCCAGACATCAGGATGCAGAATTAATACCTTGCCAATGAATTCAGCTTCCACATGTTTACTGGCTATGCCCAAATGTACCCCAACTATTTGTTAACATCTCCACTGTCTATGAGTTGCCAGATGTATTGTCCAATATCCAGAATTAACTGCAATTTCCTCCAGTTAGGCAATGGGAAAACCAAAGCCAAAGCCATTGTCTATGGCCTTAAATTCTGTACTCACCACTGATTACGTCCCCTTTCCTGACACCATTTCTAGTTGAATGAGACTGTTTCAACTTTGGTGTCCAATTTTCTCAAGTTGTGTTGCTGACTCTATGTTCTCTACAATGACAAAGATGACCTAGTTCCACCTTTGCAATATCTTCGGCTTCTGCCCTTGCCTCAGCCCACCAGTTGCTAAAACTCTGATCCATACCTTTCTTTCCTCTACACTTGACCATTTTAATGCTCCTCTGACTAGGCTCCCAAATAAGCCTTCTGAAGGCCTCATCTCTCCCTTTCATTTGTACCCTTCTTGATCCTTACAGCCACTGAACTCCATTTTGGAGTTTCTTTGATCCATGTTGGCAGCCATCTTTCAGCCGTTTAGGTGCTAGGCTCTTGAATTCTCTTCCAAAACATCTCTACCTCTCTACTTCCTTTAAGATCTCCTCAAAATCTACCTCTCTGGCCATGCTTTTGGTCACCCTTCCCAATGTCATAACTCTTTAGGTTGGTGTTCTTTTTCTTACTCAGGGAGGCTGCCGAAATCAGCAATGATCTGTTAATAGTTGGTTGGTAGTACGGAACTTGAATATTGCTTTAAAAAAAAATATTTTTGTTGAAGCTTCTTGTCTTGCAAGAATACCAAATGAAACGGGATCAGAATCCACTTGCCAACCAATCAACACTTTCTTCTCATTCAGTATAAATAGTGTTCCCCTTTCATTTGGTATTTTCTTACGAATTGTCTTGATGAATGCAAGACGAAAAGTTGCAACAAAAAAATCTCTTTTTTTCAGCAATTGTCAAGGGCCTGCTATGAAAGCCTGAGCGTCCTGAGGCACTGTCGTTCAGTCATGTTGAGGAAGCTGATCCTGCGTCTGGATACCCTATGCTGGGATTATCGCCTTACTCAAGCTGGAGCTCGGTGTCCATCCCCTCTGTTCTATGGAGTGGCATATGGCTATGGAAAAGGTCTTTGCTGTTGGTGATGTAGCTGCTCCTGTTGGTGTGGCTGCTCCTGTTGTTGCTCATCAGAGGTCCATGCTATACGTATTTAAGTTGCTCCCATGCTCCAGTGGAGGCTGAGAGCAGGGAAGTTCCAAAAAAAGATGCTATCACTTCCGAAAAGTTGGAAATTACCCGTGAAGCAGTGAAATCTGGCTCTCAAAACAACCACTGCAAGCACACGCCTTTCATGTAGGTTGGCCAGCAGCTGTGCATATTCACTATTTAAAGGCTTTCAAGCCTCTCAGTTTCACTTAGCAATGGTTTCCTGCTTTCTTCTCACCTGGTTGACCCAGGTAAGCTCCACATAGCTTGGGAATCCATGTGTTGGCAAGTAATGCCAGGATCCTGGGTTAAATCCATAATTAATTGACTATTTAAATATTTAAAGTACTTACCCCCCAACAGTTCCATTGGGGTTTCCTACTCTCTTCCAAACGCACCCCGGTCAAACTGGGAATGGGAAGGATCATGTCGGATTCCCAGCCCACGGGCACTTCGAGACTTTAAAATCCCACCCACACCTGAACCCATCCTCCACTGCCAATTAAAATTCTGCCCAAATGTCTGCAAAATATCAAACTGCTTCTTGTAACATATAACTTTGAAAGAAAATCACAATTAACCCAAGGTCAAGGCTACATTCAAATGTGGGCTGCAAATGTTTTTCTTGTTTTCATTAAATCTGTATAATTTTAGATTTCACACACGCACGCGCATACACACACACATGCCAAGCATTACCTGGCCAAGGTATTTCTTCCAAATTGGTTCATTTTTCGACACTTCAAAATCATTCCATCCATACAGCTGTCGACGTTCCAGCACATGAGCCTTTGTGAGGCCATTCTGTAAGTCAGCCTAGCATTAAAACCAAAGATTCATTTTAAAACCACTGATGGCATGTCCTGCCAAAAGCAAAGAGTTTTGTTTAAAGGAGCATTCAATGTATCTTTCTAAATTCATATGTTCAAAATAAAATGTGACCTTTCGATAAGGTCACATCCAACATTTGATTGATTGAGCGTAGCAACAAGGAATTCTACTGAAATTGAAACCAATAGGAATCGGGGGAAATTTTTCCATTGGCTGGACTCATCCTAACACAAAGGAAGATGGTTGAGGTTGCCGTAGACCAGTTATCTGAGCCCAAAGACTTTGCTGCAGGAGTTCCTCAGGGTAGTTTCTCAGGCGCAACCATCTTCAGCTGCTTCAACCTTCCACCCATAAGGTCAGAGCGGGGAAGTGAGATTATTCGCTGTGTAATCAGTGTTCAGTACCATTCACAGCTCTTCAGATAAAGAAACAGACCCTGCCAGCACGCAGCAACACCTGAATAACATTCAGGCCTCAGCTGATAAGTGGCAAGTAAGATTTGCACTACAAAGTGCCAGGCAATGACCATCGCCAGTAAAGAAAGTCCAACCACCTCTCCTTGACATTCAACATCATTACCATGTTCAATTGCTTATCATCAGCATCGTGGATGTCACCATTGATGAGAAAACTTAACGGGTCCAGCATATAAATGTGGTTACAATAGCAGGTCAGAGGCCGGGCATTCTCCAGCGAATGGCTCACTTCTGGATTTTCCAAAGCCATTCCACAAGTCGCAAGTTAGGAGTGGTATGGAATAATGTCCACTTGCATTGGTGTTGCACTAATCCAGGCAAGAAACTCAACAGTACCCAGGACAAAATGACTTACTTAATTGGCACTCCAAACACCACCTTAAACATTCACTCCCCCAGCCACCAGCTCACCGTATCTTCAGTGTGTACCAGTTACAAGATGCACTGCACCAACTTACCAGCACCAAGGGAGCATTCACAACAGAAACAGAAAAAAAAAAATCACATATGGTGTACAAAATGTTAGGTGTATAAAGCTGATTAATATATATCTGAAATTTAATTTTTTTGCCTGAATTACCTATTGATTTAACATTTTTAAAAAGTACGAATTTTCCAGTCATTATATAGGAATGGAATAAATGCGAGATAAAAATTGATTCTTGTTGTACCCATTATCTGCTTGGAAAATGGAGGGGCAACAAGGGCTATTTCAGGGTGTAACATCGTGTACCTAACCTGACCCTGCAGTATGGAGGCCACTGTGGTAAAGGCTGCTTTGCAGGTGTGGTAAAGTGAGGTACCCTGTCCCTTTAAGAGAATGCGAGTGCACTGATCATGCGACAGGACTGATGAATCACTGTACAGCGTGGGCAACTGGGAATGGTAAGTCTAGTTCTGGACGTTTCTGAGTGAGTACATATGCCCTGCCCTATGTCTCAATAAACCATCACTGTATACTCTTACATCGGTCTCTCCCCATTATTGATTGCAAGCAGCAACTGAGGAGAACATTGGAAGGTGATTTACCCAAGACATAAAAGTGGCGACGAGGATGGGAGAAAGAACAAAAGAAAATAAATTTCAAGACAGGTATGCAAAGCATTGGAAAGAGCATCTGTGCTTAACTTGTAAAATAGTTGACAACCAGCAATCGGAGCAGAAAGCAGTTCAGCAGTTTAAAATTTTAAAAAAAAACACTGCAGAATTACGATCGTGGGGACCGCGCCAAAACTCGAAAAGAGTGCGAAACCCAGCAGAGAAAAGCCGACAGCTGCAGAGACAGACTTAAAAAAAATGGTGGCTGCTCTTAAAGCGGCAATACATTTAAAAGGGTAGATAAATGAAAAATGGCTATGGACAGAAAATTATAAGAGACCCCAGAGAGAGGGCGAGCTAAACACCTAAATTCGTCATCATCTGGAAAGCCTATTGGAAGTGCAGTCCCCTTGAAGTTGTTCACAATGCCTCAGTTCGGGCATGTCGATCCATTTGACCCCATTTCAGATGGCTGATCTCAGTATGTTGAACGGCTAGCATTCGTTTTTTTACCGCTAATGTCATCGCAGGGGAGGAGAAGGGGGCGATTCTTTTGTCCTCATGCGGGAGCAAAACGTACAGGCTGATCCTCAGCCTTATGTCACCTACCACCCCAGACTTGAAGGCTTTTGATGAGGTAATAAAAATTGTACAGAGCCACCTGAGACCAAAGCCCTCAATTACTATGC
Source organism: Cetorhinus maximus (assembly GCF_964194155.1). NCBI lineage: Eukaryota > Metazoa > Chordata > Chondrichthyes > Lamniformes > Cetorhinidae > Cetorhinus > Cetorhinus maximus. The sequence continues at coordinate 137,773,713 of NC_135884.1, read as the reverse complement.
AGCGCTTAAAGTTCAATTCAAGGAACAAGCTTCTGGAAGAGACAATAGCTGACTATGTGGCCTTTTTAGAGGCATTAACCAAGCATTGTGAATTCGGAACGTCCATTAGTGATATGTTGAGAGGCCGGCTGATATCTGGGACTGGAGATGATAGTATCCAAAGGAGTTTGTTAGCTGAACCTGGTCTAGACTTCAATAAGGCATTAGAATTAGCGACCGCGATGGAGAGTGCTGTTAGAAATTCCGAAGTTATAAAAAATACACAAAATGGCGCCGTCCATCTGGTCGAGCGGGACAATCCGGCAACAAAAGGCGCAAAAACTTCGGACTCCACGGAAAGGTGGGAAGCGCTCTCTAGCTCCAGACCATTGAAAAGAAAAGGTACTGCAGTGAAAACTCACAAAATGAATGAGAGAAATATGTCCAGGCCACCAGTGAGCGAGCGACAGCTCAAACAAGTTGACTGCTTTTTCTGCCACTGCTATGGCCACATAAGGTGGCACTGTAGAGAAAGGCCAAAACAACAATATAAAGGCAGAAGGAAAAATTGTGCAATATGCCTCATGGAAGAGCCAGAAGGAATAGAATCGGACATTCATTCATTTTATAACCTCAAAGTGGGTAGAACTGAGCCAACCCAAGTAGTCATTACAGTTAATGGACAACCCATTAATATAGAAGTTGATACAGGAACGTTGATGCCCATCACTGGAGAGCATACATTTAGACATCTGAGTAAAGGAACCCATCCTTTGAAGTTAGAAGTTTCAGCCACAAAGCTGAGGACATACAAGGGCGAAGAAATAAATGTGAAAAGGGTATGTCAAGTCAAGGTGCAGTATGAGGAAACAGTCAGCAAAATTACCCCTATTTGTAATGTCAGGCAGGGACCGAGTCTCCTCAGAAGGAACTGGCTGGGAGAGATAAATCTTGAGGGCCCACTAAGTTCCCAATTCAAAACCAGAAGTGTTGCTGCAAGAAAAAATGAGTACGCTGAGACCCAGTGGGAGAAGCCCGTAGAAATGTTACACCGGGACAGAGTTCAAGCTGAGGTCAGCATCCTTCGAAAGGAAATGGAAAATCGATTAAAGGACTTTTGTGTGCTACAAAATTCAATCAGCTCCCAATCTGTGCCTTGAAAAAGATATGAAGAAGAAAATGAAGAGTTAAGTCTGTCTCTGGCCGAGTTAAGGAACAAATTGGTTGAGAAGGGGCAACAATATGTGATTCTCCAGGAAACTATTAATGAGAATAGGAAAGAATTGGAAGAGCTGAAGCAGCAGCTGCATAAAAACCCTGAAGTTTTAAAGCTAGAAGGTCCTGAGTTCTCAGAAGAGCTGTCGGAAAACCCAACTACTGAGCTCATTCATGTTCAGCTCACGCCTGTATCTAGTCCAGCCAACAACTAAATTAAAGAGCAAATAGAGATACGGGTCAGTGCTACAAAGAAAAGGACACACAGGAAGAAAAAGGGAAATTATTGACAGTCCTCGGAAAGAGAAACAAAATTTTTTTTTTTCCTTTTCCTCTTTCTCCTCACACATCATGCAGCTCATCGCTGTATCGCTTTGTGCTTGTTGCCCTTTATCTGTTTCAGTTTGGAGGGGAGGGGCAACAGGAGTGAATGTGACTGCACCCAGAAGATAGTGAAAATCATCCACTGAGGGACATGGTGGGAAACTGCCCCTGAAAAGGAGGTGGTCTCGGGAACACCAGCCGAAGTTATTGGGCTACAATGCTCAACCCGTCAAAGGCGGCCTCCGGAGAGACTTGACCTGTAAGTAGTTATTGTGTAAATAATTAATGTGTTTTTTAAGCTTGTTAGCTGTACTTTTAAGTAAAGGGGGAGGGGTGTGGTAAAGTGAGGTACCCTGCCCCTTTAAGAGAATGCAAGTGTACTGATTATGTGACAGCACTGATGAATCACAGTACAACTGGGAACGGTAAGTCTAGTTCTGGAGGTTTCTGAGTGAGCATGTATGATCTTGTGCTCTGCCTTATGTCTCAATAAACCATCACTATTTATTCTTACATCAGTCTCTCCCCGTTATTGATTGCAAGTAGCAACTGAGGAGAACACAGGAAGGTGTGCAGTTAGGGTTTGGTTGACCAATGAACTCATTTATCCAAGACATAAAAGCAGGCCTCATGAATAGCTGTCCAAAAGAGGTGTAAGACTTCTTATGTATGTAAATAAGGGTCCTAACTCCTGTTTTGGGCCTCCTTGCAGAAACTGTTGATTGAGTAGGGTAGGTGTTCCTCAATATTCTTCAGCAGTTGCTACAACTCAAACAGCAACCGCCACCAAAGTTTAAAATATTAAGATTAAAATTAAGAAAATGTAGTTCCTGTGGAGCCTGAAGCAGTGGGTGTGCTCCACTGACTACACAATCCACAGGCAGCAACATTTGCATTTCCTCCCACCCGAGGCAAGTGGTCTGACTTTCAAATTTATAAAGTGAACAAGCTCTCCATGGAAGGCACTGGCAGCTCTTGCATAAAATGTTATTGAGGCCCAAGTACCATTTTAATCCACACAATGTACACTTCCGTGTAGTTTTAACGAAAGCTGGGTGAGAAAGATTGCTCACACTACCTCCACCGAAAATAGATTTCCCAAACGAATACCGATTTTCAAATACATTTGCAACAATTATTTCAAACCTGCTGTCTGAGGCAAGGAATGTGAACACACAAGTAATAAGTTTAGGTAATAAAAGTGCCTCCAGCAAATTGTTCACACGGCACTTCAACCAGATAACAGATAGTATTCCAAACAGAAAAATATGGCGAATTCTTGCTTACATCAAAATATATTCTCACCTGAAGATCGCTTACTAGCTCACCCAAGTGTCTTGTGCTAGCTTCTTTAGAAGACACAGGCACAATTGGCTCATTCTTCCAATTAACTCTTAGTTCTCGGAGCTCTTCATTCTCCTGTTGATAGAGACAAAAACGTTCCTTCAACTATATGATAACTTATGCATTCACAGTAATTGAAGGTATAATTCATAATCCTTTGCATACTCCACACATTTTATACTGATCTATAAAAGTTTTTCTTTGTTAATGATAAAAAGCAGATTTAGTCACACAAAATAGGGATAAACTAGTTCTGCATTTAATATTTCTCCAACAATGCAACTTAGCTGGATTGTCTCTTTAACTCATTCAATTTACTTTTACTCTGAATATACATCCTATCAAAATATAATAACTACACACTCAACCATCTGCATTGAATTAAAACGTACATTCTTCTTTGTTTATTCAACCTGTGCAAAAAGAAAAAAAACACAATATTGCTACATCACATGAAGGAAAAAAACAACACATCTAAGAACACTCAAGATATTGACACCATGTATAGTCAGATGCTCTGCATATAACGCTTCACTCTGCACGATACACAAATCTGTTTCCCACCTTAAAATAGTTCACATTGTTGTCTTAGGTTTCTTGATTTGGTTACTACAGTCTTACGTTCATAAGACACAAAAGACTATCATAGATTTTTGTAATGTATAACCATCTTGTATTTTGTATCATTTAAGAGTAGTTTTCTTTTCTGCTTCTTAAATCACATTGCTTTGAAGCAAGTTACAAACTTCAATTGTGAGAACAGATGCTTGTGCTCTGTTACTTAGCATTTTGCAACAGGATGACTCTTGCTTAATACAACTTCTGAACTGTCAGATTCGAATCCTCCTCTAGCCATAGAAGCATCTTGCTTGTTCTGTGTAGTTTCTCATCTTCGTCTGCACCTATCCTTATGACCACCCTTATGACCCTATTCCCAACAAGATTTTATTTAATTCCTTTTAAAGCACAAATGCCTTTTACTGGGAATTTGTACCACAGACCCACTTCAATGTGGAACAGGCTTAATCTTACCTAAAGAAGCAAATGTTAAGTCTGTGTCCTGTTACAATCCCCATAGAGACCAATAACTTTTTTTTAATAAAAGATTTGAACTTCCAGTTAATAGCTGAAAGAATGACACAAGATTTCACATTTTAAAATTTTTACTGTAACAAATTTTAAAAGCACTATTAACTAAAAGCTATTTTCTTTTTGTGGGCAACTTGTACCTTAAACTGCAGAGGGCAACATTGCCCTTTGACACTTATCACATATCACACTCCCCAGGGTGGTCTTTATAGCAAACAGTCCACATTTGCTCCCAGTTTCCACTGGGTTCTCATATCCCCATTTCACCAGGCCCATCTCTAGGCACTTTGCTCAGTTTTCAGAGGGCTTCTTAAATCCACCACAGACAGTAAAGCCTATTCTGATGATTCTTCTTTCCCCGGCTATGCCAGGATAGAGCTCCTGGAATCCTTGGAAAGCTGCAGGATGTGTCTCCTCAACTAGGGACTGTCTCCCTCCTGCATCCGTCTGTGGTAAATCTCAAAGCACAAGCAGCCTTTTCTCTCTGCTGATGTCTGTCTGAGATAGTTACTGATTTATGGGGAAGCCTGTAACCTGATCTCAAAAATAGTACAATGTGCCATATGCATAAAAGGGGAATGTCCCTCTCTGTAGTTTAAAGTGCAAATTGTCCACAAAAAGAAAAAAGTGTTTAGTCAATCATGCTTTTAGCCATTTGTTATGTGAAACCTTGACATGTCATTCTTTCAGCTTTTAACGGGAAATTTGAACATCTTTTAAAAAGTTATTGGTCTCTATGTGGATCATAACAGACGCTCTACCCCATGACAACGTGAAACACATTAACCTTGCATTCAGGCAGAAATGCTAATTAACTATCCTGGGACCCAGCTTGCTTTCACCTAGAAATAAAATGGATCGTTTACAGCATAACATTTACAACCTGACACCTGCAACATCTTTCTGGGACTTTGGGAGATTCAGTCTACCCACTCAGAGACTGCAGCTATTGGCTCCAAGTGTAAATACCTTGCACCTCCTTCCCAGTAAAACAATCCAAATCTTCCTTTGATCTCCAACAATCGAACCACCCAGGCTTACCGTCAGGCAGGCTGCAGAACAGATAACATGATCCCCTTCAATTACCCTAAATTTAAACCTACAGTCACAAAACACAATACAATTATGAGGCTTATAAGTTTAACAGTCCTTTTAGTTCTGTCCCCCAATATAAGCTAAATACTTTGCTTACATCTAGTGTGTCTTTCAGCATTTTAAAGGACTCGGATCATGTCCCTCTCAAGCTAAAGCCTAGGTGCACAAGTCTCTCCTTATATCTTAAAGAGCCTCATCCGTTCAAATCCAAGATTCCTATCTAACACATCAGTCTTCCTTTGGAAAACAAGGTATCTAAAACTTCAGAGTGCTTTTATTGCCCATAGCAGGTAGAAAAATAAATTGGTTCCCCTCTTTGATCATAGCTGCATTGCTAACAGCTGCAATACCAATTGTTACACTTATGTTCAAGAAAAGTGAAAAGGATTTTGTTTTACTATTAATTTGTTCATGGGATGTGAGCCAGAGTGCTGTTAAGGATTCCCAGGGTTTTGACCCAACGACAATGAAGGAATTCTAATATAGTTCCAAGTCAGGATGGTGTGTGACTTGGAGGGGAGTTTGCAGGTGTTAGTGTTCTCAGTCATCTCATGTCTGTCTTCGCCCTTTCAGGTGGTAAAGGTCACAGTTTTGGAAGATGCTGTCAAAGGAGGCTTAAGTTGCTGCAGTCCGTTCTTAGGCAGTCCCTTGGGATTGAGGATGATTTACTTCCACTCCATTTTGATGGTTCGGAGATGGGTGATAAGTCTAATGTGTCATCTGCAGACTCCACCACTACAGAACAGGTGGCACCTGAAGGATCGGATAGGTGAGTTGTTTGGAGGTTTGTGCTTTCTCCAAGACTCGACTTTGCTTCTGCATATCCCAAAAGTCTCTCGATGTGTTCCATGCTTGCCCGAATGAACCTTTTCTGTTTTGGTTGGTCACAAGCCAGGGACCTCATGAGTGATCAGAGATGTTTGACATTTTCAGAGATGCTTTAAGGACATTCATGTGGAGACAGTGGCGTAGTGGTATTGTCACTGGACTGGTAATCCAGAGACCCAGGGTAATGCTCTGGGGACCTGGGTTTGAATCCCACCATGGCAGATGGTAGAATTTGAATTCAATAAATATCTGGAATTAAAAGTCTAACAATGGCCATGAAATCATTGTCTATTGTTGTTTAAAAAAAAACCCATCTGGTTCAAGAATGGAAGGAAATCTGCTAGATGTGAATCCAGACCCACAGAAGTGTGGTTGACTCTTAAAAATGCCCTCTGAACAAGGGCAATTAGGGATGGGCAATAAATGCTAGCCAGCGAAGCCCACATCCCATGGACGAATAAAAAAAAAATTCTGGAGTCTCCGGCTGTGACTGAGTTTAGAGTAGAGCAGTTGCTTTCTTCTGCCTTGCTGAGCTGGTTTTGAATGATTAGCGTCATGATGGTGGACATATTGGCATGTAAGAGGATGCTGCTGTTGGGCTGTCTTTCTTTTTAATTAGGTGGATATCCATTTACTGAACATATTCTGTGAATCACACTGTTTTATTGTTAAATGTTAAGTACAAATGCCAGTTTCCACCCTTCCCTTCTGGTTCCTCTCTCTGTCCAGAAGCAAAACCCTCCCCACTGGGGAAAAACCCAGCTCTTAAGTACAGGTTTCAATAAGCATCACCTGCTCTCAATTCATTCTGAAGCTGGTCCTGGTTTATTCTTAAAAGGGACCTGCATTTCTGACATTATAATTTCCTGCCGCTGGATTTGGAGAATCTTGCGAAGGCATCGTTGCTGGTACTTCTCCAGTTCTTTGAGGTGCCTGCTGTAGGTTGTCCAAGTCTCCAAAACACATATTGGAGCACGGGGATCACTACTGCCTAGCAAACCAAGATCGTCTTGAGTTTGAGATCCTGGTCCTCAAATACTCTTTCCCTCAGTGATCCGGAGGCTCAGCTGGCACATTGGGGGTGACAATGAATTTCAGTCGTCTATGTCTGCTTCATCGACAGGAGACTCCCAAGACTTCCTTTCTCTATTTGTGGGGAGTCGACCTTCAAGCAAATGCTTATGTCTTCCCCTCCACACAAACATAAGAATAATCCATATGTATTGATGTATTTGAATCTTGCAATTGCCATAAATCCTGTGATCATGATCATTTGTATTGTGTGTGAATTGTATGGAATAAATAAATAAATAATATTGAAAAAGGTCCACAGTTTCCAGGATCTCGCCACTGATCTTAATTCAACAAGGGGAGATGTGCTAAGGGAATTGATTGGAAGAGGATCTTAGTTTTCTGGGGTGTTAGTGAAAGGCCCATTTCCTCATATGCTTTGGGGAAGGAATCAATGATCTGGAGTTCAGTTTAAGTGAGAGCACACACACAAGTGTCATCTCCATACTTGAGATTAATTAATGAAGTTGATGCGATTTTGGTTTGGATTGAAGGCAGCGTAGATTTAACACTTTCCTATCTATTCTGTAAGCTATATCCACAGCTGTGGGTAATTTTCTGGAGGTATGGTGCAGTATTGCAGCGAGGAAGTTGGAGAAGAGGGTTGGTGCGAAGACACTTCCTTGTTTGATATCATTCTTCACAGAGATAGAGCGTGTGGTGGTTCTGTTGTTGAGGATCACAGCTTGCCTGTCATCATGAAGTAGGCGAAGGATAGCAACAAATTTCTGAGGGCAGCCACATTTGAGGAGGATACTCATGACTGACAGAGTCAAGCGCTTCTGTGAGATTGAAAATGCCACATACAGCAGTTGGTAAAGTTTCTTGCATTTTTCTTGGATTTGTCATGCAGGGAATATCATATCTGTGGTGCCTCTCAATGGGCAAAAACTGTATTGTGTTGTTACAATCCTGTTAGGGACCATTAAGGTTTAAAGAGAAATCTGAACATCCAATAATTCACCAACAGAATTATGCCACAAGATTTCACTTTTTACTCTTTTGATGAGCCAATAAACTTTGTCTATAAGAATTAAACAAAGCAAGCACTATCAACACTATAGCTTATAATTGCTTATGCTTTGAATTTGGTTATACTTTCCATTTACCTCCAGGAATTCCTTTATACACTCCAAGAATCTTGATGGTTCATCCAGTCTTCCTGGGACCAACCCAAAGACATGTCACAGTCCTTAAGTATTTACTTTAATTCCTCTTAGTATTCCAACTATTCTGCAAGGTACAAATTTCATGGGGATCCTTCGATTAGCTTTTGACTAAGCGATCCTCCAATTTTCTTTAAAGACCTCATAATTGTGGATTCTTTGGTTCAAGCATGCACTGCAGTGCCTTCTTGCTTAGGGATTTAAATATCAGGAACATCTCCAGGTTCCTAACAGCCCTCTATGCTCCCACGGTTTCTGTACAGTTGCTGTTCCCACAGCTAATTTCCAACTTCTGATAGATGTTTTCTCCCTGTCTGCTCCAAGCTGACTGCTGGCTACTTTCTGCCATAAGGATCTATGAGGACCACTGTAATTTCCCCTCATGAAATTCAAACTGAGATAAAGCCCCACCCACATTCCAAGCAGTGGACAATTCAGTTACAATTTTCCCTGGTTGAAGTGCAGACCTAACTGACTAACATTTATTTTCTTTGGTTCTCCCAACTCAATGAGCTACAGCCTACACCCGGACCAACAATGTAACTGTCTCTATCTGTTCCCAAATTGAACTTCTTGCTTCCGTCAACAAAATTACACAGATAAGTTAAACAAAAGAACCTTCTATCCAAGGTTCCAACCTGAATCACTATTTCTATAGCAAAATGACATACTTGGGGATGGTTAAAATAGATATGCAAACAAATTATTTACCCTCTTCACAACTCTTCCATTTTGAACCTTTTTTATTTGTTCATGGGATGTGGGCATCTTTGGCTATGCCAGCATTTATTGTCCATCCCCAATTGCCCTCGAGAAGATGGCAGCAAGCTGCCTTATTGAACCATTGCTGTCCATGTGTTGTAGAAATACCTACAGTGCTTTTAGGAAGGGAGTTCCAGTAGTTTGACCCAGTGACAGTGAAGAAACGGCGATATAGTTATAAGTTAGGATGGTGAGTGATTTGAAGGGGAACTTGCAGGTGGTAGGGTTCCCATGCAACTGCTGTCCTTCTCCTTCTAGGTGGTAGAGGTTGTGGATTTGGAAGGTGTTGTCGAAGGAGCCTTGGTGAAGCTGCTGCAGTGTCGGTGGTGGAGGGAGTGAATGTTTAAGGGGGTGCCAATCAAGTGGACTGTTTTGTCCAAAAGAATAATTTCTATCTCTAATTGAACTTGACGACCCCTTTTCCAAGAATTGCTTTTAGCTTTTTATTTTAAATGGAGATATCGATAGAAATCCAAAACAAAAACAGAAACAGAAATACCTGGAAAAACTCAGCAGGTCTGGCAGCATCGGTGGAGAAGAGCACAGTTGACGTTTCGAGTCCTCATGACTCTTCAACAGAACTAAGTAAAAATAGGAAAGGGGTGAAATATAAGCTGGCTTGGTGGGGGGCAGGGAGGGGGTTTGTTGGGACAAGAAGCCAGTAATAGGTGGAGATAACCAAAATATGTCACAGACAAAAGGACAAAGAGGTGTTGAAGGTGGTGATATTATCTAAAGGAATGTGCTAATTAAGAGCAGACAGCAGGACAAACAAGGTACAGATAGACCTAGTGGGGGTGGGGTGGGGGGAAGGAATACTAAAAGGACTAAAAGGTAGAGATAAACAATGGGTGGAAATACATTTAAAAATAATGGAAATAGGTGGGAAAATAAAAATCTATATAAATTATTGGAAAAAACAAAAAGGAGGGGAAAGAAATGGAAAGGGGGTGGGGATGGAGGAGAGAGTTCATTATCTAAAATTGTTGAACTCAATATTCAGTCCGAAAGGCTGTAAAGTGCCTAGACCCCTCCGCCATTTCCGCCAACTCCAGCATGATGCCACCACCAAACACATCTTCCCTTCACCACCCGCCCCCGCCCCCCCAGCGGCATTCCGTAGGGATCGTTCCTTCCGTGACACCCTGGTCCACTCCTCCATCACCCCCTACTCCTCAACCCCCTCCCACGGCACCTTTCCATGCAACCGCAGAAGATGCAACACCTGCCCCTTCACTTCCTCTCTCCTCACCATCCAAGGGCCCAAACACTCCTTTCAAGTAAAGCAGCATTTCACTTGCACTTCCCTCAACTTAGTCTACTGCATTCGTTGCTCCCAATGCGGTTTCCTCTACATTGGCGAGACCAAACACAGACTGGGTGACCGCTTTGCAGAACACCTTCCGTCTGTCCGCAAGCATTACCCAGACCTCCCTGTCGCTTGCCATTTCAACATTCCACCCTGCTCTCATGCCCACATGTCTGTCCTTGGCTTGCTGCATTGTTCCAGTGAAGCTCAACGCAAACTGGAGGAACAGCACATCATCTTCCGACTAGGCACTTTACAGCCTTTCGGACTGAATATTGAGTTCAATAATTTTAGATAATGAACTCTCTCCTCCATCCCCACCCCCTTTCCATTTCTTCCCCCTCCTTTTTGTTTTTTCCAATAATTTATATAGATTTTTATTTTCCCACCTATTTCCACCCATTGTTTATCTCTACCTTTTAGCCCCTTTAGTATTCCTTCTCCCCACCCCACCCCCACCAGGTCTATCTGTACCTCGTTTGTCCTGCTGTCTACTCTTAATTAACACATTCCTTTAGATAATATCACCACCTTCAACACCTCTTTGATCCTTTTGTCTGTGACATCTTTTGATTATCTGCTCCTATCACTGCTTGCTTGTCCCTACAACCACCCCACCCTCAACTTCTCTCCCCCCGCCCCCCACCTTAAACCAACTTATATTTCACCCCTCTCCTAACTATACTCAGTTCTGTTGAAGGGTCATGTGGACTCGAAACGTCGACTCTTTTCTTCTCCACCGATGCTGCCAGACCTGCTGAGTTTTTCCAGGTAATTCTGTTTTTGTTTTGGATTTCCAGCATCCGCAGTAGTTTTTTGTTTCTATCTCTACAGGTTAATTAAACCTAGGCTTGTTTGATTTGCCTTTATATTAAGGTTGTTTATCAGTCTCTTAACCAGGCTTTTCCATTTAACACTAATTCCTAAAACTAAAAGTTATGTTCTAAAACATAATGAACTATGAACTAGGTTTTCGCAACAACTGTGACTCTGGAAGGAGCTCATCGGCCACTGAGAGGAGACAATTGAGGAGAATCCTTGTAATGATATTCACTGGACTGCAGACAGCAGGGAGACTTATCCGTGGTTACCTCAGTCAGAATTGTCTCCCTTCTTGAATATAGTCACGATCGCAGCATCTCCGAGATCCCCGGGCATGTACACCTCTTTACAGATGAAGCACGTATGATTTTTTTTTGCAGCCATGCTAGGAGTTTATATCTGCTGTGTTTCAGAATTTTGGCAGGGATTCCTTCAGCTCCAGAGGCTTTGTTGTTCTTCAGCTGCTGAATGGTCTTTTCAACTTCACACAGTACTGGGGCGGTACTGGGAATGAGCTGGATGGGATATTGAGGAATGGAGTTGAAGGAGTTCAAGCCGAAGATAGAATCTTGGCTGAGGAGTTCTTCATAATGTTCTCTCCAGTGAGCACTGACTGCCTTCCTGTCCCTGATGAGCTCCCCAGTCACCCATGCTTGGCTCTCAGTAGAGTAGGCCCTTAGGTGCATGGGCCATAGAGTGTCTTGACAACACTGAAGAAATCATGCATGTCCACAAGTTGTTGGATCTCCCATGCTCTTTCTACCCACCATTTGTTCTAATTGTTGCAATGTATCTTGTAGATGGTATGCAATGTTGCCATTATGAGTTGGTGGTGGAGGAAGTGAATATTTAAGCTGGTGGATGGGGAGGACGATCAAGCTTTATCTTGGATAGTGTCGAGCTGTATTAGTGTTGTTGGAGCTGCCTTCATTCAGGCAAGTGGAGAGTATTCCTTCACACTACTGATTTGTGCCTTGTAGTTGAGGGGCTGTCTTGAGGAAATCAGGAAGTGAGTTACTTGCTGCAAAATTTCCAGCCTCTGACCTGTTCTTGTAGCCACAGTATTTACATGTCTGGTAGTTAGGTTTCTGGTCAATGGTGACCCCAAGAAGTTGATGGTGGGGATTCAGCGATGGTAATGTCACTGAATGTCAAGGAAAGATGGTTTCCTGTGGGAGATGGTCCCTTGTACTTCCAGGCGGTAAAAGTTGCGGGGTTGGAAGGTGCTGTTGAAAGAGCCTTGATGAATTGTTGCAGTATACCTTGTATATGGTGCATACTACTGCCACTGCGCATCGGGGGTGAATGTTTAAGGTTGTGGATGGGATACTGGTGAAGTGGGCTGCTTAGAAGCCACATTAGGCTATTGGGGAAGGGGTGCATAATGAGTCCAGTGGCGGAGGCACCAATCGAGCATCCGTTCTCATCTGAATGGTGCCAAAACTTCTCAGTTATGCTGTATTGCATCTGGGTGTGTAGTGAGCATTCCATCCTGACTCATGCTTTTTAAATGATGAAGAGGCTTTAACAGTGTCGCAGAGCATTCCAGCTCTTACTCTTACACTCCATATTAATCTGGAACCCTGGCCACATTTTCCTGATGTCTGGCAACAATTAGTTGGAGGGCAGGTCATTTAATCTCTCTTGCACTCCACACTATCACAGACCTTCCCTTTTGTTCTTCCTCCCCACTTTTACTTGCTCAAAACCTATTACATTTCTATCTTTCCCCAGTTCTGGTGATCGACCTGAAATTATAACTCTGATTCTCTCCACAGCTGCTGCTGGGGTATTTCCAGCACTTTTTGTTTTTATTCTTTGGGTCCTGGGAGCAAGCTGCATGTTTAAAGACTGAAGCTTCAGATAAATCATGAAATCCAGTTCAATTATATTTAGTTTAATCATTATTGGTATAAGTAAGATACTGACTTCTTTAAGCTTTGCTTACACAGAAAATGTTTGAAGGGAACATGATATTCAATAGGTTCAGTTGGTTGCACTCTCCTCGGAGTAATAAGGCTGTGGATTCAAATCCCAGCCCAGCACTTGAGCGCAATGATCAAGGCTAACATTCCAGTGCAGTATTGAAGGCCTGACCAAAGTGCCAACTTTTGGATGAGACATTAAAATTTCAGACAAGGCCCCGCCTGTACCCTCAGGAGGATGTAAAAGATCCCATGGAACTATTTTGACAAACATTAGAGCTATCCCCAGTGTACTGAACAATAGTTACTCCGCAGGCAACATCATCTGGTCATTATCACATTGCTGTTGTGGTGGGAGTTTGTTACATGCAGATTGACAGACATTTCTTGTACAGTGACTATGCTTCAAAAGTACTTCAAGCACTTCATTGGTTGGAAAGCATTTGGGATATCCTGTGGTTGTGACAGGCTTTATATTTTTTTTTACATGGGAAAATGGTGCTGTAATAGTAATATTACTGGGCTAGTAATCCAGAAGCACAGACTAATGCCCTGGAGACATGGATTCAAATTCCACCATGGCAACTGGTGGAATTTAAATTCAATTAACCAAGCTGGGATATAAAACTAGTCTCAGTAATGGTGGTAACCATGACAGCTATTATCGGTTATTGTAAAAACCCATCTGGTTCACTGGTGTACTTTAGGGAAGAAAATCTACCATCCTTACGTGGTCAAGCCTACATGTGACTCCAGGCCGACAGCAATATGGTTGACTCTTAGCTGCCTTCCGAATGGCCTAGCAAGCCACTCAGTTCAAGGGCAATTAGGGATGGGCAACAAATGCTGGCCTTGCCATTGATACCCACATCCCATGAAAGAGTAAAAAAAAATTTTTTAAATAGATTACTTCATAACGTAGGAGGTGACAGCTTTCATTGGAAGTGCCCCTGAGAGTCACAGACAAAATGCATTTCTGTAGAATAACTTTCTAAATGAAGATCATCACATTGTGTTACCATCTTTCACATATTCCTTTTAATATTGTTCAACTCTGCACATAAAATTTAGCCACAAAATGCTTCCTGCTGGACTGTAAATTAGTGATTGATGAAGTGGGTATACATTAATAAAGTAGTTACTTATTTAAAGAGCACACACTACCTCGTAGCTAGATTCCCATTACTGCGACACTCCAAATTTCCTCCTTCTGCCACCTCATTCAAATAGTTCTAAAGTGACGCAGAGTTCCCAAAAGCAGCTCTATCACTTGGATGTCATGCATAATTCTGGACAGCAGCAAATGCCTTACGCCCTGTGAACTTGGTCTCTTGCACAGGGACCAACAAAAGAATAGTCACAGAAAAATCCTCAATTAAAAAAAAATTTTAAAAAGGTGTTTTCTTCAACTTGATCCCAGACAGTGAACGAATGAGTTATGGAGTAAAGGAAATAGTTGTATCGGAGGACAAAAGCAGTTACTTATTTTCACCTGAAGTGAAGGCACCAATGATTTTGCTTTGAATCTACAAAGCCATTTTCTTTTCATGATAAAACCGAGGACATGTAGACTAATTGATGAAAGTTACTGCAAAGGGCCAATGTTTTGAAATGGTTTTAAAGTACTGGTGAGAAATCAAGTTTTCTAAAATTATACTTATTGTGCTGATTGAACCATTTTGTTTGTGTTACTTTTGCCTCTTAATAAATACTGTTCAGTAATTTTCAGCCTGACCTGTTGTGAGACTGCACCTGGAGTATTGTGGACAGTTTTGGTCTCCTTATCTAAGGAAGGATATATTTGCCACAGAGGGAGGGCAACAGATTAATCCCAGGATGGCGGGATTATTTTATGAAGAGAGATTGAGGAAACTGGGCCTGTATTCTCTGGAGTTTCTAAGAATGAGAGGTGATCTCATTGAAAATTGCAAAATGCTTACATGCTGACAGGGAAGATGTGGATAGGATGGTTCCCCCGGCTGGTGAGTTTAGAAACACAGACACACAGGCAGGCCATTTAAGACTGAGGGGAGGAGGAATTTATTCACTCAGAGGGTGGTGAATCTTTGGAATTCTCTACCCCAAAAGGGCTGTGGAAGCTCAATCACTGAGCATGTTCAAGACATAAATTGATAGATTTCTGGATACTAACGACATCAAGGGATATGGGGCTAAATGGCATGGAGATGGATGACCAGCCATGATCTGTTTGTGTGGTGGAGCAGGCTCAATGGGCCAAATGACCTATTCCTCTTCCTTTGCTGTTTTTGGCAATTTAATGGCTATTTATTTATTCTTTTATGGGATATGGGCAGCATTTGTTATCCATCCCTAACAGCCCTTGATTCAAGTGGATTGCTAGGCCATTTCAGAGGGCAGTTAAGAGTCAACCACATTGCTGTGGGTCTGGAGTCACATGTAGGCCAGACCAGGTAACTCTTTCGAGTTATCAACAGATCGCATGTAACTCTTTCGAGTACATTCACAGTTCTTGGTTTCCAGGAGTGGGGCATGAACCCACAACCCTCTGATTCAAAGGCGAGGGTGCTATGAACTGAGCCACAGCTGACACCTCACGGTGGGATTTGAACTAGTATCCCCAGAGGATTAGCCTAAACTGTTGGTTTACTAGTCCAGTGACATTACCACTCCGCTACCATCTAACATATGCACACCTGCACAATTATGGGGCATAATCATAAGAGAAAAATAAACACTGTTCACACCAGAAACTATATCGTAGGCACATTTTGCAAGCTTCTGAGCACAGGGAGTGCAGCCTTACCTGTGACAGCTGACTCTTGATTTGAATTTTAAGTAGAAAGCCCATATCATAGCAGTAATATTTCAAATGATGGAAAGCATCAGGGAGACGTACACTTAATACGTTAAACTTAATTCTTTGTACAGCTGGGAGCTGTTTGAAACTCCTTTGGCCGTTGTACATTGCAGACATACCCAAGGATAAACGTTCCATCATCTACTGCATACCAGGTAAAAATAAAATGCCTCTATTAGGTTCAGTAATTCCTTCAAGACAGTCTATTTAATAGTATTGTAAAACCAGGTGAAATGCTATGTGTATGCAATGAAAGAAGGGATCTAGTGTAACAGGCCTAGAAATGCCACCTGTATAAGCATATAGTGACAGTTATTGTGAAAACTGCAAGATGATAAATCAGCAATGCTGTAGTCATTTGGAAATGCAGTCTGAGACCCCTCCAAAGAACCAAAATAAAAACAATAGCCTCGATCTTTTATTTAAAAAGGTTAAAAAAAAAGGTCAGCAACTATCTTTAAAACGTACCTTCAATACTTCGGTTGGATTAACTAAAAGAAAAGCATAGGTCATGACCACGAAAAACAGCTGCCAACTTTTGTTTTTTGGCAGAAAACTTACCACTTTAGGCATTATTCATCGAATCGCACAGCGGGGAAGGAGGTCGTTCGGCCCATCATACCTATGCTGGAAGAGCTTATCAGTTAGACCCACTTCCTCGCCCAACCTCTGGGCCAGAAAATTCAACATTTCGTTCATTTGTATTTTTTTTAAAAAAAGGGACACGATTTAAATTTTTTTTTACACCACGAGCATTTGGGAAAAAAAAATGAATAAATGTAACATCCCCCCTACTGTCCACATTTGACAAGAAGGGTTATTTTCAGCATGAGCAAAGCAACAAAAAAAAAAGGGAGGGGAAACAAACGTTGTTAAAAATATTGGTTCCGTTAGCAGAATGAAAATACAAGCTTTTGTTTACTGAAGTGACCAGCAGGACAGGGCTGGAGCCTCGAGCCCAGGACCACCTGCCAAGTCCCAGCCTGCGAACGAGCCCAGATCCCAGGGCAAAGGCAAAACACCGCATCCCATAATAAGCAGGCACTCACCTTGCCGTCCAAGTCACTGTCCTGAATCAGTTGGTACTTCTTCTTCCGGGAGAAGAGGAGAGAAACTTTCTCGAAGAACTTGGGAATTCGTGTTGGCTTCATGGTATTTTTTTTTTTCCACCTCCCCCCCAAAGTATGTTTGTTTTGTGAAGGGCGGCGATTTTAAGTCAGGGATTTGTCCCTCAGCGAATGAAGCGGGAGAGTCGCGTTAAATGTCGACTTTTAAAAGGGAAAAAAAAATAACCGAGCGAGTGCTTATGACCATCGCCTCCTCCCTCCCTCCCACCCACACTCAGGTAGCAAACACCTGTCCTCGCTCCAAAATCCCAGCTCCTGCATTCAGCGAGGTGACAATTGTGCTGTAGGCTTATTGCCACGTATCTGTCTTTATATTGAGCAGCTGGCCGCGCCTTTTTTTTTGGTGCTTTAATTTTTTTCTTTATATATTAAATAATTGAAGGTGTCGCTGGGGTTACCCTAGGGCTACTAGCTGCTAAACCAACCTGTTTGAGCAGGCACCGCTAATCTCTAAATCGCCTTCATTCATCGCCTACTTGCTCCCTGACCTACACTGGCTCACAGTTCAGCAATGCCTCAATTTTAAAATTCCAATCCTCGCGTTCAGATTCTTCCATTAGTTCCTCCCGCACCCCCCCCCCCCACCAACCCCATCCATCCTGTAGCACCCTAGAGCCCTCACTTCCAAGAACTCTGCAATTCCTCCAATTCTGTGCATCCCCAATTTCCCACGCCCTCTGTTAGCAAACTCGCTTTTGGCTGTGTAAACCCCAAACTCTGGAATTCCCTGCTAAAACCTCTTCTTCTCTATCTCCCCTTTTAAGATACCTCTTAAAGCTTGATATTTTCACCAAGCTTTTAGTCACATGTCCTAATAACCTAAGAAATAGGATCAGGAGTAAATCATATGGCCCCTCCAACCTGCACTGCCATTCAATGTAATCATGGCAGATCTTTGGCTTCAAATGTTCCATTCTTTGCTTGTCTCAGTATTTTGTCTGATTATGCTCCTTTGAAGCACTGAGATGTTTTATTGCACTAAAGGACAAAGATTTGAGGTGATTGGCAAAAGAAACAGTGGCAACATGAGGAAAAGCTTATTTGTGCAGTCAGTGGTTTGGGTCTGGAATGCATTGTCTGAGAGTGTCATGTGGAGGCAGATTCAATCATAACTTTCTAAAGAGAATTGGGTCATTATCTGAAGAGGAAAATTTTGTAGGGCTATGCAGAGGTGGGGTGTGAGTAGCATTAGCTAAGTTAATCTTACGGGGAGCTGGTACAGATATGATGGGCTGAATGGCCTCCTGTGCTGTAACTATTCTGTGATTCTATGATAAATGTGCTGTATAATGCAAGTAGTTCTTGTTTTTGTTGAAGTTCAATCAAAACTAAAGAAACTTACATTAAAATAAAATAAGTTTACTGTTATCTCTGTCGACTGAACACCTGTGGTGCCCACTAGTTACAGAAAGCCTTCAGTATATTAGTGGACTCCACGTGTTCCTCTTCAGGGCCATCTAGTGTGGCAAGGCCATGGAAGAACGGCATGCAAGCCACATCAACATCCCTGCGGGTTGCACTCATTTTGGACCCATGAATTTGCACCAAACCCAGGGGTAGTCCCATGAGGTCCCCCTTGCCTTCTCCTCTGCATACCCTGGGTCACCAAGAATCAGAAGTACGGGCCTGAAGTTTAGCCAGAATTTGAGGTGTAATGCTTTTAGATAGTAAAACAGGGGCTGCAACTTCTTGTAGTCCACGTGTATATAGTAGATGATTTCCTTCAGGGCACAGAAGTAACACATGGCTTGGATATCTCTCAAATGGTTCAGCACCCCATTCAGGCCACTGCTGTCTGCAATACCCTTCATCCCAAATCTCCAATGTTGCATGGAAAGATCCCTGCATAGAGAACCTTCCATTTGGGAATCCTTTCTTTTCTCAGGCACCCACCTGCGCCAGTAAGAATGAATTCCAAGGCTAAGAACGTGGAAATTTGTGTTTGCATGCCGGTGATTGGTTTGGCAATTTTTTGGGAGGGGGGGCCCTGTCCGGGAGAACATGACAGAAAAGTCTAACTGGAATAAAAAAACAGAAAATGTTGGAAATATTCAGCAGTGCAGGCAGCATCTGTGAAGAGAGAAAAATAGAGTTAATATTTCAGGTGAATGACCTGTCATCAGAACCGGGAGAAGTGAGAAATCTAAAACGTTTCACGCAGGTGAAATGTGGGAGGGTAGAAAAAGAATGAAAGGAAAGGTCTATGATAGGGCGGAGGACAAGAGACATTAAGCAACAAAAGAGTTGATTGTGCAGAGTTGAAGGAAGTGATGATGGAACAAGTAAAGAAAGAAAAGGTTTGTCCGGAGGAGATGTGAATAGCAAAATAAATCATGAACAGCTGTCACCCGAAAACAATTCAACAAGTTCAAAAATTCTCACAATTTTTTTCCTTTTTTGTGCATGTTTCAGTCTTAATTGTTTCTCCTGTTTTTGCTTTCAGGGGGCAGCTGTTCATTATACTGCCATTCAGACCTCCTCTGGGTACACCTTTCCTTCCTTTACTTATTCCACTACTAATCTCTTTGGCTGTGCACACCCACCTATTTTGTCATTTAATGTCTCCCACCTTCCACCCTATCAGACCTTCCCTTTTTGTTCTTTTTCCAACCTCTGCATTTCACCTGCTTAAACTTATTACGTTTCTACCATTTCCCAGTTCTGATGAAAGGTCATCGACCTGAAATGCTAACATCATTTCTCTATCCACAGATGCTGTCAGATCTGCTGAGTATTTTCAGCCTTGTCTTTATTTCAGATTTTGAACATCTGCAGTATATTGTTTTTGCCTAAGAACTCACTGGAACCTTTCAGGAGGATTGCATCAAATTTTGACTTTAAATAATTGAGTTAGTTGCATGGAATTTTCGACACAGAGACAGGCCATTTAGTTCAGCTGGTCTACTCGTGTTTGTGCTCCAAAAACACCACCTCCCTGCCCTGTTTCATCTCACGCTATCAACATATCACTTTATTTATTTCTCCCTCATATACTTATCTAGATTCTCCTTAAATGCATCTATTCCGTTCAACTATTCCATGTGGTACCAAGTTCCACATTTTAAACACTTTGTGTGAAGAAGTTTCTCCTGAATTCTTTATTGGCATCTTTGCCCATCCTCCCGGCGCAGGTAGAAGATTTTCTCGGAATTATCTGAGCCTTTGCCAAAAATCAACAACAACTTGCAGTTATATAACTCCTTTTAGTACAGTAAAATGTTCCGAAGCACTTCACAGGTGCATTATCAAACAAAATTTAGCCCTGAGCCGCACAAGATGTTAGGAGAGGCAGCCCATAACTTGGTCACAGGGGTATGTTTTAAAGAGTATCTTAAGGGAGGAGAGAGAGCTAGAGAGTTGAAGAGGTTTCAAGAGGGAATTCCACGGCTTGGGTCCTAGGCGGCTGAAGGTACGGCCACCAATTGAGGAGCAGTGAAAATTGAGGTGCACAGCAGTCAGTTTTAGGAGTAGTGTAGAGATCTCAGAGGACTGTAGGGCTGGAGCTGATCACACTAATATTAAGGAGTCAGATCATGGAGGGATTTGAAAACAAGGGTAGAATTTTAAAATCGAGATGCTACCAAACTGGGAGCTAAAGCAGGCTATCAAGCACAGCGGTGATACGTGATCATGACTTGCTGTGAGCTAGGCTATGGGCAGCCAAGGTTTGGATGTCAAATTTATGGAGGGTGGAAGATTTGAGGCCTGCCAGAAGAGCATTGGAATAGTTAAGGTTAGAAGCAACAAAGGCATGATTGAGAAATTACAGCAGCAATTGATCTGATGCAGGGTCAGAGACAGGCTACGTTCCAACGATGGGATGTAGGCTGTTTTGAAGCAGATAAATAGTTGGAAGCTCAGCTCAGGGTCACATAGAAAGCCACGGCTGCAGATGGTCTGTTTTAGAAAGTGGCCAGGGAGTGGGATGGAGTCAATGGTTAGGGAACTGATTTGGTAGCTGGGATGAAGAAAGCTGCCTCTGCACCAAAGTTGGCAAAGAGCATCCAGAAGAGTAGCACAAATTATATTTTAGTGCCATTGTGATGTTGCTACATTTGTGCTGCACAAAAAGGCAGTGTCTTAGAAAAATGAGATATACATTGTGCGTGGTTGATCTGGCAAGATAATTTTTTTTCTGGGTGCTGCTATTCTTGTGGTGCTTTTGTTCCATCGCTGCCTCTCCCCAGGTAAACAGAAAGCTAATCTTAAAAATCCATATTCTGCTATTGAATGCGGTAGACAGCAGATAATTGTGTGTACTCATTTAAAAAATGTTCTGGCTATTTCTGGGGAATAAAAGGGCCTTTCTCATCCTGTATATCAGAGGTACTGATTTTCCCATCGGCTGGAGTTGTGATGATATGTAAAAGGCATAGAAGGAAGCTTCCATGGTTGAAGAACTATGAATTGATGAGTTGTATAGAGTAATGTGTGGAATGTAACAGCTCCTGAAAAGCTGAGACCTTGGAAGTATTCCTAAGCAAGACAACAGTTCAGAGTTTGAAAAAGATTGGTTGGAGTTCACATCAAAACTTTTTTGTAATAATTCATGGGATGCGTGTGTCATCGGTATTTATTGTACATTCCTAACAGCTCTTGAACATGTGGTGAATCATCTTCTTGAATTGCTGCAGTCTGGCAAGGGCACTCCCACAGCGCTGAAAGGTGGGGGCTTCCAGGATTTTGACCCGGTGATAATAAAGGGACGGTGATACAGTTCCAAGTCAGGATGGTGTTTGACTCGAAGGGAACTTGCAAGTTGAGGTAGTCCCTGGCGCCCCCTGTCCTTCTAAAGTGGGTTTGGGAGGTGCTGTCAACAAAGTTTTGATGTGTTGCAGCAATGCACTTTGTAGAAGGTACACATTACACCCATGGTGTGCTGGTGGTAGGGGGAATGAATGTTTAAGGTGGTAGTTGGGATACCAGCTAAGTGGGCTGTTTTGTCCTGGAGGGTGCCAAGCTCCTTGAGTGTTGTTGGAGTTGCACTCATCCAGGCAAGCGGACAGCATTCTATTGCATTCTTGACTTGTGCCTTGTAGATGGTGGACAGACTTTGGGGAGCCAAGAGGTGAGTAGAAATTAAAAAGTAAGTAGAAGTGAAGTTAGATGAGCCTAGGGCACTGCCCTGAAGAACTCCTGCAGCAATGTCCTGGGGCTGAGATGATTGGTCTCCAGCAACCTCAACCATTTTCCTTTTGTGCTAGATGACTCTGGCCATTGGAAAGTTTTCTCTGATTCCCTGTCCTGGACCGAATTTGTGTTTTCTTTTACTGCCCATGATCAGTACGTTTGTATGTATGAGGTGAGTGTTTTCAGACCCTGAGTCAGTGCCCAATTAAACAAACCCAGCAGCAAGCTTTTAGTGAGTTTTAAAAATAAAAAAGGTCACTTATTATGATGCACTTATTCCAAAATGACACAATGTTTCACTCACTTGTCTCACATACACTCTCTTAGACCCTCAAAGATTAGATGCAGATGAAGGCTACATACTATTATAGCTTACAATTATCTCAGTCTCTTTCATGGCAGGCCAGTAATTTGTTAGATGAAATTGATGTTTGAATTGAAGTGAAGGCCTTGTAAAGCGAAGGGTGATCAGCAGGCTGTGAGGTCTCTTGTAGTCGAATTTCTAGGAGGTTGGTTCTCAGATGGCCCAGGTTGGGGGAGTCCTTCCCTCTCTGTTGGAATCTCCAACTTTCAAGGTATTGTTGTTTATTACCTTAGCTCCTTGGTGGCCCACAGCTAATTCAATCGCTTTTGCTAGAACTCTGTCTGAAAGCAGCTTCTTGGTGATTTAAAAGCAGACAGAAAACATGGTTGTCTCATCCCGTGACCTTTTTAAAGTTCTAAGTTCTTCTTTCCAAACAAAGGGTGGTGTCTGTGTTGGTTCCAATCACCCTGTATTGTTGTTTGACACCTTGAGCGTTTGAGACAGCCTGTGTCTTTGTTTGAATGAGCCATTCAATTGATTTACCCTTTTGAATTAATTTCAGGAAAAGGCATTGATTCAACATCGGTCTGGAATGTTCCTTTTGTTCCCGCTTGAGACAGGGGAATGGTTTCAATCCACAAAAGAAGTCAGGTGACTCTTGGGCGGCTGTCTTTTGCAGCCCTTTGTGGTCAGTTTTAAAATATAAAAATTAGTTTGAGAGTTCAGAATATGCTGGAGCATGAAATTCCTATTGACTTCAAATTTACAAGAGCTCCTTGATGCTAAACTTGGTCAAATGTTTACCATATCAAAGGGAGTCACTCTCACTTTGCTTCTGGAATTCAGCTTTTTTATGCCTATGTTTGGACTAAGGCTATAATGATGTCTGGAGCCTAGTGATTTTAGTGGAACCCAAACTCATCTTTAGTCACCAGGTTATTGAGAGTAAGCACCACTTGGTAGCACTATTGACAACACCTTCCATAACATTCTGGATCATTGAGGGTACACTGATGGGTTGACAATTGGTTGGATTGGATCATTGGAGGATGTCAAGAGAGGGATGTAGGGAAGCTGTAGATTTATCTAAGAGGGAGTCAAGCCTGGGATGGCAGCGGGAAAATAGGAAGATAGGAAGATTGAGGAGCACTGCAGGATTGGGGTAGGTATTTGGGAGGGCAGACTACCTGAGGAGGGAGAAAAGAAAGGAAACATACCAATCAGAAAGAAGGGCAAAGAGAACAGAAGTTTGAAAAGAAAAGGGAGAAAGATGTGGAAATAAAAGTCACTGCCCAAGCCCAGAGTAGCAGCCCCAATGTGCTCATGAATGCATACAGAAAACTCATGTTCCATAGGCCTGGTTACATAGAGGTTCTTAGGATACAAAGAATGCTGATAGTAAACAGAATTAGATAGAAAGAAATAGGAGGGAGTCCAGAGTTAAAGTCAGCGAACTGGTGGGAAAACTTTGACATAGGTAGATGAAGTCAACATGGAGCATCGGCCACTGTTGTCCAAGGTCGGAGGCAGATATGGCGGGCGAGTGAAGTCCAGAAGCTGTTTGAGGATAGGGTATTGGAAGACACACACTGTGAGACATATTTCCATGGGAATGAAGATCCAGGAGGTGTGCAGGTACAGAACTGGTTTCAAGGCAAAAAGATAGCAAACTTGGAGGTCACCATAAGATCAAGAAGTGGTGTAAGAGTATACTTCCACCCAGGCGAATGTGTCTCTGGCCTGGAGCAAACTGTAGCTGCAGCTGCATAACCTATATAACCAATGGCCAGATGCAGGTTCTGCAGGGGTTTGAAGTCCCTCAGGCACAGCAGCAGTGGGAGGGTGGCCTGTAAGCTGATAATGGTCTACTATTCTTGATTTATGATACACGAGGAAAAACAAATGCTTCCTTACCCAATTACACAATCTTAAAAAAGACAGTGAAATTGGAATGTGATATGCAGATAAACAAAGGGACTTCCCTGTATAAGCAGATATTTAAGTGGGGGTCTGTAATCAGATCAAGTTGACTACATTTTCTGAGATGTAAGAAACTTGGATAGAAATAGAGGGGGGAAAGCAGAAAAAAAGCAGGCATCAAGAGAAAAATGAAATGGGTACCAGGAAGGTAAAAGAGGTTATATTGAGAAAGGGCTAGTCAGGCTGTTGGCACAAAATGACCTGTTCATTGAAGGAATTGCAAGTAGAAGAATGCATAAAACATTACAATGACACTATCGCTTAGAGATTATGAAATAAAGAAACTAGACCATGTTCTATTAAAATATTAAATAAACTCAGAAGTAGAGGTGTTTATGAACCAGGAGACTAGAGAAAGTGACCGACTCTCAATGTTTTAATACAATGATTAACTGCTTGATTGTTGTGGATGAATAGTATAAGGTAATTGTAAGGGAAGCTGTATTACAGAGCTTAAATGAAGATTGCAAGCAAAAGGAAATTTACTGTCTGTCTCCGTCCTTTCCTAAGTCAGTAAAACTGAAAGAGGCCACAGATAAATTGTTCTTCAGTGTGATTGAACATTTCTGATACGACAGCTGTAATAATTCAGTCGTCAACAGTTTGATGCAAATGGCTCTCTTATCAACCTAGGTTAGCCTTATTCAACTCTTTTCTGACAGGAATCAAACCGCAAACGTGTATTCTTTGACTATAGACTGTGAAACTGAGATGTGTTTTCCTGTACATTGCAGCAGTAGATGAGAAAAAAGAATAGTAACTCTATGGACCAGATTTTACCCACAGACTTATAACCGCACATTCATGGTCCATGAGAGTCAGAAGCCGACATTGTGTGGTGAACAGTCACCCAGGTGTGATTTTCCCTGAATTGGCGAATAAATGGCCAGAGGACGGCAGGCAGGCTCTTGAAGCTAGAGGGCTAACCCAGGGGGCCCACCAACTCTGAAGAAAGAGCAAGCTACCTTTTCAGGTAAGTGAAGGAGAAGGCATTCCAAGATAGAGGCACCCTCCAACTTTTTAAATTTTACAATAGAAAATGGCCTCAGCAGCCAGCCGGGCTACCATTGTGAAGGAGGAAACCCTTCTAGAGGGTGGTCTATGGCTGCAGCCTTTAAGCCTGCCTGAAGCGCTAGCCTCTCAGCCTGTTGCTGAACTGGTCCCCGATGCCCCCAAGAACCTGAAGGCCAACTGGAAAATTCCAGGCGGCCTTAAGGCTTTATCGTGGTCAATCAGCTAACTGCAGTGTGTGTGCGAGTAATTCTGCTGACCCCTCTAGGAAAATGACCTGAGGGCTGGATGGACCAGGGAACCGGCACACAAATTTACATGCCCACCTCCATGTCAACCCCCATCGGGGCCAGAACTTCAGTCCAGTATGTACTGTGACGAGCAAAAAAGAAATTCATTTGTTAAAAGTGAGTGTTGTTTGTAAAAACACCAGGTCCACAATAGCTACAACTATTTTGGGTAAGCAGTTGTTGCTTTGGAGTTGCTGTCAGTTATCTACTTGTTGCATTGTTCCTGCTCTGCTGTATGCCTTTACCAGCACAATGAATAATAACATTCAAGATCACCAGGTATCACTCCTAAAGTAAGACAAGCCTGGGAAAAGTGAACCTATTTATGGTGAGTAATAAATTGAAGATAAAACAGTATTCTACACTGAAAGTGAACCTGGAGTTCAACCTCAAATTCAACACAATTGCGTAGTGTTCGTTTTCTGTTTAGAATCATTATGAAAGATACCTTGTTTTAACAAAGTGTAATTTTTTAAAAGAAGTAGGAGGAGGAGGGATGTGATAACATCAATAAAAATAATAGATGTACAAGACTGTTGGTCTTGGCTCAGTGCCTTACCTGTGAATCAGAAAGCTGGGTTTCAATCTCCCTTGCAGAGACGTAAGCTGACACTTCAATGGAGTAGCAAGGAAATGCTGTACCATTGAAGGTTTGGTCGTCTTGGACGAGATGTCCAAAAGCGTTGTCTGCCGCCATTTCTGGACATGAGAGATCCCTTGGCACGTTTTGAAGAGACAAATGGCCTGGTCATTTATCTCACAGCTGCTTGTGAGAACCTTGATGTATAAAATTGCCACATTTGCTCGCGTGTTTAAAGAACTTCAGTGGCTGCAAAGTACTTTATAATATTCTTAATTGCACTATATATGAATGAATATTCTTTCTAATTGACAAACTGATAGAGGAAAAAGTGCACTTAAGCTCAGGAGTGAGCTGGAATCCATAACTTTTTTCTGACTCAGATGCAAGAACACTACCACTGATTCAAGCCCTTACTTGGACTTTTTAATAAAAAATGCTGGAAATATTCATCAGGCCGGGCAGCATCTGTGGAGAGAAAGAGAGTTTATGAGGGAGATTTTATGGAGCCTGCATTGGTGGGAAATGTATCATGCGGGTGATTGAATTAGGTGGGATGCGAAATTTTGATTTCCCGATAGTGGGTTGAGATGCAGAGATTAAGTTAGTGGCGTGTTTGCAGCATGCTGAGCCTCACCCAGTCCTGTGGCAGGTTCGTACTTGTAATAGATTTGCATGCCGTGAATATTCATTAGCATAAAAACTCTTTAAAAGATTACGTCCTACCTTCAAGATAAAGTCAGTGACGTATGAGAATCTCGTACCTGGTTCACATTTCTTTAAAGGTGGCATGCTGCTGCGTCTGAGGTCAGTGGTTTTCCTTGTTGAAATCTGTGGCACAAGGGAGGGGAGCAGGAGGAATGGCAACTTGCATGGAGGCACAGGACGAGAAAGGGCGAGTTAAGGGTGAGAGGGATGGTGGTGGGTGTTGAAAGGCTGGGGGAGTGGAAGAGGAATCCAAGGAAAGACAAAGAGTGGTGTCAAGGGCATGGAGGAGTAAAGTGGGAAGGGCCTGGCATCTTGGGTGTGGTGGTGATGTGGGGACAGACAGTGAAGGTATGGAAATGAGTGCCCTAAAGGGTGGTATCAGTACTGCCCAAACGTGGGTCCATCTCAGGGTGTGGGCTGACAGAATCCTTGCAGGGCTTTGAGTTCATTTACATTTCAATTATCCCTGCTGAAAGCGATCTCGGACAATGTCCTTTACAAAACGTGGAAGGGAGGGCCAGATGAGCCTACAAGTTCATCCATGCCCTACAGAGTAGTGAGTACAACACTGGATATTAACATGAATATTCAATAAAGAGTGATCAAAAAACACAACATTGTTTCTTCCACAGTAAAGGAAATGTCCTTAATTCCCAGGTGACCATCAATGCATGCCAACCGTGAGGCATGCCAGTACATTTAGATCTCTAACTAAGCTAGCCTCAACAAATAACGATGATGCACACATGAATAAAGTGAAACCAACCTAATGTGAAATATTTACAAATAAAATTTAAATTTGAAAGAAAAATCACCTTGTGCTGTCAATAAGTCTAATGTTGATGTCAATGGAGTTGGTCAGGAAAGTTGTGACTATGATGCAGAGCCTTTGTTTGACTAGGAGGCTCTTTTATAGCCCCCGTAACTGCAGCAGTGTCAGCTGATGGTGGATTTCATCACTGAAATGCTTCTGCTGCAGATTCTCACACATCTCCCATGTACATTGCCGGAACTTTAAATTTTAATTGTAATTGTGTGGGAAATGGGGGGAAAAAGCAAGAGAGTGGAAGCGGCACACTCTTACAGTTCTGCCATCGGGCATGATATGTCACAGATAAAATTCTGCCCTACATTTCAGATTGAGATGACTTTTCATTAGACTTTATAAGCCTGGTTTGTTTCCCTCCGTAAGTAATTCAAGCGGTATGAGAGAATTTGGTTTAGGAGGTTTTGCACTACATTGTACGGTCAGTTAAGTCAGAATTGGATGCTGGAATCATTGTGTCACTTTTCAGTTGTCAATGTCAAAGGAATTACTTTTTAGCAGTGCTAAGGTTGCAGTTTAAAGGTACCCATGATTTATTTTTTATCCATAATACTAGGTAAAATAAACCAAATCCCTACACCCTCCTCTCCTCGTTCTTACCACATCCGACAAATTTGGATATTAAATACGAAAACACTTTATTAGGGCTGCTTAGATGCCTCAGCAAGTTGTCGACTGGAATTGCTGTCAGACCAAAATGGCTCCAAGTTTGATTCCTGATGTACTGGCTGAGTTTAGCTTAAATACACAGGCATTGGTCAGATTTGCTAAAACTAGCCTTGGCATCCGTGGTGGAAAAGAAGAGGTTGTTTTACTGGTATTTCCTCTCCTAATTGTGTCTGTGACCTCCGCTAAATTCGTGTGTGGTAGCAGGAGAGAGCAGGATTTGGCTCAGGTGTGATGCCCATTCGTTCCAATAGCTTGTGCAAATTCACACGTGACCAATTAGTTGAGATACTGAAGGTTGAGTGGCACATGTGAATCCGTACCCCAGCAGGCTGCTGGGGAGAGGAAGATTAGCGGGCAGGAGAGGAGAGCTTGGCTCTGCAACTGGGCTAGGTAGGTGGACTGGGGGATAGGAGTGGTGATAATATGCCACCGGGAGCAGTAATTGGTTTCTTTTAATGTGGTGTTTGGGGGAAGGAAGCTTCCAACCTGCTCCCTCTTCAAATGAACTGAATGGCCTGCTTATAAATTATGATTCAAAAATTTTGTGGAAAAGCCAAATTAATCATGGTACATTTTTTAACAAAAACCTGACTTGTTACATTTTCAAGCACAAAGGAGCTAAATTGAGACCAGTCAATTTTTATTGTTTCAGACAGCTTTTAATTCAGAATCTTAACTCTGTTGCCATTGGTACAAAGTGAAACAAAAGTATTTGTACAGTACACAAACCTTTAGAACCATAACACTGCATATTTAGCACCATGTAAAGAGCCTGAAATATTGATCATCTCAGGAAAGTACAGATTTGATCATTAAAGTGAACTGGAGTTGGGTCAATATTTAAAATCAGTGAAATGAATGAAAAACAGTAAGACATGAAAATAATTGCACAATTGAGATGCAATGGGGATAAGAATCAGATATTTCAATGTACAATGTTTTATTGACACTTAAACAATCTTCAATACATTTTTATTTAGTAATAAAGATGAAAACTAAAAACAGAATGGGTGACAACCAAACTGATGAAGCATGTAAAATGAAATAGTATATTTATGCAGGAATAAGATAGTGGTAAATTTCCATACACATTGCTCACAATGATTTGGAGAATATACTAGTCTATGTATTTTTGTGCATGAAATATCAAATGGTGGGTAAAATGTGCCAGATTGAAGGTAGGTAACTTGTATTTACAACTACTGCAGGAGGGAGGGCAGCCTTATGGTATTTAGTACTGGTGGATTTCTGGGCTTTAGCAGGAAGAAGCAGCTGTTGCGGAGTTGGGAGCACAAGGGGAAGGGTTCTGAGATGTTTCTGCAAACGGGTGAAAGTTGCCTGGTTTGATAGCTTTATGGAGATTCTCCTGGGGTTTGGAATGCCACAGAGGATTTGTCTGCACCGAAGAGGAGAAATCTGACCTCCAGCGGAACTGGGGGTTTAGCTCACCTCGGGGTTCCTGAGGGTTAAGAACAGTTAAGGACTGGGTTCCTGTGGTCTGTTAGCACTACGGACCAATACATAAACTGTGGAAACATCTTGGAAGTGAGTCTGAATGTCTGACAGCAGTCTGGAGAGTCAATACCTGCAACCTCATTCTACTCCCGTTGTCGTCATTTTTATCTTGTATTAATGATTGACACCAGCAGTTCACCAGACCAGTGACTGCTTCAGGAAGAAATGGGAGGGTAAGGATCAGGGTGTCAGAGGGGAAGATGGCTGAACAAGACCAGTTGGATAGGGGAACTTGTTTTTTTTTAATTCTTTCATGGGATGTGGGCATCATTAGCTAGGCCAGTATTTATTTCTATCCATAATTGCCCCTGAGGTGGTGGTCTGCTACCTCCTTGAACTGCTGCAATCCATGTGTTGTAGGAATACCCACAGTGCTGTTAGGAGGATTTTGACACAGCAATATAGTTCCAAGTCAGGATGGTGGTGTTCCCATGCATCTACTGCCTTTGTCCTTCTAGGTGGTGGAGGTCACGGGATTGGGAGGTGCTGTTGAAGGATGCTTGGTGAATTGCTGCAGTGTATCTTGTAGATGGTACACACTGCTGCCACTGTACATTGGTGGTGGAGGGAGTCAATGTTGAAGGTCGTGGATGGCCAATCATGCATGCTGTTGTGTCCTGGATGGTGTCATGCTTGAGAGTTGTCGGAGCTACACTCATCTATCACACTCCTGACTTGTACCTTCGAGATGGTAGACAGGCTTTGGGGAGTCAGGAGGTGAGTTACATTCCACAGAATTTCCAGCCTCTGACTTGCTCTTGTAGTCACAGTATTTATATAGCTGGTCCAGTTCAGTTGCTGGTCGATGGTAACCCTCAGGATGTTGATAGTGAGGGATTCAGCAATGGCAATGCCATTGAATGTCAAGAAGAGATGGTTAGATTCTCTCTTGTTGGAGATAGCCATTGCCTGGCACTTAAGTGGCAAGTAACATTTGTATCACACAACAGCCCACACCTGGATATTGTCCAGGTCTTATTGCATATGAACACAGACTGCTTCAGCATCTGAGTAGTTGCAAATGGTGAACATTGGGTCTGTTTGCAGATGAGCACTTTTTTTTTATTCGTTCACAGGATGTGGGCTTCACTGGCTGGGCCAGCATTTATTGCCCATCCCCTAGTTGCCCTTGAGAAGGTGATGGTGAGCTGCCTTCTTGAACTGCTGTAGTCCATGTGGTATAGGTACACCCACAGTGCTGTTAGGGAGGGAGTTCCAGGATTTTGACCCAGCGATAGTGAAGGAACGGTGATATATTTCCAAGTCAGGATGGTAAGCGACTTGGAGGGGAACTTCCAGGTGGTGGTGTTCCCATCTAACTGCTGCCCTTGTCCTTCTAGATGGCTGTGGTCATGGGTTTGGAAGATGTTCTCCAAGGAGCCTTGGTGAATTCCTGTAGATGGTACACACTGCTGCTACTGTGTGTCAGTGGTGAAGGGAGGGAATGTTTGTAGATGTGGTGCCAATCAAGCAAGCTGCTTTGTTCTGGACAGTGTCAAGCTTCCTGAGTGTTGTGAGAGTTGCACTCTTCCAGGCAAGTGGAGAGTATTCCATCACACTCCTGACTTGTGCCTTGTAGATGCTGGACAGGTTTTGGGCAGTCAGGAGGTGAGCTTGTAGTCTTATGATGGAGGGAAGGTCATTGATGAAACAGCTGAAGATGGTGTGGCCTGGGACCCTACCCTGATGAACTCCTGCAGCGATGTTTCAGGACTGAGATGATTGACCCCCAACAACCACAATCATCTTCCTTTGTGCGAGGTATGACTCCAACCAGTGGAGTTTTCGCCCCTGATTCCCACTGACTCCAGTTTTGTTAGAGCTCTTGATGCCACACTCGGTCAAATCCTGCCTTGATGTTAAGAGCAGTCACTCTCGCCTCACCTCTTGAGTTCAGCTGTTTGGTCCATGTTTGGACCAAGGCTATAATGAAGTCAGGAGCTGGGTGGCCCTGGCACTCTGAGTAGGTTATTGCTGAGCCAGTGCCGCTTGCTAGCGGCACTGTCAACGACACTTTCCATCACTTTGCTGATGGGTTGTGCAAGACATCAAGGCCTCAGGGTGGAGGAAGATGGAAAATGTTAGCTTTCATTATGCCTTTATCCTAAACTTGTGGCACCCTTATTCCACATTTGGTTAATACAGTGGGCCTAATAAAAAAGGTTAAAATGTAAAGGCTAAAGGCTTTGAAAGTTTCAATTTGTCCCTACATCTGAGCAACCAATATCACCACCTGCCTTGGGACAAAGGAAGAGTAACGGTTTTTAAAAAAAAATCATCCTAAGATTTACATATAAAAATTTGTTCCCTAAAAGTGTGAGTCTCAACAAAAGAGTTAAGACAATACTCACTGAGACTAGGAGGAGCGTGAAGCAGGTCAGGTTCACTGAAGTGAGAGAGAGGGAAAAAAATCCAACTGTGATATCACAGGAAGGTCATGAGTTGATATTGGCTGGTGAGTATTGTAGGTTTGGTTCTTGTTCTCTGAAATACGGAGGGAAGTCCTAAGGAGCTGGGAAAGTTTCATATGTTATATATGTGTTAGGTAAAGCATTTTAATTAACCTCCCTCTTTTTAACTGACAACAGAAAAGAAGTGACTGGGTAATGAGTCTTTTTTTTTTAAATAGTAAGTTAATTATTTGGTAGATAGAGAATGGTAGGGCAGTGCTGACCCCTGGAGTGCACATCCTGTTCCACGTGGGAACTCCAGGCCATTTCCTTTGTCCTGGAAAACCATATGTGCAAGAAGTGTTGTCAGCTGCAGCAGCTTGAGCTCTGGGTTTCAAAGCTTGAGCAGCAGCTGGCGTCAGTGTGGTGCATCTGCAACATTCAGAGCTTCGTCGGTAGCATGTTTATATATGTGGTCATCCCACAGCTTAAGAATGTGCAGGGAGAGTGGGAATGGGTGACCACAAGGCAGTCAAAAAGAAGAAATAAGGAAATCCTGCCCTACCTGCCTGAATGCAGCTCACTCTTCAAACAGTATTCAGTTCTGAGTACTGATGAAAGTGATGGTTCATCTTAGAAGTACAGCCAGAGGCAAGTCCATGGCACCATAGCTGACTCAGCTGTACAGGTGGGCACGAAAAAGCCTGGAAGAGCAATAGTGATAGGACCTTTGATAGTTAGGGGAATAGACATGCATTTCTGAGGCTGCAGACGTGAATCCAGGATGCTTTGATGCTTACCTGGTGCCAAGGTTAAGGATGTTACTGATTAGCTGCAGAGCACCCTAAGAGGGTGGGTGAGTAGCCAGCAGTCGTGTTCCCACATAGGTAGAAAGAGGAATGTGGTCCTGTAGTCAGAATATAGGGAGCTAGGTAGGAGATTAACAACAGGACCCCAAAAGTAGTAGTCCCTGGATTACTCCCAGTGCCACATGCAAATGAGTATAAAAATAGGAGAGAGCAGATGAATGCATAGCTGGAGAGATGGTATAGGATGGAGGGCTTTAGATTCTTGGGACATTGGGATCAGTTCTAGGGGAGATGGGACCTGTACAGGCCAAATAGGGTTGCACCTAAACAGAGCCAGGACCAATTTCCTTTTGGGCTGATTTTCTAGTGTCATTGGGGGAGGGTTTAAACTAACTTTGCAGGGATATGGGAACCAGGAGGTAATACTGGAGAGGACACCAAGGTGCAAAAAATATTGGGAGAGCCAGATAGTTCTAGAGTAGGAAATAGTAAGGTATTAGGTGGATTCAGCATAAGAGGAAAAATAATAGTCTATATTAGAGTTATAGTGCATGTATGTGAATGTGTGAAGTGTGGTAAATAAGATTGGTGAGTTGCAGACATAGCCAAATAAAAATATGATGTTGTGACAATAAGAGACCTAGCTCAAAGAAGGGCAGAACTGGGTACTAAATATTCCTGGATATAAGGTATTCAGGAAAGGAAGGTGGGACGGCAGTATTGATTGAGAACATGGCAGTGCTGGACAGAGAGGATGTCCCAGAGAGGTCAAGGACAGAAGCTGTTTGACTGAAGCTAAGGAACAAAAAAAAAATGTACGTCTCTAAGCCACCAACTAGTGGGAAAGATGTAGAGGAACAAATTTGCAAGGAATTTGGAGAAATGAAATAATTGTAGAGTAGCTCTAATGGGAGACCTTAATTATCTGAAAACAGACTGGGATAGTAGTAGTGTAAAGGACAGAGAAGGACAAAACTTCAAGTGTGTTCCCAGTCCAATGAGAAAGGAAAGATTGGTAGATCTGGTTCTTGGGAATGAGGTGGGCCAAGTGGATCAAGTGTCAATAGGGGAATATTCAGGGGACAGTGAACATTGTATCATAAGGTTTAGGTTCGCTATGGTAAAGGACAAGGAGCAACCCAGAGTAAGAATAATTAACTGGGGAAAAGCCAACTTCAATGGAATAAGAATGAATCTGGCCCAGATAATTTGGAATCTAAGATTAGCAGGCAAAACCATAACTGAACATTGGATCATCTTTATGAGGAGTTAGCTTAAGTACAGTCAAGTTATATTGAAGGAGAAAGGTAGGACAAACACATCCAGAACTCCCTGGATAAGAAAGAGATAGAGGTTAAGATGAAGCAGAAAAAGTGTGCTTATGACAAGATGTCAGGTTGATAATACAATTGAGAACCAGGCCAAATATAGAAGGTTCAGAGGGAAGTGAAAGAATAAATAAGAGAAGCAAAGAGAGCATGAGAAGAGACCCGCAATTAACATAAAAGGGAATCCAAAAGTCTTCTATTAAACATATACATGGTAAAATGGGTGGCATGAAAAGAAATGTGGCTGATTAGGGACCAAGAATGAGATTTACACGTCGAGGCAGGGACATGGCTGAGGAATTAAATTAACACTCTGGATATGTCTTTACCAAGGAAGATGTTGCTGCCCAGGTCATTATGAAAGTGGAGGTAGCTCAGACACTTGAAGGATTTAAAACTGATAAGGGAGAGGTATTGGATAGGCTTTCTGTACTTTAAGATGATAAGGCACCAGGATTGGATTAGATGCACCCAAGGATACGAAAGGAAGTGAGAGAGTGGAAATTGTGAAGGTACAGGCCATAATTTTCCAATCTTCCTTAGACTCAAGGGTGGTGCCTAGGACTGGTGAATTACAAAGGGTGTAAAGATAAACCCAGCAACGTCAGGCCAATCAGCCTAGCCTCGGGTTGAAGGGAAGCTTTTAGAAACAATAATTTGGGACAAAATTAACAAGTCACTTGGACAGTAAGTCAGCAAGGATTTGTTAAGGGCAAATAGTGTTTAACTAACTTGCTTGAGTTTTTAGAGGTGGTAACAGAGAGGGTTGATGAGGGTAATACTGTTGATGTGCTGTATGTGGACTTACGAAACTGGTTGAGTGACGCGAAACAGGGAGTGGTAGTTAATGTTTTCTTGGCTGGAGGAAAATTTGTAGTGGAATTTCTAGAGGTCATAGTTGGGTTCCTTGCTTTTCCTGGTTACACTAATGACCTAGATCCAAGTGCACACAGCACAATTTCAAAATTAGCAGATGAAATGAAACTTGTAAGTATTGTGAACCAAGAGGAGGATAGTATAGAACTTCAAAAGGACATAGACAGTTGAATGGGAGGACAGGTGGCAGATGAAATTTAATGCAGCAAAGTATGAAGTGATTAATTTTGGCAGGAAGAACACAGACAATATTAAAAATAAAAGGTACAATTCTAAATGGTGTGCAGGAGCAGAGAGACCTGGGTGTATGTGTGTATAAATCATTGAAGGTGGCAGGATAGATTGACAGTGTGATTAATAAAGCATATAGCACCTTGGGCTTTATCAATAGCGACAGAGTACCAAAGGAAGTTATCTAAAACCTGTATAAAACATTGGTTCACCTCAACTGGAGTATTGTGTCCAATTCTGGGCACCACACTGGAGGACATGAAAACTTTAGAGAGGGTACAGAAAGGATTCAAAGAATGGTTCCAGAGATTTCAGTTGTGTAGAAAGATTGGAGGAGTTGGGACTGTTCTCCTCGGAGAAGAGGTCAAGAGGATATTTGATAGAGGTATTCAAAATCGTGTGTGGTCTGGACAGAGTCGAAAGGGAGAAACCTGCTCCCATTGATGGATGGATTGTGAACCAGAGGGCACAGGTTTAAGGTAATTGGGAAAAGGAGCAATGGTGACATGAGGAAATACTTGTCCAGTGAGTGGTCAGGATTGGGAACGTACTGCCCGAGTGTGCAGCAGAGGGTGGGGGTCAATTGAGGCTTTCAAAAAGGAACTCGATTATCTAAAAATGAAAAATTTGCGGGGCCACAGGGAAATACAGGGGAAGTGGCACCAGGTGGAACTGCTCCCTCAGAGGGCCAGCACAGACATGATGGGCTGAATGGCTACAGCACCAAAGGAGGCCATTCTATGACTCCAATTATTTGGAGGTGGGGTGTGGATGCTGCAGACAAAAATATTCAATAGGTCAGAATTACTTGTAAAAGGAAAGAAATGCCATTTGATTAATTTTAGATTACGTCCGCTGGGAAAACCACGAGCAGCATGAATCGTTCTTTTCCAATGTTTTGGGGATAAAGTCCATTAGAGGAAATAATCAAACTTAGATTTTTTTTAAAAAATTAACCACAAAATGGTTTCAAAATTTTTCAAGTGATATTTATTAGTAACTAGGATAGTGGGGCTTTTTACTCTGGAAAAGCATGGACTTCGTGGTGATATAGTTGGAGTCTTTGAAGATGATGAAAGGATTAGATTCTGTACATGTGGATAGGATATTTGGCCTATTTAAGTTAGAGATGTCGAGGGGACTTAAGTAGAAGTTGAACAAGGTTTTATGAATTGCCTACATGTGCAGTAACTGCAAATTCACCAAGCATTCAAAAGGCAGGTGGACTATCTCCTATGAGTGATAAACATCTGTATATGTAGAAGGTAAATGGACAATTTGAGGTTAGTGTCAGCAGTCACTATCTCCAGGAGCTTGTTTGATTGTTTTTAGGATCAGGGAAGACTTTCTCAGTGTTTCTTTCTTAAACTGGCCAAAAGCTTTGTTTTGACCTTTCCCAGGCCATTGTGTGATTGGGGGTGGGAGAGAGGGAGGTTTAGCGTAATGGTATCTATGCACTATATTGGTTCACAAATCTAAATCTCTCAAAAAAAATGAATCTGGGAAATACAGCTTGCAGGGCAAAGTTGCGAACGCATCACATGGAGAAAAACAGTTGCTCATAGCTAAGTAAATATAGCAGGCTGGCTTAAAAAAAAAATCACCATTAAGGAGTTCAAGGTGAGGAGGAAATATGACCGAGGGAATGACTGATAAGCATGTCACACAATGTGGCAAAAAAAAGACAAACATAATGACGCTCAGAAAGTAAATGTGATGCATGAAGTGTGCACTAGATGCAAGAATTAATACAATACTCTTATCAGATTTAGGATAAACACCCAAGACTTAAGTGATAATTTGTTTGCATTTACAAAATAGTTCAGTAAAAAGTAAGATCATGCTTTTCCAATGTAAACCAAGTTGTAATAAAAGTGCAGCCTTTATGGTACACTTGCTTGATATCGCATTAGAGGTTTAAATGCTGCATACTTTGGCCTTTTGAAAATCAGTACAAATGAGCAAGTACGTAAACTTAAAACAAACACATCTTGTCACCAAGTATGCATACATATTTTACATCTATACTTTTTATCTTCTTGATTTAGTGATCAGTAGAGTCATATTTTACTCCATTCACTAAAGCTGGTAAACAAATTGGCCTGAATGTAAAGCAGACGTCAACAAAGGAAAATATATACCAATGTTGGCAATTCTATGAGCTCTCAGTTGGAAAAAATGATCCATACAGTATAAAATTTTTGATCACTTGCCTTTATGTTCTGCATTCTCTTTTACTAAGTTGATAAACATAAGAACATTGAGCAATAATAATGTTAAGTAATGTTACTATATTACAGTTGGGTTTATAGCCCATACATTGAATTACTTTGAAGTACAGTGAAACATTGTCAAGTGTTCAGAGATGTTTCTGAGAGAGGTGACAAAGTGCAGTATGAATGGAAATCTTTTCCTTTCTTGCTCTATTTAAATTATGTGACTTGATGGCAGTTAGTTTACATTTGAAAAGAAGCAAGCAATAAAAGACAAGCAAGAGTCTCACTGTAACCAAGGACAAGCAAATTGTTCTTCAGTTCATCCTTTGGTCAATCAGTTCAGTTGCCAGCTTCCTTGGTTACAGTGTGCTATGTGACAACTGATTTATTTTTTTGCTATTGAATAACATGTTAAGTTGTTAATTTCTAAGTAACAATTTAGCATTTCACATTATACCAAACACTGCCTTTTATAGGTTTCTAACCCTCTTTCCTCTTCATATACATGTAATGGAACTCGGTATGAGTTTACAAGTAATAGATATTCCTAATCAAAAATAGACTTCAGTATTCACACGAGGTGTTACTGTGTAATTGAGGTCCAGCATAGTGTTATTTTTGTTAACACATTAAGAATATAACCTCTAATTTTACACTTAATTTAAATACTATGTATGAAACATTTCGTACATTTTAACACTTTAAAGAATCTAACGTGTGGTGCTTTGAAAGATTGTTGAAAACATTGTTGCAATGCAAACCATGTAAGTTGTATGAAAAACAATAAAAAGAGAAGGAAAATAACTAATTGCTATTATATACTTTAAAGTACAAGAAATACTGGGAATGTACTGGGTCAATCAGTATTTGAAAGAGAAGGGTAGATAACTTACACCCACAATTTTATTATGTTTTTCAGATGCTGATTTGACTTTATGCATTTCCACCATTTTCTGTTTCTATTGACAGTGCATAATTATAGAATAATTAATGTATACAAATACTCCACAATATAAAAGGAGCTAAATTTAATAGCCTTTGAAAATAGGCTCAAGGATCAATATGCATTTTGACCCATGGCCATTTATTTTATTGCAGGCAGTATACTAGCATCGTTCCCTAATGGTCAGTATGACTGTAGCATGCAGGGAAAGTTAACTATGCTGTTGACCAGCTGTAGTCTCAGCAGGGGGCCCAAAATAGTGGGAGGAGAGCACCAGTTAAAGTTACACTGCACTACTTAAAGTCAGCCTGCATCTCTTAAATGGGGTGGGTGAAGGGTGGGAGAGGGATGGTGTGCATTCTGCTGGAGGTGTATACAACTAATTCTGACCTGGCAAAAAATGAATAAATGGAATATGGGAGAGAGTGGGCTCCAATATTTTCCACCGCTGCACTTGAAGCTTTGTTTGAAGAGGTGAAGAAAAGAGAGATGGTGGATTTGCAGGTGGCCTTCCAGACAAACTCTCAAGAAGGCAGTGGGACCAGATAGCTATGGAGGCTAATGCTAGAAGTCAAGCTGCAAAGTCCTAGATGCAGTGCTGCAAAAAGTTCACTCAAGCGATCAAGGTCAGTGAATGCAACTTCAAATGCAATATCTCACTAATGCACCACTAGGCTCAGACACCACTCAATGCACTCTGCCCACTCATCACTGAAAAATCTCATCGATCAGGACTCACACTTAGTACTGCTGCAAGCCTTGCACTCATTGCCAGCTGTTCAACCATGAAAGCAACATCATTTGAACACATTATAGCAGACTTACTGGCTTACTTCCAACTCTTGCAAGACAAGGTGATGCAGAAATGGAGGCAGCAGGTGCTATTGGGTGGAGGATAAGTGTGACTTCATGTCCTCACCTAATGGAGGGGGCAGTGAATGCCATCATTGGAGCAGCTATTGCTGAGGCCTAGGCCAAGAGCAGGGCTAAACCACAGAGGGTGAAGATGTAGAACCAACCTCACCCACCCTCTCACATGCCACTTCCCCCTCACCTATTACAGAAGCTTCAGAAGATGTAAGCTTGTACCTCTTACTATGTGCCCCCCAACGCACCCCCCCCCCGCCCCCGGACATCTCTTCCCCACAACCCTACCCTGTGCCTTTCTCCTTTTCAAGAACTGCAACTAGCCAGGCAGTGATGGAAGAACAAGTGGAAGAGCAAGACAACAGCGATAATGAAGAAACGCCATCACCCAATCTCTCACTTGCAGCCACCAGGTCAAGTACTGGTACTTCACATACTTAAGTGGATAGCATAGAGGTGGAGTGCATGGCGTGAATTATAAAGCATGAACAGTCCGAAGCCAAGGCATAGCATAAGTGCCAGCTCCTTAGATGGTGAAATCTCAAATGAGTTCTGTGCATAGGACTCAGATGAGCACTTTGATGGGTCAGGCTACAGAAGGTGGCAGCTGGATATGCAAAATTAAAAACTTGATATATTGGCAGGCTGGCCAGAAAGCCTGCATGCAACGTCAAAGGGCACAGAGGAGCCTGGCACCAACTGTCCACAATGATAGTTACTCCTATGCACACAAATGCACTAGCCACTCAAGACAGGATCAGTAGCATAATAACGTGGATTCTTTATTCAAGGATGGTTTATCCAGGCTTAGAGGTCTGCACTGGACAGGTCTCTTCAGACTACCAGCATACAGAGGTCACATAGTATGTTACATCATGCCCCTTACACTGCTATATTTTGGAAACATGACCACACCTTTTAAAGGTGTGCCATAACATTTTCCAGCATGGAAATGGTGGCCAACTCTATTAGCAAACTTGTGGACCCAATCAGGCAGCAGCTACTGATGTCTGATGACTCAGCTTTCATTGCAGGATCAACAGAAGCCACCCAATGTCTGGGTGCTGTAGTGGAAGTTCCAATTTCTGTCATGTAAGTTCAGCTTGCTGTCGTGGGAGAAATCTGAAACCTGTGGATATCAGTGTTTAAAGGGGCTTGCAGAGTGTTGCAGCAATCTATTCTCCTACAGATCATTAGGTGTTGCCTCAGGGGAGTGGCAGTGCTGTCCTTAGGATGACAGCATGCATGCTCCCACCCCTGCTGCTCTGCTAACCACCTCAGCCAGGCAACCCAGACCACTGTCTCCCATGATGCAGTCTGCAGCTCAACCAGAATTGCTCAAAGTCATCCTGCAAGGCCATCTGCAATTCCACACCCCCCCCTCCCCAAAAAGTCAGCAGCCCTCCACCAGCTATGCTGCAGTCACTAGGAGCGCACTGTGTAGCAGCAGGACAGGTGAAGGCACACAAAAGAGAGGCAGCAAGGGATCACAAAAGCATGATTAGTTGATATTTGTATGCAATTATAAATTTTGTTTGGAATGTTTATTTTCTGTTGGCTTTTATTATTGCACAACCCATGATGGTCAGTGACAAAGGAACTGCTGGTGAATGGGGAATTAGGGTTGTGTTTGCTGGTCGTATGAACAACCCAACAAGAAATAGGCCATCTACTCCCTTCCTCCTCTTCACTATGCTGAGATTGTGAACACAACATACCACCACAAATCTTGACACATGCCTCATCGAATACTGCAGGGTTCCTCTAGAGCGGTCCTGGCAGCAGAAGCATTATTTCTTTTTGCCAGTGATCTACCACACATTCTATTCTACCGCATCTCATGTAGCAACATGGTTTTCATTGAAAGCATGTTGCCCACACGTGCCTGAGTTGCACAGCAAAGTCATCAGCCCTTGTCGCCAAGTAACCACTGTCATGGTTTAAGTGCAGATGGCACAGCAGACTGTTGCTGAACAGAGATATCAAGACTGCTGCCAGGATACCTGCATTGACCTGCTGGACGTGGTCACATTGAGGGAGTGGAGCGCCTCTGATTTTTTAAAAATTCATTTTTATGGGATGTGGCCAGCATTTATTGCTCATCCCTAATTGCCCCTGTTTAGGGGGCATTTTTTTTTTTTGCTGTGGACATTAGCAAATCATGGTCATCATTAATTCCAGATTTTTATTTAATTAAAATTTCACCATCTGCCATGGTGCAATTCAAACCCGGATCCCCAGAGCATTGCCTTGGACTACTGGTCTAGTGACAATACCACTATGCCACCACCTCCCTCCATCTCCTTTACACAATAATGGATGGCATACTGCAAGATGTTGCAAATAACTCCGTCTTGTAAAGAGCCAATCCATAAACTTTCATAGTTACGTTCTGGCAATGCAGTCCTTGCCCTGCTCAGGTTTAAGTGGTAGCTGCAGCAGGTAGTAGATATCAGTGGAGGATGTTTTTACCGAAACGCAAATGACTTGCACATTGTTCTCCTCTGAGGTTCTAGTGAAAGAATTGTTCCTTGAATGCCTTGGGCCTTTATGGCCTCCAAGTGAGAGCTCTTCTCCTCCTGGCAGCTTTCCCTGCTGTGTGTGCCCTCTGTTCATTCTCTGAGTCATGCTGTATTCCAAGGGGAATACCTACTATTGCACCAATATGTGTGAGAACAACTGGTTTGTGCAGACTACTTCAAGTCAGGACCCAGTCTTTCAAAACAAAAACAGAATTACCTGGAAAAACTCAGCAGGTCTGGCAGCATCGGTGGAGAAGAAATCAGTTAACGTTTCGAGTCTTCATGACCCTTCGGCAGAACTGAGTATAGTTAGGAGAAAGGCGAAATATAAGCTGGTCTAAGGTGGGGGGGCGGGGGGAGAGAGAAGTTGAGGGTGTGGTGATTGTGGAGATAAGCAAGCAGTGATAGGAGCAGATAATCAAAAGGTGTCACAGACAAAAGGATCAAAGAGGTGTTGAAGGTGGTGATATTGTCTAAGAAAAGTGCTAATTAAGAATGGAAGACAGGATACTCAAGGTACAGCTCTAGTGGGGGTGGGGTGGAAAGACTAACAAAGTTTTAGTTTTAGATTTAAAAATAATGGAAATAGGTGGGAAAAGAAGAATCTATATAAATTATTGAAAAAAAAGGGAGGGGGGGAGAAACGAATACACGTCACACTACTCCCTGTAGACATTAACAACTCTAAAGAGCTCT
Organism: Cetorhinus maximus; assembly: GCF_964194155.1. Lineage (NCBI taxonomy): Eukaryota > Metazoa > Chordata > Chondrichthyes > Lamniformes > Cetorhinidae > Cetorhinus > Cetorhinus maximus. Next base: position 137,730,927 of record NC_135884.1, on the reverse strand, counting down.
AGAAAGCACCAATCACTTGCACAATTATAGCAATGGCCAGTAGAAATCAATCAGCAACTAACCTGAATGTGGTCAATGACCTCTAATTAGCATTGGTGGGGTGTCTTTCCTGCTGCTGAACACATTATTAAGAGACAATGCTAGCTGGAGCATTGAACTCCAAATGGCAGTTCCTGGTGTCAAATCAGTGTTACACACCGGTTGTTTTAATGATCTGCCTACTCTACATACTTCTATCGGATGCAAACTGCATGTGCGTTAATGGTTCATCAATGTAACAATCAGCACAACTCACACCAGAAGTGTTTATGCGCACCACAAATGACATTTTGGACCTCTAAGACCATTGGCAATGTTCAGAAAAATGACTCTGCATTTGAATTTTGCACTGGTAGTATTAATTTTGTGAAACTTGCTACATTATGTATTTCACTATCAAGAATAAAAATATTACATAGCCTATTTTTTTTAACTCAACTATGTCATATCTACTGTCCAAGCACATCTGTTGTCTCTTGATTTGCATTATATATGGCAATGCTGATGGTTATAACACATGACACCCACAGTACAGAACATTTTAGCAGCTTATGAATCATCAATTTTAAACTTATTGGCCTGGATTTTGTGGTTAGTGGGTAAATGACATCACTCACTGCTGACCTTAAACTGCCCACACAAATCTAGCAATCTCTTGGGCATGGATTTCCCCTTCCCAACACTGACTTAATTCTGGCAATAATTTTAGGAGATCTTTGATCTCCAACAACAATGATATAATGGAACAATCTAAATAGCCAATCACACTGAAGCAATCTCTAACAGCAATCAGGAAATAAAAATTAAAATTATTTTAAAAGTGAAAGATAAAGAGTGTGAAAGAAAGATTGGAACAACATGGGTTAGGTTGAAGCTGAATTATTATAAACTTTAAAAAATATATACTTTATATTACTGGAATTATTAAATATGGAATTTTATCATGAGTGAAATTTTGAAGTCCACAAATATAAAATTAGTTTTCCAGGGCCAGAGAAGTTGTTGGGAAGTAATTGTGACTTAGTCTGTCACTACAAAACCAGCCACACCTCATTAAACAAGTGCAGCTTTTCCTTTTTTTGTTTTACAGAGCGACAGTGTAAAAAGTGGAAGTTCATGTCAAATCAGTGATTTTTAATTGATTCACATCTGCAAGGACCTCAATAGTGTACCCTGTGGAAACGCAGAGAATCATTGACAGAAACTTCTGGATTTCTGTGTTTAATTGCATATATGTGTGTACGCCAGAAGTTGCTGTCAGTTTCACAGAATATTGATGGTGAACACTAACAGTTTCGCCATCATTGCAATATCCAGATTATCATGTCTATAATTTTCTGCCTGAGTAATTGTTTTCAAAGTGGGTAAATTCTTTGGCCCAGAATTTGCTGGAGTTGAAAATTTGGTGAGTGCCGAGAATTGGATTGTTTACCTCCAACTTCAGCAACACAAAAAATTAATTGGAGCTAATTGTTGGAGGTGTGAGTTGAGCAACACGCGGAGAGGTCAACGGAGCAGGTGGGACCTTGGAGAGTGATGGGACTAACAGTTTATCTCCTTAACCATTGGAATATAAGGATTTGAATGGTTAGCAAAGCTTTGAAGTCACAGATTGAACATCTGCTTATAAAGTTTATCACTGAATTACTGGGAGGAAAACATATCAAAGTTTTTTTGGGCCTATGGAATAAGAGGGATCAAAAAAACAGCCTCTTAACCCAGGGTTCAGATTGTCATTTTTAAGTTACTGAATGAATTGAATGCTGTTGCTGATACATATGAAAGTATACATTTTTTATATATTCAAAATATTCTGCTTGTTTTGGAACCAGCACGGTAATTATTAGTTACTTAGAAATTAGTGGACCCACAAACTTTGAGGTGGGCGGGGAGTGGGGAGGGCAGTTGATAACTCTAAATCCTGGCAGGCTGAATTGAATTTAGCATTGACTTCATTCCCAGTAAGAATCCACAACAAATCATTTTAATCAGTTAAACGATCAGGTTAACTTGCATCCTGGTTGTGCGCTGTGGCATGTGCAGAACAATTGTCATTTAATTGCTAACTGGTTTCAGTGGAAGACCATTGGAAACATAAATTACTGCATTAATATGCTGTTAAACAGAAGCCACTTTCTAACTGGTTTAATTCATTTTCACAGCGCAAGTGCAGGAATTTCTCAACATTTGCAGGAAAGATTAATGGCAAATCATCCAGCAATTTGCAGCGATTCACAGCTCATTGTGTGTCTCTTCGCCACAAATTGATGGGAGTTTTTACACACTAATACCAATGTGCGATTTTAACTCGTCATCATTTTGCCAGCAAATTCTGGGCTTTAACTTGATGAGCAATTAATGATGAGGCTTATGTGACTCACAGAGTAAGGATCCAGGTTACCTGTATTTTTTTAAAAAACAGTTGATACTGTTGTAGAATTACGGGAAGCATGCTCTTAATCACATTGTGTTCTTAAAACAGATCTTGTTGTACCTTCACATTGGCAACTTTAGCCCAGATGTTTATAGTGGTGCTTTTTGTAGCCAACTGCATTATTAGAATTAGTTCCTGTAAAATGAAAATAGACATGTTACAAAATGTACTGATTTCAAATCAAATATTGTCTCAGTTAGTTTGTTCACTGCCATGAAATTGATTTATGTCGTTCTGAGGCCTAGAGGTCGAGAAAAGATAACAACAGCATGAATAATGATACTACTCAGTTCAGAGTGTCGCTGGTCATGTAAATGAAATTTCATAAATGTTAAATCTTAAAATTTTGGAGAGTGAAATGGTTCCTTTAGGGGGAAGAAAACCTTTAGTAAGGGTACTTGAATGATGTCTTTAAAATTTATTATAGCATAATGATTTAAAAATCTTAACATGCACCGTCACTAAAATGTACTGCACTTATTTCTTACTACACGAAGTGAAAAATTATGGTGCTACACCAACTCTTTATGTGGTGCCTTGTGTTGTGGAAAAAAGAAGTTAGGTCTGTTGCCAACCAGGTGACATGCCTGACTACAAACCACATACTGAACCTAGTGTCACTTTTCCACATTTGACCTTGGAAATCAGTTGAGAGAGAGTGAGAGAGAGATGCCAACTAGATTCCTTGACACATCAGTTAAATAGTTTAGGGCAGGATTTGCGGGTCGTCGGGTAGGCGGGCCCCGGAAGTGGCCAGGAAACGGCCCGCTGCCTGCAGTTTCATGCTGGCTGGCCAATTAATGGCCAGCCAGCATGAAACGTGCACTGAGAAGCTTGGCGCTGCCAGGAAGGGGTCAGGAAGAGGGCGAGAGCTGAAGTTGGTGCGGGGGAGCACGCAGTGAAAGCTCCCTGAAGGCAAAGAGTTACCTCAGGGAGCTGAAGAATATAAAACCACGAAATAAAGACTTATAAATACAGAAAACAAAAAACATTCACACATCGGGCTCACTCGCCTAAACATATGCATTGTAAAAATTCTGCCCAAAAATTTTAATTTAAAAAAAAAATTTACTTACGGAAAGCTCGTCCTGTCCTTGGATGAGGTTTCCTGAAAAATGCAAAGGCCACCTGGCCGACTCGCCCGCTCGCCAACCATAAGGTTGGATGGGCAGCAAAAAAAGCTGTAAATTAATACTTTAATGGCTTTAATAGGCCTCTTAATTGTTGGTGGGCGCACCGCCAACTCACGCGCGTGCCCGCCGACTGAAATGTTGCGCAGGTGCATAATGATGTCAGGACACTCACCTGATGTCATTGCGCGCTATTTTACATCCAATCTGGTCGGGCGCGTGCCCGCCCACCCGCGGGATGTAAAATTCTGCCCTTAGTCTCCACCAATGAAATGGTACGTTTTGTAGATCAGTAAGCCATCAAGTCTGTGTTTGTTGTGGTTCAAAATTGGTGACGAGTGTTGAAAGGACGAGGCATCGTTAATGCAGATGACGGAAAGGAGAGGTTAGGCTTAAAACAGACCAAAGGTTTGTGTAGGAAACTTAAGTTGTTTGCGTTCCTGTGAGGGACCACCAACTGGAACCATGTCCCTGCCTGCACTGAAACTCTGGCAACATTCTGTTGTGCTTAGTGTGAAAGTTGAGTCCTAATTACAATCTTTTGTTTACATGACCATGGTAACAAAGAACTCCAGGTCATTAGGCTTCCATCCAAAGAGAGGCAAAGCCACAACATTTTTGGCTCAGCGCCTCTTAAGTAGTATCTGAGGCCTTGCTGAGGTGGCCACCCACAGGTCCAGATTAGTTGCGGCTGGTCAAAGTTTCTGACCAACTGTCTCTTCTGCAGATATGATCTCGCACAGGTGACCCTGGAGGAGCGCACAGCGTCTGCTGGTCTGCTCAATGCCTTCCACAACTGGTAGACATCAAAAGGGACTCTCCCTTGTGGAAGAGTCCAGGACCAGAAGGCATAATCTCAGAGTAAAGGGTCATCCATTTAAGACAGAGATGAGGAGGCATTTCTTCTCTGAGGGTAGTGAATCTGTGGAATTCTTTACCACAGAGGGCTGTAGAGGCTGGGTCATTAAGTATATTTAAGGCTGAGATAGATTTTTAATCAGTAAGGAAATCAAGGTTTATGGGGAAAAGGCAGGAAAGAGAAGTTGGGGATTATCAGATCAGCCAAGATCTCATTGAATGGTGAGCAGACTTGATGGACCAAATGGTCTACTTCTGCTCCTACGTCTTATGGATTGTATAGTTCACAGCGCAACTATTATGATGAGTTTCCTCTCTCTTTGTATGATGTGGGTGGGTGTTTATTGTTTGTGCCCCTTTAAAAAAGATTTTAGATATTTTGTTTATTTGTGTTGGTGACAGAGGGAATTGCCCCAATGAAGAAGAACAGATACTATCTGATGCCAAACATCTGCTTGATATGCAGATTAGCACAAGATCCTCATTGGAATGCCATGTGTTCTTACTTAATAATATAAAGTAATATGACCAGTGTTAAGGATGTGGGACTATACAACATTTTAAAGTTTGGTTATGGTGAGGCCAGGAAAATGTATAGACCTCAGGAACAAGAGTACGTTATTCAGCCTCTCAAGACTTTCTTCCATTCAGTTCGCTCATGGCTGATCTGTACCTCCATTCCATTTGCTGACCTTTCATCCATTCCCCTTGATACACTTACCCAACAAAAATCTGCCAATCTTGGTTTTGATAATCAAAACCAGCATCCACGCCTCTATGCTTGAGAGAATTCCAGATTTCCACTAGCCTTTGTGAAAAAGGTTTCTTGATTTCACTCCCAAAAGGCATATCTCTAATTTTAATATTTTGCCCCCATTTTCTGGATGCCCCCACCAGAGGATAGCTTCTCTGCTGAATCCTTTTATAATTTAACAAGTCAGTTAGATTACCCCTCAACCTTCTAAACTCAAGGGAATACAAGCCAAGTTTATTTAGCCCATCTTCAATCTAACCCCTTAAACCATGGTATCATTGTGGTGTAACCCTCCAAGGTCAATGTATCCATCCTGAGGTGTAGTGTTTAAAACTAAATGCAGTGCTCCAGATAGAGTCTGACCAATGCAAAAATGAAATGAGGCTTCTTTTTCATCCTCTTTGAAGCTAGTGGTTGGGATGAAGGATAATGACAATGTGAAAGGGAGTATTATTTAAATGGATGGGGACACCCTCCGAAAAGTTTCACCAGGGGAGGGGGAGTGTTGGCCTTGGGTGGGGATTGTGGCGGGGAGATCTAGTCGTCCAGGAAACTGCAGCTCAGAAGAGTGGAGGAGGAGGTGGCAGGAGTGAGAGGAGGTAGTCGCAGCACTGGAAGGCAAACAGCCCTAAAGTTTTAAACTGGGTTGCACCACGGAGAATAATCGCTATCCTGCAAACTTCTTGGGTTGAAGCTGCAAGGCCTCAAAGGTAAGCAAGCAACAGCGCCATCTACCTAGGAGATTAAGCTGAGAGGACTTAATTTATACAGGAAGAGAAAAGCCTGAAAGACAGGCTTAATTTTCACAAACTCAGTGCGTCTAAAAATGATTTACAGTCAATGAAGAACTTTAGGTGTAGTCATTGTTGCAACATAGGAAACATGGCAACAAAATTATATGCAGCAAGCTCCCACAATGAAATCCAGGCCAGGGCGGTGGGGGGTCCAGTGGCACGCAAGGAGGGGTTGCTGGTGGTTAGGGTTATCCGAGGGATAAATTTTGGCTAGGACACTAAGCAAAAGAAACTCCCCTGCCCTTTGAGTAGTGCCATTGGATCTTTTACATTCACACAAGGGGGCAGATGGAGCCTTGGTTTATCTAATCCAAAATATGGCAACTCTAACGGAATAGCACTTCCTCCATTTTGTACTGTTGTGCCAGTTTAGGTGATGTGCTCAAACCCCTGAAGCTACAACCTTGTATTGCTTGGATTGCTCCCACTCAGTTACCACTGAGCCACAGCTGACACTAGAACAGCTATACAGCAGTAAGAGATTTTAGCAAAAAGGCATATTGTTCATTATCTGTACACTAAAGAGTGATAATTACAAAGAATTAGATTGATTGAAATTTCAGAACAGAGGCAGGCATATAGTCCATTTTGCAGACTAGTGCTAGCTCCACAGAGCTATTTATTCTAATCTTATTTTGCTTCTTTTATCCCTTATTCCCTTAACATTTTTCTTTATGTTTAATTCCCTTTTAAGTGTCTCACTTCAATTCAATCATCACTTTTGGTAATGCATTCCATATTCAAATAGCCCATTGCATAAAATAAAATCTTGCAAACTCCCTATTTTGCTCAGTGTTAATCCTAAACTTATGCTCCCTTGTTGCAAAAGGCAATTACATTTGACTTTAAAAATGTTCTATGGCTTTTCACATAAAAAAAAAATGTTCCAAACTGATTAGTAGGCTGGTTTGATGGAGCCTCTCTGTTCAACAATGTGAGGGAGGAAAATTAATAAAGGGAGTTGAAATTACTAGTGATGTGGAGTTTGATCATACTGACTGATATAAATGTAATTCCTTCATATTACTGGATTTAGCAAATCCTCCCTCTCCAATGATGTAATTGGTGCTCTCTGCTTGAATAAAGAATGCATTTTAGTAGATAGGCACATTTAATTTCTCCCTCTTTGTGTGCCAATGATAGACATTAACATTGCTTTTGTGAAGGCATGGCCCAGGATTCAGCCACTCACCTTTTCACAGTTGTTTGAAGATATCCCTATGGCTTTTATCCCTTTGAAATCTATTCATATGGAAGTTTAGCCAATATGGACACCAAAGAAAGATGCAAGTTGTTACCTCTAGAAGTCATGCACCCCGGTAATCAAGGACTGACCTTTACATCCAAGTCTAAACTCCAATATAAACTTAATGCCCGGCATCAACCATCCATAGAATGCTGGAAGCTACTGTAATGGGGAAGGTATAGATATTGGACAGGATGATCTGTTCGAATCAACCTGTATGACTTCTTTTGAAGATCTTGCAAATAAAGTCTATATGATAGATTTTTAACAAAAACGAAAATTGCTGGAAAAACTCAGCAGGTCTGACTGCATCTGTGGAGAGGAAGACAGAGTTAACGTTTCGAGTCCGTATGACTCTTCATCAGAACTAGAGAAATAGAAATGTGGTGAAATATAAGCTGATCAAGGAGTGTGGGACAGGTGGAGCTGGATAGAGGGCCAGTGATAGGTGGAGGCAAAGGAGAGATAGCCAAAGATGATATAAACAAAAGGCCAAAAAGGAGAGTTAACAGTGGTGATATTAGCTAAAGGATTTCCCCTCTCCTCACCGTCAAAGGGCCCAAACACTCCTTTCAAGTGAAGCAGCACTTGACTTGCACTTCCCTCAATTTAGCCTACTGCATTCGCTGCTCCCAATGCGGTCTCCTCCACATTGGAGAGACCAAATGCAGACTGGGTATCCGCTTTGCGGAATGCCTTCGGTCTGTCCGCAAGCATGACCCAGACCTACCTGTCGCTTGCCATTTCAACACACCACCCTGCTCTCATGCCCACATGTCCGTCCTTGGCCTGCTGTAATGTTCCAGTGAAGCTCAACACAAACTGGAGGAACAACACCTCATCTTCCGATTAGGCACTTTACAGCCTTCCGGACTTAACATTGAGTTCAACAACTTCAGATCATGAACTCTCTCCTCCATCCTCACTCCCTTTTTGATCCCCACTTTACTAATTATTGTAATATATTTTTTATATATATATATTTTTTTATATATATATTTTTTTCTTTTCCCACCTATTTCTATTATTATTTTAAAATTTATTTCCATCCATTGTTTTATCTCCACCTTTTAGTCTATTTCGATCCCTTCCCCCCACCCTGCCCCCAATAGTGCCATCTGCCACTTGCTTATCCTGCTTTATACCCTTAATGTCACCATTAGCACATCCTTTAGCTAATATCACCACCGTTAACTCCCCTTTGGTCTTTTGTTTATGACATCTTTGGTAATCTCTCCTTTGCCTCCACCTATCACTGTCCCACCCCGCTTAAATCAGTTTATATTTCACCACATTTCTATTTCTCTTTAGTTCCGATGAAGAGTCACATGGACTCGAAACGTTAACTCTGTATTCCTCTCCACAGATGCTATAAGACCTGCTGAGCTTTTTCCAGCAATTTTCGTTTCTGTTTCTGACTTCCAGCATTCGCAGTATTTTGATTTTATGATAGATTTTTAACTCAGACTTACAGAGTGCTTCTAACAAAGTTACACTGAAAGACTTCTAATTAAATGAAATTCACAAGCTTCACAACTGTGTGACCGAATAGGAACTTTTTGTTACAAATAGGAAATGCGGTACTTATGGGAGGTGTGATATTAATCTGCTGGAAGAAACTGAGGAGTTCTGCAGGATCAATCCTTTGATCCTTATTGTTTCTAATTTACATGAACTAGAAAACAAAGGTAAGCTTCTCGAATTTTCTAACGGTACTAAAAGAGAAGGAAAGACAGTGGATACTAGGAAAGATTTGCATAAGTATTGGATGAACAAATGGCCAATTAAATTTAAATTTCAGAAATTTATTCTACATTAGTAGGAAAAAAGTGCATTATAAATACAGAATAGAGCTGAATTCATAAAGACAGGTTTAGAAAGGAAGTTGAGTTCTCTCAGGCTCATCATTTTCAATTTCTAGACAATACAGCAAGACAAATGGAACATTGGGATATATATCCGGAATAATAGTGTAAAATATGCTAAGGTTCTACAGTTTTGCCCACATAGAGTATTGCATTTAATATTAGTGGGCAAAAAAATGTATACGAAATTATTCTCATTCTACTGGAGGAGTGGGGTTCATTTGGTAAAGTGGGAATTTATTAGTCCTAATTTGCTGAATGGTAGTGCTATTATATATCAAGCTCATGGTACCACAGGCTCTACCAGGTAGGTGATTGATGGCATTGGCTTCTTTATTGCTTGCAGTTTTATTTTTGTTCACTGTGTTTACAGCATGAATTAACAATAGTTTTAGTTCCACCTTCAGTATTCAAAGAGTCATACTGGACTCTAAACATTAACTTAGTTTCTCTCTCCACAGATGCTGCCAGACCTGCGGAGTTTTTGCAGCATTTTCTGTTTTTATTCCAAATCACTGACATTCAACATTTCAAGAGCAGGCAGGAGCATTATCTAGGAGCTGGAGGGTAGATGTTTAACCTGATGTCTGGGCATGAAATGGACTTTGTAGATTTGTCCCCTTTTATACAGTTAATCTCAGTGGAAATGAAAATTGAGTGGGTTTTACAATGGCCAGTTGATCACAATACCAGTTTTATACCAGAGTGACCAGCTGAAAATCTACCAAAGGACTCTTCATGGGAGCTAAGTGGAATCAAATTCTGGCACTTCTCTCAGCATGTGCATAACCTTAGTGACAACCCCACTGCACCAGATACTCTTCATAAGGAATGTGCAACAAAACATAAACCTGACCTTACAAAACACGTGCATGCGATTTTGTGAACAAAAATAAAGTTGGAAAAGAAAGAAAAAAAGTATTAGTTTACTAAGTACTTTAACTCTCAAGTTTCTTTATTGGCTGTAGCTTTCTAAAAGAAAAAGCCTTTTCCACACTTTACTGTTCATTTTCAGGTGTTACTGGGGCAGCTGGGGAGGATGTAAAACCAGGACTGATTTTGAAGACATGCTGCCAGTCATCAATACTTCCAGGATTTCCTTCCAGCACATTTGGACGGGTATGTTGAAATGCCACATTAATGAAGGAAATACGTGGTCTCCTTGGTGTCTTGTGGTGTTGTGTATCATTAGGATAGCAATTAAATATTATGTGAACACTTGGACTTGGGTGATAATGATCAATTGCCTTAGTCAAATTCAAAAATTTGAATAAAACCCATCTTTACATTTTTATTGCTGGGCACTATAGCAATTACCCTTCCTCTTTTGAAATGGATATCATGGTAGTACCCCACATGGCCTAGGCATGTTCCCATCATACTTAAATTATCCTGGCAACAGTAAATAGGCCTGGCTCAAAGATGCAGGTGAGGAGAGAGGGTGGATCTCACCCCACCAAAGCTCTACTGCATTTGCACTGGAAGAGGAAAATGCAGCTCGGAATATTCTCATGCTTCTGAAATTCTATTAACTTTAGGAGAAATAAGTCTTCCACATGTTACAAATGTGAGACTTTATAAGGCAGCCATGTTTTAAACTGTCTCTTTTCATTTAAGGTAAAACAATGTTCTGGAATGGGGAATGGTGAGATCATACTGAACTCTGCCTGGAGACAGGTTCATGCAACCTGGTCATCATTAGGAAAGAGGCCTAAGCCAAAGCCAATAGAAAAGCAAATGCCATGTTTCACACCTTGACATCTTTCTGGACATAAACTCTGAGACTCAGAGACCTGGAGAAGGAGATGGAAACAGCAGCTGCTGCTGTGAAAAGCAAAGGGAAAAGACTGTTTTGTGTTAGCCACCGAACAGGATGTGGAATGATTTTCTGCTTGAAGAGATGGGACTTGTGGAGATTTAAGGACCCAGGAGCTATTTGAGTTGGTCTTGCTGATGGAAGTCAGTTCTTGATAATCAGAAGACTGGGTGAAGTGACTTTCAAACAGCATTGGAAGACTCATCGTGTTGTTGCAGGGGGAAGGGAGCCTGCTGAAAAGCCGGGAGGTGTGTGGGACTTAATCTTCAAGGTTAAATATTTGCTAGAAGCCTGCCATAACATACAAACTGGTCATAAAATATTTTGGCTGTGTTAGTTAGTTAATGGGGAAGTACCTTTTCTGTAGTTTGTTATATTAGTTGCCTGTTAAGTCTGTTTAGTCTATGTTGATTTTAGTTTGTTACAGCAAAAGTCTTTAAAACATGAAATCTTGTTGTGAGATTCTTTCCGTTGGTCGCTGGGAACGGAAAATTCATTTTTTGAAAGAAAGTTATTGGTCCCCATGGGCTTGTAACACAAAATGTAATCAGTGAGTACATTATTCAATTTGCTACTTAAATGCTCTTACCAAAATAATCCTTATAGTCCTTGTACATTTTCGGTCTTAAATTGCGCCCATCTGCAAACAGACATTTAGAGTAATTAGGAATAACTTTTGAGGAGATAGTGAACTAACCTGGATATCATTCTCTCTTTAAACATTGCGTGTCAAAATAGCTCATTGCTTTCTGAAGTCTAGGGGTTTGTTTTTGCTTCAAAAGATGAGGAAATTATAGGGTTCCTGGCTCAAATAATATGCCATTTTACGCTAATTCAGATAATAAATGGTAATGGTGTTGGAACAGTGTGTTTCCCCTGTATGTCAGTATTGTTTGTTGGTTATCCAAAAAACTCAGAACTAGGGCTTTGTTGCATTGAATAATAATACTGAATTGTTGGATTGATTAGGGCAAACCAGAGAGATTCTCCTCAATGAAAAAGGCCTTAAGCCATTGTGAAGGATTTTTGTGAAAACTGAATATAAATATAATAATTCAAAGATAAAGGTGACAGTGAATACGTTGTATTTAATTATGAAGATCTATTCCCTAAAATAAAGAAAATAAAACATGCAAAAATGTAGTCCCTTTCATCACTTCAGGATATACGTCATTCCTATCATGACTTCAGGTGTCCCAAAGCACTTACAACAATGCAATACTTTAAGTGTAGTTACTGTTGTAATGTAGAAAACATGGCTGACAATTTGCACACCACAAGGTCCCACAAACAGCAATGAGTTAATAACCAAATAGTGTGTTTCAGTAATGTTGGTTGAGGGATAATTATTGGTCAGAACATTCCTGCTCACTTCTTTGAATAGTGCCATGGGATCTTTTAAGTCCATCCAAGCGAACAGATAGGCCCCAGTTTAACATTGCTTCTGAAAGATGGCACCTCTGACAGTGCAGCACTCCCTCAATACTGCATCCATATCCTTTTGATGCATTGGCAACTAAGCTATCAGTGAGCTATAACGGACAAAATCCAAAACTATAGAAAGTTTGAATCACCTACTGTGGCTACATGCTAACCTATCTGGTTGAGATTTCTGGGACAAAAGACAGGCAATAACAGATGTCTGATCAGGTGAACACGTGACAAGATATTGGGTACAGTCGGAAGACCAACTGCCCTACCATAATTATGCTGACCCCCCGCAGGCATTTCTGGGGTCAACCTCATCAACAACATACTATTGGTGAGATTCCATTCCAAAGTCAAAACTGCTTATGCTTTAATGGCCAGGAACGTTGGTGCATCTTCAGCATCAAAAAGCTCCAGGAGACAGGCATAGTGATTTGCAGCTTTGGAAAGCTAAATGTTTCTTTGCAAAATACAGGAGGGAGCCACAGAATAACTAGTTCAAATAAAGCCTTTGAAATTTTTCTAGAAAAAATATTGCAGAGAGGGGAATGCTCCATCCTGCACTGAAGAGCACAGGGCAGCCAAGAGAGGATGGAAGAGTAATAATATTTCCATGTATCGTAGGGGTGGAATTATTGCCTATCAAGTTAAAGCATGAGAAGCTATTATTTTCCATTAATAACAGAATATAAGGGATTAATGTGTTGGACGACTTCATGGAAAACCACTATCTCTTATCCAGTCACTTCCAACAAAGCTTGTACTGAACCAATTTACCGAGCTACTTTACAGAAAGCAATACATCAAGACTGCATAAGGACACCAATGTAATCTGTTCTCCTTTTCCCTTTCCCCAAACGTGCCAGAGAATGAAGAGCTGGGCACAACTGTATCCAGACACATCAGCACCTCACAGCATAGTTCTTTACTCACTCTATCCCTTTCAGATATATCCATCCTGATTGATTCTGATGGCATTTGGATGCAGTGGGCAGAAGTTCCTCTTTACTATGATTAAGTGGTATAGTCAGATAGCAAATTTTCATTGACTCTCTGGGCTGGACTTTTGGCCCCTATTGGGGCCAGATTGGAGGTGGGCTGGAGAAAAACAAAAAAGCTCCCTTGGCTAGTGTGGTGGTTCCCAGCTCCATCCCATCTCTAGGCCATGTATATGGAGGTGGGATCAGGAAGCGGCAGGGCTACCTGCCTGCACTCAGAGTAGCTGTCAAGGCTCAATAAGAACCAACTGAGGTGGCGTCAGTGCTCCAGGCCTAGAGACCCTCCCTGAATGCCTGCCTTGGTTCAGGAACAACCACAGGCTGCCTTGTAGAGGGGGCTTGCCACCCCCTCCCCACAAACAACGCTGACCTGGCTCCAAAAGCCATTTTTTAAACTTTAGATTTAAGAAATTGGAGGGAAGGCCCCTCTCTCTGGGCCATATAAACTGGCAGGGCAAACTGGCCACTTTTAGAGACCACTCAGTTTCAGCACTTCAAACAAAGTTAATACTGACTAAGTAAAGGATCATTGCTCAGGTTTTACATTATTTTGAGTCATTCCTGACAGATAAGCACCAATCAGCTCAGACCTAGGTTTGAGTTATCTGTGGTCGAAGATTCAATTATCAACACTACAAACGCTTATGTACAGTCACCACAGTATCAATAGGAGGATGTGTGAAATATTAACTGACCACTATTTCCTCGTTGCTTTATGCACTGCCCTCTATTTGGAATTCCTTCTGCTGGATTCCCAGGATTTATGATGTGACATTCGTAGCCAGTGGGACAATGTAGGGGTTCATCTCCATCCTCTGTAGTACTACAGGCTTCAGCTGCAAGTCAGACAAATAGCTAAATAAACTGACATGATCCAATGCTGTGACTGTATTATAGCATGTGATTAAAAGAGTTAGCATTTGTGCAAGTCAAACACAGAACAAGCATTTTCAACATATGCTTTATATGTTAGGTTGTCAATAAGATATAAAAAGAATCAGTGAATATGCAAAATAGGTAAATGATTCTTGTATTTTTCAACCTGCTCAACCTTTCCTCATAAAACAACTACTTCATCCCAGGAATCAGCCTAGTGAACCTTCTCTGAACTGCTTCCAATGCAAGTATGTTCATCCTTAAGTAAGGAGAAGAAAAACTGTACACAATATTCTAGGCGTGGTCTCACGAATGTCCTCGAATTCTTTGCATCATAGAATAGTTACAGAACAGAGAGGCGCCTTTTGGGCACTGTGTCTGTATCGGCTCTCTGCGAGAGTGTGTCCTGTCCCTGTAACTGTGAAAATTTCTCATCTTCAGGTGTTTATCCAACTCCCTTTTGAAAGCCACAATTGAAACTGCCTCCACCACCGTCAAACCCCCACCCCAGACCCTCACCACTTGCTGCGGGGGGGAAAAAAAAATTCCTCATGTCACCTTTAGTTCTTTTGCGAATCACCTTAAATCTGGTTCTCAACCCTTCTGTCAAAGGAAACAGTTTCTCTCTATTCTGTCTGGATCTCTCATGATTTTGAGCATCTCTATCAAATCTCTTCTCAACCTTCTCCCAGGAGAAGAGCCTCAGCTTCCCCAATCCTCATAATCGAGGTCCCTCATCCCTAGAATCACTCCGTAAATCTTTTCTGCAACCCTTTCCAATGCCACTTCATTCCTAAAGTAGTGTCCCTATGACTCTTCTTCAGAGCGGAAAAACATTGGGCAGAATTTTACGACGGCGGGATTTTACGTTCCCGCTGTCGTCAACGGGATTAATAACGGCCCGCCGCATTTTACAGCCCCATCCCTGCCAAAACGGGGCCTTAAAATTCTACCCATTAACTCTGATTCACTCGCCACAGATGCTACCAGACCTGCTGAGTTTTTCTAGCATTTTCAGTTTTTATTTCAGATTTCCAGCACCCCTGCAGTATTTTGCATTTATTATAGTGCACTAACAGACATTAATACTTAAATGTGTAAGCGAGAGGAATAATCTTCAGCTCTCATTGCTTATTAAAAACTGGTGTTTGACCAAACGATTTATATAGTTTTCAAACTGTCGGCAGTTCGAGGCCTATAGAGCAGAGTTATTTTTAAAAAAATATTATTATTCACGTCTCTCGTGCTGAGAATTAGAATGTTTCAAAATGATGACTTTGAATAAAGTCATTGTCATGAAAAGCGAAACGTTATCCAATTTAAATTTGAATGACAATTATTCATTATCATTCATACGTTCAATTAATGAGTGGCAGTAAATGCCCTTAATCACTGTTGGACTTATTTGCACAGCTTAATGAACTGTTAAAGGGGACAATATGCTTAAACAGCTATTACTATTAACAGGCTTTTTTCCTAGTTTTGCATTTTCTTATTCCTGCTATTAATGTATGATGTAAATAAAAGGGGAACTACAAAAAAGTCAACTCAGCAAGCATTTTAAAAGGATCAATTGGCTTTTTAATTTTCAGTTCAAATGCCCCAATATTTGGAGTTCTTTATACATAGGGATGACTATATAAACTGCAAAATGTTGTAAAATATTTGGCATTATATATCTATATTTTATAAAATACAGAAGATGCCCTGTATTGGACAGTTTGTGTAACAATCTATATGTTGCTAGTCGTAGCAACAGAAACAGGCTGCACTATATCTAATAGAATTGTGGGAGCACATAATTCCAACTAGTTCCAGAAATCTGACCAAACCAATTAAATTTCCCAGTGTAGTAACAACACCCTTTCCTGTTTTTGAAATGGGGGCACAAAAACAACAAGCTTTAATTCTATTGAATTTAAACCAACTAAATGCAAGATGAGTTAATTAGTATAAAACCTAAAGCCAATTTGATAATTTATCATATAATTACAATCAATACTCAATTAGTCAGGACTAGAGGTTAAAGTTAAAATGAAAAGGTTCTGAATTGGTCAATAATTTAGTACCTATATACCTCTCATTTTAAGAGCTAAGTGATAATTTTATAGGGAGGTGATTTAAAAGTTAAGTGAAATTAGCACAGGAAAGCAGCTGCTTGGTGAGTCTTCTATTTATTTAAGTCTTAAGTTTATTTCTATCAGGTCAGTTAATAATCTAATAAAGAGAGACATGGAAGGCTCTTCAGTCTCATGGAGTGCACAACCATGCAGGGACTCCAGAACGTCTCATGTCCTGGACAACCACATGTGCAGAAAGGATTGTCAGCTAGAGAAGTTCAATCTCTGGGTTTCAGAGTTTGAGCAGCCACAGCTGTCATTCCTGTGGTGCATCCACGAATCAGTGTTTCATAAATGGCATGTTTTAAATAGGGGCTCACCCTGCAGTTTAAGGATGTGCAGACAGGGAGTGAATAGGTAACTGCCCTGGAGGACCAGGCAGCTTGTACAGAAGTCTCTAGAATGCCTCTTTGTCTCCAACTGGTATTCACTTCCGAGAGTGATGGTTCCTATGGGGAGCACCATGGCTGGCTCAGTGTATGGGGTTTGGGGGTTTGGGTGGGTAGAGTGGTGGAGGTGCAGGAGGAAGATTGTCAAAGCAATACTAATAGGGGGTTCTATAGTTAGGGGCACAGACTATGGCCCCAGGTGTGAATTTACTTTACTGTTGCCAGGGTCAATAACATTACTGAACAGTTGCAGTGCATTTTTAGGGGAGAGGGTGAACAGCCAATGGTCATGGTCTACATTGGTACCAACGATATAGATAGAAAGAGGGATGAGGTTGTGCAGGCAGATTTTAGGAAGCTAGGAAGGAGACAAGCACAGATGTAGTGATCTCTGTATTTCTAGAGTTCTTTGCGCTGAGTATAGAAATAGGAGGATAGAACAGATGAATGCAAGGCAGGAGAGATGGTTTTAGATTCCTGGCACATGGTTCTAGGGGAGGAGGAGCTTGTACAGGTCAAGTGGGTTGCACCTCAACAGTGTTGGGACCAGTGTCCATTTGCGGTGATTTGCTAGTGATAGGAGGAGGGATGGCAGAATATTACAGTGCTGGAGAGAGACAATGTCCTGGAGGGGTCAAGGACAGAATCTATTTAGTTGGTGCCAATAAACAATAGAGATACCATTACTACAGGATATATTCTATAGGTCAAAAGGGACCTGGGGTATAAATGTACAAATCGTTGAAGGTGGCAAGTCAGATTGAAAGTGGTTAATAAGGCAGATGGGATCCTGGGCTATATAAGTAGGGGAAGAGAGTATTAAAAAACAATGTTATGGTGAAGCTTTATAAAACATTGGTTTAACCTCAATTGGAGTGGTGTTTAATTCTGCACATCACACTTTCGGAAGGATGTGAAGGTATTATGAAAAAGGGTGGAGAAAAGATTTACGAGAATGGTTCCAGAGATGAGACACTTCAATTATGTGGATGGATTGAAGATGCTTGGGCTGCTCTCTTTGGAGAAAAGGCAGTTTGAGAGGAGATTTGATATAAAGAGGTGTTCAGAATCATGTGGGGTCTAGACAAACAGATAGGGAGAAACTGTTCCGACTGGTTGAAAGGTTGAGAACCAGAGGACACCGATTTAAGGTGCTAGGCAAAAGAAGCAAAAGAGACACGAAGAGAACATTTAAAAAAAAAATATAGCATGTGGTTAGGATCAGGAACGCATTGTCTGAGTGTGTGGTGGAGGGATATTTAATCATGGCTTTCAAAGGGAATTGGACATTTACCTGAAGAGAAAATTTGTTGGGCTACAGGGAAAGGGCAAGGAGTGGGACTAGCTGAGTTGCTCTTATAGAGAGCTGACACAGACACATTGGACTGTATCCTTCCATGCTGTAAAATTCTCTTTTTAACCTTTCTACACTAACGCTCTTAATTTGGAAGTTCCAACTGACATTAATTGGCTAAAAGCAGTTTTATCGTCCCAATTACAGCGTTGATAACATGCTCGTACATAATAAGTTCAATGACCGGCTAGTGATAAATTGGGGCATCCTTCCAAGAAAATGTAAGAATCATAAAAGAACAAATGCACACTGTCTCCCTTGCATGAAGCAGTTCTCCTGTTTTAAATAAAGTAATGCTAAGAGGCAACTGTTGGGTTCATTGTATGAATGTACTAAACTCACTGAATGGCAGAATGTTACGACAGATTTCTGTGCCTGTTTCAGCTGGTCAAATTTTGAGTTCAAGTGGGTGCTTCTGCCAGAGGCAATGGCAGCTAAATCATGGAGGACATACCTGCCAAGGCAACGCACGTGCACCTTAATAGGGGGTGTGGTATGTGATTGGACTAATGATCCAAATACACAAATCCAAACTGCACCACGGCAGCTGGGGAACTTAAATTCATTTAATTTAATAAATCTGGAATAAAAAAAAACACTAGTGCCAGTAATGGTGACCATACCGAATTATCATGAAAACCCACCTTTGTTCACCAACGTCCTCTGGAGAAGGAAATCTGCCATCCTTACTTGGTCTGGCCTTTACCTGACTTCTGGTTGCACAGCAATGTGGCTGACACAGAACTGTCCTCCGAAATGGCCTAACAAACCACACAATTGTATAGGATCGGCAATAAGAGCTGGCATTGCCAGTGATGCCCACATTTAGTGCATAATTTTTTTTTAAAGTATTGGCAGAGGCTTGCTACCTACATTCTTTTCCAGCGAATGGTTCATGGTCACCAAAGAAAATCTGGAAAAATTGTTGGTACGCAGAATAAAAATCAAAACAAAGCCGGTCAAAACACAGCTGGTAGGTTACTTTTTTAATTCATTCTCCGGATTTGAATGTCACTGGCAAGGCCAGCATTTTGTTTTCATTTCCAAATACAACTGAATGGTTTGTTAGGCCATTTCAAAGGGCAGCTAAATGTCAACCATTTTTATGTAGGACTTGAATCACATATTAGGCCCAACTGGTTAAGGTTGATGGGCTTCCTTCCCCAAAGGATACTGTATTTTCCCTTTGACAAGAGCAGATTTGAAAGGAATGTAAAATATGTTTTTAAGCAAATTCTTATTTGTTTTCAAATGATCAATTAGTTAAAATTGTTTGTCCCACATATCACAGAATCACAGGGCAGAAGAGGCCCTTCGGCCCATCGAGTCTGCACTGACACGTGAGAAACACCTGACCTACCTAATCCCATTTACCAGCACTTGGTCCATAGCCTTGAATGTTATGACGTGCCAAGCGCTCATCTAGGTACTTTTTAAAAGGATGTGAGGCAACCCGCCTCCACCATCCTGACAGGCAGTCCATTCCAGACCGTCACCATCCTCTGGGTAAAAACGTTTTTCCTCACATCCCCCTTAAATCTCCTGCCCCTCACCTTGAACTTATGCCCCCTTGTGACTGACCCTTCAACTAAGGGGAACAGCTGCTCCTTATCCACCCTGTCCATGCTCCTCATAATCTTGTACACCTCGATCAGGTCGCCCCTCAGTCTTCTCTGCTCCAACGAAAACAACCCAAGTCCATCCAACCTCTCTTCATAACTTAAATGTTTCATCCCAGGCAACATCCTGGTGAATCTCCTCTGCACCCTCTCCAGTGCAATCACATCCTTCCTATAATGTGGCGACCAGAACTGCACACAGTACTCCAGCTGTGGCCTCACCAAGGTTCTATACAACTCCAACATGACCTCCCTACTTTTGTAATCTATGCTTCGATTGATAAAGGCAAGTGTCCCGTATACCTTTTTCACCACCCCATTAACGTGCTCCTCTGCTTTCAGAGATCTATGGACACACACGCCAAGGTCCCATTGTTCCTCAGAACATCCTAGTGCCGTGCCGTTCATTGAATACTTCCTTGTCAAATTACTCCTTCCAAAGTGTATCACCTCATGCTTTTCAGGGTTAAATTCCATCTGCCACTTATCTGCCCATTTGACCATCCCGTCAATATCTTCCTGTAGCCCAAGACACTCAACCTCACTGTTAACCACCCGGCCAATCTTTGTGTCATCCGCAAACTTACTAATCCTACCCCCCGCATAGTCATCTATGTCATTTATATAAATGACAAATAATAGGGGACCGAGCACAGATCCCTGCAGTACGCCACTGGATACTGGCTTCCAGTCACGAAAGCATCCTTCTGTCATCACCCTCTGCCTCCTGCAACTAAGCCAATTTTGAATCCATCTTATCAAATTACCCTGTATCCCATGTGCATTTGCCTTCTTTATAAGTCTCCCATGTGGGACTTTATCCTTCAAAAAAAAAAATCCCAAATATTTTTCCATCTAAAATCAGGTCCATTCAGGCAGTTGTGTTACCATCATGCATGTTGCTTGTGCCATGCTAACATAAAAGAGGTATAACATGCACTTCTCTGGGCCCAATGTCCTGCTAAAAGAAACAAAGGCCTAAGTTTTCCAGAGAAAGGAAAAAGCAACCAGATCATCTTTGCCCAAGAGTATTGCAGACAGTGGTGGCAAGTCTTTGAGCAAAAACTGTTTTATGAGCAAAAATTAAATTAAATTAAAACTTGTTTATTGCACAGTACTAGTTTCCCTTTAGGGGTTCATGTTAACACAAATCCTTTTGGATCAGACAAGACAACAATGTTTTGCTTCAGTCATGGGGACTTTTAGAATCACAGTAAAAAGTGGTGTAGCTGAAATATGAAAATAAAAGCCACATCATTTAGTTAAACTGTTGTGTCTGTATTTTTTCTCTTGACTGTATTATTGAGTGTTTAGTGATGTTTCAAATAGAAATAGACTTTCTGATTTATGTTTTTTTTATTTACTCAGGTCTTTTGGCACCCAGTTTGTTTCTTTGACTTTCTCCCACTTTCCATTGTTAATATTAGAATGACGTAAAACCCTAAAAATCTAGCAATAAAACCAGACTTTAATGATCTATAAGACTGAGGTATTCAGCAGCTGGGGTGGGTGGAAATAAATAACAAAAATCTAGATCCATGATCTCCACGAATGGTAGAACAGACTTGAGGAGATAAATGGTCATATAAAATAACCTCAATCACTTATTTACAATTAAGTTGTATATATTAACTCAGCTCATGTGTATGCAAATCACTAATAATATTGAAGAAGCAACACCTTGGAGTATTTCTTCTGGTCCATCAAGTAGCCATCCATTACCCCCAAGCCATCTGGGTTTTGGCTGCACCAACCAATCTAGAACTAAAAATTAACATAAGTTAAACAAGGCAAAGTAACAAACACATATTGCATAGCTCTTTGGTGTGGCTGAAGGATAAAATTTATAAATGCTTAGTACATCTGAAATGCAATCCATGCCACAAAATATTCTTCCTATAATAATGGAGCAATTATGCAAATACAATATTTTTTCCATAATTAGTTGGAGCCTCAGTATACACATTATTTCTCCATATTGGAACCCACCATTTTTATGGGTAGATGGAGAGGGGGAGAGGGTGAAGGGGCGGGGAGAGAGAGAGAGAGAGAGAGAGAGAGTGTGAGTGTGTGTGGTGGGGACAAACATTTGTCCTAGGTAATTCCTGCTTCTATTTTCAGAATATGGGAGCAAATTTCAGTAAGCTATTGTAATTGTTTGCTTTTCTAATAAAGATATCAAGATGTCCTCATGTCATCCCAAATCGGTTGTTTTTTTAAAAAAACACTTCAAAGGCTGAAGATAGCCACTATGATCTGCATCAATGATAAATTCACTTCCTGTGAAAGATCTACTCCTAAGTTTCCAAGATAGAAAACATTTAGAGGCTACAAGGAAATCATGTTTGTTGGTTGAAGCAATAATCTTTCAAATAAAGGCTGCCAAATATATAGTTGTTCTTATTCTCATCTGATCCTCCCCACCTTTACATATCTCTTCACAAGCCTGAAGAAATACCACACGATGTATTCCAGAAAAAGACTTTCTATAGAAACTACGTGCTACTCGTATCATATCTGGAAGTTAAAATCTTATTTTGTTATTCACAGAGATTGCATGTTTCATATGTTGTATTGATATTTGTGATTGAAAACAAATGAAAAAGTTTTTGATTTACATTCATTTTTTAAAAACAATTTCCACATGGCAAGTTCCAAATCTTGGGTGAGCATTGAGGAGGAGACAACAAGCAAAGGCTTCTCTAAACTGAAGGAAAAATGAGCAGGCAAATCAAGCTTACACAATGTAGACAGACCTATTAACAAATTGCCATGGAGTGGTAGAGGCAGAAGGTTGTGAGTACATTCCTTACCCAGTCTTTATGCCAGTCAGGATGGGAAAATGAAATGCATATTCTGGCCCTGAACAATTAGCAATTAATGAAAAGGTTTTGAAGTCAACTGTGCTTCATTCATGATTAAACACTATGCTACAGTAACAACACAGCAAAGATGATTCATAAAATCTGGGAAAGATCAAGTATACCTGGCGGTGGCTTCACAGATTCCAAACAAGCATAAATACACCCATTGTAGCAGCAGCGTTTGTGTCTTTCACATTCAGAGTCCGACCTGCAGCTGGGAACCTCACAGGCTCTGTCTGGCAAAGTCTGTGGAGGAGGAGGACATCGATCGTTCTTCTGGTATTGTGATGAATATGAAACCAGCTGATACTCATAGTCCTGTGTAAAAGATTAAAAAAAACACCCAGAAAAATTTAACTAATGTAGCGACAAACATCTATTAACCCTGCACTAGTTTGCAATTTTGCTGCTATTTTGTTTACAGCTAGAAATATTATCTTACAAAGTTGCCTCTTTTTGCAATTGAGCATTGCAAACTTAGTGGTGTTAAAATAAATGAATCCCTCCGATTCTACTAAATGTAGCTTTTCCTGCCACAAACGCTGGTACATTAAGCCACATTGGGTTAAAACTAGCTACTGACCTCTTCATTTTTCTGCTCTCCCCATTTGCAATGAACTTTTCTCCTTTGTAAGAATTTTACCAGCAACTGTTTCACCCTAATTTCTGTCCTAACCCACCTAAACTAAATATAAACTTGCAGATTTGGAAAAGACAAACCTACAGGCAGACTTTGGGCCCAAACCCAGCAGAACCTGCTGAGCAAGATAACCAAGCAGAATTGACCCCATTTATCATCAGAATCTAAATGCTATGCTGGAGGAATCAGTTGTGCCACAAGAGGTAGTGGTCATGAAGAAGACAAATAATATCTGATAAGGACCAAACATACCATGGGAAGGAAATCAGAGAGGTAGGAAGCGCATGAGTGATGGTTGACAACCCACAGTTTTAATGTGGAGCCAGGAAGAGCACTCTTGCTTCTTCTGGATCCTCAGGTAAGTGAAAACATTGTACTGTCAGCCTCCAGGAGTCCCTTTAAAGATAGCGAGTTTATCTGCTGTATGCATGAGAAAACTGACCACAAAATACACAGCAGATGATGCAGTTGCTCACAAACCAATTTTGTAAAGGGGCCTGAAAAGGAACTTTAGGCTTCAGAATCACAGAGAAAATGAGCCTAATGTATGTTTCAGGAGGGAACCCTAACCAATATAGTGTGTGCGTGCCATGTTGAATCTTCTGCTCCATTTGTGCCTGAAAAATGGTTGCTGTGTGTTACCAAATTTCTGGGCCACATTTTAATTTTTTAACTCTGTACACACGCATACAAGCCTTTAGAAAGGCAGGCTTGCTTGCTTTCTAGATCACAAAATGTAGACAGGACAGCCGAGTTCCTCAGGGTAGTGTTCTAGGCCCAACCACTTTCAGCTGTTCCATTAATGATCCTCCTTCGATCATATGGTCAGACATGGGGATATTCGCTGATGATTGCATAATGTTCAGCACCATTCACTACTCCTCAGATACTGAAACAGTCCATGTCCCAGTGCAGCAAGACCTGGACAATATCCAGACTTGAGCTGACAAGTGGCAAGTAACATTTGCGCCACACAAGTGCCAGGCAATGACCATCTCCAACAAAAGAGAATCTAACTATCACCACTTGACATTCAATGGCATTACGATCACTGAATCCCCAACTATCAACACCCTGGGGGTTACCATTAACCAGAAATGGAACTGGACTATCCATAGGTACCAAAGCTCCTTAGACAGCACCTTCCAAACCCACGACTGCTACCATCAAGAAGCATAAGGGCAGCAGATACATGGGAACACCACCACCTGGAAGTTCTCCTCCAAGCCACTCACCATCCTGACTGGGAACATATCACCGTTCCTTCGATGTCACTGGGTCAAAATCCTGGAAATCCCTTCCTAACAGCACTGTGGGTGTACCTTAACCACATGGACTGCAGCAGTTCAAGGCAGCAGCTCACCAGCTTCTCAAGGGCAACTAGGGATGGGCAATAAATGCTGGCCCAGCCTGCAAAGCCCAAATCCCATGAATAAGTTAAATATATAAACATAAATACTGTAGCTAACAAGAGCAGCTCAGAGGCTAGGAATCCTGCAGCGAGTAACTCACCTCCTGACTCCCCAGAGCCTGTCCACCATCTATAAAGGTACAAGTCAAGAGTGTGATGGAATACTCTCCCTGATGAGTGCAGCTCCAACAACACTTGAGAAGCTCAACACCATCCAGGACAAAGCAGCCCGCTTGATTGGCACCACGTCCACAAACATTCACTCCCTCTGCTGCCACTGTGCATCGATGGTAGTGTGTATGTACCATCTACAAGATGCACTGCAGGAACTCACCAAGGCTCCTTAGACAGCATCTTCCAAACCCACAACCACTACCATCTATAAGGACAAGGGCCGCAGATAGATGGGAACACTACCTGGAGGTTCCCCTCCAAGTCAATCGCCATCCTGACTTGGAAATATATTGCCGTTCCTCACTGTCGCTGGGTCAAAATCCTGGAGCTCCCTGCTAACAGCACTGTGGGTGTACCTACACCACATGGACTACAGCGGTTCAAGGAGGCAGCTCACCACTCATCATCCTGCATGGAAATTTATCACTGTCCCTTCAGTGTTGCAAGGTCAAAATCCTGGAACTCCCTCCCCAACACCACATGGACTGCAGCAGTTCAAGACGTCAGCTCAAAGGCAATAAATGCTGGCCTAGCCAGCAATGCCTACATCTCATAAATGAATAAAAAAGGGCAGAGAAGCCATGTTTCTTGCCACTACAACCTACTGTCATATAAAGTGCTTTATATTTTAAGCAAGGCATATGGAGCTAAAAATTGCTCTGTGCTGGTTTTGGAGCACGTGGACCATGAATTACAACCTGCCCACCACCATTCCTGTAGAGGTAGGCAGCATACATTTCTGACTTCCTTGTTTACTTGACTGTAACTTTGGTTGAGCTGCCAGACCCAGGAAGAGGGGATAGAGGGCGCACGAGAGAGCACTTGCACGCAGCAGAGCATGAAGAGGCCTCATCATTTGACCTGACACTGGCATTCTACATAGCTTAGAAGCTGGCATAGAGTTAGGATCTGCATGTGGTGAGTCACCAGAGGCAAGTAGGCTGCAGTCAGTACAGGGATAACGGATGGTTCATGCACCAGTTCAGACGACGAGGTTGCAGATGTGAACCTCGATGTGATGACATACTACTGATAAGGATGCACACAGAGATGCTGGGTTCAGTCACGATCAAGGTGCATGGAGGATTTTGGCTCCAACTTGGCAAAGGGCATCATGCAGAGCTTGCCCTCTCTGCTCCAGCAGCCAGAGACATTGCAACTGCTGCTCCCAGATCTGTGAAAGCCTGTGTGTGGGGCCCCTCTTGCAGATGAGCATATGTTTGGTAAATGACAAACACATACATGGAGAGAAGCTGTGAGATTCAAGTTTGCAAATCATATATCAAATCGGCCACATAGGGTAATAACAGAACCAGTTGGGAGATTGCCGGTGCCACAGGGCACACCTACATCTTAGCATGTGTTTTTTTGTTTAATCTATTCTTTCATGAGATGTGGGCATTGCTGGCAAGGCCAGCACTTGTTGCCCACCTCTAGGAGAGGCTTGCTCGGCCAATTCAGAGGGTGGTTAAGAGTTAACCACGTTGCTGTGGGTCTAGATTCATATGTAGGCCAGACCAGATAAGGATGACAGATTTCCTTCCTTACAGGACATTAGTGAACCAGATGGGTTTTGACATCAATCGATGATGGTTTCATGATCACCATTACTGAGGCTAGCTTTATATACCAGATTTTATTAATTGAATTTAAATTCCACTAGTTGCCATGGTGGGATTTGAACCCATATCCCCCAGAGCATTAGCCTGGGCCTCTAGATTACTAGTCCAGTGACATTACCACTATGCCACCATCTCCCTCTCCCCCAGGTACCGCACAGAAGCAGCTGTAGACACTGTGTACTCCACTTAGAGGGACCCCAGCTTCCATGACCCCAACACAAGCGTCACTATGGCTCTGAAATTTGTGCCAATGGTCATTTGGAGCATTTAGATACAAAATAAACTATGAGTATAAAGAAGAGATATAAACACATTGTTGAAGAGATCTTTATTGTGACTATTATGGTATGTGTCAAAGGTGTTCAATTTTGTTTCTTTGTGGTTTGTCCCAGTTTGGTTAACCTTTATTATTTTCTTGCCATTCACTGGGAAAGATGACAAACTTAAGGAAGGGCCCACATATGAAATTTTTATTCACCTCCTTATGCCTGCAATCTCTTTGTAATTTAGTTGCTTCTGCCTTCCACCCTCTCTCAGGGCATTCTTCTCTGATTCTGTACTTGTTTAGAAGTTGTTCATCTTGCACATTTTCCAGTTCTGACAAAAGGTCATCGACCTGAAGTGTTAAGCTGGATTTTCCCACCGTCTTCAGGACACTGGTGTTGAGACCTAATGGGGATTTGAGCCCATCCTTGCCAGGAGCGAGACCAGTGGCGAAATCTTCCCAGAGGCCATCTCCTAAATTGGCCACCTCCATGCTAGCTACCCTATTAGGGATGGTGGGAGAGCTCCCAACTGTTGCCAACAGCAGAGGGCTGGCATTCCAGAACCTTGTCAGCCCCATTAGATCAGCTGTGACCTCAGACAGGTAGGAGACTAAGGGTACCTCAACATGGAGACGTAAATTAAAAAAGAATTCAGAGGGGTCAAGCCAGTAGACCCCTCAGAGCAGAGCAAAAACTCCTCTGGAAGAAGCGTTTGACCAGGGGCGAAGCCTCACTTGCCCATAGCCTCGGCTTATCAACTGTGATTAAATATATTCCTGGAGGTTTCATCACAGGACTTGCCCCTTTGCTCAGCTGTTATTCAAAATATCTATCTTTGTAAGTTGGCAGAAAACTTCCCCAGTGGCGGGAATGCATCAAGGAGCTATCCTAATGCAACTCCCCCCCCTCCCATCTAACCCCTATTTTCCCAGCCCTCCCACCTCTTGAGCCCATCAACACAGGGCCAGGAAAATTCAGTCCGTTAACTCTTTCTCCCTCCACAGATGTTGCATAATTGGCTGTGTGTTCTCCAGCATATTTAAGATTTATAGCATCCACAGCATGTGGATTTTAAATTTCATAAGAAAGTAAAACTCATGTTCCAATTAACTTGCACGTTTCCAGTAAATATTGATAGTTAGATTTAGGATTTTGCAACCAGTGGGGCAACAGCTTTTAAACAGATTTCTCTTCTCTTTTAAAAAAAAAGCCTCCAGACTCTCAAAACTCAAACGGGGTTAAAGCAGCAAGTAAGTTACATCAAATTGCTTAGTGCTGTGTGTTAGAAATCACAGATGAAAGATTTGGGAATGCTCGATGCTGCGACTAAGTGGAAAAAACACAGAAAAGCAGTCTACTTTGAATTGCTGTCTTTCCCTTTGTGCATTAAGAAACCATTTTGAGTATATTCTAATAAGAAAATGTCACCTTTCCCCATTATATTATTGCTATTCTTTGCATCTAAAGAACGGTTTGAGCCTGTCTGGGCCAGAAATGGTTAGAAGCTCACGTCTGCTTTCCATGCAATGCACAGCAACGAAACTGGAGCTCATTAATGGAGCAAGATAGCAGTAACTTCCACATTCCTGCAGGTGGCCCTAGTCAATAAGTTAAATGGCAGCTGAATGACACACAGCTTTATAACACTGCTACAACCACAGGGATTCCTGTTTTACAGATGAAACCTCTCAGACTCGGACAGGGAGGAGAAAGTTATTGCAGCAGGAGAAAGTTATTGCAGCAGGAGAAAGTTATTGCAGCAGAGAGTTTTGGACTCTCACATCGACTTGTGCATCAAAACGTTAAGAGGCAAATTACAATTTTGGTGAAAGAACCATGGAAACCCTGGGAAAAAAATGGTATAAATAGCGATTGTTGTTTTCCTGGAGGTTTCCACAGCTCTCCCAATGAAGTTACAGGAAACGAGCAGATATAATCTCCACAGAATTCCATTCCCAAGGAGATTCTTTTGGTGTTGCAGTTCTCTTTTTAAGCAATTTTGCATTCTCCCCTCCTGTCACAGTTGCACTAGTGGAATGGCAGGAAAATAATCACCACAAAGCTACAATCTGAGAGTACCACACTGCCTAACAGTAGGAGAAAAAAAAAGGCAGAAAAATGCACAAATGCAAGATTTTAGCGATAACAGATGGTAGGAACACAGGAATTAGTAGGCAACAAAAGACCAAATATATATCTAGTTTGCCATCTACCCTCTTGGCTGTTGCATGATCCAACGATCATGATAATAGTTAACTGATCCTAGCCGTCAATTTCTATCAAATAAGTCTACAACAGATTCGAAACGACACCAGAAAACCCGGTGGTGGAAAGCTTTGGGAAATGTAGATCAAAAGTCACCTCCTTCCTCCCAAAGATGCTAAGATAATCAGAAACTAAATAACAAAAAAAAAACTATTGACCAATTAAGCTGAAAACTCCCGATCCATATAAATCATTGAAAGACTCATTAAATTTTAGTGTTCCGCTGGAGTTATCTTATCTCAGCCCAGAATGTTATGGGTGGGGGGTACTACATAATATCTGCACTGTTGAGGAAAAAAGGTATCAGCTAACATTCCTACTCCCGAGTGTTAACAGCGTTGCCAATGTGAATCTAGGCATCAGGCAAGAACATGGGAGGTTTGTTTCTGATGGTCTCACAACCAAAAAGACTGCCACTTATTGAATAGATGTAACAAATAGCCACTTAAATAAGAGACTGAAAGACTAGTGGCATCTGCAAAGGTCACTTCAGTAAACATTCACCTATCTTTATGAATTCCAAAAATTGTCTCACAACCAATGTTAGGAAGCAGCAATTCCTTTATAAGCGGCCCCAGTTGCATGTAATGAATTACAGTTTGATATAAAACTACATATAATGGGTACAGAACTACTTACTGGACAGCTGAACTTGTTAAATCACAAGACTTGGCCCAACTTGAAAGCCACAAAAGCCCCCTTGCAATTTTCAGAAACAAAAAAGCATCACTTGGGCAACAGCACATTTTCTGAAGGTCAATCTTACAGATGCAGATTTCCAGCAAGGAGCCTGATATACTCATTTTCAATCACTGTTCCATGAAATGAATAAGCTCAGTTCAAAAAGTTTAATTTTAATTGCCTACTATTGGATTTAATTAATACCAACTCAGATTGTAATTTCTAAACTAATTGAATTTGTATTGAGGATGATAATGAAGAATATTTCATGACTGATTTATTAGTGAAAAGTCAACTCTCACCGATGCCAGGTTGTGCACTGATGCTTGAACTTCCCTGTACTGGCAGTGGAACCAAACACATATTTCTAACCAGGAACTGATGTACATTCATCATTTGACCTCCAAAAAAGACATTTTAAAAGGGATTAATGGACATTTGACAGGTGTTTGAGACATTCAAGGAGACGTGCTGTCACACAAGAATATCATATGAGAAATATATATTGGATTTCGACTGTGGGGTCAAAATTTCATTGTTGACAACGTGCAGCTGATAAGAAACAGTGTGTTTGGACACGACATTTTTATCAATGTAAAAATGTTAATTATTTTAACTAGATCTATAATCTCAGCCATTTCAAAAGGGCATAATATAACTGAAATAACTTCTTTTGTGCTGATACGTTTCATGGTGACTAGCTATTTTGGTTTTGCGTAAGTCTAAAAGAAATTCAAATCAGTCTACAGGTACCTCATGCATATTCAGTGACTTACATTTCATGGTATTGAGTTTTGTGTTCCGAAATTAGGATTTTCTTATTTCTATTTAGCTGAGATTTTACTGTTTGTGTGTTTCCGTTTTCAGCCATTGTATGACAAAAGATAACCAGCACTCTGATTAAGAATTCAGAGTAATAAGAACCAGTGACCAACAGTCATTAACATCTTTTTCCTCTATATTAATGCATGGATTTAATGAATGCTTATAGACAGTTTTTCTGCTCATTGTTTGAAAGTACAGCCATAAATAGTTAAAAGACAAGGTACTCTCTGTTCCATGTTTTTCCTCATCCCTTCTGCAGGACTGAGAAGTCAACCTAGATCAAGTGAAAGATGCACACAAATAAAAGGCAGAGAACAACGGATCCAACTGAACTGATGCTGCTTCCAACCTCTCAGCTTTAGGTATAAAGTCCTCTGGTGTAACAAAAATTGCATCATCTAGTTTAGATTATAAGAAAATATGCAATGAAATATTTTTTTTCTGGCGACTTATTGGCCCATTTGCCCTGTTTCACCTTCTAAAGACCTGGCTGGCCCATAGGAACCATGTGAGTAATATCTCCATTCATCTTATTATGGTGTTGTGAAGCCATGCTTTATATCAAAAATGACTTTACATGTTTAATGGCCGAAAGCCACTGATTGAATTAAAAAATAATGTATAATCCCAGACCAGATCCACAAATATTTGGTATGATGCAGTTTAGGACCAGTAACTTTTTTGTTTAAAGTAGACAAAGTTCGAGATCTCAGGTACGTACTAAGGGAATAAAGCCACAAGCTTCCACAGTTTTTGGACAAATAAATAAACTTCACTCTACAAAGTCAAAAAAATGTAAACAATTTACAATATCTATCTTTATTCTAACATTCAGAATTAACATGAGGTATATGTGAATTAACAGGCAAACCGTGGTCAAACGCACCATAATTGAACAATAAATCGCAGATATAACCAAGACAGATCCTATCGATTTCTCAGCAACTCACCCAGATGTCAGTATCCACTGAAAGTTACACAATCTTGTTAAAACTCTGCCTCCTCCACAAGGGATTTCCAGTCTTCTCGTTCAAAGATCTAGTCTCTGAATTCCCCCTGAAAGTTGCTCCGGCTTGGACTGCCTCAACAGCTGCTCACTTCCCAGAGTTTCAATCTCGTCTCCCGAGACTACGTTCCCCTGGATTCCCCAGTCTGTACTCCAACCCCAACTCTCAGGCATGACTTCAGCTCCTCAGCCACGTCAAACAGAACACTACTGCTCCAAAGCACTACCTTTGCCCCTCCGGCCCTCTCAGCCCCTCCGGGGCTACCCCTGAGCCCTCACTACTCGAAGCCTATCAACCGCAGCACTTTTACTGCTTGAAGGCTCTTTCTTTGCTCCTTTCTCCAGTGGGTTCTCTTGGTGCTGGTGGTTCTTTCCGGTGGTTTCCTCCTGGTGGTTCCTTCCCTGGTCCACTACCTCTCTCTCTCTCTCTCTCTGGGACCACTCCCTGTCCCAGGACTCCTCTCATTGCAGTGTTCGACTCCTGGGTCCGGTGATCAGAATTTCACATCATTTTTCCCACATGCAGGCACCCTGGGCACTTGCCCCTGCCCCGAAGATGTCTGTGCTGAACTGCACATGTGCAGCCCACTGCCAATTCACACACAATGGGGAAACCCCTGGGCATGTCAGGATTTGTAAAGTTCCTATTTCTTGACAAGTTCTTAAGATGGTTGAACATTTGCATCACTGTACATGACAATTCCAGTCAATACCAACAGTCTAACCTCAGCAGCATTCTCTCCAGAGCAGTTCTCACTGACGACTAAGCCAACGCCTGAGGCGAGCTATGAAAAACTGTCCGGGAGTGAAGAGGAATTAGTCTCCAAACGAAACTGAGGGCATACAGAGCAGCTGTCCTTCCCACACTCTTGTATGCTTGTGAGATGTGGACTATTTAGCCCAGGCACGCAAACAAGCTACACCACCTTCACATGACCTGCAGAGACTATTCAAGATCAGATGGCAAGACAAGGTGCCTAATACGGAGATTCTCTCCTGACCAACATGCATAGCATCCACACACTGCTGAGGAGAGCTCAGATAAGTGGGCAGGACACATTGCCAGAGTGCCTAAATGAGCGCTTGCTAAAAAGTGTTCTTGAACAGTGAGTTAATTGAAGGGAAATGTTCACAATGAGGATTGAAATAAAACACTTCAAGGACACAATGAAGGTCTCACTAAAAAATTTCAACATCGCCCTTAAGACATGGGAGAATTTCACACAGTTTCGCTCAATATGGCACAGTCTCATCAGCAAAGGTGCCACCTCCTATGAAGAGGACAGACTTCCAACGATCAACAGAAAACCTGAGCTTTGTAAGTTGTGCAGTGCTGCAATCACCTCCATGGCACCAACAAAAAAAAAGTGTCCAACAGGCAACAGATCTTTTTGTGATCAGTCACCTTCAAACATATCACATCTGAAACTTAAATTAATTCTAGCTGAGGTCAAGGTCACCTTCGACTATGAAAAACATACACTACTACTAATGCTCACCTGATCAGTGTACGGGCTCATTGCTCATCCTGTGGCAGTACCATCGCAGAACTTTTCACATGGGTGGGGGCGGGTGCTGGTGAGTGAGGCTGAATTTTACAAGCCTACACCGCTGTTGGGATCCTCACCCCTTTGGCAGGTTAGAACCCAAGCCTGCCCTTCATATTGTTAAGATGCCTTTTTGTCATTGGAAAATTGTGTGATGTGCATGGCAGAATTTCTGATTTGCACTGGTTGTAGGCAAATCTCTTCAGTGGCAACAGGGACTTAAAATGTAGGGTTACGTTTCAGTTGGTACATAGTATGACTTTGCCTAAGGCAAGCAAACTCTTGCAGCATGCGTCAGTAAAGTATTGTGAAGTAGTCCTAACTGTAGCAGAAACATTTCAAAGGACTTCACAAGAGGAGTTATTCTTAGGAGTACGGTGACTGCTGTTATACAGGCAAGTATGTGACTGAACAATTAAAATTCAAAAGAGCTCTGTATTTCTTAATTACCCAGGGAAAACGCAGTTATTGGTTGTTTTGAAGTGGTGACTCCCCTGCCTCTGAATGAGAGAATTTGTGGTTCAACCCCACTCCCTTTGAAAACTTCTGAATTGAAAAATTACATTTTAGGAGCCAAGTGAGGAGCGACAGGAAGGAATGGAGGAAACTGCATGCTTGAGTGATAATGATTAGAACGTTTCCTTTGGAGAAAGAATGAATGGAGACCAGCATGCTGCAGCATTTTCGGGACTTCCTAAGTTAATGTCCCAGCATTTCAGCACAACACTGTAAACATCAAAGGGAAGTTCTTTTCAGGAATAAAAGTTATTTTCTAAACAGAGTTTCCGTCATAAACTACTATAAACATTACCAAGAAATGTCTTAAGACTCCTTTTATTATACCAGTCCTTGAATTTACTGTGGGTTACTTGGATATTAAGTTCAGTGGCTGTAGAGAGAACCTTAACACAAGCTTTCAAAGGAAGAGACAAAAATGGATTTGCTGCTATTCATTCACTGACAGCTCATCAGTGATGAATATAATTAGAATAAAAATTATGTTTAACATGACCTCACATCTTCAAGTGTCACACTTGAAAAAAAATTACAATGCAAGTTTTATGCCTTACGAGTTGTGTGGTTCCACGGTTCACTTCATGAAAACAGCAATCATCACTGACATATATTAAATGCCATGAAGTTGCTATATTTGTTTGGTAGAATTGAACTAAACCCACCATAGAAAGTTAAATCTTGGCACTTCAAGCACAAATACTCTTTAAAAAGGTATGATCATTGTTAAGTACTCCCAAATCAACTTACCTGGCACTGAAGAGTGACTACAAGTGTGGAGTGCCATTCATTCGGGTAGGTATAAATTTCTGTTGAAATTTTAAATAATTACTTTAATATTTTCACTTCCCTTGTAATCCAATCTGTCTTTCCCTGCACAGATGCAGCCTAATGTGCTGAATATTTCCAGCATTTACACATGCACATATAAATTAGGAACAGGGGTACATTCAGCCCCTCAAAGCCGTTTCCCTATTTGATAAGATTATGGTTGATCTGATTGTGGGCTCAATTCCAGTTTCTGTTTTCTGATTTTCTTTCTTTCTTTCACCCTCCTTCTGACATTGATTTCACTCGCATTAGTTTGCACACCCTTCTGCAGTTTATTTCTCAGTCCTTCAATCTGATTGTAAAGGAGCTATCTTGTTCACTCAGATCCCAAATACAGCATTTCCCCTCACTGCACTGCTTTGAGCTTACACTTTCAGCAATTTAGCAGGTAAAACTGTTTTGAGCTGATGGTACAGGAGCAAATCTAATTAATAATAATTGCCTTGCCACAGCAAAACCTAATTCAATATCAAGATAAGCCCAAAGGCCAGCGGTGGCACATTAAACTTCTGCATGGCTGTAAAAAATTACGACAATGAAAAAGGAAACTGGCTGCCCATTATACTCCCTGCCCAATTGTATATCGCCCATTTTAACCCCCAGTGAAGTTGAAAGTTCCACCCAAGGAAACATGGATTCATTTTAAGTAGGAAAAGATATAACTTCATGCAGTGGGTAGTGAACATGTGGAACTGTCTATCCAGGGAGGGAGTAGAAGTCTAGGATCTTAATAAATTGTAAGGGGTGATAAATACATTTTTGACAAACAGGTCTATTGAATGATCCAAAAGGCAAAAAGGACAAGCCCAATGATACAAACTGTTGATCCTGTATATGTTCATATGTTTCTAAAGGCACTGAGACATGTTGGTTTGGGCTCACGTAAGTATACCTGGTACCGTCAGGAGACCATTGTTATTGAAGTTTGAGTCTATCCTCTAACTTACTATGAGCAACACCACTGAAGATCCATTTTTGGCCTACAACAGGCATTAAACTGCTCATTAAATTATTCTACACTTAAAAGATCTTAAAATGGACATATGTTGTTTTACAGTCATTAGCAGCATAAGTACAAGTTAGAGTGGAAGAAAGGGAGAGACTAACCAAGATTTTTCAAAATTCTTTAATTAGAATATATTCTGAAGGATTGCAGGCAAATTGTTACACTTCTGTCCATAAAAGAAGGAAATCCACATAATTAGCAACTATTTAGTTCAGCTCAAACATTTTTTGCCAATTGGAGGGAAATAATCAAAGGAAATAATTAGAGTTAAAATAAATACTTAGAAAGACATAGACAGATAAGAAATCACCATGAACTGGGTAAGACTTACCTGGCAGATGTTTTTTTTTAGAGAATAATGGAAACTACAGACAGGGCATCTGCTACAGATGTAATTAATGTGGCCTTCCAGAAAGAGGTTCATGAAATGTCATTAAACAAATTGGTTGTGAAAAATACACCCCATGGCTTTTCTGTTAGTATCAGTATTCAAACGGTGGAGGCCAGAGTAGGGGGAAGAGGGAGGGGTTAAGAGGTTGGCTGGCATCATCTATGTCGTTGGTTGAATTTTTTTTGCTAAAAATAATTAAAATTGCATTTAAGCTGATGCAATCAATCACCCCCCCCACCTCCCTTTCTCCACCATCACTGCAATACTGGACATCAGGAGCAAAAGGTGCCCAGGTTCCCAATGCTGATATGACATTAATAAAAGGAACAAAGAACTTTGGAGCAGGAATAGGTCATTCAGCCCTTTGAGCCTCCTCCACCATTCAAAATAACAATATGTAAGATGATGCAACTCTGGAACTTAAATATTACAAACATGCGGCCGATAATAAAAATAGGTGGGCACTCAAGAAAGGTGGAAAATCCTGGCCAGTTTAACTCCAGAAGTCATTTAACTCATTTTCTATTTTTACTTAGTTCTGTTGAAGAGTCATACAGACTCGGAACGTTAACTGTGTTCCTCTCCGCAGATGCTGCCAAACTCGCTGAGTTTTTCCAGGTATTTTTATTTTTGTTTTGGATTTCCAGCATCTGCAGTTTTTTGCTTTTAACTCCAGAAGTCATCTTTCCAATATTTATTGAAAATGCTTCTGTGACAACAATCAGACACCCTAGATCATGTTAACAGTGCATAATTAATGTCAGTCTCTTTGCTCTGATTTCACACTGATTACCGATTGTGTATGTATTTTGTGTCTTTTTAAATCTAACTGCAACTGGGTATTTCTTGGAGGATGGACCACCAGTTGAAATTACCAAGTAAATTAGATAAATAGAAAACGGCTGAACAGAACATCTCTAAGAGCGGATAGTTTACATTTAGAATAATTACTCATGGTTTCCATTTACTTTGACCTTAGCCACTCTTAGTATATCTCCTGAGGATTACGACACTCATGATTTTAAAGGATGCAAATCGTACTTCCAAATTATTTTGTTACTGAACTGTCTATTGTACTTACATATACAGTAACATTTTAAGTGCAGGTTGTCATTACCTATTCTGAAAACTCAACTCAGGCAACTGCAGACTTCAGAATGACAAATGATACAGGATAATCCTTTTGCTGGAAGGAAATGCACCAGACAAATAACATTTCTGAAAGACTCCATTGCTTTGATCTAAAGGTGTAGCTCTCTAACATTCAGTCCATTAGGAACTTTTAAAAACCTCTAATTTAATATGCAAATTGAAACTCACTGTTTGACAATTTGCAGCTCATTGAAAGACCGTGGTTCAAGTTTTTACTTTAAAAATGGTCATGATCTGGACTTCTACAACTTCACCTATGTATTTCAGGGTAGCTTTAAGAGGCATTATAAACACATTGTATTCAAGTTTCTATCAATAGCTTTATCATGGGGACCAAGCAAGAAAGAATTTCGCTTTCTACCCCCCACCCCCAAAAGCCGTTATCTGTTGCGACAATGCGACTGGCACGCAAGTTCCCTGTTCTAAGGTTACACCCTGACCAATGCTCCTCAGCATATCTACTCTGTCATCTGCATTCAAGGTAGAACCTGTACTGATAGTCATTGAATGGTCACAACACAAGGAGCTATTCAGCCTGTTGAGCTCCTCGCTTGAATATTTTAGCTTGACTCAGTTCCCCACGCTTTTTCCATAACCCTGAAAATATTTTCCTTTTAGGTGCTTAACAAATTCCGTCAAAAGCCACAACTGATACTGCCTTCACCACCTTTTCACGAAGTGCATTCCAGATCATTAACACTTGCTGCATTAAGAAGTTTTTCACCTGTTGCCTTTGATTTTTTTGCCAATTACTTTATGTATTCTATCTAGACCCATCACAATATTAAATCTTCTCTCAACCTTCTCTAAGGAGGAACCCCAACTTTTCCAATCTATGCACATAACTGTAGCCCCTCAGTAAATAGCTATGCTTTCGCATTTACCTTCCCTTTTAATTCTGTTTATTTGCTAAAGTTCATAGTTTGTGTTTGTTGATATATTTGTAGTTAAGATGTCCTCACTTGCACATCCAGCACCTGCAGCTAACATAGGACAAGGATTCAGATGAGCCCTGTGCCAATCAAGGTCTGTAGTTCATGAAATCATCCTGATTCCAAGTAGATGCTGACAGCAAGAGTTCTTGCCTGATACTGGCACACATTGAAAACTGGCAGGCAGATTGCCCAAGATGGGATGACAATGGGTGATATTCAATTTTTAAAATTCTTTCATGGGTTGTTGGCATCACTGGCTAGGCCAGCTGCCAAGGAACTATCATATTTTTTCTAATATTATTCTGGGATACATTACAGCAGGCGTGTGTGTGTCTCTAATTTAATTAAACTAGAGACAATTAGATTGCAATGTTTAAATTATCAAAGAAGTGAGGTGTAAAACAGGCATTTGAAATGGAGATAAATAAGCTAGGACAAGGTCTCAGCAGAGACGGTGTGAATAGAATTTGCATTTTTAGATAAGTGGAGAAGTGTTTGATTTTCAAAGGGACATGATAAGATAAGTAAAGCAAAATGATTACATTTATTTTCCCCAAAAGTGCTGCCATAATGATAACATGAAAGTTTGTTATATTCTGGGAAAAGTAACTTCTAAAGACAAGAGGAAACAATGGGATTTACAGATCAAAAAGAGGGAAATATATTTCAAGGAGGATGGAAGGCCGTGAGAAGTGTGGCTGAGAGAGATCTTGAATGGGGAACCATGTGAAACAGATTTGGGGAAAAAGCCTCTAGCCACCCTGCAGAACTTTGCTGTTCCAGTAACCAAAGTTGTGTTAAAAGCCTTTGAATTCAACTTTCCAGTGAGTGCTTGTGGTAATATTGCTGGATGACTTTATAAATTCAAAATCTATTTAGACTGTTGCCTTAAAGGGGGTATGTAGTTGAGAGTCTGGTGAAGGAGAAATTTTGGGAACTGTTATAACTGTGTAACTGTAATCTTGTGTGTGTGTTTAAGTTTTTTCTTGTTTTGCTAATAAATGTTTTAATTTAATCTTTAAAATCTCTAAAGGTGGTAGTGGACTCAT
Organism: Cetorhinus maximus; assembly: GCF_964194155.1. NCBI lineage: Eukaryota > Metazoa > Chordata > Chondrichthyes > Lamniformes > Cetorhinidae > Cetorhinus > Cetorhinus maximus. Next base: position 137,692,029 of record NC_135884.1, on the reverse strand, counting down.
TACTTCTGACTTCAGTGCACAAGCCATCTCATAATAAATACAAGTTGCAAAATCATTGTGATAGCATGGCCAAGTTTTGCTTGTGTATTTGGTCAGCCTGGCAAATGTCACCTGCCATATCATAATAGCATTTTTATTGCCCATCCCTAATTGCCCTCGAGAAGGTAGTGGTGAGCTGCCTTCTCGAACTGCTTAGTCCATTTGGTGTAGATACACCCACAGTGCTGTTTGGGAGGGAGTTCCAGGATTTTGACCAAGTGACAGTGAAGGAACAGTGAGAGTTCCCAGTAAGGATGGTGTATGCCTTGGAGGGGAGCTTGCAAGTGGTGTTTTCATGCATCTGCTGCCCTTGTCCTTCTAGGTGGTAGAAGTCACGGGTTTAGAAGGAGCCGTGGTGAGCTGCTGCACTGCATTTTGTAGATGGTACACACTGCTGCCACTGTGCATCGGCGGTGCAGGGAGTGGATGCTGGAGGTGGTGGATGGGATGCCAATCAAGCGGGCTGCTTTGTTTTGGATGGCGTTGAGCTTCTTGAGTGTTGATGGGGCTGCACTCAGTCAGGCAAGTGGAGAGTATTCCATCACACTCCTGACTTGTCTCGTGTAGATGGTGGGCTGGCTTTGGGGAGTCAGATGGTGGGTTACTCGCCACAGAATTCCCAGCCTTTGACCTGCTCTCGTAGCCACAGTATTTATATGGCTAGCCCAGTTCAACTGCTGGTCAATGGTGACCCCCAGGATATTGATAGTGGGGGATTCAGCAATAGTAATGCCATTAAATATCAAAGGGAGATGGTTGAATTCGCTCTTCATTGGTTGATGGTCATTCGTGCCACATAAGTGCTAGGCAATGTTACTTGCTACTTATCAGCCTGGTCTGAACGTTGCCCAGAGCTTGCTGCAAATGTACACTCTGCTTCAGTATCTGAGGAGTCATGAATGGTGCTGAACATTGCACAATCAAGGAACATCTCCTCTTCTGACCTTACGATGGTAAGGTAATTGATAACGCAGCTAAAGATGGTTGGGCCTAGGACACGACCCGGAGGAACTCCTGCAGTGAAATCCTAGAACTAAGATTATTGGCCTTCAACAACCACAACCATCTTTCTTTGTGTTAGGTATGACTCCAACCAGTGGAGAGCTTTCCTCCTGATTCCCATTGACTCCAGTTTTGCTAGGGCTCCTTGATGCTGCAATCAGTCAAATGCAGCCTTCACGTCAAAGGCAATCACTCTCACCTCACCTCTCGAGTTCAGCTCTTTTGTCCATTTTTCGACTAAGGCTGTAATGAGGTCAGGAGCTGAGTGACCCTGGCGGAACCCGAACTAAGCATCAGTGAGCAGGTTGTTTTTGAATAAGTGCTGCTTGATAGCACTATTGATGACACTTTCCATCGCTTTGCTGATGGTCGAGAGTAGACTGATGGGGCTATAATTGGCCAGGTTGGATTTGTCCATTTTCTGAACAGGACATACCTGGGCAATTTTTCACATTGCCAGGTAGATGCAAATGTTGTAGCTGTACTGGAACAGTTTGGCTAAGGGCACAGCTAGTTCCGGAGCACAAGTATGCAGTACTATTACTGGAATGTTGTCAGGGCCCATAGCATAAGAATGTAAGAACATAAGAAATAGGAACAGGAGTAGATCATTCGGTGCCTCAAGCCTACTCCGCCATTCAATAAGATCATGGCTTATCTCGTGTTTCGATTTCCACATTCCCGTCTAGCCCCGATAACCTTTGATTCCCTTGCCTAACAAGAATCTATCTCCCTCTGCCTTAAAAATATTCAATGACCCCGCCTCCACCACCTTCTGAGGCAGAGAATTCCAAAGTCAGACAACCCTCTGAAAGAAAAAAATTCTCCTCATCTCTGTCCTAAAAGGGCAACTCCTAATTTTAAAACAGTGCCCCCTAGTTCTGGACTCAGCCACAAGAGGAAACATCCTTTGCAGTATCCAGTGCTTTCAGCTGTTTCTTGATATTTCATGGACTGAATTGAATTGACCAAAGACAGGCATCTGTGATGCTGGGACCTCAGGAGGCAGTGGCGGAGATGGATCACCCACTCAGCACTTCTGGCTGAAGATTGTTGCAAATGCTTCAGCCTTGCCTTTTGCACTGATGTGGTGGGCTCCCCCATCATTGAGGACGGGGATATTTGTGGAACCTTCTAATTAGTGATGTTATTCTTCCTGAGCAGCAGGGCATTAAAATCTACCAATGGCAGTAATACAGTGAGAGGAAGGAAGATTATCATTCTACAGTCTGTTAAACATACTTAACCAGGATTACTACTGAGAGTATAATTTGTTAACAGGGAACAGAGATTAATGGGAGCTTTCATGGCCATGGAAATGATGATAACAACTATTAGGATTGTCAGGCCATGCCAGTGTTAACAATTACAAAAATTGTATGAGGTGTGGGTTGATCCTTTGACTGCCTTAGCTGCTTCCTCCCAAAGTAGTGATACATCATTTTTTGTTTAAATGACCTTCATTCCGCCCCACATTAAGAACTATTTTGAAGTAGCATAGTTCCCTAATTTGTGATTGTTTTTTCTCACCAGTTTCCCCCTCTCCTCACAAAGGTTTTGGTTCCTTGAAATTTCTCACAAGACCCCCTTACAGTTGAATGTCCAAGTGGCTATTATTCATCTGAAAACCTTAAGGTTGAACAGGTTGTTGGTGGGTGATTTACCATAAATATCATTTTAAAAATGATAAATCAAACCCACCCAATTAACATATGAACCTCCTCCCAATCATTATTATAGAAACAGTTATCAATAGTATGATATCAATATTAATAGGTGATACCTCCCCAACAACAATCAGGTTCTGATGGAACCATTCCACACTAGATCTCATCGCAGCCTTGATCCAAATGTGGACCCAAGAGCTGAATGCCAGATAAGTAAGTGTAGCTGTCCTCAACATCTTAGGGTGTGCACGTCACTGGCAAGACCAGTGTTTATTGTCCATCCTTCATCACAAATTTTGATAGAACAAGTGCCTAGAGGTAACAAAGACATGGATAAGTTGAGGCAGGGGGAGAGACAAGCAATATTATGGAGGTGGCAGCAGTTGGCAGTCTTGGTGATAGAGAGGATAGCAGGTTGGAATCTCAGTTCAATGTCTTGCAGAACACAAAGGTTCTGAACAGTCTGGTTCAGTCTCAGACAATTACCAGGGAGGATAGTTGATGGCAGAAACACAGTTTGCACAGAAGACCAAAGAAAATAGCTTAATATGAGGAAATTTCTGCTCATCCAAGGCTGGATGTCAAACAAACAACATGACAAATCAAAGGCAATGGAGGGGTTGAAGGAGGCGATGAGGCAGAGCTGGGTGACGTTGGTATACATGTGGCCCTTGGCATTGCGTTTTTGGATAATGCTTTTTTCTTTATTCTGATGGGATCCAGGCATTACTGGAAAGGCCAGCATTTATTGCAAATCCCTAATTGCCCTTGAACTGAGTGGCTTGCTAGACCACTCCAGAGGGCAGTTAAGAGTCAACCACATTGCTATGGATCTGGAGTCACAAGGACAGCAGATTTCAAAGCTAGTGAAATGATCAATGATAGTTTCATGGTGACCACCATGAAACTGAGACTCTCGATTTATTAATTGAATTGAAATTCCTCTAGCTGCCATGGTGGGATTTGAACCCATGTCCCCAGAACATTAGCCTGGGCCACTGGATTACTAGTCCAGTGATAGTACCATTACGGCACCATCTCTCCTGTTAGCCGGGAGGAGTTGGTAGGTCAGAAATAGGAAGGGGCAAAGGTTAGATCCTTGAGTTACTACAGAGGTAATGGAGCAGGAAGTTAAGCAATGTGATTTTTTGACTATGACTAGATAGATAGGAATGGAACTAGGCCAGGGGCAGTCCCTCCCAGGTGGAAACAGAGGCAGAGCATTGGAGAATGCAGGACTTAATATAGATACTGCAACTTGTAATGGATTCACTCATGTTGCCTGTTACCAGCCTTGTGCTTAGTTTTTATATAATCCTCACTCAATCAGCTCCATGTTAATTATTGCACAATTGGCACCAAGTTGTTCTTTGTTCCCTATTGTCCTCATTCTGTCCATGAAAAACAGTAAGTCCATCTATTCATTTTTTAAAAAAAAGGCATATTTCTCTTGTCAGTGAAGTTATAATTCACACAAATTAAAAACACAAAGAATAATAAACATAAGTGACATAACACCAAGAGGCTGCCTCACATTCCACGGATCATTTTTCACAAAAAAGAGAACAGACAGAATACTTCCATGAGTGATGGTGAGTTCCAAGTGTTTAGTAACCAGCATGAAAGCCCATTAGAATCCACCGCTGGGATGTAGTTTGTTACAAAACACTGGCCATCATAAGCTGCCCTCTACACACTCATTTAACTGTGAAGTGGGTTCAGATAAGGAAGGATGCGGAGGTTTGCTTTTCAAAGCATGTAATGTGACAAATTCAGGTCAAGATCAAATTCGGCCTTCAGTAATGGACATGTTAAGAGATTTATTATTCCAAACATTACTGGCACTATCGGCACTCTACTACCCAATTAGTAATGATGTGCGCATTCCTCAGGAATTGAACCTTGTTTGACCAACCATCATAATCTCTCTTCCATCGTGATTACTTCCCTTGCACCCACTTGTCACTGAGGTCTCCTGTTCATTTTCAAACTTATATTTTTGAAAACCTGCAAACATTTAATCTTCTGTACGGAAATCCTATCAAACTGCTCCATCCTCGGGTTCTTATCCTTAACACTCTTATCATGTGAATGTTACTTCAATCCATGTTGAGTTAGCTGATGTGGTTTAAAAGTATTGGGGTCTTGCCAGTCAGAGAACAACTTAAAAGAGTTCAGCACAGTTAAGCTGGGTATGTCAAGTGTTAATTGGGATGGTCGCTGCTGCTAGTGAATGGCAAGACTCCATACACAGAGGCTGGACATGGATTGTCGACGTGTCTGCCCTTTCATCCACCAACCAATCTCCCTATTTCTGAAGTCCTCCACCTCTTTCATCTCACACACACAAGCGCACCTCGTCTACCATCCGTTTATGTATCTGCTTGAATTATCGTACTTGGTTTAAAAGTGTCTCAAAGTGAACCCGTTGCATTTCGTAGCTCGCTTAATTAATCCGATTCAAAATGACGGATTTATATTTATACACGAATCCAATAACTTCTCATGTGAACATTTCTATCAGTCCTCCAGATACCGTTTGGAAAGAACATGTACTTCTGTAGCTAACGCCTTGTGCAAGGAGCTGCTTCTCGTCCAAAGTTAATTTATGACCTAAACTAAAAACACCACCAGCAATTCACCTCCTGACTTAAGGAGTCCAACCCAACAACATGTGCTAGGGATTAAAATCGGCTGGCTACCTTTTTACTGCAAAATGCCCATTTGGAATAATCTTTTAGGGCCCCCTCAATCTCCTTTACACAACAAAATACTCACATCGTATTTATCTCCTTTCACACGGAGACTCTTGGTAACTCCAGGCAGGGGCTGCAGCACTAAGCAGCAGAGGAGGGCAGCCGCTAGGAAACTTTGCAGGGAAGTTCTACCGCGATCCATTGGAGATTTGTTCCCCTCCCCACACACACACACACATACACACACGTTCAGGCGGCGGTGTATTAGGATAAAGAGCAACAGCAGCTCATGGAGCCAAACTTGCAAAAAGTGTTGCAGCAGCGAGTCCAGCCACAAAAACGGTGCAGAGCAGATCCTGCTGGTGAAGTCTTGCGCTTTTCTTTCATTAGATATTCACGCCTCCCTTCCACGCACTAACTGTCTTTACCCTAATATTAACCAGATATTTTTAGATGTGTGCAAGCGTATTCTCATGCGGCGGTTTGTCCACACGCACCGGCTGACTGCCTCTCGGATTACAATTTGAAAAGGGATGAGATAAACTGCAGTATCCGAGTGCCTAGAAGCCCTCGCTCGCACCCCATCTCACCCACAGCTGTTTAAAATAAGCAGCTGACCCGTGTTAGTAAAAATCCCAATAAAGCAGCTTGGAGTATGGGAAAAATAAAACAATTTTGACAAAGTGACTGTAAACATAAATCCGAAGTAAAAATTCACAGGCATCGAATATTTATATTCCAATAGGATTAATTTCATTGTGACAAAGGAGGGGGGCGGGGTAAAAACTTTTTGGAGGAAAAACGCAGTGGGGGAGAAAAGAGGGCGGAATTGCAGGAAAACAAAGATTAAAAATTAGATCAGCGTTTGACAGTGTCAAATAAAAAACCAGATACCCCACCGATGCTGTATGCAAGTGTCACTCATCCTGTCTACAGCTCCTCCGACCTTTCCCCCCAATCAGATGGTGCATCTGTCCTAATGGACCGACAAGGATTAATTGTAAAGAACAGTTTGTTAATTAAGTCAAGTGAATTCATGGGCCAGTTGTCTATATCAATGGCTTGGAATGGAGGCACCAAATGTATGGTTGCTAAATTTGCTGATGACACAAAGATTGGTAAGAAAGTAAGTTGTCAAGCGGAGGTAAAGAGATATACAAAGGGATATAGACAGGTTAGGTGAGTGAGCAAAAATACGGAAGGCAAAGCAGATCAAGAGAATGTTGGACATGCAGATGAACCCAGTTGAAGGCATTGCTTCACAGTGGGATTATGAAAATAACAAGTGGAAGAAATGAATATACACTGGAATTCTTAACAGTTACTCATTTAACATTTCAAATATGAGCCCATGTGTGTTCAGGAGTTTAACCTAACCAAGAGTTAATCTGTAAATTCGATAATAAACTTGACTGGTTTACGTGAAAAAAAAATTTGGTAGATGGAGGGTAATGTGGGAAAATATGAACTTGCCCACTTTGGCAGGAAGAATATGTTATGAACATTTTATAATTTTCACAATATTATTGTGAAGGTATGTTGATAGTGGGGTTTGGATAGTTTCTCTATGTGGATGTGTTGGGGGGAGGGAGATTTAATTGAATTGGATGCAACTGGTCTGGAGCTTTTGCCTTATCAAGAGGGAAGCTGGGTTTGAAATGCTAAATGTGTAAACATGGCTGAAGCTTTAGAAGGTGAGGTTTAAGGAACATTTAGATAAACCAGAGCAGTTGACTTTCAAAGAGATGGTAAGATGTTACACTTAGCCATAAGAAGCTAAGCCAAACAGTGTGTTTGTTTTTCCCAAAGGTTGCTGATAATGAGTACTATGAAAGATTTATGTTATGAGAAAAGTTGCAAAGACATATTGGAACAATGGAATTTACATCTTAAAAAGGGAGAAACATGTATAAAAGAGATGAAGTTATGTGTAAGGGAGAAGGCATTCTAAGATCTAACACATGTGTGAAAAGCCTCCAGCCTCTGCATCAAGTTGCTGTCTACAGGAAGCGAAGTTAAGAAAACTCACTTTGAATATCCCTGTCCAGGATAATGTGTGCTTTGTCTGGGTCTGTTGAAATCTATTTTGTTTTGCTGTTGCTTTAACAGAGGTGTTAGATTAATTAGGGGATTTAGGAGTTATTATAGTAGTAATTTGTGGATTTATGTATGTGCTTAAAATCTTTTCTTCTATTAATAAATGTTTAATTTTTTTGTTAAAAAAAACCTCTAAGACTCAGTGGACTTATTACTGCTGAATTCAAGGCACGCATCTTGAAATAAAATACAAATTGCAAAACAGTTGTGGCAGCTGTTTCAAGTTTCCCTCTGGGATTTGAGCAGCTTGGCATTTACCACCTACTGCCATAACAAATACAAAAGCAGTATATTACTTAAATGGAAAGAGACTGTAAAACTCAATAGCACAGACGGACCTGCCTATCCTGGTACATGAATCACAAAAAGTTAATATGCAGGCAAATTAGAAAGGCAAATGAAATGTTGGTGTTTATTGCAAGGAGAATCAAATACAAAAATAGGAAGTGTTGCTACAACTGTACAGGGCATTGGTGAAACCGCACCAACTTTGGTCTACTTGCATAAGAAAAGATATAGTTGCATTAGGAACACTTCAGAGAAGGTTCACTTGACTCATTCCTGGGATGAAGGGGTTAATTTGAGGAACGGTTGAGCAGATTGGGCCTATATCAATTAGAGTTTAGAAGAATGAGAGGTGATTTTATTGAAACACATAAGGTCCTGAGGGGGCCTGATAGGGTGGATGATTAAAGAATGTTTCTCTTTGTGGGGGAGTCTTGAACTAGGGAACACAGTCTAAAAAAAATTAGGAGTCTTCCATTTAAGACTGCGATGAGGATTTTTTTCTCTCTGAGGCAATGACCATCTCCAACAAAAGAGAGAATCTACCCTTGACATGCAATGGCATTACTATTGCTGAATCCCCAACTATCAGCAGCCTGGGGGTTACCATTGACCAGAAACTGAACTGGACTAGCCATATAAATACTGTGGCTACAAGAGCAGGTCAGAGGCTTGGAATTCTGGGGAGAATTGCTCACCACCTGACTCCCCAAAGCACAACGCACAAGTCAGGAGTGCGTGATGAGACAAAAACTTACCTAAAGTTTAAAGTAGAGTCGGAGTTCGGAAACTTCAGTTCCCAGCAGGCTCGGGACTTCTGCACATGCACTGGCTGGGAAAGGGCCACAAATATACAGTTTGCTCATTTTTACGTTTTTCAGCTGGGAACTGGCCCTGCGCACATGCACAGAGGAAAAAAGAATAAGAAAAGTGAAACAGTGCGAAACTGCAGGCAGATGGCCTGCGGAGCAGGTGTCCCAAGGAGCAGGACACTGGGAGGGGGACATGGAGAAGGTCCCAAACAAAGAAGATGATTGCAAACCAGGGAGTGGGGCAGATACAGCTCCCAGAAGAAGGTCCCAGGTAAGGGATAAGGACAGAGTTCAGAAACAGATCCTGTTAAGTAAAAAAAAGGAGCAGAACAATAGGTCCCAAATTAAAGAGAGCTGCCGGGAACAGGCTTGAAGCAAAATGGGCTTGAAAGAAGCCCTGATGATCCAAGAGGGCAGTCAAAGGTTGGTGACTCCATGCTTTGGGCTATAAGGGCAAAGGTTGTCCTCTGGAGCAGTGCTGTTCTGCTTGGCACGGCCGAAGATCTGAATGTGTGCTTGGAAGATGAAGCTTGAGTGTACGTGGAGATCCAGAGGAAAGGAATCTCTAATGGTGAGACTGAACCCCTGGAGGTGGATCCTGGTTGAAGCCATCTGACTGGGAGCGACGTTTGAGAGAATTCCAAAGTGCGTAATTCAAATGTAGAGACTGGAAACTCTCGTGAGAAAGACAGAGTTTCAGTAAGACCAGTTGGCTCATGATGTGACAAGCGCTGTTGAGAAATCCATAGAAACTGCTTTGGTTGCATTTGGAGTATTGAGCATGGTGTGTCTGACCACAGTTTTCCAGTTGGTTCACATGTACCGCATACTTATCCTGAATCTTAGAGTATAGGACAGATATGGTAAATTGTGTTATCTTTCCAAATTTATGTGTCTGTAAAGATAGAGCTGGGTTGAAGGAAGAGTGAATATTTGAATCATTTTCTTGTGTTTGAATTGAGGTCTTTCTAACCTTTTTGCCTGGTGTAATGCAGTTCATTTTTCTTGTTCCATAAATGTTTTATTCTTTGCGTTAAAAGTTCTTCAGCAAGCTCCTGTGAATTTGTTCATTAACTTACCTCCACGTTTTCTAAAAAATATAAGTTAGGATCTATCGAGTCAGGTTTCACTCCGGGATCTGACTCGCCCAACTGGAATAGGAACAATTGTGATGGAATACTCTCCACTTGCCTGGAGGAGGGCAGCTCCAACAAGAAGCCTGACGCCATCCAGGACAAAGCAGCCTGCTTGATTGGCACCCCATCCACCACTTTACACGTTCATTCCCTTCACCACCAGAGTTGCAGCGGTGTGTACCCTCGAAGATACTCTGCAGCACCTCACCAAGGCTTGTTTGACAGCACCTTCCATACCTGTGACCTCCACCACCTAGAACGGCAAGGGCAGCAGATGCATGGGAACACCACCACCTGAAAGTTCCCCTCCAAATCACATCCCATCCTGACTTGGAACTATATTGCTGTTGTTCTTTCACTCCGACTGGATCAAAACCCTGGAACTCCCTTCCTAACGGCACTTTGGGTGTTTCTACAACACATGGACTGCAGCAGTTCAAGAAGGCAGCTCACCACCACCTTCTCAAGGGCAATTAGGGATGGGCAAGAAATGCTAGCCTAGCCAACGATGCCCACATCCCATGAACAAAAAATTAAAAAAGGGTTGTTAGTCTGAGGACTCCTCTTCCCTAGAAAGCAGTGGTGGGTCATTGGATATATTCAAGGCTGAGTTATATTTTTGATCGACAAGGGAGTCAAGGGTTATGGGGTGCAGAGAGGAAAGTGGAACTGAGGCCACAATCAGGTCAGCCAAAGATTTTATGAAAAGGCGAAGCAGGCTCGAGGGGCCGAATGGCCTACTCCTCCTAATTCTTGTGTTCTTGTAACACAGTTTTTGTGTCAATGTGATACAGCTTTCAAACAACTTCAGTTTAGAATTCCTAATCTGAGGCTGCTGTGAATTTGGGCAAATAGTTCATCCTTGGATAACCTTGAAAAGTACAAACATAACCCACACAAGGCCATCGTCTAAAACTGTACTTTTAAACATTCCAACCATTTGCTAAACTGGCAATTTTACCTCAGGAAAACACAGTAGGATAATGCTATAGATTTTACCAGATGGTGAGTGGAAACTCTGCATGTGAGTTTAAGCTGGCATAGGCAATCTCTCAGAAGTAACATGACAGGCCCTGGGATGTAGTACTAACACCAAAGTTATGTTGCTGCTTTTATATCAATGCACATTCAAACACCTCATAAATCAATAGGTAAATGACAGTAAAACTGTCACCTTGTATCTGAGGAAGCAAATGCATTAATCTAGTGTCTTTGTAACCTTTTTATAAAGACCATTGGCACTTTTGAGGGTAAGCATCATTTTGACCATATAAATTTGAAATTTGTTCTCAAAATGTGCGTGACACTGCAAAGGTTGCGTTTATTGTCATTACCTATTTGCAGGCTGGGGGATACTGCTGAAATAACCTCAGCAAGTGGTGCATCTGTAGTTTCTTCATACTATAGCCAGTGGCAGGGGCATCAATCAGAGGATTGCTTTGTTGTGGTTGGCATTTGAGTTTTTTAAATGTTCTGGCTGCACCCATGCAAACAAGTACTGACTATCTTGACCTAAGCCTTGTAGATGGATGAATGGCATTGAGGGGCCAGATGCCTAGCTAGTAATTACAGAGCACCAAGCCTCTACCCTACTCTTGTGGTCAGTGTGTTACTATGACCGGTAGAGTTAAACTTATGTTCAATGATAGAGGTGCTCAAAACTATGAGGGGTCTGGACAGAGTAGATAGAGAGAACTGTTCCCATTGATGGAAGGGCCAAGAACCAGAGAACACTAATTTTAAAATGATTAGCGAAAGAACCAGAGGTGACAGGTGGAAAAAACGTTTTTACGCAGTGAGTGGTTAGGACCTGGAATACACAGCCTGAGATTGTGATGGAGGTAGATTCAATGGTGATGTTGAAAAGGGAATTGGATAAATAGCTGCAGAGAAAAGATTTCAGTGCTATAGAAAAAGGCAGTGGGACTAGCAAGCTGCTCCTACAAAGAGCTGGCACAGACATGATGGGCTGAATGGCCTCCTTCTGTGTTGTAACCATTTTATGATTCTATGCTTCTACAATGATGATCCCGCGAACATTAATGGTGGTGAACTCAGTGACGGAGGTGGCCTTGAGGGACAGGGAGAAATGGTTGGACGTTTTTTTTTTCATTCAAGTTGGTCACTTTTGGCACTTAATGCAGACTTTACCTGCCGCTTGTCAGACCCAACCTGGATGTTATCCAGCTCCTGCTGTCATTGGGCTGCTTCAGTATTGGAGGAATTGTGAATGGAGCTGAATCATCAGCAAACAAATCAAACTTCTGGCCATATGCCAGAGAGGAGGAGGTCCAGTTAAAACAACTGAACATGTTCACTACCCTGCAGCAATGTCCTAGGGCTGCAACTAACAGCCTCTGAGAACTGCAACCATTTCCTTTGTGCCAGTTATGACTCCAATCTGCGGAGGGATTTCCTTTGACATCCAATGACTTTAGTTTTGCTAGGGTTCCTTGGCGCTGTATTCAGTCGGATGTTGCCTTGATGTTGAGGGAGTCACATCCCATGAATGAATTTTTAAAAAAAAATCTCTTTCAAGGCTTTTGTCATTAAAATAACATAGATTACTGGGTAATATGATATACATGCTTACAATTATGAAAGGATGCAAAAAGTAGGTAGAAGTAGGCTTGTCTGCAATTGTTGAAAGGTCCAGATGGGGTGGGGGTCATAGGCACAAGACGAGATGTAAGAGATTTAGAACAAAGAGCAAGAGAAAATTCTTTACGGAGGGAGTTGAGGGTCTGGAATTCTGTTCCCGTATTTGTGGTTAAGGCAGAAACTATGTCAACATTCATAGGTGGATGAAATGAAAAGGTGATGAAGAGATATGGGAAGAGGGTGGGTAAATGTGATTAGAAGTATTTGCTTGTATGGAGGGTAAACACTAATCTGTATTTGTTGTTCTCAGTTACCTGTTTGTGTTGTACCTTCTACTTATTTATATGTATGTTATTCAAATCTTGCATCTGTGCCTAAATCAAGGCTGAGAAGGTGAGGAGCTGAATGGCTCTGCCAGAACTAAAAATAATGCATTTGGTGAGCAGGCAATGTGTGGGATGGTGTCATTTGATGATACTATTGACGATTGGGAGGCTGGGAGGACAGAAATTGGCTGGGTTTGGTTAATCTCGCTTTCTGTGAATATGACACAGTTCAACCATTGCCTCTGAAGAAGGGTGATACAGACTCGAAACATTAACTCTAATTCTCGCTCCACAGATGCTGTTAGACCTGCTGAGTTTTTCCTGCATTTTCTGTTTTTATTTCAACCATCATACACTTGGGTAGAAGTCAATGTTTTAACTGTACAGGAATAGGTTGATGAGCAGACCAGCTAGCTTTAGTATATAACATATTGACCCAGTGATTGTAAGGTAGAGCAATATGTCCATATTTCTTTAAGTTTGGCAAATAAATAAATATCGGACCACCAGATGCTTTTCTATGGCAGCTGTGCATCTTGAAACAAACCAACAAACTCATGAAAAATACATAATCCCTTGCACACTCAGGTAGCTTCCATAAGTTTATGGCCTGGCCTTAGATATTCTCATGGGTGCAGTGATGCTAATCACTTCCATAAACTGAACACCTGGACTGTCCAATATCTAAATAAATGATACCCAGGTTTGTAACAATAATATTGTCTTGTGAACTGAATTGAATGTTCATGTTTTTGCACGTTCTCACGTTTTCATGTTCTTCACTCTGTTCAAAAGCAAATTGAAAAAACACTTGGTGAGATGAGACCAGATTTAAAAAAAAAAAACTTTACTTTATTTCACAGTGAACAAACATAAAGATCAATTTAAAATCACATTCATTTAGTCCAATCAGTACAACTGGCCTTTGTGTGGATATGTTAGGCTTTCCCGCATCAGTAGGTTGTTTTAATTCACTAATTTTTAATTACTCTCCCCACGTGTTAAATTTCTGAACCTTACCAAAGTTTAAATCGCAGATTTCTATTTACAAATCCTGCCTGACCTTTAAGCCTTTGATTAACCTGCCTCTTCTTTTATCACTCTGTATTCACAGATGAAAGGGGTTAGAGCCTTCCCAATGTCACCGGTGTGAAGGTGCTTATCGATTGCCAAAACGGGCTGATATAATGTTTCCCCATAGACGGTAAATGATATGGCAATGTTAAAGCTTATGTTTCCCACATTACAACAGCGGTTACTTTTTCGAAGTACCTCTTTGGCTGTAAAGTGCTTTGGGGTGTACTGAACTCATGAAAGGTGCTAGATAAATGCAAGTCTTGACTTTATTCTTGGTTTACTTAGCATTTTGAACAGCTGTCATTTCAGTGCATTTTTAATGGATGTGAATACACTTTGCTTTAAAAACCCAACATTTAAAAATAACTTTTTTTTTTCCAAATCCTTTCTGTAGGAAGGAATGGTCAAAAATCCCAAAATATCACAGTAGCATTTTTTTTTGAACCAAAAGGATTATGAGCCTCACATTTTGAATGAGCATTACCCAGTGCAGGGCTGAGCCATAGAGACCAGGATGTCTAAAACTCAATTCCTAATTTATGCTGAGTTAGTTAATTGCAGTCAAGACTGTGGTAGAGAAAGTACAGTTGGTTTCCATCCCTGATTCCTGTCTAATGACTTCTGCCAGAAGGTATGCATATGCACGCATTGTTTTACAGCAGGATTTTTTTCATTTTTATCCATGGGATGTGGGCATTGCTGGCTAGGCCAGCACTTATTGCCCTTTAGAAGGTGGTGGTGGTGGTGAGCCACAGCCTTGAACTACTGGAACTTGGTATTAGTCTTACTTGAGAAATATTCCTTCTGACAGACCAACATGCAGCAACAATAAGGAGAAGTCAACAGGGCAGAGAATCTTATCTTCTAAATGGAAGAAGTGTGGTCTATTTCCACCTTGTGTGGGTGATAGTTTTGCAGACCCTGGAGTTCATATTATCCTGGGATAATTGCAGCCCTTCCCTACTTTTTTACATTTTCTTTATCCATTGATTTTCTCCCCTGCCCTCTGCTCTTTATGGCATTAACTCCTTGTTGGCTTATTGATAATTAGATAGCCTTTAGTGGCTTGAATTCGTGGCCATTTTTATAGGTGAGCTTAGACAGTGTGTTCATTCTCATCTGATATTTAGCCTGAAATTTCCATAGGCATTCAGTCAAGCACCCCCATAACTTTGGTCCATCGCAGCAGAGACCTGAGAAAGATGCTTGAAGTTTCCACACAAGTTATCAAGGGGTTACTAGATGGTGATCAGGAGCATGAAAACTGGCTAGTTTTTGTCTGTTTAATCCAGAGGCAGTTGAAGCCATTATTGTTATTCAGTTGAAGTCAGTGAACCCAACAAGCTGGAGATAGATCTGGGATCTTCATGGTCTGTAAATTAACCAACTGAGCTGTTGGATGTCCACTTTTGTTCGCTTTGTGGGTTTCAATCTCAGCTGCAAGGCTATATCTGAAATAGGGAGCAGTGCTGTTTGGACTTCCTTCAACTATTCCATATGATTAATTGTAAAGAATTTAAAACAGGTGTAAGTACTTTTACCGCAAATCAGTGATTTATGGAGAAAGATTGGTCTGCAACTAATATATGAAGCAGGAGATTCGACTACCTTACTATGTGGTTTTGAGTTCAACAGTTGCAATGTATTTGATCACAGCTTCAAAGAAAAGCCTACAATTGCCAGGCCCAAAGTATGTGAGCTGCATGTGCTCAACAAGACGGAACTAAACGTCCCAGTGGAACCATAACCCTTCTTGAAATTTGATCATGTATATTAATTGGGGAATACACTTAACTGGAGTAGGTTGCACTATTAAGTAATCCACGGTTTCCCCTCTCTTGATTGGATTTGCTGAGTCCTGCTCGAAGAGTACTTAAAAGCTGGTTTGGATAGGACCAGCTGTATATTGCTTCACTAACCTGCTGAAACTCTGGGGCTGCTTTTTCGTTTCTTTTCTTGCACCCATCGCCATTCCCTTTGGCCCTGGAAGACTAGCTCTTCTGGTCATTCAATCTCTCCTGTCTTTCACCCTATCACAGACCTTCCTTTTTGTCTTTGTCCCAGCCAGCCCTTGCTCAAAATCTATGGCATTTCAACTTTTCCTTGTTCTGATGAAAGGTCAGTGACCTGAAAAGTTAACTCTGTTTCTCTCACCACAGATGCTGCCTGACCTGTTCAGTATTTCCAGCATTTTCTGTTTTTATTTCAGAGTCCAGCAGCTGCAGTGTTCTGCTTTCCTGATTTTTAAAACCCTCCGCTTAGCCAAAACAGTGTCAGGTCACTTTATTCGCTGAGATAATCACATCATAGTAATATTTGACAAAAGTGCTGTGATAAAACATTGAGAGAGCCTTAGCACGAACTGATTTCTGAGATTCCTGTGAAGTTCTTGGCTGGTTTGAAGGAGAAGCAAACATGGTTAGAATGGATGACTTTTTTTAAAGGGTAGAGTAAATAAACATTTAAAGAATATAATGAAAGGTTATGGGGACAGCTTTGAAGCTGTGATCAAATACATCGCAGCTATTGCTTTGAATTTCTCTAGAAAAGAGCCCCATAGACAAGTTGGATTGAATGCTACCACCCACCACCACTTCTGTGCCGTAAACATCAACATCCCTGTCTCACGTTCAAACCCCTATAACGCTCTCCCCACCCCATCCTACATCAGAAATTCACACTAGTCCTATGTACTTGCCAGCACCCTCTGCTCCTTTGGCATGGGATTAATACTGTTTCTCCGCTCCCTCTGCTTCACCCATGGTGGCTATTCTTTCAGACATTATTACCCTAACTTCTGGAAATAGGTCCTTGAAACCTTTCCTGCTTTTTCTCTCTCAATTCCTAAAAAACCCTTCTCTCTGACATTGCCTTTTGCTTCCTCTCCCATTCTGCCTTACAATTCCTTCTAAGTTTCTTGTATGACTAGTAGTACAGAACACAAAATTGCAATCAAAATTAATACAAACTAGCTGAAAAGGGGGTTCTTTCTTCTACGCTGAGTACAGACCTAAACATAATTTTTTGCGCTGAAAAATGGAGTAATCTTATTCACTGGATTGACTTAAATGCTGTGATCTATGGCATCCTTATTGTAACAGTACTTGGTTAAATCCCCATCCCATGCCATTCCATCCTTCCCAGACAGAGAGGAATACGAATTAAGAGCAGCAATAGGTCATTCGGCCCCTCCAGCCTGCTCCTGAGCTGATCTGATTGTGGCCTCAACTCCACAATCTGCCTTACCCCCTCCCCCCAATAACCTTTGACTCTCTTATT
Organism: Cetorhinus maximus; assembly: GCF_964194155.1. NCBI lineage: Eukaryota > Metazoa > Chordata > Chondrichthyes > Lamniformes > Cetorhinidae > Cetorhinus > Cetorhinus maximus. The sequence goes on along the minus strand of NC_135884.1, from coordinate 137,675,012 downwards.
AGTCAAGAATCAATCTACCTCTGCCTTAAAATTATTCAATGATTTTGCCTCCACCATTCTCCAGGGAAGAGAGTTCCAAAGTTTCACGACCCTCTGAGAGAAAAAAAATTCTTCTCATCTCTATCTTAAAAGGGAGACCCTTTAATTTTAAACTGTGTCCCCTAGTTCTAGTCTCGCTCACAAGGGGAAACATCCTTTCATAGGTTTCAATAAGATCACCTCTCAATCTTCTAAATTCCAATGGATACAGGCCCAGCCTGTCCAACCTTTCCTCATACTTAACCTCATGCCATGCCATACCCATGCCATTACTTTACTTTTATATCATTCCCATCCCATCCTCCATTTCATCCCTCCCATTCCATTGCCATCTCCGATTCCATACCTCCCATGATTTCTCCCCCACCCCTTTGCCATTTTCCCTTCCCATACTGTTTACCACATCCACCTTCCATGCAGTTCGTCACCTATCCTTCATGCTGTTTCCCCTCCCCCCCACCTCCCCTTCATCCTTGTGATGTGCTTTGTTTGGTGAGGATATACTGCAAAACTCTGATCTGGCAATTGGTTAATTAAATATTTTAAAACTTTATTGTAACATTTGGGTACTTAATGTACCCAGGCACCACCCATCAAATGCAATCTGGTGCATCTGACCAATCAAAGCTGCGGAGACAGACAAAAACTGCACCTTATTATTATGGATTACAATCCCGTTCAGAGAGGGAAATCAATCCATCCCTTACAAGTATCAAATAAAGAGATGGTGAAATCTTTTCAGCCCTGTAGAGGAGGGGCAGGATCATGAGTAAAATTAGAAAACAGCCCATCGGCTTGGCTCCCCAATCTCTTCCCGCCTTTGAGCAATCTTGCCAGAGGCATGGTCAAATCGGCAGAAGCTACCTATCCAGTAGCAGTAGGTAGCCAATTACGACCATTAAGGGCATGATTGGGGGCTAGTTGATGGTGCCAGGGTCTTTTCAGTGTCAGACGAATCCCATGTTGAGGCCAGAGCCTAGCAGGCACCTGGAGATGGCCATCTGGTGGCAGATTCCCTGTTGATGCCTCCTCTCAATACCCCCATCACGCAGCCGCCAGGAGAGAAGGCTTAGCCTTAGCTACAACCAAACCTCTCAAGGCTTTCCCTCTTAACAATGAAAGCATTACAGCTGCGGGCACTCTTTTTATTAAGTTTTCAGAAGGCTTCAGAAATCGTTTCCACTTTGAGGTGCCCTTTCAGTCCCCTACCTGCCTCAGCAGTGCCCACCACTTATTGTAATGTTACTGCCCATCGAGGACTTTGGGATCTCTGATTTGGCATCCATCCACCATGATAAGTTGGATGGTGAACCCGAATACTGCCTTTTAATTGGCCACCTTCCAAATTCAGGACCCACATTTGATTCATAGGCAGAAAACTTTGAAAGCTGGTAAGGTTCCTCCCAGACTGCTTCATTAGGCTAGAGAGCAGCTTTTCATTGGGAGGACTCAAAATTCAAAACACACATTTTAAACCAATTTTCATCTTTCTTTATTCACCAAACATTGCTAAAAAATAAGATCTAAGTTCAGGACATTTTGTCTAGACATTCCCCTCCTCACTCAAATAGCAGTAAAGGACAGGATGTTGAGGTTGGCGAGCCGGGGGGTGGGGGGGTGGGGCCCGCTCGCTAACACGTAAAATGATGCAGGATGATGTCAGGCGGAACTCCCGATGTCACCCTGCGTCATTTCAATTTTCAGGCCGGCGGGAATGCAGCCTAATCAGCTGTGCACCCACCGACCTGTCAACGGCCAATTGAGGCTATTTAAAAAGTAATTGAACTTGTTAAAGGACCTGCCCGTCCAACCTTAAGGTTGGCGGGCAGGCTGGGAGCCCTGGCGGACTTCAGAAAAAGCATCAAACCTCATCCACGGGCGGGATTTTAAAAATTAAATAAAAGTTTAATTAAAAGTGATGGACATGTCCCAACTCATGGGACAGTGTCACATGAGGGGACATGTCAGGAAAATTTTATTTTTCTATATTTAACATTTTTGAATTTGGTGTCGATCTCCCTGAGGCAGCACTTAGCCTCAGGGAGATGAGTGCGCTCTTTCGTGCGCATGCGCGGAAGAGCACACCCACGGCTTAGAGAGTCCCCCACTCCGCCCACACCGGGAGCGCGTAGCACTTTTGCTTATTCTCTATCCTGAATCTCACCTGATCAAATGTAATTGTATCAAAAATCATATGATCAGATGTCACGTGATCAAACATCACATGATCAAAGCTCCAAGAATATGTCCAACCAGATTTCACAGCCCTAACCTTATAACATCTGCCAGGAATATCTCCAAATGTTATATATACAATGATTTGCTTTGAAGTGCTGTGATTGTTGTCTTGCAGGAAAACAAGGCCTAAAATATTGATCGAGCCTATAGAGGGCTCAGGGATCATAATGCATGACTCCACACCCAGTCAAGAGGATGCAGGCAGTATGCAAACGTTGTGCTTCCTGATCTCCACCATATGATTGTGGCTTGTAAACCTAGGGCTGAACGTGCTGCTGATTGACTGACTGCATGTTCAGCAGGGGGCCCAAATGTGGCTAGCACTATGTACAACTAGCCTGCAATTTTGAAAGGCAGCCTGCACCTTTTAAAAAGGGGGGTGCACTCAAGCTGCAGCAGCTGCTGGAACAATTTGCGAAAGTCTTTGAGAGAAAGAGTAAGACTAGCAATGGAGCAGAAAGGCTGGGAAGAGGGCTCCAAGGTTCTCTGATACAATCTGGAAGCCTTATGGAATCTAAATGGAGGAGAGAGGTCACGCTTCCACAGGCCACCTCCCTTCTTCCATCTCCTCCTACACTTCTTCCTCCTGAGGTCCTTACTGAAGGCCTAATGGCAAGGGCTACACCCTCATCATGGCAATAAGAAGTCCTAGAGGGGTGTCCCTGATGCAACTGAACACATGGAAAGAGGGCGTTAGCAGAACCCACAAGATCCAAAATGGCAGACCAGGCGGCAAATCAGCTTTAGATGATGAGTGCTGCCCTGAGGTTCCCAGTCAGCATACTTCAAGCACAGGCATAGCACATCCATGCTAATGGCCTTACAATCATGGCATTATGGTGTCAAATTTTGCAGCTCCAGATTTTGGTTTATGGGTGGGGCTCACAAATAGCATGTCATGGCAAGATCTGTGAACGACCCTGTCAATCACAAAAGAATTCAGACTCTTTGAAGATATGTCTTGCTTTTCTGAATGAGCAAATACTTTCTGTACATTTAAACAGAGATGCTGGGGATAAATACCAAACAGAATTAACAAACACTGGGAATTGAACTTGCTATTTTTCTGGTCAAAATGGGTTAGTAGCGCTGTTCAAAATGCAGTTACTCATTCAGCAATCAAAGGAGCTCACATTCAAATTCTCAAGCCAGTCAGAGTATTAGAGCCAAACTTTATGACAAATGTAAGATTATGCACGTGTCTGAATAAGGCTAAAGTTGAAGAGTTCAGTTTAACGCAGTTTGTATGACTTCCTGTTCAGTCAAACTTGAACTCAATTAAGAAAGCATGAGAACACATTTGAGAAGAATCGCCAATTGGACAGTTCTGATTTTGAAAATTCTCCAAATGCATAGTCCCAAAAGAATATAACTGTGTGTGGCCGAGGTTCTGTGCAGATGCACTTGGAATTTTTTGCACTTGGAAAATGTTAAGTCAAGCCCGACTTGACTTTAAGATTTATATCGAGTTGGTTTAATTAATCCTGCTTACCATGAATTCACTGTATTTTACATTCCCTTTCCTTCCCATTTGTTCCCCGACCCCACCCTCTGCCAAATGACTGCATCCTCCAGGCTTGTATTCAAGGTCATTTACCTGCTAACAATCAGTTCATGTAGCAATCAAACATCCTGGTTTCTCAATTTTATTCAAGTGGGCTCAGTATTGTTTGGAATTGAAGAACATCAAAAAGAATATTTAAATCAATTTATGGGAAGCTCCCATATCTGTGCGATGATCTCTATTGGGATGTTTGATAAATATTCCCCACCTGCTTATAATAATGTGAAGCACAGTTTGTTAGGAAGGTGTGCATCTAAATTAAAGTCCTGGGTGGGGTTAGCAAGCACTACATTGAACCATTACCCCTTTCCCATTGTATCTCAAATAGATTTGTAGTGCAACCTACTGAGAAAACATATTTTTGCTCCATCTTTGAGTGAACAAAAGTCAGCGACCAGAATTTGTTTTACAATACCCATGACTAGTCATATTATAAATTGGCCTGTATAGCTATTGAGGATAATGTCATTTAGGATCATGAGATTCTGTCATGGGTCATCACATGGCTGATCAGGCCAATTCTTGACCCACAGATCATTGGGTGCGTGGGACAGGACATCCTATGAAGTACAGAGATCCAGAGTGCAGGATTTGCTTCCTTTTCTTTCCAGCTCTGCCATGGTTCTGCCTCATTATTCAGACATTGGGACTTAAAGCATGATGCAGCTTGATGGCCAACTTGTCGTCATTCTGAACAATTGGTAGCAAACTCCTCCCAGTTATTAATGGCCATTTGAGAGTTGAGGGAACGGGGCCTGACAGGGGGAGGGAGGCAGTTTACAGCCTTCCAGATGCAGTGTCCAGTCCATCGAAGTTGGTTTTGCAGGGGTTTTGTCTGAATGCTGTGGATGTGGCTTCAACAATTCTAGTGTTTGTTCAATGGTCCTCCCGTTGGATGTGGCAGAGCCATTGCGGATGAAATTTCTCTAGCGCTGTTATGTGTCGCTGATACATAGTCCAGGTCTCACTGCACTACGGGAATGTGGTGACAAAAACTGTCTATACACTAGGAATTTTGTTGACTTGCAGAGGCCTTTGTTGTCTAACACTCACTGCCACAGTTTGTAGAAGGCTGAGCTGGTGCAGTTAATCTGATGTTGGATAATCTCATCAGTGGTGGCCTTTTGAAAGAGGTGGCTGCCAAGGTATGTGAAGTGCTCAAAGTATTCCAGAGTGTCTCCTTCAGCATTTATGGGAGGTGGAATATTTGGCTGATCAGGTGTGGGTTGACATATGAGCTTTGTTTTTGCAACATTCAAGGGCAGATCAAGCTTTATGTATGCAGAATTGAAGAGATCAAGAACGACTTGCAAATCAGGTGCAGAGTGGGCAACAACACTGTGTGGTCATCTGCAAACTGTAGATCATGAATAGCATTCCATAGCATTTAGATAATTTCAATCTAGACAGAGTATGCTGAGGTGCGTCGCTTTACTGAGTTCAGAACTGGCACTGAAGTGAGAGGAATTTGAACTATCTTCATTTGGAAACCAATTTAAGTTTCTAGCTGTTACATTAAGGCCCAGGATTTTTGATTGGGGCCATCTTGGTGGGGGTGGGGCTTTTGCCCACCATGAAGATGCCAAGCTTAGACTGGCCCCAGGTTTTTTTTTCCTGCAGAAGGTGGGCACCAACCCTCTACTGGAAATTTACGCAACAGGGTATGACCAGGGGGCCCCACCTATAATTAGACAGACAGTAGAAGATAACTGGCAAACTGCCTACAAAAATGCTAATTTTTCATTAAAATTTTTAAACCTGCCTTTTAAAGCCTGTGCAAGGTAGTGCTCAGAGAATAGTTTGACAGGCCCCCTTTCTGAAATAAAAACTTTAAGGGGGTGTGGTGGGGGTGGCAGAGGGGATGGGGTTGGGGGGTGGGTGTTGGAAGAGAGGAGAGGAGGGGTGGCTCAGCTGGCTAGATGACCGGTCTGGATCAGATTGGTGCTAACAGCGTGGGGTTCGATCTCCGTTTTAGCTGGGGTGGACTGGGGACCTGCCTCCTTGTCTTACCCATAGTGGAGGCCGTGGTGCGGCGGGATCGACCTGCCTGCGGGCAGCAAACTAAGAAGGTGGTTAGAAAGGGATATAGAATAAAGGCAGATAAATGGAGTTAAAATATCCCAGAAAGGAAAAAAAAAACAGTTTGGACCAGTACTCTTATTTCCCAGTTTTTACTGGTGTTCCATTTTTAGGTATACAAGACCAGTTCGGACCAATATTCTTATTTTCCAGTTTTTACTGTTTTTTCATTTTGGGATGGACCAGCCATGATCTAATTGAATCGTGGTTAAGCAAATTTGTGGGGCTAAAAAGCCTACTCCTGTTCCCAGTGTTCCTGTGTTCCTAGTGCAAGGAACATTGCCAAAGGCTGTACTTCCTTCTGTGTAATTTAATTCCAGTACATCCGCTGGGAAAAAGATTGATGTGGGGGAATGGTGAAAAGTCACTTTCCAGACATTTCTGGCCCTTCAAATTCCGATTTAGACCAGAATTCTGGCGTGATAGGCTTGAAAGCACGGTCCCATTAACCCAAAGAATACGTTTCACGTAAGAAAATAGCCACAATTTCAAGTAAAGTGGAACAAATCCAATCTGGTTTCCTGGATTGTATAAGTGTTTTTCAAAAAGTGACCCAGATAATTAGAGAGCTATTCATATATAAAATATGGGATAATTATCCTGTTGGAGTATCTAATTACGCAAGAGTTCAATGATGCAGAATCAGAGGAGGAATAAAAAGACACTTAAGGAACAAAGACCAAACCACCGCCGCTGCTGATGAAAGGCACACGCCTTGTTAAACACAAAGAATGCAGGAGACCAGGTGGGAGACAAAACACTAACATACTGATCAATGGGTGTTTTAATAGGCTTGTAAATTCCTCCCTCCACCTGTGGGCTTCTCACTAGCTCCCACCCCAACACTAAAAACAATGTTTGGTCTTGAGACTCCAACCTTCAAAGGTATGTGTTTAGTGATAAGACTGCAGTTTTCCTTTCGTCGTTCAGTTTAATTGCTTTCCAAGCCATTTTTACACAAAGGTTAATACAGCAATAACCATCCTGTTGGACTTCATAACTTTTACATTGCGTTTTAGGTTTCAGAGTTTTGGATCGACAGTCATGGTTAAAGATCAGAAGAAGAGCATCAGCAATAGAATTACTTGATTTGTCACTTTGAGGTTACTATTGAGTTGAGTACTATTTAAAAAAAATACCTGTCTCAGATGTGGGTGGTATGCCATCTTCGGAAGGTGACTTTCACTTTTCAAGCACTCAAATGGGACTTTCTTGCTATCACCAGAAATGTTTCGGGGCTAGACATTAGTAGAACACAACCATGTGGAGGGTAGCTATTTAAAATACTCTAACCAGCAATGGAAGTTTGAAGTGGTGGGTGATCTCCTTTAATAGTTTTTGATGAATACTATACTGTACTCTTAAACCTCACGACTTATGGTAACTCAAAGCTTTTTTGCAAAACTTAAACCACTGACTGTGTGCTTTGTGAGGAGAACTGTACTTTTATCCACCAATTCCAAGAGAAATACAACGTGGAAAGAAAACATTGCTCACATGAAACACACAAGCCCTGCCTTAGGTTAGGCAACTATAAGAAACAAAGGAGCAATTTTCACCAGATACTCTATAAGCACTAAAGAGTCTCCACGGTGGTCAGGCTAGGTCTTAAGCTGCAGCACTGGTTTAGTCCACATTTAATGCAAGACACCATCCTGATAAAGGAGCTGGTGCCATGCCAGCTATAATGCCTGCTGGGATCGTTGAAGAAACTGCTTGGCACTTTGATGGCTAGCACTGCAACCAATGCCCTCACCGAACAGCAACCAGCTATTTGGGATCAAACATGGCATTCATAAAATCGTGAGAAATAGGAGCAGGAATAGATCATTCAGCCCCTTGAAGCTGCTGTGCCATTCAATAAGTTCATGGCTGATATGATGGTAGCCTGAACCCCAGTTTCCTCCCTGTCCCCCATAACCCTTAACTTCCCTTGTTGATATAAAATCTGTCTAACTCAGCCTTGAATATATTCAATGGCCCAGCCTCCATTAAACTCAGTGGAAGAAAATTCCAAACACTAACGACCTTTTGAGAGAGAAAAAAATCCTCCTCCATCTCCGTCTTAAAGAGAAACCCCTCATTTTTAAACTGTGATCCCTAGTTGTAGATTTCCCCGAGAGAGGAAACGTTCAGCATCTGCCCTATCAAAACCCCTCAGAATCTTTTATGTTTCAATAAGATCACCTCTCATTCTTCAGAACCCCAATGAGTATAGGCCCAACCTGCTCAAATTTCCCTCATAAGACATCCCCTTCATCCCTGCATTCTGCAGTCTCTCCTTTTAAATAATATTCTGTTTTTCTATTCTTTCTGGCAAAGGGGACAATCTCACATTTTCCCACATTATACTGCATCTGCCAAATTTTTGCTCACTCAGTTAACCTATCTGTACCCCTTTACAGACTCTTCATATCCTCCTCATTACTTGCTTTCTTATCTTTGTATGATCAGCAAATTTGGCTACCATGTAGTCCAGGGCTGTCCAACATATGGCCTGGGGCCACAATTCCACCCACCATGCCTCTCTATCCAGCCTGTAGAACCAGTGTTCAAAATATTGGTAAGTGAAGTGAAGAATTCTGTAGGAGCTGCTCCTCCAATCACAGGCCACTCCTCTCCCATATGTGCTGCTGATAGGCTCAACGTATCAGCAGCAAATGCCTAAAGAAACAGTCTGTTGCTGAAGGAATAATGGGCAGTGTGAAGGTGAGTGGTTTCATTCAACCTGAGACCTGAACATCAACAGTGGTGAGTCTGCTGGGTAGGAACAGAGGCTTTCAGAGAGAGACTGTCTGTGTGGAGTGGTGGGAGGTGGTGTGGGGGAGGGGGGAAGAGATACTGGGGGAGAGGGGGAACAGGGGCAGGGGTTAAGATAAGACCCCTAATGGACGACAGGAGTCAAGATGGCAGAGCGGCGGCTGCAGCAACAGTGGGTCCCGGGCTGGCTGGAGTGTTAGTTGGAGAAGGGAGGGAGAATCTTGGTACTTTCACAGCTCTTCTGAATCTCCCCTCAGTGTTTTAATCTCCAAACCACCTGGGCCTGGTGGGCGTACGTGCATGAGTATATATGAGAGAGTGAATGAGTGTGTGTGAGTGAGTGAGTGTGCGTCTGAGAGAGAGAGAGAGTGAGAATATGTGTGAGAGAGAGGGTATGTTTGTCTGGCTCACTCCCAGTCTCAGGGTTCTCACAAACCATCAACCCAACGCAACAATCAGTGGGTGAGGGTGAGTGAGTGAGTACTCTGAGTCTGGGAGTGAGCCAGACACACCCACTGGCACTCTTACATACTCTCTCACACTCACTCTAAAGGTAATCTTTATTAATTACTAACATTTTAAATGATCAACTTATTGCTTTGATATTGTTTTATTTTTGCTGGGCAAGTTATCCCTTTTCTTCAAACCTCAACGTTTTCTTTGAAATTTATTTAAAGTTGTGCCAAACATTATCTTTCCAAAATTTACTCATCGGCCTCAAGCGAGAAAAAATTTGAAATGTGGTCCCTCGTGCAAAAATGTCGCAGCAACCCTGATGTATAGTTAGTCCCTTCATCCAAGTCATTGATGTAGATTGCAAATAGTTGAAGTCCCAGCACTGATCCCTTTGGCATTCCACTAGTTACATTTTGCCAACTTGAAATTGATCCCATTTATCCCCACTCTCTGTTTCCTGTTAGTTAGCTCATTCTCTATCCACACTAATCTATCACCACGTCACCATAAGTTCTTATCTGATGCGGTAATCTTTTATGTGGCACCTTATAAAATGCCTTTTGCAAATCCAAATACGCTACACTCACTGGTTCCCCTTTATCCAGCCTGCTTGTTACATCCTCAAAGACTGCCAATAAATTTGTCAAACACAATTTCCCTTTCACAAAGCCATGTTGACTCTGTCTGATTGTATTATGATTTTCTAAATGTCCTGCCACTATCTCTTTAATAGTGGATTCTAGCATCTTCCCAATGACAGAAGTCAGACTAACTTGCCGATAGCTTCCTGCTTTCTGTCTCCCTCCTTTCCTGAATAGAGGTGTGTCATTTGCATTTTTTCCAATCCTCTGGGGCCTTTCCAAAATCTAGGGAATTTTGGAAGATTGTAACCAATGCATCCACAATCTCTGAAGCCACTTCTTTTAAGACCCTAGGGTGCAGGCCATCAGGTCCATGTGATTTGTCAGCTTTTAGTCCCGTTAGTTTTCCTTGTACGTTTTCTCTAGTGATTGTGATTGTTTTAAGTTTTTCCCTCTCTTTTGCCTATTGATTTTCTGCTATTCCTCGGATGCTTATTATGTCTTCTCCTGTGAAGACAGATGCAAAATATTTGTTCAAAGTCTCTGACGTTTACTTGTTTCCCATAATTAATTTCCAAGGGACCATTGCTGATTTTAGCTATTCTTTTTCTTACTTGTGGAAGCTTTTACTGTCTATTTTGATATTTCTTGCAAGTTTTCTCTCATATTCCAATTTCTTCCTCTAGGGCAGAATTTTCAGGGTGACATGCAGGGGGCAGGCCCGCGTAAAATGGCGAGTGGTGATGTCAGGCGAGTGTCCTGATGTCACCACGCGCCATCGTGATATTTAGTTGGGCGGACGCGCGATGAAGTGCGACGCGCGCCCGCCATTAATTAAAAGGCTAGTTAACTCAGAAATCGACGCCGATTTTCAGGTACCCGTGCGATCTTCGACTCGGCGCTACTGGCAGGCGGGTAGCGACTTTTTAACAAAACTCATCCACGGTCGGGATAAGAGGGCTCAGTGGGGTTGTTAATCTGGTCTGTGAAGTATTTATTGCAGAAAGTGTTTTAAACTTGCCTGTGTGGTCTGTAGCAGTTCAGAATGAATTTCAGCAGCTTTCTCTGTCTTTTGAACCTTCAGCTCAGCACTCTGCAGTCAGTAATCTTTATCAGGCCTGCAGCTTTCCGGAGGCCTCCATTTAGCCTGGGTATAGGTTCTGACATCTCCACTGGAGGCAGCTCCTCTGAGGAGGAAGGGAGGGCTAGAAAAAGGAGGAGGCCGGGGGTGGATAATCAACCTCCAGGGGAGTCACCTTCGGGAGTGCAGGCGCAGGCACAAGGGGCACAGGCCCTTAGGTAGTCCAAGGTGGAAGGGGCCACAGAAGACACCGCTATCTTGCTGCCAGGGTATACAGGCTGTGAAGCAGCTACCTCAATATGACTGAGGTGCAGTGCCGAAGGAGGCTCCATCTCTCAAGGGAGACAGTCAACTATATCTGTCAGATGATTGGCCCTGAGATCTCCACGAACTGTGTGGGTGGACACCCCATGGCAGCGGCTCTGAAGGTCACAGTTGCCCTCAACATCTATGCCTCTGGCTCCTTCCAGGGCTCGGTGGGTGATCTTTGCGGTGTCCCCCAATCAGCTGCCCACACTTGTGTCAAGCAGGTCACAGACGCTCTGTTCAGGCGTGCATTGACCTTCATCCACTTCCGCTGCGACCAGGCAAGTCAGACACAGCGAGCCAGAGGCTTCGCGGCCATTGCTGGCTTCCCCCGTGTCCAGGGTGCTATAGACTGTACACATGTGGCCATCAAGGTGCCAGCAGGTGAGCCAGGTGCCTTCGTCAACAGGAAGGGCTTCCACTCCATGAACGTGCAGATAGTGTGTGATCACAGGATGCTGATTCTACAAGTCTGTGCAAGGTACCCAGGCAGCTCCCACAACACCTACATCCTTAGACAGTCCCAGGTGCCGGGGGTCTTCAGTGCTCCGGCTTGGCTGGATGGTTGGCTGCTGGGTGACAAGGGCTATCCCCTCAGAAGGTGGCTCATGACGCCTCTCTGCCGACCAAGAACAGAAGCTGAGCAGTGGTACAATAGGAGCCAGGGCACCACAATGGCTGTGGTGGAGAGAGCCATCGGTCTTCTCAAGATGCAATTCCGATGCCTGGACCGCTCAGGGGGCACACTCCAGTGTCCCCCAGATCGTGTCTCTGTGATAGTGGTAGCATGCTGCGCTCTGCACAATCTTGCGCTGGAAAGGGGGGATGCAGTGGACGATGAAGACCTTGACGCAGTGGATGAGGCTGCACACGATGACTCCAGCAGTGGTTCGGAGGATGAAGATGCACAGGGCAATGATGAGGGGCTGCCCGTCAACCCGGAACTACACCAAGGGACACCCGGGAGACTTTAACCCAACGAACCTTCAGCTGGCTCCACACAAATGGATCTGCAGGACCAGCATTGCCTGGCACATCCATACCTGGCACTTAAGTGCTACATCTTCCACTTCAAAAGCTGCAACTAAGGGCTTAGTACATAAACCTCAATGTCCACTCAAACATGACATGTCTGTGAAACATACAAATGCAGCACAAAGGAGCCACCCTCAGCCATGGTAACACATGTGGATTTTATTTTCATCCATCATATGGTGCAACAAAATTAATTCATAACGTTGTTAAAGCATTAAAAGATATAAATTCCCTAATCTAGGGCCAACACAAAAGCACGAGTGAGAAACCCATGGTGTGCCTAAGGTGCCTTATGCTTACATTTCTGAGTGTTATGTCTTGGTGCTGCCCCATCGCTCGGAGTGGCTTCTGAGACAGCCTGCTGACTCTGCTGTCCTGCTGGCCTCTGACCTTGGCGGTTGTCCTCTGGCCTGTGGAGCCTGTGCTGGCCCCACCTGGGAGGGAGTGGCCAGTTCCACAACTGGCATCTCCCCAGTCATCGCAGCCTCACCGGATGCAACGGTCACTAGCAGAGGGTTGGAGGAGCTGCTGCCCTCATCCGGAGCACCCTGAGGAGCCCGCAGAGATATCAGGCAGCTGCTGTGCTGATGTGAGGTCACTTTTGGACCTCCCTGCTCACCGTAGATGGATGGGCACCGAGCTGGGAAACTTGGTGCCCAGACCATCTCCAACATTGCCAATGATCAGTTGTGGCCACTAGCGCTGTGAGGGCTTGCAGGTCCAAGCATATTCCCAGGAGAAGCTGGTTAATCTGCTGGAAGCCCCTCTCCATGAGAGTCGCCAATATCTCCATGGAGGAAGCCTGACGCTCTGACATGAGGCTCATTGCATCACTGACGCTTCACATGGATTCCTCCACCACGGAGACCAAGCGAAGCACACTCTCATGCAACACTCCCAGTTGCTCCCGCACACCCGGCCGCATTTCCTGCAGCTACTGCGTGGCAGTCGACTCCAGAGGCACATCATCACGGCCATACTCAGCATATGCCTGGACCCCTGCAGTCCTCCCTCTGTCTCTGCCATCACCTCCAGCGATTGTGCAGTGCCCTCTCCACTGTGCCCTGGGACACTAACCGATGTAACAATTCCCTCCGATGTGGTAGTCTCTGTGCTGGTGCCTGCCTCGCTGAAGTGGTGTGACGCAGGTGACAGTTCAGGCCCTCAGGTGTGAGACGGGGCATCTGCAATTCCTCCTGTCAGCCATGCTCTGATGATGCTGAAATTAACAACAAGGACAGTGGATTAGTTAGCGTGCACACAGTGACACACTTCATTCCTTTCCCCCCAGGCTCATAATGCGCTCAACCTTCCAGAACCTAAGGAGACGAACATTGGTCGGGTGGCAAATAGTCAGGAGGCCCAAACATTACAGGCAGATACAGACAGGCTGGTCAGATGGCCTAAGGAATGCCACATGGAATGTTACGTGGATAAGTGTGAGATGATGCACTTGGGCAAGTCAAACAAGGTACGGGAATACACGAGAAATGGTAGGATCGTGGAAAGTAAGGACAATTAGAGGGACCTTGCTGGGCATGTCGACAGGCCTGTTAAGGTAGTGGGACAGGAACATAAGGCGTTTAACAAGGTAAATGCCATACTTGCCTTTATTAGCCGAGGAATAGGATGTAGGAAGAGGGAGGTAATGTTGCAAGTGCAGAAAACGCTGTCGAGGCCACAGCTACACTTCTGCGTTCAGTTGTGATCAGCGCTTCATGGGAGGGATGTGATTGGAGTGGAGAGAGTGCAGAGGCCACTGACCAGGATGCATGCTGGCCTGGAGAGTTGGAGTTATGAGGACAGGTAGCATACACTGGTGAAATTTGCCGTGGAGCACAGGAGATTGTCAGGTGACATTATTGAGTTTCATGCCATTATGGGAGGCATAGATCGGGTGGACACAAAGCAACATTTCCCCTTGGCGGAGGGATGACTATCCTGGTGGCATTTATTTAAGGTAAGGGGCATGAGGTTGACAGGTGAGGTGATGAGGAGCTTTTGGACAGAGTAATGTAGGATGCACTGGCTGAAAGAGTGGTGGAGGCAGAAACCCTCCTAAGATGTAATAAGTATTTGGATGTGCAGTAGTGATGCCATGACATACACGGCCACGGGGATAGTGGTCAGAAATGGGATAAGGCGACTTTGGAAGGTGCTAGAGATGCGTATCTTCGAAGGGGCGAGGGACCTTTGTCTATGACCCACACGTCTGACTCTACCAGTCTGTGAATGAGCAGTGTTGCTGCATTAACGATTCCAACAATCATCAGTGCTTTGGATGGTGGGAAGACAGAGCGGATGGGACTGTGGGCCTCAAATACCTGACTGCTCCACCCCAGCCTCACCGACACCTGTGGACCTGGACGTATGGCCACCACTGGACCCGACGGCCTGTATACACCTGCCGCAAATTTAAGACTCCAGCTCTCCACGGGAGTGGGAAATGTGCTTGGCGGGCCTTAATTGGCCCACCCATGCAAAATGGCTGCACGGCCCACCCACGACAGCTTCGCCTGCCTGCCTAATGGAAAATTTAGGCCCTAGTATTACTTTAGTCATCATTTGCTGGTTTCTAAAATTTTCCCAATCCTCTGGCCTACCACTAATCTGTACAGCATTGTACATCTTTTCTTTCAATTTGATACCATCCTTAATTTCCTTCATTAGTCACAATGATGCATTCTTCTTGTACAGTCTTTTTTAATGGAATGTATCTTTGAGAATTATTAAATATCTCCTTAAACATCTACCATTGTTTCTCTACCATCTTACCTTCTAGCCTACTTTCCCATTCCACTTTAGCCAACTCTATCTTCATACCCTTGTAATTGTCTTTAAGTTTACGACACTAGTTTCAGACTTAGACTTTCACATTCAGTTTGAGGGTGAGAAATATATTATGTTATGATCACTCCTACCTAGAGGATCCTTTACTCAGTTCATTAATTAATCCAGTCTCAATACACATTACCAGGTTGAAAACAATCAGTTCTGTTGTTGGCCCCAAAACTTGTTCCAGGAAACTATCCTGGATACATCCATGAACTTATCCTCCAGGATACTTTTTGCCACTTTGATTTGTCCAATCTAAATGAAGATTAAAATCACCCATGATTATTGCAGTAGCTTTCTTACAAGCCCCCATTATCTTTTGATTTATACACTGTCCTACAGTGTAGCTACTGTTAGAGGGCATATAAACTACTCCAACCAATGACTTCCTTCCTTTGTTGTTTCTTTCCTTCAAGCTGATTCTATATCTTGATCCTCTGAGCCAAGATCATTTCTCACTACTGTACTTTTCTCATACTTTATTAACAGAACTACCCTTCCCCTTTTCCTTTCTTCCTCTCCTTCCAAGAAGTCACATTTACTTGAATATTCAGGTCTCAGCTGTGGTCATCTTACAACCATATCTCCATAATGGCTATCACATCATATTCATTTATTTCTATTTGTGCTGTCAATTCATCCATCTTGTTACAAATGCTATGTGAATTTAGATAAAGAGCCTTTATCTTTGTCTTTTTCTTTACAATTTTTCCTATATGACCTTAGTTACTGGTCCACTCTTATGTTTACACATTCTGTTCCTTATTGTCCATGTCCTTTCTCGTTAACTTTCAAAATCTCCCCTCATGTGAACTATCCCCCACACGATTTAGTTTAAAGGTCTCTCTACAGCCTTAGTTATGATTCACCAGGATGCTAGTCCCAGCCCAATTGAGGTAATTGAGTCCCAATGGTACAGCTCCATCTTTCCACAGCACTGGTGCCAATGCTTTATGAATTGAAACCCATTTCTCCCATACCAATATTTGAACCATGCATTCAACTCTCTGATCTTCACCTTGATTATGTTGATTTCAACCATTAATTAAAGGGATATGGTTTCATGGTCATTGCTGCTGAAGCAATGAAGAGAAGACTTTCTGGGGCACTTTTGTCAAGACTTCACCAACAATCAGGCACCATTTATTCTGCAAATCCTTAATGTAAAGAAGCTTTCTCTTTATAACGCAATTTTTAATCTAACAGTACTCTGCTGCATTAGCAATATCAACGGGCATAGAGCAATGGAAAGGCATCTTTAATCAAAGTACCTCATTAATTAAAACAATAGAGTGCCTGTTAGCTAAACTAAGCCATGGATTCAGGTCAGGAGCATATGTATCTCACTTATCTTCTAGCTTAAGAGGTTCTTAGCTGGATAGAATTTTCCTGATTGGAGAACCATGTCGAATGAGATTCTTGGAAGAAATGTTAGAAAAAATGAACTGCTGACAAATATAGAAGTACACGGTAAAAAGAACACTCCTCACCTTGACAAAAGTGCTCCAGAAAGTCTTTTCTTCATAGCTTCACCATGCCCTCAGAGGCTGTGGGTGACCATGGACTTCCATTGGATTGGTCCATGATTATGCTTGGCAAAGTACAAAGTTGTGGCTTGCTGTTGCTTTATGCAGTATGGTTGACCAGGAAACACTCCCACTCTTACTGCCTGCCTTCAGGGTATAGGCTGATAGTCAACCCATTTGGCAATTTGTTATGAACACACCTTTCATGGACAACAAAGCCTGAAGTGAGACTTGAACCGGGGTCTTCTGGCCCAGAGAAATGGATGCTACCACTGTGCCACAAGCCTTCCCCAAAAAGCACACCTAAGATACCTAACTTTGATGGGATGTCTGAATGGCCGGAAACTAGGCTGTTATGCGTGATCCTGACCTAAGTTTCCTGGGATGGTCTTGTGTGTTCAGAGCCAGGGCAAAGTCGGCATAGACATACCCAGCCAGACCAGCAGCACCTCTAGATCCACCAACATATATGGGATCATCTAGGAATCTAGGCAGGGATTGAACTGTGAACTCTCAAACAATTGCCAATTCATTTTGTTTCAAAAGAGGCCCCTTCTGTTTGTGCAGGCTTAGTCCAAGGACACCTAGGAATTCCCCGCACGTCCAATCCGAGACCTTTTTAATTGGCTTTTCCAGCTGATTCAGCATGGAGTACCGTAGATGTATGCCTGATCCCATAAATGTATCTAAATTGTAGAACCTTTCCCTCCCCCCCCCTCCCCACCCCCCCACCCCAATCACACAAATTTTGAAGGTTTGGCAACAGACATTCAAGGTGGAAAAACATTGGCACTTATACCAAACTACATCAGCCCTATGTGTAATGTCAGTTTTTTTCTTAATTATTACTGTCACAAACATGTAATCGTGATATTATGAATTTAAGGACAACTGTTTGAAAGGCACATTTCTGTTTTCAAACCTTTACATTGAGTTTAAAAGCCTTTTTCTAACTGGAAGTCAACATGTCACCTTCCGATGTTTATTCAAAGGGTCATACGGACTCATAGCGTTAACACTGTTTCTCTCTCCACAGATGCTGCTAGACCTGCTGAGTTTTTCCAGCATTTTCTGTTTTTGTTTATTCAAACCTCGTCACACTCACATCTCTAGAGCTGACTACACGGAGTTATTAAAAATGCAAAGACCCCTCTAGGGATGTCCATTGAATTCTAAAAGGTGTGAAAAACCACTTTACTTCTGAGGGAACAGGAGACAGGAAAGGACCTCAACGTAACTAATTTCTTTGCCTGGTGAAACAATGTTGCATCAAAATTAACATCGCAGCCATTTTTAGCTTTGGAACAGTATAAAGTCTGTTTGAGAGCAGCCATTTTGTGTGCAGTATCCCAGGAAGAAAGCTCAGAAACAACTTCAGAGAGAGTCCTTGGCCAAGGGAGGTCAGGGAGGAAGGTATTAAGAAATCAACTGCTGTTCTGCCGAAAGAGGCCAGACAAACTATAAGTGCTATAACCCTAAGGGCTAGGAAACCTCTCTCTCCCAAAAACCTCCTGTTCTGCTAAGTCCACATGAAAAAGGCAAACACCAACTAGTCAACTGCAGAAACCATCACAGCTGCTAAACGAAGCCTCAAGTTTCAACCCCTTCACTTCAGAAAGAAGGAACTCAAGCAATGGGCCCGCAATGATATCTCGTAGAGACTGATTTGAAATCTCATCTTTAAATATCTTTTTCCTTTATCTGCATTTTAATCTTTGTATCTATTTTTAGTTAACTTTTATCACTTTTACCGAAGTAACTTTCAGCAGTAATTTTTGTAATAAACTAACCCTTATCTTGTTTAAGACTAATGCTTGTCTGCTGGGTCATTTTTAAATTTAAATTAAAAGGGCTACATACACACAAATTCTCAGCTCACAGACCACTTTAAGGAAATGCTTTTTAGGTGGTTGTGACAATACTAACTAGTCAAGTGAGTGCAGCATCCATTTCCTGGTTGTTTAGTGCAGTGGCGTTCTAATAGCTGATGACCTAGATGTTTGTATTTGTTTCCCCAGGCATTCTAGTGGAGCTGACATTACCAAGTTCATTGTCAATACTATAGAGGAGAGAGGAAAGGTCGTCTTGGGATACAAATTTTGTGGATGGGAGTGGGAGAATCTAATTACCCGCCCTTTGTATTTTGCTGGCGTTTCTCGCTTCATTGCACTTGGAAAGGAGTCAATCGGTTAATGGAAGAGATGTCTGCACTTTATCACAAGCATCTGCATCTTGATAGTCCAAAAGCAGAAAGGGAGTTGTTGGCAAGTGTTAGCCTTGGGGGTAGGGCAGGGGTTCATCATATTTTCTTGAAGACTGAATAGAGCTGTATACTAATTATTAATGACAAACTAGTGGTAGTGAAGGCTGATGAGACTTCCACACAAGTTTGATTTATTAGAAAGAAAGATGCTGTCTCATCTATCCAAATAATAAGGCACCTTAAGCTAATGTCAAAACCCTGTTCTGATATCAGGTGGCATAAACAGTGTATTTGAATTCAAATCTGCTTTCTTTCCTCAAAACATTGATCCCGCTACATATTCCCTGCAGTAGGGGCAGATGGTGGTGTAGTGGTAATGTCACTGGACTAGTAATTCAGAGGCCTAGGCTAATGTCCTTGGGGTCGTGGATTCAAATCCCACCACAGCAGCTAGTGTAATTTTAAATTCAGTTAATACACCTGGAATTGAAAGTCATGAAGCTATGATCGATTGGTGTTTAAAAACCAAGCCAGTTTGCGAGTGTCCTTTTAAGGGAAGAAAATCTGCTGTCCTCACCTGGTCTGGCCTACATGTGACTCCAGACCCACAGCAATGACTCTTAACTGCCCTCTGAAATGGCCTATTGTGCCGCTCAGTTCAAGGACAATTGGGAATAGGCAACAAACGTTGGCCTTGCCAGTGACACCCACATCTCATGATGAGAAAAAAAATCAGAATGCCTGTAGTTGAAGTTGATTACTTAACTACAGAGGGGAAAGTCCTTCCAAAACAAAAAAAAACAGCATTTGTAACTAGCATGGGCTGTGACCCATACACTGCTATTAGCCAACTGGGATAACTGCCATGGCATCATATAAGTGCAACAGTTCTGGATACTCTATTCAACGTACATAATATTCTTGGGAAGCTGAAGAAGCACCTGCTGTTCTGCCTGGCCACAATAAGTAGAACTATCCTTAGGATGTGCCACTGATTATTTAATTAGTCAGTCATTAAATATTTGCAGCTCTAGTTCACTAGAATTGCAATTCCACAATAATACTTTTCTGTTTTAAATGAAAAAACTTGTATTCTTTCTGTAACTTTCTCCAAGGAAAGGATCAGCATTGCAGCACATGGCACTGAAACGTATTATTTTACATGACTAAAATTTTGAAACAGATATGTTTTGACAGCCTGGTTGGTTAGAAAGATAGAGGAAGGTAAGATTTTCAGCTTTGAAGCCCATAATTAGGATTCGACGCAATGAATATGTTGGCCTGGAAATTGGATCGCGATGCCCCTTTACCCACTCTTGAGAAAGCAGCTCAGCACCACCTGCTCAGGGCAATTAGGGATGGGCAAAAATGCTAGCCTAGCCAGTGACACCCATGTCCGTGAAAGAAAAAACAAATGCATACATTCTACACTGACCTGTGCCACCTGTCAGCTGGATCGCATTGACTCACAAGTATCCAGCAGTACTGCAGTTTGTGGAATATAGGGTGCAATAAGAGTAAGAAGAGAAATAGAGGATCAGGTGTGAAGAAACCCAACGTGACAAGGTTATGCGACCCTCTAAGGTTACCACTTACCAGGCCCATGACTCTCCCCCTGCTGTGTTGGCCAGGAAGTCTGAGGTGGACAGAGTGCGCAGGTGGGACTGGTCTCCTCTCACTGTTTCCTTTTGCTGGTGCGGGACCTTCCCCCACAAGAGTAAAGAAAGTGGGCAGAATTTTGCGGATCAGGACTTTGTGTTCCCATTGAAGTCAAAGGAGTTTAAAATGCCTCACCGCATTTTATAGCCCCATCCGCGGCGGGGCTATAAAATTCCGACCAGTGAGTTTGTGGGAGACTTGTGAGCTGGCTTGAGGATGCATCTCATGTGATTATGCGTCAGCTGTGGCTCAGTTGGTGGCACTTGCTGTGGTATGATGCACATGTAAATTTAAGGGGTCGTATCTTAAACTGCTTTCAATCACAACCACCGAGATAGGATGTGATGTCGTGGTCCCATGACTCTGTACTCAGAATACAGCAGCAGAAGTCAGATGCACCTCCTGGATAACATTGTATGCATATAGTCAGTTAAGGGTGGTCCCCGGGAGAGGTCCCCCAATTTGTTAACGTCCCTAATGGGACCCCAATTTTGTTATTCGCCCAAGTGAGGAGAAATGAGTTGGTTTCCCTTCTTTATTCAACCCCCTCGGTTGATTGCAATAAGGTTAATTTAAAAGGGATCCCTACCTCCGTGGATACTTTTCCCAGTCAAAATGTGTTTATGTTTTAGAAGGAGTCAATTTAATCAGGCTTTCTTGAGCCAAGGAAAGAATAAGTTTAATAGAGACTGAAACCCGAAAAAAATAATACAAATGCAACACACATATACACAGATCAGAAATGAGCAGTTAAAAGTTACAATAAAATTTAAAAAGATATACAAATCTGACTTTGGCTTGTCCATGAGTCATAGATGGCGGAACATTGTGGCCATTAAAGTTGGGTTATTTGGCAGTTGAGCGGCTGATTTGGAGACACTTAGTTCTGCAGGTTGGCCGAAGAAGCAGTCCTGTCTCCTTTTTGATTGTGGCTTTGCTGAGCCTTGCCTCCGGCAATAAAGAGAAAGAGAGAGAGTCTTCGTTGTAACTGCAGGGGTGACTAGTTGGTCTTCTTGTGCTGTGACTCTCACAGCACCCTAGCCCACCAGCACTGCTCTGCTTTTTAATCCATTTTTTCCTGTGTATTCCTGTAAGGGGAAAAAATACATGTATTGCGCCCAGAGTCTGTTTTCTTTGATCTCCGGCCATTTTACATATTCTAAGATATGAATCAACAGGAGATGAATTGTAGATGCCTGCTGAAACATGGTAATCAGTCTTTTGTCTCTGCAGCCACAGGAAATTAAAGTTCAATGTTTTGCATCTTTCCTATCTCCCTTTTAAGTGTCTCTACTTGAAGATCATGACACCTTTTCAGGTGCGACATTCCATGTTCTCTCAGGATAGGTCTGTCAATGTAATCCACATAGGAATTTTTCCAGAAAGTGGTCATTTTACATTATCAGCCATATTTTGCTCAATGTCCCTGCTTGTATTTCTTTAAAAACACACACGTCTTCCTTAAAATGTTCAACATGCCTGTCAGTAATTTGTGGCTGTAATCGACTTTTTATGACAAGTTTTATCTTCTAATAAAGAACCCATGTTGTTTTACCAAGTCTTGTCATATGATTGGTATGTTTACATCGAATGGAAGAACATAACTTGGTGGCATTGTGGTTTTTGAAGATTTCACTAAGAAGTATACAAGCCCCAACCCTTCACATGCAGACAAAGAACTGGTGTGAAAGTGAAACAGCCATCAAATACTAACTCACCTTGTGTAAGTGATTCTGCAGCACTGTAGGGATGCTACACACTGTACCTTCATTCTTGGATATCGCACCTCACTCCAGCCAGCAGGCAGTGGGTCCTGGTAAGATTGTTTAAATTTGGGAGAGCTTAATTAGTATACCTGCTGCAAAGTTTGTGCTGGAACAGAGATTAAATAGCTGACTAGTTGGTCTATCTTTAAGCAGAACTCCACAGAGAGAGTGATGCATTACTGCTGCTTACTATCCCTTCATGTGGTCACGGGAGAGATTAAACTCTGGACACTGGACTAGGGAAGCAGAATCTATCCAGTAACAACTCCTAACCAATAGAAGAAGGCAGCAAAATGTCTTTGTTTTCCTGTTTAAATTTTCCCCTTGAAGTCTGCAGCCCATTTTGACACCAAGAATCACTGTTTTGTGGGCAGAGCTTAACCGAAGCCCAGGAAACATGAAACAGCTCAACAGCATCGCCATTGCAGTCAAGCAACAACCTATGACCAGCTGTGGCTACTTAAGATACTGGAATTCAGGGAGCGAAGCAAAGTCTGAATAGTTGTTCCTGTTCCAGAGAGTCCCATTAATCCTGGAAAAAGCCACAGGATGACAACAAAATTTCCAACACTCAATTGGAAGGCAGTTGACCTCCTATCTGAGTTTACTTTGTTCCGAGAACGTATAGAGCTCTGTTTTCTGGACCTCGATATTCCTGAACCAGGTAAACAAACCATTAAGAATAAAATTGCTATAGGCAATGAAGGTCTCCACAAACTGAACATTTTAGGTCTGTTGGACGATGACCTGAAAATCCTGAACAAGATTTGGTCACACTTGAAGATCAATTACGAGTGAAACTCAACTTCTGAATACACCATATGGAATTCACGTCATTTAGGCAACAACCATCAGAGACCATTGATCAATTCATACATGGATGCAGAAACAAGGGGCATGATTGCGACTTTACATCATCAGAGCTAGCTGACAGAATAATTGAGCTTGTGGTAGCATCTACCCCAATAGGAGCATTCCAAAAGGACCTCGTGGGCTAACCTAAATGTTATAACATAGAAGCACTACTGTAAAGCGGACACAAGTATGAAGCCATACTGCTAGGCAGACAGAGTCTGTAGGCTATGCATAATTCATCCACTATTGGCTCAATAGTCAATATGGGCAAGCCTAGTAAGCGATGTTTTGATGCGGCCTCATAAGTGCACCCAGAACTTCCCCTAATTTTAATAATGTATGCTAGGCATGTGGCACCACTGGAACAAGTGGTTTGACATCATGAGAAACCACAGCCAGGCAGGTACAGCATTCCAATCAACCAAGACCATGTACCAGATATTGTCCAAATAAGATCCATGAAATGTCTACCCAAGCACCACAGTTCAATTATGAGGATAGCCAGACCATCAATACACAACATGAGTAGAAATTCCACACTGTGTATATTAAAGAATGTATTGGCACAGTGGTACCAACAGAAGCTTTTGCCACCAACCAGATTATAAATGCAGGGTCAGCACAAATTGTACGCAAAACTGGATACCGGTGCAGGTGCAAACATCCTTCCACTTTGCACACTGAAATGTATGTACCCACAAACATGGCAAGTGATGATTTAACCAACCACAGCCAAACTTACCACTTACAATGGGTTGAAGATTCCATCCCTGGGATCCATTCAGGTGTTGCAACAACAATGTACCCTGGTCACCCCAGATATTTTGTTGTGGGGACCACTGGTTCAGCGATCGTAGGCCTAGCGGCATGCAGGCACCTGTCCTTCATCACCACCCATGGTATCACCAAGACACTGACATGGACCACCGACCACTAGGAGCCTCTGGAGATCCTGTGCTTACATTGGGTGAAGACCACCTAACCTTGGAACAGAGTTCATCAGATGACAGGCTATATGGCACAGTTAGAACCAAACTTGCATTCTGAACTTGCAAGCTTCATCATACTGAGGAACTAATGCGGAATTGCATCTAACATTAGCACATGCCAGAAGCTATATATATTCATATGCAGGGACTTGTCCTCTGCAAGCAAAAGCAACATGTCCAGACATTGCAAAACATTTGCATTAAA
Source organism: Cetorhinus maximus (assembly GCF_964194155.1). Lineage (NCBI taxonomy): Eukaryota > Metazoa > Chordata > Chondrichthyes > Lamniformes > Cetorhinidae > Cetorhinus > Cetorhinus maximus. The sequence goes on along the minus strand of NC_135884.1, from coordinate 137,650,835 downwards.
CAAAAGCGTGGGGGACAATAGTTCCCTGGTGCATTCTCCATGGCATGCCAACAAATTGTTCTTGACCAATCAGTGTCAACTTGCCAACCCATCAGCACCCTTTTCCCATGCAGTATAAATTGTTGGCTCCTTTGAAATTTTGCCTTCTTGCATCTGTCCTGATGAGTGCAAGATGAAAAGCTTTGCCAGAATATCTCTTTTCTTAGCAATACTCAAACTGGGATTGTTCTCCTTTTCGAGCAGAGGAGGTTAAGTGGAAATTTGATAAGAGTATTCAAAATGAGAAATTTTGTTTGAACAAGCCGGGAGAAGCTGTTCCATTTGGCGAGTGTGTCAGTAGCCAGCAGTCATAAAATTAACATTATGACCAAAAGAATTAAAGGAGAAATTAGGAAAATTATTTTTTTTTACACGGAGAAGGGTGTTAAGATCTGGAGCACACTAGCTGAAAGAGTAATGGAAGCAGATTTCATGGAACTTTCCAAGGTAATCGGACATGTAATGAAGATAACTAATTTACAGGGCTATGGGGAATGAGCTGACTGTGGGGTAAAATTTGACAGCTCTTTCAAAGAACTGGCACAGGCGCAACTAGTCAAATGGCTTCCTTCTGGCTGTTAGGATTCAATGATTCTTAGCTTTTGCTTTCCCACAGCAGCATGTTTGATATCAGAAACTCATTATATGGGAGTTCCTAGGTGTAAGCACTTCATTGAGCAGTACTTTGAAGCTGCAACACCTGCTGTGACTGGGACATCTTAGAAAATCTACTCTTGGAAATTAGAATACTAAAACTAGTTTGAACTTGTCTCTAGTTTTTGAATCTAAAATATATTTTAATAAAATTACATTATAAAAAAGCAATGAATCACACGATATTTAACTACAAAAGGTACTTGTCCTTTGCTGGGCTCAGCTTCTTGCACACAGAGGGTGGAATTTAACCCCCACTGGTGATGGGGGTCTTGCTCGCTGGCTGGAGAGCATTGAGACCCCTGCCTTGCCACCTTTGGGTAAGGCCTGTTGAATTAAGTGCCTCTCAAACGCTCAATGTGGCCAATGGCAGGTCTTCTCTGGGATCAAGAACCTGGGGCAGAAATCCTGCCCCCCCTGGAGCTGCCAGCCAATCAGAGGCCGGCAGCCCCTCGTTGCCATCAGTGCCACTGGGGAGGGGTGGTAGCTGCTGGCAACGCACCCACCAGAAGCCTAGGATCATCGAGGGACCCAGGCCACAGGTGAGCGAGGGCGGGTTGGGGGTGGCGGTCTGTCGGTGAGCTGGGGAGGTGTGGCAAGGGGTCGGAAAAAAGAACTGGAGTGTTGGTTCCCAATGGCGCCCCCCCTTCCTGATGCTAGGTCCCTCAATCAGCCACTGAATGCCTGACAATGAGGAACGCACCCCACCCCCCCAGCACCCACCCCCCACCCTGGGACCTTGCAAGCAAACACAGCAGGGTTTGCTTCTTGGGTTTCCCAAATGCCCCACCTGCTGTGGGTTGAATACCAGTGGAGGCAGGATGAGGCCCTTAAGCAGGCATTAACTGGCCACTTAAAGGCCTCAATGGCCATTAGGGTGGGAAGGCCACCCACAAAACCTACCTGCCCCAGACTGAATGAGGCAGAAGGGGGAAAGAGAAGGGTCCCCATCCGTCACCCTCCCACTGGATTAAATGCCCCCCTGCCTCCAAATTCAGCTTGAGGAAGGGTATTAAATTCCACCCCCCAGTGACGAGAGCTGGGATGAATGGAGCTGGGACAAATTTTTCCAGTCAAGACATGTAGTATAGCTTCCATAAATAAAATCAAAATCACAAAGTAATAAAAAATTAATACATTCAGTAGCCTTTTGTGTTTTAGTAGTACACGCAGATTACAGGATTCTGAACTGATTTCCATTCTAGGGGCACTGTCACCCTTTGTAGGGCCTCTCCTGCTTTTCTTGCTGAGGGCAGCTATCTTACTGCAGACTGGAAATCAAATTTGGAATCTTCACAATCCTTGTGGCTCAATACAACATAACAGTGTAGTTATTATTTGTGCCATCATGGAGACAACTTATCAGACATTGTCAAGCATTATATTCAACAAAATTATAGTACAAATTCTCAAAGAGAATTAAAATAACAAGCTAAGCAGCAAGTCTGTTTCCTTTTGAAAAATATCCATTGCAGTTTAAATCTTAGTGTAGAATTTGGAGGATAGAAAAAGTAGTCCAAAAGCAATTACAGAGACTTCAGGACGAATCACCTTCACGTGTTTGACTTGGCAGTGTTTTCCAATGGGTGATTTTACTACAAGAGTTGGAGCTTAGAATTTGATCGTTTTCACATTAAACAGGGCTGGTTGTACATTCTGTCAATTTTATGTTCCTCTCGATGCTTGTTTGACTTGTATGGAGGGAGAGAAATAATTGTATGATTGTCCTAAATCTAGTAAATGACATTAACTCCAAACTGAAGGGGATGTTGTCTTCAGTGGTTCATAGATACACAGTTAGATTGAACGCTGTATGATTTTTATTTGACAATAGCCCATACTCAATGAGCACATTGCAAGTTGGTCAAATTTAACTTAGCAATTTTAACTTAACCCGCCTGTTGGGTTCAGGCGCAAGACTGATTTCAGATGCTACCTAATGTCATACTCCATTGAAGTCACAGCAAAGCAATGGTTAAGTTCATGGGGGATATAATAATAATCATAATCAATTGTGGGTTGCATGGCTTCACCACATTTTATATTTTCAATAGTTTCTATTCTGCAGGTGGCAGGACAATGGCCAGTTGCTTACTGTAATGCGTCTCTGTGCATATGCATGCAGGGCAGCTTACTGCCAAGATATGATAGACAAAACTAAAGTAGGAGATGCCAGGTGGCCTTCATTATGAAAGGTGTGAAACAACAGAAAAGAAGGAGAAAAACTACTGCTGGAAGAGACCTGAGGCTTGGAAAGAGCTGGGCTGGTGCAAAGCAGATGTCTTTCAATGCATATTTGTATCTTTATGAGATTAAATGTACCTTTGGATTTGTTTTGTTGTTTTGGTTATACCTGAGGGGGCATGAGAGCAAGCAAAGCAAGAAGCATAGGTTGCAGCTTACATTTTGGGAACACTGCACTGAGGCTTAGAGATTGTATCATGGCATTGGCTGACCGTGAAAGGAGTTTTGACTTTTAGGGAATTGCACCCCTGAGTACCTCATCAGCCACAAGTAGTTCAGAAATAGTCCCAATCAATATGTTGTATTATTAGTACTATAACCATTGCTGCCATCAACAAGAACCACAGTAAAATGATTTTCTTCTGACTTATAGTAGAGGGAGAGGGAGCAATTTTAACCTAACCCGCCTGTTGGGGAACAGGTGTGTTCAGGCGCAAGACTGAATTCAGATGCTACCTAATGTCATACTCCATTGAAGTCACAGCAAAGCAATGCAACAACAACAAATTAAACATATCTAGGGCAGCATTTTCCGCTTGGCCTGCGGGCGGGTGCCTGACACACTCAAGTGTTAAAATAGCGTGCGATGACGTTGGGTGAGCGTCCCGATGTCATTGCGCAGTTGGGCGACATTTCGGTCAGCGGGTGTGAGCGGGTGCCTGAACCGGCCCACCATTAATTAAGAGGCCATTTAAGGCCATTAAAAAGGCAATTGATGGCAATTTTCCATTGCCCGTGCAATTTCGTTCTCATCGCATGGGCAAAACGGGCAGGTGGCCAGTGGACAATTTCAAAAACCTCATTTCTGGTTGGGATAAAAAGGGTGAGCAGCATTGCCAGTGTGAGTAGGGAGGAGCTTTGGAGAGATATTTTGCTGCTGGTGACTTATTGGTATTTGGCAGCTTCACCTCTGTTCGGGGCTTCATTGTTAGCATGTCCAGGCTTCATTTCCAGTCTCCTTGGTACCTCCAAGGCCCCCAGTGGATTCAGACCATGTGGACCCTTCCAGGTATCAGACAGCCTCCTGTTACCCTGGTAATGGGGATTGTGGTCTCCGCTGGTGGCACCTCTTCTGAGGAAGAGAGGGGCAGGAGGGAGAGGAGGCCAGGTGTCCCAGTGCAGCTTCCAGGGGAGCGATCTGTGGGAGGAGAGGTGCAGGCAAAAGGGGCGCAGGACCAGCAGGTAGTCCAAGGCAGAAGGGGACGCAGAAGATGCCACTATCCTGCTGCCAGGGTTTACAGGCAGCGATGCAGATACCTCAATATGCCTGAGGAGCAATGCCAAAGGAGGCTCCGCCTCTCAAGGGAGACAGTGACCTCCATTTGTCAGATGATTGGGCCTGAGATCAACTCTAACTATATGGGTGGACACCCCATGCCAGTGGCTTTGAAGGTCACAGCGGCCCTTCACTTCTATGTCTCCAGCTCTTTCCAGTGGTCAGTGGGGGATCTGTGTAGACTCTCCCAATCAGCTGTCCATAGTTGCTTCAAGCTGGTGACAGAAGCTCTGTTCAGGCGGGTACTGACCTTTATTCTTTATGGTATGGACGAGGCCAGCCAGGCAGAGCAAGCCAGAGGCTTTGCAGCGATTGCTGGGTTCCCCTGCTTCCAGGGCACAATTGACTGCACACATGTGGCCATCAAAGCACAAGTGGGTCAGCCGGGTGCCTTGTCAACAGGTAGGGCTTCCGCTCCATGAACATGCAGATACAGGCTCTGCAAGTCTATGCAAGGCACCCTGGCAGCTCCCATGACGCTTATATCCTGAGACACTTGCAGGTGCCGGGGCTCTTCAGTGCTCCAGCCAGATTGGATGGATGGCTGCTGGGTGACCAGGGCGATCCGTTGAAGAGGTGGCTCATGGTGCCTCTTTGCCACTCAAGAACAGAAGCAGAGAAGTGTTACAATACGAGTCATGCCTTGACAAGGACAGTGATAGAGAGGACCATAGGTCTCCTCAAGATGTGCTTCCAATGCCTGGACTGTTCAGGGGGTGCACTACAATGCTGATAGTGGTTGCCTACTGCACCCTCCACAATCTGGCACTGGCAAGGGGGTGCCCACTGGAGGAAGAGGATCTTGATACAGCTGCACAGGCCACAGATGATGAATCCAGTAGTGAGTCAGAAGAGGAGCACAGTGAAGAGAACGCTGAGGGCATGGAGGCAGACCTCAGTAGCCTCCAGGGACACCAGGGATGCCTTGATCAAACGTTCCATCAGTTAGGCTACCAAAGATCAGCTTCAACCTCATGCCAGGGCTACCACCTGCATCGCAGATTTCTGAAATGACCCTTTCATGCCTGTGCAGTAAAGTATCGAGCCACTCATGTCCAGCATTACATACTGGCATACCCTGCATCAGAAAGAAAAAATGTGAAACATACTCAAGCCATCAGAACCAAAGCAAATTTAATGTTATCGTCACGTTGTAATATTATGGCATTACAATTACTGGTGGTGATGTCCACAACAGCAGACGTATAAACCAAACACAAATGAACAGAAAATCACCCGTGAACTATCTCTCTTGAGCTCATGGTGCCTTAGACTTACATTTGCAAGTGCTGCGTCTTGGTGCCCCAACCCCCCCGCACCCACCCCCCCACCCCAAGGCCCCCCTCGCTGGCACCGGCATTGGAGGCAGCTGCTGACTTTGGTGTCCTGTTGGCCTTGATGACCTTGGCAGTCGCCCTCTGGTCAGTGGAGCCTGTGCTGGCCCCGCCTGGGAGGGAGCGGCCAGTGCCATGGCTGGCATCTCCCCAGTCATCGCAGCCTCATCAGATGCCACAGTCACTGGTAGAGGGGTGGAGGAGCTGCTGCCATCATCCAGAGCGCCCTGAGAGGAGCCCGCAGAGACGGCAAGCAGCTTATGCGCCAATGTGAGGTTGCTCTGGACCTCCCTGCTCATGACTGATAGATGCGCACCTGACTGGGATAGTGGGTGCCTCATCCATCTCCCACACTGGCACTGACCACCTGAGGTTATTGCCTGTGTGAGGGCTTACAGGTCCGAGCACAACCCCAGGAACGCCTGATTCTGTCCCTGGAGCTAATTCCCCATGAGAGTTGCCACTCTCTCAATGGAGGAGGCAGTGCACTCAGTTATGAGGGTCAACGCATTGCTCACACTCCGCATGGACTCCTCCACAATGGAGACCGTGGCACGCAGACCTTCATGGATCTCCACCAGATCCTCCTGCACATCTCGTTGGACATCCAGCATCTGCCACCTAATGGACGACATCAGTGACTCATTATCTGCTTCAACTGAGCATCATCCTGGTCCCCAGTGGTCTTACAACTGCTGGAGTCCTGGGTACTCTCTGCCTCCGCCTGCACCTCAAGCGAGCATTTCTGGGGCTGCCTGGGCTGTTTCTAACCTGGCTGCTGGGTCACTATTGGACTCGGCGGTCGGCAGGCACCCGCCCCCGCTCGGTTGTTCCCGACCGGTGATGAGCCGTGTTTCACGCTGAGCGGGCCTTAATTGGCCCTCCAGCGTGAAATTGCGGTCAGGGGCTGATCACGGGCAGTGGGCCATTTACCGGCTGCTTCCGTTCCCGCCAACCTTACCCACCCGCTGAGCTCAAAATTCTGCCCTGAGTCTTCAGTGTAGGAAAATTCTCCAAGGAGTGTGTTTTTTCATTAATCATGAGAAGTGGGTGTTGATGGCTGGGCCAGCATTCATTGCCCATTCCTAGTTTGCCCTTGAGAAGGTGGTGGTGAGCTGCCTTCTAAAACCGCTGCAGTCCATGTGATGTAGGTACACCCACAGTGCTGTTAGGGAGGGAGTTCCGGGATTTTGACCCAACGACAGTGAGGGAACGGTGATATATTTCCAAATCAGGATGATGAGTGACTTGGAGGGAAAATTCCAGGTGGTGGTGTTCCCATGTATCTGCTGCACTTGTCCTTCCAAATGGTAGTAGTTGCAGGTTTGGAAGGTGCTGTCTAAAGGGGTTAAGTGAGCTCCTGCAACGCACCTTGTAGATGGTATACACTGCAGCCACTGTACATTGGTGGTGGAGGGAGTGACTGTTTGTGGATGGAATGCTAATCAAGTGGGCCGCTTTGTCCTGGATAGTGTCAAGCTTCTTCAATGTTGTTGGAGCTGCACTCATCCAGGCACGTGGGGAGTATTCCACCACACTCCTGAATTGTGCCTTGTAGATTGTGGACAGGCTTTGGGGAGCCAGGAGGTGAGTTACTTGCTGCAGGATTCATAGCCTCTGACCTGTTCTTGCAGCCACAGTATTTATACGGCTAGTCCAGTTCAGTTTCTGGTCAATGGTAACCCCCAGGGTGCTGGTAGTAGGGCATTCAGCGATGGTAATCTTATTGAATGTCAAGGGGTGATGGTTAGATTCTCTCTTGTTGGAGATGGTCACTGCCTGGTACTTGTGTAGCATGAATATTACTTGCCACTTGTGTTACAAGTATAAAAGGAGGTCATTGTTATTTCAGACTGTTCCAATTTAACTGCCTAAAATTGGACCCCAAATTGCTATTTTAAACTGTTTGAATTTGACAGAGATATAACCATCAGGCAAAGACTCAGACACCACATCAGTAAATAGTATTGAAGTGTATTGATTACAAGCAAGTTTTAGAAACTTATCAACTAACTAACAGAGGCAGAATATAGGTAAAATATACCGATCAATGAATGTCTACCAACTCCACACTTTCAAATGGGTGATCAATCCAAGAGAAGTGGGCAACAAATTGAGCTCCTCATGCTGACAGAGAAACAGTCACTGCGTCCGAGAAGCACTACACCTTCCTGCGATTTCTACTGGCAGGGAATCCGTCACTGACCCAGTCCCAGTACTAACTACTCACTTGCCCTGAAGTGTATCGGAAACGACCTTTACGCTAATAGGTTACTCAACTATCCCTGAAGATCTAAACTGGTTCTTCCACACAAAGATGCTTTCCACAACCCTTTTTTATATACTCAAAAGATGTTTATTTGTTGGAAATGGCTAACTGGTCTATAATTTGTCAATAGCTAATTATGCACATTGTCTTAAATTTAAGATAATGCCTTCCTTTAAGCTCTGTCTCTTATTTTGATGCCTTTACAGGAGTCCCATTCATTAAGACAGACTCAACAATCAAGGACAGTGGGTGTTCCTGATAAGCAGGACGTCCAAGGCTTATCCCATTTCTTTCCCAGCTGCTAAAGCACTTTAATTTTCTCCTAAGTAAAGCTAATGGAGAAATACAGAAGTAACATAATGTGACTTCTAATTAACTAAGTTTTAATTACTTATCCTTTAATTACCAGGGTAATTGAGGCATTTCCTTCTAATTAAATCATCTATTGCTAGTCAGTGACTGCTTCGTAATACTGTTTTGGGTTATTTTGTTATAAAAGGTTAACAAAATCAAAATGGCTTCTTATCTCAATCTTAGCATAAAATAGCATTTTGACCTTGTTAGCTTATTACAATGAATATAACTTAAATTAAGTGCTAGCTATGACTCCAACCAGCAGACAGCTTTCCCCTGATTCCCATTGACTCCAATTTTTCTGGGGCTCCTTGATGCCACACTTGGTCAAATGCTGCCTTGATGTCAAGGGCAGTCACGCTCACCTCACCTTGGGGGTTTAGCTCTTCTGTCCATGTTTAGCTCTTCTGTCCAAGACTAAAGGTAATAAGGTCAGGAGTTGAGTCGCCCTGGCGAAACCCAAGCTGAGCATCAGTGAGCAAGTTATTGCTAAGCAAGTGTCCCTTGATAGCACTGTTGATGACTCCTTCTATCACTTTACTGATGATCGAGAGTAGAATGATGGGGCAATAATTGGCCGGGTTGGGTTTGTCCTGCTTTTTGTTTACAGGACACACCTGGAAAGTTTGCACATTCCCAGCCAGATGCCAGTGTTGTAGCTGTGCTAGAACAGCTTGGCTAGGGGTGCGGCAAGTTCTTGAGCACAAGTCTTCAGTACTATTGCTGGAATATTGTCAGGGCTGATAGCCTTTGCAGTATCCAGTGCCGTCAGCCGTTTCTTGATATCATGTGGAGTGAATTGAATTGGCTGAAGCCTGGCATCTGGAATAGGCCAAGATAGATCATCCACTCGGCACTTCTGGCTGAAGATTGTTCCAAATTCATCCTTATCTTTTGCACTGATGTACTGGGCTCCCCCATCATTGAGGATGGGGATATTTGTGGAGCCTCCTCCTCCTCCTCCAGTGAGTTGTTTACTTGTCCACCACCATTCAGGACTTGATGTAGCAGGACTGCAGAGCTTCAACCTGATCCATTGGTTGTGTGATTGCTTAGCTCTGCCTATCGCTTATTGCTTGTGCTGTTTGGCAAGCAAGTGGTCCTATGTTATCAAACAAACTTTGACACCTAGTCACAGTAAGGAACCATTGCGACAGGTTCCAAAAAAGCTTCAACAGAGTTAAGTTTTTAAAAGTGTCTTAAATGAGGAGAGAGGGGAGAAAGATTTAGGGGGCTAATTCAAGGACCCAGGGCCTATGCAGCTGAAGGCATCCCTGTTAATTGTGGAGCAATTAAAAGAAAAGTCTTGGATGTGCAAATGGACCACAGTTTGGAACGCAGAGGCCACGGAGGGTGGCGAGGCTTTTTACAGATTACAGAGATAGGAAGGTGTGAGGCCATGGAGAGATTTGAAAACAAGAAAGAAAGCTTATAAATTAAAGTTTTATGGGACCGGGAGCCATAGGTCAGCAGGCACAGGAGTGATTGGTGAATGGGATTTGGTGCGAGTTAGGATAGGGCAGCAGAGTTTTGGATGTGTTCAAGTTAATGGAAGCTGAAAGATGTGAGGTCGTCCAGGAGAGGATTGAAATAATCAAGTCTAGAGGTCACCAAGGCGTGGATGGGGGATTCAGCAACAGATGAGAGGAGGCAGGGCATAGACAGACAAAGCACATCTCAGGGTCAAATAGGATGCCACAATTGCAAACAGCCTGGTTCAGACTCAGACAACAACCAGGCAAAGGGATGTAATCAGATGGAGTTGGATTGGGTGGGCTCTAAGACAACATTTGACCTGAATCCATGGTTTCCCTACCTGACAAGTTAGGTTAAATTTACCCCATTAATTCTGTGATCATCAACATGAACATAGGAAAATGACAGTTTGAGTCAAACACCTCAGTGGTATGATACTCAAAGAGTTAAATTAAAATCCAAACATTAATGTTTTATTAGCTAGCAAGATGCATTGTTTATACATCTTTTGCCTCTTGAGTTAGATTAGTCCCTCAGTAAAGCATGTAAACAGGGAGAGATGTTGGCAGTCAGGTTGATACTGATACTTCTCTCAAAGGGTGGGCGGTACTTTCATAAAGGATATCAGTCTCTGTTGCTTCCTGTATGTGTTGGTAGGCATGCCACAGGGAATACAGGCAAGGAGGCTGGGGGGCGACTAAAGGGATGTAGACTAAACTAGTTTCAAAGTTTGGAAAAATAAACTGACAAAGCAGTTAGCAAGTGCAAGAGGAGTGTAGCTGTATGTTTCTTAGGTTAATGCCAAGTTATTTTTATTTGATGCTTGTCAAGTGAATCTTTAGCTTTAACAATAACTGAATACTTTCCACAGTTGTGTACTTTTTGAAATTTGAGAGAATAAGTTAACTTGCCATTAAAACAAAATTGAATCTGCCCCCAAATCCCATCTCACCACAAGATATAAGCCTATTAATATTTTTTGCATCTTGGTTACCATTCAGAGAGCCTGGCTTTAGAACAGCATTATCCATTTGGCATCTTCCGACTAGGCACTTTACAGCCTTCCGGGCTGAATATTGAATTCAACAACTTTAGATCTTAAACTCCCTCTCCCATCCCCACCCCCTTCCCGTTTCTTCCCCCTCCCTTTTGTTTTTTCCAATAATTTATATAGATTTTTCTTTTCCCATCTATTTCCATTATTTTTAAATCTATAACTGTAATACCCTGTTGTCAGTCTTTCCACCCCACCCCCACTAGTGCTGTACCTTGAGTGTCCTGCCATCCATTCTTAATTAGCACATTTTCTTAGATAATATCACCACCTTTAACACCCCTTTGTTCCTTTTGCCTGTGACATCTTTTGATTATCTGCTTCTATCACTGCTTGCTTGTCCCTACAACCACCACCCCCCCCAACTTCTCCCCCCACCCCCCCACCCCCCTGTCAACCTTAAACCAGCTTATATTTCACCCCTCTCCTAACTTTACTCAGTTCTGCCAAAGGGTCATGAGGACTCGAAACGTCAACTCTTTTCTTCTCCGCCAATGCTGCCAGACCTGCTGAGTTTTTCCAGTTAATTCTGTTTTTGTTTTGGATTTCCAGCATCCGCAGTAGTTTTTTGTTTTTATCCATTTAGTACTGTTTATTGACAATTGCTATGTAGGCAACATTGAATCATAAAACTAAGAACCTTGAGATGAATGTACAATTATAGTTTGTGCTTAGAACAATATTTGGAAGACAGTCTCCCATTATTTTGAATTAAAGCACTGATAATAAAATAAATTCAGATTGCTATTTTGCATGTCAACTGCTTATATTAGAGGCCAGTATTCAATCCTGATATCAACTTGCATCACATTAAAAAAAAATCACTATTTTTTTTTGCTGGGATTAGAGATGCTCAGTAGCAACCAAATAAGTGAATATAAGTAATTAAATATTAATTGTGCCCACAGCTTAAGTCATGAGAAATTTGTGCTCACGACACTTTCAATTTAACTTCTTGTCTTCATGTGTCAAAGGCCCTTTTTGAACTGTCGCCTTTTATAATGTTCTTGTCAGCTTTGTGGAAGCTGCTGCTTTTGTTAGTTTTCTAGATTGGCACCTATACATTATAGAAGATCCACCTGGGTTTTATAACTACCCACTATGGGCTATGTGCTTTCTCCAGTTGCATTTGCTCCAACATATTTTGTGCTGACACATGTTTTGACACATTTGAACAAGACATTTGCAAAGAAAGAAGAAGAATAGATGAACATAGGAAAGCTAAATGTGTCAATTATTCAGCGTTAACTTTTTTCTCTTCATAATCATCTGAATATAATCATTGACAAAGTGCCACATCGAAGGTTACTATGCAAAATGAGAGCTCATGGTGGAGGGGGTAACATATTAGCATGGATAGAGGATTGGTTAGCTGACAGGAAACAGAGAGCAGGCATAATTGGGCCATTTTCAGGTTGGCAAGATGTACCGAGTGGAGTGCCACAGGGATCAGTGCTGGGACCTCAACTGTTTTCAATCTATATCAGTGACTAGGATGAAGGGGCCGAATGTATGGATGCTAAATTTTCTGATTACACAAAGCTAGGTAGGAGAGTAAGTTGTGAGGACGATGTAAAGAGTCTGCAAAGGGATGTAGATAGGTTAAGTGAGTGGGCAAAAGTTTGGCAGATGGAGTATAATGTGGGAAAATGTGAACTTGTCCACTTCAGCAGGAAGAATAGAAAAGCAGCATATTATTTTAAATGGAGAGAGATTGCAGAATTCTGAGGTACACAGGATTTGGTTGTCCTGGTACACGAATCACAAAACGTTAGTATGCAGGTACAGCAAGTGATTCGGAAGGCAAATGGAATATTGTCATTTATTGCAAGGTTAATGGAATATAAAAGTAGGGAAGTTTTGCTACAGCTGTACGGGGCATTGGTGAGACCACATCTACAGTACAGTTTTGGTCTCCTTATTTAAGAAAGAACATAATTGCATTAGAAGTAGTTCAGAGAAGGTTCACTTGACTGATTCCTGGGATGAAGGGGTTATCTTATGAGGAAAAGTTGGACAGGTTGGGCCTGCCTCCATTGGAGCTTAGGAAAATGAGAGGTGATCTGACTGAAACATATCCGATCCTGAGCAGACTTGGCAGAGTGGATGCTGAAAGGATGTTTCTCCTTATGGGAGAGAATAGAACTAGTGGACACAGTTTAAAAATAAGGGGTCTCCTATTTCAGAATTTTTTTTCTCCCAGAGTGTTGTGAGCCTGTGGAATTCTCTTCCGCAGAGAGTGGTGGAGGCAGGGTCAGTGAACATTTTTAAGGCAGAGTTAGTTAAATTATTGACTAACAATAGGGTCAAAGGGTATGGGGGTAGGCAGTAAAGTGGAGTTGAGGTCACAGTCAGGTCAGCCATGATGTTATCAAATAGTCTACTCCTGTTCCTAATTTGGGTGTTCGCATGTATCTTAGGTTTATTTGGTCACTGTGAGTCACCTTTGTATTTACATGTGTATTGCTACATGATTGTATCATGGAGGGATTCCAAAAACTCGTAGATGACCAGTGTTCCCTGTTCATACAGAGCATTGGATATCCTGAGTTGATGACTTTTAAAGGTGACATGCATGAGCAGCCAATTGCTACTTATGCCAATTGAGCATCTGTGTAGTCATATTGCAATGCACAAATGACTGTAAGCACTACTTTTAAAAATAGTTAACCAACAGGCACTCCATCAAAGGAGACGCCTGGTCCTGATGCAGGTGTATCAGCGACCACACAGCTTCTATCTCCGAGAAGCAATCTAAGCCTCCTTTCTTCCTTTTTCAGGTGTTGTATTTTCATTTTATTTCCTCAGAATGGAAATATTTTGTGTATTCTTTCCCCTCCTTGCTTCACCCTTACTAACAGGAAGCATAGGAACACAGGACTTAGGAGCAGGAGTGGGCCATTTGGCCCTTTGAGCCTGCTCCGCCATTCAATAAAATCATGGCTGACCTGGTTGTGGTCTCAAATCTACTTTCCTGTCTGCCCCACATAACTCTTCACATTTACATTGGCTGGAAATTTCCCAGCCCCAGGGAGGAAGCTTTGGAGGCGGTGCTGGGATTGGGGTGGGGTGACAAGGATGGGGGCATTGCCCAGTGGGTGGCATGGACATTTAAAAATGAAAATGTCAGGACAGCTTGTGACTATGGCCCCATCTTCTTGGGCTTTTCCAGGAGGTGGGAGCACACCAGCAACTGCAATGTATCCAGTGGTGGCATGCAGATAGTTAAGCCATTATGTGAGGTGCTTAGTGGACATCTCATGGGCGGACTGCAATCTTGCTTGCTTCACCCGGGCTTCCCACCATGTCCACACCCCAGCAGCCTGTTAATTGGTCACCTCCTAGTGGGTGCACTATTGAAATTCATGGACTTGGGTCCCAGAAATGGTTTTGACATTGGGTCCCGATTTCTACGGAAATGTTTTTCTGTAGGGTGCCATTGTGAGAATCTGGGCAAATCCCTGTGGAATTCAGGGTCAATATAATGGGATAATTAAATAACTAATCAAAAATAATAATATTTAAATTAATAAATTGTACTTTGATGATGGTTTAAGTCACCTGAATGTATTAACTGCCTCTTAACTCACCCAATTGGTGCTCTGTATGTTCTGAAATGCCATTAATCTTGGCTTTTATTCTTCTGCCAAATACAAGTTACCCTTTGTTGTAAATTTGAATTTCAGCATTTATAATATATTCAAATAATCCTTTGATATTTCCCTACAGATAAAGGCGGCATAAATATTCATCAGGCTTCAACCTTATTGATATCATAGTTGCTCATAGAGACCTAATTTGGTTGTTTTTTTTTTTCTTCCCTCCCCCAAAATATAAAAGTACATAATATATTATAGCTAAAAAAGACTTGTTCTATTGAAGAGTGAAAGAGCTTAGATAAACTGCCTATGTTACAAAGGCATCATGTTTTCACAATGAGAATGGATTCATCAGTTTGCATTTATTATCAGAAATAAAACCTTTCTGAACAACATTAAAGAGGCTGCAACACCCTTATGCAGGGTCCAATAGTTGATTGTAAACATCCCATATAGCAGAAGAGGCACCAGTGATTGTTTTTAATGATAGGACGTTTCATATTTAGCTAAGTAAATGGGCAGGATTTTTTGGTCAGCCTGTGGGTGTGATTGGTGGGCCTGGGAGTGGCCAGGGAATGGACCGCTGCTGGCGATTGGCCCCCAACTGCGATTTCGCGCTGGCTGGCCAATTAATGGCCAACTAGCAATGAAAGGCGCTCTGAAAGGCTCAGCACTGCCAGGGTGGGGGCAGGAGGAGGGCAGGTGCTGGCATAAGCGCGGGCACGGGCGAGTGCTGAATGAAAGCTCCCTGAAGGCAGATTGCTGCCTCAGGGGACTGAAGATTTCAAAACAATTAAATGGAGATTTTAAAATCCAGAAAAAAAATGTCCACGCATCAGGATCAGTCACCTGAACATATACACGATGAAAATTCTGCCCGTACGTTTTCAAAAAAATTTAATAACGGAAACCTCATCCCGCCCTTGGATGAGGTTTCATCAAAAACGCAAAGTCTGCCTGGCAGATTCGCCCATCCGCCAACTGTAAGGTTGGAAGGACCACAAAAAAATCAGGGACAATTGGAACCTTAACAACTTTAATTGTCTTCTTAATTGTTGGCGGGGTGCACCTCCGACACTCGCGCGTGCCTGCTGACCGAAATATTCCATGAGCATGGGATGACATCGAGATACTTGCCTGACATCATCACGTGCGATTTCACGTCCAATCAGGTCGGGCATGAGCTGGCATGCATGCTGACCTAAAAATTCTGCCCAATAGCTTTCCAAAAAAATGTTATATGATTTTTCTTCTCATTTTTCTTCTCATTTTTGAGCATTCCTTGTTGTTTCCAGTCTTTAGCCTCTGCCTCGCTCTAGTTCACTGATATTACTCTCTGTACATCTAATCAGATGGTTCAGGCTTGTTATAAAGTGGAAGTGATTGAGTTAGGCTCTGTCAGTTAGTTCTCTTACTGTGGGTCTGCTTCCTAAGCCCAGTCATTCCTGACTGCTAACTGAAAATACTTGTACATCAAGTTAGAAAATATACCCATGTGCGAGCAAATTTTTTTAAACAATTGTGTTGCATTCTATTCTATACGCTAGCTGGAATGTGCATGTTATGACTTATGTTGTTACATTAAGAACAATACTTACTGGAATGAATGGCTTCTTTGGTATACATAAAGCAATCAAGAAAATGAAGAAACAGCTTACTGCAGTAAGTGAAAAATCATCCCACTAGCAGATGCAACTCTCCACAATTACTATAGATAAGCAAAACGTACAAGCAGGCTTGAATGTCCTTTGTAAGAAACCAGTAATTCAAGAGGTAGCACATTTCGGTTAGTATTTAGAAAATTGATTGGTTACATTCTGAAACTGGTGACATTCTGAAAACGTACAGAATTTAACCTTTGATAAGGTGGTCTCAAGCAGTAAAATGACTGGATGATATTTTATAAAACGTTAAAGGCAATTTGCATTTGTATACTGCGCCTTCAAATGTAATCGGAGATAAATGGATAAGGAAGGAAATAATAAGGGAGTGACCAGAAGGTTGGACAAAAGAGGGGGATTTTAAATAGGGCCTTGAAGGAGCAGAGAGAGGTGGACAAGTGGCAGGATTTAGGAAGGGGTTTCTAAATTAGGGCTGGTAAAAAAATGTATTTCTTTTTATTCATTCTCAGGATTTGAGCGTCACTGGCAAGGCTGCCATATGCAAGAATAATAACTTGCAACCTTCTTCAGTTCTCTGCTTGAAGGCAGGTCTGAACAACAGCACACTGACCTCCACCACAGGTAGGGCAACGAGGCAGGTCCTGAATTCATCCCAGCCGGAAAAGGGATCAAACCCCGTGCTGTTGGCACCATTCTGATCAACACCAGCTGTCCAACTAAGTGAACCAGCCAACCTCCCCCCAAGGCAACTGAGTTGCTGTGGCAACATGCACTTTAACATGCATGTTGTAGTCCAGAGCTACGAATAGTGATCTGTAACAGGGCATGAGAGTCCCTTCAGAGTCTCACTTAGGTTCAGAGCCATACTCTGAATGTAACAGGAATGAGTGACAATGCCAAGTAATATGCTAAAACAACAATTTTATTGAATATTGAATAATGATACTTGTAATAATAATAATAAGACAATTATAATTGATAATATAAAAAGAGAAAGAAATAAAAAGAGAAAAAGGTAACTTTATTGAAAGGAGAAAGCACCTTATATATATCAGAAGAAAAGAAAGACAGATTTTTTAAACAAAAACAATAATCCCAAAATGGTCTGTCCCACAACAGCTCCCCAAAATGGATAACCCCAATTTAATCTGTTCCATGACAGGACACTAAATTAGTAAAAATTCCCCCTGGTACATACATTATCAGGTTTCTGAGCAACCTTACGGGGGTGGGCTCTTTGGCCAGTCACTCCAATGTCCCTTCCTCCCATATTTCTTCAGTGGTTGACTATTCCACTCTGGCTATAGCCCCGAATCCTGGAAGCAGTGTCACTTTAAGCCAAATTTTTGGCTCCATTCCAACCTTTTGAGGCTTTGTTCAAATTTTCTCAAAACAATGAATCTGGAAAAACATGAATCCTTATCAATTCTCCTCACAGGCACTGCAAGGCTTTGCTGGCTTGACAATCCAAGTTGTTCAAGCATCTTTCGATAGTGTCTTCCCGTCTGCCATCAATCAGGTTGTAGTCCATCGATCAAACTCCATCTCCTTATGACCACCCTATGTGAGGCCACTCTTGGCTTGGTTGGTAGTTCAAGGGTCATCGGGGTCAAATACAGCAAGAATATTCCTCTTTTTAAACAACGGAAATATAACTTTTTTTAGCGGCGCATCTAGAAAAAAACAATGTTCAGTCAAAACAACAGCTGTGAATGTGCAAGAAAAAAATCTGTGGGGCAAAAGTCCAAGTCTACAGTTAATAATATTACTGATTAAATAATTGATCAATAATTGAAGCACAATCACATCTAGGTTTAAATCAAGGTCTACAAAGTAAGATTCATTACAAGTTGACTTAAAAATCAAAAGTGAAGCAAAAATATAATCATGAAAAATTAGTGCTTGCGGCTGTAGGCCTACAGATGATAGAGGCTACAATTTTCTTTCCATCATATGGCTAACCAGGAACCTCTTTTGCTCTTACCACCTGGCGTTGGTATGTTTTGCAAGGATTTACAAGTTGACACTTGTAAAGATGTGTTATGAATGTGTCTTCCTTGGCCATCAAGTCCTGAAGTGGGATTTAAACTCAGAGCTTGTGGTTCTGAAGTAGAGACACTACCCATTGCTCCACAAGGCCCCACAGCTTGTGATATAGTACCTTTAACATAATAAGGCGTCCCAAATTGCTCTATAGGAGCATCCTAATGCAAAATTTGACACTGAGCCACAGATTATTGTCAATCTCTAGCTGCACTGAGAAGGTGGACCTTCTTTTTGCAACCTTTGCTGAATGAAGAAGACAGCTGTGTCAAAAACAATATTGTAAGAGGGTGAAATTTAGCATAATGTGATGCTTCTACGCATAGAGATGCAAATCATTTATTTCTCAACCTTCAATATTTGGCAAAGGAAGGTAGCAGTTATACTCTGTGCCATGTGCTAATGAACTGGTAAATGTATTGGGATGCATTTTTTGTGCATACTATTTTAATAAAGTCACTCTCTATTTATTTTAAATGGATTAATGATTTTGTTAAGCTACTGCACACACAAATTAACTGATTTGTTGTAAATAATGGACAGAATAATTTCTATCCCATGTTAAATATTTCTCTGGCTTTTCGGGTGAGATACATTTTAGTGTGATGTATACATGCAGTGTCAATTCTACAATCTCTATTTCTAGTGCATAGCTGTTCTTAAAGTGGTGTGGATTGAAGAATCAATGGTGTAGTGTTACAGAACTATTTTCAAGCATGGGATCAATGAATTTACCCCTAAAGTTAACAAATGCTCCTCCTCCCCCATTAACTGTCATGGAAGCCGATCGTTTGTCTGCTTCAATTTTCTCCCTTTGCTCCTCCTCTCCTGAAGGCAGTGACTCATTCTGAAATATGGCCACAGAAACCCTTCAGTACCTCCTCCAGCCTGCTTAAATAATTGCTACATATTTTCAGCAAAACTCAAGGGGCAGAATTTCCCTGTTGGCGTGCGGGGGCGGGACACGCGGTGACGTTGGGTGAGCGTTCCGACGTCAATGTGCACCATCACGATATTTTGACGAACAGGCATGTGATGATCTCCGATGCGCGCCCGCCATTAATTAATGGACCACTTAAGGCCCTTGAGGCGCCAATTGACTGCAATTTTTTGGCGCCTGTGCAATCTTCGGGACAGCGCATGGGCACAACAGGCAGGCGGGTAGGACACATTTGTATAAGCCTCATCCATGGGCAGGATAAGAGGGCTCAGTGGGGTCGTGAGTGTGCTCTGTCAAATATTGATGTTTCAAAGTTACTGATACTTGCCTGTGTGATCTGCAATACTTCAAAACGCATACCAGCTTGGCCTGGACTCACAACCTTCAGGTCAGCACTCTGCAGTGAGGAATCTTTTTTGCACCTGCATGTTTCAGGAAGCCTTCACTTAGCCTGGGAATAGGAGTTGAACTCTCCACTGGAGGCACCTCCTCTGAGGTGGAAGCGAGGGCTAGAAGGGGGAGGAGGCCAGGAATGCACAGTCAGCCTCCAGGGGAGCCACCTTTGGGAGGTCAGACACAGGCACAAGGGGCACAGGGCCAAGAGGTAGTCCAAGACTGAAGGGGCGCAGAAGACGCCACTGTCCTGCTGCCAGAGTATACAGGTGGCAAAGCAGCTACCTCAATATGTCTGAGGTGCAGTGCTGAAGGAGGCTCTGTCTCTCAAGGGAGACAACCATATCTGTCAGATGATTGACCCTGAGATCTCCCCTAACTGTGTGGGTGGACTCCCCATGCCAGTGACTCTAAAGGTCACAGCTGCCGTCAACTTCTATGCCTCTGGCTCCTTCCAGGGCTCGGTGGGTGATCTTTGCGGTGTCTCCCAATCAGCTGTGCACACTTGCGTCAAGCAGGTTACAGATGCTCTGTTCAGACGGGCATTGACCTTCATCCTCTACCACTGGGATCAGGCAAGTCAGACACAGCGAGCCAGAGGCTTCGCGGCCATTGCTGGTTTCCCTCACGGACAGGGTGCAATAGACTGTACACATGTGGCCATCAAGGCGCCAGCAGGTGAGCCCAGTGCCTTCGTCAACAGGAAGGGCTTCCACTCCATGAACGTGCAGATAGTGTGTGACCACAGGATGCTGATTCTGCAAGTCTGTGCAAGGTACCCAGGCAGCTCCCATGACGCCTACATCCTCAGACACTCCCAGGTGCCAGGGTTCTTCAGTGCTCCAGCCCGGCTTGATGGATGGCTGCTGGGTGACAAGGGCTATCCCCTCAGTAGGTGGCTCATGACGCCTCTCCGCCATCCAAGAAAATAAGCTGAGCAGCGCTACAATAGGACCAACGGCACCACAAGGGCTGTGGTGGAGGGAGCCATCGGTCTTCTCAAGATGCGCTTCCGATGCCTGGACCACTCAGGGGGTGCACTCCAGTAACCCCCAGATTGCGTGTCGCTGATAGTGGATGCATGCTGCGCTCTCCACAATCTTGCGCTGGAAAAGGGGGACGAAGTGGACAATGAAGATGTCGACGCAGTGGATGCGGCTGCACGCGGTGAGTCCAGAGTGAGTCCGAGGATGAGCATGCACAGGGGATTGCTGAGGGGTTAGATGCTGACTCAGGCATACTCCAGGGAGGCAGGGACGCCCGGGAGGCTTTAATCCAATGAACCTTCAGCTAGCGCACCACATATGGACCTTCAGGACAAGCCTGGGCTGCAGGCTCCATATCTGAGACCTAAATGCAAAATCTGCCTGGATAGGAACATTAACTAAGGGCCTTGTAAATAAACTGAATGTCCCACAAATCACTCATTACATTACTGGAAACCATCCACCTGCAGAACAAAAGAGGCAATCTCAGCCATGGTGACATGTCTGAATTTAAAATTGCAACCAAAGAAACTTAATAAAACAAAATAAAAAAGATGTTAAAAATCACACCAACTCATAAAGACCTCATTGCAGGCTAACCCAAAAGCACCAGTGATAAACCCGTGGTGTGCCTAAGGTGCCTTATGTTTACGTTTTCGGGTGCTACGTTTTAGTGCTGACCCCTCGCTGGGAGCGGCATCTGAGACAGCCTGCTGACTCTGCTGTCCTGTTGGCCTCGATGACCTTGGCGGTCGTCCTC
This sequence comes from Cetorhinus maximus, assembly GCF_964194155.1. Classification (NCBI taxonomy): domain Eukaryota; kingdom Metazoa; phylum Chordata; class Chondrichthyes; order Lamniformes; family Cetorhinidae; genus Cetorhinus; species Cetorhinus maximus. Next base: position 137,629,792 of record NC_135884.1, on the reverse strand, counting down.
TGGCCCGTGGAGCCTGTGCTGGCCCCGCCTGGGAGGGAGTGGCCAGTTCTATAGCTGGCATCTCCCCAGTCATCACAGCCCCAACGGATGCAACTGTCACTGGCAGAGGGGCAGAGGAGCTGCTGCCCTCATCCGGAGCGCCCTGAGAGGTGCCCACAGAGACGACAGGCAGCTGCTGCGCCAACATGAGGTTGCTTCGGACCTCCCTGCTCACTGTGGATGGATGGGCACTGAGCTGGGAAACTCGATGCCCACACCATCTCCCACACTGACACTGCCCAGCTGAGGTCCATGCTGATATGAGGGCTTGCTGGTCTGAACGCATCCCCAGGAAGTCCTGACGGGTCTCCTGGGGTAGGCCCTCCATGAGAGTCGCCACTCTCTCCATGGAAGATGCATGGCATTCTGACATGAAGCTCATTGCTTTGGCAATAGTCCATGTATACTCCTCTACCACGGACACCAAGCCAAGCATAGCCTCATGTATCTCCCCCAGATGCTCCCACACACCCAGCCGCATTTCCTGTGCTTGCTGTCTCGCGGACGACTCCAGAGGCACATCATCAGACACCGACTGAGCATATGCCTGGTCCCCTGCAGTCCTCTGGCTGCTGGTGCCATGGGCACTCTCTGTCTCTGCCAGCTCCTCCAGCAAATGTGGTGCCCTCACTGCTGCGCCCTGGGACACTAGCCAATGTACTAATTCCAACCGAGGTGCTAGTATCTGCGCTGGTGCCTGCCTGGCAGAGATGGTGTGATGCTGGTGAGACTTCAGGGCCCCCAGGTGTGAGAGGGGGCCTCTGCTGCTCCTCCTCCCAGCCCTGCTCCGCTGATGCTGAAAGGAAGAACAAGGACATCGCTCAGTTAACATGGAGACAATGTCAATGTGCATCCCTGTCCCCTGGATCATTATGCACTCATCCTTCCATAAGCAATGGTCAAGCCATGTTGCAAACTTCAATCACTGAACATTCAGCACTGCCATGGCTGTTGGGAGAACAATGGTGACCTCACTGCTGGGCAAACATACCTGCCCGTGACACCCCAGCCTCACCGACACCAGTGGACCTGGGCGCATGGCGCCTCTCCAAATCTAGGGCCTCCTGCTTGAAGCGGCTGAGAATCGCTAACTGGGCTGGCCCTCCACCAGTCCTCACCCGCTCGGCTGCATCATGTGCATTCTTCTCCTGAAAAGGAGAGAGGAGCATTGGTTAGTGCTAATTGTACCTGGATTCTCTTCACGGACGGCCCATCCCAACCAAAGTGGGACATTGCAGGGCTCCAGTGCCTCCTCACCCGCTGCTGCCAAACACACACACAAAGATGCTAGGCCTGTTCTCCCCACCCCCACCCCCTTGGCCAAATGCTGCCTTCATCACATTAGGCACCACATGGTCTAACCATCCATAGCAAGGAGGCGCGAGCACATGGAATGCAGAGGACAGCAGGTTGATCGTTGCCACTCACCTTGAAGCTCCCCTCCCAGCATCTCATCACCCTGACTTTGACATGTCCTGGAATTCCAGCTCTGCACCAAGGTGCAGCTCCTCCAGGTTGCCCCCAAAACAGTCATGTAGGTCACAGTGTACCATATGCTGCGGGTGCAGAACCCATCTCTTCACCATCCTCTCAGGGTGACCTCGGCATAAGCAATATCTGCTGGCCCACCCAGCAAAGGACACATACCGCCAATGATTCAATGCAGTCACTACACTCAGACTTGGGGAAAGCCTACCTGCTGGGTTAGGTGACCAATGCCAACATGGTACTCACAATTCCTGAGCGCCACAGGTCGTTGAAGCACTTGCGACACTGGATCCAGGTGCGTCGCACCACATCACCACATCGCAGGAGCTAACCACCTCCGCCACCTCCTCCTAGGCACGTTTGGTCATGTGGTGGGCCTCCTCCTCCCACCCTGGGGTACCAGGACCTCCCGCCGCGCTGCCACCTCCTGGAGGAGGGCAGCAAGGCAATCATCGGAAAAACGAGGGGCACAGTGCCCCCCTGCCCTACCCTCCTGCCTGGCCTGCTCACCAGCAGTGCTCTGGGAATCCCTTCCACTAGCCATGATTCACAGCCTTTGAAAGGCTGCAGCAACTTTTTAAAACAGGCGGCCGGGTCGCCATTGGACCCGGCGATCACTGCAGTCCCATCGCCCGCCCACTCCCGCTGCCCTCAGGAGCTGCGATTCACTCTGGGTGAGCCTTAATTGGCCCGCCCGCGATCGGGTCTGCGCCCATCCGTGCCCACTCCCGGCCCACCCCCCCCACCAGCCAGAAAATTCAGCTAAGATTTCCTTTTTGAGTAATCATATAAGATGTTCAAATAAAAACTTGAGTCGATAGGATTTAAAATAGTTAGGCTTTTACGTGAGTTTTAAATAAGGTGTGATGCATGAGGAGTTTTTTGTTACTAAGTATATTGCATACTATTAAACTTTTTACTGGAGTAGATAACAGGCTTTCAAAACCTGAACTCTCATTAAGTGTTTACAAACAGAAAACTGAATTGGAAATGAAACATCAGTGGTGAAGTTAGTGCACTAAAATATTTAATTAAGTTTTATGGAAAAAGTAGGGAGGATATTTGAGTGAGGAATACCTATCAGCATTATTGAACTTGAGTGTGAGAGCTGAATAGTGAGACCTGATTCTGAGGAAGTGAAGACCTTACTGTTTTGAGGCCCTGGTAATGCCCCTTGTTAAATTTGCTGCTGGCATCCTGTAGTTTTCAGCCTCATTATAACTTTGAAGTGTTCAGCCTGTGCGTGATTCTCCAGAAAAGCTAGCAGAACCCCTGCAGCCTGATTCCAGACCTTGTTAATGTAATTTGCTAAAGATTAGCAGACCCTTCATTCTGCCTGAATTCCTCCAGGAATATAATTGTGCCCTTTGATCTGCTAGCTAGTATTGCACAGTGTAGTTCAATGCCATAGTCAAAAGTTTTGAAATGCTGCAATGAAATGGTTTTCATTGCAATAGCTTGTGTTTGATGGGTCTCCTTGGCATATATTGATAATTATAAGTCAAAAGCTTCTTAAGGTACTTATTAAATAATAAAGTTTCTCTTTTTTTCCCAGAACCATTGTGATTTAATGTGTGGCTCTATTTACCAAAGGATCCTGATTGACTGACCCTTTTCAGTATTATAACACATGTAAAGTTTTATGCAGTCTAGTATCTTTTGTTCTTAATTGTTCAGAACACAAGGGGAGGGATAATTTAAAAAATAACAGAATAAAAGAAGAAAAGTGAATAAAAAACAAAATACACATGTATAATTTAATGCCTAAATAAACTCAGCTCTGCTTAATCTGGGCTGCAGCTCAGTAGGGTAAAATATAGCGCAGTGTTTGTTTGAGGTTAAAACGGTACCATATGTTACTGAAATCAATTCAACTCATTGGGAACTATGAAGTCTATATATTCTATGTGAAGCTAACATTGCAAAACTTTCAGTGACAATTTAGAGACACTTTCATAGGCTTTTTTTCATATTAAACTAGTTACTTTCACTAGTTCTCAGATCTTTGAAATACATTTAATTCTTGTTCCATTTCAACTGATCCAGACAGGATGTTGCCTTAAAATAAAAGTTCCCTTCTATGGGGGTGTACTTTTCATACTATCCTGTGTCAAATTAATTTAATTAAAACTTCAATTCTTAACTGTTGTCCATGATAATAAATGGGAATAAATTAATGATGTATCTTTTTTATCTCTTTAATATTATTGGGTTTTAACCTCAATGAAGTCAGATTAATTTAGAAAGAAAAGAGGAAGCTTTTGTATGGTGCTTTATAAAACACCGATGAAGTAATGCTAATTGTAGTATTATGACATGGCTGATGGTAATTTTGCTATTTGCTATTTCAGGCTATTTTGGATCTGGTAATGTGTAATGAGGCAGGTTTAATAAATGATCTCAGAGTAAAAGATACCCTAGGAAACAGTCACCATAATATGGTAGAATTTAGCATTCAGTTTGAGAGTGAGAAACATGGGTCAGAAGCAACTGTGCTAAACTTAAATAAGGGTAATTACAAAGGAATGAGGGCAGAGTTGGCTGGAATGGACTGTGATAGAATTTTATCAGAAAAAATGGTTGATGAACAATGGCAGCCATTTAAGAAAATAGTTCATGACTCACAACAAAGATATATCTCGGTGAGGAAGAAAGATTCAAGGAAGGGGATAAACCAACCATGGTTAACCAAGGATGTTTAGGATAGTATCAAATTAAAAGAAAAGACATACAATGCGGCAACAATTAGTGGTAAGACAGAGGATTGGGAAAGTTTTAAAAACCAACAAAAGATGACCAAAAAATAATAAAGAGGGATAAAATAAACTTTGAAGGTAAACTAGCAAGTAATATAAGAACGGACACTAAGAGCTTCTTTAAATATATAAAAAGGAAGAGAGAGGCCAAAGTGAATATAGGCCCCTTAGAGAATGAGCCTGGGGAAATAATAATGGGGAACCAGAAAATGGCAGAGGAGTTGAATAAATACTTTGCTTCAGTCTTCACAGTAGAAGACACTAATAACATTCCAATACTAAATAATCAAGGGGAGAAAGAGGGGGACAAAGTAAATACAATAACTATCACTAAAGAAAAAGTATTAGGGGAAACAAATGGAGCAAAATGCCAAGAAGTCCCCTGGACCTGATGGGTTACATCCTAGGATATTAAAGGAAGTAGCTACAGAGATAGTGGATACACTGGTAGTAATCTTCCAAGAATCCTTAGATTCTGGAAAAGTCCAAGAGGATTGGAAAACTGCCAATGTAACACCCTTATTCAAAAAGGGAGGGAGACAAAAAGCAGGTAACTATAAGCCAGTTAGCTCAACGTCTGTCATTGGGAAAATGGTAGAGCCTATTATAACAGATGTAATGGCAGAGCATTTAGAATTATATAATCTCATCAAGCAGAGTCAGCATGGCTTCATGAAGGGGAAATCATGCCTGACAAATTTATTAGAATTCTTTGAGGAGGTAACTAGCAGGATAAATAAAGGGGGACCAGTAGATGTAACGTATTTGGATTTCCAAAAGGCATTCGATAAGGTACCAGATGTAAGGCTACTTAATAAGATAAGAGCTTATGGTGTTCGGGTAGTATATTAGCATGGATAGAGGATTGCTTAACTAATAGAAGACAGAGAGTTGGGATAAGGAGGGCATTTTCAGGATGGCAACCTGTAACTAGTGGAGTGCCACAGGGATCAGTGCTGAGGCCGCAATTACTTACAATATATACTAATGACTTGGATGAGGGAAGTGAATGTACTATCACCAAATTTTCAGATGATACAAAAATAGGCAGGAAGGCAAGTGGTGAGGATGACAGAAGGAGTCTACGGAGGCAGGTTAAGTGAGTGGGAGAAAAGGTGGCCGATGGGATATAATGTGGGAAAATGTGAGGTTATGCACTTTGGCAGGAAGAATAGAGGAGCAGAATATTATTTAAATGGAGGAAGACTGCAGAAGGCTGCAGCACAGAGGGATTTGGGAGTCCTTGTGCATGAATCCCAAAAAGCTAATATACAAGTTCAACAGCTAATAGGGAAGGCAAATCGAATGTTGGCCTTTATTTCAAAGGGAATGGAGTGTAAAAATAGGGAAGTCTTGCTAAAACTGTACAGGCACTAATTAAACCACGCCTAGAATAGTGTGGACAGTTTTGGTCCACTTATCTAAGGAAAGATATACTGGCATTGGAGGCAATCCAGAGAAGGTTCACTAGGTTGATCCTGGGTGTGGAGGGATTTTCTTATGAGGAGAGGTTGAGTAGGTTGGGTCTGTACTCATTGGAGTTTAGAAGAATGAGGGATGACCTTATTGAAACATACAAGATTCTTAGGGGGTTTGACAGGGTGGTTGCTGAGATGTTGTTTCCCCTTGTGGGAGAGTTTAGGACCAGAGGACATAATCTCAGAGTAAGGGGCTGCCAGTTTAAAACAGAGATGAGGAGGAATTTCTTCTCTCAGAGGGTAGTGAATCTGTGGAATTCTTTACCGCAGAGAGCTGTAGAAGCTGGGTTGTTAAGTATATTCAAGGCTGAGATAGACAGATTTTTAATCAGTAAGGGAATCAAGGGTTATGGGGACAAGGCAGGAAAGTGGAGTTGAGGATTATAAAATCAGCCATGATCTCATTGCATGGTGCAGCAGACTCAATGGGCCGAATGGCTTACTTCTGCTCCTATGTCTTATGATATTATGGTCTTATGGTAAAGGCTGAGTTGTTCAAATTGCAAAGGGAAGCTTGAAATAACTGTCATAACCCATTTTTACAATTTGTATGTTTCGAGATGCAAGTTTTGAATTCGGTAGTAATAAGACCACCGGGTTTCAAGAGGTTTTTATGAAACTAAGTTAAACATTTATTAATACAAGAAAGATTGTGAATACATACATATGTCTACAAAATTACTACTATAATACATATAAAAATTCCTGAATTAATCTGATTCTCAGTTACACCCCCATTAAGGCAACAGTAAATCTCATAGAGTTAAACAGGCACCTGGCAAAGCATAACCTGGACAGACACATTCAAAATGAGTTTCTTTCAGCTCTGGGTCCTTGCAGACAGCAACTTGAGGCTTACAGGCTGGAGGCTTCTCACACTTATTGGATATTAAAATTGCTCTACCTTAAACACACAGGCCAGAATTTTCCGGCTGACGTGCGGATGGCGTAGCCCGCATGTCAGCGCGCGCCATCGCGATATTTCGGTGGGCGGGCAAACTTGAAGGGCTCGTTAATCCCCTTAACTTGCCAATTGTGTACGATTTCGAGGGACCCGTGCGAACGTCGGATCGACACACTGGCCCAACAGGAAGGCGGGTAGGAGATTATTTAAGAAAACTTTTGCAATGTCGGGATATGTGGACTCAGAGGGGTTGTTCATGTTTTTGACAAGGTTATAATTGATGAAAGTGTTTAAAAGTTGCCTGTTTGATTGTTAGTAGTTCTCATCGATTTCTAAGAGCTTTCTGTGTACTTTGAAACCACTCTGCAGACAATAATCTTTCTCGGGCCTGCAGCTTTCTGGAGGCCTCCATTTAGCCTGGGGATATGGGTTCTGACCTCTCCACTTGAGGCAGCTCCCCTGAGGAGGAAGGGTGGGATAGAATAAGGAGGAGGCCAGGACTGGACAATCAGCCTCCAGGGGAGCCACCTTTGGGAGGCCAGGCACAGGCACAAGGGGCGCAGGGCCAAGAGGTTGTCCAGGGTGCAAGGGTCTGCAGAAGACGCCACTATCCTGCTGCCAGGGTATACAGGTGGCGAAGCAGCTACCTCAATATGACTGAGGTGCAATGCCACACTCTCAAGGGAGACAGTCAACTATATTTGTCAGATGATTGGCCCTGAGATCTCCCCTAACTGTGTGGGTGGACACCCCATGCCAGCGACTCTGAAGCTCACAGTTCTCCTCCACTTCTATGCCTCTGGCTCCTTCCAGGGCTCGGTGGGTGATCTTTGCGGTGTCTCCCAATCAGCCATCCACACTTGTGTCAAGCAGGTTATAGACGCTCTGTTTGGGCGTGCATTGACCTTCACCCACTTCTACTGTGACCAGGCAAGTCAGACACAGCGAGCCAGAGGCATCGTGGCCATTGCTGGCTTCCCTCGTGTCCAGGGTGCAATAGACTGCACACATGTGGCCATCAAGGCGCCAGCAGGTGAGCCCGGTGCCTTCGTCGACAGGAAGGGCTTCCACTCCATGAACGTGCAGATAGTGTGTGACCACAGGATGCAGATTCTACAAGTTTGTGCAAGGTACCCAGGCAGCTCCCATGACGCTTACATCCTCAGACACTCCCAGGTGCCGGGGCTCTTCAGTGCTCTGGCTCGGCTGGATGGTTGGCTGCTGGGTGACAAGGGCTATCCCCTCATAAGGTGGCTCATGACGCCTCTCCGCCGTCCAAGAACAGAAGCTGAGCAGCGGTACAATAGGAGCCAGGGCACCACAAGGGCTGCCATCGGTCTTCTCAGGATGCGCTTCTGTTGCCTGGACCGCTCAGGGGGCGCACTCCAGCACCCCCCAGATCGCGTCTCTGTGATAGTGGTAGCATGCTGCGCTCTGCACAATCTTGCGCTGGAAAGGGGGGATGCAGTTGACGATGAAGACCTTGACACCCTGGATGAGGCTGCACATGATGAATCCAGCAGTGCTTCAGAGGATGAGGAAGCACAGGGCGATGATGAGGGGCAGAACGATGACCCACATTTACACCAAGGAGGCAGGGACACCTGGGACACTTTAATCCAAAGAACCTTCAGCTCGCTCCACACACATGGATCAGCAGGACCAGCATTGCCTGGCACTTCCACACTTGGCACATAGGTGCCACATCTTCCACCTCATCAGCTGCAACTAAGGGCTTAGTACAGAAACATCAATGTCCACTCAAACACTCATGAGATGTCTGTGAAAAAGAAAAATGCACCACAAACAGAAGACCCTCAGCCATGGTTACAAAGGTGGACTTTATTTTATCCAAAACGAAAACACACACCACTTGTTAGCGATCACAAAAATATGAGTCCCTATTCTAAGGCCAACACAAAATCACCAGTGACATACCCATGGAGTGCCTAAGGTGCCTTATGCTTACGTTTGTGGGTGCTACGTCTAGGTGCCGCCCCATCGCTCGGAGTGGCTTGTGAGACAGCCTGCTGACTCTGCTGTCCTGTTGGGCTTGATGACCTTGGCGGGCATCCTCTGGCCCGTGGAGCCTGTGATGGCCCCGCCTGGGAAGGAGTGGCCAGTTCCAGAACTGGCACCTCCCCAATTGTTGCAGCCTCAACGGAAGAAACGTTGACTGGCAGAGGGGCGGAGGAGCTGCTGCCCTCATCCGGAGCGCCCTGAGAGGAGCTCGCAGCGACGACAGGCAGCTGCTGCGCTGACATGAGGTCCCATCGGACCCTCCCTGCTCACTGCAGATGCATGGGCACCAAGTGCCAGCGCTTGGTGTCCACAACATCTCCCACAATGGGAAAGACCACCTGTGGCCAGTACCGCTGTGAGGGCTTGCAGGTCAGAGTGTAACCCAATCATATTTTGATCCATTTGATTGAAGCCCGATCTCTCAATGAAGGAAGCCTGAAGCTCTGCCCTGAGGGCGGAGTCTTCATGTGCACTCTGCCTGGACTCCTCCGTCGCAGAGAGCAATTGAACCATTACCTCATGCAACCCTGCCAGATGCAAATGCACTTCCTGCCGCCTGTCCTGCAGCTGCTGCACTGGAGACAACGCCAGAGGCACCTCATCAGTGCTGGACTCAGCATGTGCCTCGTCCCATGCAGCCCTCTGACTGCTGGCGCCATCGGCACTCTCTGCCCCTACCATCTCCTCCAGCGATTGTGATCTTCCCTCTCCACTGTGACCCAGGACACTAGCCGATGGTAAAGTCCCCACCGAGGTGTGTGTGTCTGCGCTGGTGCCTGGCTGGCTGAAATGATGTGCCACAAGTTGCACTTGTTGGCCCTCAGGTGTGGAGGGGGGGCTGCGGTGTCGAGGTGCGGGTCGGTCTGGTGGTGATGCTTTAATTAACAACAAGGACAGTGCATCAGTTAGAGTACAGTCAGTTCAACCTTTCATCCCTTTCCCCCCCCAGCCTCATAAGTCGCTCACCCTTCAAGACCCTAAGGAGAAGAACATTGGTGAGTTGAAAAAGAGTCAAGACGAGCCCCAAACATTAAACGCACGTGCAGACAGGCTGGTCAGATGGCCTCAGGAATGCCACATGGCATGTTATGAACCATAGGTGTGGGGAGAGCGCAGGGGTACCTGACCTGGATGCATTGTGGCCTGGATAGTTGCGGGGCTGAGGAAACATCGCAAACAGTCACAACATTTGGCGTCAATCACAGGAGATTGAGAGGTCACATTATTGGCCTTCATTTCGTAAGGAGAGGCATAGACCGGGTGGGCAGAAGGCAACATTTCCCCTTGGCGCAGGGATGAGTAACGTGGTGGCATTTATCTAAGTTGGGTGCCGTGAGGTTCACAGCTGAGGTGCTGAGGACCTTTTGGACAGAGTAATGTGGGGCGCACTGGCTGAAAGGGTGCAGGAGGTCCCAAACCCCCTAGAATGGAAAAAGTCTTTGGCTGTGCAGCAGCGATCCAATGGCATGTGAGACCATGGTGATAGTGGTCACAAATGGGATAAGGTGGCTTTGGAAGGTGGTGGAGACGCGATTCCTCAAGGGGACGAGGGTCCCTTCTGTATGACCCAAACGTCAGAATGTCTCAGTCTGTGAATGAGCAGTGTTGCAGCATTAACGATTGCAGCAGCCATCAGTGGTTTGGATGGTGGGCAGACAGAGTGGATGGGACTGTGGTCCTCGAATACCTGGCCGCTGGACCCCAGCCTCGCAGCCCCCGGCCGCCCTAGCCTCCTGCCTCCTGCCTCCTGCCCAGCTCCATGGCCTGCCCTCCAAAAGTCGTGAGGCGCTGGAGGAGGGCGTGCCCACCTCCTGTCCTCTGGCACTCCCGGGCATTGTGGTAACTTTTTGCCTGCAAAACAGAGAAGAGGATTTATTGGGGCTGATCGCTCATGTACTCTGCACGCGCACGCCGCACCCCAACCACAGTGGCCCATCTGAGGCCTCCAGCGGCTCCTGTCCACACTACTGGTGATCAGTCCCCAGAAGATAGTACGGCTGGTCCCAAATCCCTACCCCAACGGCCGCCTTGGACACATTCGGCGTCCATCACTTTGAATATCACATGGCTCTTAGCGCCCATGGCAAGGAGGCGCAACTATGTGTGGCGCCAATGCCAGCAGATGGCACTTGCCCAAAACACCTTGAGGCACTCCTTGTACCATCTCATTACCATCAATATGACATGTGTTGGAGTTCTGAGTATGTGTCGTGCGGCCTCCCCTGCAGGTTGCCCCTAGACTACTCATATGTCACAAAGACCAACATATGCTGTGGAGAGAACCCTTCTTCTCCTCAACCACTAAGGCTGGCATAAGCATGGTCAGTACCCATTTGCCCACCCAGCGTGTGACAGATGCCCTATGCAGTAATGACAGCAAGACATGGGGAGGGGGTCAAAGGCTAAGGCTGCCTTCTGGGTCAAACGGCCAAGACAGACATGGTACTCACCCTTCCAGAGCGCAGCAAATCATTGAATCGTTTCCTGCACTGTGTGCCAGTGCGCCGCACATCATCATGGGCACTTACAGCCTCTTCCCACGCCTGGCTGGTGACATGGGGGGCCCTCCTCCTCCCATCCTCCGGATACAAAAGGTGCCAACGGATGCCCACCTCTTGCAGGAGGACAGCAAGGCATGCATCAGAAAATCGGGGGGTACAGTGGCCCCCCACTGGCCTCTCCTGCAGCCTGCCCCCTCCTCCTGCTCATGCTGCTCTCCACTCGCACCTCCCTCCCTCTCTCCACGAGTGGCCATGGTGCACTGCCTCAAGCCAGCTGCCTGGCCACTCTTTATGCCAATTCCTCAATGGGGAACCGGTGGTCTGAGGCCGCCCACCCCCACGACTATTTTCCCATTCTCCACAGGAGTCGCTTACTTAATTGGCCCGCCCGCGGAAAATGGTGGTGCGGCCCGTTTCTTTAGTGGCAATCGGCCGCCCGCCACCAAGTCGGTCAGGCCCACCCGACCGGCAAACGGAAAATTCTGCCCACAATCTCCTTTCTCCTTTATACATATCTTTCTCTATATGAATGTAAACATTCCATTGTATCACTAGGCTTTTAATTTTACCTCTTCTAACAATAACATCCTTTCATCCCACCAATTTTATTAGTAAGCTGAAAAAAAATAAACACATTACTTGGTGTCTTCTAGCTGGGTACAAGATTTCACCTGCAGTCTTGAATGGCTTCTTTTAACAAATGCAAATTTACACTTTACCTTCCACTCTCCTTACGTTTACCTAAGTAACATACAAATATATCAAAGCACCTAGACTAGCTGGCTTTAATCCAATTAAGACACACACAGACACACACATAGGGCAGAATCTTGCCCTTGTTGGGCGGGCTTGATGGGGGCGGGTAGGGGCAGTCAGGAAGCTGACTGCCACCCCCGATCAAGGCCAGAATGCGATTTCACGCTGGTAGGCCAATTAAGGCCAATTAATTGAATTGTGAGTGGCAGCACACAGTGCTGCCTATGCAGGGGGTGTGGGGGGGGGAAGTGCGAGTCGGGTGAGCATGACATTCGTGCATGCGCATGTGTGCACGCTTCATAATCTCCCTGAGACACAGAGCTGCCTCAGGGAGATGAAAAGTTTTTTAAAAAATAAAGAAATTAAAAATGTTATAAAACATGTCCCCTCTTGTGACTCTATCACATGAGAAGGGACATGTTATTAATTAAGTTTTAAATGTTTAATTTTATTTTTATTTGCTTTCGGAAACCTCATCCCGTCCGTGGACGAGGTTTCCTAAAAAGTGCAAAGGCCGCTTGGCCTTTTCGCCTGCCCGCCAACTATAAGGTTATATGGGCAGCAAAAAATTCTATTTAATTGATTCTTTAATGGCGTCAACAGGCCATTTAATTGTTGGCAGGTGTGCTCCCGACTCTGGTGCGCATACGCCGAATGAAATATCACGCGACTGCGCGTTAACGTCGGGACGCTCACCCAATGTCAACGCGCGTCATTTTATGCTCGAGCGGGTTGGGAGCGCGCCCGCCCATCAAGCTAAAATTTTTGCCCAGGGCCTGGATTTTCATCCTCAAGGCAGGTGGGGGGGAGTCGGTAAAATTACCGGCTCAGCCCACCCGCCTTGAGAGGAAGTACCCGTAAAGGTGGAATCTTCATTGCTGGGGGCAAGGTGTGTGCTGGAGTTGGGCAAACCAACCTGAGAAGAAGTGCGGATACACTTCATAATGAGACTTGGCTGAAAACCCAGATAGCTATTACAATGTGAGAACACCTTCTCCCAGGGGAAACATTGTTTGATTAACAGATCGGGCTCTCTGATCTCTGTGGTCAATTTCACAATGTTTATTGACACAAGTTAAGTGATTTAAAGGGTTTGTGGACTGTGGATTGAAACTTCAAAGGGCCTGATGATTGACATTTTTATTAGCTTGCAGTTCGGACCCATTTTTTCAACCAAAGGAGAAAGTTATCAATGGATTATGTTTTTTCAAAGCCTTTTTTTATACAACCCACTATACACTATGGTGTTCATTAGTTCTTAAAGTATACAGTGGGTCAATGGCCATGGTTTGGCTTAGGGGCCATGAGGAGCCTGAGGGGGTGGGTGGAAGGGCAGAGCTGGGCATAGGGGGCATGAGAAGACATAGGGGTGGGTCGAGAGGTGGAATTTGGCATAGGGATATAAAAGGGACCTTTTGAGCCTACCTTTTAAAAGGTCTTCTCAAGTACGCTAGGATTCATGACTCTTTGAAAACCTGGCCTAACTCCATGAAAATTGTGGAGGAGCAGGATGAGCCTATCTCCACAATGGAGCTGGATAGGTCAGGAGTGCCGATGTGGGCTTTTGACAGGAACCTGTCCGCACCCTTTAAAGGCACTCCTCAAAATTAGACAGTCCGGGAATAGGGTCGTGAATCCAGGAATTGGGACCCACCTGCCATTTTTAAAGGGCTCCTGAGGCAATTCGACTCAGTGAAAATCCAGGCCTAGAAGTCAGTTTCAGGGATGAATGTTGGTCTAGGCACTAGAAATAAAACAAAGTATTGTCATCACCTGCAATTCACAGACATTCCTTACTCCAGAAGATGGATAGTGACAAGGAGCATGAACTCTGGATGAATTTCTCTTATAGGGCACAAGAAAACTGAGGGTAATTGTAGCATGTTAGTTACACTATGGGTAGGGTCACCTAACCCATCGCTAACTGTGATTCAAAGTTAGGACCTTCTAATCAGCATGGATCTGCCATGTTGCCTTAGTAACTCAAGGCATCCTGTTTACTGACCACTCCTACCTTAATCAAGCATCAGAGATATTATCCCAGGTTATATACAAACCTGCCATTAATCTACATTTTTAAACATGACTTGTATTTAGATTTATAACGTTTTTATCTTAATTTCCAATCGGACAGATTGTTACAAGAGGCATTTTAAAAATAAGTTTTTTTCTGGGTGGTCTAGTGGTCTAGTTGCAGTTGCTTAAACCACAGAGGAGAGGTAGGTATGCGGACGAACTGAGCAAATTATTTATGTCTATTCAGCTCACACAGAACAGTTTAAAAAATAGGCTCCTTGTGAATGACAGATGAATAATCTGGACCCATTCATTAATGCGTAAACCAGGTTTACAGAGCAAATTATGTAATTCCCATAGGATCATGGTGCTGGTTTGGGAAAAGTAAATGAAAAGTATAAACTTCAGTGCGGGGTAAACATGGTGGGCTAAAAATTGGATTAAGGCTGTTAGCAGGTATGGGCACCATATTGTGCGATTAACCTTCGCCCGATTGAGGTGATACAAGCAGCTCACAAACGTTGAGGTGCTTGCTCATCTCGATCATTGTGGTATCCAGCTCTTTGCTAAATCTGCCTCAGAGCAGCTGCATGCTCAGCAGGGGAACCCAGATTCATACAACGCTGGCACAAAGTAAAGCTAGCCTGCACCTTTTAAAGGGGAGGTGCACTCTGGCTGCAGTGTGCACTGGAAATGGCTGGCAGGGACTTTGCGAGCAGGACAACATGGAGCAGCAGGCCCACATTTTCCAAAGAAGCGCTGGGGGGCCTTAGTGCAGATGGTGAAAAGGAGAGAACTCACCTCCTTTCAGGGGTCGGGACGGCCCTCCAGACTGGCACCTTGAAGGGAATGGAAGCAGATAGCCACGGACACCCAATCAGATTGCGTCAGTTTCCCAGTCAGTGAGTCAGGTTAAATTTATTTTTCTGTTCATTCATGGGATGTGGGCTTCACCGGCTGGGCCAGCATTTATTGCCCATCCCTAATTACCCTTGAGAAGGTGGTGGTGAGCTGCCTTCTTGAACCGCTGCAGTCCATGTGGTGTAGGTACACCCACAGTGCTGTTAGGGAGGGAGTTCCAGGATTTACTCCAACACCTCAGGCTGGGTTCCTGTACAAGTTGCTCCAGCATTGGATCTTGGATATAAGGCTTCAGATGAAAACTTAGCACTGGGGCATGGCTTCATCTATTATGATAGGAACCCCAAAACGAGATTAACATCATCAATTTAGTGCCCTGAAAACCAAAGGTGGTTGTAGAGGGCTTGAATCCCATTTACAGCCAGAGAGGGGCAGAATGTGGGCCAGATTCCATCTCTGCCAGTATTCCATTCCATTTAGATCAGACCTTTAAGTTCCAGTTTCGGGTACAGGCAGGGGGGTGGGGTGGTGGTGGAATAGGGATTGTGTATGGATTTCCTTCTGCCTCACCTCTCCTTCCCAATCGAGGGAGCCTGTTGACTGGGAGATGTCAGCAGGCCCCCTCTGGAAATTTCTTTCTTTACACCCTTGGAATTAATCAGGTCAAACCTAGTGTGGTCCTTTTGAGGTCTTCTCAAAGCCCAAAACCCTTTACTAGAATTTGCTCTAACTCTTGTCCAACCCCTAATCCATCCCATCATTGGCAGCTCTGTAGGCCCGAAGCTTTGGAATTCCCTCCAAAAACCTCTCTGCATCCCAAATTCTCCCTCTTCCTGTAAGATACTCCTTAAAAACTAACTTTTTGACCAAACATTTGGCATCCATCCTAATATTTGGTGTTTGGCTGAGAGCCAATTCTTTTCTGATAATGTGCCTATGAAGTGCCTTGGGGTGCTTTACCAAGTAAAAGGATGCAAGTTGTTTTTGCTGTTGAATAAAATCTATTATGGAAAGAATCAATTAGCTTCTCGAGTTAGAATAGCAGTTTTAAAAAAAGTAAAATCTTCGCTCCATTTTGACCTCACAGTGGGCATTTGGTTTGGACCACTGACATACCCTTGCAAGCACAGCAATCCATCCCAATTTTGCAGGTGACCCCATTTCCAGGGGCTGAAATTTCCGGTCGGCATGTGGAGGCGGGCCCAACATGCCGACGCGTAAAATGACACGCGGTGATGTCGGGCGTGCGTCCCGACGTCATCGTGATATTTCGGTCGGTGGGCGTGCGCCGGAGTCGGCTGCGCGCCCACCGAAATGTAAACGGCCTATTAAGGCCATTAAGAAATCAATTGAGCCACTTGAGAACGCTACCCGTCCAACCTTAAGGTTGGAGGGCATGGGGAAAGCCCAAGTGGCCTTCGCATTTTTCAGGAACTTCATTCACGAGCGGGATGAGGTTTCCTGAAGCTTTTATTAAATAAATAAAGAAATTTTCATAAATATAAAAACATGTCCCCGCTCACGTGACACAGCCACATAAGAGGACATGTTTAAATAAATTTTAAAATCAATTTTAAAATTATTTTAATCTCCATTCAATCTCCCTGAGGCAGCTCCGTGCCTCAGGGAGACTGCTGCACTCTTTCACGTGCATGCGCACGAAAGAGCGCTGGCCCCGACTCTCCCTCCTCCCCCCCCGCCTGCACAGGTAGCGCTGAGCGCTACTGGCTGCGTATTACACTGGGCGGGCCTTAACTGACCCGCCCGCGTAAAATGGTGGCGCAGAGTCGATCGCGATTGGTGATTGGCTCCGCGCCCGCCCTCGCCCAGCCCGCCTGCCATAGGGAAAACCCTGACCCAGGATTTCAAACATTGGGCAGGATTTTCCAGCCGCAACACAGGTGGGCATCATCACAGGTGGGACGGGAAAATTTAATGGCTCTCCAAATTTTCCCGTTCCACCTACAACGATGCCCAGCAGTGCCTGGGCTGGAAAATCCCACCCATGGTCTACATCTTGTACAAGGACAGTTTCCACTACAAAGTGCATTTATATCTTCTATACAATAGGTTGAGGGCGGGGGCTGCTGAGATGCCCTAATTTAATTTGTTTTCCAAGCCTTTGCATTTCTCGATATAAAGTAGAACAGTTTCTTAATTTAAAAAGTACTCCCTCTACATTTTAGCTAAGCCATTAAACTGAAAATACTGTAATTATCTGAAGCTTGATCCATAATTTTGGATCCTTTTTTTACTTCTGTACAGTTCTTTAGATCAGAAACAAGAGACCTATAATTGAGGCATCAGTTTCCATTAAGGGAAGCACTGCTCCCCATTAGCTTGGGTCTAACAGTAGTAAACTTCATAAGGCAACCATGTACATGCCTTGGGGGTGGGAGGACATAATGTAACCTAATTATGATTGAAGGGGTTGCGTGAGGAATGACAAATCAAGAAATCTTCAAAGTGAATCAATTGCGATTCCATGTCACAAACCTTGGGATATACCCTCTGTTCATGAAGTGGAAGTGTGACTAATTTCCACGTTGATGTAATTCAATGGAAAATTTATAACTTCCTGCATTTTCTGTGATGATATTTTGGTGGCCACCATTCCTGTATAATTTATACAATTGTAACCACAAAACTGCATAGCTCAGCAATTTTGTTAATTTATTTTTTGCAATGACCATTTCTTTAATAGATGGTGCATTAAAAAAAAGCCTTGTTACAAAATGAGAGTACTACAATCTTGGTAGAGACCAGTAACTATTTTTTAAATAGAAGAAATATGAAACTCCAATTGTTTACTAAAGGAATGAAGCCACAAGATTCCTCAGCTTAAAACAGAAGGATTTTTTAGTATACAGCGGTCAACAAAGCAAAGACTAAGTACCATCTTTCCTATACTCTAACCTCCAGGATTAACATGAGTTAAACAAGAATTAACAGACAAATTGTGGTTGAATAAATATTATAAATTTCAAATTAAATGGCAGGTACCACTAAGACAAATCTAATGAATTGACTCAGTAGTCCACTCAGGTTTTGGTGATCACATTCAGTCACAAAGTCCTTGGGAAGAATTTCGCCCATATCGGGTGGACTGGGCGGGGTGGGCGGGGGGCAATCGGGAAGCCGACTGTGGCCCGCGATTGGGGCTGGAAGGCGATTTCACGCTGGCGCGCTAATTAAGGCCCGCCCAGCGTGAAATGTGAATGGCAGCGCTCAGTGTTGCCTGTGTGGGCAGGGGGTGGGGGAAGCGCGAGCGGGGCGAGTGCAAACTTGGCGCATGCACACGAGTGCCATTTGTAAATCTCCCTGAGGCACAGGGAGATGAACAGATTTCAGAAAAAAAATAAAGATTTTATAAATGTTATAAAACATGTCCCCTCATGTGACTCTGTCACAGGAGCAGGGACATGTTATTCATGAAAAATTAAAGTTTTAATTTTATTTTTATTTGCTTTTGGAAACCTTATCCCGCCCGTGGACGAGGTTTCCAAAAAAAGTGCAAAGGCCGCTTGGCCTTTTCACCTGCCTGCCAACTGTAAGGTTGGGCGAGCAGTGAAAATTTTCTTTTAATTAACTTTTTAATGGTCTTAATAGGCCTTTTAATTGTCGGCGGGCGTGCTGTTGACTCCTGCGTGTGCCTGCTCACTGAAATATTGTGCAGTGACATTGGAATACTCGCCCGACGTCATCGCGCGTCATTTTATGGTTGGTCGGGTCGGGCTTGCCCACCGCCGAGCTAAAAATTTATTATACCCCTTCAAATTCTGTTTTCCTCACAAGGAATTTAAGCTCCTCTTCCTAGAAACTAGTCTGAATACCCAGCTGACAACAGTGCACAACTGATCTGAGTTCCATGAACATGGCCTTCACCACAAATGGTACACATCTGCATAACCTGCTCAGCTTGGTCTGAATGGGGTAGGCCCACCAATGTTATCTTCCAGTAACAGAAACAGCTCCTGCAACTTATTCTCCTCAGCTTCTTGATCTGGACCACTCTTCTGTCTTTAGCTTGTTTGTACTGCATCCGTGGACTCAAAAACTACTACTGCTGATTAGACTGATCTGTGTCCTTTTATATCTTTCAACCAGTTATAGTTTTGATTTCCCAACCTCCTTGCTTGCTCCCGAGTTCCTTAGGCACTGGGGTGTTCAGTTTCATTTCTGTGTTTTTACCTTTTCTGCTTCCCTTTCAGTTTCATTTTCAGTTCAGTTTCTGTTTTGAGGTAGTGTCTACCTCAAAAACATATAAATTAAATATAGGAATATAAATTCCCTCACAAGAGAGAAGAAATTTATTGTACTTCAAACATAACTAGAACTATACTAGAGCACTGTGTTCCAGCTTCTCTTCAAATATTACACACTTTCCAGAAAGAAAGACCGGTGAATCTTTGTCACAATGTTTGGGAATATACTTTCCTCCTATCCTCGCCTTCTTAATGCAAGGCACTAATTTTAAGGTGTTCTACCATTTTAATAAATTCACCACAGACTTCTCAGCTATATTACACCAGACAACCACCCAGAATCATCCTGACCAATGGTATTATCCTTAGCTTTTAAGGGACAGCACATGGGGGTCAATTTTGTGTGCCCCACCTGGTGGTGATAAAGCATAATCTCTTAAATAGGACTCCGTTTGCTATTTTAGGGAGGAATTAGCCAGTTCCGGTGACTAGCTGGAAGAGAGAAGGCCCTCTATATTCTGTGCTGAGAACTGCACCATGCAGTGTTTATCATTCCTTGCCAAAGGACAATTGTTATCATTCCTATTTTCTTGGAAAATCTAATTGTGTTGCAGAATGTAAGCTCTTGGCCCAATTTAGTTATTTAGATTCTTGGTGATTTAAGTCAGCTGTTTAAGTAATATTCTCCTGAAAAGATTTTAGGCTTGCTATATGGACCAAGCAAACTTTTAATGAAAAAATATGGCAACTTCAAGAGCTGTCTTGATGGAATAATAGAAAAATGCTTTGTGCGATATATTGACCACAACCGATTATGGACCATCCCAGGCATGAATAGCATTTGTTCTATTAGTTACTGTCAATTAGGATGCGCTGGTTATGATTTTCCAAAATACCCTAGAAACTAGAATGGTCTCAGTGGATTGATAGTTTGCAAATGTAGCACAGCCATTCAAGAAAGGAGGGAGAGAGAAAACAGGAACACAAGCCAATTAGTCTGACATCAGTCATCAGGAAAATGTTGAAATTGATTATTAAGGAAGTCTTAACAACGCAGTTAGAAAATCATAGTGTGATCGGACAGGGAAATTGTGTTTGACAAATTTATCAGAGCTTTTTGAGGATATAGCTAGTAGGGTAGATAGAAGGGAACCCGTAAATGTAATACATTTGAAGTTCCAAAGGCATTCAATAAGGTGCCACACAAAAAGCTAATACACAAGCTAAAAGGCTCATGGAGTTGAGTGTAATATATTACCGTGGATAGAGAATTATCTAATGGAGAAGAAGCAGGGAGTAGGGATAAATGGGGCATTTTCGAGTTGGCAAGCTGTGGAGTGCCTCAAAAATCAGCACTGAGGCCTCAGCTATATTCTATATTAATGACTTAGAAAAGGAGATCTAGAGTAATGTATCCAATACATAGCTAGGTGGAAATGTAAGCTATCAGGAGGACACAAAGAAATAAATACAGGTTAAATGAATGGGCAACAAGGTGGCAGATGGAATATAATGTGGGGAAGTTTCACTTTATTAGTAAGAACAGAAAAGCAGAATATTTTTCCATGGGCATAATGTGAAACTTTTAAATGCTGATGTTCAGAGAGATGGGTGAACTCAAATAAGGAACAGAGAGTTAGCATGCCATTACGGAAAACAATTATGAAAGCAAATAGCAAGCTGGCTTTTAGTGCAAGGGGTTGTGGATGCTCCACCATTGAGTATATTCAAGGCTTGGATAGATTTTTGATTTCTTGGAATCAAGGGATTAGGGAAATATGCAGGAAAGTGGAGTTGAGGCACAAGATCAGTCCTAATCGCATTGAATAGCTGAACAGGCTTTAGGGGTCAAATGGTCTACTCCTGCTCCTATTGCTTATATTCATATGTAAGGCAGTAGTGATGGTTCTATGATTGGTTTCACCATCCCTGGGCTAAAATTGTCGGAATTCCTGACAACTATATAACCACCTTTGCTGAAAGTACCATGAAAGAATGTCAGATGAGGACAAGGTGCTCTTTCACCCAATCTGGAAAGACGCAGTGACTTCAATTTATAGGGGACTATCAAACAGTGAAGTGAAAGTTCCATTTTTGTTAGATATAAGTAGTAAGAAGATATAAAAGAATAGCTATCATAGGAAAGTAAACCATTTACGGATCATAATTGCTAGAATAATAGAAATTACAGCACAGAATGATACCATTCATCCCATTATGACTATGCATACGCTTAGAGTTTTTCATGCTAATCCCATTTCCATGCATGCATCCTGTCTACTTTTATTTTTATTTGTCTTTTTCAAATGCTTATTCAATTCCATTTCAAGTTATGTCGTAGTCTTTGCCTCAATCATTTGTGACAAAGCACTCC
Organism: Cetorhinus maximus; assembly: GCF_964194155.1. Lineage (NCBI taxonomy): Eukaryota > Metazoa > Chordata > Chondrichthyes > Lamniformes > Cetorhinidae > Cetorhinus > Cetorhinus maximus. The sequence goes on along the minus strand of NC_135884.1, from coordinate 137,608,392 downwards.
ATGCTCCAGTTACTGTCTGTGTGAAGACAATTCTTATAAACTGCCACTTCATTTTCCAGTGGTAATCCTCAATCAATAACCTTTTGTTACTGATTTGTCAATGAATGGAAACAAACGTTCATTGTTTAGTGTTTCAGCTTGCTTCAGTTGTCACTGAGCCAGAGGTTTATAGTTTCTAATGGCACTCAAAGGGCTTTAACGCTTAATTTATTTGATGTTTAAGTGCAGTACAGAGAAATTTGAATTATCAGAGATGCTGGCCTGGATTTTCATCCTTGAGGCAGGTAGTGGGAGTCGGGACATTTCCTGGCCTGCTCCACCTGCCTCATGAGAAAGGGCCCAGAAAGACAGGATTTTTATTTTGGTGGTGGGGGTGGGGGGCGTGGGGAGGGGTTGGGGGGGCAGGGTGAGGGGGTGGGGGTTGGTTGGGGGGCAGGGTGAGGTGGTAGGGGTTGGTTGGGGGGCAGGGTGAGGTGGTAGGGGTTGGTTGGGGGGCAGGGTGAGGTGGTAGGGGTTGGTTGGGGGGCAGGGTGAGTTGGTGGGGGTTGGTTGGGGATGGTGGTGGGGGCTGCAGTCGGGCCATCCGACCCGGGAAAATGTTCACAGCCACAGAGGCTACTACTGGGCACTGAGACAGGCTGTTTAAAAAGCCCACATTGATGCTGTGGGACTTTGTCCCAGTTAAAGTTAAAACAAAAAGACCCTCCAGCCATCACCCTCACACCCCCTCACACCCCCATGCACTCACCATGCTACATTATGCCCCCACCCACCCCTCCATGGCCTCTCATGCCCCCATGCCAAGATATGCTCCAAACAACCCCTATCGCCTCTCATGTCTCCATGCCACTCCAAAAACACCTCTATGACCCCTGATGCCTCCTATGCCAGGCTATGCCTCCCCAAACAACCCCTATGGCTCCTAGTGCTTTTAATGTCAAGCTATGGCACTTCCATGCCCATTCACTTGCACTGTATAGAAGGAATGAAACCTATTGTGACAGTAGAATGTGTAAAATGTGCTTAAAATAGCTTTAAAGAAACAGTCATAGAAATACCTTTTATTACAGCCCATAAAACTGTCAATCAGCCAGACCCTTTAAAGTTTCAATCGCAGAAACTGCAAGCACTTGAAACCTCTTAACCTTGTGCAAATAAATATTGTAAAATTGACAGAAGAGGCCAGAGAGCCAGAGCTATCAATTAAGCAACGTTTTCCCTGAGACTCAGTTTTTTAGTACTCTAAAGGGTGTCTGAGATCTCAGCCAAGGCTATATAACGAGGCTAGTTGACAACCCATAAAAATTCCTGAAAATTGGAAAACCCAGGGATGGTGTTAGGAATTCCAGAATCTGTCCACCCAACATTTTTAAAGGGGTCGTAAGTCATCTTGACTCAGCAAAAATCCAGATCTCAATCTTTCAAATGAGGCATTAAACTGAGGTCTTTACCTGCTTCTTCAGGTGGATGTTAAAGGCCCCATGACACACACTGTTTAAAGGAAAACACAAAGCTCTCCCAATATCCTGGCCAACATTTAATCCCTTAAATGCTACCACCAGTTTAATTGGTCTTTCATATCTGGGTCTTGATGTGCATAATTGTAGTTTCAATTCAAAAGTAATTTGGGATTCAATTCCATTTAAAGTTATGTCGTAGTCTTTGCCTCAATTACTTGTAATAAGGCAGTCTGTGCTCCAATTACTGTCTGTGTGAAAACATTTCTTATAAACTCCCACTTCGTTTTCCAGTGGTAACCCTCCCACTTCATTTTCCAGTGGTAATCCAATTGTAGTCGCAATTCAAAAGTAATTTGGTCTGGGATGTGATGAGATGCTCTATAAATGTAATTCTTCTACCAACCTAACCTTCCACATGTTTCATAAACTTTTATCAGATTCACCTTAACTTTTTTCCTCTTTATGTTAAATGCTGAGAAATATAATTGTGATAGTTTTGCATGAAAACTCATTTTTTTTTTAACGTGTAGTCATAGAAATAGCAGTTTCAGCTTAAGCTGAGGCTTCAGCATATTCGGTGATGAGCTAAATTGGAAGCACAAGAAACTTCATGGGGGTGGAATTTTTGACTTTGGAAGGGGCAATATTGGATCAACTACCATTATACACCCTATCCGAGTTTCCTTTTCCAGTCTATAACAAGTAGCCTATCCAGTTTCACCCATTCATATGCTTCTGCCAATGTTCAAAGCTCAAGAGATAGGAACATAGGGCTCAGGAGTAAGCTATTTGGTCTTTTGAGCCTGCTCCGCCATTCAATAAGGTCATGGCTGACCTGGTTGTTGTCTCAACTCCACTTTCTTGTCTGCCCCCATAACTCTTGACCCTCTTATCTATCAAAACCTATCTAACTCTGCCTTGAATAAGTTCAATGGCCCAGCCTCCACTGTTTTCTGGGGATGGGAATTCCATCGACTAACGGACCCTCTAAGATTAAAAAAAAAATTGCCTCCTTCCCATCTTAAAATTCTTAATTTGTGTCCCCTGGTTCTAGTCTCTACAAGAGGAAAGATCATCCTGGTGCCCACCCTATCAAGTCCTCTCAGGATCTTATCTGTTTCAATAAGATCCCCTAAACTCCAATGAATATAGGCCCAACCTGTTCAGCCTTTCTTCATAAGATAAGCCCTTCATCCCAGGAATGAGTGAAGTGAACCTCCTCTGAACTGCTTCCAACACGATTATATCTTTTTTCAAATAAGGATACCAAAACAGAACACAGTACTCCAGATGTGATTTCATCAAGGTCCTGTACAGCTGCAATAAAATTTCTTTACTTTTATATTCCATTCCCCTTGCAATAAATGCCAACATTGCATTTACCTTCCTGAACATTTGTTGTACCTGCATACTAACTTTTTGTGGCTCAAGTACCAGGAACCAAGATCCCTCTGTACCACTGAGTTCTGCAATCTCTCTCCAACTAATTAGTATTCTGCTTTTCTATTCTTCACGCCAAAGTGGACATACTCACTCTTTCCCACATTATTCTCCATCTTCCAAATTTCTGTTCGCTCACTTAACCTACCGATATTCCTTTGCAGAGTCTCTACTTCTGCTAGACAACTTACTTTCCTAGATATCTTGGGGTCAACGGCAAATTTAACTACCACACATTCAGTCCCTTCGTCCAAGTTATTGCTATAGGTTGTAAATAGTTGAGGCCTCAGGACTAATTCCCAACCCAAAAAAGGCCCATTTATCCCTATTCTTTGCTTCGTGTTAGCTAACGAATCCTTTATCTATACTAATATGTTACCCCCTAAATCATGTGCTCTTATCTTGTGTAGTAACCTTTGAGCTGGCACCTTATCAAATGCCTTTTGTAAATCCAAGTACATCACATCAACAGGTTCCCCTTTATCCACCTAGCTTATTACTTCCTTAAAAAAACCTCTTATAAATTACTTAAACATGACTTCCCTTTCACAAAGCCAATTTGACTCTACTTGATCACATTATGATTTTCTAAGTACCCTGCTATAACCTCCTTTATAATGAATTCTAACAATTTCCTATGACAGACGTTGGGCTAACTGGCCTATAGCAGCCTGGTCCTGTCTCCCACCTTTCTTGAATAAAGGTGTTGTATTAGATATTTTCCAATCCAATGGGACCCTTCTAGAATCTAAGGAATTTTGGAAGATTATAACCAATGCCTCTACTATCCCTGCAGCCTCTTCTTTTAAGGCACTGTGATGTAGGCCACCTGGGCCTGGGGACTTGTCAGTCTTTAGGTTGAATAGTTTTCCCAGCACTTTTCCACTGGTGATGGTGATTGTTTTAAGTTCCTCCCTCTTGTTCATCTCCTGATATTCAAGTATTTTTGGGAAGTTTTCTAAGTCTTCTACAGTGAAAGCAGACACAAGGGCCTGAATCTTCAGCTCAGTGAGCGGGGGCAGGGAACATGCGGTGACATCGGGCAGGCATCCCGACATCATCGCGCGTCATTTGGAAGAACAAGGTACGTTTATTCACCCGGCTTCCTGCATTTAAAAAAAAACTAAGTAAATCGAAACTCTCACTCACACGTTACACACATTTCCTGGGACCACACCCCACCACACACACACACACACACACACACACACACACTCTAGTACAGATGGTAGAATGCAAGGATCGACTTAAAGATTTTTTACAGTTCGTGAAAAAAACGCAAAGAAACATATGGTCAATTGTTCTTTGGCTGGGTCCGATGTGATGATTCCATGTTGCGGCCATTTTGCTCCATGGTCTTTTGTTGGAGCAGATTTCCATGTTTGAATCCCAAAATATTTTGGTTTGCAGTAGATTACTATACCCGGGATGCTTATTCTGCAATATTTGTGCTCAATACTTCTGAGAAAGACAGAGACCCGGCTCTTGCAGCCTTTCAGCATATCCTTCCGATCTCTGCTCTGACTTGATAAAACAGTTCTTAAAAGGCCTTGCTGGCTATATATCCCAGAGGAATTCAGTTATCACGTCAGCTGTAGTCATTGTGTTGTAGAAGATGTAATTACAATTTTTGATGTCTCATGTCAAACTTTTGAAGAGTAATAGTCACCAGGGGATGGGGTCTTTCATGTTTTCCATGGAGGAGATGGAGGGGGCGGGTTTGAGAGTTGGGGTGGATTACAAGTTGTATATGTAGCTAGCTGGCAGTCTTTCCATTGTCTTAATGGGAGTATAGTTTATTAAAAATCCAGCCAGAAAAAAAGGCATTAGAAATTGTGGCCTGAACCTTTTAGATGGTGGGGCTCGGAACACATCCCCAATGACTCCGGCTGCCCCACTGCCAGTTTATGCTCTATTGAGCATTGATTGGCAGTTGGTGGGACTTCTGCCCCTCACTCAAGATGAAGTCCCACCTTGGAGAGCTGCCGGCCAATCTGATTGACCGGTAGCTCTACAGTCCTTGCAGCAATAGCACTGCAGTGGCACTAGGAGGCCTGAGACCAAGTCCGGGAACCCGAGGAAAAGGTAAGTGTCAGGGGTCCCAGGGTGGGGAACGTAGGGAAGGACTGGAGGGGTTGTGATGGGAGTTGTGAGGGGTTCTGGGGGAGATGTGAGGTGGGAGGGGAGAGGGAGGTCTGGAGGTCACCAGGCCTTCAGGGCTTCAGGAGAGGGCACCCCCAGTCAGAAGTGGGCTTCTGATGGAACTGCCCCTCCCCTTCCTGCCCCAGATCTAACTTGGATTATTTCTGGCCTTCCCCCATGCATCTTCAACCTGCCCACCAGCCTAAGTATTGAGGCTGGGCGGGAAACTCCCCATTGATTGGCCACTTAAGGGCCTTAATTGGGGCAAAGGTGGTCTTCCCGTCTGAGGCCTTGCCCGCCCCAGCTTAAAATCGCTCCCAGGTTGGGGTGGGCGGGAATCCAGAGGAATTGTGTTCCAGCAATTTCATGCTCTCACCCTTCCCCCCCACCTAAAATTCTGCGGGGCAGGTGTGGGGGGAGGGTTGATGGGAGTGTAAAATTCTGCATGGGGACCAATGAGGGGTCCCCCAGTACACCTTGTGGGGCACCCCTGGGGATAGTGCGCTGCAATATCAAGCCCCACTGCTCCCCAAGCCGTGACAAATGTGAAAAGGTGTAATCAACCCACCTAATCGTTTAATTTAGGTTAACAGGATACAAGCACCAGGTTTGTAAACTTTGGAAGTAAATAACTGTTTATTGAACAAATTGCCTTTAACTAGTGGCAAAAGAAAGAAATATGAACTGCTAACCTTATACCTTATAACTTAAACTCTACCTCTTCTTAAATCCCTATACACACACACACACAACACACACACACAAAACATGGATTTTAAGGGTTGGATAAAACAGTTCAATAGTACCAATCAGAGTACAGGATTCGATGGGTTGATTTTGATCAATGTCTTCCAAATTCCTTTCAGTCCTTGTTGATGACACGAGATGGTCTTCCAGCACTTTCAGTATTTAGTTCATTGGTTGAGAACTTGCTTTTCAATGCCTCTAGCAGTGGTTTTCCCATTTTCCTTTTTACAGGGGATTCCTCAGAGAGAGAGAACAAGTTATAGAGATATGAGGAAAAGAGGTTTTAGATCTCTTTTAGATGTTTTCTCTTTGCAGGCCAGGAGCTTTCTGCTGCATTGTTCCCACACAAACCCTGGTCAGCTGGTCAGGAGCCAATTAAAATGCTGTTGCCAGGCAGCTCCTATGGTTCAGGACTCCTTTTTGGCACAAACCTGCCTTTCATGGCACACTCTGTTCCAGGACTGCAACATTGTATATATCTCTCATCCTGTTCCAGTAGACATGTCATTCAAACTGCAGCCATTGTAGTTTTAAATCTACAATCCAACAGAAACAGGGAAAAATAAAAGGATATGTTCTTTACAAGAGGGCCTTGTAATAAACTCTACTAATTCTAATAAGTTTTACTATAGCTAGTAAACACTACTACTACTAATAAAACCTTATAATTACTAATAAAATACTCGAGCTTTTAAAGGTAAATGAGAAAAATATTCACCAACCAGTCAATCTAGAGCCACAGACTGGCCTAGCTTTTTAACCTAGTATCCTTGTCCATCGCTCTCATGCTGTTTTATCTCTTCGCTGGTGTTTTGTCTGGCATTATCACTATTAAGGCTAGAATGTTTCTTCTTGTGGGAGAATGTAGAACTAGAGGTCATTGTTTAAAAATAAGGGGTTGCCCATTTAAAACGGAGATGAGGTGAAATTTCTTTCTCTCAGAGGGTCGTTAGTCTTTGGAACTCTCTTCCTGAAAAGATGGTGGAAGCAGTCTTTGAATGTTTTTAAGGCAGAGGTTGATAGATTCTTTGTAAACAAGGGGGGTGATAGGTCATTGGGGGTAGGCAGGATGCAGATTTGAGGTTACTATCAGGTCAGCCATGATCTTATTAAATGGTGGAACAGGCTCGAGGGGCTGAATGGCCTATTCCTACTCCTTGTTTGTATGTTCGCATGTTTGTAGGTTTCCTGAGCCAAGGTTTTTTTCAGCTCTCGGTATTGCCCCGTTCTGTTTATGGACCTCTATTTGTCTCATCATCTGTATTGCTTTTTCTAAGGTGAGGTCTTCCTTAGATTGCAATAAATATGATGTGTCATCGCTAACACAGACTATGATGTGGTCTTGTATTAATTCTGTTTTCAGGTCTCCATACACGCATCCTTCAACCAGCCTGTAAAGATCATTAATAAAAGCATCCACTGGTTCGCCAGGTTTCTGGACCCTTTTGTTGATTTTGTCCCTTTCCAGAATCTTATTGCTCCTCAGGTTGAAATAGTTATTGAAGGTTTTAAGACTTCTTCAAATTTATCAGAGGTCTCATTGTTGCCCTATCTTGCAATAGCATCATCTGCTACTGCTTCTATGGAGTAAAGTAATGTGTTGTCCTGTTCAGCTTCAGATTTACAGTACAATTCTAAGAAATTCAGGACCTCGAGAATCTTTTTCTCCAAAGTGGTCAGTTTGGAGTTTGATTTGGTCCTTCCATGTGTCCAAACCTCTCAGGAAATACAAATTTAGGATCCATGGTTTTTCTAAGCTTTTAGGTTGTTTACCCTAAGTTTAAAATTTTCCTTTGAGTATTTGAAGCTTTCCTGCGCTGTTCAGCCTTTCATCAGGACCCGCTGCAGTTATTGTCTCTCCCTGGGGGAATCTCTCAACTATACTTGGTATTTATTTCTTGAATGCTGCAAAGCTGTTAAAAACTGCTTTTCTTTAAGTTATTTCAATAATCTACTCATTCACTTCCTGTGGAGCTTGCGGTTACCATGTGCAATGGCGCTGACCTCATAGCTAAACGGCAGGGTTTTCCATAACCTGCCCTTGTTAATGATCTGGGTTTCCTAGTGCTGCCTGCCCAGTGCCTTTAAAATCAAAGGGTTGCTCACCAGTTCTATGGTCTTTGCTCGGCTCTCCCATTTGAAGCCTATGATAGTTGGATCGGGATTTTCTTCACAGACCACCACGTTGCAGCTGAATGACATTTTAAGTTGATTTTCTGACTCTTCCTGCCTCCATTTCGTCTATGGAGCAGCTTTGGAGTTCTTCAACTGTGTCTTACAGAGTTCTGCGGCTTTGGCACCACTGTAACAGGTATGACATTTAATCTTCTATAAAGTTGAATTTTCAGTGTTTTGGGGTCCATCACCGCTGTCACCATGTTGTATGTTGGTTAGTTTAGCTTGGAATGATTACTGAGATGTTGAAACAACAACTGGTTTATTTTATACAAGTGAACTTTGTACAGCTGTCCATGACTAGGTGTTACACTGCTGAAGCCATGAACGCCCTACCTCTTCCTCTCCTTGTCATGTGTTTTCATCCATTTTCATTATTGGAGGTGCTGTTTACACAGTCCAAACTTCATCTTTGTCAACTCCAGATTCGATCATTCCAGTGCTCACCTGTGCAGCTTCCCATTTCATAGTCTTTAAATTTCAGTTCATCAAAATCATTGCTGCTCAGCATCTTACTCCACAGCATGTTCCATTCACCTATCAACTCTATGCTTGCTGAGTTCAGTCCCCTAATGCCTCATCTAAAATTGGAATCCTCATGTTTAAGTCCCTACGTGATCTTGCTCTTTCCTAACTCTGTATCTTGCTCCAGGCCTACAACCATCCCTGAATTCTGTCTTTCTGACTCTGGTTTCCTTTGCACCATCCTCTCCATTGTGCCTTTAGCTGCCTAGTTCCCATGGTCTGGAATTCTCTCCCAAAACCTTATGCTTCTACACCTCCTTAAAATTCAACTCTTGGGGCTGGATTTTCTCTCTGGGGCTGGGAAACAGAAGTCAGTGTTGTTTCTGAATCTTGAACCTGCCGCCTCGGGGCAACAGTGATTGACCTGGGATTTTTACGGGAGGCGCCCCCTTATTTGGCATAGAAAACTCTCTACTGCTGGTGTCATACATAGCACAAAATTTGTGAGAGACCAGTCATCACAGCCCCAGAACATCACTGCAGTAGTTCTTCAGGGAAGTGTCCTAGGCTCAACCATTTTCAGTTGCTTCATAAATGAACTGACCCCCATCGAAATGTCGGAAATGGGGATGTTTGCAACAGATTGAACAGTGTCCTGTTCCATTTACGACTCCCCAGATACTGAAGCAGTCTATGTTCGCATGCAGCAATAATGGGACAGCATTCAGACTTGGGCTGATAAGCGGCAATTGACATTTTGTGCCACACAAGTACCAGGCAATGACCACTTGCAGCATGAGATCATCTCCCCTTGACATTCATTGGTATTACCATTGTTGAATCCCTCACCATCAACATCTGGAGGTTCACCATTGACCAGAAACTTAACTAGACCAGCCATATAAATACGTTGGCTACAAGAGCAGGCCAGAGATTGGTTATTCTGTGACGAGTGGTTCATTTCATGACTTCCCAAATCCTTTTCACCAACTACAAGACATAGTCAGGAGAGTGATGGAATACTTCCCAATTGCCTGGATGAGCCCAGCTCCAAAAACACTGAAGAATATTGACACCATCCAGGGGAAAAGCAACCCTTTCTGACTGGCACCCCATCCATCACCTGGAACATTCATTCCATTCATTACCAGCGCACATCGGCAGCAGTATATTTACAAGATGCACTGCAGCAACTCATCAAGGCTCCGTCAGTAGTATCTCCCAAACACACAAATTCTACCACCCAGAAGTACAAAGACAGGAGATGCATGGGAACACCACCACTTATGGAAATATATTGTTCCTGTATTTTTGCTGGACCAAAATGCTGGAGCTTCCTAACAGCAGTGTTGATACCACACATGATGCAACGGTTCAAGAAGGTGACTCACCACCAACTTCTCAAGGGCAATTAGGGATGGGCAATAAATGCAAGTCTTGCTATCAATGCCCATATACCAGGAACAAATAATGAAAAAATAACCAACCAGGAATATGGCCAAACTATCCACTGGCCATGGTTGGATTGATGACTCCCCTTTCAAGTGCAAGTACAGATTGCTATGTGGCTTTTTCAAAGTAAACAGGTTGGAATCCAAAGCATTGGCAGCCAAGATGAACTTTAGTTTGTGTATAAAAGTACACGCAGTGTAATTCTGAACATGACCAACAAGCTGTAAACTGAATACAAGAGAAAAGTCAATCACTGCAATAAAAACAAAAAATGCTGGGAAAACTGTGCAGGTCTGGCAGCATCTTCATACGGACTTGAAACGTTAACTCTGTTTCTCTCTCCACAGATGCTGCCAAACCTGCTGAGTTTTTCCAGCATGTTTTGTTTCTATTACAAATTTTCAGCGTCCGCAATATTTTGCTTTCAGTCAATTACAGCAGCTGTGTAGCCCTACACTACGGGCAGAAATTTCCCCCCATTGGGGAGGGTGTACGGGGGCGGGCGGGAGTGAGCGCAAACTCAATCGGCGCCCCCAATCGGGTGCGCGCTGCCATTTTATGCCGATTAAGGCCCGCCCAGCGTGACGCACAACCAGAAGCGCTGAGCCCTCCCTCTGCGGGCGGGGGTGGGGGGGATTCCCTGAGTTGGGGCCTGCAGGAGGTGCCTCAGGGAGATTAGTTGAAGTTTTGAAAAATGGAATAAAGGTAAAAAAAAATTTTAAGGACATGTCCCCTCATGTGAAACTGTCACATGAGCTGGGACATGCCCATTAATTTTTTCAAAAGATTTTATGTAATAAATAAATCCTTCATGAACCCTCATCCCGCCCGTGAATGAGGTTTCCTGAAAAATGCAAAGGCCGCCTGGGCTCTTCGCCTGCCCGCCAACCTTAAGGTTGGACGGGCAGCATTCTTAACAGCTTTAATTACTTTGTTATTAAGCCCTTAATAGGCCTTTGACAGTCCAGTGGGCACGCAGCCGATTTGGCTATGTGCCCACCGAACTGACAATCGAAATGCCGCGCGGTGATGTCGGGACGCCCGCCCGACTTCACCGCGCGTCACTTTACACATTGGCGAGCGGGACCCGCACCCCCGCTCGCCGACGGGAAAATTCTTCCCTACGTACACAGCATTGCACAAAGGAATGTTTTTTGTAAACTATCCAGGACCATGACTAACAACAGATGTAACGATCCATTCAGGTTGTCATCACTCTTTGGCCGCAGTATTTATTTGAACTCCTGACTGGGGAAATAAGCTTTCAATTAGTCAGTATATTTAAATGAGTGAATGATTCAGCCACCAGCTACTTGCCTGCGCTTTGCATTCTTTTGTAAAGCTGTGCTGCCTGCCTTGTCTTATGTTTGGTTCTTAAATCACTACTAAAACTGGAAGAGATATTGAAGAAGAATTGAAATAGGGTATTTTCCATCAATAAGCTACCAATATTGGCATTTGCATTAGATTAGTACAACTTTCCAAATAATCTTTGATTGTAATGCATTATGTGGAAAAATATTGGTTTATAAGCTATTATTCTGTACTGGGAATATTGTACTCCTGGAAGAAGCTAATCAACAGCTTAAAATGCTCCCTACCCCAGTTATCTGTGCAATGTAGATCACAGCAATCAAGAGGCTGTGGGTGCAAAATTCAGATCCGTGGTGCCCTTAGAGGTCCAAAATGGTGACCATGGCACACCTACACTTCTGTTGGAGCTTGCAGTGAATGAGGGCATTAGTGCATGGTAGGTGTCTGGCAGAAGTAGGCAGGGTGGTTGATCATGACAATAATCAATGTGCAAAGCTGATTTGATGCCAGCAATGCCATTTTGGACCTCCACGGCTGAGGTAATGCCTTCTCTTCAGCTCACATAGCTGAACACGCCTTCAACAGCAGGAAGTTCACCACCATCCCCACCCCGCCCATCAGCGCTAACTAAAGAGATCATCAGCTAATTTGAGGTTGGTTGCTGGTTGATTTTGAATGGCTGTAGTTATGATTGTAGCATTGTTGAGTGCTTTCTCCTGTTCCTTGTAGTTGTTGAAGTCCGGCAGGTGCTGAAGGACTTGGTCCTGACTTCAAGACTGCACAAACCATTTGCTGCCAGATACAGATGCAGTAGTAGGCATTCCCCATGGAAGGTAGCGCAACTGAGCAACTGAGCAGAGGCGATACAAAGCAAGGCAAAGTGGCAGAAGAGATAGGGGAAGAACAAAGAAGAAGAGCCAATTGGACATTTTAGCCAGCTAGGCCGCTTGTATAGGATTGCCAGCCTTCCGTCAGGTAAGTCCTGTGGAAATTTCAGGTAACTATTTTTAATATAATTGACATGGGGCAGGATTTTTCAGTTGGCGTGCGGGGGCAGGCCTGTCACGCCAACGGGTAAAATGTCTCGCGAAGTTTCGTTCAGTGGGCGTGCATCGAAGTCGGTCTATTAAGGCCATTAAGGAAATGATTAATGTCATTGTTAATGCCGCCCGTCCAACCTTAAGGTTGGCGGGCAGGCGAAAAGCCCAGGTGGCCTTCACGTTTTTTTAGGAAACCTCGTCCACGAACGGGATGAGATTTCCTAAAGCTTTTATTAGTTAAATCATTTTTTTCCCCCTAAATATAAAAACATGTCCCATCTCATGCGACACAGCCATATGAGGGGACATGTTTAATTAAATTTTAAATCCATTTATTGAATAATTTCAAAAGCCCTTCAATCTCCCTGAGGCAGCCCCCCTGCCTAAAGGAGATTGAAGAGCTCTTTCAAGCGCATGCACGATAGAGCGCTGGCCCCAACTCTCCCTCCTCCTCCTGCCATACAGGTAGCGCTGAGCGCTATGGCTCGCGTCTTTCACTGGGCGGGCCTCATTTGACCCGCCTGCGTAAAATGGCGGTGCAACGCTGATCGCGGGCAGCGGTGGACTCTGCGACTGCCCCTGCCCGCACCTGCCGAGCCCGCCCGCCCACCTGAAAAATTCAGGCCATAATGTGATGGAAGAGATAATCTATTATTTAGAATTAAAATAAGTTATTTTACTTTCTCCTGAGATATTGTAGTTGTAGTACTGTCTAGCCACTTGGTAATCTATTACTATAAAAGGGAAAGTTCAATGAGTCCACATGCTTTCAGTATGCAGCTAAGTTCCTAAGATAGACAGGAATGTTATCTCTGGAATGTTATGCTTCCTTAACATTTAAAGGTGGCCACAATCAATCCAAAGTCTGTCAGTGGTTGAGGTGACAGTTTTAGCTTACTAGTATTACTCTTGCCTTCAAGTCAGAAGATTGTGAGTTCAAGTCTCACTCCAAAGCTTATGATCTATGTTGGCAAAAGCAAATAAAACTGCGGATGCTGGAAATCCAAAACATAAATACCTGGAATAACTCAGCAGGTGAAGAATCTAGTGAAGAATTATACGGACTCGAAACATTAACTGTATTCTTCTCCGCAGATGCTGTCAGATCTGTGTTGGCACTTCAGGTTGCCTTTTGGGTGAGGTGTCAAACATCTTGTAAGAATTGCTTCTTCATTTCCCTCCTGAATGGCCTGGCTGTAATGTTGAGATTATATCCCTTTTATTCCAGAAGTAGTAAACAGAAGAAATAGTTTCTCTGTAATTAACCTATCAAATCTTTTTAGAATTTGAAACATCTCCATTAGGTCAACCACCACCACCCCCCCAACAATTTTCTACTCTTAAGGGAAGTCAGGTTTGTGCAACATGTGTTCATAATTTAACCAGTTAACACATTCTGGTATCATTCTGGTCAAGCTGCTGTGCATCCCCTCCAAGGCCTTCCTGAGTTGCAATGTTCAGTATTCAACATAGTACTTGAGATAACGCCTGACTTAGGTGCTATTAAATGCAGGCATGAACCATGCCTTTCTATTCCAGGCCCCTGAAATAAAAGCCAATATTCCATTAGCTTTTATGATTGCTTTTTGCACTCGTCCACTAGATTTTAATGATTTGTGTGCATGCATGCCTAGAAAATATCGAGTTTTTTTCCAATTTAGAAAATATGTTTTTCTTCGATCCAAAGGGGATTATCTCACACTTGCTTTGAACTCCATTTGCCACAGTTTTGCTGTTCCTGTCCCTTTGTAACTTTCCGCTACCACCTGTTTTACTTACTGTGCTGCAGTCTGAGGCCGCCTCACGGGTGTCATCAGCCATGGCCTCTGTGGGTAGCCCTTGTCCCCAAGGAGCCAACCCTGCAGCCTCTGTGGACCCTGGATGACTCCAGGGATCTGTGACCGATTGAGGATATAGGCGTCGTGCACATTCCCTGAAAACCATGCGCTTTCCTGCAGGATGCGTTTGTGGTGGTTGCACAGTAGCTGCACATTCAGGGAATGGAAGCCCTTGCGATTGATGAAGTCCACCATGTGTTGCAATGGAGATCTGAGCGCCACATGATTGCAGTCAATTGCACCCTGCACCTGTGGGAAACCCGAGATCTGGGTGAATCCAATCGCTCTTGCATCCTGGCTGTCCTGGTCCAGGGCAAAATGCACAAAGTTGTATGCCCTCGTGAAGATGGCATCCGTGACATCATGGATGCATTTGTGGGTGGTGGCATGAGAGATCCCATAGAGGTCGCAAGCGGAGCCCTGAAAAGGGCCACTGGCATAGAAATTGAGCACCGCGGTCACTTTCACAATCACTGGCAGTGGATGCCCTCCATGTCCCCTTGGCGCCACATCCTGCAGTAAGTGGCAGATGTGAGCCACCAGTTCCCTAGACATGCGCAGTCTTCAGCAACTCTGGTTCTCGGTTATCTGCAGGAATGAAAGGCGGCGTCTACAGACCCTGGGTGTTACTAGGCGCCGACCAGCGACGGCTCACCATGGCTCTTGGGTGGCGTGTGCGGGAGCCCCAGTCGCCCCTTCTTCCTGAGATTGCTGCTCCTGCCTTAGAACCGCCAGGGGCCTCAGTCGCTCTCTCCTCCATCTTCTTCGCGCTCTGTAGGCCATCAGGCATACAGCGAGCTCACCAGGCTCCATGGTCCTGATGTACTCCTCCTGCAGGATCTTCGCATCGTGTCTACGGACAGTCTATACATGGCCCAGCCAGAACTGGACACATTTTTGCGCCTTGTTGAATTCGGCAAGATCTGCAACAGTGCATGGTTCCTCTAGCGATAGGCATTGCAGGAGATGTTACATAGTCTGTGGCTCAGTTCCACATTCACAAGTTGTCGGGCTGGTTGCATATCCCCATTTGCTTAGTAACACCCTTGATCGACCTACGCCAATCCTAAGTCTGTTAAGGCACTTCCAAGTTGCCCAGTTGCAATTAGCTCCTGGGGGAAGGCTTTCATCCGGTAGAATTTCCATCGCTGGGGGTTGTTCGAGACTGGCGAGCCGGTCTTTCCACAAGGTGATGCGGGCTTCAGATGGGGTTGATTGTAATGGAACAACACTGCTCATGAAGCTCTTCCTTGACTTAAGGCAGCTGGGTTTAGGTGTATGACCATGTAGAGGGTGCGTCTCATCTGATGTTTGACGGAGTCGCTCTTTCTTGCTGGCTACCGTTTTTCTTATATCAGGGGGAGCGATACCCGCCAGGATATATAGGCTGTTGGTGTTTGTTGGTTTTAAACAACCTGTGATAAGTTGGCAGCTTGTATTCAGAACGGCATCCATCTTCTTAGCATGAGTAGATCTTTCCCATGCAGGGCAGGCGTATGCGGCAGTGGAATAGCAAAGAGCAAGTGCACTGGTTCACAATGTTTTCGAGCTTGCTCCCCATTTTGTGTTAGTGAGCTTATTCAGGATGTTGTTTCATGTGCTCACTTTTGCCTTTGTCTTTTCGATGTGGTTCTTGAAGGCGAGGCATCTGTCAAGGGTGACTCCTAAGTAGATAGGGTGCTCGCAATGCGTCAGTGTTGCTCCACACCAGGTTACTTTAAGCTGGCGTTTGGCTTCACGGTTTCTGAGGTGGAATGTGCAAACTTGCATCTTTGATGGGTTTGCGTGAAGGTGGTTTTCTTCATAGTAGGATGTTAGTCCCTCCAAGGCCTCAGAAAGTGTTTTCTCCACGGTGTTAAAATCAGTGCTTTGGGCAGTGACACATAAGTCATCAGCATATATAACACGGCATGTGACACTGTCTATAGGCTGGTCATTCGTGTAGATGTTGTACAGCAGCGGTGCAAGCACGCTTCCCTGAGGAAGACCATTCTTCTGAATACGCCACCTGCTGCGCTTCCCACCTAGTTCAACATAGAACCAGCGATTCTGAAGCATGCTTTCTAACAGCTCTGTTAAGTGAATATCTTTTGTCATCTCTAGGATCTTGCAGAGGAGACGCCTATGGTTCACTGTATCGTATGCTGCTGACAGGTCTACAAAAACAGCACCTGTTACCATCCCTTGCTCAAAACCATCTTCGATATGTTGTGTGAGGTTGAGCAGTTGGCTTGTTGTTGATTTGCCGGGGCAGAAACCTGCTTGCTCTGGAATGATCTTCTCATCTACAGTTGGTGCTATCCTATTGAGTATCAGGCGTTCAAACAGCTTATTGGTGTGGCAAAGCAGTGAAATTGGCTGAAAAATCTTAGGATCTGAGGGATCTTTTCTGGGCTTTAATAATGCTATTAGATGTGCCTTCTGCCAAATATTAGGTAGCTTGTCTGTTGCCAGGCAGCGGTTGAACAATTGTAGGAGCCATTTCTTTGCTTGCTGTCCAAAATGCTTTATCTGCTCCGTTGCTGTGTTGTCAAGACCAATTGCTTTCCCGTGTTTTAGACTAGATATACCAGTTTCCAGCTCTTCCATGGTGAATGGTCCAGTGAAGCCAGCGTCATCGCTGTACTTCTTCCTAACTAGTTGTGCTCTTGGTTGTTTCTTGTTGATTTTTCCATTTAGGAGCAACTGGTGTGCAACTTGGTTTGCAGACACATTTGGATGTTGGGAAGCTTTCTTGGGATCGCCTCCAAGTTTGTGTATGAGAGACCATGCCTTCTTGCTGTTTTTTGTAAGATCTGTTGTCTCTATCAAGGTGTCTCAGGTGTTTTGACGCTCTTGAGAGATACTTAACACCACCATCTCACCGGCAGATATTGTTTCCTCTGAGAAGGGGTCAGATTCAAACATTGAGACATACTCCCAGTAGAGTTCAGCATTCTCCTTAGTGAGACCAGAGATGAAGTGTGCTCTACAACCTCGGGGAACCTTCCTTCTGGCTGTTTTCTGGACAGCTTTTGAAAACAGGTTGTAGTGCTCAGGTAATGGTTTAATGTGTTTAACCTTACGATCAAGTGCTCGTATGAACCCGTTCCAATTGGCCTTCTTGAAGTTGAAGCGCCTTTTGAATGGTATGATGGCTGGTAACACTGCTGCATTTACCTGGATACCAATAGGACGGTGTTGTGTCTGTGGTATTGGGTCTGTGACAAGCTTTTTGCAGAGGCCAGCGATGTCGTTGCTGACAATGGCAAGACCTGGGTTATAACTACACTTCCAGCGGGCACTGTGGAAGGAGGCTGGCACTTTAGGATCATGGATGAGACTAAGCTGGTTAGTGTCCATCCATTTTTCGACTGCTTCTCCATCGTTGTTAGACTCCTTGTACCCCCATTGGGTACTGTGACTATTAAAGTCTCCAATGATGATCTGTGGTTTACTGTCCTGCAGGATGAAAGAGAGAGAGATGCATCGTTAGCATGGGTGCACTAAGAACTTGTCCTGTTAAGTGTGCCAGCCCCTTAGTGCTTCCTGGAGAGTGCTGGCCACCACTTGGATGGCCAGAGACTGGTGCCCATCCCTAGTTGCCCTTGAGAAGGTGGTGGTGAGCTGCCTTCTTGAACTGCTGCAGTCTATGTGGTGTAGGTACACCCACAGTGCTGTTAGAAAAGGAGCTCCAGGATTTTGACCCAGCGAAAGTGAAGGAACAGTAATATATTTCCAAGTCAGGATGGTGAGTGATTTGGAGGGGAACTTCCAGGTAATGATCCTCCCATCTATCTGATGTCCTTGTCCTTCTAGATGGTAGTGGTTGTGGGTTTGGAAGGTGCTGTTGAAGGAGCCTTTGTGAATTCCTGCAGTGCATCTTGTAGATGGTACACACTGCTGCTACTGTGTGTCGGTGGTGGAGGGAGTGAATGTTTGTGGATGGGGTGCCAATCAAGCGGGCTGCATTGTCCTGGATGATGTCAAGCTTCTTGAGTGTTGTGGGAGCTGCACTCATCCAGGCAAGTGGGGAGTATTCCATCACACTCCTGACTTGTGCCTGGTGTATGGTGGACTCTTCTATAATGACAGAATCAATTTGGCTAGAGCTAAGGAACAAAAAGGTTACAATTACATTGCTCAGTGTAGTCTATAGACCGCCAGCTAGTGGGAAGGATGTAAAGGAATAAATCTTCAGGGAAATTACAGAGAGATGTAAACATTATAGAGTAGTTATAATGGGAGGTTTTAATTACCTGAATGTAGACTGGGACAGTGGTAGCGTAAAGGGCAGAGAGGGGCAAGAATTCCTAGATTGTGTTCAGAAGAATTTTCTACAGCACTGTGTGTCCAGTCCACCAAGGAAGGATGCACTTTTGGACCTGGTTCTTGGAAATGAGGTGGGCCAGGAAGATCAAGTATCAGTGGGGGAACATTTAGGATACTGTGATCATTGTATCATAAGTTTTAGGATGACGGTAGAAAAGGACAATGCGCAATTCAGAGTAAGAATAATTAACTTGGGGAGAGCCGACTTCAATGGGGCAAGAAAGGAGCTGGGCTGGATTGACTTCAACCAAAGGCTGGCGGGAAAAATTGTAACTGAACAATGGGTTACATTCAAAGGAGAAATGGTTCTTGCATGCTCAAGGTATATTCCCTCAAAAGGGAAAGGAATGGCAAACAAATCCAGAGCGCCCTGGATGAAAAAGGAGTGAGAAATTAAGATAAAGAAAAAAGAGTGTGCTTATGACAGCTGTCAGGTAGAAAATACAAATGAGAACCAAGTAGAATACAGAAGGTTCAGAGGGGAAGTGAAGAAGCAAATTAGAGAAGCAAAGAGGGATCATGAGAAAAGACTGGAAGTCAACATAAAGCGGAATCCCAAAATCTTCTATTGGATCATAAATAGTAAGGGGTTGGTAAAAGGAGGAGTAGGGCTGATTAGGGACCAAAAAGGGGATTTACACATGGAGGCAGGGGGCATGGCTGAGGTGTTAAATGAATACTTTGCATCTGTCCTTACCAAGGAAGCAGATGCTACCATGGCCACGGTGACAGAGGAGGAAACTCTGTCACTAGAAGGGTTCAAAATTGATAAGGAGGAAGTGTTGGATAAACTGTCAGTACTTAAAGCTGATAAGGCACTGGGACTGCATGAGATGCATCCAAGAATATTGAAAGAAGTAAGAGTACAAATTGCAGGGGCACTGGTCATAATCTTTAAATCTTCCCTAGACTCAGGGGAGGTGCCAGAGGACTGGAGAATTGCTAACATTATGTCCTTGTTCAAAAAAGGTTGTAAGGATAAGTCCAGCAATTACAGACCAGTCAGTTTAACTTCAGTGGTGGGGAAACTTCCAGAAACAATTATTCAGGGTGGAATTAGTAGTCACTTGGAAAACTTTGGGTTGATTAGGAAGATCCAGCATGGATTTCGTGTTGAGATTGTGTTTAACTAACTTGCTGGAGTATTTTGAAGAGGTAACAGGTAATGCTGTTGAAGTGGTGTACATGGACTTTTAAAAGGCATTTGATGAAGTGCCACACAACAGGCTTGTGAGAAAAGTTATTGCTCATGGAATAATAGGGGCAGTAGCAACTTGAATACAAAATTGGCTGAGTAATAGGAAACAGAATAATGGCCAATAGATATTTTTTGGTTTGGAGGAAGGTTTGCAGTGGAGTTCCCCAGGGTTCGGTATTGGGACCCTTGCTTTTCTTGATATATATTAGTGATTTAGATCTTGGTGTGCAGGGGACAATTTCAAAGTTTGCAGATGATATGAAGCTTGGGAGTGTTGTGAACTGTGAGGAGGACAGTGTAGAACTTCAAAAGGACATGGACAAGTTAGCGGAGTGGACAGGTAGTTGACAGATGAAGTTCAATGTTGGGAAGTGTGAGGTGATGCATTTTGGTAGGAAGAAAATGGACAGACAATATAAAATAAGGGGTGCAATTCTTAAGGGGGTGCAAGAGCAGAGGGATATGAGTATATACGTGCATAGGTCATTGAAGGTGGCAGGACAGGGGGAGAGAGCAGTTAATAAAGCATATAGTATCCTGGGCATTATCAATAGGGGCATAGAGTACAAGAGCAAGGAGGTTATGCTGAGCTTATTTAAGAGATTAGTTAGACCTCAACTGGAGTATGGTGTAGAGTTCTGGGCATCATAGGAAGGATGTGAATGTGTTGGAGAGAGTGCAGAAGAGGTTTACAAGAATAGTTCCAGGGATGAGAAAGTTCAGTTATGAAGATAGATTGGAGAGGTTGGGACTGTTCACCTTGGAGAGGAGAAGGCTAAGGGGAGATTTAATAGCAGTGTTCAAAATCATGAGGGGCCTGGACAGAGTAGATAGAGAGAAACTATTCCTGCTTATAACAGGATCGAGAACAAAAGGGCACAGATTTAAAGTGATTTGCAGAAGAAGCAAATATGACGTGAGAAAAAAACTTTTTCACACGGCAAGTGGTTTGAGTCTGGAATGCACTGCCTGGAAGTGTGGTGAAGGCAGGTTCGATCGAGGCATTCAAGAGGGCATTGGATGATTATTTGAATAGAACAGTGTGCAAAGTACAGGGAAAAGATAGGAGAATGACACTAAATCATAATGCTCATTTGGAGAGCCAGTGCAGACAGGATGGGCCGAATGGCCTCCTTATGCACTGTAACAATTCTGTGATTTTGTGATAGGATCTGTCTTTCTCAACCTAAGGTTGAAAGAAATCATCTGAGAGGTATGCCTGATCTGGGATTCCCCTAAAAAGGGGGCCAGGATTATAATACATCGCAGCTATACCTGTGGTATGGACCTCATCTCCACTCCCTTAAGGCCAAGGGGTGCAAACTTTAATATCTTTAACGATGGATAACTGATGTAACCATTCATTGCCATGTGGCCGGACCACATACAGCACAATTGGATCCTGCTCCCATCTGCCCAAAATGCTCACTATTGCAGGATAACTATCAGTTTGTCCTCTCCACTACAAATGTTTTTTTAAAAATCTCTCTCCCCTGCCTCCTCAACTCTCACCTCCAACAAGTGCGAGAAGATCATAGACTTTGTGTCATAAATATTGAGACCATTCTTTCAGTTGCCTCTGCTGATTCCTTTACTTTATCAAGCCAGTTGGCTAAACCTCTCCCAAGCTTTGTCCTTGCTCTAGCCTTGAACTCACATCTTTCATTAGTTTTGCATCTATCTCCAATTCTCCCTGCTGAGACGTAGGACTGAATTTTATCAGCCCTTGGGAGATGGGGCCAGTAAAAAGGGAGCTGGGTTGGAATTCTACGCCAATGCAATCCCTCTGCTCGGGCGTTTTACTGAAGGTGGGATTGGAAGCGGACAGGCTGCCTTCCAAAGAAGGTGGGAAACCAATTTACATATGTAAAGGCTCTAGTAAGAGCCATTTCACATTACCGTTGACATTTTAACAATGGCAGGATGACTTCCTGCTGCATGGAGAGTGCAAACTAAGCAGAGGTGGCCTCCCTGTGGCAGCCCGAGGGGGGAAGACCTCACTGGCCAAAGAAGAGGCCGTGAGCAAGGAACCCACCAGGTGGGCTTCCCCTTGGATCCTCAGCCTTATGATTTTTAAACATTTTTTCTTCACCTAACTGCTGTAGGCCCTATGCCTCCTGCATACCTCAGCAGTGACCACCTCTCCCAGTGGCACTGCTGAAGCCTCAGAGCTGCTGGCACTGTGATTGTGTTGGCAGTATTGGAGAGCCTGCCCACCATCCTTAATTGGATGGTGAGCCCACAGGCGGCCAATTAGAAGGGCAGCAGCGGTAAAATTGCTGAGCGGGTCCCGCTGCCAGCAAGTGCGGCCTTGGGACCCAGTTTTCATCCTGATGTCGGGGTCCCCACTCAACTGATAAATGTCAGACCATAGCCGATGAAGTCAGTTCCTTTCTGTCATTTCCAAAGCAACTATACCTCAGCCTGTCAGTGCAGCCCTGAGGGTAATGAGGGCTGGCCAGGCTTTGCCTCTAGTTTAAAAGGATCTCCATGTTATCCTTCCTGCTCAGTGACTTGCCTTATTTTAACTATTCCGCTGTCCAGGTGGGGCCAATTTAAATCGGGGCCATCATCTTTTTGCTAAATGATGAAACCATTCATGAAGGGAACAATCTTCACTACTTTGTCAAAAAGACTTGCATTTATATAGTACCTTTCCGAATCTCAGGAGGTGCCATAATGCTTTACATTAGGGGAAGAGCCTTTGAAATGTATTCACTGTGTAAGTGGTAGTTGGGAAGTAGCTGGATAGCTCCCAGTTAAGGCCTCAGAAAGTGCTTTCACTCAATCAACAGGGATCAGCATCCTTATCAGATTTGCCAAGTGGCACTCATTAGGAGTGATGATCATTCATTTCGGTTTAAGAATGTAAACTATTACAATGCATTTGGCCCTAAAAATAAACACAGCTCAAACAAGTTCAAACAAGTCTGCAATCTATCCTGCTCTTGCTCATGATTAATTCATCCCATATATTTTTGTTGTGGGTGTCCACCGCCTGTGAGTCTAAGATAATCTCAAGTTTCGTCGTCAAAATGTAGCTTCTTGATGGACCGCCATGTCAGGTGTCTTATTTGGAAAAGATCTGCTTATGTGATATACACAAGTCTGTCTCCAGTCACTGACATTAAACAGAACTGGTTCAAGCTGAACTTTTGAGTAGGTTTGCGTGGCAGGCTTGGCAAATACGGCAATGTATGAAAACTTGTCAAATATGCAGGCTAACCTGCAAAAGTCATTTTAACAGAACTTTCAAATATTTGATTAGATATGCAGATCCCAACATCATATCAGTCAAATGTTGAAACATCAACCAGAAAGTTGTTACAGGGTCTCTTCTTTTGTTCTTCACATTTTACGTAAGAACATAAGTATTAGGAGCAAGAGTAGGCCATACCGCCCCTTAAATGTGTTCCATCATTCAATAAGATCATGGCTGATCCGACCTTGGACTCAACTCCACTCTCCTGCCTGTTCCAAATAACCCTTGACTCTCTATAGTTTGAAAATATGTCTCTCTCAGCCTTAAATATAATCAATGACCCGGCCTCCAGCTGCTCTCTGGGGTGGAGAATTCCAGAAATTCACAATCTTCTGAGAAAAGATGTTCCTGCTCATCTCCATCTTAAATGGGCAATATCTTATTCTGAAACTATGCCGCTCGGTTCTAGATTCCCCCACAAGGGAAAACATCCTCTGTCAAGCTCCCTAGAATCTTGCATGTTTCAATAAGATCACCTCCCTGCTGACCTGCTCAACCTTTCCAAATAACACAATAAGAACCTCATGAACCTTCTCTGAACTAAGTATATCCTTCCTTAAATAAGGGGACCAAAATTGTACTTTTAATAAACTACAAGTTACATGTGTACAGGTTACAAGCTAAAACAGGTAAACTGGCAAAACAAACAATCCTGGGCTGAAAAAGTCACCTAAACCAAGACCACCCTAGGGATGGCACGAAAGTCTCTGTATGACACTGTCTGATCTGCTGTGCCCACCCTGTCTTGGGTCTGCAGTGTGTTAGTATGCATTAATGCGCCCTCGGTGTTGGGAATATACTGGTGCAAAAAGCAAGATGAAAATTCTCTCTTTTATAAAAAAAATACTCTTAAAAACTTTAAACTGTATTGATTTGTGATGCACTCTTCTGGAAATATTTCGATTGGAGCTGAACATCTTTGAACTTTCAATTGGGGGCTGATTTATTAAATTGGAAATATCGATAGTTGGTCTTATAACATAAATTAAGAAAGATTTTACTGTACAGATAATAAGCTGTTAGTTTCTAAAATAATAGTATTCAGGTATCATATGAACTGAAACAATTAAATTAAATGCAAGTAATGAGAATGATCTTAACTCTACCCACCTCGCAGTTAAAATTTCTCTAGTTGCTTACCTGCACTGCCGCCAGCAGGGGGTGACAGGACTGCACTTTAACTTGCTCCCTGAGCAGACATCAAGGACTCCCACCCAAAGCCCTTGGCGTCCTTTTTAATTTATGCACATTGAGTCCTGATGACACCAATAGGGCCTGATTGCAAATTTTACTCAGGGTTGGGGAGGCGGAGGGCTGAGTGGGAAATAGTGGCCTGGACATTAAAAGGGATAGGTTATTTATGAAGGGGGAGTGGAGTTCACTGCCCTCTAAATCTCCCTTATTCTTATCCACTGTGTAAACTCAACAACCCATTTTCACAGCCACAAACTCACTAGTCCCATAGTACCAATCACAGATAAACCCATCTCTGATCACTTCCTTATATTTCTCTCTACCCACATCCCACATTTCCCCTCAAATCCTGCTTCCTTCTGTATCTGCCTCTGGGAAAAAACTCTCCCCCAATTCACTTGCAACTGCACACTCAAAATCCCAATATGTCTAGCCTTTGACACTCCATTCACCATGAAATTTCTACAGCTACTGACCTGCACAAACCATATGCTCACCTCCACCTGTGTTACCCTCAACCCCATTAAAACCATTACTCTGAATCACCTGCCTCTTCTCTGTGGTATAGCCCTTATCACACCTCCCAAGAGGTAGACGGAGGGATAAGGCGGATAATTGATTTAGCCATTTGCCACATAAAGCAAATTAAATCTTGCTCTCAACTGTGAAAACTGCTTGCTATTCCAGGATCATCCTGCAATGCACAGGTAACCCCAGCTTATTTTCTCTACTGCAAAGGTTCTTCTTAAACCCCTCTCCCTGTCCCCTCCACCCACACCTCCAACATTAAGGCCCAGATTTTCACTTCCGGGTCAGGTGGTGACAGAAGTTCTATTCAGCCGGGTGATGACATTCATTCATTTCCGTTCGTACGAGGCCAGCCAGGCTGAGCGAGCCAGAGGGTTTGTAGCGATTGTTGGCTTCCCCCACATCCAGGGTGCAATCGACTGCACACATGTGGCCATCAAGGAGTCAGCGGGTCAGCCTGGTGCCTTCGTCAACAGGAAGGGCTTCCACTCCATGAACATGCAGATAGTGTGTGATCACAGGATGCTGATTCTACAAGTCTGTGCAAGGTACCCTGGTAGCTCCCATGACACTTAGATCCTGAGACACTCCCAGATGCTAAAACCATTTAGTATTCCAGCCCAACTGGGTGGTTGGCTGCTGGGTGACAAGGGCTATCCGTTGAAAAGATGGCTTATGACGTCTCTCTGCCACCCAAGAACAGAGGCAGAGCAGCATTATAATAGGTGCCATGCCTCCTCAAAGGTAATAGAGAGGACCATAGGTCTTCTAAAGATGCGCTCCCGATGTCTGGACCATTCAGGGGGAGCACTACAATACCCTTCAAGAGTGGGTGTCACTGATAGTGATTGCATGCTGCACTCTCCACAATCTGGCACTGGCAAATGGGTCCCCACCCACTGGAGGAAGAGGATCTTGATGCAGCTCCACAGGCCACAGAAGATGAATCCAGTAGTGAGACAGAAGAGGAGCACAGTGAGGAGAACACTGAAGGTGTGGAGGCAGACCTCTGTATCCTTCAGGGAGACAGGGACACCAGGGATGCCTTGGTCCAATGCTCCTTCAGCTAGGCTGCCAAAGATCTGCTTCCACCTCATGCCAGGGCTGCTCCCTCCATCCCAGATGTCTGAAGTGACCCTTTCATTTGAACCCAAAGCCCACTCAGTGCCTGTGCAATAAGGTTTAGAGCCACTCACATCCAGCATTACATACTGGCGTACCCTGCACCAAAAAAAAAGGTGAAGCAAACTCAGGGCATTACGACAAAAGCAAAATTTTATTAATTTTCATGCTCAAAGCAAATGAACATTACCATCTCTGGTGTTCGTGCCCACACAAGTAAATATATAAACAAAACATTACAGAAGATCACCAGTGAAGAGTCCCTCTTGTGCTCATGGTGCCTTAAACCTACGTTTGCGAGTGTTGCAGGTGTGACACAGGAGCATGTGAAGCCTGGCATCAAGGATGGCTCTTCGGGGTCCTGTGAACGAGTGCCGGCTGGCAAGTCTAAGGGAGAACACCGAATCATCGCACTGTCACTGTGCATGCCAGGCACCCTGATGAGACAATGGAGATCTGCATCATGGTGCCATCATCTTTCAATGGGGGCTCCAGTTTTGAGACTCCCATCGATTAAGAGACTACACGACAATGGTTGCACAATCTGAAACTCTCGCCCCTTTGCAATGCACTATTACTTTCGTCAGAGACCCCCTACCTCTCCATGACTGAGGTGGGTGACGGCTCTCCAGCTCCAAGGCGTTCAGTTCAAATCTCGTCAATATTAGGAGGTTTGGGGGCCCTCCATCTGTTCTTGACCTCTCAATGTGGTTATGACCCCTCCCCTCCTGAAAGGACAGAGGAGCATGGATTAGTCCACTCTCTACGCGGGGGTGTGGGGTGTGGGGCGGGTGCCGAATCTATCCGACCTGACCTCCTGCCTATTGTCTCCAGTCGCTGTTGAGGCCATTGCTCCAATCTCCAGACCGCGGAATATGATTCTCCCCTGGCAGCGTTCAGGGAGCTGTCTCCGCCATTTTTAAACTGCCCGCCAGGTTGCCATTGGACCCGGTGCCCGACAGGCCCCTGCTCCCACCCGGTCCTTGGGCTTTAAATGGCCAGCCAGCATGAAATTGCGGTCGTGGGCCGATCGCGGTCAGGGGCCTGTTTCCCGATTACTCCCGGGCCTGCCGATCGTGTGCGCCCGCCATGGGTAAAGTTCAGGCCTTTGGCTTTCACACTCCAAGGTAACCAAAATCCCACTTAAGTGGAGGCAGCTGCTGATTTAAATGGCCGGCTGTCCCCGTGAAATGTGCATGTGTGAAATACAAACCGTGTCCATTCCCCTCCCCTCAAAAACAGGAAGAGCCATGCTGAGGGGCGGGAGCTGTAAATTTTCAGGCAGCTCCGCTATTTTCGCCATAATGGACAGGCTGTCCGTCATGGCCAAAATCTGGGCCTAAGTATGATGAACTCGTGGATTTCTCTGAGACCGTTCAATCAGCTGCCTCTGCACTTCACTCCCTTCACCCAGCCTTTCAGGCCGAACTTCATCTAAGGTTGCCCTCTGCCTTGGCCCTGACCTTGTAGCTTTCTTTACTTACTCTCCTATCTCCTCTCATAGCCTCTCTGAGCTCATCTTGTAACCGAGACCCACCTCTTGCTCTCTCTCGAGCCTATTTCACTAAGCTACTGACCACCCAACTTCACCTCTTGGCTCCCATGTTAGCTGATATTGTTCACAGTTCTCTCTTCTCAGGTTCTCTCCTTGTCTCCTTCAAATCTGCCATCATCACCCCTCTCCTCAAAAAACAACCCTGCAAACTACCACTTCAACTCCAACCTCCTTTTCAAAGTCCTTGTACGTGTTGTTACCCCCCACCCCCCAAAGTCATGCCCATCTTTCTCAGAGCTTCCAGTCTGGTTTCTGTCCCTGTCACAAGACCAAAACAGTTTTTATCAAAGTCATAAATGGCATCTTATGTGACTGTGACAACAGCAAACTAAGTCCTTGTCCTCTTCAACCTATTTACAGCTTTTAACACAATTGATCATACCAACCTCCTCCAAAGACACCAATTGCATCCGTCTCCCTGACAACGGTCTTGAGGCTGAACTAAACTGTCTTGTATTGGACCCAGAGGTGAGCTTTCAACCACATATTTGCACCATCACAAAGACGGCCCATTTCCACCTCTGGAACATCGCTGTACTCCACCCCTACTCTCCTCAGATCTCCTGCTGGGGAAAACCTCACCCATGCCAAAGTTACCTACAGGCTTGACTATTCTAATGCATTCCTGGCTGGTTTCCCATATTCTACGCTCCATAAACTTGAGAGAATCCAAAGTTCTGTTGCACATATTTTTAACTTGTACCAGACCTAGTTCACCTACTATGCTCATTGACTTACACTGGCTCCCAGTTAAGCAATGCCTCGATTTTAAAATTCTCATCCTTTGTTTTCAAATGCCTCCTGGTCCCTGCCTATCTCTAATCTCCCCCAGCCCCACAACTCTCTGAGATATGTGCGCTCATCTCATTCTGGCCTCTTTAGCATTCTTGATTGTAATTACTCCACCATTGGTGGCCGTGTCTTCCGCTGCCTAGGCCCTAAGCTCTGGAATTTCCTCCCTAAACCGCCCTGCCTCTCTACCTCTCTTTCCTCCTTTAAGGCACTCCTTAAAACATACCTCTTTAGCCAAGCTTTCAGCCCTCTACTCCACTACCTCCTTATGTGGATCAGTAGCACATTTTGTTTTATAATCTGTCTGTGAGGCAGCTTGGGATGCTTTATTGCATTAACGACACTATATAAATACAAGTGGTTGTTGCAGGACAACTCTGTTCATGTAGACTGTAGCATTGTTATCAGGTCACTGAATAACCGCTTGGGCCGCACCATTGACCCTCACCATTTGGGGAATCCAATCGTAAAATCGAACGATCCTATCATGCTGCTCTTGTTTCCCAGTGGGAAAAATGACAGGAGTGATTTTCCCGTTGAACAATTCGTCAGCCAGCTGATTGATCCATCCATGTACTGTGAAATGCCCTACATTACAGGCAATCTATACAGCACCTGTAGGGCGGAAGAAGCCAAAAGCATAAATGCCAAGAGCTTTACCTGACCTTGCTGCTTGTTATGCCATCTCACCCGCGGAGGTTGGCGCAAGTTTTCCTTCAGCGACCGGCACTGCCTCCCTTCTGACAAGGAGCCTAGAAAGGCAACTCTACCCTGTCATTGGCAGGCAGCCATTCTTCAGCCTGTCAGTGCAGCCTCTCTAGTGCTGGAAGGGCTGCTACGCTTTGCCTCTGGTTCCATCCTTTCTTCAGGCTTCTTCGTCCTCCCATCAAATCCAGCAGCAGCTCCGAACCTAACCCTCATGGCTTTGAGAAACAAAATGAACGGGGAGCGTGCTTTTGATGAGCAGGATTTTCCTGGTGGGCTGACCTGTAATTCCAGTTTAAATGGGAAAAAATTCGAGCTGACTGGGACTGGTGGAAAAGGGTGGGCTTCATAGCAAGATCCTTATTTAAATTCATTAAAGGTAATATAGCTCTCACACTATAGGGATGTGGGCAAAGAAAATCAGCAACAAACATGGAGCAGGAAATGGTATTGTGCAGGTATCGAGGGGGGGGGGTCACAGCAGCTTCAGTAGGTGGTCATTTTGCTGCCCCAATCTTGCATGACTGCCGCTGGGATGTCTTAACTACCCTTTAAATGTCTGTTCACTTGTCTTCATGGCATGTGCTGCCTCACCACTAGGTGGCACATAACTACTACCAAGTGTTGAGACTTGACAAAATCTCGTTGGTGGCTAAACTGGATAGTCCCCCCCTCCTCCCGAAGTCGGATACAGGGATTGCCACACATGATTATCCTGGGCCCTTCAAAGTGATGCAGGCAACATGTAAACTTTGTGTTGCCTGCCAACTTAACTGATTGTGGCATGCAGCCCAGTGCTGAACAAGCTCCCTCGGAGGCTGCAAGCTTCAGTCAGGGCCCAAGCTCCTGTAAGGCTAGCACCACTTAAAACCTGAAATACTTAACAGCCAGGCTTAAAAGAGAGGTGCATTCTGGATGCAGTAAAGTTGCTGAGAGATGGGGATGGGGGTGGGGGGGATGGGGAAGGGGAGGGGGATGGGGGTGGGGGGATGGGTATGGGGATGGCGGTGGGGGGATGGGGGTGGGGATGGGGATGGTGGTATGGGGAGGGGAGATGGGTATGGGGGTGGGGGGTGAGGGGAGTGGGATGGGTATATGGGGAGGGGGTGGGGGAGGGGGGTATGGGGAGAGGGAGGGGGTGGGGAGGGGGGATGGGGGTATGGGGAAAGGGAGGGGGATGGGGGTATGGGGAGGGGGAAGGGGATGGGGATGGGGGTATGGGGAGGGGGAAGGGGATGGGGATGGGGGTATGGGGAGGGGGAGGAGGATGGGGAGGGGGGATGGTGCTGAAAGCGCTTGAAGAAAAGTGGAAGATCTGGAGGAAACAAATGAAATGGCCCAACAGGCCAGAGAACGTGACCCAGAGTTCTCAGGTGCTGCGCTGGAGCCCCTAATGCAGTCGGTCGACAGAAAGATTGAGGCCCTCCAGTCTAGTGTGAGAAGGAGGTAGGAGCAAGTGGCCATGGCATTCGATGCCACTTGCCTAGTCCCAAAGACCTGGGTGTAATATCATAAGAAGTTTAATGTTCTCACACAAGTGGTCAAGATCAGCAAATGCATCTTTATATTCAATATGTGGTAAGACCCTGCTTAATGTTGACTAACTTAGTGTTGTTTCACTTTAATGTTATTAACAGTTTCAGTATATCCATTTAACTTTGCCAGTTCCACTTTAACGTCATCTGCCAAACTTCCCCTTCTGGGGTCTGCCTGCTCACATGACCTATCCGCAGCGCTTCTGCTCTCGCCATCATCATCACTTCCTTCCACTGCCATCCCTGTGGTGTTGCTCCTCAGCCCTGCCTACCCCAGGCCTTGCTTCCCACCATTGCTTCCCTCTGTGCCTCCCACCCTCGCCTGTCAGCCATTGTTCTTACCTTAGCCCCCAGGGTCTGTTCTTGCTGCTCCACTCCTGGCTCCACTCCTGGTTTCCCTCATGGCTTCACTGCTGGCTTCAGTTCTGAACTTGCACTAAAGTCCTGGGCTCCATCTAGTGGCAGAAGTTGGTTGGTGCAGGCAGCCTGAGGACTCCAGCTGCTACTTGCACTAACTGAGTCTGGTCAATCTCAAAGTACTGCGATGTAGGTGAGTGTAGTGCAATTCTTTTAAACATTTTATATTGTACTGTATGTTGTACTTCTTTTATATTTAGTGATATATTTTATTTTGCAAGTTATTTCAGCAAAGAATGCACAGTGACACACATGTGTGGTGCGACATGTAGGTTAGTTTTTCTAGGTGTGACATGTCCTGTTTGTCAACCTTGGTGCTGGGGAGTCTGGATGGACTCCTGACTAAAGGTCAGGTCTTTTGGGATTGTTTGTATATATGTGTTTTTAATGATGTTTTACAACCCCTGAAGGTAAAGAAATTTGGTTAAAAGTTTGGTGATTGTGGGGAGGAAAACACAAAGTAGAAAAAAAATCTTTACTGTTGCCTAGCAACAGTGGTCCAGGGGCACAGACACAGAGAAAAGACAGAAGGGAAAGTTCAGTGTGTGTCAGAGAGTGAAGACAGGGATTTTCAGCTCTCAGTCAAGAAAGCATTACAAGGCTGTTGGGACAGTAGTTGACTGAATAGTCAGTTGTAGAACTTAGTAAAGTGATCAGTTTAGCAGAGGCGCTACTGAAAGACTGAGTTTAGGGTGCAGTTTTTTTGGGTGTCTTGGGGGAGATACGAGTTGGGTGAAAATTGTTGAATGAATGCTCAGGAATTCACCAGAAGAAAACCGTTTGCAACTGTGCCAGTCCCAAGCGAGAAGCCTTGTGTCAAGATAGTGGTAAATCTTCATTGGTTTATGTGCGTGTACAGATATTGCTGGGGTAAAGGAATAGTATGAGTTTAAAGCTTCTTTCTGTGATTGTGTTGAGATCTTTCCAACCTTTTTGACACTGTAATATAGCTCATTTATTCTTGTTTAATAAATATTTTATTCTTTGTGTTGAAAGTTCAGCAGACTCCTGTGAATTTGTTCAGGATCTTTCCTCCACAATTTCTAAAAGAAATTAGGATCTATCAAGCTCTGGGATCTGACTTGTTCAGCATTAATATCAGCTGGGATTGTAACAGAAGGAATCTTACTCTGGCCTTTAACATTGATTCCAATGGGGACCTATGGTTCACTTAAAGTTGTTTCACTTAAAGTCCTGATTTTCAATACAACCACAACTTTAAGTGAGGACTCCCTGCACCACTATTTGTAACAATAGCCTCACACACACTGCTCCACTTAGCACAGACCCGCACATGGAATTGAATGTGATGACTCAACATAACCTTTCTCCTAAACTAGCAGCCATAATGCCGAAATGACTGAGTCAAATTTTGGGGCCATTATATTTAAATTCTGATCACTTTATATCTCATTATTACTGAATCCTGTGCCTTCTGCCACCCTTGCTGAGTCTCTGGCAATCTCCATTGACTTTTACTCAGGACTTCAAGGTTATTTTGCACCATCATCGGCCAAACTAAGCCTTCTGGTCCTTCAGTTTCCATTTGTTACATGAACTGTTCGCAATCAAACCTGGTGGGGTGTCCTCTCGTTCGAATGTCCTGCCATCACGTCAGGCCTTCAGTAAACTGGGCTCCATATTTAAAGGCTGCCCCTGCAAAGAGCTAGCTCCCTTCAAGGGATAGGAAACTGCTGCAAAGTTGTGGCTGCCAAAGGGAGGAAACGGGCTGCCCCCAGGTTTAGTGATGCCTCCCTCGAGCGCCTATTGGACGCAGTGAAGGCCCATCGCTCTGGGCAAAAGCCAGCAAGCAATGTTACCAATCCAGCATGAGAGGCAGTGGTAGCGGTGGTCAGCACCAATGCCTTGAAAGAGGACAGCCACCCAGTGCTGAAAGAGGATAAATGGTCTTATCCGTTCCGCCAGGGTAAGTCACTCTTCTCATCACTCTCAACTCACACTTACAAACCCATCACACATCCACAGGGACCTCACACCTCAAGGGACAACACCACTAACTCTCACACACACCCTCACATCTCCATCAGGCTTATATCCTCTGGAGCTCGCGACCTCATCCCGTCCATGGCTCCGCTCACCACACAAACATTCCATGCAGTGCCATGTGTCCTGCTCACACTCTCTCCATCTGTTTTCATGCAGGAGAAGCTGGCTCAAAGAAGCAGGGAGAGGTCCCAGACCACGGGTGGAGTGGCCCACATTAGGCCTCTCACTCACTTTGAGGAGTGTGTCATCGTGCTGACTGGTGAGGACATGAACCGTGCCTGTGACGATGGTGAGGTCAGTGGTGAACACCCACATGAGGATCCTGCACCGCATCATCCCTTTCTCAAAGCAACTGTGAGTGCTCTCTCTCCTGTTTTTGACTCTGCTGCCATGCACTAATTATCTCTACTTTGGTTCACAGGGAACTCTGCCAAGCTACCGACACCCTCAGCCAGCCAATCCCTCAGCTCCATCCAGGTCCTTACCTCCAGTCAAGAGGACACCTCCTCCATTGAAGAACCAGAAGTAAGCAGCCTGGAAGACCCATCACAGCGCTTACCCACACCCTCCACCAGCTCAGAGACACACACCTCGGAGGGACCTAGATCTAGGGCAGGCTCGGGTTCACAATCTGGTGGTCACCGCACGGACACATGCCCACAGCAGGAAGAGGCAGGTGCTCTCCGGCACTCAAAGGACCGCCGGGGAAAAGCCTTCTATGAGGTCTGAGTCAGATGATGAGTCTCTAGATTTGGCCTTCCAACTCATCCTGGAGAGCCAGTAGAAGGCGGGGAAATATCACGCAGAGCTGTTGGAAGCCCTCAACAGAGTGGCACGTGTATCGGAAAGTGCATCCGCCTGCTCTCTGATGAAGTGGTGCCCAGATGTACGCTTATGGAAGTCTCCATGAGAAGGATGGTGAATATCATGGAGACCCTGGTCCAGGAGAACGTGGAGATGCGAACAGACCTGCACTCCATCGCGAGAGCCATAGGTGACTTCCTGCAGTGGCAATGCGAGAGGGAAATGGGGCACCTCAACGTCCTTCCAGGTGCATCTTCCCCTCAAGGAGTCAGGCTGGGGTCCACGGGCACCCGAAGGGAGGAGGATCAGCAGCTGGACACCCTTGGGTCACCCACTCAGGAATCTCAAAGGCTGTCCTCTCCCTCAGAGTCCCCTTTACCTGTGACCCCTCAACCTCGAGCTCTGTCAACCCAGAGAGATCAGCTGGCCCACAGGGGTACAGCCAAAGCAAGCCAAGGCCCTCAAAGCCTCGGCTCTCCAGAAGATACATGCCAAAGACATCAGAGGCAACAGGGCCAACCATTACACAAGCTGTCACCACCCCTGCTGCAGAGGTCAGGGCAGCTTCTAGAAGTATTAGGCCTAGAAAATTAAGAAGAAATTAAGAACCACAAGTGGTTGCACGGATGAACACATTTTGTCACATTATATTATCTGAAAATATATTCACTTTCACTGAATAATGTGTAACGGTGTCTTTCAGCTTCATTGACAGGCTTCGCGAATCCACCCACTG
This sequence comes from Cetorhinus maximus, assembly GCF_964194155.1. Classification (NCBI taxonomy): domain Eukaryota; kingdom Metazoa; phylum Chordata; class Chondrichthyes; order Lamniformes; family Cetorhinidae; genus Cetorhinus; species Cetorhinus maximus. The sequence goes on along the minus strand of NC_135884.1, from coordinate 137,574,153 downwards.
CATCACAAACCACCCCCACCCCCACCCCGACCACACCACCCACAAGCAGTTTGGTTGCACTCAGCCAGGCCACCAGTGATTCTGGAGGGAGAAGTGTGTGCGTGCCACAGCTTTTCGAAGCCTCGTGCAGACACTCTTCTCACTGTCCTGAGCATTTTCAGAGCTGCCTGATGGGGCTCTCTTTCAGTTGTCCGTCTCCGCCCACCTTGTTCCCACTTAACACAAGTCTCCTTTCACTTTCGGTTTTAGAAGCATGGTGCTGGTAATAATTGTCTGCAGCTCCCCCATCTATTCACCTCCCCCAGTCGTCCATGTCCTTTTCCCCATCACTGGCGGCCCCCCTGGCATCACCTTCCACCTCCCCACCATCACCCACCAACCAGAACCCTTTTCTTTCGGGAAAGTCCAGGTGTACGTGCACATTCCCTATCTTCCTGAGGATCCCACCCCCATCCACATTGACCTCCCTGACCTCTTCCTTCCCACCGCCAGGGTCTGTGCCTGCCTCTGAATCCCCACTAACCACCCTTTCTACCGCTACCATTGCACCCTCACCTTCCCACCCTACTGGCTTACTCTGCCCTCTCTCATTCTCACCATTCCCTCCTACCACACCCACCCTCATTTTCCTCCCCTGGAGGGAGTCATCAACTCCACGGACTTCTCCCTTGTTCACCTGGACCTTTCACCCCCCTTACTCCTTCCTCTACCCATAGTCCTTCCTTCCCCCAGACTCCTGCCTTCCCCTGGACTCCTTCCCCCCTTGGAACTCCTTCTTCCACCTAAAATCCTTCCCCCTTCCGAACTTCTTTCCTCCTCTTAACTCCTTCCCTTACACCTTCCTCTCCACTTACACCTACCTTTCCAGTTGCCACATTCTCCCCTGTTACACTCTCTCCCCCCTGTACTCCCTCCCAACCTCACTCCCCCCAACACCATCATTCCCCCCTCCCAAACTCACCCCCCTACACCATCGATCCCCCTCCCAGTCCCACCTCCCCGACACCATCTTTCCCCCGCTCCCAACCTCACTCCCCCCCGATACAATCGTCCCCCCACCAAACTCATCCCAACCCAACACACCTTCTTCTCCCAGTCCAACCTACACCTTCCTCTCCACCCCCTCGACGATGATCCTTTGCAGCCCATGGCCAAGACACTGATGTCCTGAAGCAGACCCTCAACGGTGACCTTCCACCTTCCGTGAGCTGCTTCGCGTTGAAGCCATGTCCATGAGAATCCACCCAGCATGCCATGGACATTCCTCCAGGGTCCTGTTGCTGTCAGGCTCCAGCATCTTCTGCTCCTCGGAAGTCCGCGTTATGAGCAAAGCCCTGGTGGTAAGTCCTGACTTCTGCACATCACAGTTGTCAAGACGTGTTCTGCACCAGCGTGTTTTCCTGCTGACGTGGGTGGTAAATTTGACTTGGGGGGGGTGCGATTCTGCTGAGCTAGGTTTATAATGATACGCAGATGAATTAAAATGAAGTTCCTGATCTGCGACAGTGGGAAAGGTAGCCCACCATTGACAAGCGGAGCAGACGATTGCAAACTGGCATCACGATGTCGTGAGACTGATTTTTGGCCTTCCTGCCATATTGTCCGCTCATACCCAGCATGATGCCCTATGCCAACGGGCAGGCAAAATTCCACCCCTAATGTTTAACCATCCCTAGGTAAAACTGTGACTGATGGTCTATTTGACCTGACCTATTGTTCCCTAATGGCAAGAGTAAGTGAGGTAGCTAGTTGCTGTGTAGCCATGAAAAGTTCTTTGGATTAAGGTATCTTCACTTCCAACTTTGATACTCTAATCCCCAATAAAACTATTACTCCTTTGCACCCTGACTCTTCCCCCGTTACACCTTTCATCTCTGCTCTCTAAAGTCCATGGACACAGACTTAAACGGATATGATGAACGGCTGATTTAGTCATTCACTGACAGATCTGGATCTTCCTGAAATGCAAAGATAACCTCCAGTTTCTCTTCACTACTGCAAACCATCTTCTCAAAGCTCTCTGCTATGTTTTCTCCACCTCACCCTCAACAGTAAGTATAAGGAGCTCATAGATTTCTTTGTCGGAGAACATCCGATCAGTTACCTTACCACTTTCCTCCCTTCCCCTAGCCCACAGGATCAAACTTTCATGAAATTTGCTCCCTGCCCTAACCCTAGTCCTACATTGGTCTCTAATTTTTTTTCTGTCTCAGAAGACTCAGCTCCTCCTCCCTTGCTCCTATTCCCATTAAACTGCTGACTACTCAACTTCCCTTTCTGGTCCCCATGTTAGTTCATATTGTTAATGGTTCCTTCCCTTCAGGTTCCCTCCTTCTCTCCTTTATATCTACCATTATCAACCCTCTTCATTTGACCCCACCATCCTCGTAAACAGCCGATTTTTCTCCAAAGTCCTGAACATGTCACCTCCCAAATCCTTAGCTATCTTTCTGGGAACTCCACTCTTGAATCCCTTCAGTCAGGTTTCAAACCTGCCACAGTACTGAAACGGCTGGGATCGAGTCACAATAGACATCCTATATGACTATGACTATGGTAAACTACAATCCTTGTCCTGCTCAGCCTGTCTGCTGCCTTTGACACAATTGACTACGCTATCCTCCTTCAACTCCTCTCCATTGCTGTCCAACTAGTTCCATTTTTACCTAATGAGTAGTACCCAGAAAATCACCGGTGGTGCATTTCTTCTCTATCCTGCACTATTACAACAGGTGTTCCCAAGGAACTGTCCTTGGCCCCCTCCCATTTTCACCCACATGCTGCCTCTTAGTGATATCGTCTGGAAACATAGCTTTAGTTTACACATAGTGGGAGGCAATGGTGTTGCTGGACTAGTAACCCAGAGACCCAAGGTAATGCTCTGGGGACCCACCATGGCAGGTGGTGGAATTTGAATTCAATAAAAATCTGGAATTAAAAGTCTATTGATGACAATGAAACCATTGTCGATTGTTGTAAAAAAAAAACATCTGGTTCACTGATGTCCTTTAGGGAAGGAAATCTGCTGTCCTTCCATGTGACTCCAGACCTATGTGGTTGACTCTTAAATACCCTCTGAAATGTCCTAGCAAGCCATGAAGTTGTGTCAAACTGCAACAAAGTCTCAAAAAATGAATGAAACTGGACGGACCACCTGGCATCAACCTAGGCACTGGAAAGGACAACAGCAATCTCAGCCCTGTCAACTCTGCAAAGTCCTCCTTACTAACATCTGGGGGCTAGTGCCAAAATTGGGAGAGCTGTCTCACAGATTAGTCAAGCAACAGCCTGACATAGTCATCCTCACGGAATCATACCTTACAGATAATGTCCCAGACACCATCACCGTCCCTGGGTACATCCTGTCTCACCAACAGGACAGACCCAGCAGATGTGGGGGCAAAGTGGTATACAGGCGGGAGGGAGTTGCCCTGGGAGTCCTCCAGACCCCATTAAATCTCATAGCATCAGGTCAGACATGGGCAAGGAAACCCTCCATCAACTGATGAATCAGTGCTTCTCCATGTTGAATATCACTTAGAGGAAAGGCTGAGTGTGGCAAGGGCACAGACTGTATTCTGGATGGGGGACTTCAATGTCCATCACCAAAAGTGGCTCGGTAGCACCACTACTGACCAAGCTGGCCGAGTCCTAAAAGACATAGCTGCGAGACTGGATCTGTGGCAGGTGGTGAGGGAACCAATAAGATGGAAAAACATACTTGACCTCATCCTCACCAACCTGCCTGCTGCAGATGCATCTGTCCATGACAGAATCGGTAGGAGTGACCACCGCACAGTCATTGTGGAGACAAAGTCCCACTTCCACATTGTGGATACCCTCCATCGTGACACTACCACCGTGCTAAATGGATAGATTTTGAACAGATCTAGCATCCATGAGGCGCTGTTGGCCATCAGCAGCAGCAGAATTGTATTGAAACACAACCTGTAACCTCAAGGCCTGGCATAACCCCCAATCCACCATAACCATCAAGCCAGGGGATCAACCCTGGTTCAATGAAGAGTGCAGGAGGGCATGCCAGAAGCAGCACCAGGCACACCTAAAAATGAGGTGTCAACCTGGTGAAGCTATAACACAGGACTGCTTGTGTGACAAACAGCATAAGCAGCAAGTGATAGACAGAGCTAAGCAATCCTACAATCGACGGATCAGGTCTAAGCTCTGCAGTCCTGCCACATCCAGTCGTGAATGATGATAGACAATTAAACAACTCATTGGAGGAGGAGGCTCCACAAATATCCCCATCCTCAATGATCCTCAATGATGGAGGAGTCCAGCACATCAGTGCAAAAGATAAGGCTGAAGCATTTGCAATAATCTTCAGCCAGAAGTGCCGAGTGGATGATCCATCTCAGCCTCCTCCAGAGGTCACCAGCATCCTCAGCCAATTCGATTCACTCCATGTGATATCAAGAAATGGCTGAAGGCACTGGATACAGCAAAGGCCAACAGCCCTGACAATATCCCAGCAATAATACTGAAGACCAGAACTTTCTGCGCCCCTAGCCAAGCTGTTCTAGTACAGCTACAACACTAGCACCTACCCGGCAATGTGGAAAATTGCCCAGGTATGTCCTGTACACAAAAAGCAGGATAAATCCAACCCAGCTAATTACCGACCCATCAGTCTACTCTCGATCATCAGTAAAATAATGGAAGGGGTCATCATCAGTGTTATCAAGTGGCATTTGCTTAGCAATAACCTGCTCAATGATGCCCAGTTTAGGTTCTGCCAGGGCCACTCAGCTCCTGACCTCATTACAGCCTTGGTTCACACATGGACAAAAGAGCTGAACTCCTGAGGTGAGGTGAGAGTGACTGCCCTTGACATCAAGGCCGCATTTGACCGAGCGTGGTGTCAAGGAGTCCTAGCAAAGCTGGAGTGAATGGGAATCAGGGGGAAAACTCTCTGCTGGTTGGAGTCATACCTAGCACAAAGGAAAGTAGTTGTGGTTGCTGGAGGTCAGTCATCTCAGCTCCAGGACATCACTGCAGGAGTTCATCAGGGTAGTGTCCTCGGCCCAACCATCTTCAGCTGCTTCATCAATGACCTTCCTTCCATCATATGGTTAGAAGTGGGAATGTTCGCTGATGATTGCACAATGTTCAGTACCATTCACGACTCCTCAGATACTGAAGCAGCCCATTTGCAAACGTTGGTGTCATATTTGACTGATCTGAACTTCCGACCACATATCTGCGCCAACACTAAGATCGCCTATTTCCACCTCCCAAATGTTCTCTGACTCTGCCCCTGATTCAGCTCAACTGCTGCCAAAACTCTCACCCATGCCACTGTTACTTCTAGACTTGATTATTCTAACACACTCCTGGTCAGCTTCCCACATTCTACCCTCCATAAACTTGAGTTCATTCAAAACTCTGTTGCCCACATCCTTCCTCACATCAAGTGCCATTCACCCATTACTCCCAGTGCTCATTGACTTGCATTGATTCCCAGGCAAGAAACACCTCGATTTTAAAATCCTCATCCTTGTTTACACGTTCCTCTATGGTCTTGAACCTCCTTATCTCTGCAAACTCTTCCAACTCCACAACTCGCTGAAACATCTACGTTCGGTTTCTAAAGCCCCGATTAATAAATTTCCTCTTGAAATCTCCTGGACTGCTGCTCTGTCGACCTCTCTCTCAATGGTCTGAATGTTCGGAAGAGATAAAACAGCTGGTCTCAAGACCTATGAGGCTTTGCTGTAAGTGTTCCTACAGGAGTTACATGCTCATAGGAAGACTGCAGAGTTTTAATTACATCCCTCAGTACAACATAATTCTAACTTGTGGATTCTGCCGCACTTGCTCTCATCTGTTGAAGATTTCTTGATGCACTCTGTAATAACTGCAACATTGATAATCAGGAGGAACTAAGAAAGTTAGCTTGAATAGTATGTAAACACAGTGGGTGGAATTTTCCCATCCCGCTCATGGTGGGTTTTGGGGCAGGCGGGAGCGGAGAATCCAGCAGCCGGCAAAAGGTTGGCATTCCCCCAGGGTAAGAACAGTTTGCAATTCTCTCGATGGTGGTTTAATGGCAAGTTGGTTATCCCGCCGACTTGTGAACGCCATTTGCATTCATTAACACCGCATGAATGCTCATTAAAAAGCTGCTCACCAGAATCTTGTCAAGCCTTCCATTCTTGCCAGCCGGAAATGACATCGGGCCTCAAACCCTTTTGAAAATGGGTGGCATGCACAAGTCACACCTCAGTTCACTCGTAACTTCGAGGTGAGTGCAACATACATAGCCTACCTGCCATAGCGCTACGCCGGTCTTGTTATGATGAACACCATATTGCTGGGGCTGTAGGGTTGGCCTACTCCTGCTCTTTGTCTACATTGTCCCAAAGAACACCATTGTGCTGTGGTACTAATACAGGCGTCCACTTTCAGAGAGTGACCGGCACTGCGGCCGGGGTTGGGGAGTGCAGGGGTCTCCTACTCCTGGTGGCTTAGACCGTTATCCACAAGGACACCGCTGTGCAGTCAGGCAGAACTCCACTTTCAAAACTAGCACTTCAGCAGGGGGTGGACTGTGAGGCGAGGCTGGGGATGACGAACAAAAGATGGGCAATGGCAAGGAAGACTGTGGAATGGCAGTGAGGGGGAAGGGCGAACACAATGGGGTCAAAGGGGAGGGAAGACTGTGGAATGACAGCGAGGGGGAAGGGTGAACACAAGTAGGGCTTACTGAGGTCACCCTCTAACTTATTGTTGCCACAAGATTGAACAGGAGTCTGCTTAGAAAGAAAGGAGGAAGACCTCCTGGGATGAAAGCCACTTAAAGCCAATGACTTCATTAGCACTGTTAAAGGGCTACTCAGAGCTCAGTGGCTTCACATCACAGTTGCTGCATCTCAAGAGTAACACATAGAGCAGAAATGTTTGCTTGGCGGGCGGGCACTTGCCCGACCGGCTCGAGTGTAAATGATGCGCCTTGACGTCGGCCGAGCCTGCTGACGTCAACGCACAGTCACACAATAGTTCAGTCGGCGGGCGCACTGCCGGCTCCAGAGCACACCCGCTGACAAGTAAAAGGCCTGTCAAGGCCATTCAGTAAACAATTAACTTAAATTTTTTGCTGCCCATCCAACCTAATGGTTGACAGGCAGGCGAAAAGGCAAAGCGGCCTTTGCACTCTTTTGGAAAGTCATCCACAGGAGGGATGAGGTTTCCAAAAGCAAATAAAAATAAAAAAACGTTAATTTTTCATTAATAACATGGCCCTGCTCATGAGTCACATGAGGGGACATGTTTCATCACATTTTTATCTTCTTTATTATTTTTGTTTTCATATCTCTTCATCTCCCTGTTGCAGCCCTGTACCTCAGGGAGATTATGAAGTGTTCACTCACACGCCTGCGCCAAGTTCGTGCTCGGCCTGCTCGCCCTCCACCCCCACCCCTGCCCCCGCACAGGCAGTGCTCGATTGGCCCACCAGCGTGAAATCACCATCGGTGCCGAGCACGGTCGGCTTCCTGACTGCCCTCGCCCGCCCCCGCCGAGCCCGCCTGCCAAGGGCAAAATTCTTCCCATAGGAGTTTAGAATTTGGGAATGCAGGCAATGGTGAAGGAGGCACAGGTGTATCATAAATGACAATTCATCAATGAAGGCCTGTCACGTGTTCACCCGATTTGACATTTTTAATGGGCCAAAGGGCATCTGCTCGTTGACCATGAACAACTGATGGGTCGTTAATATGCTACATCAAATACTGGAGCACACAGCTAGGCCGGGTCACTCACCACAATTAAATCTCAGCATCCCATGCAGGTTTCACGATGTTACATATCTGCAATACCATCTTGGTCACCTCAATGTTTGTGCTAGTGTCTCAGGGACAAGGCAGCATCAGCCACCATGCGAGTAGTGCAGGAAAATCCACAGTTTCTATACATTTCATCTTCTGAGCTTCACTTTCTTGCCCCTTGAATCATTAATGTCTTCAATGTTTCCTTTCAGGGAGAAGGCAAAAGCACATATGGATCCAGGGCTCAATGCTGCCTTTGTCAGGGTCCTAATGCAACGGAGGAGGCAAAGAAGGGAGAGGCGACACTATGCTCAGCTCCAGCAGGAGGTCTTGCCTGAGGGACATGGTCAAGTGGAGCCTGAGCATGAACAGGAGGGTTAGGAGGAGAGACAAAGACGACAGTGGTGAATTGCCAGACATAGGGTTTATCATAGAAGAGTCTCCTATTTAGAAATAAGTGAGAGGCAATGCCATGCATGTCTGCACTTGTCCCAATCTCTGGTACATCACATATGCCATATTCTTTGTGAAGCCATGACGCCACATGGAGTTGGAGGGTATCCCCTGCCAGTGGTTTTGAAGGTTACTGCAACGCTCAATTTCTTTGCTTCTGGGTTTAACACAAGGATCAACAGGCAACAAGTGCAGCATCTCTCAGTCTGCAGCACATCGAGGTGAGCGGGCTGAGCGCAAACTTTACTCCTGCATGTGAGTGAGCACTTCATAATCTCCCTGATTATGAATATCACTGCCTGATGTTCCACTGCCTGTCGTTGCATCTCCAGCATTAAGTTGGCAGCTGCTTCCAGAGGCTCATCATCTGACTCGGACTGATCAAGTAGCTGGTCTTCAGCAGCCCTCCTAGTGCCAGACACCTGGGCTATCTCTGCCTCCGACTGCTGAGGGGACATGTCAGTGAAGTGTTCTCCAGAAGGCTGGAGGCCACAGATGTTCTTTACAGGAAGGCCCATCATTCTGTGATGTTTGCGCTGGACAAAGATAGCCAGGCTGCGAGATTCACTGACTTCGCCGCCATCTCAGGATTCCCAGAGTGCAGGGTGCAATAGACTTCACCCATGTGGCTATATGGGCTCCATGGTAGTAGCCCTAATGTTTATAAACCACAAGTACTACCATTCCAACGAGGTACAACCGGTGTGTGAACACTGGAAGTACATATTGCAGGTTTCTGCTTGGTACCCTGGGAGTTGCCATGACCCCTGCAACCTGAGTCATTCCCGGGTGCCTGAGATTTTTGAGTGGCCGATACGTTTGTAGGGATGGCTGCTTAGGGATAAGGGGCACCCATTTAAATGCTGGCTGATGACACTGGTGCGTTGCCCTCATAGTTGATCTGAGGTGAGTTACAACGCCGCTCACAGCTCCACACCTCCCTTATACAGCAGACCATAGGGCTCCTGAAGATGTACTTCAGATGCTTGCACCGCTCAGGTGGCTCACTCCAAAACACTCCCGACAGGGTTTCCCGCATCATCACGGTGTATTGTGCCCTTCACAATCTGGAAAAGCAAAGAGATGACCCCCTGCCAGAGGATGAACTGGAGGAAGATGAGAGCTCATCGGAGGATGAAGATCCGGAGGCCCAGGGACCTCAGAAAGCTGCAGGGGGTCAGTGTGAGCGCGATCACACCATGGAAGAAGGAAAATGTGGGAGACGTGCCCGTGATACGTTGATTGCTGACAGGTTCCAGGAAGAGTAAAGTTAAGGGAGGGCATATGGTCACATCTCTCCTAGCCCTCAATACCATTTACTTTCATCTCAAGGGATGTCCAAACATTTGCAGCGAGAATGAGTCCTGCATTCACACTTGTGCATTCTGGCCTCATGAATCTCCAGGCCCTGATTTCCGCTTTGGTCCATGGGGCCCAGTGAGTGAGCTCACTATGGGAACTGAGAGCCCACTTAAGAACAAGAGCTATGCGAGGGAAGACTTAAAGCCTTCGCCGCCATCTACTGATGCAAACACTGCTGCGACTGAGATGTGGACATACCTAGGGATCTCCTCCTCCCGTGCATGTCTCATCTTCTGCCACTACCACTGAGGAGACGCAAATGCCGCTAGGTTATCAATGCTGATGAGCTGCCCTCACTCAATGGTGTTCCTTGAGGAAGAAGGGTGAGAAACACTTACATCACAAATTTAAATAAAGGTTTAAACTCGTCTCCTTGACATCACACAATGGTGTGGAGACTAGTTCAACTGAGGCTGACATCACAGGGATGTTAATCTCACAGTGTGACATTCTCACTGAGCAGGAGGATGGCTAAACCTCGACATAAGAGGATTCCAATGTACAAAATCACACCTTCCGTTGCAAAAAACATTCCCATAACCATCAAATGTTTTCACAAAAGTGCAATTTCTTTACATGTATAGCACAGCCGTGATCCAAAAGTGACATCAATTTTTCTTAACTTTCCTAACCCTACCACTATGCCTGGGTGCAGCCCCGACATCTGCAGCAGAGGTGGAGGCAGTCTGTCCACTGCTACGTCCTGATGTCTGTGATGACCCTGTGGATGTCATCTGGTGGCTCAAGGCCTGGAGGGTCCCGGCCTGATAAGGGTCACCCGGTCAGGGGCAGAAGCACACTCAGCAGCTTGAGTAGCTGGAGTGGATGAGCGGTCACAGGGGGAAGGGGCCTGTGAGCGGCTGCACACCCTTGGAATGTTCTGAGAGGATGCCGCGGGTGTCCGGCTGATGATCATCCTCCCTGTGGGTCTTGAGGGCCCCGCCCTGACTCTTGTAGGAGATGGAGCACCTGGAGGGAGCTCAAGGTGCCTTGTCCCCATGTTGCCTACATCTTGATGGTGCCCACCAAGGTGTGTGGCCATAGAGTGCAGGGCCAAGCACAAATCCGGCAAGACCTGGACCAAGGTCTCTATGGTGGTCGCCAGCCTTTCCATGGTGACCTTGAGGCGCTCGTATTTCGGAGCCACAATGTCAGACAGATAGCGGACGGACTCCTCCATCGTTTGCTTTAGTCTGCAGAGTGACTGTTGAACCCCTGCCTGATGTTCCCACTGCCTGTCGTTGCGTCTCCAGCAATGAGTTGGCGGCTGCTTCCAGAGGCTCATCATCTGACTCAGACTGAGCATGTGGCTGGTCTCCAGCAGCCCTCCAAGTGCCGGAGACCTGGGCTTTCCCTGCCTCAGATTGTTGCAGTGACGTATCAGTGAGGTGTTCTCCAGGAAGTGAGCTCGAGCCTAATCTACATCTGTGCCCAACCGAAGTGTGTGTCTCTGAGCTGGTGGAGGGTGCGTCTGAGTGCCTTGAAGGTTCTTCCGGAGCATCCTCTTCAGATGTAGTCTGGGGGCTCACACAGGCGCTGGACTAGCTTGGGGCCTCAATAGGCTGGTGCCTAGAACATAGAAAATAGAGTTTCAGTTAACGAGTATGAGCTAGATAGGACTGAATGGAACTTACTGTGATTGTCAGGATTTGATGGAGCTATGATGTGTACTAGGTTGCTGGGAGAGGCCGACCTCTCTTTCCCCACAAGAGGGAATACTGTCTTCCCCAACCAACTCGACTGCAGCCTCCTCGAGCTCAGTGAGGGCAATGACGTCGGCCACCGTTCCCCTGGTCTATGATCTTTTGTGCCTGTTGTGTGCCAGCTTGGCCTGTATGAAGAAGGAAGAAAGGCATATGATGAGAATGGATGGAGCAGAGGTTGGGTGAGATGCATGTCCCCTGTGTGTGGTGAGCCCTCTCCAGAAGGGCCAGAGGATAGAGTGTGAGCAACATGACAGATGGGATGCTGGTGATGTGAAAGTCTCAGTGAAAGAATGAGTGTTGATATGTCCCCCACGCTAATGGTTGTGTGGGAGCCCTGAAGAGAGTATCCATTGGTGTGCATGATGCCATGATGCGAGTTTGATGTTGAAGGGAGTTGAAGGATGACTTACTCTGGTGGAGTGGACGAGATCATTCATCCTATTCCTGCACTGGGTGGCATTTCGGGTGTGGTTGCCAGCTGCGCTGATCTGCTCTGCAATGGACTCCCAGGCCAGAGAGGTGAGGCTGGTGTGTGTCCTGGGGCCATCCCTAGGGTACAGGATATGCATGTGTGCCCACACTCCTCTGATCAAGGCCTGGAGGGCCTGGTGGGTGAAGTGGGGTTCTGCCTTCTTCTTGAGGCTTTCGGCCTTCTTCTTGTGGCTGGAATGTATCTCTGCACGTGTCCTGAAGACAGGTGGGCGGGAGAGAGTGAGATCATGTGTTAGGCTGGCGTTTAAATGTGGTGCCCGGATCTTCAACCCCACCAGCTGACCAGGATGGACAAATCAGCTCCCGACGCACCAGGTGATTCGGACCAATACCCGCCTGTGCATAACCAATGAGCTTCCAAGCGCAGAATCGGGCACAAGTTCCCGCCAACCTGGCCAGCAAGGTGGGTGCCACCAAAACTGCCCCCCACCGCACTTAGTCTCATAAATGGAAAACTCTGCCCAGTTTTTTTTTAATTACTGGAATCACTTGGAAGTATATTGTATTGGAAAGCAAAAATTGATTAATTTCAGAACTAACTTTTCTGGAGGTATGCAATAAAAAGGAAGAAAGCAAGATTTTCAGTAATATACCTCCCACAATCTCAGGATATCCCAAAGTGCTTTACAGCCAACGAAGTGCAATGAAGCATAGACACTGTTGTATTTTAGAAAAAACAGTAGCCAATTTGATCACAGGAAGCTGCCACTCACAGCGATGCAATAATGACCAGGTAACCTGTTTTAATCATGTTGACTGAGGGACAAATATTGCCCAGGAGACTGGGGATAATCCCCTGATTTTTTTCGAAATAGTGCCATGCGTTCATATACATCCACCTGAGTGGACAGACGGGACATCAGTTATTGATAGACATACATCTTATTCAAAAAATGGCACACCGAACAGTGCAGCATTCCCTCAGTACTGCACTGGAGTGTCAGCCTAGATTATGTGCCCAGGTCTCTGGAGTGGAACCATGAACCCACAACCATCTGACTCAGAATAAGAGCGCTACCAACTCTGCTATGGCTTAGTGAGCTGAATTGATGAAATGCAATCATGTGAATTTTTTATTGCTGAGATAAGGCGCCTTTGGGAATTTAGGCCTTAATGAGGCGATTGGGTTCTGAAAATACTCAATAGTTCATTATTTCAAAATTCCCGCATCTGCAATAGTTTGTTTTTTGTTTGGGTTTTTCAGTCAATTTTCAATATTTAGAGGCAGGGAATTTCTTTGAGAATTTGTGCCGTTGGATCACTGTGCAACTGAAGATTATAATTTAAGAAGTATTTTGGTAGTTAGCAACAAGATAGGATTAATTGATAACCTCTTAGTGAAGGCACCCCTAGGTAGAAGCAATCATAATACGATTGAACCTTACATTCATTTTGAGGGTGAAACGAGTGCCTCCAAGACTAGTATTTTAAACTTAAATAAGGGCAATTATGGGGGCATGAAAGCAGAGCTAGCTAAAGTGAACGGCAAATGAGGTTAAGGGATATGTCAATAGAAGTTTAGTGGCCGACATTTAAAGGGATATTTCAGAATACACAGAATTTATACATTCCAATGAGAAAGAAAAATTCCAAGGGGACGGCCCACCATCTGTGGTTAACTAAAAAAGTTAAACACAGTATCAAACTTAAAGAAAAAGCATATAATCACGCTAAAACAGGTTGCAGGTCAGAAGATTGGAAAGAATACAAAGAACAGCAAAGAATGACAAAAGGACTAATAAGGAGGGAAAAATTTGAGTATGACAAAAAGCTAGCTAGTAATATAAAGACGGATAGTATTAGTTTCTATAGATATTTAAATAAGAAAAGAGTTAACAAAGTGAGCATTTATCCTATAGAGAGTGCGTCTGGGGAATTGATATTGGAAAGTAGGGAGATGGCGGATGAATTAAACAGGTATTTTGCTTTGGTCTTCATTATAGAGGACACAAGTAACATCCTGGAGATAGCTGCAAATCAGGAAATGGAAGGGAGGGAGGAGCTCAGGAAAATTACAATCACCAGGGAAGTGGTATTGAGCAAATGGTTGGGGCTGCGGGCTGACAAACCCCCAGGTCTGGATGGACTTCACCCTAAGGTCTTGAAAGAAGTGGCTAGTGAGATAGTTGATGCACTGGTTTTAATTTTCCAAAATTCCCGGGATTCAGGGAAGGTTCCATTAGATTGGAAAATAGCAAATATAATTCCTTTATTCAAAAAGGGAGGGAGACAGAAAGCAGGAAACTATAGGCCAGTTAGCTTAACATCTGTCATAGGGAAAATGTTAGAAGCTATTATTAAAGATGTTACAGCAGGGCACTTAGAAAAATTGAAGGTAATCAGGCAGAGTTAACATAGTTTGTAAAAGGGAAATCGTGTTTAACCAATTTATTGGAGTTCTTTGAAGGAGCCATGTGTGCTGTGGATAAAGGGGAACCGATGGATGTAATAAATTTAATTTCCAGAAGTCATTTGATCAAGTGCCACATCAAAGGCTATTGCAGAAAATAAAAGCTCATGGTGTAGCGGGTAAAACATTGGCACGGATAGAAGATTGGCTAGCTAACAGGAAGCAGAGAGTTAGTTTAAATGGGTCTTTTTCTGGTTGGCAGGGTGTGACGAGTGGTGTGCCGCAGGGATCAGTGCTGGGGCCTCAACCTTTTACGCTTTATGTAAATGACTTGGATGAAGGGACCGAAGGAATAGTGGCTAAATTTGCTGACGACGTTAAGTAGGAAAGTAGCTTGTGTAGAGGACGGAAGGAGACTACAAAGTGACATAGATAGGTTAAGGGAGTGGGCAAAGAGCTGGCAAATGGAGCATAATGTGGGCAAATGTAAAATCGTTCATTTTGGCAGGAAGAACAAAAAAGAAGTTTATTATCTAAATGGTGAGAGATTGAGGAGCTCTGAGATTCAGAGGGATCTGGGTGTCCTAGTGCATGAATCACAAAGGGTTAGTATGCATGTACAGCCGGGGTAATTAGGAAAGCTAATAGAATGTTACCATTTATTGTGAGGGGAATTGATTACAAATGTTTGGAAGTTATGCTTCAGTTGTACTGGGCCTTGTGGGCCAGGAGTTGTAGGACGGCTTCCCCTCAGCCCCTCAAGCTAACCTGCTACAGTCCCCAAGAGCAGACACACTCACTTGCACTCTGAGCCACAGCCCTGCAAATGACCACCCCTCTGATCGCTCCCCTCCCCCTATCACTACATCATGGACCTTCCCAGTAATCACCAAGCCCCCCCCACCCACAAATGCCAACTCCCTCACGACATCTAGAGTATTGTGTTCATTACTGCTGGTCCCCTTATTTAAAGAAAGATGTAAATGTGTTGGAAGCAATTCAGAGAAGGTTTACTACACTAGTACAAGGAATGGGCGGGTTGTCTTATGAGGAAAGGCTAGACAGGTTAGGCTTGTATCCACTGGAATTTAGAAGAGTAAGAGGTGGCTTACTTGAAACCTTTAAGATCCTGAGGGGTCTTGACAGGGTGGATGTGGAGAGGATGTTTCCTCTTGTGGGAGAGTCTAGAACTAGGGGTCACTGTTTAAAAATAAGGGGTCGCTCATTTAAGACAGAGATGAGGAGAATTTTTTTCTCTCAGAGGGTTGTGAGTCTTTGGAACTCTCTTCCTCAAAAGGCGGTGGATGCAGAGTCATTGAATATCTTTAAGGCAGAGCTCGATAGATTCTTAAGTAACAAATGGGTGAAAGGTTATCAGGGGTAGGCAGGAATGTGGGGTTGAGGTTACATTCAGGTCAGCCATGATCTTATTGAATGGCAGAGCAGGCTCAAGGGGCCAAGTGGCCTACTCCTCCTCTTAATTTGTATGTTCGTATTCCACTTTTGTAGATGTGTTCATGCGGGCAGATGTGGACTCATTTTGGTTTCTAAAGAATGTGTTTTAATTTTCCATCCAGGAAATGGACCAAAAAAAAAATCAACACTAAAACTGCATGGAGGTGAGCACAAAAACTCATAGCAAACATCTCATTCATTACAGGAAGAACAGTCACTGCAACTCCTATATGGTGAAGAGACAACCCTCCAGCCTTTGGCTGCCATTTGCACTTCGGGCTTTGCTTCAGTTGACTATTAAGGATTGGTGTGAGATAGCGATATTTTAGGTAACATTTTGGAAAGTGACGAAAATCACTTGGTTTCCTTTCTGTTCTTTAATGTTAAAAAACAAAGTCTAAAATAGTTTAAAAAGAATAAATAAAGAATTTCAAATGCAGGATAATGTCAAAGAATTAGAAGTGGATGTTTTAATAAAAGTTTTTTAGTTACTCAATTTCTATGGCAAATTTTGTATTTCCATGTATTAAACAACATGTTGCCATTAGTGCTGTAGTGGTTCCAGGAAACCAGAAACAGAAAAATTTCCAGAAGCTAACCCAATAACTAAGGACTGTGCCCTGAGCATCCTGAACACATGAGACGTATATTATTAGACCTTTAAGCAAGCAATGTTTTTTCTAACATCATGCAGTAGGCTGCCTGCTAAAATGTTGCCAGAGGTTTCACATAAATTGCTTGCTTCAACTGAAAGTGTAAGTACAGAAAAGTTTGGAGGCTACTTACTTTTCTAACTCATAAAATAACTTTTTATAGATTTCTGCAATAATCATGTTGCCCTTGAACACTGTAGATATTTCCATTTTGAAGAACTGAAAGGTGAAAAATTTGTATGTCTTGGGTAAATGAGCTTGTTGGTCAACCGATCTCTAACTACACGCCTTCCTATGTTCTCTTCAATTGCTGCTTGCGATCAACAACGGGGGGAGACAGATGTAAGGATAAGCACTGATGGTTTATTGAGACATAGGGCAGAGCACCAGATCATACGTGCTCACTCAGAAATCTCCAGAACTAGATTTACAGTTGCCAGTTGCCTGTGCTGTACGGTGATTCATCAGTGCTGTCACATGGTCAGTACACTTGCATTCGCTTAAAGGGACAGGGTACCTCACTTTACCACAAAAATAAAGTGAATAATCCCAGAGCTTGGGAAACCCAGCAACTAAAAGGAGGCAAGGTCTGTGAAGAGGTAAGTGCCTTTGCAGCACTACTTGTGGGCCAGGAGTTGTAGGAGGGCTTCCCCTCAGCCCCTCAAGCTAACCTGCTACAGTCCCCAAGAGCAGTCACACTCACTTGCATTCTGAGCCACAGCCCTCATGATCGCTCCCCTCCCCCTATCACTACATCATGGACCCTCCCAATGATCACCAAGCCCCCCCACCCACAAATGCCAACTCCCCAACGATCACCACAAACCCCATGATCATAACCCCCACAATCATAAACACCCCCACCTCTGCCTATGATCTTTCTCTGACTATTCCTCTCCATCTCCTCCAACCCTTCAAGCTATGTTATACCCCTCTCCCCCCGACCCCCGTAACCTTTACCCCAGCAGGGCGTTACCCCTCTGCTCCTTGGCTGCAGCCTCTTCTGCAACATATCCACCTGACATAGAGCCCAAGTATCCAGGAAGGGATCCTGTTGAAAAAAAAAATGCAGGTTTGTAGTTAAAACTTGGTTAAGACTTTCAAAAGGTTAGCAACCTGAAATGTTAATTCTGTTTCTCTTCCCACAGATGCTGTTAGTCCTGCTGAGCGTTTCCATCATTTTCTGTTTTGATTTCAGATTTCAGCCTGACTTTTGCATTAATCTTACCTGTTGATAGTTTTTGTATTTTTTTGCTGGGGGGGGCTGGCGGGGGATGGTGTGGTGGTGGGCGGTGGTGGTAGATCCATCTTCAAATATATGAGAGTTATTAATTAGCACCACACTGAAGATGCCAGTCAGGGACTGGATAGTGTTCAGTAACCTTCACAGCATGTGACAAAAATACAATCTATTTCAGGTCAACTGACACCACCTGAAGATTGCCCTTAGATTATAGACGGACAGATTTATTGCCTGGGCTTGTGTTGATAATTGCCATAAATGAATTGGCAACAAGACTGCAAGATGGACGAGTCTCCTTGCTAAAAGTGGATAACCTGGCAAGTTACTCCCAAGATCTGTCATACGCAAAAGTTTCATTTGGCTACAAACTCAGATCTGAGGAATACCAATATGGAATATGACACCCAGTCATCAAATCCCAGAAATAAACTCTACTGAGATTATTGGGTCACATAAATCTTTGCCGTCCTGCTTCAACTCATCCTTGACTGATTAAAAACATGTGCAGACGTCAGCGGTTAGTGGTTTTATTGGACTTCTGTCAGCAATGCTTTTTACATATGCTGTCAAAATGCCTTGTATACAATACAAATATCTGTGAAAATGTATTACTTACAGTGGTGATAAATAGCCATGAGATTTGGAATATTTTCAGCAAGCATAGCTTAAGAACAGTGGGACCCCCGAGGAACCATTGAAAGTTGGCACCACTGTATGAAAGTCAGCCTCTGTCTGGATGACAGTCATGGAGCATACTTTTGAAAGTATTTTCAGTCAAAACAGCCGGTGGGGGGTGCAGGGGTGCATGGAGGATAAAGCAAAAAATAAATGTTTTACGTGGTAAAGAGGATTGTATGAATTTGAAAATTTGGTGTGAGTGTTAATGTAAGAAAACCAGACACAACGGACTTACAATGGGTGGGATCTTCTGGTCCTGCCAGCAGCAGGAAGCTGGGCGGGCAGGGGGACTTAATTTGGCGTGAGGCCAGAAATCGGTTTCCCGATGGCAGGATGAAATTTTGCAATTATGTTCTCGGGACGTTAGAGGTGAATTGAGCTTCCCAATGAACAATTTCGGGAAGCCATTTTGCATGAATTTGTAGGTCATGCATGCTCGTTAAAAGGCTAGCTTGCCAGAGTTAAGCCCCCCCTTCAAATTAAGTTCCCCATCAGCGAGAAATTAGAATGTTCACATTTATCACTGCATATAAGTGACGTGCACCTGATGAGGTTGACTCCTGGTGAGTTACTGCTGCATTGTCCTCTTTGGGGAACGTCTGTAAATGCCAGCCTATGCTTGAGACTGGGTGGCGACAGTGCCTACAGGATGACCAAGGGAGGGAGGAATGGAGGAAGGCTTGGCAGGTGAAGGGTGGAGCAGGAGCTGGGCAAAGGTGGAAGGAATAGTGCAGGCCGTCTGGGTGCCCTTTAAATAAGGCGCTGGAACTTTTGACCCCATGATGAAATGGCGGGGTCAGTGACTTCCTGCTTGCACCCACCACGAGATTCACCAAGCTCCACATGGATACATGTGCAATGAGCTGAACAGCGCGTGGCCAGCACCATCCCCACACCCTCAGCAGAAAACAATTTCACCTCCAATCTTGCCGCCAAACTTCATCCTGCCACTGAACTTCTCCAGAACAGAAGATTCCGGCCAATGTTACAGATGAGTACTGAAAACAATTTGAAAAAGAAGAAATAATTCTATCAGGTCTTGAATTAGCAGAGGAAAAAAGGAAGTCAGGTTGGTGATTATAATGAGAAGAATAACATACTATATTTTATCATATTTGTTCTTGGGATGTGGGCAGTACCAGTAAAGCCACATATATTGTCCATCATTGTTGTCCTAAGGACATTAAGAATCATTTGATGCAACTGGAGTTTATTTTTATTCATTCATGGGATGTGGGTATCACTGGCTAGGCCAGCATTTATTGCCCATCCCTAAAAGCCCTTGAGAAGGCGGTGGTGAGCTGCCTTCTTGAACCGCTGCACCCATGTGGTGTAGGTAGACCCATGGTGCTGTTAGGGAGGGAGTTCTAGGATGTTGATCCAGCAACAGTGAAGGAACGGCAATATGTTTTCAAATCAGGACGGTGTGTGGCTTAGAGGGGATCTTCCAGCTGGCGGCGTTCCATTGTCTGCTGCCCTTGTCCTTTGATGGTGAACACTGCTGCCACTGTCCATCGGTGGTGGGGGGAGTGAATGTTTGTGGATGGAGTGCCAATCAAGCGGACTGCTTTGTCCTGGATGATGTTGAGCTTCTTGAGTGTAGTTGGAGCTGCACTCACCCAGGCAAATGGAAAGTATTCTATCACACTCCTGACTTGTGCCTTGTCGATGGTGGATAGGCTTTGGGAAGTCAGGAGATGAGTTACCCACTGCAGGATTCCTAGCCTCTGCCCTGCTCTTGCAGCCATAGTATTTTTATGGCTAGTCCAGTTCTATTTCTGATCAATGGTAACACCCAGGATGTTGATAGTGGGGCACTCAGCAATGGTAATGCCATTGATCATCAAGGGGGAATGGTTGGATTCTTTTTGTTGGAGATGGTCATTGTCCAGCACTTGTGCGGCCCAAATGTAACTTGCTAGTTTCAGCCCAAGCCTGGACATTGTTCAGGTTTTGCTGCATTTGGACATGGACTATGTGGTAAAGTGGAGTGCTATGCACCTTTAAGAGAATGTAGTCAATTGACCATGTGACTGTATTGACCAATCGCTGCATAGCATGGGCTACTTAGGTAACTGTAAGTCTAGAGCTGGAGGCAATTGATGAAGCACACGTGGTCTGTTCTTAGTTCCAATAAGCTACCAGTGTTTGTTCAGTTAATCGGTCTCTCTGCCTATATTGTCACAAGCACCAATTAATGTGTTAATATCAAGGGCGCAGCTCGCGTTCGCCAGACAAAGCGAACTGGATAACCAAAAGCATAAAACGGGTGACGAGGATAAACTGGATCACTTGATGGCAAAGCCATGGTAAGCCAGCTACGCTACTTCGCCACCAACATGAAAGCTGTTTGAAAGTGCAGTCTCCTTAGTCATTGGGTATGCTGCGGTTTGGGCATCTTGAACCATTCAACCCTGTTTCCTATGACTGGTCTCATTATGTCGAATCCTAGCATTGTTCTTTACTGCTAATGACATCGCGGGAGACGACAAGAAGATGGTGATTCTTTTGTCCACATGCGGGAGCAAAATGTATGGGCTGATCCGCAGTCTCACATTACCTAACACCCCCAATATGAAGACTTTTGACGAGTTGGTAAATATTGTAAAAAAAACAGCACCTGAAGCCAAAGCCCTCAGTCACTATGCAGCATTTTAAATTCAATTCAAGGAATAGGCTTCCAGGAGAGACAATCGCTGGCTATGTAGCTGCTTTAAAGGAATTAACGGAATATTGTGAGTTCGGAACTTCAATTAAGGACATGTTGAGAGACTGACTGATATGCGGAATCGGGGACGATGCAATTCAAAAGCAATTGCTATCTGGAACTAATCTAGACCAGTAAGGCATTAGAATTGGCAACAGCCATGGAGAGCACTGTTAGAGCTTCGGAGGCAATAAAAGGTACACAAATAGGCACCGTCCATCTTGTAAGGCGGGAAGGGCCGATAACAAAAGGTGTGAAAACGTCGGACTCCACAGAAAGGCAGGGAACGCCCACTATGTGCAGAAGAGCAACCGTACTACAGTGAAACCCCATGACAATAATAAGAGAAATGCATCCAGGCAGCCTGCAGGCGATCGACAGTTCAGGAATATCGAAAGCTTTTTCTGCCACTGCAATGGTCACATACTGCGGCACTGTCAAGATCGGCTGAGACAGTATTTTAAAAACAAAGGTAGAAATTGCGAAATCTGTCTGGTCAAAGAACCAGAGGAAGCAGAATCTACGTCTATTCATCATACAACCTGAAAGTCGGTAGAACTGAGCCAATCCAGGTAGTTATTAGAGTCAATGAACAACCCATTAAGATCGAGGTCAATACTGGGGCATCAATGTCATAGGAGAACATACATTCAGACACTTGAATAAAGGAGTCCATCCTTTAAGTTTGGAACAATCAGACAATAAATTAAAAACATATACGGGCAAAGAAATAAGAGTGAAAGGAATATGTCAAGACCTGATGCAGTATGGGGATCAGTCTGCAAATTTACCCCTTATAGTAGTAGCCGGGGCGGGTCCCAGTTTAATCGGTCGCAACTGGCTCAAAAAGATTAAATTACAATGGGCCGAGATTTTTCAAATCAGAACAGGAAACTTACAGGAATTGTTACAAAAGTACGCTTCCATTTTCAGTGCTGAGCTAGGAAGGATTCGTGGGCTACAAGTCAAAATCCACGTAAACCCTAAAGCAACCCCCAGATTTATCAGAGCCAGGCCAGCCCCTTATGCTCTAGGGGACAAGGTTGAGACCGAGATAAACAGGCTGGAAATGTTGGGTATCTTAAAACCGGTGCAATTTTCCAAGTGGGCGGCATCCATGGTACCCGTACTGACGCCAGACCAAAGTGTTCGCTTATGCGGTGACTATAAGTTGACTGTAAACACAGTGGTCAAACTTGATAGACACCCGATACCGAAGATTGATGAATTATATTTGAAATTGGCAGGGGGCATCACATATTCAAAACTCGACATGAGACATGCCGACCAGCAGGTAGTGTTAGAAGAAGGCTCTAGGGAATTTGTGACTACTAGTATACATTGAGGGATATATCAACATACTCGACTACCCTTTGGGGTCTCATCGATGTGTGCTATTTTCCAGCGTACCATGGAAAATCTACTTCAGGGACTGCCCCATGTCATTGTTTATCTGGATGATGTCTTAGTCACTGGAGGAACTGACAAAGACCATTTAGCTAATTTGGAAGAAGTGCTGAAATGCTTCTCACAAGCGGGGTGCGCTTGAAATGAGAAAAATGTCTTTTCCAAGCCAAAGAGGTAGTTTACTTGGGCCATAAGGTTGACGTGCAGGGCCCTGCACCCTGTGGAAGAAAAGGTCAAGGCTATTCATGAGGCGCCTGCACTGAGAAACACTACAGAACTAAAGGCTTCTTAGGCATGATAAACTACTATGGGCGATTTCTCCCAAATCTATCAACCATACTGGCTCCATTATACACATTGCTTAAGGAAAACCATAAATGGATTTGGCAAGCTCCACAACAGGATGCGTTTCTGAAGGTAAAGCAATTGTTAAGATCATTGGCCCTACTGGTCCACCTTGACCCAAAGAAAGAGTTGATTTTAACTTGCGACTCACCCACTTATGGAGTAGGGGCTGTACTTTCACATCGAATGGCGGATGGCTCCGATAAACCCATTGGTTATACACCTCGCAGGCTCTGTGCTGCAGAGTAACAATATTTTCAAATTGAGAAGGAGGGCTTGTCTGTTGTGTTTGGTGTTCAGAAATTCCATCAATAACTCCACGGTCGCCATTTTCACATTACATCCGACCACAACCTTCTGCTGGGATTATTTGGGGAGGATAAGGCGGTACCTCACCATTGCATATCCTCCCACCCAGAGGTGTTCACTGATTTTGGCTGCACATGAATACACTTATCTGCCAGATAACAATGTGAAGGTTCCAATTCCCCAGGAACTTGTCTCAGTTTTAAATTTAAAAGCAAAATACTGCGGATGCTGGAAATCTGAAACAAAAACAAAAATAGCTGGAAAAACGCAGCAGGTCTGACAGCATCTACGGAAAGGAACACAGTTAATGTTTCCAGTCCATATGACCCTTCATCAGAACTAAGAAATATAGAAATGAGGTGAAATATAAGCTGGTTGAGGGGGGTGGGACAGGTAGAGCTGGGTAGAGGGCCAGTGATAGGTGGAGGCAAAGAAAGATTGCCAAAGATGTCATTTACAAAAGGACAAAGGGGTGTTGACGGTAGTGATATTAGCTGAGGAATGTGCTAATGGTGACATTAAGGGTAGAAAGCAGGACGAGCAAGTGACAGATAGCCCTAGTGGGGGTGGGGTGGGGGGAAGGGATCGAAATAGGCTAAAAGGTAGAGATAAAACAATTGATGGAAATAGATTTACAAATAATGGAAATAGGTGGGAAAAGGAAAATATATATATAAAAAAAAATAAAAAGATAAAAAATTATAAATTATTGGAAAAGGGGATCGGAAAGGGGGTGGGTTTGGAGGAGAGAGTTCATGATCTGAAGTTGTTGAACTCAATATTCAGTCCGGAAGGCTGTAAAGTATCTAGTCAGAAGATGAGGTGTTGTTCCTCCAGTTTGCGTTGAGCTTCACTGGAACAGTGCAGCAGGCCAAGGACGGACATGTGGGCATGAGAGCAGGGCGGAGTGTTGAAATGGCAAGCGACAGGGAGGCCTGGGTTATGCTTGCGGACAGACCGAAGTGGTCACCCAGTCTGCGTTTGGTCTCTCCAATGTAGAGGAAACCGCATTGGGAGCAGCGAATGCAGTAGACTAAATTGAGGGAAGTGCAAGTGAAATGCTGCTTCACTTGAAAGGAGTGTTTGGGCCCTTGGACGGTGAGGAAAGGGGAAGTAAATGGGCGGGTGTTGCACCTTTTACGGTTGCATGGGAAGGTGCCGTGGGAGGGGGTTGTGGTGTAGTGGGTGATGGGGGAGTGAATCGGGGTGTCCCGGAGGGAATGATCCCTGTGGAACGCCGCCGAACTGAAAGCCTGAATGACGCGCCGTGATGTCGGGGCACCCGCCCGATGTCACCACGTGTCATTTTACGCCTCGGCGAGTGGGCCCCGCTCCTGCTCGCTGAGCCGAAGATTCAACTCATGGTATTAGTGCTCTGTTCTTAGTCCCAATAAGCCACCAATGTTTGTTCAGTTATTCAGTCTCTCTCTGCCTATATTGTTTCAAGCACCAACTAATGTGTTAATATCAAGGGCGCAGCTCGCATTTGCCAGACAAAGCGAACTGGATAACCAAAAAACATAAAAGACTGCTTCATGCCTCATGTAAGCTGTATCAGGCAGGAGTGGTAGCTAGGGTTTTTTTGACAATTGGGAAGATTTTATGATTATACGAAGGACCAAGTTTAATGATTTCCATGAATGGCTTAAGCAAGTGGTCCTTAAAGGCATTATTAGTAGTCGTCCCAAAAACATTGCTGGTGGATATTTTTTAATGTAATTTTTATGTAGCTGAGAGGAATTTTGGTGCTGCTATTAATTCCTCAAACATTGACCAGCTGAATGCTCAGCCCTCTATGGCTCTCTTTTGGCACTGTCCCCTCGCCCTTCATCTCAACTGGCTTGGCCCTTTAGAGGTGCTGACAGGTTTCCCAATGAAAATGGGCCTGTTAAAAATATGCTGATCACAGACTGCCACTAAGGCAGAATTTAGCAGCTAGTCAGCTTGGATTTGTTCAGGGAAGGTTGTGTTTGACAAATTCGATCGAATTTTTTGAGACGGTGACCCGGAGTCTTGATGAGGGTAATGCATTTGATGTGGCCTATGTGGACTTTAGGAAGGAATTTGATAAGGTCCCTCATGGCAGGCTGGTCAAGAACGTAAGAGCCCATGGGATCCAAGGCAAAGTGGCACGTTGGATCCAAAATTGGCTGAGAGGCAGGAAGCAGAGGGTGATGGTAAAGGGATGTTTCTGTGACTGGAAGTCTGTTTCAGTGGGGTTCCACAGGGCTCAGTGCTGGGGCCCTTGCTGTTTGTGGTGTACATAAATGATTTGGACTTAAATGTAGTGGGTATGATCAAGAAGTTCGCTGATGACATGAAAATCAGTAGGGTGGTAAATAGTGTGGAGGATAGCCATAAACTGCAGGAGGATATCAATGGACTGGTCAGGTGGGTAGAGTAGTGGCAAATGGAATTCAACCTGGAAAAGTGTGAGGTAATGCACTAGGGGAGGGCTAACAAGGCAAGGGATTACACTATGAATGGTAGGACCCTGGAAAGTATTGAAGATCAGAGGGACCTTGGTGTGCATATCCACGGATCCCTGAAGGTAGCAGGGCAGGTAGATAAGGTGGTTAAGAAGGCATATGGGATGCTTGCTTTTATTAGCCAAGGCATAGAATACAAGAGCAGGGAGGTTATGCTGGAACTGTATAAAACGCTGGTTAGGCCACAAATGGAATACTGTGTGCAGTTCTGGTCACCACATTATAGGAAAGATGTGATTACACTGTAGAGGGTGCAGAGGAGATTTACCAGGATGCTGTGTAGGTTGAGATATGAGGAAAGATTGGATAGGCTTGGGTTGTTTTCCTTGGAGCAATGAAGGTTGAGAGGGGACCTGATAAAGTTGTGTAAGATCATGAGGGGCATAGATAGGGTGGATAGGAAGGCACTTTTTCCATTAGTAGAGAGGTCCATAACCAGGGGGCATAGATTTAAGGTAAGAGGTAGAAGGCTAAGAGGGGAGTTGAGGAGAAATTTTTTCACCCAGATGGTGGTGGGAGTCTGGAACTCATTGCCTGAGAGGGTGGTTGAGTCAGAAACACTCATAACATTTAAGAAGTATTTAGATATTCACTTGCATTGTCATAGCCTCCAGGGCTATGGGCCAAGCGCTAGAAAATGGGATTAGTGTAGTCAGATATTTGTTGATCAGCATGGGCACAATGGGCCAAATGGCCTCTTTCTGTGCTGTAAACATCTACAAGTCTATGAGTCTATAACTTCCGAGGCAGAAGGTCACCCAGCCAATTTTAACAGCCACTAACCGACGTCTCGACTAAGTTGACCAGTGGGTGGTTGGGCCCAAGGTGAATACGGGAATGGGTGGTTTTGGGAAGGCGGCAGTGGGAGTCTGAGCAAGAGAATTCTACACTTCCCTTGTGGGGCCTGGAAGAGTGCTCCTGCTCCTCGTCCCATAAATAAAAGAAATGAACTTACCTTGAAGGGCAACTTCTCCTGCTGATCCTCAGAAATCTGATATGCAAACTGAAAAGCATTTCCACTCCATCAGGCACCAAATGACACTTTAATCCTTTCTCATGTTCAGTTCATTAGATTCATTAAAGCTGGGTCCCCACAGCAAATCAATACTCTGCAGCTGAACTTTAAAGTCCAGCTGATACAACATGCCCACAGACTATCAGGGAATTAAAACCACATACCAGTCAGCTCATCCTTTTGCTTCATGTTATAATTTGCAAGTGTTAACTGTGACGATTTGGGATTTGGAGCCTACAGAGGACTCCTAAACTGAGACAAATTAGATGTCACAATTGAATGACATTTATCTGTTCACCCACTGAAGCTTGCTACAAATTTAATTTGTGATTAAACAATGTTATATCTATTAAGGATCAAGATACTGTTCAGAATTTATTTGCACATCTCTTTGATGTAATTTCACCCTCAGTCCATTCTGATCAGTGTGTTAACTCAAAGTACCTACTCTTTATGAAACGAATGAATGCGTCATAATATTGGTTTACTTCTTAAAATATTTCCTTGAACAGTTTTGGAAAATAAGTACAATTTGTTTAAATTAATTGGAAAGAAAAGGAGTGAAACTAGAATGCAACAAAAGTTCAATCTTCATTTGTTCTGCTCGAATTCAGATCTAAGAATTTAGCTTTGAAGTCTTCCTCTTGATCCAGTCCTGCTCTCCACAATACTTCTTTCTGGACCCGCTCCCCCACTTTTGAATATGCTGGCTTCCCTGCACCATTCCGATCTGAAAGAGGATCTGGAATTTCAAAGTTTAAAAAAAACCTGACTTCAGTATATCTTCTGGAAACACGATCATTAAAGAATGTGTGATTTAAAGCTAGCTGTAGAAGTGCGACAGTTGGATGGACGGCAGTTAAATGGACCCTTATATCATTAATATAATTGGGGAAAATTGTAAGTGGCATTAACGGTACACTAGACCAATTAATGAGTACCAGTTGTGCTTTTAGTTTGTGAGTAGAGAATTTCTGATTACATTTATAGATCAATTTTCATATTTGAATTCAATTCAATAGTACAGTTCACATCAACATTTTCAAAACAAATATTTAAAGATTGATACTGCAGCATTGAGTTACATTGGCCTGCATCTAAATTGTAGTCAATTCCCCAGTGCCACAATGTGGGGTTTTAGCCTGACAATTTCCCCCACCGCATCATTGGTTAGAAAGAAGGGTGTATATTCTATCAATGATTGCAAGAATCAGAAATCCCATGCCCATCTCATCCCACCCCACACCATTGGTGTTTCACAAAAATGTATGGACAATCAATCGTTGGGACTGCAGGAATTTTTAAGAGTGAAACTACTGAGAAATTAAAGCCAGTTATTACATTGCTAGTCAATTTCTCTCCACAAATGGCTCCTCACCTGCTGAGCATTTCCAACATTTTCTGTTTTTATTTCAGACTTCCAGCATCTGCAGTATTTTGCATTTGGAAATTGATCTCTTTTATTTTCAGAATAACCTCCCTTGTTGCTCTGCTGTGCTGCTGGTTGAATCAGACACTTATATCTGTCATTACAGTGGAAAATGAAAGGCTGGATGGTGAAACAGCTGTTGAAAATGTCCTTCATTAAAAAAAGATGTAAACTATTTTGTTAAGAAGCAATCCAACTTGAGTACCAAGTGAACCAAACTAAACAGAAACACAACTAAGGCCAAGTCAACTCAATTCAGATTCAGGTCCAATGGTTGTACTCAGTGCCTGGGGTTCCACTTAGCTTGTCGTCTAGTATTATGGATTCAGGGACAATAGTATGAAGCACCAAAACTCACTTTGTACTTATACAAACATTAATGAAGAAGCAAAATATATCCCATGACAGCTGCTTGTGCTGACCCCAAACAAACTTTGTACTGTGTCTTTAAAGGGAAAAGCTCTGAAATAAAAGCAGCATGAAAATTCACAGCGGATTAGTCTGCTCTGGAAACAGGAAGAAAGATGAATGTTCTGGTAATGACTCCATCAATATTTCAAGCTATGAATGTGCCTGTAATTCAACTCTGACTACCAATTATTTTCACATATATCTGAAGTATCCATTGAAGAATATTGACAAGTTTTGCAAGACAGAAACTCAGCTGAAATATTCTGAGGCTGATAAAAAGCACTGATAGACCAAGGTCAAGGTTTTTTGCTTTTTCATCATCTATTGATTGGATTTAGTGTTAGCTTCTTACACAGAAATAGTAGACAAATGAATTAAGTAAATAAAGTAAGCTGTGCCATAGTAAAACCGGACCATCTACAAATCCCGGTAACAGAGCCAAAATGTTTCCAAGCACATCCAGAAGTGACTTCTACATATTGCCACATGTATCAGATTTGGAGCTTTGCAACTTTCAAAACATCCACATGGTTCCCATCTATAATTACAGATTTGGAGGTTTGAAGAAGCAATTGAAACAAAGAGCCTACATAATTAAATAAATCACTTTAAATGGTGAAACAGTAAGTGAGTTCCTTGCATTTCTTTATTTTCTCACTTAGATTTGATAAATTAAGTACAAGATTAAAAAAACAACAATTCATTGAGGATATTTTGAAAACAAAATGACGTATTTCATTGCTAAACCCAAGACTTCCTGATGCATAGCATGTACCAAAGTAAGTAGTCTAAGAAATAAATGAGGCTAGTTTATGATTATTGAATTCCATTTTGTTATGTTAAAGGGGTAAAGGTAATGCTTTGGAAAGGGAGAGGTCAGTTACTGCAACAAATAAGCCTATTCCATAACCACAGTTAGATTCCATATGTTGGCTAAATTCAGGTTACATCTATATTTATTTTATTCATTCGTGGGATGTGGGTGTTGCTAACAAGGCCACCTTTTATTGCCCATTCCTAAATGCCCTTGAGAAGTAAGTGGCAAGATGCCTTCTTCAAATTCTATAGTTTGTGTGGTGAAGGTACACCCATAGTACTGTTAAGTAAAGAGTTTCAAGGACTTCACCCAGTGACAATGAGAAAACAGTGATATATTTCCAAGTCAGGATGGAGTATGACTTTACAGGGGATCTTGAAGGTAGTGATATTCCCATGCACTTGCACCCGGTCACGGTTTGTGAGGTGCTGTCGAAGAAGTAAGTTGCTGCAGTGCAACTTGTAGATTGTACAGACCGCAGTTGCATTATGCAACTGGTGGAGGAAGTGAATGTTTAAGATGGCGGATGGGGTGTCAATCAAGCAGGCTGCTTTTTCCTGGGTGGTGTCGAGCTTCTAGAGTATTGTTGGAGCTGCACTTGTCCAGGAGAGTATTTCATCACATTCATAACTTGTGTTTGTAGTTGGTGAGAAAGCTTTGGGGACTCAGGAGGTGAGTCAGGAAGTGAGTCACTCACTGCGGAATACCCATCCTCTGTCCTGATCTTGTAGCCACAATATTTATATGGCTTGTTTCTGGTCAATGGTGGCCTCCAGGATATTGATGGTGGGGGATTTACTAATGGTAATGTTATTGAATGACAAGGGGAACATAATGCATCATAACTGCTTGTCATCTGTGATATTTTTCAAAGATTTATCAATTTGCATGGATAGGAGCAAATCAAAAGTTAAAACTACATTGCATGCTGTATTGATTATATCATTAAATCAACAGTTTGCAAGCTGGGTAAAAAGTCTGCTAAAAGAAATTTACTACATAATAGCAACCCGTTAAATAAAGATCCATCTGATTTATAATGGCAATTCACCTAAGAAGTCACTTACCGTTGAGAAACAAAGGACTATAGAGGAGCAAAATGATTTAGTGCACAGGTAAAAAAAGTCATCGGAAAATGAATGAAATGTTGCTAAGTTCCTAACATGTCTAATGTGCTTTTTAAAAATCTTCTTATCATTCCATTGGCCTGAATTTTTCCCAGGGTGGGTGCACACAATTGGCAGGCCCGGGAGTGGTTGGGAAACAGGCCCCTGACTGGGATCGGCCCACAACCGCATTTTCACGCTGGCTGACTAATTAAGGCCCACCCAGTGTATGAAATGCATCTTCCCAATTGCCGGGAAGGGCTGGGGCAGGGGCCTGTCGGGAGCTGGGTCCAATGATGACCGGGCGGGCGGTTTAAAATTGGCAGAGGCAGCTCCCTGAAGGCTGCCAGGGGAGAATCATATTCAGCCGCCTGGAGGCTGAAGCAATGGCCTCAACAGCGGCTGGAGACATCAGGCAGGAGGGCAGGGAAGGTGCTCACTGGGCTCCCTGTTTTTCGGACGAGTGCCTCACAGTCCTCGTGGAGGAGGTGGCTGTCAGGCAGGACGCCCTCGTTCCCAGTGATAGGGGGAGGAGACCACCGCATCAGACCAAAAAATGCTTGGGGGGAGGTGGCAGCTGAGGTCAGCAGCCAAGGCGTCATGAGGCGCACGTGGGTGCAGTGCCACAAAAGGTTCAACGACCTGCTGTGCTCAGCAAGGGCGGCATGGATGACTGTGGAGAAGTGTTAAGGGCTGGCAGTCCCTCCGTGGAGCTCAGGGGTGTTAGAGTCTGAGTGCCAACTGTCAATAATGCCTGAGCTGGCCAAGTGGGTGAGCCCTGGCTGCCTGGGCTGAGTGCCTTGCAGCTCGAGGGCCACGACTTGGATATGTCCTGCAAGGTGCTCCTCAGGTGGGGTTGGTCAGGCTGCAATGGCGCTGCAGGTAGAGAGTGGACTAATCCATGTTCCTCTGTCCATTCAAGAGAAGAGGTACCATAACAATATAGAGAGGTTAAAGACAGGCCCTCCAAACCTCCTAATCATGACGAGGTTTGAATGGGATGCTTTGGAGCTGGAGAGCTGTCACCCACCTTGTTCAGCTAGTCGTGGAGAGGCAGGGGTCTGTGACGAAGGTAAGAGTGCAGTGCACAGAGGTTAGAGTTTCGGATTGTGCAAACATTCCTGTGTAGTCTCTTCGTTGTTGGGAGCTACAAAACTGGAGTCCTCGTTGATCATTGAAAGGCGATGGCGCCATGATGCAGATCTCCATTCTGTCACCTGGCATGCACAGTGACAGTGTGATGACTGTAGCTAATGACGTGTTGTTGTTCTCCCTTAATTCACCAGCACGCACTCATATGCAGGACCCCAAAGAGCCACCCCTGATGCCAGAAGACTACCAGGCTTCAATTGCACCTGCATCAAACCCGCTCTCTGGACCAGGAACCAGCGCAGATACTAGCACCTTGGTGGGTATTAGATCATCAGCTAGAACGTCGGTGCACATTGGTGAGGGCACTTCACACTCGCTTGAGGAGCGGGAGGAGGCAGAGAGTGCCCAGGGCGCCGGCAGTCGGAGGATTGCTGGAGACCAGGATGATGCTGAATCGAAGGCAGATGATGAGCCTCTGGAGTTGTCCGTTAGGCGGAAGATGCTGGATGTTCAGTGGGATGTGCGGGAGGATCTGGTGGAGATCCATGAGGGCATATGTGCCATGGATGACTGTAGAGAAGTGTTAAGGGCTGGCAGTCCCTCCGTGGAGCTCAGGGGTGTTAGAGTCTGAGTGCCAACTGTCAATAATGCCTGAACTGGCCAAGGGGGTGAGCCCTGGCTGCCTGGGCTGAGTGCCTTGCAACTCAAGGGCCACGACTTGGATATGTCCTGCAAGGTGCTCCTCAGGTGGGGTTGGTCAGGCTGCAATGGCGCTGCAGGTAGAGCGTGGACTAATTAACGCTCCTCTGTCCATTCAGGAGAAGAGGCGCCATAACAATATAGAGAGGTCAAGGACAGGCAGAGGCCCTCTGTTGTGGAGGAATCCATGCGGAGCATGAGCACTGCGTTGACCCTCATGGCCAAGCGCACTGCCTCCTTCATTGAGAGAATGGCAACTCTCGTGGAGAGGCAGCTCCAGGGACAGAATCAGGGGTTCCTGGGGTTGTGCTCAGACCTGCAAGCCTCACACAGGCACTGACCTTAGCCAGTGTGGGAGATGGATGAGGCCCCCAGTATCTCAGCTAGATGCCCGCCCATTAATGGTGAGCAGGGAGGTCCAGAGCGACCTTATGTTGGCGTATGAGCTGCTTGTTGTCTCTGCGGGCTCTCGGGATGATGGCAGCAGCTCCTCCGCCCTTCTGCCAGTGACCGTGGCATCTGATGAAGCTGCGATAACTGGGGAGATGCCAGCCGTGGTATTGGCTGCTCCCTCCCAGGCGGGGCCAGCACAGGCTCCACGGGCCAGAGGATGAGCGCCAAGGTCATCAACACCAGATATGGTAATGTTAATATGTTTTGAGTGTCAAAATTATATAAATTTTGCTTTTGTCTTAATGGCCTGAGTTTGCTTCACATTTTCTTTTGGTGTGGGGAACGCCAATATGTAATGCTGGACCTGAGTGGCTCTAAACTGTATTGCACAGGCACTGAGTGGACTTTGAATTCAAATGAAAGGGTAATTTCTGACATCCAGGTTGTAGGCGGCAGCCCTGGCATGAGGTGGAAGCAAATCTTTGGCAGCCTAGCTGAAGGAGTGTTGGATCAAGGTGTCCTTGGTGTTCCTGCCTCCCTGAAGGATACAGAGGTCTTCATCCACCCTCAGTGTTGTCCGCACCGTGCTCCCCTTCTGACTCACTACTGGATTCATCCTCTGTGGCCCTGTGGAGCTGCCTCAAGATCCTGTTCCTCCAGTGGAACCCCCTTGACAGTGCCAGATTGTGGAGAACACAACATATGACAACTATCAGTGACACCCGCTCTGTAGTGCTCTCCCTGTACAGTCCAGGCATCGGAAGCGCACATTCAGAAGACCTATGGTCCTCCCTATCATCGCCCTTGTGGAGGCATGACTCCTATGATAACGCTGCTCTGTCCCTGTTTTTAGGTGGCGGAGAGGCATTATAGGCACCTTTTCAATGGATATCCCTTGTCACCCAGCAGCCATCCATCCAGTTGGGCTGGGGCACTCAATAGCCTTTGCACCTGGGAGTGTCTGAGGATATAAGCACCATGGGAGCTGCCAGGGTACCTTGTACAGACTTGCGTCTTGTGTTCACAAACTATCTGGATGTTCATTGAGTGGAATCCCTTCCTGTTGATGAAGGCACCCGGCTGACCCACTGGCGCCTTGATGGCCACATGTGTGCAGTCGATTGCACCCTGGATACAGGGGAACCCAGCAATCACTGAAAACTCTCTGGCTCACTCAGCCTGGCTTGCTTCGTCCGTACAGAAATGAATAAATGTCATTAACCACCTGGACAGAGCTTCTGTCACCAGCTTGATGCAACTCTGTACAGCTGATTGAGACACTCTGCACGGATCCCCCACTGAGCCCTAGAAAGAGCCGGAGGCATAAAAGTTGAGAGCCACTGAGACCTTCAAGGGCATGGGTTGTCCACCCACACAGTTGGAAGTGATCTCAGGCCCAATCATATGACAAATAGAGGTCTCCGTGGAGAGGCAGAGTCTCCTTCAGCATTGCACCTCAGACATATTGAGGTAGCTGCATCACTGTCTGTAAACCCTAGCAGCAGGATAGTGGCGTCTTCTGTGGCCTCTTATGCCTTAGACTACCTGCTGGTCCTGCGCCCCTTGTGCCTGCGCTTCTCCTCCCACAGGTCGTTCCCTTGGAAGCTGCATTGACCTGGCCTCCCCTTCTTTCTGCCCCTCTCTTCTTCCTCAGTGGAGGTGCCTCCAGCAGAGAGCTATTACCAGGGTTACAGAAGATCGTCCAATACCTGGAAGAGTCCAAATGGTCAAAATTCTCCAGGGGCCTTGGAGACACTAATGAGTCCTGAAATGAAGCCTAGGATTTCTGTGACTGAAGCTCAGAACAGAGATGAAGCTGTCAAGTTCAAATAAGCAACCAGCAGCAAACTATCTCCTAAACTCCTCACTACTCACAATGGCAATGCTGCTGACCCTATTTATCCCACCCTTGGATGAGTTTTTGTAAAATGTTTTGCCCATGCAACAAGCGCTAAATTGCACAAGCAACGTAAAATTTGAATCAATTGCCTTTTTAATGCCCTTAAGCGGCCTTTTAATTGATAGCGGGCGCGGCACCGCCAACCTGAAGATTGCCCGTGTGCAGGATGACATCGGGACGCTCACCCGTCGTCATCTCCCGCGACTTCACACCCGATCGGGTCGGGCGCGCGCCCGCCCGCAAGGAGTAAAACTCTGCCCGTTGTCCTCTAATGGTCTGTACTAATGGACCAGTCCAAATGAAAGGCTTTCAGTTCCAGTGACCAACCTATAAGGCTGGACACTTACTAACACATCATTGGAAAATTTAACCCTCTCAAATGTAAAGATATGCACAGGAACAATAATAAGTTTTGAACATGTTTATTGATTTTTTAAAAAATTATGATTAGAATCAGACTTCATTAGATCATATCAAGAAACATTTTTGAACCTGAAATTTACAATTCTACCTTTCATTATGCTCAGTTGCAGGTAGTTCCCTCCAACCAATGATAACCCTTTCCTTAGGGAAAACAGAAACTGTGCTTTTCAAGAGCAAACATGAATCTCATTTGTATTGTTTGTCAAAATGCTTTGAATGCATTTATGATTTAAAACAGCTGAATAATGGATATAACTTCTATAAATAACCAACAGAAGGTATTTGTCTGTAATGGATTCACTTGGTTTACTCCCTCAACACAGAATTGCCTCTTACTAAACTATGATCTGCCACCATTTCATAATTTTCGACCTACAGGTAAATTAAAAAAATTCAGGATTAGAAGAGGTCCAAAAAAGGATTTTTTTAACAAGTAATTTTTGTTTGATCGCTTTTCTTGTTGGGCCCAGAGAAACAAGGAGGGCAACCCTAGTCCAGAAGGGGGAAATCTTAGATGTTCCCTGGTGCAATCTCACCGCCACCACCATCCACCTGCCTCCCACCAACCCCCACGTCTATGAGACAACCCAGCAGCTGACACCCTCACTTATCTGTGAGTCAAAAATGACCTGAGTCTCATTCTGTGAAGGTCAGGAGCAGAGTTTCCCACCAGAATTGAAATCTATGTCTTCATCTCCTGAGCCATCAGAGCAGCAAGTGGTCTGACTTTTTCTAGTCTTACAGTTCTTCAATATTTTTTTTTAAAGCTATAGTCAAATGTTAAGAAACAAGGAATTAATATGGTTGGTTAGATTTATAGGAATATAAGAAATAGAAACAGGGGAAGGCCTTATGGCCCCTCAAGCACACTCCGCTGTTCAATAAGATCATGTTGATTTTCCATCTCAACTCCATTTTTCTGCCCAATTCACATTTCGCTTCATTGCTTTAGTATCCAAAAATCTATTAATTCCAATCTTGAATGTACTCAATGACTGAGCATCTGCGGCCTCTGCAGTAGAGAATTCAAAAGGGTCACAACCCCTTGAGTGAAGAAATCACTCCTCATTTCAGTTCCAAATGATTGACCCTTATCCTGAGACTCTGCTCCAAGTTCTAGACTCTCCTGCCAGGGGAAACAACTTCCCAGCGTCTACGCTGGCTTAATTCACACTTAGTTCCAAGACAGCTTCAGTTCGGTTGCCACTACACCCATCCCTCCACCACCAAAAGCTGCAGATGAGTCCAGATTTCAGACTTAATATTTACAGTTGTTTGTATATGGAGAATAATAGATGGTAAAAATACCTGGAGACTAACATCATAGAAAACTAGTTTAATATTGGTAATTTTACCGAAATATATTTAAGGTTTTGACACCTGCAAAGTTTAGTTAGCTGGGTAAGTTATGTGTTATTAAGTACTGACAAATACATAGATAGCTACCCGGGTGGTTCCATACATTAAGGAAGCAGCACACATTGGTAAGATTGAGTTCATATTTTTGCAGGGTAGTTATTGGCTTGATGAGAAATGGCACAATCACAATACCCTGACCTTTGGCAGCAGGAAGGCAATCTGGAGTGTATTGTGGTCTAATGAGTGGTTGGCTATTCCATATCACTCTGGGCCTTCGTTGATGAGAAGCTGGAGGAGCAGAAGATAGGTTTGGAGTGAGCTTACACTTTTTAGTTTACAACATTCCTGAAACATTTTGAATGGATTATTCTAGCTGTATATCAGTTTTCTCCATTATTCTACTTGTCAATTATTTACAGCGCAGTGTGATGACATTATTAAGCAACTATTCTTTCAATCTCTCAAACATTAACTACCAGTTTGAAGTGAACATTTGAAGTGAAGTGTTGCCAGACACTGAACAGGATCTCACGGATGATTGTTTTAAAATTTTATGAAGTATTTTTTCTAAAGAGGTCCCAGTGAAACCTCTTGTGTAACTCCTTTTTATCTTAAAACAGTGGCAGTCCCAGTTGACAGATACATTGACCACTCAACCCTTGCCGTACAATCTTTCTCACTTAGCGTTATTCCATCAACACAAACACAGTTAAAATGTGTTTCTAAGTTTGAGCGGCACCGTACAGAGATCACTTAACCTTCTAAAGGTTTTTATGTTCAATTTAAGCAGAATATGATTTAGAGGGGAAAGGTCAACGGTCGGTTAAGACTTGCTCTTCAGAATAACAGTTGACTACTACCACAAAATTGTTTCTGATTTTCAAAAGCAAACACCCATTTCCCTTCAAGAGCCATTTCTAATTTTTTCAATAAAAGCAAAATATGGCGGATGCTGGAATTCCGAAACGGAAACAAAAAATGCTGGAAACACTCAGCAGGTCTGACAGCATCTGTGGAGAGAGAGAGACAGAGACAACGTTTCGAGTCCGTGTGACTTCAGATCTGAAGAAGAGTCATATGGACTCAAAACTTTATCTGTAATTTTTTCAAAGCTTCTTTGCCATAAACATAAAAACTAAGAAGGGTTGGAGGGTGTTATGTTTTACTATGGGGTCACTTTGCTCACAAACCGGGTGCACGTTTATCTGTCGGCAGGTGAGTCGATTACAATGTGCTGCAGACGCAGAGACCAATATGAAATGAAGCACATGCTATTTATTTACACAAACAACAGAGCACAAATATCATGTGTGCTTCTCCAACCAGACCCCATTCTAGACTAACATTAGCATGGTAGCCCGTGCTACACAGCTATTGGGTCTTACAGTCATGTGGTCAATCTGCTCACATTCTCTTAAAGGTGTATTACACCTCAGATTACCACAGGGGGGTTAGTTTTGAGGATGAAAGTATATAACTAGCGTACAATAGGAGAACTTTTGTTAAGGCCTATTTTCAGGCAGGGGATCACAACTCGCGATCTGTCCACACCCATTTTTATGAGGCAGGCAGCATGCAAACATTGTGCAACCTCTTCATTCCCATGGCTCCTGCCCAGTACAACCCACAGGAAGCTGCTGCTAACTGTCAGTGCTGCTAAGCAAGAGAATGACAACGGAGCAGAGAAAGGTCACTGCAGTTCATGGATGGAGGGCTGGAGGCATTAGTCGTGGAGGTAAACAAAAGTAGAGGCATAATGATCCTCTGGAGAGCTGGGAGGCCTCAAGGAATATCCTCTGAAGGGTGCATGGTGTACAGTGGTCAGAAAGGTTGCCACACAGAGTCTGGCCCCAAGGACTTGGCAGCAATGTGGGAAGAAGTTTAATAATCTAAGGTGGTGCATACATGGGTGGTAAATGTCAGTGAATGCATCTATACATCCCATCTCCTTCCCATGCTGCTCAATGCACTTTAGCCGCAGCATTCACACCACAGCAGTGACTGACAGCCAGGACTCTCACCTAACAGTCACATACTTCATATCACACTCACACACCTTCTAGTAAAGCCAGCCTCACATCCATATCCCACACCTTCCACCAATTCAGTTCTGGCAGGCACATCATCCAAACATTCTGTTCTCTCTCTCTCCCTGAAGGACAAGCTTTCATGCAATGAACTATAGATAATCAAAGGAGGTTGGCATGCCTTCATCTGCTGATCCCCATGGAGGGGTTGGTGCTCCCTGTATGGGGCTGGCAGCAACAGAGCCCAAGCATCTACATTGCTTAGAGCATTCAGGATGACAGTTTCTGCCTGCCTTATGCCCTTTCTCAGTTTCCACCTTACCCTAATTCTGTTATATGTCATGAAGTACCAGCTGCTGATGGTGTGACACTGGATCTTGGCATTGTGTAGAGCTTGGAGCTTGTGTTTTCCAGGATAGAAGTGATGGCCGGACCCATGGATGCAGCGTCTGGTGGCTGATGTCTCAGCTTCCATTGCAGCACAGATGGAAGCCACCAAATGTCTCAGTGCTGCAGTGGAAGCCCAGATGGAGGCCACGAGAGCTATGCTTGCTGCCATGCAGATTCAGGCTGATGCCTCATGCCTGTGGATCTCATGCTTAAGGGGCATGCAGATATTTGTGGCAGTCCAGTAATCTGTTCTCCTACAGATTACTAAGATTGCTGAGGTGCTGCCCCAGTGGAGCACAAGCCTGCTGTTCTTTATCGGGATGACAGCATTCATGCTCTCACCTCTCTCACTCTGACTTTTGTTACTTTTCAGTCTGACCGCTGCCGCCCATGCTAAGGTGGTGCAGTTTGTAATTGGCCTTCTAGGTCACCCTGAAAGGCCAACTGCAGTCTCCACAAGGGAAAGTCAACAGCTTTCCACTAGCCATGCTGCAACCACTGGGGTACCACTGTGTAAGAACACTAGGGCAGACAAAGGCAGGCAAGACAGGCACTAAGATAATGCATAAGGGTGAATAGTTCATTTCTGTTTGTATAATTGGATGTGTAGCTGGGCAAAGATGTTGATGATAAGGCTTTTGTGGGTGGCTTTTATTCTAGGATGGTAGCCAAGGGGATGCTGTGATGAAGTGACTCAAATGGATGTGATTATGGGGGATGGTTCTTCCATGGTGGTAAAGGGAAGTAGTTTAATAAAATCGGAGTTTAAGCCAGAGTGAAGGTATCCCAAATACCCTCTTCTTTTTCTCCTCTTCAGGTGGCTTCCAGATGCTTGGCTGCAATGGCTGTGCCCTCATGATGGTATTGTTATAAGGTTGGCAGGGGGGGGTGGGCAGTGCTGCACACCACCAACATCTTGGACACCCACTCTAGAGAGTACTGGAAGGTTCTCCCTGAGCAGTCCAGGCATTGGAAGCCTTGCTTGAGCATGATGATAGTCTGCACCATTATGTTCCTGGGGTCTTCGTGGCTCTCATTATAGATGTGTTGTCATCATGTGGTTGGGTGGTGGAGGTGGATCATGAGCGAGATATACAGGGGGTGGTAGCCTTTGACATCAGGAAGCAAGCTATTATTTGATTCTCCATAAAGGTGCAAATGTTGGAGAGATTGACAGCAGACTGTCTCAGAATGAAGGCAATGTGGCTGCTGCCAGTTTATGGGGCATTATACATGGTCTCACTCAAGCTGCACATTGATAGAATGGTAGCCCTCACATACCTGTACCTTCCCTGTTAGCATGGGGACTAATATAGCCATATATGTGCAATCAATGGTGCCCTGCATCATTGGAAATCCTAATATCCTAGCAAAACTACAAGCCCTCTCATCCTCCTTCACACTGCTAAGAGAGACAAAAATGTATCCGGCTTTCCTGGTATAGTTAGCCTCCATCACTTCCCAGATGCTTCAAAGGACGGCACACTGGGAATGTTGGATATGTTGCCTGCTACTTGCTGGAAAGATCCAGACTCAGAAAATTCAATGCCACTGTGACTTCTACCGATATGGCAGCGCTGTCCCTTGAATTTGCAGTAAGTGAGATGTCAGTGAATGTGATGATGGCCTTTTGAGTGGGCAGGCCTGCATTTATTGCCCATCCCTAATTGCCCTTGAGAAGGTGGTGGTGAGCTGCCTTCTTGAACCGCTGCAATCCATGTGGTGTAGGTACACCCACAGTGCTGTTAGGGAGGGAGTTCCAGGATTTTGACCCAGTGACAGTGAAGGAATGGCGATATATTTCCAAGTCAGGATGGTGAGGAACTTGGTGGGGAACATCCAGGTGGAAATATTCCCATCTATCTGCTGCCCTTGTTCTTAAAGATGGTAGTGGTCATGAGTTGGAAGGTACTCTCTAAGGAGACTTGGTGAGTTTCTGCAGTGCATCTTGTAGATAGTATACACTGCTGCTGTTGTGCGTCAGTGGTGGAGGGAGTGAATGTTTGTTTATGTGGTGCCAATCAAGTGGGCTGCTTTGTCCTGGATGGAGTCAAGCTTCTTGAGTGTTGTTGGAGCTGCACTCATCCAGGCAAGTGGAGAGTATTCCTTGTACCTTGTATATGTTGGAGAGGCTTTGGGGAGTCAGGAGGTGAGTTACTTGCTGCAGGATTCCTAGCCTCTGACCCGTTCTTGTGTACACAGTATTCATATAGCTAGTCCAGTTCAGTTTCTGGTTAATGGTAATCCACAGGATGTTGATGGTAGGAGTCAGTGATGGTAATGGCATTGAATGTCAGGGGG
Source organism: Cetorhinus maximus (assembly GCF_964194155.1). Lineage (NCBI taxonomy): Eukaryota > Metazoa > Chordata > Chondrichthyes > Lamniformes > Cetorhinidae > Cetorhinus > Cetorhinus maximus. Next base: position 137,533,355 of record NC_135884.1, on the reverse strand, counting down.
CGATGGTTAGATTATCTCTTGTTGGAGATGGCCATTGCCTGGTACTTGTGTGGCGTGAGTGTTACTTTCCACTTGTCAGCCCAAGCCTGGATATTGTCCAGGTCTTGCTGCATTAGGACATGGACTGCTTCAGTATCTGAAGAGTCGTGAATGGTGCTGAACATTGTGCAATCATCAACGAACATCCCCACTTCTGACCTTGTGACGGAAGGAAGGTCATTGATGAAGCAGCTGAAGATGTTTGGGCCTAGGACTTTACCCCGAGGAACTCTTGCAGTGATGTCCTTGAACTGAGATGATTGACCTCCAGCAATCACAACCATCTTCCTTTGTGCTAGGTATGACTCCAACCAGTGGAGAGTTTCCCCCCCTGCTTTCCATTGACTCCAGTATTGCTAGGGCTCCTTGATGCCACACTTGGTCAAACGCTGCCTTGAAGTCAAGGGCAGTCACTCTCCCCTCACCTCTGGAGTTCAGCTCGTTTATCCATGTTTGAACCAAGGCTGTAATGAGGTCAGGAGCTGAGTGACCCTGGCAGAACCCGAACAGAGCGTCAGTGAGCAGGTTATTGCTAAGCACGTGCGCTTGATAGCACTGTTGATGACCACTTCCATCACTTTACTCAGTGTGTGAGTTTGGAATAATGAGATGGTTGTCTTACTCAGATGCCAATGATGAGCTCTTTCATCCTCTTTCTGCACTGGATGGCCAACCTCTTCTGTGCAGTTTTGGCACTGGCCACCACTGCCAATGCCTCCCAAACCAGAGTGATGAGATTGCTGGACCTCCTGCAGCCAGAATGGGGGTAATGGATGTCACGACAGGCCTCCAAAAGGCATTCCAGGGATAGGTCACTGAACTCTTCTTGGCTTTCAGGGCCATGTCGTCACTGGAGCAGTCCTGGGACGCCAGCATTGATGAGAACTATGTGCGCAGCTGCAGTTTGGATATGGCACTCGGAGTGAGGAAGCGGCGAGGTGATGGCGTGGTGGGCTGCCTCCAGCGGTATGGTTTGTTTCCTGTAGCTGAATAATTAATGAGGCGGAAAGTGGATGATGCAATGCAGAAACCCACCCTTGTGGCTGGCGAGAAAAAACATCTTTTTTCACGCCCACCACCGCACTTAGTGCAATTCAGAGAAAATTCCAGCCTAAGTCTGAAAAGCTGGAATATAAATTTTGCCTACTGCGCTACAGACATCATTCTTGGGACAGTTTGAAATGGTTTGCTTGAAAAATTCAACTGAAATTGTGATCTCCCTAAAGCACAAAATCTTCCAATATTTATTTTATCCTCTTAGTTTGAAAGGTCAAGTTGAATCCTCAGTTGCTGATGATTAAGTTGGTGGCATAGGATACCAGTGCACCACCAGTTAAATCATGCATGAATTGATTTGGACAAGTAATTATCAAGTCATTAGACCAGACTTGTAGTGCTCCTTTAAATAATGGCAGGCTAATTTGTGAAGCCAAATCTTTAATAATTAGTGTGGCTCAAGTCAGAGTTAGGTAATGCATAAATCTATCACCCAACCTGTGAGAGGCTTGATCAGTTGAGGCACAACCTGTTTGGTTCTGGCAGTAAAGCATTTCGCTTTGGTTTGATGGGGAAGATAATACAGACAAGACCAAATTGGTCTTTACAGACAGCAGCTCTCCTGTCAGAATCCATACGGTTATAAAAGTAGCACTTTACTCGTTTCTAGGGCAAAACAATTTCCCTTTATTTAGAAGATAACATTTGGTCCTTTTTTTAATTACAGTTTTCTATTTAACCTGATATTATCTGAATGGGCACTAAATAACATTGTAACTCTAATTGAAGTTGCTGATTTAATGTGCAATCTAAATTTCGACAAGCTACATGGTACCATTATGACAAGGCTTCAAACCAATATAACGGCAACCTGCGCAAATTTGTCTTTTGAAATTTTGCTTTTACAGTTTAAAAGAAAAGAAAGCATTTACACTGTGCCTTTCATGATGTTCAAAAAATTTTTACAGCCAATGAACGCCTTTTGAAATGTAGTCACTGTTGTAATGTAGGAGACATGGCAGCCTATTTGCACACAACAAGCTCCCACAAACAGCAATGTGATAATGACCAGATAAACGGTTTTTACTGATGGTGTTTGAGGGATAAATATTGGCCTGGACACCAGAGTTAACTCACCTGCTCTTCTTTGAAATAGTCCGATGGAATCTGTAATGTCTACCTGAAGAACAGACAGTACCGTGGTTTATCATCTCATCCAACAGACAGCACCCACCACAGTGCTGTATTGTGTTGTGATATGATGAACATATACCTTTAAGGGAAAATTCTTAAACTACTGTCAATCAGGATATCACCTCAACAGGATATGATGTTTTAGTTCCATGACTTGTTAGTCAGTCTATGAGCAGCAGTGGTAGAAGCCAAATGTACTATACTTAGCTCCCAGTGAACATTATCTGTATAATCTGAAAACAGATCCAACCTCTCCAATCTATCCTCATAGCTACAGTTGTTTATCCCTGGAATCATTCTTGTGAATCTCTTCAGTACTCTCTCCAATGCCTTCACATCCTCCCCCAAGTATGGCGCCCAGAACAGGATGCAGTACTGCAGATGAGGCCGAACTAGTGTTTTATACAAGTAAGACAATGGCAAAGACCAGAGATCAGAGCACCACTGGAAACCCTATGCTTACACTGGGAGAAGATCACCTAACTCTGCAATGCAGAACACCAGCTGACAGGTTGCATGATGCTGACACTCTTTCCGAACTTGCAAACACCACACTGCGGAACCAATGTGGAATTACTATTTGACAGGGAAGTGCGGACAAACCTCCCTAGTCATGACTTGTCGATACTCCCAGGAGTACGTGATGCATTAATTGGAAAACATGGGAAGGTGAAAGATGCCCATGACCAGCATGCAGGTAACAAACTACCCCACCTGAAAATCAGACAGAAAGTTTGAATACAAAACCCAACTGATGGCACCTGGAATCCATCAGAAATTGTCAGCCTATGCCGAGGACCAATAACATACCAAGTACGAACACCAAATGGCAAGGCAATGCAACAAAACAGATGCCAATTAGAACAATACCACACACAGGAATGTCTATCAGTCCTATTATAAAAGAAGAACGTAATGCACTGGAGTATCGGCTTTGATTTTTGTGGTTACGTCCTAGAATGAGGCTGAGCCACAGCTGACACTAACTTAGGAGGGATCGAGGCAGCCTGCTCCAACATCATTTTCAGATTTCAGATGTTTCAGATTTCCAGAATCCGCAGTATTTTGCTTTTATCTTTGTGCTCCACCATCATGATGATTTTGTTTCCTCAGTCAATTCACTTCAGTCAAATTTATCCCCTCGTTTTATTTCTTGAAGCAAGTGCCGCTTCCTAAGGTACAGTTGTTCTGTCGCTGATTATTATCTAGTTTGTTTGTCCAAGTGGCCATTGCTTATGTGAGGGCCTTGACAGCAAGGGGTGGTAGGTCATTTGACTACAGTTTCACAGACAAATGCAATGCTGTCTTTACCCAATGTTCAGACACACAGGGGTCACTGGCTTGTGATCAGGAGTAAGAGCACCAATTGATTTTCCTGTCCTTCTCCTAATTTAGAGGTACTGATGCCAATTGCAGTTCCTCTACTGCGGCTGTGGCTGGGATCAGCTTTAGAGCAATGGAGCGATGGAATTTACAGCCCAGAACTGGGCCTCAAATTGAAGATCAGAGATGCAATCTCCTAAAACCTCCTTTACAGCTTGTCAAATAACAATGTCATTCTTCATGAGCTGATGTTAAGTTAATTATGCCCCACTAATTCATGAAAGTTGTGACAAAGGATCTGCATCAAAACAATAACCTATTTTCTTCCATTTGACAGATGCTGTGGTATTGTCAGAAATAGGAGTAGGAGCAGGTTATTTGGTCCTTCGATCCTGCTCCACCATTCAATAAGATCAAGGTTCATCTTCAATCTCAACTCCACTTTCCCACCATTTCCCTTAGTATCCAAAAATCTATTTATCTGTCTTGAATATGCTCAATGACTAAGCAGCCACAGCGACCTGGGGTACAAAATCCCAAAGATCATGACCCACTGAATGACAAAATTTCTCTTCATCCCAGCGCTAAATAGCTAAACCCTTACTATGTAGGATATAAAGCACAGAAGGAAGCCATTTGTTCCAATTAGAGCACGTTGGCATTTATGTTCATGTGAGCCTCCTCCCACATTTCCTCATCTAACTCTATGAGCATGACTGTCTATACCCTTCTCCCTCATATGCTTATCTAGATCTCTATTAGGTCACCCTTCAACTTTCCCTTTTCAAGAGAAAAGAGGCCCAGGCTGTTTATCCTCTCTTGATAGGTATACCTCACATTTCTGATATCATCGTTGTAAATCTTCTACCAACCTCTCCAATGCTTACCTTCTTTTCTTGTGAAACGGCGACCAGAACTGTTCACCATACTCCAGGTCTGGTCTAACCAAGGTTCGATACAAAAATAAAAATAGCTGGAAAAACTCAGCAGGCCTGACAGCATCTGTGGAGACGAACACAGTTAACGTTTCGAGCCCGTATGACTCTTCATCAGAACTAAAGAAAAACAGAAGTGAGGTGAAATATAAGCTATTGAGGGGGGTGGGACAAGTAGAGCTGGATAGAGGGCCAGTGATAGGTGGAGGCAAAGAAGAGATTGCCAAAGATGTCATAGACAAAAGAGTGTTGACGGCGCTGATATTAGCTAAAGGATGTGCTAATGATGACATTAAGGGTAGAAAGCAAGACGAGCAAGTGACAGATAGCCCTAGTGGGAGTGGGGTAGAGAGAAGGGATTGAAATAGGCTAAAAGGTGGAGATAAAACAATGGATGGAAATAAACTTTAAAATAATAATAGAAATATGTGGAAAAAGAAAAATATATTTAAAAAATATATAAATTATTAGAAAAAAGGGGGATCGGAAAGAGGGTGGGGATGGAGGAGAGAGTACATGATCTGAAGTTATTGAACTCAATGTTAAGTCTGGAAGGCTATAAAGTGCTTAATTGGAAGACGAGGTGCTGTTCCTCCAGTTTGCGTTGAGCTTCACTGGAACATTGCAGCAGGCCAAGGACACAAGTTTACACAAGTTCGATACAAGTTTAGTATAAAATCTTTACTTTTCAATTCTATTTCTCTAGAATTAAACCCTTGCATGCTTTGCTTTGTTATGGCCTTGTTAATCAGTGGTGCTATTTTTAGTGATTTGTATGTTTACACTTGCAGTTCCATTTGTTCCTCTATCCTGTTTAGTTTCTTATTTTCTAAGTTATATGTAACTTCCTTATCTTGCTTGCCAAAAGTAATGCCTCACATTTATCTTTTATTCTATGTATTATCTATTTCCAGACTCCCCAACCAGGGGAAACATTCTCCCATTATCTACTCTGTCAAGCCCCTTAAGAATTAATATGTGCAAAATTGCACACTGTAGCATCCATAGTTTCAGCCCTATGGGTACAGCTTTGGTACCAAAATGGCATGTGAGCCACATGCGCATACACCCAGCACGTCTCCGGCTGAATGCCATTTTGGCAAGGGTGTCAGTGTGGGTCACTGGTGCATTTGCCGGTAGTATGCAGAATAGGAAGATCATGATGTCAGTCATTACCATGCCGCAAATGATGGAATTTAAACTGTATGCAAAACTCTGTGTCAAGCTGGTACTGGACTCCTCCATGTTCGTGGATCTTAACCACGGGCTTTCAAGCAGGCTTCTCAATGCACCAAGCGTTATTGTTTGCATGGCCATAAGCCCATCAAAGTGCTTATCCGCGTACTGAGCTTGTACTGAGTCTGAGTTGGTGGCTGCGAGTGTGAGATCAAGTGACGGCATTAATTCATCGTTAGCATCCAGTCCAATGTGTCAGATGCCTGCGCTTCAGTAAAGGACATCCACACTGATACCTGCCACTTGCTGCAATATCAGAGCAGGGCAAAGACTGCATTGGCAGTGGCTGTGAAGGTGACCGTGATCATAAAATTTATGCATCTAACTCCTTACAGGCGACAGCTGCAGCATCTCACAGTTTGCCATCCACTATTGCATAAGGGAGATCACTAAGGCTCTTTATTCAAAGAGAGCTAACTATATTTTATTCTCCCTTGCCGGAAATTAGCAGGTGGAGCGGGGACATGTCTTTATGAGGATTGCAGGATTCCCCATGGTGCAGGGTGACATAAATTGTACTCACATCACTTTATAGATATTGTAAACCCACTCTACACCAGAACTGAAAGGGATTCCACTGCCTCAACATGCAATCGGCGGATGACCATATGCATTGAATAATGCAAGTCAATGACTAATATTTTGGCTGCAGTCATGATGCCTCATTCTGCAGCAGTCGCACTGTGCCATCTTTATTTGAGCCATCCCGGCAAACCAAAGGATGGCTACTGGGCAACAAGGCCTATCTGCTCCAGTGTGCATCACATAGACAAGGATTCAGCATGCATACAATGAAAGCCATGCTCCCACACAGAATGTGGTAGAGCAGACCATTGGCGTCCTGAAACAAACCTGCTTGGATCACCCTGGTGGAGCTGTGCAGTTATCAGCAGGGTAGGTGTTAAGATTCGTGGTGATCTGCTTCATGCTACACATCCTCACCATCATGAGGGGACAGTCTTCTCCCAGAAACTGAGGAAGAGGGGCAGGAGGATAAGCAGGTGGAGGAGGAGGAAGAAGGGAGGAGGCAACCGAGACAGCCCCTTTCTTCCTGGGCTGTCCAGGAGGAACTCATCCAAGTATGATAACAACAACCATAACCCCAATTCCCCATTCCCAAACAGCCCCACACCTCAACTGCCCCCTTCACTGACCATCATGGTGTCCACTTGGCCACGATGCAAAAATAAAAGTCATCACAAAATAAGCAATCCAAACGAAATGTATCAGTGAAATCATGCTGTATAGCATACAAAAGTCAAATGTGCATTCCCTTATTGCCTATCTTTCATGTTCTTTTTCTTCCCCTGCTGCTAGTGGCTGCAGCCTGGATGTTGGAAGACTGCTGATTTAACAGTGGGGGAGAATACCAATGGTTGTCCAGGACTCCTTGGAACAGCCCCGCTTCAGACTGTGCCACCGCTGCATGGGTGACAGCAGTCTGGGCTGACTGTCTAATGGGCCATGAGTAGGGTGCTGACAGACCAGCAGAGGTGAGAGGATGAACATTGTTTATCTGAGGGAGGCCAACATGTCCAAGCTCCATGGACACTGCCATTCACATCTGGGGCAGTACGTCGGTTGGAGAGCAGATTGCTGGACAGCTGGGACACCCTGCAAGCCCCTTAGGATATTGAAATTAACAGTCACGATGGTCGTGCATGACAGCAGTCTGAGTTTCCACTGCAGCACTCAGACATTGGGTGTCTGCTGCTTGTGCAGTGATAGAAGCTGCAATATCAGCCATCAGACAATGCATCATGGTCTGATTCACAATTGTGAGAACGGGGTTGGTCACCCTTTTGCATGCTGGTAATGACGGACTCTAAACTCTGCACAAAACCCCGTGCCAAGTTGGTGCTGGACTCTTCAATGTTTTATGACATTGACTGCAGGCTTTCTAGCAGGCTTCCCAATGCACAAAGTGTTTTGTTCTACATACCCAGCAGTGTCCTTCTGCAGGTTGCCCCATCAAAGTGCTCACCTGAGTTCCCTGTAGCGGAATCCATGTACAACCTCGCCCTCCAGCAAGCTGGCACATGCGTTTTCCTTGCTCCATGACCTGGGTGCAAGCCATTCATGCCCAGTCTCTCATCAGGTGTAAATCGTACCTCTCTGCTATCCTCTAGGTTATGCACTGTGTCAACATCTGAGCTGGGGGCTTCAAGATCGTTGCGCTCCTGCTGTCTCTCCAGTGCCTGCCCATGCTTCACTTCTTGGATATCTGATAGGAGAAAGGCACAAGGGTATGTTTGTGGTGCGGGGAGAGTGAATGCTTACACCATCAGCAGCTTGTACCTGATCAGAAGACAATGTGGGATGCAGCAGGCTGGGGTGTAAGAGGGAGGATTAGCTATGTGAGGACACCATCATCTTCAATGGTTTCAGCCCCAAAATGGACCACAACCTGGGCAATGGGTGTCCCAATAATGTCTGACACTGTCTCTTCCATCAGGGTGAGATGTGCAGGCTCACCTGTCCCCCAATGCATATCTCCTGCCGCTTCTGTTTCTGCGTCACTTTGTCCTGCAAGAAAAAAGAAGTGTTTCAGTGAGTGTGGTGCAATCTGTTTGGCTGAAGTGTTATCATGCATGAATAGCTGGAGGTGTGTGCAGGCTGTGAGATTGGGCATATGTGGCATGAAGTAGTGCTAACTGTGTGAGGGTGAGGTGAAGCATAAGAATATCAGGAATGAGTCCTGATTGATAGAGATTCTTGGTAGGTGTGTGAAGGAGATGTGGTGATTTGAGCAGTACCAGAGGCTGGTGGTGCAGTTGATGGGATGTGGCACTTGGGTGAGTTCATTGAACTTTTTGTAGCATTGCATCCAGGTCCTTGGGCATTGAATCCACTCATTGACTTCCAAAGCTATTTACTCCCATTGCTATCTCAATGTGTATCTGGAGGACCTCCTGGCCCTCAGCAGATACAGGGCATCTCCTCCACCAAGGCCTCCAGTGCAGCATCTGAAAAACTTGGAGCCTGCTATGTCTCATGTTGTGCCATTATTCAGGGAAGATGGTGACATAGTGGTAATGTCACTAGACTAGGAATCCAGCAGCCCAGGCTAATGCTCTGGGGACATGTGTTCAAACCCCACCATAGCAATTGGTGGAATTTAAATTCAATTAATAAATCTGGAATTGAAAGCTAATCTCAGTAATGGTGACAATGAAAATATCATTGATTGTTGTAAAAACCCATCTAGTTCACTAATGCCCTTTAGGGAAGGAAATCTGCCATCCTTACCTGGTCTGGCCTACATATGACTCCAGACCCACAATGATGTGGTTGACTCTTAACTGCCCTCTGAAATGGCCCAGTAAGGGCAATTAGGGATGAGCAACAAATTCTGACAGTGACATCCACATCCCGTGACAGAATTTTTAAAAAAATGTTTCCCAGGTCAGATTCACTGCCACAATGCCTTTCCCTTTTAAGTAGTGCTGGCCACTCAAGATATTGGCCCTCTGCTGATGCGTCCAGCCAATCAGCACCACTGTTTGTGCTAGCTGGATTCTGAAAGGATTGAAATGAACAGGCAGTGCAAAGTTGCCGTGCTTCTTGCAATGCAATCAAAGTGCATGAGTTAATCTCGCATTGCGATCCCCGTGACTGTTTGCAGGAGCTATCAAGTTTAACCCCCTGTGTCTCTAAGTCTACTGAACTGATCCCTTAGCATCACTTTAATTATGTGGTGTGGTCAGCTGAAATTGATAATTAAGACTTTACTGATATTTCATTACGTAACAACTCTAACAAAAGATTATGACACGTATCCTGCAACAAACATCAAGAAAGATTCTCAATCATGATTTTCTAAAGATTATGAGAGAGGATCTCACATGATCAAATTTGCTAAGATTTAAGAAAAACATAATTATACGAAATATCAGAGGATGGAATGGCCACTGGTGCCTGGTACGATGTGGACCTGATTGCAGTATAACTGTGAAGAAACATGACTAAGCTGCTTTTGAAGTGGACATATCGAGATTTTCAGTTATTTTTGCAAGTTATTTTGTCTTCTTGAAAATTACTTTATTTTCCTTGATTCTTTCCCTCTCTATCATGGACTGACTATACTTCTAGGCATTTATCAATCCTGTTCCCTATGGTGGGTGGACTAAACAGACTCAAACAAAAAAAGACAGGACTCCATATTATTTATTTATTTATTTTTGTTTTACCAAGATTTGTTTAATTGAAGCATCATTTCATCAACTTTTCATCGGTTGCTCATTAAATTCATCAGGACACGAGCAGACAGACAGGACGTTTGTGGCTCACAGTTACAGTGTGTTGCACAATTACACACCTTTTCACTGAGGAAGGCGGAAATTATAGAATGGCTTCTGGTCAAACAAATCCAGTCTCTTCCAGGTAACCCATTCCTTTCCTTTACGCATATTCCTTGTCCAGGGTCTTCTCAGGACAATGGGGATCCAGGACAAGGAGGTAATGTTGAGCTGAAAATAGCACATTATTGGCCTTATCTCAATTGGCATTTCAGGAACGAGGTATGAGGAGATTGGCTTGGCAATGAAAAGCAGACAGCAGTGATAAGTGGGTAAGTGGTTCTATTTAGGGACAGTGTTAAGTGGAATTGTTGAGTGGCCTGTTGTTTACTGCTGCTTATACAGTTTCAAAATTATATAGTGATGAGTGTACTTCTAATAACAAATTACAAAAATAATTCCCCTCCCCACACGCACAGCCACACACGCTTGAGGGAAAGTTAGCGTCGACTTTAATGCAGTCTCCCCGATAGGTAATCAATGAAGGGAGATTGAATCAATTAAGAGAGATTCACAACACTCGAAAAGGCGCAAGGTTCATCAAAAGAAGCTGGTTCAATTTCTGAAAGGCTTTTTTGTGCTCCATAATCCAGTAGGTTCTTAGGATTTATGAGGCATAGTGGCCTGATATCACCCAACTCTTCATTAGTGGGTTTCGATCCCACACCAACTTCATTATAATGAAGCCCAATATCTGGGAAACCTCAGGATTCACAAATCAGGCATGGGAAATGGATCTTGCAAACTCCTCTCCACACGCTGTGGCCAAAAATGGGCATGCCTGAAATTCTGGACCCCATATGGTTTTAAAAGAATCTTTTCCTAAAATAAAGTGGGACAAGGACTTCAAAAGGATCTAATGTATTTTAAAAACACTATAATTTTGCAAAAGGCAAAGTCAAAAACTACAATCAGATTTTTTAGTAGCTAGTCATTTGAATGATGGAATTTGAATCAAACTTATTTATTCATGTTGTTACAGAACTGAATGCAACACTATTTTTTCTTAAAACTTTATCCTTATTGCTATTCCTTATTTTTAAACTGGACTTTCCTGCTGAATGAAGACAATTGAGATGGCTGACCCTGAGTCATCAGGAGAAAGGAATTCACTTCTGAGTTTTGGAAATGTCACACCTCATTATGTCTGAGGAACTTCTAACAGACCACCTGGAACTACACAGACCAACTTCAAAGAGAGCTACACAAAGGCTATTTGCATTTGACAGGCCAAGCTTGTTAGCGAAGTCTACGGAGACAATGACTTCCCAAACACTAGACCCTCAACAAATTGCACCTCTTTCAACCCATAATGGCTGAGACATTATCAGCCCGGAACACAAAGCAAATTTCCAGACACTGGATAAACAACCTTTGTTGAGGTCATTGTGGAGAAGTAAGGTCACATGACCGAAGACTCTGGCTTGTTGAACAGGTTAATATTACTCTCTGAACTGCATATCCCAGTTTTCTGGTTAACACCCACTGGCAGGCCATGCAGAAGCAAAGCTCTGACTAGGTTGGACGACTGGCCCCATCTAACCTGACTCCGCTGGGAAGATTTTGCACTATCGCCTACAGAATTGATTCAATCTCTGCATGCTCACTTCACCTTGTGACTTCAGCACCATCGGAAAAGCGAATCCTACACCACTGGTCTTCGGCCAGCCGATCTCCATGAAAGAATTCCTCATTCAAGGCTATGGGCTAAGTGCTGGTAAATGGGATTAGGAAGGTAGGTCAGGTGTTTCTCACGTGTCGGTGCAGACTCAATGGGCCGAAGGACCTCTTCTGCACTGTGATTCTGTGATGATTGAAATTTGATTCTGGACCCTGGAACTCATGTGAGACAGTAGTTATTTTCTCTGTGGGCCTTGTACTATATAACCTTTTCTCTATTCCTCCTTTGACTGTATGAATGCAGAGTGAAAAGCTGTGGATACGCCTTTTCACGGGTTCTGAATGTGTGCAAATAAAATAACCTTCTGAATTAATCCTAATTCGAGTTTGCTGTGGGGTTATTAGTAGAAATCGGATCACACTAGAGCTGAGGGGTTGGGGAAATACACCACCACTTATTCTTGAAAACAAGAACAATTCAAAATTATGGACAGGAGGAAAGAGGAAAAATCAGTGCTGTGTGAACTGACCCCCTCCTGTCCTTAGCAATGTTCTGAAAAAAAATGTAAAAGAAATAGTAAATTTAATGTAACAAAAATAAAAAACCATTATGTTTATTTGCGGTGGTCATTCACACGTTTCATCCAGTATGGAAATGCCTCTTGACAATAGCTCACACAGTCCTACCCTCAGTGTATTCTACAATTTAAGGAGTCACCCGAAAATGGGTAAATTGTTACAATTTGATAACCATTCAGATAAAACACCAACCACATGGGCTGCTGAGGACTCAACACCACCTTCTCAAGGGTAATTAGGGATGGGCAGTAAATGCTGACCTAGCCATGACACCCCCATCCCATGAAAGTATAAATTTTAAAAAATTGATTCTGCTGCAGAAGTCAAAATTGGAACTCTTTTTATGAGTAAAGGCAACATTCATTTACTGACCATGTCTTTGCCATCACCCTGTGGATATGCCCACAACTTTCACTCAGGCAGGTGATCACACAGCTTTTCTTGACTCAAGAGTTAAAACGCATTTTGTCAGAACATGTACAATACTACACAAAACATTTGTACTAACGTCAGGCATCTAAGCTGAAAAATCCCTGTTTGAACCAGCAATCTAGTTTTGCAGCCCTAGAAAGGTCAACGATTCAGGGACAAGTGCGCATCTATTTTTTGAAATGTCACGAATAGAAAGAGGAATTGTCTCCAAGAACCACAAGGGGATTTTCAGTCATTTCAATGCTAAACAGAACAAAATGCAGGGATGCAGGAAGAGATGACCTTTAAAATGTTTGGGTGTTTCCAATTCATTGATCACTTACTTTTTGGTGGCACCTAGAGGAGGATTATTTCAGCAGCACACTTTAGTCATTGTTAAAGATGAGGCGTCTTTGTGGAAATAGTATCCAGTGATCTTTTTGTCTCCCCTGGTTATATGGGCATGGTCGGATCAGTTGAGTGCTTTGTCATTGTGGTGGAAATTATGCTGTCTCCTTTATACTCCCAAAATAACATTGTTTTATCAAACTTTTCTTGATTGAATCAATGTACATTTAACTTTGTCTATCGTGTGTTTGAAACTTTTAGCTAGCAGTGACTCTGACTGAACTCCTCTTGCATTTAAAACCAAAGTCTGGCCTTAAAGGGTAATCTTCAATGAATATTCTGGGCTGTACCACAGTTTCAGAATTGACCATTGAACAAAATTCTCTTCATCCTATTTGAACCCTCTACCTTTACTTTTCAGAAACATGAAAAAGGACATTTCAATAACGTGATAAATTACTGCAGTCATGGCAACAGGGCACACTTTCATTTACCACAATGCAGGGGGAATTCAAAAATTCAAAACAAGTTAAACAAGGCAGAATAGAATACATGGTGCTTGTTACAGTGTTGAATTATTATCTTGTGCAAATATATTGATCCATCAATCAATGGTTTTACAGTTACGTTGTGGAGTGTTATAAATATCACATATTGCAAGCAAAACAATATCTGTGATTCATTTTGTATGATAGCTATATTCAAGGTCCATGAAATGGTTCAGTACAGGGAAAAAAATATACGTTTTCACTTATTGTCTGCTTGTTTAATAAGCAAATTGTATCTGGTCTTGAAGCATGAGCTCCCATAATTTAAAGATTCATTCTGATTGATGGTGTAAATTCCAGGGCTTTCATAATCCCATAAAGATTGATGAAATGTAACTAGTCATGGGTGAATCAAATTTACTAAAAAGCTTTCAGTACATCGTTAATTTTGACTTATGTAGATTTACGTGGTTACGTTTTGCTTATCACTTGAAGACTCCCCGTAAAGTCAGTTGTTGAGCTTTGAAGTTTTGTGGTATAACTGCAGTGTTTCAAAACACTGTCCATCTCACTTAATACTAGTCCACTTTTATACTATGTGGAGACCAATGAGATTTGAAAAAAATAGTGGCTTTTGTAGTCTTATAATTTTAAAATTTTCACTAATAAAATTGAACACAATCATTTCATAGAACCAAAATAGTTTACTGCAAAGAAGGAGGCCATTGGTGCCTATGTTGGCAGTTTGCTAGATAAATCCAAAACAAATCCCTCTGTCCTGTTCTCTCCGCACAGCCATTTATTTTCCTCTGTTTCAAATGTTCGTCCAAGTATCCCTTAAAATATGCATTGGTGTTTGCTTCAACCGCCAGAATGGCCCTTAAAGGCTCAATAATCTCAATGCTCTATGGCTAGGTTAGGCCTGTACTCATTGGAATTTAAAAGAATGAGAGGCAACCTTATTGAAACATGTAAGATTCTTAGGGGGCTTGACAGGGGAGATGCTGAGAGGCTGTTTCCCCTCATGGGAAAGTCTAGGACCAGAGAGCGTAATCTCAGAGTGAGAGGTTGCCCATTTAAGACAGAGATGAGGAGGAATTTCTTCTCTCAGAGAATTGTAAATCTGTGGAATTTTTTAACATAGAGGGCTGTAGAGGCTGGGTTGTTAAGTATATTCAAGGCTGAGATGGACAGGTTTTTAATCAGTAAGGGAATCAAGGGTTATAGAGAAAAGGCAGAAAAGTGGAGTTGAGGATTAGCAGATCAGCCATGATCTCATTGAATTGCGGGGCAGACTCGATGGGCCGAATGTCCTACTTCTGCTCCTACATCTTATGGTCTTATGGTATCATGGTCCCCTTCATTATTCTCATGCACAAAACTCAGGATACATAGGGAATATATGATGAGATTTGTGAGTTTGACTTTGCAACATCTGGTGAATCCAGTTCATTAATCCGCTGACATGGGATTAAAGCCTCTGTGCAGAAGTCACAGGGATCACCAGGATTAATGAATCAACTCTTATTCTGATATTTATGTAACCTGAAAAATCATACTGGGTGCTGAAAGAAGGATAAGATTTTACTTTCTATTCCCTTTTATATTAAATGTTATGTGAGTTGAAAAGCGGCATTTTTGGCTTTCATAGATACAGGAATACTCTTAATTTATTTTAAGCTGATGAATTTTAAATCACTTGCCCCCAGAAAATCAGGGCAAAACTAGCCTTCTTCACTACTTATCTCCTACAGACTATCAAATGTCTATCTCTTACAAATGTCTGTTGATGTCTAGAAAGTCTTAGCTCTTAGTTTTCTGCAGCGTGCTCCTGTGGAAGCAAAAATATTCATCATTGTTGATTCAAATTTGGCCTGGTTATGATCCTATACCAGACCCCCAAGTTTTTGGTAAGATCCGGTTAAGGACCAAGGAGATTTTATTTAAGGTAGATAAAGTTTGAGATTCAAGACACTTGCTAAGAGAATAAAGTCACAAGATTCCAGACGTTTTGAACAAACAAAGCTAAACTTTACTATACAAGGTCACAAGATTAAAGCAATTTACAATATCTATCCTATACTCTAGCACAGTGTTAAGATGAGGTACATGTGAATTGGCAGGCAGATTGTGGTTGAACACAGCACTCTACAATAAATCGTAAATGTGGCCAAGATAGATTCCACGGGCAGAATCTTCTGGCTTGCGTGCGGGTGGCGGAGCCCGCACATCAGCGCTTAAAATGTCGCGCGCTGACGTCGCGCGAGCGTCCCGATGTCAGCGCGTGGCATCGCGATACTTAGGTGGGCGGGCGCGCTATGCAGTGGGACACACGCCCGCCATTTCTTAAAGGCCTTGTTAAGGCCCTTAAGTCGGCAATTGTCGATGATTTTGAGGAGCACGTGCGAACTTCGGCTCGGCACACGGGCCCAACGGGCAGGTGGGTAAGTGATTTTTTTTATCAAAACTCATCCACGGGCGGGATATGTGGGCTCAGAGGGGTTGTTCATGTTTTTTTCTGAAGTATTTAATGCAGAAAGTGTTATAAACTTGCCTGTGTGATTGTTAGCAGTTCAGATCGATTTCCAATAGCTTCCTCTGTTCTTTGAAGCTTCAGCTCAGCAGCCTGCAGACAGTAATCTTTATCGGGCCTGCAGCTTTCCGGAGGCCTCCATTTAGCCTGGGTATGGGTTCTGACATCTCCACTGGAGGCAGCTCCTCTGAGGAGGAAGGGAGGGATAGAATAAGGAGGAGGCCAGGAGTGCACAATCAGCCTCCAGGGGAGCCACCTTTGGGAGGCCAGGCGTAGGCACAAGGGGCGCAGGGCCAAGAGGTTGTCCAAGGTGGAAGGGGCCGCAGAAGACGCCACTATCCTGCTGTCAGCGTATACAGGTGGTGAATCAGCTACCTCAATATGACTGAGGTGCAGTGCCGAAGGAGGCTCCGTCTGTCAAGGGAGACAGTCGACTATATCTGTCAGATGATTGGCTCTGAGGTCTCCCCTAACTGTGTGGCTGGACACCCCATGCCAGTGGCTCTGAAAGTCACAGTTGCCCTCCACTTCTATGCCTCTGGCTCCTTCCAGGGCTTTGTGGGTGATCTTTGCGGTGTCTCCCAATCAGCTGTCCACACTTGTGTCAAGCAGGTTACAGATGCTCTGTTTAGGCGTGCATTGACCTTCATCCACTTCCGTTGGGACCAGGCAAGTCAGACAGACCGAGCCAGAGGCTTCGCGGCCATTGCTGGCTTCCCCCGTGTCCAGGGTGCAATAGACTGTACACATGTGGCCATCAAGGTGCCAGCAGGTGAGCCCGCTGCCTTCATCAACAGGAAGGGCTTCCACTCCATGAACGTGCAGATAGTGTGTGATCACAGGATGCAGATTCTACAAGTCTGTGCAAGGTACCCAGGTAGCTCCCACGACGCCTACATCCTGAGACACTCCCAGGTGCCAGCGGTCTTCAGTGCTCCAGCCCGGCTGGATGGTTGGCTGCTGGGTGACAAGGGCTATCCCCTCAGAAGGTGGCTCATGACCCCTCTCCGCCATCCAAGAACAGAAGCTGAGGAGCGCTACAATAGGAGCCGCGGCACCACAGGGACTGTGGTGGAGAGAGCCATCGGTCTTCTCAAGATGCGCTTCCATTGCCTGGACCGTTCAGGGGGCGCACTCCAGTACCCCCCAGATCGCGTCTCTGTGATAGTGGTAGCATGCTGCGCTCTGCACAATCTTGCGCTGGAAAGGGGGGATGCAGTTGACGAGTTGACGATGAAGACCTTGACGCCCTGGATGAGGCTGCACATGATGAATCCAGCAGTGGCTCAGAGGATGAGGAAGCACAGGGCGATGATGAGGTGCAGCACGCTGACCCGCTACTACACCAAGGAGGCAGGGACACCCGGGACACTTTAATCCAACGAACCTTCAGCTAGCTCCACACACATGGATCAGCAGGACCACCATTACCTGGCGCTTCCACACGTGGCACTTAGGTGCTACACCTTCCACCTTATCAGCTGCAACTAAGGGCTTAGTACAGAAACATCAATGTCCACTCAAACACTCATGAGATGTCTGTGAAACAGACAAATGCAGCACAAAGGAAACACCCTCAGCCATGGTCAGAAAAGTGGACTTTATTCCCACCAAAATAAAGCACAAACGTCGCTCTGATGTACATAATTATATTTTCCCTAACCTAGGACTAACACAAAATCACCAGTGACAAACCCGTGGAGTGCCTAACGTGCCTTATGCTTACGTTTGTGGGTGCTACGTTTAGGTGCCGCCCCATCGCTCAATGTGGCTTGTGACACAGCCTGCTGACTCTGCTGTCCTGTTGGCATCGATGACCTTGGCGGCCGTCCTCTGGCCCGTGGAGCCTGTGATAGCCCCGCCTGGGAGGGAGTGGCCAGTTCCAGAACTGGCACCTCCCCAGTTGTCGCAGCCTCAATGGATGCCACGGTCACTGGCAGAGGGGCAGAGGAGCTGCTGCCCTCATCTGGAGCGCCCTGAGAGGAGCTCACAGCGACGACAGGCAGCTGCTGCGCCAACGTGAGGTCATATTGGACCTCCCTGCTCGCCGCAGATGGATAGGCACCGAGCGGCGACATTTTGTGTCCAGAACATCTCCCACATTGGGAATGACCACCTGTGGCCAGTGCCGCTGTGAGGGCTTGCAGTTCAGAGCATAACCCAATCAGAAGACTCTCAATCCGATCGAACCCCCTCTCCACGAGAGTCGCCAATCTCTCAGCGGAGGAAGCGTGAAGCTCTGCCCTGAGGTTCATGCCTTCACTGACACTCTGCCTCAACTCCTTCATCGCAGAGACCAACTGAAGCATGCCCTCATGCAACCCTGTCAGATGCTCCCACGAATCCTGCCGCTTGTCCTGCAGGCACTGCATTGGTGACAATTCCAGAGGCACATCATCAGTGCCGGACTCAGCATGTGCCTGGTCCCCTGCAGTCCTCCGGCTGCTGGCGCCATCGGCACTCTCTGACCGTGCCATCTCCTCCAGCGATTGTGAAGTGCCCTCTCCACTGTGCCCAGGACACTAGCTGATGCTACATTCCCCACCAAAGTGTTTGTCGCTGCGCTGGTGCCTGGCTCGCTGAAATGATGTGACGCAAGTTGCATGTCTTGGCCCTCAGGTGTGGAGTGGGGGTCCGGACTTGTTGGGCGCGGCCATGCAGTGGTGATGCTGAAATTAACAACAAGGACAGTGCATCAGTTAACATTCAGTCAGTTAAACCTTTCATCCCTTTCCCCCCCAGCCTCATAAGTTGCTCACCCTTCAAGAACCTAAGGAGACGAACATTGGTGGGGTGTAAAATAGTCAAGACGAGGCCCAAACATTAGATGCACATTCAGACAGGCTTGATGGATGGCCTAAGGAATGCTACATGGAATGTTATGTGCCATTGGAGTGGGAGAGTGCAGAGGTACCTGACTTGGATGCATGCTGGCCTAGAGAGTTGCGGTGCTGAGGAAACATTGCAAACACTTATGACATTTGCCGTGGATCACAGGAGATTGACAGGTCACATTATTGACCTTCATACTGTTATAAGGGGCATAGACCAGGTAGACAGAAGGCAACATTTCCCCTTGGCGCAGGGATGCCTAACGTGGTGGCATTTATTTAAGTTGAGTGCCATGAGGTTGACAGGTGAGGTGCTGAGGACCTTTTGGACAGAGTAATGTGGGGCGCACTGGCTGAAAGGGTGGTGGAGGTACAAACCCTCCTAAGGTGCAAAACGTCTTTGGGTGTGCAGCAGCGATGCCATGGCACATTAGGCCATGGGGATAGTGGTCACAAATAGGATAAGGTGACTTTGGAAGGTGGTGGAGACGCGAATCCTCAAGGGGCTGAGGGACCTTTGTGTATGACGCACACGTCTGACTGTATCAGTCTGTGAATGAGCAGTGCTGCTGCATTTACGATTGCAGCAATCATCAGTGCTTTGGATGGTGGGGAGACAGAGTGGATGGGACTGTGGACCTCAAATACCTGGCCGCTGCACCCCAGCCTCGTCGACACCTGCCGACCTGGCCGCCTGCCTCCTCCCCAGCTCCATGGCCTGCTCCTCATAGGTGGTGAGGCGCTGGAGCAGGGCGTGCCCACCACCAGTCCTCTGCCGCTCCCTGAGATTGTGCTCAGTTTTTGCCTGCAGAACAGAGAAGAGGATTTATTGGGGCTGATTGCTATGTAGTCTGCACGCGCACACCGCACCCCAACCACAGAGGCCCATCTGAGGCCTCCAGCGGCTCCTGTCCACACTACTGGTGATCAGTCCCCAGAAGATGGTACAGCTGGTCCCAACCCCCTCCCCCAATAGACACCTTGGACACATTCGGCGTCCATCACTTTGAATAACACATGGGTCTTAGTGCCCATGGCAAGGAGGTGCAACTAGGTGCAGCACCGAGGCCAGCAGATGGCTCTTGAATATGACACCTTGAGGCTCCCCTTCCACCATCTCATCACCATCAATAAGCCATGTGTTGGCGTTCTGAGTATGTGTCTAGCTGCCTCCCCTGTAGGTTGCTCCCAGGCTACTCAAATGCCACAAACACCAATATATGCTGCAGGGAAGAACCCATCTTCTCCTCAACCACTAAGGCTGATGTAAGCATGGTCACTATCTGTTTGCCCACCCAACGTGCGCCAAATGCCCAATGTAGTAATGACAGTAAGACGTAGGTAGGTGGGGGTTGGGGGGCAGAGGTGGGGGGGCTCAAAGGCTAAGGCTACCTGCTGGGTCAAATGGCCAAGGCTGACATGGTACTCACCCTTCCAGAGCGCAGCAAATCATTGAAGCGCTTGCGGCCTATGCGCCGCACAGCATCATGGGCTGGTGACATGGGGAGCCCTCCTCCTCCCATCCTCTGGATACAAAATATCCTGACGGCTGGACACCTCTTGGAGGAGGACAGCAAGGCAGGCATCGGAGAACCGAGGGGCACACTGGCCCCCCCCGGCTGGCCTTTCCTGCAGCCTGGCCCCCTCCTCCTCCTCCTCCTGTGCCCTGAAACCAGCATGTCCTTCTCTGTGAGTGGCCATGGTTCACTGCCTCAAGGAGGCTGCCTGGCCACTCTTTATACAGACTGCTGGTTCCCCACTGGAACCGGCTGTCTGAACACGCCCGCCGCCAATTCAATTTTCCCATTGTACACGGGAGTCGCAAACCTGCTGGGCAGGCTTTAATTGGCCCGCCCGCGCAAAATGTCAGCGCGGCCCGTTTCGGCGGCGGCGATCGGCTTCCCGCCCGCCGCCAAGTCGGTTGGCCCCGCCCACCCGTCAAGGGCAAAATTCAGCTCCATGGATTTCTCAGCAACTCACCTAGACATCAATAAACATTCTGAGTCAACCAATCTCATTGAAACTCCATCTCCCTCATGAGGGACTCCAAACTTTTCACTTTCGAAGATCAAGCTCCAAATCCCCTCAAAGCCACGCAAACTCAGACTGCCTCAACAACAGCACACCTCCCAGGGTTTCTATCTCATCTCCCGAGACTTCATTCCCCTGGATTTCTGAGTCTACATTTCAGCCTCTACTCACTGGCCCAATTTCTTCTCTTTAATAGCCGGCTAGCTTCACTGGGCTGGCACTGCCCCTGAATTTCACCAAGCTTCAATCTCCCCAGCTACACCAAGCTATAAATGGCTCCCAAGGCTTCTTATGAGCCCCAATCCTTTCCTGAATGGAGCCAGTGACCTTCTGCTGCCTTCTAAGCTCCCCAGGACTTCTCCTGAGCCTTGACAGCATAGAGCTATCAAACGGCTCCTGGGACTTCTCCTGAGCTCCAGCTACACAGAGCCAGCCAACAGCAACACTTTTGCTGCCTGGAGCCTGCTAACAGCAACACCTTTCAGTGCTGCCTTTTCCCCTGACGCAGAACACTCACTCCACCAACAAATATGCAGGGAAACTGAAACCTCAGAACTTTCTTAAGATTCACCCATCTCCATTTTAGATTTCCAGGGCTCACCAAATGATTTTAAATTAATTATAGCCCTAACTGCCAAAACAAAACAACTCTCGAGGCTACATTTCTGTAGACACGTTGGCCAGAATTTTTCCCTCGGCGAGCTGGGGGCGGGGCCCGCTCGCCGACATGAAAATGACGCGGGATGATGTCAGGAGGAACCCCCGACGTCATCCCGCCCCATTTAAATCTTCAGGAAGGCGGGCGGATAGCGCAATCAGCTGTCCACCCGCCGACCTGTCAATGGCCAATTGAAGCCATTGACAGGATAATTAAAACAATTAAAGACCCTGCCCGTCCAACCTTAAGGTTGGTGGGCAGGCCAGGAGCCCCAGTGGGCTTCTGATAAAACATGAAACCTCATCCACTGACGGGATGATGTTTCATGTCTGTTTTTAAAAACTTCAATAAAGTTTATGTGATATTTATTAACATGTCCCATCTCGTGTGACATTGTCACATGATGGGGACATATTAATAATTGTTCCATTTTTCTATTTTTGAAGTTTATAAAACTTTTCACTGATCTCCCTGAGACAGCACTTAGTCTCAGGGAGCAGTGCGTTCTTTCGTGTGCATGCACGAAAGA
The DNA here is from genome assembly GCF_964194155.1 of Cetorhinus maximus. Classification (NCBI taxonomy): domain Eukaryota; kingdom Metazoa; phylum Chordata; class Chondrichthyes; order Lamniformes; family Cetorhinidae; genus Cetorhinus; species Cetorhinus maximus. Next base: position 137,511,306 of record NC_135884.1, on the reverse strand, counting down.
GCGCACTCTGACAGTTGGGGAATCCCTCCCCCCTGCACAGGAAGCGCGTAGAGCTTCCTGTCGGGCAGCCCGCTGGGTGGGCCTTAATTGGCCCGCCCACTCAAAATGGCGGTGGGGCCCGTTTCGGCAGCGGCGATCGGCTGCCCGCCCACCGCCGAGCCGGTGGGGCCCACCCGCCCATCAAAGGCAAAATTCTGCCCCTCATCTCCAATTTTACGGCTAAGTTAGCCCGCCTATGCTCTTACCTTTCTAGTTGTTAACCCCTTAAGTCAACAGGGCCCCAACCTTTTAAGTGTAATAGTCTTCAAGCTGTTTTCGTCATGGCATTTATCCAATTTTCCACAGTTAAACTTTAATCTTCCCAGAACTAAAAATTACCTCAAAATATTACTCTGAACCATGAAATAGGTATTTATAACAGCATGTTGTATTATGTGTGTAATTGAGTGCGCCAATTGTTTTTTCTACACAATTTGAAAGATAGAAATGGTTGCATATGCCTTTTGGAATGGTCCCAGTTTCAAAGGAGCAACAACAATAGCTTGTATTTATATTGCACATTTAAACTAATAAACATTCAAAGGCACTTCACAGGGCAATTATGGAACAAAATATGACACCAAACTGAAGAAGGAGATATGAGGACAGATGCCCAGAAGAGGAAGGTTTTAAGGGGTGTCATAAAGGAGGAAAGCAAGGTAGAGAGGCAGAGAGATTCAGAGAGAGAACTCCAGTGCAAAAGGCCCATGCAAGGCCCCAGCACAAATGGTGGACTGATAAAAATTGGTGATGCTCAAGAGGCCAGAATTAGAGGACTACAGATATTTCGGAGAGTGTGAGGCTAGAGGAGATTATAGAGGTAGGGAGGGGTGAGGCCATGGAGGGATTTGAAAACTGGAATGAGAGTTTGAAGATTACATAAAACTATATTGGCGCATTTAAAAATGTACTTGCGATCTCTGTTGTGATGGGTAACATTTTAATGTATAGTACGAATGAACAAGGCCCTTATCAGAAATTGGTAACCCTCTTAAAGTAATGGCCAACATACAGTTACCAAACCAAACAAGGATATAAAGAAATTCATGGAACAAGCAGTGAGATATTTAAATTAGATCTTATTAAAGTTGAAGCAGTACTTTCTCCAGTGACAAACAAGAATTTTTGGGATAGTTTAGGAATATTTCTTGCTGACATACTGAGGAGAGCACATCCAGCACATATGACCCAAAACAATCCGCCAACGTAGGATTGGTCATTTGATGTACATTTGGAAACGGTAAAACCTTTTGAAACCATCAATATTCGGCAACATTTTCCCTCTGCAGGGATGACGGCAGTTAGTGGGCACCTGTTTCACCAAGGTAAAATGCCAGCAGCCCTGCAAAATGGCCCTCAATGAGGCCTTCAATTGTGTAAATTGGCTGCCCACCTCCAATCGGCAGGTAGCTGAAGCAATGTTGTTCTTGCCACTCGGAAACTTCACCAGTGATGGGGCTGTGTCAGAGAGCCAACCTGACATGGTTCCATGGCATCTTAACAGTGCCCCACCCCCGCCCCTGACTCCTAGCCCACCACCCGGAGGCTGGTAAGATTCCACTCTGGGACTCAGCAGCCTTTGGTGACAGTAATGGAAGCTGATCTATATAAACAACAATGGGCAGAATCTCCTGGCTGGCATGGGGGTGGCGGAGTCCGCACGCCAGTGCTTTAAATGTCGCGTGAGCGTCCCGACATCAGCGCGCGGAATTGCGATATTTCGGTTGGCAGGCGCGCGATGCAGCGGGACGCGCGCCCGCCATTAATTAAAGGCCTTGTTAAGGCCATTAACTCTCCAATCGACTAGGATTTTGAGGGGCCCGTGCAAACTTCGGGTCGGCGCACGGGCCCAGCGGGCAGGCGGGTAAGTGATTTTTTTTACAAATCTCATCCAGTGGTGGGATGAGGTTTCATATCGGGTTTAAAACCTTTTCATAAAGTGTTTGTGCTCTTCACTAACACGTCCCATCTCGTGTGACATTTTCACATGAGGGGGACATGTTAATGATTTTTTAATTTTTCTATTTTTAGACTCTCACAGAGTTTCAGCGATCTCCCTGAGGCAGCACTTTGCCTCAGGGAGATGTGCGCTCTTTCGTGTGCATGCACGAAAGAGCGCACTCTCGCAGTTGGGGAATCCCCCCCTGCCCACACAGGAAGCGCATAGCGCTTCCCATCGGGCAGCCCACTGGGCGGGCCTTAATTGGCCCGCTCACTTAAAATGGCGGTGGAGCCCGTTTCGGCGGCGGCGATTGGCTGCCCGCCCGTCACCGACTCGGTCGGGCCTGCCCGCCCATCAAGGGCAAAATTCTGCCCCATATATTGTATATACCTCTATATACCTAGACAAAGTGCGAAAATAGATAGTGAAAGACTTGGGCTAAAATTTTCTTTGGGGTTTCCATCTGTTTTCAGACAATCCCAATTAGCCAATGGACAAAGATGGACTGGGGACCCCTAGCTGTCACAAAATGAATTGCTGGTATAATTTTCTCTGACCTCAGTGAGGGTGGAATGCACTGCTTACCGCATGCCTATCCCATTGCAGTGAAGTGAGAAGGCATGATTTGTTGTCTCATCCCATTTACTGCTCCTACTGCCCATGACATGCCCCAAGAAAGAAAGCACCTGTTTAGAAGAGGCGTTGGAAACTGTTAGGAACCCACAGGCTGTAGGCCACTTGCAGGCCATTGTGAATTAAGAATTTGTTCCAGGAATACTGCAGTCCTCTTCTTTACTTCTTAATCTGCCTCTTACTACCTTCAGCAGTTGCAGGTAATTAAACTGTTTTTGGAAGATTCCATTTAACTTGAAAAAAATTAGCTTTTACTTTGTCATGCACTTGCTATGAAGAGGAACAGTTGGGTTAGGAGAACCAGGCCGTATAGGCCTCACCTAGCCTCTACCCATCCTGATGTGGTGTATGAGGAAGTGTTGGCAAGTTAGCTGTGGGAATCAGTGGACTTGCACTGAACATTGCCTACCCCCAGAAATGGAGATAGACAACTCAAAGAAGGGAAGGGAAGAGTCAGCGATAGATTGTGTGAAGGTAAGAAAAGGGTGGAAATTGGAAGCAAGGTGGATGAAATTTTCCATTTCGTGGTGAGAACAGGAAACAACATAAATACAGTCATCAATGTATTAAGAAAGAAAAGTGAGGGCATGGGGGAGGGGGAATAGAGGTGGGAAGATGCAGGTAGGAATGAAATAAAGAATGTTCCTCATATCTCAAAAAAGGTAGACATAGCTAGGACTCTTGGGTACTCCTAGAAAAACCTTTCATTTGGAGGAAGTTTTTTTCCACGTATCTTCACGCACACTTTTTTACCCTGTGGGGAATAATGGGGAGGTGGTGGAAGAATTTCCAGGCTAACGATCAGCACATTGAACCGCATCATGAATGTTCCTTCCATAGCCAACAAGTCCTGGTGCGGGACTTGAACCTGGGTCTTCTGGCCCAGCGGTAGGGATGCTACCACTGCCACAGGACTCATTTAGAGGACATGTGTGGAGTTGAAGGAGAAGTTGTTATATGTGAGAACAGGTTCAGTCATGGGGAGGAGTGGTGCATACGGGCTGGTGGGGTCTCACTTCAATGAAGAAGCGGCAAGCTCTCAGGTCATTCTGTTGGTGATGGATGTATACAGATGTTAGACATCCATGGTGAAACAGGGATGGTTAGCGTCAGGAAGCTGGAAACTGTTAAAGTGACAAAGGGTATCAGAAAAATCACAGATAGGTAGATCAAGGGTGAGATGGTGGCCTAGTGGTAATGTCATTGGCCTAGTAATCCAGAAGCCTATGCTAATGTTCTGGGAACATGTGTTCAAATCCCACCATGGCAGCTGGTGAAATTTAAATTCAATTAATATATCAGGAATTTAAGAAAAGTTTAGTAACAGTGATCATGAAACTGTTGTTGATTATTGTAAAAACCCATTTGGTTTGCTAAATCCCTTTAGGGAAGGAAATCTGCCTTCCTTACCTGATCTGGCCCAGATGTGACTCCAGTCCCTCTGCAATGTGGTTGACTCTGAAATGGCCTAGCATGTCACTCAGTTGAAGGGAAATTAGGGATGGTCAACAAATGCTGGCCTTTCCAGTGATGCCCACGTCCCATGAAAGGAAAGGTAGGAAGAGACTTGACAAGAGGAGAAAAAAATAGAGTTGGGATAAGGAGAAATCAGTTAAGCGTGGCAGGAGCAGGCTGAAAGAATGGGTCAACCAGGACACTCCTGTTTGTGGATGTTGGGAAGGACCATTGGGAAGGGAAGTGTGCTGTTCAGGGTTGGGGACCATGAGGTTGGAGGTCATGGAGGAAAAATCTCCAGAGGAGATGAGGCAATCTTGGAAACAATTTCTTGATGTTTGGTGATCCAGGTCGAGGTAGGAGGAAGTGTCAGAGAGTAGGCATTCGGCCTCTGCTATAAGGGTCAGTTTTCTAGACAACAACAGCCCCACCTTTGTCAGCAGATCCGGTGACATTGTCAGGATTGTATGTGAGAAAACCGAGTGCAGCAGCTCAGAGGTTGACGGGTTAGAGTGAGGGGAGCTGAGAAATTAAGATGGCCAATGTCACACAAGCAATTCTTAATGAAAAGATGTAGAGAAGGTAAGAGGACAGAGAGAGGCATCAAGGTGGATGGAGAATATCCGAAATAGGTCCAATGGGGGAAGACTCCTGGCCAAAGAAGTAAGCGTGGAGGTGAAGGTGATGGAAGAGGAGCTTGATGATGTGACAAGCTGGAAATTTATTGAGGTGAGTTGTAAGAGGATGATGCTGACACCTTTGCTAAGAACAGATTGTTCAAGATCAGAATGGGAAAGGTCAGAGGATGCCATGAGTAAATGGCAAGGGGTGAGATTCGAAGAAGGGATGGGGTCAGAGGGAAGTGAAGGGGGAGGAGGATGTGGGGATGGGTGTTTGCACTTACTGTGTACTGTATTGTTGAAGCTTGTACTCCTTCCCACCTGAATCAAGGATACAAAGTTCTTGTTAAAGTTCTGGATGAGGCAAAGGATGAAATGAAACTGTGGACCTGAACAGTTTTGAGATAGAGTGAGTCAGTACTGCTTAATATTGAGGTTAAGAGTGTGCATGTGATGGTGCATGGCGTTAAAAGTGGAATAGGATGTGGCAAGAACAATGGTTTGAAGAATGCTGAATATCTAGGTGATACCTATAATTGTGGGTGGATCCAAAGCACACAGGGTGGAATTTCAGTTGGATCCATGTTGAGTATGTTTGAACTGGAGGTAGTTGTTGATGAAGGGTATGTGGCTGTGAAAGCAAGTTTTGGTAGGTACCTGATCAAACAAGAGAAGGGAAATAAAAAGCAATGAAGGTGAACAAGACAGGAGGGACAAACTGAAATCCTATCAGACTGAAAAGTGCAATTTCTTCAAGGTATTCCTGAAAGATAACTGATAGTCCTCCTTCTGACCTTATGATGGAGGGAAAGTAATTGATGAAGCAGCTGAAGATCGTTGGGCTAGAATACTATGCTGAGGAACTTCTGCAGCGATGTCCTGTTGCTTAGATTATTAGTCCCTAACCACCATAACCATCTTCCTTGTGCTATGTATGACTCCACCAGTGGAGAGATTTCCTCCAATTGCCAATGACTTCAATTTTTCTAGGGCTCCTCTCAGTCAAATGCTGCCTTGATGGCAAGGGCAGCCACTCTCACCTCACCTCTTAAATTCAGCTCTTCATCTATGTTTGGACTAAGGCTGTAATGAGAAGGCTAGAGTCAAGTGACCCTGGTGGGGCCCAAGCTGAGCATTAGGGAGCAGATTATTGCTGAGTAAACACCACTTGATAACACTGTCAATGAGACCTTCCATCACTTTGCTAATGATTGAAAATAGACTGATGGGGAGGTAATTGGCCAGATTGGATTTGTCCTGGTTTTTGTGGGCAAGTCCTTCCTGACCAATTTTCCACATTGTCAGGTAAATGCCAGTGTTGTCACTATACTGGAACGACCGAGTATTTTGGACAATTCTGGGCACCACACTTGAGGAAATATGTAAAAGCTATGTAAAAGGTATAGAGGAAGTTTACCAGGAATGAACGATTTTAGTTATGGATATAGTATGGACTGCTCTGCTTGGAACAGAGACTGTTACAAGGTGACCTCATGGAGGTTTTCAAGATAATGATAGGATTTGATAGAGTAAGCAAGGAAAAATTATTCCCTCTGATGAGTGGGTCAATAATTAGAGCTATAGATTTAAAATCATTGATAAAAGATCTGGAGGGGAGATAAGGAGATTTTTTTCACTCAGAGAGATGACAGAATATGGAATGCCCCACTGAAAATCTGATAGAAGTTGATTCCATAAATAATTTTAAAAGGGAATTGGACAGGTAGTTGATGTGGAACTAAGTACGATTATTGTTTCAAAAAGCTGTCCAGGCATGAAGGGCCAATTATGGGTTTCTGCTACTCAATAGTTAATTCAAACTGGAAAGCATAGCGGCAGCAGTAGAAGATGCAAGTGAATAAGTTTCATTGCACCATTGGAAGTGTGAATACCTGGGGTAGGCATCAGCAAGATAACAGGGATATTCACCAGTGGAGATATTGGTATATCAGAGTGACAGGGTGTTACCCAGATTGGGTAAACAACTGGCTTGTCAGGCCAAAGATGAGATGTCACAAGTCATCTCTGGAGGTTGTTTCCTTGAAACTAGGCCCAGGATTGATCAGTAATTCATTACTGCTTGAATTCTCAGTGGTGGGGGCCATTTGCAGTCCAGAACGGCATCTACATCTGCTCTCAGCAGACACAGCCCAGCAGAGATGGCAGCTTGCAGGAATTCCAAGATAATCCAGGGATGTCTTCAGCCATGCCCTCAACTGCACCAACTCTCCCTCCCCTCCACTGAATTGGGATTTGACAGCAAATCTCTAAAAGGTAGGAAATTGGATGGAACTAGGTTCCACCCCAACTTTGGGTTCCTCTCCAAGCCTGCTCCAGAGTTTCCCTCTTGTGAGGGAGCAGAATGTCTGCCCAACTATCTTAAATTGAACAGCTTGTCAGAAGACTGTGCACTGCATAGAAGTGTTTTCTTCAGAACAGTTCGAGGTGAATCTATTTATGGTCACCTTTAGATTGTGGAAAAGTTCAATTAGTTTGATACCAAAGTAAAAAGGTGTTTGTAGTATCCTGTGGACCATTCTATTATGCAAAGCTCAGCAGCCCGAATAAATATTCAGGAAGCAGGATTATCCTTCATTAAGCAGTAAGCAGCATTCAGCTTAAATTCAAGCAATAATTAGTTATTCAAGCATGCATTACAATTAATTAAAGCTATTTATTTTGCGTACGGTTTCATTTAAAAAAAAGTTTCATTTATAGAAACAAATATGTGAGAAAGAATAAATTTACTGGCTTAATGCTGTCTCATCAGTAAAAAGTTCATTGTGCCAACCTCCTCCCTCCTTTCCATTTCCACCCAGCAGCCTCTCCTGATTTATGTGGTACGCTTGCATCAATCTCATACAGTATTTAAAAGAATTCACATTTTCCTGAAATACAGTAACAAAAAAACCTCACAATCAGATGTGCAGAATCAAATATTAATAAACTTGGCCTGAAATCGCAGTTTTTTTCTCAATCGTGTTGCCACACCAGTCTCCAGTGGTTTACATGAACAGCAAACCACCATAGCAGTGCTACAGAAAAAAAACGCCTGAGGTTGGCTGAAGGATGACATACTACAAAATTAAAAAATGCTCAATGCTTCAGACATTTTATGCAAAGGCTGAAAAATTCTACTTATCAAATAGCTTGGGGAAAATTACTTTGCAGCTTCACTGGGCTGACACATTAGCTCACAAGTAATTTTAATTCTCCCTGATTATCTTGAAAGGAACAAGTAAGTTGTTGAAAAGGAGTAGCTTCGTTTCCTTTAGTACAATAAAACTTCCTGAAGCTTCTTCAGAGGAGCGTATTCAATCCAAAATTTGACACTGATCCGCGTAAGGAGGTATTAGGTCAAGTGTGCAAAGCTTGGTCAAGGACGTCGGGTTTAAGAGCACCTTAAAGGAGGAGAAAGAGATAGAAAATCAGAGAGACTAGGGGAGGAAATTGCCTAGGAAGCTTAAGACCAAACAGCTGCCAATGGTAAAGCAGTTAAAATCAGGGATGCACAAGGGCCAGATTTGGAAGAGTGTGGAAATCTCAGGCGGGTTGAAGGATAGGAGGAGGTTACAGGGATAGGGTTGGCAAAGCCATGGAGCTATTTGGAAACAAGGCTGTGAATTTAAAAATTGAAACATTATTGGAGTGGGAACCAACTTTGAATGCCTTTGAGCACAGAGGTGATGGATTAATGGAACTTAGTATCACTTAGAATACAGCAGCAGAGTTTAGATCAGCTCAAGTTTATAGAGGGTGCGAGGTGAGGACCATCCAGAAGAGCATTATTGCCCCTAAAGTCACTAAAAAAAAACTCATTGATTAATGAAAACTGGAATCCTAAGATGTGTATAGAAGCCCAATAGAATTTTAACCCACTTCTGAGTGAAACGCCCATCATAACTTCTCTGCCAGTTAAAACTATTGGGAAACTGACTGGGCTTTCCTTAGTAGGACATTGAGGAAAACAAGTAGTCCTCCACCTCCCCAACGAAAATCCGGGTCTCCACTGCCTCAGGCTCAAAATCCTTCCCCCACCCCAATCAGCCACTAGATCCTCTCAACGCCCCCCCACTTTGTGCCAGCAACCTTCTCTGGTGGTGGACAGCCCTGGGGACGACTTCTATGGCCAGGAGCATTTTTTTGGTCCCAGGATACTATCTTGTTAATGGTGAGGTATTGTGCTTTTCTGTGCTTACAGACTTGAAATCTGACATCCCAAGATCAAATTTTTCATCCAACATGTCTCCTTCACCAGCAAAATCCAGGTGGCTGGAGGGCAGTAATTGGACACTTTATTCCCCCTGAACAGAGGTTCCACCGACAGTCCCATTCAATGATATATAAAATTCCTCTAATAAAATCTTCTAATATGTCCTCATATCTTTGCTGATTAAGAACCGGATTGCATCCTGTAACAAATGTGTTCATTTATACACAGTGTAGGACAATTTGGGGATCATTACACCGATGAATGATGTAAAACTGCACAAGCTGGAGCTGCAGAAGGTGAGCTGGAAGAAGCAAATTTCCAATTTAAAAATTCATTCCATCATATTTCTGCAATTTTCACAATGTAAGCTCCTCAGAAGCGTCAGATCTGCACTTTTTGAAATCATAGAGCTTCAGAAACGCCAGTCGGGCAATTTTCCGACCTCAGAAAACTGAGCCCATCGCCTCTGCCCATACCCGCCATATTTTCGTTGCCTGAAAACATGGGCAGGTAGGGTTTAGGTATTCCGATGCCCGAGGCAGCATGGCAGGAGTGCAATGTTAAAGCAGCTCGTTAGAAGGTCTACTTGAATTCATTGGGGCATTGGCCCTGCTCTCCAACATTGTTCTTACCTAACCTTCATCCCCCACCAACCCAGATGTATGCCTCCTTATTTCCTTATGATTCCTCCAAGCCCCCCATATTTCCCATGCCCCTTCATATTCCCCATGACCTATCCATACCCCTTCATAGTATCCATGCCCTCTCGGATCCCCATGCCCTCTCCATGCCACCTCAAACCCTCCATGTATCCTCCATAACCACTCACCCAGTATCCACTATGTGCAGTCCTCAGGAGCCATCTAATAGCAATTGTTGATCTTTGACGTGGACATGAAAAAGTACATTTTGCACAATCTAATAGGCATACAACCATTCATACAAAAAAACCTCCAGACCCAACGAATATATGTTAAATCCCTTCAAGTGGTCACTTGGTTGTAAAATCAAACATCTATTCAGTAACCAGTAATCACATCCTTTAATAAACTCTTAAAACTGTCAATCAAACTGTGTACACAACCCCCTATTGAGATAAGTGTTCCTTTAGCTTTTGAAACTCAACCAAACATTCAGGGTGGGATCAACTTCCAATACGAACCCTTGTAACTGCAGCAATGGTGCATATTAAAAGTGGAAAAGCAGATGGCTTGGTTCTTTTCAAACCCCACCAGATGACCTGTCAATCAAAGCAGTCCAGGAACTAGTGGCTTTATTTTTCTCTAAGTGAAAGTGAAAGTGAAAAAGTGCAGACTTTTTTTTTTCAAATTTAAAGCACTATGGACACTTACATCATTTCAGATCATGACGCTTGTTATGATCTCAGGCCCAACCCCCAAAAGCTGGTTACGATCTGGTTAGGGACAAGTAACGTTTTGTTTATTCTTTTCTGCAGAGGGCTGTTGAGGCTGGGTCATTAAGTACATTCAGGGTTGAGATAGACAGATTTTTAATCAGTAAGAGAATCAAGGGCTATGGGGAAAAGGCAGGAAAGTGGAGTTGAGGATTATCAGATCACCTGTGACCTTATTGAATAGCTGGGCAGACTCGATGGGATGAATGGCCTACTTCTGCTCTGACGTCTTATGGTCTTAAAGTAAACAAAATTTGAAATCCCAGTTACTTACCAATGAGAATAAAGCCATAAGATTTCACGGTTTTTAAACAAACAGAAGATTTTTTTTTACTATGCAAAAGTCAGCAAAGCAAACAATCAACAATATCTATCTTATACTCTAACATTCAGAATTAACATGAGGTAAATATGAGTTTAGAGGCAAATTGTGGTCTAACACACCATAAACTGCACGTTAAATGGCAGACACAATCAATATTCCACAAATTTCTCAGCAACCCACCCAGGCAAGAATGATCACTATGAGTCACAAACATTTTTTAAAAACTCTGTCTCCCATACAAGGGATTTCGGCTCTTCTCTTTCAAAGACCTAGCCTCCGACCCTCAACGGCTGCTCCAACTCAGACTGCCTCATTGAGTGCTCACCTCCCAGTTGCTCAGTCTCTGCTCCTGAGGCTTCATCCCACTAGATTTAGAAGGCTGCAGTCCTAATCACAGGCACAATCCCAGCTCATTAGCTGCTCTGTGAGGACCACTACTCACAGGCATTTGTTTTCCCCAACCGCCAAGCTGCACAGAGCCAGTGAACGTCTGCTGGCTTCTCAGCTCCCAATGAGCTTCTCTGAGTCTAAACTGCATGAAGCCACCAAAATGGTTTCCCGGGTTTCTCTGAGCCCCAGCTCCTCAGAACTAACAGCAGCACTTCAGCTGTATGGAGCTAGCCACCTTCTTCTTTGCCTGTTTCTGACTAACTCTTCACTAACTGCCGTTCACTGTGCTTTGAATGGATCTGTGTAGCCTATTAAAATATCCCAGCAATGTCCTGTCCCTGTTCCTAGGCAAAATTAAATGTATCAACCCTTGGAACATTCTGTGCCTCAGATGTTACAATCTCCAGTTAACTAAGTGCCACTCTCCACAGGTGCTTAACTGACAAGAACATAGAGACAAAGAAAAAAAATTAAAAATAGATTTCATGACACACTAGCATTCCCAAGCACAGTTTTCTTCGATATTGAATGCATAATAGCACTTTTTCCAATGGGAAAAGTATTCTAATGCCTCACAATACTTACCCACTGCTGACCAATGTCATAGTTCTGATGAAATGTCCGACCTGAAATATTAACTCTGTTTCTCTCCACAAATGCTGCTTAACATGCTGAGTATTTATTGTTAAATCAATGGTCAACTTATGTTTGCAGGACAGACCCCTATGATCAATCACTACAGTAAAAACACATCTAGCTTATAATACAGCATCTAATAATAAGAACTTTCTGCACCCCTAGCCAAGATTTTCCAGTACAGCTAGAACATGGCATCTATCCAACAATGTGGAAAATTGACCAGTTATGTCCTGTACACAAAAAACAGGACAAATCCAACCCAGCCAAAATAAAAACAGAATTACCTGAAAAAACTCAGCAGGTCTGGCAGCATCAGTGGAGAAATACCGCCCCATCAATTTACTCTCCATCTTCAGTAAAATGATGGAACAGGTGATCAACAGTGCTATCAAGCGGCACTTGCTTAGCAATAACCTGCTCACTGACATTCAGTTTGGGTTCCGCCAGGGCCACTCAGCCCCTGACCTCATTACAGCCTTGGTTCAAACATGGACCAAAGAACTAAACTCCAGAGATGAGGTGAGAGTGACTGCCTTGACTGCTTGATTGGCACCCCATCCACAAACATTCACTCCCTCCACCACTGACGCACAGTGGCAGCTATGTGTACCATCTACAAGATGCACTGCAGGAACTCACCAAGACTCCTTAGACAGCACCTTCCAAACCCACAACCACTACCATCTGGAAGGACAAGGGCAGCAGACGCATGGAAACACCACCATGAAGTTCCCGTCCAAGCCACTCACCATCCTGACTTGGAAATATATCGCCGTTCCTTCACTGTCTCTGGGTCAAAATCATGGAACTCCCTCCCTAACAATACCGTGGGTGTACCTACACCACATGGACTGCAGTGGTTCAAGAAGGCAGCTCACCAACACTTTCTCAAGGGCAATTAAGGATGGGCAATAAATGCTAGCCTAGCTAGCAATGCCCACATCCCATGAATGGATTTAAAATAAAAATTTGGGGCAGCATTTTATGGTCCCTCACCAGCAGATTTGCAGGTGAGGGTGGGAGGGGCGTTCCCCAAGTGGTTTTCCTGTGCCCTCCTGCCCACCCCAGACCTGCCCTCAATTTTACACGGGCAGGCCGAGGCCTAGGTTGGCCCACCCACCCTTGCCCCAATTGAGGCCCTAAAATGGCCAGTTATTGCCCACTTAAGGGCCATTTCTGAACTGACCTCAATTTTGAGGCTGGCAGGAGGAGTTCAGGGACAGGGGAAGCCCAAAAGGTGGCCCTGCTGAGCCTTCAGGCATGAATGGCAAGGCAAGACCCCCTTTCCACATTGGTCTCACCACCAAGGCCTGCCCCCAATGGGTGCTTCCTTCTCCAGCCTCTCTATCAAGACCTGTAGCACCCTTCCCCCTGCCTTTCTATCAAGATCCTTCACCCCCTGAGATTCACCTCACCTCCCCGCCTTGAGACCCCCGGCACTTTCCTGGAGCAGCATTCTGGGTCTTAGAATCTGGGAGCTGCTTGTAATTCCAATCCTGGCCAACGCTGCCATTGGTATTGCTGATACTACAGAGACAGTGGCCAATTAGATTGACTGGCAGCTCTCTGAGGCGGGATTTCCCCTGAGTGAGAGGCAAAAGTCCCATCTTCAGCCAATTAATGCTGCTCAGAGCTGCTGTGATCACGGGAAGGCATTCCCCCATGACTCTTTGGGTGGCAGGGTAGGAAGCATTGCCATCCAAACATTCCTGCCCTTGAAGTTGTCAAAACATTTAACATTTTCCTGTCAGAATGTCCCCGACTCCTCAGCAGGATTCCTCCGATATTCCGAGCTCTCAAACAAGGTGGGTTTTCATGAGCCTTCCAAAACCTGCCCGACCCGGTGAAAATACTGGGGAATGGGAAGTACAACTTTCCCCTAGGGCTGTCAATGGCAACCCCAACATCAGAGAATGTGCCTGTGGGGTTGTGGTCAGACCACAACTCAAACCTCTTCCCGACTATGACAAGATTGTGTGGCTCAATGTTTGGAAATTTAAATTTGCCAAGATAAAAACAGCATTTTGGTGTTTCCTAACTCTATTCTCAAGGAGGACATGAAAACCTGGTGCATTAAAAGCCTTCTGAGAAATGTGCATGTTCTTCAGCAAATGCTTGTTCAAATAAGACCAAAATTCCTTCAGTGTTTAACAAATGCAGCTGCCCAGTACCCTCTAATATTTTATATATTGTTATGACGTGTGAAGACAAACATTCACAAAGTGATACATTTCCAAGTTCCCTTCTGATTTGGAAGTATATCTCCATTCCTTCACCATTGCTGGGTCAAAATCCTGGAAGTCCAAACCTAATAGCACTATGAGTACACTTACAAAATGCAGACTGCAGTGATTCAAGACAGTTCACTACAATCTTCCCAAAGGACAATAAGGATAGAAAATAAACACTAGCATTTCCAGCGATGTCCACACCCCATGAATGAATAAATAAAAAGAAAAAGAATGGCCAATGTTTCTTTTGGTGTTATAGTGGAAAGTGGAAGGGGAAAAAGAGTGGAAAAATAAACTTTCATTGGTCCTTCTTGTAAAGAGAATCTTAAAATAAATAGGCAAAGCCATTTTGGTGCAGAGAAATAACTGAAGAAATTGTTGAACTTTCTAAAACCTTAAAGAATTTAATTGACCTTAAAAAGTATGTTCAAAATGAACTCACCATTTAATAGGGATTCCAGAAGAGGTGCAGGAGACACATCAATATAGAAGGACACTTCATCAAGGGAGAGAGATAAAGATGACATATTTATTTCCTCATGTCGAGAAGTGGAGAGACTGAATTTTTTATTTATTTAAATGATTTAGCATTTCTTTTCTCAATCAAAACATAAAACCTTATATCAAGAATGAGTCACATGAGTTTTCGTTCTCATTTGTGGCCCAGGCACAATATTAACTCGTGGTCAAATCTAGGTGGTCCTCCTTTCCTTTGATGTTGAATTACATTTTGCAGATGAGTAAACTCATCCAACGTTACGGTTGGCGGGCGGGCGAATCGGCCAGGCAGCCTTTGCATTTTTCAGGAAACCTCATCCACAGCCCCCGCCCAGGCAGCACTAAGCCTTTCAGCACCTGCTTCAATTCGCGGTTGGGGGCCAATCGTGATTGGCAGTCCACTCCCTGGCCGATCCCAGTCTCGCCAACCGCGCCCGCCCAACTGAAAATTCTGCCCATGGTAATTGCCCAACAAAAGTTGAAACTTCCTGGGCATTTTCCCTTGCAGAGCTGGTGAGGGGAATTCTGAGGGGGCCCCCAGCGCATCTTCCACGGTACCTCCAGGGTACGACCATCGGAAGGCTGGAAAAGCTGGGCCTAGATTTTAATCTATCTAACATTTCCTGGGTAAATAATCAGGTAAGGCCCACAGAACTGTCCGAACTCTCGAACTCTAACTCAGAGTCGGAGACATTTGCGGAGGGTCCCGGGTAGCAGGTGAATTGCTCATCGGAAGTTGAAACTTCCTGGGAAATTGCCAAGTAGACCCACATTTCAGGACTTCCATAGTGTCCTGAAACGCATCTTCAGTCGTATGTCCGGTCTTCGACGATCCGGATACTTGAAGATTTAGCCTGCAGTGACAATCCTGTGATTCTGTGAACCCATTTTGGCTGTTGAGAGTATATTTTCTGATCTGTAATGCTCAGTCTTTGGGCATAAAGTAGGTGTAATCGGGTGGTAAGTGGGCTGAGATCATTCATGCTGGTTCTGTGTCCATTCTGCAGATCACGCAATGTTCCAGCTCTACAATGCACAAAGCAAGAAAGCTCTCACCTGAAACGGAAGATCAATTTTAATATTGACGTACGATATCCCCACGATGAAACGGTTTGGATGAAGCAAGATATTTCTGTGTTCCCAACCACACAATACTGATCCATATTCCCTCCTGTGGACAGTGGCTATCCATGGTTGCCAGGTACAGATGTCTGCCTGTAGATGCAGATGTGAGGATACCAGGGTGGACACAGATATCTAGAGAAGAAAGTTTTAGGACAGCAGCCTGAAGGTTGCTGTGAGCATTATCAGGACATTTCTCAACCAATTTTCCCCCTCTCTGCTGTTGATGATCAGAAAACATCGGAGTGTCACACCCACTTTTCTTTCTTACCAGCAACAATTACAGTGGCACACCGAGAAACTCTCTGCATCTGTGCTTTTTGGAGAAGTATGTGGAGAACTAACAGAGGGATGCCTGGCATGCTCTATTCTAACCCCGGTGGCCTCACATCTGCGCCTAGAGGCAGGAGTGCACATATTTCACATTTCAGAGGATTAGTGCATGGGCAATAGTGCAAACCCCAAAGAAGGCTTTGTGGGCCAGATAGCATGAATACAATGAACGGAGTTTAGTGCCCTCCCCCATGGTGAGTTTGGTAGCAGGGGGCATTTAATCAGGCAGGAGGGTGGCAGGTAGGGGGCCCGTGGACAGCCTTCTCACCCAGACACCAATTGAGGCCTTTAAGTGGCTAATTAATGCCCACTTAAGGACCCTATTCTGCCACCAATGGTGTTAACCCAGAGGCAGACAGGGCCTCGCCATGCAGGGGGTACTGAAAAGCAAACCCATGCAGGGTTACTCGTGGGCTCCTGGGAATGGGGTGGGGGAGGGGTTCCTCATTCAAAGGCACTCAGTGCCTGATTGAGGAACCCGGCATTGGGAAGTGGGGGCTGCTGAGACACCCCACTGCCCTTGCGGCTGACTGCCCCCCCCGCCAACCCCACCCCCTCCCTGCCCTCCCCCATAACCACCATCCTGAAACCTGCCTCCCCCCCGCCACACGTGCCCTCAATCACCTGTGGCCTGGAATCCAGCAATGATCCTAGGCCTCGGGAGGGTTTTGTACTGGCAGCAACCACTGTCTCGCTGGAGGCACGACCATGGATAGAGCAGCCAGCCTCTGATTGGCTGGTAACTCTTGGTGGATGAGACCTCTACTCCCCCACCTCCATCACCCAGGGTCCCACGGAAGGCCCACCATTAATTCAATGAGCCTTCCCTAAAAGGCGCAATGCGAGGTTCCTGCCAGCTCTCCAGCCGCAGGCGAGACTCCCATCGCCTCCATTAAATCCAGCCCAATATCTGCAAGGACAAAGTAATCCTAACCACGAGTGGTTCTTCTAAAGCACTGCAATCATAATATAGAATTACAACTGCACGGTGGGGGGAGGCATTTAGCCCATAATGTCCATGCTGGCTCCCTGCAAGAGCAAATTAGTCCCATTCCTCTGCCTTTTCCCTGTGGCCCTGCAATTTATTTTCTCTACAAGTAAATTCCCTTTTGAAAGCCACAATTGAATTTACCTCCACCACACTCTCAGGTAGTGTATTCCAGATCCTAACCACTCGATACATCAATAAGTGTTTCTTCGTGACACGCTTGGTTCTTTTGACATTCACCTTAAATCAGTGTCTTCTCATTCTTGACACTACCACCAATGGGAACATCTACACTGCCCAGACCACTCATGATTTTGAATACCTCTAACAAATCTCCTCTTCTCTAAGGAGAACAACCCCAGCTTCTCCAGTCTATTCATGTAACTGAAGTCCCTCATCCCTAGAACCATTCTTGTAAATCTTTTCTCCAATTGCTCTAATGCCTTCACATCCTTCCTAAATTGTGGGTGTCACCAGTAAGACCAACATTTGTTGCCCATCCCTAATTGTCCTTGAATTGAAAGTCTTGCTAGGCCATTGCAGAGGGCAGTTAAGAGTCAACCACATTACTGTGGCTTTGGAGTCACATATAGACCAGACCAGGAGAGGATGGCAGATTTCCCTCACTACAGGGCATTAGTGAACCAGATGAGTTTTTATGACAATCAGTTATAGTTTCATGAGATTGGCTTTATATTCCAGATTATTAATTGAATTTAAATTCCACCAGCTGCCACAGTGGGATTTGAACCCATGTTCCCAGGGCACTAGCCTGGGCCTCTGGATTACTCTTCCAGTGACATTACCACTAAGCTGCTGCCGCTGCCACCGACACCACCTGCCCCTTAACTGGACATAATCCGGTAGTTGAGATTGAACCAATGCTTTATAAAGGTTCACCAGAACTTCCTTGGCTCTTGTACTCTGTGCCTCTATTTACAAAGCCCAGGATCCCTTATATCTTATTAACCACCTGCTCAATCAATACTTCAATGATTTGTGTACATATGTCCCTCAGCTCCTGCGCCTCTGTAGAATTTTATCCTTTGTTTTATATTGTCTCTCCTTGTTCTTCCTAACAAAATGTCTCACTTTACATTTCTTTGTATTAAATTTCATTTGCCATAGGTTCGCCCATTTCACTAATCTGCCTATGTCCTCTAGAAGTCTATCACTTTCCTCCTCACAGTTCACAATATTTCCAATATCTTGTGCTTTAAGTGGTTCACACCTGAAACAAGGGATGCTACGGCAATCAGCAGTCAGTGCAAACTAATTCGCCACTATCTTCATGATCCCACCAACTGTATCTACAAACTCTGGCACATTTGGTTAGCAACAGCCATGGGCAACTGGATTCAGAAGTGCTGGGTCAGCAGAACCAGGTGCAGCATTGTTTCATTATTTGCAAGGTAACCTTCAACGAACACACACGACAGGGCTGACAGTGATCAACTGGGGTTTCCACCCTGGTTCAACTTGCCATCAGGCATACTGTAATTCTGACTGATAGGGATAGTGCCCTGCAGTGACACCGACAAGGCCGCAATCCTTCCTGTGGCACCTTCGCCAGTCATCAATTAAGGGATGAGTTATGAGCTGTTTCATCACTTGCCTGAAGACTCCATTTTGTGCTTCAAAATTTTACTGAGCAGTTGGAATCCCTGTTAATGTTTACGAACAACTATAAAAATCTTTGTCTCCCAGTGGCCTTACCTGCCGGCCGTGCATCGGAAATTAGTTATCCCCCGTGTGAGATATTTTATGATTATTTTTGATGATTAAAAAAAAGATTCCAGTTCAACCTGTTAAGATACTCAAACTCATACTGACACTGAAAAGGGAAACTAAGAGTCACTATATTGATAAGCAAACCTCTCCAAATATTTTGAAAACAGCTTTGGATTATAGTATTTTAATAGAAATCAAAAACGTTTAATGTTTGTTGCATTTTTACCCTAAGTTTGTTCTGCTCCTTTTCGTTGAAATTGGGCAAGGTGTCCAAGGTGTCTTCTGATTTCAGATCTGCGCCTATAACAGAATAAGAGCTGTCATCCCAATGATAACAAAACATTTTATTTTAAGCAGCTGGGATATGGAGCATTTTCTGTTGAATTGACAGAAACATTTATCAGATGTTTGACACAATATTTTGAGGAGGTCAAACTCACTGAGTGCATTCTTTTTCCACAATCGCTTCAAGCAGTGTGATCAGATGGGAAATGAATAGGGTCATGTTCAAAGGTCATGTAGTCCCCACAAACTCATACGTCTTTTCCATGCCACAAGCCTGCTAAGTCTGTCATTATTAAAACCAGTTAATAAGAATCTGCAACAGCCCATAAATAGATAGAACTGCTTTGGATGAGCAACTGAAAATACAGTCGGTAATTATCAAAGCCGTATGGTTTATAAAGTCATTTGAAGGAAGATTTTTAATTTGGTTGAGATTGGTATGCTTTTATAGTACACTCTAATTTTAATTCATTGTACTGCTTTGGGCAGAAACTTGTATCAATAATTGATTTTATTTGCTTTATAATGGACCGCAGAGGCTGCATCTAAAATCCATCAAACTAGCCCATCATCACCATAACAAATTCTCCTGAGGATTCAATTTCAATATGTAATTTATGTTGTGAAAATCATGTGCACACAACCACAAATTATTTTATTCTACTGAACTTCTATTTCCTCACTGCTCTGTTCAATTCCTCACACTGAAATCCAACAACCTTACCCAGTATAAAATTATTCTCGGTTGGTGACAGACCCCAGCTTGGGGTTTTAGGTTTATTTGTCTAGAAATTGGATAGCCCTGATTTTCGGGTACAGGGGTCATGAGATGGGCAATGTGTAAAATTGGTGGAGCTACCTCATGTCCATGAGGCTCTCATGTTGAACTGGTCTCCATCAGATTGCCAGAAGGCTCAATGCACTGCAGAGTGTCAAGTGGTGTTCTGAGGAAACAGAGGGCTTGAGGCACTTGTCCATTTTAAAGACAAAGCCCCTATAAAAGACATGCTACAGCAATGCACTTCAAGGAGCACATTGCCTCACACCAGGGAAAGGTATCTCTGCTTCGGTGATTTCACCCTGGAGGCACTGGTCAGAAAGAGGCCATGTTTGTGCCGGGTAGAAAGGAATCCTTCATGAATGAGTCTCAGAAGGGATGGAAAACAAGTGGCAAAGGTTAATGCTCAGACTGTCAGACGCAGGACACAGCAGCAATGCCAAAAGAAGTTTAATGACCTTGCTCGGCTGGTCAATGTGAGTGAACATATCTGAGCATCACATCTCAGATCCACCACACCAATGTCCTTATACTACACCTCGGCCACACATGCCTTTCACAAGCACACACCTCTGCATGCTTCCACAAACCTACAGCTATTCAGCCATGGCAGACACATCACCCAAGGCACACAGACACGTAGTCACTGAAATTCTACCCTCCCTTTGCAGGAGAAGGTGGCACGCAACAGGCGGAAAAGCCGTAGGATCGCTGGAGGACCAACTCATCTGAATCCCCTCAGTGCCCTCAAGGAGAGGGTCCACATAATCGTCGGTGCTACTGAGGCTATTGAGGATGATGTTAAGTTTCTGCTTTATGCACCTCCTGCACTCACCAGTCACTCTTACCCTGAAATATGCTGCATTTTGGAAACTGCAGTTGGAGTGACTGTGGAATTCTTGCTTTCCTCCTTCTCTTACCCCCTCCCTTCCCTTTATGTTACTGTGCTTTCAGAAAGTCAAAAACTACTGCCTGGCCAACCGCTGTAGCCTCAGGAGGAAGGGTGACAGCAACACCAGACCACCATCACTTTACCTGACACTCGCAGCCACAAGCTCAGATCCTGGCATTGTCTGTACCTTAGAGTAATATAGAGTCAGGATCGGCACATGGTGAGTCACCAGGCACAAGTAGGCTGTAGCCAGGGGGGGATATGTCAGCTGGTGTGTGAACTCACTGGAGAGCAAAGTTGCAGACAAATACTGGTGTGGGGGATTCAGATGAGAGTGTTGAGATGGAATACACAAAAATAATGATGAGCATGCACACCGAGATGCAGACTTGTCAATCAGATCCAGTCACTGACTAGGAGCATGGAGGAGTCTGACTCCAACATGCTACAAGGCATCACACAGAGCATGGAGCCAAGCCTCTCCATCACTGAAGCAGTGAGAAGCTCTGTGGCAGCACTGCCAGACCAGCCCAAGATGAAATGTCTGGCGCCTGTTGTCTCAGCTTTCGATGCAGCACAGGTGGCGGTCTCCTGGTCTCTCACTGCTGCAGTGGAAGCTTTGACAGAGGTCACGAGGTCCCTGGCTGCTAGCAAGGAGGCCATCCAGGCACAGACCGCTGGCTTACTGGCATAGATTGCTGCCATTCAGTCTCAGAACACTGCCATCATGATTGTGGTTGTCAGTGCTCTGCAGGCTTTCACATGCTCCAGCAGATTAAGAAGATTGCTGAGGTGACAGCCTGTAGGAATGGAAGTGGCTCCATGGAGCATTTAACTTACTGTCCTCTTTCAGAGTTGACAGTATTCATGCACCCACCATTCCGCCAGTGCTCTTTCTCTCAATCAGCCAACCCAGACAGCTACCACTGAAGCCAAGCTGGTGCAGTCCAAAGCCAGGCCCTCAAGGCCCAGATATGTTCCAGGGAGCCCTGCAATGCCATTCTGCAGTCTCCTCAACTGAAAGTCAGCAGTCTTCCATCAGCCATGCTACCATCATTGGGATAGCACTGTAATGGAGCACTAGGCCAGGCAACAAGCCCCTAAGGAGATGCATAAGAGTGGTAGCCTAGGGTGTTCATGGTGGGGTATTCAGTGATGTTAATGCCATTAAATGTCAAGGTGAGATGGTTAGATTCTCTCTTGTTGCAGAAGGTCATTGCCTGGCACTTGTGTGGTGCAAATGTCACTTGCCATCTATTAGTCCAGGTCTTGTTGTACCAGTATCTAAGGAGTTGCAAATGGTACTAAACACTGCAATCATCAGTAAACAGCCCCGCTTCTGACCTTACAATGGAGGGAGCTAATGAAGCTGCTGAAGATGATTGGACCTTGGACATAGCATTCAGGAACTCCTGCAGCAATGCCCTGGGGCTGATATGATTGGTTTCCAACAACTACAACTAGCTTCTTTTTGCTAGGTATGGCTATAACCAGTGGAGAGCTTTCCCCCGGATTCCCATTGACTTCAGTTCTACTTGAGCTGCAATGGAAGCTGAGACATCGGTCATCAGATGCTGCATTCAGGTTGGGTCTACATAGTGCTGATGGAGTTAGCCACCACTTTGATGTTGGAAGCGTGGGCTCTGATATGTAAAGTCTTGTGTACAGTTGGTGCTAGACTCCTCTATACTGCTTCATATTGCAGATAGGCTTTCTGGCAGGCTTGCCAATGCAATTCATTGGGATCCCCATCAGCCATCTTCTGTTGCCTGCCCATTAAAGTGCTTTTCTCTGCAGAACTCATGTGTGACATCATCCTCTGGCAAGCTTGCACATGCACAATGCTTGTCTCCAGTTTCTCACCACCTGCATATCCTGCCTCTAAACGATCCTCTAATTTGCATGGCTTTTTTTATTCATTCAAAGGATGTGGGCATCACTGGCTAGGCCAGCATTTATTGTCAATCCCTAATTGCCATTGAAAAGGTGGCAGTGAGCTGCCTTCTTGGCAGCTGCAGTCCATGTGGCGTAGGTACACCCACAGTGCTGTTAGGGAGGGAGTTCTAGCATTTTCACCCAGCGACAGTGAAGGAACAGCGATATATTTCCAAGTCCGGATGGTGAGTGTCTTGGAGGGAAACTTCCAGGTCATGGTGTTCCCATGTCTCTGCTGCCCTTGTCCTTCTAGATGGTAGTGGTAGTGGGATTGGCAGGTGTTGTCTAAGGAGGCTTGGTGATTTTATGCAGTGCATCTTGTAGATGATAAACGTTGCTGCTACTGTGTGTCGGTGGTGGAGGGAGTGGATGCTTCTGGATGGGGTGGCAATCAAGCAGGCTGCCTTGTCCTGGATGGCGTCAAGCTTCTTGAGTATTGTGGGAGCTGCACTCATCCCGGCAAGTGGAGAATATTCCATCACACTCATGACTTGTGCCTTGTAGATGGTGGACAGGCTTTGGGGAGTCAGCAGGTGAGTTACTTGATACAGGATTCCTAGGCATAGTATTTATATGGCTAGTCCAGTTCAGTTTCTGGTCAATGGTAACCCCCAGGATGTTGATAGTGGGGGATTCAGTCTCGGTAATGCCATTGAATGTCAAGGGGCAATGGTTAGATTCTTTCTTATTGGAGGTGGTCATTGCCTGGCACTTGTGTGGCAAAAATGTTACTTGCCACTTGTCAGCCCAAGCCTGGATATTGTCCAGGTCTTGCTGCATTAGGACATGGACTGCTTCAGCATTTGAGGAGTTACGAATGGTGCTGAACATTGTGCAATCATCAGCGAACATCCCCAACTCTGACCTTATGATGGAAAGATGGTCATTGATAAAGCAGCTGAAGATGGTTGGGCGTAGGATACTACCCTAAGGAACTCCAGCAGTGATGGTGTGGTGTCAGTAAATGTGCTAGTGGCTGCAATTGTGAGATAGAGTGACAGTGTTTCCTCATCATCAGTGTCTTCTTGCTCTTCCACCACTCCCTGAACAGGTTAGCTATCTGAAGGAGAAAGGCACAAGGGTAGGATTGTGGTAGAGGTGATGCTTACATAATCTGTAGCTTCTAAATCAGAAGAGATTGTGGGATGAAGGAGAAGGGGAATGTGAAAAAAGAGGATTAGGTATCAGGATACCACCATCTTCCAATGTTTCAGTTTCACTGCTGGTCATGGACTCAGGAATGGCCACTCCAATGATAATCAGCATCCTCTCTTCTATGGGGGTAAGGACATGCAGTTCTGCCTATTCCCTGACTGTTAGCACTGGCCGCACACCACCTTGTCCTGCAAATGTGTCAATGAGTGTGGTACAATGTGTGATGTGCCTGTTATGGTTGAACAGCTATGCAAACTGCGAGCTGTGGGTATGAGGCTTGGAGCTGTGCTAAGTGTGTGAGGGTGAAGTGAAGCTATGAATGTAAAGTATGAATCCTGATTGATAGGGAAAAATTTTCCCCCTGTTGTGGGGGGAAGTGCGGGAGTGGGCGCGGGCGCTGCCATTTTATATGGGAGGGCCAATTAAGGCCTGCCCAGCGTGACATCCACTTGGAAGCGCTATGCGCTCCCTGTGCGGGTGGTGGGGGACTCCCTCAGCCGAAAGTGCGCACTTTTGCGCATGCACGCGAAAGAGCACACAGATCTCCCCGAGGCTAAATGCTGCCTCAGAGAGATCAGCTCGGAATTAAAATTTTTAATACGAATGATAAAAAAATTTCCCTGACATGTCCCCTCATATGACACTGTCACATGAGTTGGGACGTGTCCATAACTTTTACTGAAAGATTGGATAAAAATTTAAATACCCTCATGAAACCTCATTCCGCCTGTGGTTGAGGTTTCATGCTTTTTTCGAAGCCTGCCAGGGTTTCTGGCCTGCCCACCCACCTTAAGGTTGGATGGGTAGGTCCATTAATGACCTTAATTAGTTTTTCAATGGCCTCAATAGGCCGTTGACAGGTTGGCGGGTGCACAGCTGACTCGGCTGCGCCTCCACCGACCTGAAAATGGAAATGACGCAGGGTGGCAACGGGAGTTCTGCCCGACATCATTCCTCGTCATTTTACGCGGCAATGAGTGGGCCCCGCCCCCCCGCTCGCTGACCAGAAGATCCTGCCCATAGAGATTGTTGGTAGGTGAGTAATGGGGGTGTGAAGCATTGCGCAGTGTCTGAGGATAGTGGTGCAGTTGGTAGGATTCGATATTTGAAGATGTTTTCATTGACCTTGACCACTTGTGTGAGGTCATTGAATTTATTGTGCCACTGCATCCAAGTTCTCAGGACTAGACTCCAGGCGTTGACCGCTATGGCTATCTGGTCCCACTGCCTTCTGAGAGTTTGTCTGGAGAGCCTTCAGGTCCACTGTGGATACAGCACATCTCTTCTCTACTGCACCTCCTTGATGAAGGTCTCCAGTGTAGCATCGGAAAATCTTGGATCTTATTCTCTCCCATGTTGTGTCATTCTTATATCTTTTTCCATATCAGAATGAGTTCCACAACAACTTTCATCACCTGCTGCAGCTACAATGCTCCACTTTAAGAGGTGCAGCCTGACTTTAAGTAGTGGAGGCTAGCTTTATGTGGTGCTAGCCTCTCACGACCTTGGGTTCCCCTGCTGGGGCGTGCAGCCACTCAACAACATGGTTAGAGCTGGCTGCATGCTGCAATCACATTAATTAGCAGGCAGCCTGACGTTAACATGTTGCTTGAATCGAAAGCAATAGGATCAGGTTAATCTCGCATCACAAACTTTGAGCCCACTTTACGGGGCTATTGAGTTTAGCCCCCCTATATTGGCTTTTCTCTTATAAAATATTCTCTTTGTTCATTGACTTGAACACTTTGTTGTTCCCTATTATCTGTGTGTTGAAGCAATCAGAGCTTCTGTAAGCTGATGAAAGACATGATTTCATCTTCTATAAGGACAGAATCAATTTGGTTAGAGCTAAGGAACAAACATGGTGCAATTACATTGCTTGGTGTAGTCTATAGGCCACCAACTAGTGGGAAGGATGTCAAGGAACAAATCTGCAGGGAAATTACAGAGAGATGAAACATTATAGAGTTGTTGTAATGGGGGACTTCAATTACCCAAATTTCGGCTGGGATAATGGTAGTATAAAGGGTAGTGAGGGGCAAGAGTTCCTAGAGTGTGTTAAGGAAAATTTTCTACAGCAGTATGTGTCCAGTCTAACAAGAAAAGAGGCACTGCTAGATCTGGCTCTTGGAAATGAGGTGGGCCAAGTAGATCAAGTCTCAATGGGGGAACATTTAGGAGACAGCGATCAGTGTATGATAAGGTTTAGGATGATGATGGAAAAGAACCATGTGCAATCCAGAGTAAGAATAATTAACTGGGAGAGAGTCAACTTCAATGGGGCAAGAACGGAGCTGGGATGGATAGACTAGTACCAAAGGCTGGTGGGTAAAGCTGTAGCTGAACATTGGTCTACCTTCAAAGGAGAAGTGGTTCGAGCACAGTCAATTCCCTCAAAAGGGAAAGGCAGGGCAAATAAATCCAGAGCTCCCTGGATGAAAAAGGAGATAGAAATTAAGGTAAAGGAGAAAAGTATGCTTATATCAGGTGTCAGGTAGAAAATACAGTTGAGAACCAAGCTGAATACAGAAGTTTCAGAGGAGAGGTGAAGAAAGTAATAAGAGAATCGAAAAAAGATTATGAGAAAAGACTGGCAGCCAACATAGAGGGGAATCCCAAAGTCTTCAATCGGCACACAAATAGTAAAAGGGTGGTAAAAGGAGTAGGGCTGATTAGGGACCTAAAAGGGGGTTTGCACATGGAGGCAGGGGGCATGGCTGAGGTGCTAAATGAATACTTTGCATCTGTCCTTACCAAGGAAGCAGATGCTACCAAGGCCATGGTGACAGAGGAGGAAGCTCTGTCACTAAACAGGTTCAATATTGATAAGGAAGAGGTATTGGATAAACTGTCAGTACTTAAAGCTGACAAAGCATCAGGACCGGGTGAGATGCAACCTAGGATATTAAAGGAAGTGAGAGTGGAATTGCAGGGGCACGGACCATAAACTTTCAGTCTTCCCTAGATTCAGGGGAGATGCCGGAGGACTGGAGAATTGCAAACATTGTACCCTTGTTCAGAAACGGTTGTAAGGATAAGCCTAATGATTACAGACTAGCCAGTTTAACTTTGGTGGTGGGGAAGCTTCTAGGAACGATTATTCAAGATAGAATTAATAGTCACATGGAAAACTTTGGGCTGATTAGAAGAGCCAGCATGGATTTCTTAAGGGAAAATTGTGTTTAACTAACTTGCTGGAGTGTTTTTGAAGAGGTAACAAAGAGCATTGATGAGGGTAATGCTGTTGATGTGGTGTACATGGACTTCCAAAATACATTCAATACAGTGCCACACAACAGACTTGTGAGAAAAGTTATAGCTCATGGAGTAAATGGGTCAGTAGCAACATGGATACAAGATTGGCTGAGTAATAGGAAATAGTGAGTAATGGTCAATGGATATTTTTCAGGCTGGAGGAAGGTTAGTAGTGGCATTCCCAGGGGTCGATATTGGAACCCTTGCTTTTCCTGATATATATTAATGATCTAGACCTTGGTGTGTAGGACACAATTTCTAAGTTTGCGGATGATACAAGACTTGGAAGCATTGTAAACTGTGAGGAGAACATCAGAAGACATAGACAAGTTGGTGGAGCAGGCAGATAGATGGCAGATGAAGTTCAATGCAGAGAAATGTGAGGTGATTCATTTTGGTAGGAAGAACATGGAGAGACATTATAAATTAAGGGGTACAACTCTAAAGGGTGTGCAGGAGCAGAGGGACCTGGGAGTATATGTGCATAAGGCATTAAACATGGCAAGACAGGTGGAGAGAGCAGTTAATAAAGCATATAGTATCCTGGGCTTTATTAATAGGGGCATAGAGTACAAGAGCAGGGAGGTTATGCTGGACTTGTAAAGGACACTGGTTGGACCTCAGCTGGAGTGTTGTGTACAGTTCTGGGTGCCACACTTTAGAAAGGACATGAACACATTGGAGAGAGTGGAGAAGAGGTTTACAAAAATGGTTCCAAGGATGAGAAACTTCAGTTTTGAAGATAGGTTGGGTCTGTTCTCCTTGGAGAGGACAAGGCTAAGAGGAGATTTGATAGAGGTGTTCAAAATCATGAGGGGGCTGGACAGAGTAGGAGGGGAAACTGTTCCTGCTCATAACAGGATCGAGAACAAGAGGGCACAGATTTAAAGTGATTTGCAAAAGAAGCAAATGCGAGGTGAGAAAAAAGTTCTTCACACAGTGAGTGGTTCGGTCTGGAATGCACTGCCTCGAAGTATGGTGGAGGCAGGTTCAATCTAAACATTCAAGAGGGCATCAGATGATTATTTAAACAGAAACAATATGCAGGATTATGGGGAAAAGGCAGGAGAATGGCACTGAGTCATAATGCTCATTTGGGGAGCTGGTACAGACGCGATGGGCCGAATGGCCTCCTTCTGCACTGTAACAATTCTGTGATTCTGTAATATTGTTAAATTGTCTTTTATTTCTTTGTTTACACCGGAAAATGATTGCAATTTGCCTATAGAGTTGATGCTGTATTCACCTAATATTCAGTGTCTGAGCCCATGATTTCTTGTTAAAGATCCACAAGGGACCGTTTATCTAATAAAATGGCATGTTGGGAAAAATAGTACAATGAAGTCAACATATAATTTGTGAAAGCTATTTGCTTCACTTTTTTTTCAAAAATTACAAACAATGGATTCTATTTTTGTCAGATGTATCAGTTGCATTAGTCTCTTTTCTTTAAAATGCAGATGTGTACATGAATAATGTAGAATCAGCATGCACTAAATCTGATCTTTTCATTACTGTGTTGTTGAAAACCTATAGATTTAGCTGAAAGTTCTGCACTCAATTCACTTCAACTTATTTTTAAGCGTGCCTTGTTTCTATATTGGTGGTAGTAGTTTGAATTGGCATCTAGATGTGAAGCATCATTCTCCTACAGTAGAAGATTAATTATTTATTGGAATACAGTGGCCCTGCAGATCAAAACCATAATAAATCTGATGCATGTTCTGAGCTGACTTACAAGCCAAAGAGTGTTGAAAATGATATAAACATAGAACAGTGATATTATTCAAGGGGACTCCTAAATTAACAGGCTAACAGGGTCTGGTCAGGTTACATAAAGCTCTAAAGTTCCTATTTCTCAAACTTACCTCTCTTTCAACTGCTTGCTTGTATTCATTTTATATTTGTGTTAATTTTGACCTCATGTTAATTTTGTACATTGTAACTTGAATCCGACTTTGAATCAGTGTTTTTCTTTTTCATTCACAGGATGTTGGCATCACTGGCAAATCCAGCCTTTATTGCCTATCCCTATGAGAAGCTTGTGGTGAGCCACCTTCTTGAACCACTGCAGTCTGTGTGGTGAAAGAACTCACACAATGTTGTTTGGTGGGGAGCTCCACCAATATCATATGTGACTTGGAGGGGAACTTGCAGGTGGTGGTGAACCCATGTACCTGCTATCCTGGCCCTTTTAGGTGTTAGAGGTTCCTGTTTTGGGAGGTGCCTTTGTAGAAGGCTTGGTGCATTACTGCAATGTGTTACAATGATAAAGTTTATATGATTGTTATGTTTTGGGACTGTGTCTTTAATTTAAGGTGAAATGGAGGGGTCATGTGACCTGTTCTGAAGCCTACCTGACAGCAAGCCTGGGTGGTTTGATCATTAGAGATTAAAGGGAACCCAGATTGTTTTACTGGGAAGAAGGTGCGAGGTGTTTTATGCTTGGAGACAATGGCATCAGCCTGTGTGCTAACAGTGGATGGACTGTGAGTCTCCAAAGTCCAGGAAGGTGTTGAGAATGTCAGGTTGTAAACAGCTGTGCTTTAAACTGTCCATCTACTTTCAAGATAAAAGAGGATTGGGATCTCAAGGATTGCTAATCAACATTTCTACCTGGATACAAGGTCCACACGATTCACATTGCTATGGACATGTGCTTTGAGAGGGAAAGGCGTGTCCAACCTTTTTGCATGCGGGGATGGGGGGTGGCACATTTCAATTTTTTTCTCACTCAAGGGTCCAATGAGCAAAGTTCAGAAAGATAAGGTTTGGCACAACATTAGACATGAATTTTTTTAAAAAGCTGACATATGAAAAGAAACAACTTGCTGAGCAAAAAAAGTCAAAACAATAAATTGATCATTTTAAAAAATGAGTAATAAATAAAGGTGACCATTAGAGTGTGAACGGGTGAGAGTCTGTTTGTCATGTGCCCACCCTCCCCCACCATGAT
The DNA here is from genome assembly GCF_964194155.1 of Cetorhinus maximus. Taxonomy (NCBI): domain Eukaryota; kingdom Metazoa; phylum Chordata; class Chondrichthyes; order Lamniformes; family Cetorhinidae; genus Cetorhinus; species Cetorhinus maximus. The sequence goes on along the minus strand of NC_135884.1, from coordinate 137,481,477 downwards.
GGCAATGTGAATCACGTGGACCCTGTGAAAGTGGGTGAGAATGCATGATGGTGTTTGTGGGTTAGGGTGAATGAGAACTGAGACAGGGAGTGAGCCAGACATACAGTCTCCCCTCCATCTCACCCCTCACACACACACACACAACCACACCCGTCACACTCACCCCCTCACACCTCTCGTATACACACACATGCAAATCACACACTCACACACATACACACACACACGCCTCTCACACACACTTATAATCTTTATAAGAAAGGTAATTCCTGTATTTATGTGTAATAACAGTAAACATTAGGCCAGTCAGGTATCTGGATTGGATATTTACAAAAAGGTAATGTCAGTAATCCATATGGTTGGGTGTTCAATGCTCCAATTTTGCAAAGACAAATTGGATTACGCTGTAACAGGACCTTAGTTGAAAATCCACCTATTGTATGGTTCTGGGACATTGTGTGTCTGTGTAAACCACTTTCCCTCCCTCACCCACCCACCCTTCTACCCCACCTGCACCCTCACCCACTCACTCACTCACCCAACTTGCCCACACTCACCCTCACTCTCCCACCTAACCTCACTCACTAAATCGGTGCAGGAGTGGGTTCAATGAGAGCGGAAGAGAGACCTGGAGCGAGGCCTGAGGCCTAGCAGTGCCCAAACACACTCTGAGGGCCTTGGGAAAGCAGTGGAAGCCGGGAGGAAATGTGGCACAAGCTGGGGGAAGTGGGGCAAGGACCGGGGAAAGCAACAAAAGTAGGGAAAAGTGGGGAGAGCCAAAGGAAGCAGGGAGAGAGCTGGGGGATGGGGGTGGTGGTGGGGGGGGGGAAGCAGGGATGGAGCTCAGGGGAAAGTGGAGAGAAAGCAGGAAGAGAGCCGGGGAAAGTGGGGTGAGAGCAGGGGAAAGCGGATAGAGAGCTGTGGGGAAAGTGGGGAGAGAGCTGGGGGGGGAAAGTGGGGAAAGTGCTAGGGGAAAGTGAGGAGAGAGCTCCAGTTGATGAGGGGAGAAAACAGGGTAAAAGTGGGGAGAGAGCCGGGCCCCATTGTCACTCTCTCTCTATCTCCACGTATTAGCAGCTGCTGGTGTTTGCTGCGCTTCCAATCACAGCCTGTTTCTCTCCCATGTTTGCTGCTGATCGGCTCACTAGTGAGAGGAACAGGCAGTGATTGGTGGAACAGCCTCTTTCAGAAATCTTCAATTTCACTAACTGGTTTTACCAGACAGCTTGGCCCTGATTGGTCAAGGCATTACCCTGAGGAATGAGTCAGCGAATGGCTGCCACTTATTTTGTTTAGCGGAAACAGGCGCAATGTGTGTACATGTTCTTTCTGAGAAGAACAGGGCCCTGTATATTAATATATGTAGCTTCCAGTGCACGCAAATGCGCCACACCACAAGCTCAACTGACAATCTTAAATTGGTTGTCAGGGTAACTCTTAGCACACTGAGAATTATTTAGCAAATGTTGTCCGATCACAGAATCACATCTAATGTTGGACACTGTGTTTTGAGTCTTGCAAGCATGGGCTGGTTGGGTACAGTCTGTACCTTGCCTGTTGCGAACAGCAACTGGGACATGTTTGATATGATCCGCCAGTCTTTGACCAATCAGGGTCAAGCTGCCTGGTTTAAATTTCAAACAATACTTGGCAGTTAACTGTCAGTCATCATCATTGATGCATTCTCCATGGCAATACCTATACTAGTCAGCATCTACTTGCCAACCAATCAGCACTCTCTTCACATAAGGTATAAATTGTTGTTTTCCCCTTATACTGGTGCTCTTGCAAAGTGTCCTGATGAGTGCAAGACGAAAAGCTTCGACATGTCTCTTTTTTCCAGCAATTAGCCAATCGTGCTTGTTACAATGAGCATCTTAAAATGTGAAATCTTGTGTCATCTGTTCAGCAATTGGTCTCTACGGGGATCATAACAAATTCATCTTGTAGATGGTAATTGGAAATGACTGTGCATCAGAGGTTCTGTGACACCAGGAACCAGAAAAAGCATTTGGTAATGTCATTGAAATCCAGGTCAGATAGAAGAAGTTGTTGAAATAAAAACCTGTGTGTTTGCCAAAGTAACTTCTTGAATATGTGTCCAATTCTTTCTGCTATTTGAAAATTCATTCAGGAAGAAAGACATCACTGAAAGTACAATTATGGATGCCCGGTTGGACTAATTAACACACTTTCATAGTAACATAAGTATGTCAATTTCAGAAGTCATGAGCGATCTCTCTTTGGTTTAAAAATGTGGTCTGGATAAAGATTGCAAATTTAGCAAGATTTTGACTCCCAAGAGCTAAACTAGGTTATTTACATAATTTGCTTATAAAAAGACATCACCTTTAGTGGATACCTGTGTCTCAATCTGTTTCTAGAAACACGGCATAGTTTTTGTCAGCTAAGGTTGAAAAGGGGAAATAAAATAAGTCAAATTAGGCAAAGAAAATAGAAAGTCAAAGGGGCACAGTGTAGCCTTATTCGAAGGACAACATGGGTTCAAATTCCACCACGGCCGTTCATGGAATTTAAATTCAATTTATAAAAAATCTGGAATGTAAAGATAGTTTCAGTAACGGTGACAATGAAACTATCATCGATTGTTGTAAAAACCCGTCTGGTTCACTGATGTCCTTTAGGGAAAGAAATCTGCCATCCTTACCTGCTCTGGCCTACATGTGATTCCAGACCCACAGCAATGTTGCTGACTCTTAACTGCCCTCTAAAATAGCCCAGCAAGCCACTCAGTTCAAGGGCAATTAGGGATGGGCAACAAATGCTGGCCTTAGCAGCAATGCCCATATCCCATGAAAGAATTTTTTTTTAAAAACAAGCAACTACAATAGATGCAGTTTCAATTGGTAACCCCATTTGTCCTGAAATTAAATACTCCTCACTTTTTATTTGGGTTATGACAAGGCTCAGAATTTCTCCTCAAATCAAATCACATTAGTTTTCCATTTCCCACCAAATGTTATGCTAATATTTTCAGGCCCAGACTTCAATTTTCATTCTATAATATACGGACCAGTGAAGTAAAATAAATGTTGGTAATCTGAAACCAAAGGAAATATGTTGGAATTGCATAGCAGGGCTGTAAGTATCAGAACAGAGAAAAGACAGTATATTATTTCAGGTGCAAATGATTTATCAGAAGTCTGACATCAAAAATTCTGATGACAAGCATACACCTATGACTATAGCCTTGCTATTTCTCCTCACAGATACCAGTGGCTTCCTATGGAGTTTCAGCATTTTCTGTTTGTAACAGACTTTTTTGGTCAAGCATTGAAAGGAAATTCAGGTAAACTGAGTCAAGAATTGTGCAACCTACCCCAGTACCCTGCCATGTTGTGCATTTGCCCCTTGTACTGAAGGTTCACATCAACATCCTGGGGCTACCATTGACCAGAAATTTAACAGGACCAGCCATGTAAAGACTGTGGCTACATGAGTAGGTCAGAGGCTGAGAATTCTGCAGCGAGTAATTCACCACCTGACTCCTTAAAGCCTGGCCATCATCTTCAAGTCACAAGTCAGGAGTGTAATGGAATAGTCTCCACTTGCCTGGATCAGTGCAGCTCCAACGACACTCAAGAAGCTTGAAACCATCCAGGACAAAGCAGCCCACTTGATAACCACCCCATTCACCACCTTAAACATCCACTCTTCACCACCAATCCAGTGTGTATCACATAGAAGATGCACAGCATCAAGGCTCCTTCATCAGTATCTCCCATACCTGCAAACTCTACCACCTAGAAGAACAAGGGCAACAAAAGCATGGGAAACCACCACCTGCAAGATCCCCCTTCCCTCCCCCACACAAGTCACACACCAGTGTGTTGTTGCTGCTCCTTCATTATTGCAGGGTCAAAATACTGGAACCTGCTCCTTAACAGCACCGTGGGTGTACCTACACCACACGGACTGCAGTGGTTCAAGAAAGCAGCTCATCACCACTTTCTCAAGGGCAATTAGGGATTGGCAGCAAATACTAGCCTAGCCAGTGACACTCATATAGCGTAAACAAACTAAAAAATATGAAAACCTACAGCTTTGTCTTTCTATTCGCTATATATCAATAGTGTGGAACTCAATGGTCAGGACCAGTTTTCTCACCATAACCTTCAAGTTTTGCCTATTTCTACCTATGAAGAGTAGCCATATTGCATCTAACAACCAAGGATCCAGGAAGTGCCTGGGTATTGAGAAAGAGTGCATTGAGCCTGTAAAACCACCAGGGGAAGGATTTTGCCTTGTCATAAAGGATGTCATAAAAGATGTCCCCTCATGTGGCCCTGTCACATGAACAGGGACATGTTTTTAATTCAAGTGTAAAGTTTTTATTTTTATTTGCGTTAGGAAACCTCATCCGGCCTGTGAGGTTCACCTTACAGTTGGCAACTGCTATGCTCTGCTCACGAGCGCCTTTACACAGAGTCAGTTTTAAATTATTCCAGTGAGTTGAGCACCTTTTGAGTGTAAGAGCTGTTACAGTAACAGGCAAGAAGCTTCATAGAAACATAGGGCAGAATTTTCCCGTCGGCAATTTTGGGGCGAGGCCCGCTCGCTGATGGGAAAATGACGCGGGAGGACGTCAGGAGGAACCCCCGACGTCATCCCAGTCCATTTAAATATTGATAAAAGCAAAAAACTGCGGTTGCTGGAAATCCAAAACAAAAACAAAAATATCTGGAAAAACTCAGCAGGTCTGGCAGCATCTGTGGAGAGGAACACAGTTAACGTTTTGAGTCCGTATGACTCTTCAACAGACTCTCCTCCATCCCCATCCCCTTTCCGATCCCCCTTTTTTACAATAATTTATATAGATTTTTCTTTTCCCACCTATTTCCATTATTTTTAAATCTATTTCCATCCATTGTTTTATCTCTATCTTTTAGCCTATTTCGATCGCTTCCCCCCACCCCACCCCCACTAGGGCTATCTGTACCTTGATTGTCCTGATTTCCACCCTTAATGTCACCTATTATCACATTCTTTAGATAATATCACCACCTTCAACACCTCTTTGTCCTTTTGTCTATGACATCTTTTGGGTATCTCCACCTATCACTGGCCCTCTATCCAGCTCTACCTGTCCCACCCCGCCTTAAACCAGCTGAAATTTCACCTCTCTTCTATTTTTCCTTAGTTCTGTTGAAGAGTCATACGGACTCGAAACTTTAACTGTGTTCCTCTCCACAGATGCTGCCAGACCTGCTGAGTTTTTCCAGGTATTTTTGTTTTCATTTAAATATTGAGGAAGGTGGGCGGACAGCGAAATCAGCTGTCTGCCCGCCAACCTGTCAATAGCCAATTAAGGCCATTGACAGGATAATTAAGCTTGTTAAATGCCCTGCCCATCCAACCTTATGGTTGGCAGGCAGGCCAGGAGCCCCAGCAGGCTTCTGATAATACATGAAACCTCATCCACTGGCAGGATGAGGGTTCATGTCCATTTTTAAAAACTTCAATAAAGTTTATGTGCTTCTTATTACCATGTCCCATCTCGTGTGACATTGTCACATGAGGGGGACATGTTAATAATTTTAATATTTTTCTATTTTTAGAGATTTTTATACTGTCAGTCATTTCCCTGAGACAGCACTTAGTCTCAGGGAGCAGTGCGCACTTTGACGGATGGGGAATCCCTCCCTCCCACACAGAAAGTGCATAGCACTTCCTGTCGGGCAGACCACTAAGGCCCCCCAACTCAAAATGGCAGCGGGCCCCGTTTTGGGCAGAGTTCGGCTGCCCGCCCACCGCTGAGCCGGTGGGGCCCACCCACCCATCAAGGTAAAAATTCTGGCCTTGGACAATAGGAGCAGGAGTAGGCCATTCGGCCCTTCGAGCCTGCTCCGCATTCATCATGATCATGGCTGATCATCCAACTCAATAGCCTGCTCCCACTTTCTCCCCATACCCTTTGATCCCTTTTGCCCCAAGAGCTATATCTAACTCCTTCTTGAAAACATACAACGTTTTGGCCTCAACTACTTTCTGTGGTAGCGAATTCCACAGGCTCACCACTCTCTGGGTGAAGAAATTTCTCCTCATCTCAGTCCTAAATGGTTTACCCCGTATCCTCAGACTGTGACCCCTGGTTCTGGACTCCCCCACCATCGGGAACATCCTTCCTGTATCTACCCTGTCTAGTCCTGTTAGAATTTTATAGGTTTCTATGAGATCCCCCTCTCGTTCTTCTGAACTCCAGCGAATGTAATCCTAACCAGCTCAATCTCTCCTCATATGTCAGTCCCACCATCCCAGGAATCAGTCTGGTAAACCTTCGCTGCACTCCCTCTATAGCATGACCATCCTTCCTCAGATAAGGAGAACAAAACTGCACACAATATTCCAGGTGTGGTCTCACCAAGGCCCTGTACATTTGCAGCAAGACATCCCTGCTCCTGTACTCGAATCCTCTCGCCATGAAGGCTAACATACCATTTGCCTTCTTTACCGCCTGCTGCACCTGCATGCTTACCTTCTGCGACTGGTGTACGAGGACACCCAGGTCTCATTGCACATTCCCCTCTCTCAATTTATAGCCATTCAGAGAATAATCTACCTTCCTGTTTTTGCTACCAAAGTTGATAACCTCAGCTTTATTGACATTATGCTGCATCTGCTGTGCATTTGCCCACTCACTCAGCTTGTCCAAATCACACTGAAGCATCTCTGCATCCTCCTCACAGCTCACCCTCCCACCCAGCTTTGTGTCATCTGCAAACTTGGAGATATTACATTTAGTTCCCGCATCTAAATCATTAATATATATTGTGAATAGCTGGGGTCCCAGCACCGATCCCTGCGGTACCCCACTAGTCACTGCCTGCCATACAGAAAAAGACCCATTTACTCCTACTCTTTGTTTCCTGTCTGCCAACCAGTTTTCTATCCATCTCAATACACTACCCCCAATCCCATGCGCTTTAAATTTACACGCTAATTTCTTACATGGGACTTTGTCGAAAGTCTTACGAAAGTCCAAATAAACCAATCCACTGGCTTCCCCTCATCAACTCTACGAGTTACATCCTCAAAAAATTCCAGTAGATTTGTCAAGCATGATTTCCCTTTTGTAAATCCATGCTGACTCTGTGCAATTCTGCCACTGTTTTCCAAGAGCTCAGCTATTTAATCTTTTATAATGGACTCTATAATTTTCTCCACTACCGATGTCAGGCTGACTGGTCCATAATTCCCTGTTTTCTCTCTACCTCCCTTTTTAAATTGTGGGGTTACATTAACTACCCTCCAATCTGTAGGAACTGTTCCAGAGCTGATAGAATCTCGGAAGATGACCACCAATGCATCCACTATTTCTAGGGCCACTTCCGCAAGTACTCTGGGATATAGATTATCAAGCCCTGGGGATTTATCAGCCTTCAATCCCATCAATTTCCCCAACACCATTTCCCTACTAATACTGATTTCTTTCAGTTCCTCCCTCTCACTAAACCCTGTGTTCCCCAACATTTCTGGTATGTTATTTGTGTCCGCCTTTGTGAAGGCAGAACCCCAAAGTATGTATTTAGTTGGTCAGCCATTTCTTTGTTCCCCATTATAAATTCCCCTGTTTATGACTGTAAGGGACCTATATTTCTCTTCACCAATCTTTTTCTCTTCACATACCTATGGAAACTTTTACAGTCAGTTTTTATGTTCCCCACATGCTTATTCTCGTACACTATTTTCCCCTCCTTAATCAATCCCTTGGTCCTCCTTTGCTGAATTCTAAACTGATCCCAATCCTCAAGTCTGTTGTTTTTTCTGGCCAATTTGTATGCCCCTTCCTTGGATCTAATACTATCTCTAATTTCCCTTGTAAGCCATGGTTTGGCCACCTTTCCTGGTTTTACTTTTACACCAGACAGGAATAAACAACTGTTGCAGTTCACCCATTCACTCTTTGAATGTTTGCTATTGCCTATCCATCATCATCCCTTTAAGTAATTTCCCAATCCATCATAGCCAACTCACTCTCATACCATCGTAGTTTCCTTTATTAAGATTCAGGACCCAAGTCTCAGAATCAACTACGTCACTCTCCATCTTCATGAAGAATTCTATCATATTATGGTCGCTCATCCCCAAGGGGCCTCGCACAACTAGATTGCCAATTCTTCCTTTCTCATTACACAATACCCAGTCTAGGATGGCCTGTTCTCTCATTAGTTCCTCAACTTATTGGTCCAGAAAACCATCCTGTATACACTCCAGGAATTCCTCCTCTACGGTATTGTTACTAATTTGATTTGCCCAATATATATGCAGATTAAAGTCACCCATAATTACAGATGTTCTGTTATTGCATGCGTCTCTAATTTCCTGTTTAATGCCATTCCCAACATCACCACTACAGTTTGGGGGTCTATATACAACCCCCACTAACGTTTTTTGCCCTTTAGTGTTTCTCAGCTCTACCCATACAGATTCCACATCGTCGGAACTAATATCTTTCCTCACTGTTGTGTTAATTTCCTCTTTAACCAGCAATGCAACTCCACCGCCTTTTCCTTTTTGTCTGTCCTTCCTAAATACTGAATACCCCTGGATGTTCAGTTCCCATCCCTGGTCACCCTGCAGCCATGTCTCCGAAATCCCAACTATATCATATCTGTTTACATCTATTTGCGCAGTTAATTCATCCACTTTATTGCGAATGCTCCTCGCGTTAAGGCACAAAGCCTTAAGGCTTGTCTTTTTAACATTACTTGTCCCATTCCCACTATTTTTCACTGAGGCCCTGTTTGATTCTTGCCCTTGATTTCTCTGCCTATCACTTTTCTTATTCCCCTTTCTGTCTTTTGTTCTTGTCCGTGATTCCCCCTCCTCTGATTCTTTGCATAGGTACCCACCCCCCTGCCATTTTAGGTTAAACCCTCCCCAATCACTCTAGCAAATATTCCCCCTAGGACATCAGTCCCGGTCCTGCCCAGGTGTAACCTGTCCAGTTTGTACTGGTCCAACCTCCCCCAGAACCGGTCCCAATGTCCCAGGAATCTGAAACCCTCTCCCTCACACCATCGTATTTATCTGATATATCCTGCTATTTCTACTCTGACTAGCATGTGGCACTGGTAGTGATCCTGAGATCACTACCTTTGATGTCCTACTTTTCAACTTACTTCCTAACTCCCTATATTCTGCTTTTAGGACCTCATCCCTTTTTTTACCTATGTCGTTTGTACCAATGTGTACCACGACCACTGGCTGTTCACCCTCCCCCTTCAGAATGTCCTGTAACCGCTCTGAGACACCCTTGACTCTTGAACCAGGGAGGCAACATATCATCCTGGAGTCTCGTTTGCGGCCACAGAAATGCCTATCTATTCCCCTTACAATTGAATTCCCTATAACTATTGCATTCCCACATTTTCACTCCCCCCCTGTGCAGCAGAGCCAACCTTGGTGCAACGAATTTGTCTGTTGCTGCTTTTCCCTGAGAGGCCATTCCCCTCAACAGTATACAAAGCAGTATATCTGTTTTGCAGGGGAATAGCCACAGGGGATTCCTGCACTGCCTGCCTAGTTCTCTTGATCTGCCTGGTGGTCACCCATTCCCTTCCTGCCTGTGGACTCGTAGCCTGCGGTGTGACCACCTCTCTATACGTGCTATCCACAATACTCTGCTTTACTGAAGGGCTGAATCACTTGCTTATTTTGAAATAAAGTATCAATGAAGGGGGAAATTGATAGGGCCTAACCCATACCCGCAAGAAAATCAGGACAAATAATGCAATCCCATTATGCACATCAGAACTGCATAATGGGATAAGCTGATATCGTCTCATAATACAAGGTTAGCTTATTATCACAAATTGATTGGACTCCCAGTATATAGTGCAATACTCAGTACCAGGGTGACAGGGTTTGGAACTACAGGTGTTGGATGTTCTGGGTGAAAATCCTGGTTGAACTGGCACAGGAATGGCACTGGAAATGGTTAGGTAAGGTGGTTTTTGAAAATATTAGGGCCTTCTCTGCAGCTCCTACTCCAAATGGGCCTGTATGGCTGGCTGTCTACTCAGGCACTTCATTCACATATGTGGAGACACGCACACCTCCCCAGTTTGAACATTTCCTCAAATCTTTGACGAGACAGGCTACCAACAATCTTCATGCTGGCTATCTGATTGCACATATTACAGGTCTCCGGTCTCCTTGCAGATAGAATTCACATGGATGTTATATTGAATTATAAGCCTTACAAGTTAGTATTCAAATCCCAATTTGTTCAATTATATCATAAACTGCAACTTCTGAGCTGAATCCTTTCATTGCTGTTTCAGTATCTATGCTTTTTACCCCTCTCTCACCTGAATTAAGAATAGTCCCAAAGGTGTCCACATGAAAATGGCACAGGTTGGTAAGATAAGAGGAAAATTGTTTTTCTGAAAAAAAAATGAAGTGCAATATTTTACACCCCGATTCCTGCCTTCATTTGGAGACGAAAATCCAACCTAATGACCTGGATACCAATCGGGATAGACGAAACCTGGTTGATTCTTCCCCTCCAACTCACACTGGGAGCAATTGTGGTGCTCCATTAGTGCCTCGGCTGAGATCAACAACTGAACAGACAGCTGAAAAATCTGTATGTCTCAACACCATATTTAACCAGTGGGAATTAGAAATCACAGAGGTAAAATTCTGTGTCAGATACTTTAATTAAATTTCAGTGTAAGTATTGGATGTTTTTCTGGCAATTATATTCAGAGAACAAGTTGTTGCTGAAGTTGTTTGACTTATGTTAGCTGAAAAGTTGGCTAATATCATTAGTATGCAAAAACACTAGCAATAATGTCTTTACTCTGTTTTTGATCAAAACCATTGCTGGAAATTTCAAATTCTGAGGGTGTATATAACAGGCAGATGATCCTGTATCACCCATTTTATTTTACACCCCTCTGATGTTAAAAGTTCCATCAATGTAGCTAAAGTTTGTAACTTATAAAATGTGTAAGGTTAATATAATTATGAAAATAGCAACGCTTCAGAAGATGAATGGGCATAAGATTATGAGTTGTCTATCGAGGTGATGCCTACTTGAGATTTTAAACTGTTAGCTACCCCTGCTTTAATTTACTTTTCTCTTATTTTCATTTTGAATTTTATTAACATAGAGCCATTTGAAATGCTCATGGTTCAAATGTAATAATAAACTATTGAAAAAGAACATCCTCTACCATAATATTATAATTTGTGACATATGCCGAATGAAGATGTCAAATTTAACAGCACCAACTAACCTAACCAGAATTGATTTTCTTGAAAGTCATTTAGAAAACTGGTTATGGTCAGATATTTAATCATGTTATATAAATGTTTAGTTTGTACATTATTAAATGGCATCTTAATACATTTAATTTTGTCTTCCTTTATGTTTCTTCTGCATGATATAATTGTCATTTTCTAAGATAAATTTCATATCAGGAAATCTTTGATTTAGATGGAACATTGAGAGAAGGAAAACCAGAAGCATTGACCTTTATAAATAAAATACAGCTTTTTACAAGGTTATTCATGTTTAATCATGCAAACATTTGTACATTACCTAATATTGTCTCAGAAATATATTTTGTACTGGGTGAAAGCACTGGCATTCATAACACTTACATAATATCAGTGTAAAGCCCCTTTTCAGCTCAGGCAAATTCGCAGGAACAATCCTAAAAAAACAGCAAACTGCGACAAAGTCATAATTCTTTTCTGACGCTGAATATATCGGTGAAGTCAGTCCAGTTTTATGTGCAAGTTTAATGATAGCAGTAATCATTTATTAATGTGTGTTGGATGGATTTGAGTGTAGACCAAAAAACTTATTTATCATTAATTCAGCTTTCTGTTCATATTAATATTAAATATCAATACTTAATCTTTTTAATTTTGAGGAATGCTTATGATTATGAACATGTTATCTGGATACCAAAGGCAACATGCATGGATGAAATACAGTTGGTTTGTACTTTTTCATTCATAATACAATTTAGATTGCACCTGAGATTCCTGAGTTGAGGAGAGTTGTAAGGCTGGGGTCGGAAAATAATCCAGATTCTCTGGGTTTCGGACTCATTTGCCCTCCATCAAAATTTCTGATCTGACTGGGTCTAGCTTTCATTTCTCATTTCCCCTGTCCCCCCCTCCCTGACCCTAGTGTCTCAACAGCAATTTTGGGAAATCCTCCCAGCTTATACATCTCATGTCCAGTTGATTATATGTCTGCTCAGGACATGCATGGATTCTGTTCTGAGCTTCCTAAAGGTCCCGGAGAAGGTAAAAATAAAGGCAATTGATTTCAGATGCATTGACTGATGTTACATATCACTGAGTGGCTGCAGTGCACCCTGAGTGGGGAGGGTGAACAGTCAGCAGCCGTGGTCCACATCGGCACCAACGACATAGTTAGAAAGAGGGATGTGGTCCTGCAGCCAGAATTTAGGAAGCTAGATAGAAAATTAGTGAGCCGGACCTCAAAAGCAGTAATCTCCAAATGTCTCCCAGTGCCACGCACAAGTGAGTACAGAAATGGGAAGATAAGATAGATGAATACATGGCTGGAAAGATGGTGCAGGAGGGAGGGCTTTATATCCTTGGGACATTGGGACTGGTTCTGGAGGTGATGAGACCTGTGCAGGTCGGACGGGTTGCACCTGAACAGAGCTGCGACTGAGTTCCTTGACAGGCATTTTGCTAGTGCTGTTGGGGAGGTTTTAAACTAACTCAGTAGGGTTGTGAGAACCAGGAGATAATATCAGAGAGGAACACCAAGGGGTACAGAATATTGCGAAAGATAGATAGCACTACTGTAGGGAATAGTAAGTTAATAGGTGGAGTCAGAGAAAAAGACAAAGTGATAGTGTCTAAATCAGTGTTACTGTGCATGCATGTGAATGCACGGAGCATGGTAAATACGAATGGTGAATTAAAGGCACAGATTGCCACATGGAAGCATGATGTTGTGGCTATAACAGAAACCTTGCTCGAGGAAGGGCAGGTCTCGGCATTAAATATCCTGGATACAGGATGTTCAGGAAAGATAGGAAAGGAAGAAAAGGAGGAGGGGTGGCAGTATTGATTAAGGAAAGCATTGCAGTGCTGGAGAAAGGGTTGGCCTAGTCAAGGACAAAATCTATTTGGCTGGAGATAAGGAACAAAAAAAGGTGCAGTTACATTGCTTGGTGTAGTCTATAGGCCACTAAGGATGTAGAGGAATAAATTTTCAAGGAAATTACAGAGAGATGCAAAAAAAAAGGTACTTATAATGAGGGACTTTAATTATCCAAATATAAACTAGGATAGCATTAGTGTAAAGGGCAGAGAGGGTCAACAGTTCCTGAAGTATGTTCAGGAAAACTTACTTCAGCAGTGTGTTTCCAGTCCAACGAGAAAGTAGGCAATGCTTTCTTGGAAATGAGGTGGGCCAAGTAGATCAAGTGTTGGCAGAAGAACATTTAGGGGATAGTGATCATTGTATCATATGGTTCATGCTAACTATGGAAAAGGACAAAGGACAGTCCAGAGTAAGAAAAATTAACTGGAAGAAAGCTAAATTAAATGGGATGAGAAAGGACCTGGGCCAAATAAATTGGAGTCAAAGATTGGCAGGAAAAAAATGGTAGCTGATAAATGGGTTACTTTCAAAGAAGGGCTAATTCAGGCACAATCAATGTGTATTCCCTTGAAAGGGAAACGTCGTGCAAACAAAACCAGAGCTCCCTGGAGGACAAAAGAGATAGAAATTGAGATAAGAAAGAAAAAGTGTGCTTATGATAGGTGTCATACAATTGAGAGCCAGGGTAATTTATTTTTTATTCATTCACAGGATGTGGGCTTCGCCGGCTGGGCCAGCATTTATTGCCCATCTCTAGTTGCCCTTGAGAAGGTGGTGGTGAGCTGCCTTCTTGAACCGCTGCAGTCCATGTGGTGTAGGTACATCCACAGTGCTGTTAGGAAGGGAGTTCCAGGATTTTGACCCAGTGACAGTGAAGGAATGGCGATATGTTTCCAAGTCAGGATGGTGAGTGACTTCGAGGGGAACTTTCAGTTGGTGATGTTCTCATCTATCTGCTGCCCTTGTCCTTACAGATGGTAGTAGTCGTGGGTTTGGAAAGTGCTGTCTAAGGAACCTTGGTGAAATCCTGCAGTGCATCTTGTAGATGGTACACACTGCTGCTATTGTGTCAGTGGTGGAGGGAGTGAATGTTTGTGGATGTGGTGCCAATCAAGCCGGCTGCTTTGTCCTGGGCGGTGTCAAGCCTCTTGAATGTTGTGGGAGCTGCACTCATCCTGGCAAGTGGGGAGTGTTCCATCAAACTCCTGACTTGTGCCTTGTAGATGGTGGACAGGCTTTGCGGGGTCAGGAGGTGAAATACTTGTCGCAGGATTCCTAGCTCTGACCTGCTCTTGTGGCCACAGTATTTATATGGATAGTCCAGTTCAGTTTCTGGTCAATGGTAACCCCCAGGATGCTGATAGAGGGGAATTCAGTGATAGTAATGCTATTGAACATCAGGGGCGATGGTTGGATTTTGTTGGAGATGGTTATTGCCTGACACTTGTGTGGTGCAAATGTTACTTGCCACTTGTCAGCCCAAGCCTGGATATTGTCAAGGTCTTGCAGCATTTGGACATGGACTGCTTCAGTATATGAGGAGTCACAAATCGTTCTGAACATGGTGCAATCATCAGCGAACATCCCCATTTCTGACCTTATGATGGAAGGAAAGTCATTGATGAAGCAGCTGAAGATGGTTGGGCCGAGGACACTACCCTGAGGAACTCCTGCAGTGATGTTCTGGAGCTGAGGTGACTGACCTCCAACAACCACAACCATCTTCTTTTGTGCTAGGTATGACTCCAACCTGTGGAGGGTTTTCTCCCTGATTCCCATTGACTTCAGTTTTGCTAGGGTTCCTTGATGCCCTAGGGGGCTTAGTGTTGGGAGCCAGGGCTTAGTGTTGGGAACCTTGCTTTTTCTGATATATAGCAATGACATAGATCTTGGTGTACAGGGCACAATTTCAGTTTGCGGATGGTACAAAGAAGGTTCAGAGGGGAGGTGAAGAAGCAAATAAGAGAAGTAAAGAATGAGTATGAAATGAGGCTGGCAGTTAACATTAAAGGGGCTCCCAAAGTCTTCTATAGGCATATAAATAGTAAATGCTGGTAAAAGGAGGAGTAGGGATGATGAGGGACCAAAAAGGGATTTTACACATGGAAGTAGAGGTCATAGCTGAGATATTAAATGAAGGCTTTGCTTCTGTCTCTACCAAGGAAGAAGATGATACCCAGGCCATTTTGAAAGAGGAGGCAATTCAGACATTAGAATGGCGGATGATACAAAACTCAGAAGCCTTGTGAACTGTGAGGGGGATAGTGTAGAACTTCAAAAGGCATTGACAAGTTGATGAAATGGGTGGACAGATGGCAGATGAAGTTCAATGCAGACAAATATGAAGTGTTTCATTTTGGTAGAAAGAACATGGAGAGACTTTATAAAATAAGGAATACTACTCTAAAGGGGCTGCAGGAGCAGAGGGACCTTGGTGTATATGTGCATAAGTTATTGAATGTGGAAGGATAGGTTAAGAGAGCAATTAATAAAGCGTACAGTATCCTAGGTTTTATTAATAAGGGCATAGAGTACAAGAGCATGGAGGTTATGTTGAACTTGTATAAGACACTAGTCTGGCCACAACTGGAATATTGTGTCCAGTTCTGGGTGTTGCACTTTAGGAAGGATGTGAAGGTATTGGAGAGAGTGCAGAAAAGATCCATGAGAATGGTTCTTGGGATGGGAAACATTATTTACGTAGCTAGATTGGAGAATTTAGGACTGTTTTCCTTAGAGAAAAAAAAGGCAGCGAGGAGATTTGATAGAGGAATTCAAAATCATGAGGGGTCTGGACAGAGTGGATAGGGAGAAAATGTTCCCACTCGTGAAAGGTTTGAGAAAGAGAGGGCACAGATTTAAAGTAACTAGTAAAAGAAGCAATAGTGATATGAGGAAAAACTTTTTTCATGCAGCGAGTGGTTGGGGTCTGGAATGCTCTGCCTGAGAGTGTGGTGGAGCAGGTTCAACTGAAGCATTCGAAAGGGAATTAGACTGTTATCTGAAAAGGAAGAATGTACAGGGTTACGGGAAGAAGGTGGGAAAATGGAACTAGGTGAGCTGCTCATTCCGAGAGCTGGTGAAGACGCGATGGGCCAATTGGCCTCTTCCTGTGCCATACCAATACTGTGATTCTGTGACTGCCTTCTCAACATTGACAGGCTTGGAGTGCAGCTGAGCGTGTGGCAATGATCTACTGAAGTTGCTGATTGCTTGGTCATACCTTCTAGTCTACATCAGCCACATACTCAAATCACTCTTTGTTCTGCTCGTGCAATTAAGTATGCAGCAAAGTCAATGTTCTGCATACTGAGGCTTCTCTTGATTGTGATCTTAAGGAGCATATAGCACACTGATTTGGTCTCCACTAAGATTCAGGCAATGGAAATGTTGCTTCAAAACTTTGAAACATCGTTTGGAACACACCTTGGATTCCTCAGTTCTATTGGTTGTTATAGCAACTGGCTCCATGAGTCAAAGGCGAAGGTCACTAGATTCTCCTAGGAGTTAAATATCCTTCCTGCTATTGTCTAGTACAGATCTTGAAAATTGGCATGCTTCAAGACATAGGAGTCATGGCAGCTCCCAGGATATGTGGACCTCACATGCAAGTTGTCCAGTTTGACATCATATTTTGTACATAATGGAATATATGCCTTATCGGAGCCTCGGTGACTTTTTGGATGGTACAATGAGAAACAGCACACTACTATCCAAATCCAACATGGCACCGTTAGTGGACCCTGAAGCATAAAGCCTCAAGGCTCTGGACACTTCAAGAGCCATAAGCAGAGCCATGCTTATTGATGAATTGCCTCTCTACTGGAGTTATTATAAAATGGCACAACTCAGTTACAATCTTCTTGGGTGACCACAGATATTGCTGTACAGTTATATCCAAATAGTTCCTTAAGAAATGGTAACTACACTCCTTTGGGCTTCTGACTTGAGGGTTCTGCGCAGTTTACACTCCCTTGCATCCTCTGCACCTATGTATCAAATATTTAGGGGAATACAGTGGCTTAGTGGTAATATCACTAGACCAGTAATCCAGATGCCCAGGCTGATGTTCTGTGGACATGGGTACAAATCCCACCACAGTAGCTGGTAGAATTTAAATTCAGTTAATAAATGTGGAATTGAAAGCTAGTCTCAGTAATAGAACAAAGAAAAGTACAGCACAGGAACAGGCCCTTCGGCCCTCCAAGCCTGCGCCGATCATATCGCCCGTCAGCTAAAACATTTTGCACTTCCGGGGTCCGTATCCCTCTATTCCCATCCTATTCATGTATTTGTCAAGCTGCGTCTTAAACACCACTATTGTACCTGCTTCCACCACCTCCTCTGGCAGCAAATTCCAGACACTCACTACCCTCTGCGTAAAAAACTTGCCCCGCACATCTCCTCTATAGTTTTCTCCTCTCACCTTAATGGTGACTGTGAAACTATCATCAGTTGTTGTAAAAAAATCCATCTGGTTTCCCTTGAAGGAAGGAAATCTCCCATCCTTACCTGGTCTGGCCTACATGTGACTCCAGACCCACAGCAATGTGATTGACTCTTAACTGCCCTCTGAAATGGCCTAGAAAGCCACTCAGTTCAAGGGCAATTAGGGATGGGCAACAAATACCAGCCTGACCAGTGACACCACATCACTTAGACAAATAAAATAACATGAACAAGTACTGACAATACAGCTCATCATATAAATTATGCAACATATAGCATTTGTTGCATTCCTGTTATTCATTTACTTCAATTCAAATTAAAGACAAATGACTGGAATTCAATGCAAGGCTGTACCAGTGCAACCAATAATGCACAAAAAAAGGACTCGACTGGCCTTAACAAGCTGGAAATCAGCAAAAGAAAATTCCTGCAAAAGATTATAGCTCCAGCTACAGCTGGCACAAAACGAACTGTTGTTTTCAGCGGCAATTGCTGCTGCCATCTCAATTTTTGATGCGCTTTACTGAGATTAGTGCCTTTGGCAATGGCATTCGGCCAATAGCCCAGTGGAGAAATGAGTCCCGATGTAATCCTCATTCCCACTTTTGTGTCCAAATTGCTGTCATTTGAAATATCCCCAAGGGCTAAATAAATTGCAAGGGATTTTACAGAGCAGATCTTCTTTCTGAAAAATCACAGTTCAACTCTTTTAATTTTGTCTAAGGTATTGACATTACTGATCTTAAAGGGGAAACTATATTTGCAAAGAGGTGTTAATTAAAATGTGTTCCTGCCACGTTCCACAGTAAATAGTTTTTAGTTACAGTTCAATTTGTCTTTTACATTGGAGCTGTTCTGTTTTCCTGCATCCACTGGTTGCAATTGAATTAGTCGTTAATTAAAAAGCCAGCATTAATTCAGCCCGAACATTACTCTTGGTACAGCATTTTGTCATGTTTATTAATTACTATCATCTCACAGTAGAGCCAAAAATGCTGCTGTCTTTTCATGAAATAAATCAGCAAATACGAAGGCAAAGTTTGTGTGCACTGGTGTAAAGTGATTTTGGGTGCACATAAATCCTAAAGAGATGGCCGAGACCCTCGTTAAAGGCCTCCTCACATCAGTTTGCGTACAGTATAACTCCAGCCCTGTGAAAAGCTGCATTTTGAAAGCACCTAAGCGATTCATTTGAATTCCTGAACACTTTATACTTTTGGCAGTTTTTAATGTTAGGTGAAAGTGGATACTTCCATTTAGCGCTCTTCAATCAGTTAACTTTCATTGGCGGGGGAGCAGAACTCTACCCAAGCACAAGTCAACAGAGTTCTTCTGTCTTTGAACTCAGTTAACAAATTAACTCAAGGTCTGATGGCTGGAAATTGCACATGCCAGATGCCAGTCTGAAGCTAGTAACTTCTACCTAAACTGCGGTCTTAGAGTTAAAGGTTTACTCAGTATATTGTACATTGAGTTACGTTGATTCTACAGTACAGAAAGAGGCCACTCAGCCCAATTGGCCTATACTGCTGTTTGTGCTCCACATTAGTCTTCTCTCATCTCTCTTTGTCTGATCCTATCATCATGCCCTCTTTTCTTTACTCCCTCATGTGCTTATCTAGCTTCCCTTTAAATGCATTGATGCTATTTGCCTCAATCAGATTATTGTCTCTTTTAAAAATACAAAATAGAAAAGGAAAGAACTTGTATTTATATAGGTTCCGTTCAAGATCTCGATGTATTCCAAAGTGCTTTCTCCCCCTTTAGTACTTTAGAAATGTAGGAAATTTGCACAAAGCAAGATCCCAAAAATGAAGCACATGACCAGATCATCTGTTTTAGATTGGCTGGGGAATAAATGTAGCCTAGGACAAACTCCCAGCTCTTCTTTAAACAATGATGTGTTATATTTGATCTCCACCTGAGAGTGGAGATGATGCGCTACAGTTTAATGTTTCAACTGAAAGACGCACCTCCAACAGTTTAGCACTCTCTTGGTACCATACTGTAGTGCCAGCCTAGATTATATAAGTCTAGAGTAGGGCTTGAATACATTTCTCTCTGACTTAGAGAAAAGAGTTTGATCATTCCAATGCATTACTCTATCTGGCATTCCTCACTAGGTCCTACTTTCTGGAACTCCGTCCCTAAACCTCTTTGCTTCATTGCTTCTCTTCCTATCTTTCCACCAGCTCTCACAATTCTTCCATTTTGTCCATTTGATAAATTACGTTAAAGGTCTGTAGAAATGCAAGCTGTTTTGTTACCACTACAAATTTGTCAATGCTGCTGCTGACCATAGCTATAATAACAAGTGGATTATGTTATGTACTTTGAATCAAGTGATGAGAAAATAAGGAAAGATTTGCAAGACGGTGATCCTGTTTTATTAGAAAATAACTGCTATTTTTCCATGTGACTGGATGAGAATCACCTGCTAAAACATGGTGTTCACTCTGTTACTACTGTGATGGAATCAGAGTTAGCAACCAGCATAACAACTGCCTCTTGGCTACAAATACTTCAGCTGCAGTGCCACTTGGGGCTGCCTCTAGGTTTCTATATCTAGGCCATATGCTGCAGCACCAGAGATTTGACAGATGCTACCCTGAGCAAGGATTCGATAGAGCTGAATCTATTTCCCAAAAAGCCAACTTGGCCAGCTAGTTGTCCCTAAGCTATTCTGCGTAAGCTGTGCACATCTTTTGCAAGTTGAAGTCAGTCGAGTCAACGGGTTGTAGTTTTCCCATTGTAACGTTTGCTAGGAGTTTCCTGTCTACCTCTCTTAATTGAAGTGTTTGTGGAATGTTGGATTAGTTTTTATAGAATTGGACAAGATTATGTTTTCGTAACACCTTCGGTCTGTCCGTAAGCATGACCCAGACCTCCCTGTCGCTTGCCACTTCAACACACCACCCTGCTCTCATGCCCACATGTCCGTCCTTGGCCTGCTGCAATGTTCCAGTGAAGCTCAACGCAAACTGGAGGAACAGCACCTCATCTTCTGACTAGGCACTTTACAGCCTTCCGGACTGAATATTGAGTTCAACAACTTTAGATCATGAACTCTCTCCTCCATCCCCACCCCCTTTCCGATTCCCCTTTTTTCCAAAAATTTATATAGATTTTTCTTTTCCCACCTATTTCCATTATTTTTAAATGTATTTCCATCCATTGTTTTATCTATACCTTTTAGCCTATTTTGATCCCTTCCCCCAACCCCACCCCCACTAGGGCTATCTGTACCTTGCTCGTCCTGCTTTCTACCCTTAATGTCACCTATTAGCACATTTCTTAGCTAATATCACCACCATCAACACCTCTTTGTCCTTTTGTCTATAACATCTTTTGGTTATCTCCACCTATCACTGGCCCTCTATCCAGCTCTACCTGTCACCCACCCCCCCTCCCCCGCCCCCCACCCGCCCCCTCTTAACCCAGTTTATATTTCACCTCTCTTCTATTTTTCCTTAGTTCTGTTGAAGAGTCATACGGACTCAAAACGTTAACTGTATTCCTCTCCGCAGATGCTGTCAGACCTGCTGAGTTTTTCCAGGTATTTTTATTTTTGTTTTTGTTTTGGATTTCCAGCATCTGCAGTTTTTTGCTTTTATCTTAGTGTTTAATTGACTGCCACTCTCTTCAAGGAATGCCTACCTTGAAAAAGTATTGCTCTTCTCTCCGACAGGATTTCCGCCTCTCTCTTTTGCCTTGTGTTTTAGGTAATGCTTTACAATTTCTTTCTAATGTCAATACATTTAGTAACGGCTGGCATTTAATTTGTAATCGTTTAAATTAAGAAATTTGATACAAAAATTTCACAGTGTACATTTTATATAGTGCAGATGGATCCACCAAGATTTAGGCACCTTTTGACACACTGATGTACTGAACACTGGTGTCACGGTCAACAAATATAATTAAAAGCTTCACTCATCAGTTTCAGCTGCATTACTTATCCAAGTCGCATTTTAGCAAAGCAGAGACTAAACTATGCAGGAAAGGATCTCAGGATGACAATATTCGGTAAAAGTTCTCAAATTCATCCTGGGATTAAGCTTACTTTTAGGGTGCGGGGTATATATTAAATGGGCGTTAAGGTTTTTGTACTTTTTCTACACTAGCAGGAACATTTTGGTCTGTGAACTCTTTAGAAGCTTCGGTGCATTGAAAAATGCGTGGGCCGGAACTTTCTGCTCATCGGCCGGGCGGGCGCCCAACCTGAAGGATCGTAAACTGACACACAATGACCCCCGATGTCATCGCGCACTCGAGCGATATTTCAGTTGGCGAGCGCAGGGGAGCCTGCAGCACATCCACTGACAATTAACAGGCCTATTAAGGCCATTAAAAATCTAATTGAATTAAATTTTTCACTGCCCGTCCAACCCTACAGTTGGCGGGCAGGCAAAAAGGCCGGGCGGCCTTTGGATTTTTTACAAAACCTCATCCATGGGCAGGATGAGGTTTCGATCCGTCATTTAAAAAAAAATTAAAAATTTCAAACTAATTTCTAACATATCCCTGCTCATGTCACATATTTTCAACATTTTTAAATTCTTTCTTTTTTATTTTTCAAACTCTTCATCTCCCTGAGGCAGCTCTGTGCCTCAGGGAGCTTTTCCTGCACGCCCCCACGAACATGCGCGAACTTGCGCGCTCACCCTCCACCCCCGCCACACAGGCAGTGCTGAGCACTGCAGCGCGTATTTCATGCGGGGTGGGCCTTAATTGGCCGGCCAGCTTGAAATCTAGGCCGGGCCCCGTTCACGGGCGGCAGTTGGCTTCCCAAACCTCCTGCTCACCCCTGCTGAGCCCGCCTGACGAGGGCAAAATCCTGGCCATCGTTGTCATTTGGAAAAGACAAGCAAGGGTGTTGTTCAGTTAGCTAAACAGCTGGTATAAATACACCACTGTAACAAACTGGTACAAATTGTGCCTGTGACCTCTTCCAGCTGTGGAGTGTGAGAAATGGTTGAAGAGTGCAAAGGACATCAAACACAATCTACAGATAGCGATGTGTGTATATAGCATAATGACATGGTGAAGTGCTCTCTACAGAGCAAAGTGGAAAGGCCCCAATATTCAGGAAGCATATGAGGTTATTCAAGTTACAGGAGGGCACTTAGAAAAACTCAAGGTAATTGGGAAGAGTCAGCATGGTTTTGTGAAAGGGAAATCATGTTTAACCAAATTATTGGAGTTCTTTGAAGGAGTGCACTGTCGCTGTGAATAAAGGGGAGCCTGTAGACGTACTGCACTTAGATTTCCAGAAGACATTTGATAAGGTGTCACATCAATGGTTATTGCAGAAAATAAAAGCTCATGGTGTAGTGGGAGTAACGTATTAACATGGATAGAAGGTTGGCTGGCTGCCAGAAAACATAGCGTATGCATAAATGGGTCATTTTTTGATTGGCAGGATGTGATGAGTGGATTCCCACAGGGGTCTGTCCTGGGGCCGCAACTATTTACAATTTATATCAATGACTTAAACGAGTGGAGTGGAGCCATGTTAGCTAAATTTTCAGATGAAACAAAGATAGGTAGGAAAGTATGTTGTGCAGAGGAGATAAGGATGTTGCAAACGGCTATAGATAGCTTGAGTGAATGGATGAAAATCTGGCAGGTGAAGTATAATGGGGAAAATGTGAAGCTATTCATTTTGGCAGGAAGAATAAAAAGCAGAGCTTTACTTAAACAGAGAGGGACTGCAGAATGCCGAGGTGCCGAGGGATCTAGGTGTTCTAGTGCATGAGTCACAAAGAGCTAGTATGCAGCTATAGCAAGTAATTAAGAAGGCCATTGGAATGCTATCCTCTATTATGAGAGGAATTGAATATAAAAGTAAGGATGTTATGCTTCAATTATATAGGACATTGGTGAGACCACATCTCGAATATTGTGTGCAGTTTTGGTTTCCTTATTTAGGGAAGGATGTAAATGCATTGGAGGCGGTTCAGAGGAGGTTTACTAGATTGATGCCTAGAATGAGCAGCTTTCTTACCAGGAGAGGTTAGACAGACTGGGCTTGTTTGCACTGGGGTTTAGAAAAGTGAGGGGTGACTTGATTGAAGTATATAGGACCCTGAACGCTCTCGACATGGTGGATGTGGAAAGGTTGTTTCCTTTCCTTGTGGGGTCACCATTATAGGACAGAGATGAGGAGAATTCTTTTCTCCCAGAGGGTTGTGTGACTTTGAAACTCTCTGCCTCAGAAGGTGGTGGAGGCGGGGTCATTGAATATCTTTAAGGTGGAGGTAGATAAATTCTTGTTAGGCAAGGGAATCAAACGTTATCAGAGGTAGATGGGAATGTGGAATTCGAAACACAAACGGATCAGCCATTATCTTATTGAATGGTGGAGCAGGGTCAGAAGGCTGAATGGCCTACTTCTGCTCCTATTTGGTATGTTTTTATGAAACTATCACACAGGAGATCAAGGTGCACCAAGAGATACTGACAAGATATTTGGAACAAATTGCCAGTGTTGAAATATCACAGCATTTAAAACACGAGCACTTAAAGGAAGCATGTAACTTATAGAGGCTGCCATTACTGATGACAATCGAAGAAAGTTACAGATGTTGAAAATGTTTGCTTCAGTGCTTTAGCACACTTGATCAAGCGACCAATATGTAACACAAAGAGAAATAATGAATATGGTTGAGAACTAGCACAGCAGAAGTGAGAATGAACCTAGAATTATGCAGTTAATAGACATTGAAACCTGGCTTTAATCATTCACATGTTAATTGCAATGCAGTAAGCCAGCAATCAAACATACTCAAACTTTTTTATAAGCAGATAACTTCACAATCAAGTAAGCTATGTCTAAGACCATAAAACTGCAATACACTCTAAATTGCATAGCAGAGCTTAGTCCTTCATTTGGTGCATATTTATCATCTTCTTAAAGAAAAGGTCACTGCCAACAGAAGACAAGAACACACATGGTGATAGCCTTAGCAGATCAAATGTCTTAAACCTAGTGAAGACATTAGCTTACAGGCCATTAGTTACATATGGACATATGATTTAGAACCAGGAGGAGGCTATTCGGCCTCTCGAGTTTGCTCCGCCATTTGATAAGGCCTCAAGCTTGCTCTGCCATTTGATAAGTTGGAAGGCTGCATATGGTATAGGTGAATTCCAAGCTGGGGTAGTGGTGTACGCTTGTGATTAGCATAATTACAGTTACATACCTTCTAATGCAAGTGCCTTGCAGTGGCTGTGCTGTTCAATGTGGATTACATACCGGCCTGAATTTTTCGATTGTTGGGCATGTGCGATCGGCAGGCCCGGGACCGGACGGGAAACAGGCCCTGGAACACGATCCACCCCTGACTGGGATTTCACACTGGCAGGCCAATTAACAACCAGCCAGTGTGAAACACGTCCTGAGAAAGGCTCAGCAGTGCTGGTGGGGGCAGGAAGAGGGCAGGCACCGATGTCATTGCGGGTGCTGGCGAGAGCTTCCACTGAGCTCCCTGAAGACAGACAGCTGCCTCCACAGAATAAACAAAACAACAAAAATGCTGCAAAATATGTCCATGCAGCACAATCAAGCATCTGAAAGCATACCTCATAAAAAAAAAACAGTCCCCAGATATCTCTTTTTTAAAAAATTTCCATACAGAGATTTCATCCTTACCCCTGGATCGAGGTTTGAGGAAAAATGTAAAGGCCGCCTGGCCGATTGGCCCATCCGCCAACCGTAAAAGTGTGTGGGCCACAAAAAAAATCACTTTCAGTTGCCTCCTTAATTGGCTTAATTACCCGTTTAATTGTCAGCGGGCACACTTCCGAGTGCCACGCGCGATCGCCGAACGAGATATGGCACGAGTGCTTGCCTGACGTCATTTCGTGCTATTTCGTGGCCGGACGGGTTGGGCTTGCGCCTGCCCGAGGTAAGTAAAATTCTGGCCATTGTCTGTGTAACAACAGCAACATGTCTAACTGTGCACTTTGGGTTGTCACATAACAACAGCAACAGCTTGCATTTATAAAATGCATTTGATTTGGTAAAATATACCAACCTTTAGCATTTCTTGCCACACTTCAGAAGCACGCTAACCGCTTTCAGCAATGCTGGACTTGCGGCTTCAATGTCTTCAAGCATGCAGCACCCAAAATTCATGCTTTGGAGGATTTTTCTCATTTTGAAGAAAAGCAGCAATGGTGAGGCACTTCCTTATGGGTGTACAAGGTGCAACTGTGACTGTTATTATATGGAGGCATAAGACAGCCATGAGCCTTTCGAAGTTCCTTTGTCATTCTAACCTCAGGGTCCAGCTATAAAATAAAGGATGCTTTGGAAGTAAAATGGATGCAGTAGTCACCTGTTTTCTCGCTGATCATTCTGCTAAACATGTTGATATTAATATCCAGTTGCGCACTATCTCAAAGCAAAAATTAACTAAAAACTCAATGGCACAATAATGGCAAGCTTCAAAGTTTGGAAAAAGAGTTTAGTGAGCCATGAATGAGAAATTCAAAGACCTTGTGATAGTGTGGCATGACCAGAACTGTGTGTGGTCAAGACATTTATCTACTGTAGGGGCATGTGGCCAGAAGCACAGGAACAATTTACCAATGGTCCCTTGTCTACAAGTATTCAGAGATACCCTGAAAGCAAGCATACCCCTACAGCCAGAGCACACAGGCTATCTATGTCACAAAGGCAGAGGCATCTGTGTCCGCTACACATCAGGGTTTGTAGCCAGCTGAACCTCAAGCAGATTCATGACACATCTTTCAGGCAGACTCTACACATGATACATCAAGCGCAGTAGAAATAGCTGGCCCATTGATTCACGTGACATTAGAGGTAGTTACATCAGTGCACTACATTAAAGACACTTTCACTGTACTTTTGATAAAGATGCAACATATAACATTAAATGCTGCAGTCATTGTTTACTTTCAAAATTAATATTTTGCACATAAACTGTTTTTTTTAATCAAAAATCATTCAATGAAATATAAAGTCAAACCTTAAGGAAAGAATTGTTAATTCAGAACATGATGAACTCATTCTGCTTTCTGCTGTAGCTTCTGGGCTTCTGCTAGTTCTTTAACATCATCCTCTGTCTCTTTCTCCTACCTCTGTGACCTGGCTTATGGCTGCTCATAGTTCAGAAATGTGCCTCATTTAATAGCTATCTTTTTCATTATTGGTATGTTACTCTCATTCCATCTATTCATTCTGAGATATCAGGACTATTGTGCGCACACCAAATTTCTGATGTACACGGACAATTAACTTTCCTGTCTTTTAAACACGTATCATTGTTTGCTGTGCTGGGTAGGACACTGGGATTACATAGTGCTGTCATGAGTCACATGTCAAGTGTGTATCTTATATTATGGAGGATTTAACAGTCTAATGTGTTTCAACTCGGGAACACATGGGGATCCATGAATCCAACAGCATATATATAGTTAAAAGCAAAAAACTGTGGAAGCTGGAAATCCAAAACAAAAACAAAAATAAAAATACCTGGAAAAACTCAGCAGGTCTGACAGCATCTGCGGAGAGGAATACAATTAATGTTTCGAGACTCTTCAACAGAACTAAGGAAAAATAGAATTCACCTCTCTCTATTTCACCTCTCTTCTATTTTTCCTTAGTTCTGTTGAAGAGTCATACATACATACTCAAAACGTTAACTGTATTTGTCTCCGCAGAAGCTGTCAGGCTTGCTGAGTTTTTACAGCATATATATAGTGCCCTTAATGCAGAAAAATTCCCAAGGCAACTCACTGAAATTCAGTTAGATAACAATAACACCAAGCCAAAAAAGATCTTAAGAAGGATGATGAAAAACTTAGTCAAATAAGTGTGTTTTAAGGAGGTTTTGAGAGGAAGAGACTGAAGTAGAGAGGTGAAAAGTTTTAGCAAGGGAATTCCAGAGCTTCAGGAGCTAGGTAGCCGGAGGCATGGCTGTCAATGGTGGGGCAAAAGGACTGGGGTATGCATAAGAGGCCAGAGTTGGAGGAATATAGAGTTTTCAGGATGGTTGTAGGGCTGCAGGTTATTCTACAGCTTGGAAAGGGCAACACTAGGAAGTAATTTAAATATGATGATGTTGGAAATGTGAATCTTCTTATACTCACTGTATTTTTATACTTTTTGTACCTATTATACCTTTTATACTGTGTGTGATAAGAATTTTTTTAAGTGTATTGTGTATTTTGTAGATGAAAGGTTAATTCTAAATATATGCTTGACTGAGGACATATGGCCCGTGTGACGAGTTAAATCGAAGTCACACCATAGCGGTTACTGTTTGTGTGAACTGATAGCGTATATATAGAAAGGGAAGGAGGAACAGATGTGCGAACTGTTACCAGTTATGACCAAAGGATGTGCTTTGAAATGACTGGACTTTGGAGCTTAACTAAATGAGGGTAAGGCTTATTAAATCTGTCAAATGGTTATGTAGGAAAAAGTTAAGAATGGATTGTTTACATGTTGAGGATGTCCTGTTTATACTGTGAGCATGGGTCTGTGGCTATTAAAATGGAACAATAAAATCAAAATGCGACAGCAATATTAGAATACAGCAAGAGCCCTGGTTACAGGGGATGAAAGAAAAGGACTAAGAAAAGCTCGCTGCACAGATTTCAGGAAGATACAAGGAGAGAAGAAAAGGAGTTTTTGAGCTATTTGTGCCACTCAAAGTCAATTGGAAGCAAGAGCCATCTAAATTAGGATATCCACTGTCTTTGTTAAGCATAACTTTTATTGTTTAATAAATTGTCTTGACACCACTGCATTAAGTGGCTGAAATTTATCTGAAATCTGTCTTTGTCTGGAATTTATTGTCTAGTCTCTGAATCTTTTAAAATGCTAAACTTAAAATTTGAGGTCTTGGGAGACAATGTCAGTCAGCGAGCACAGCAGTGAAAGATTAGCATGACTTGGCGCAGGATAGTATACAGGCAGCAGTTTTGGATGAGCTGAAGTTTATAGAGCACTGAGGTTGGAAGACCAGGCAGAAAAGCAATTTTTTATTCATTCAGGGGTTGTGGGCATTGCTGGCTAGGCCAGCATTTATTGCCCATTCCTAATTGCTCTTGAGGAGGCGATGGTGAGCCGCCTTCTTGAACCGTTGCCATCCATGTGGTGTAGATACACCCACAGTGCTGCCCTTGTCCTTCTAGATGATAGTGGTCGTGGGTTTGGAAGGTACTGTCTAAGCAGCCTTGGTGAATTCCTGCAGTGCGTCTTGTAGATAGTACACACTGCTGTCACTGTGCGTTGGTGGAGGAGGGAATGAATGTTTGTGGATGTGGTGCCAATCAAGCGGGCTGTTTTGTCCTGGATGGTGTCAAGCTTCTTGAGTGTTGTTAGAGCTGCACTCATCCAGGCAAGTGGAGAGAATTCCATCAGACTTGTGACTTGTGCCTTGTAGATAGTGGACAGGCTTTGGGGAGTCAGGGGGTGAGTTTATCGCTGCAGGATTCCTGGCCTCTTACCTGCTCTTGTAGTCACAGTATTTAAATGGCTAGTCCAGTTCAGTTTCTAGTCAATGGTAACCCCCAGATGTTGATAGTTTTGGATTCAGCGATGGTAATGCCATTGAACGTCAAAATGTGATAGCAATATTAGAACACAGCAAGAGACCTGGTTACAGGGGATAAAAGGAAAGGACTAAGAAAAGCTTGCCACACAGATTTCAGGAAGATATAAGGAGAGAAAAAAAGGAATTTTGAGCTATTTGTGCTACTCAAAGTCAGTTGGAAACAAGAATCATCTAAACTAGGAAATCCACTGTCTTTGTTAAGCATAACTTTTGTTGTTAAATAATTGGCTAGACTCTGTCTTGCTGGAGATGGTTATTGCCTGGCACTTATGTGGCGCAAAGGTTTCTTGCCACTTGTTAGCCCAAGTCTGGATATTGTCCAGGCCTTGCTGCATTTGCACATGGACTGCTTCAGCATCTGAGGAGTCGCAAATGGTGCTAAACATTGTGCAATCATCAGCAAACATCCCCACTTCTGACCCTATAATAGAAGGAAGTTCATTGATGAAGCAGCTGAAGATGGTTGGGCCTAGGA
Source organism: Cetorhinus maximus (assembly GCF_964194155.1). Classification (NCBI taxonomy): domain Eukaryota; kingdom Metazoa; phylum Chordata; class Chondrichthyes; order Lamniformes; family Cetorhinidae; genus Cetorhinus; species Cetorhinus maximus. Next base: position 137,451,833 of record NC_135884.1, on the reverse strand, counting down.
CACTATCCTGAGGAACTCATGCAGTGGTATCCTGGAATGAAGATGATTGACGTCCAACAACCATAACCATCTTCTTTGTGTTAGGCATTGATATAGTCTAGAAAAAGATGACAAATGCAAGGATGAGTGTTTCAGAATAGGTGAGCTTAGGCATGAGTGGAGACAGGTGATGTGATGGAGGTTAAGTAGACAGTCTTCGTGATATGGGACCAGAAGTACAACTTTGGGTCAAATAGGGCACTGGGGTTATGATCAATCTATTTGAACCACAAACAGTGGAAGAATTGGAAACAGTGGCAAATACATTAAATTCTGAACGAGGAAAATAACTTTGGCCTTCCCAATGTTTAACTGGAGAAAAATGTGGCTCATCCTGACAGTGGATGGGTCAAGAAATCTGGTGGATTGGTAGCATTGGCTTTATTTTAGACTGGGTTAATGAATGTAGAGGGGAGGATATGTTGAGCAGATTGAAAAGATAGCCAAAGTTTAATTCTAAGTCTCTTGGAGAAGAGTTGTTTTCCCAGGGGTTATTGCAGAAGGAAATAGGGTTAGAAGGATTGAAGGCGGCAGTGTGATGTAGTTGGTGAAAGATACTAGGAAATGGGGTCAGAAATGGCCTTGTTTGTGATTGAGACAATGAGAGTAGAGAGGCCACATGAAATGACAAGGCTGTAACTGTTGTTGTGAGTATGGATAGGACAGTTTAGATGGACCGAAAGGTTAAGGGAGGACATGAGGACATTAAAATCAGTGAATATACAGCAATCAAGACTGAACTCACTGAAGATGAAAAGTTGCTTAATGCAGGGGATGAAACTGAAAGAAGAATATCTGTGAGAAACCTGGTGAGAAATTCCCTTAAAATATGGGCAGTATGAAGGCTGCATAATTACTAGGCAGTGATCGCAGAGTATTTAGACATAGATTGAGTAATATTTTTCTGCATTGATAATGCAATGCATGCTGACCGGATATTCAAGTGATCAATTCTGTGCTATAAATGGCACTTTGTAAACTAGGAGAACAATATTTTTCTGAAAAGCCTTAGCTACTCTTCTTCATACCAGAGATGATTTTAATGTGCTCACCAGCATGTCAAAGTAGGGCATTCATAAACTGGGTTATGCACAAAGTGCATTGTAAATTCATCTTTGCTTCCTGTAGTACCTGAATGGGGCCATGGTCTCACATTCGCAGGACCATTTTTGCTGATTTACCTATTCCAAACTGTTGTTTAAATTCAGACATACTGAAGCATCCATGTTGCTGTGTTGGCTGAAACTGCTAAGTTCATTTTTACGGTGATTTCTGGTCTACTTCTTGGTGGAGATTTGTTGATTCTTCCCATTGCCTTATTGTTATTTTCTTAAAGAGCTTTATTAATGCAATGTGGATCAAAAAGAACATATAATCTTGGTTGTTTGACATTAATTGAAGCTGAACAGACCAGAAAAAAATCAAACTCCCCCTGCTTTGCACTAGCATGACCGCCCTCTCTGACCTCACCATCAATCCCCCCTCAACCTGCTGCCTCACACTCCCTCTGTAAGACCTGTAAAGTCCATTAATCTGATTCAGTCTCAGGAATGACTTTGCCAGCATGAGCAAAAACTCAGTGTGCATTAATGAACACTGAATTACTATAATATACATTTTATGTGAATTAATGTGAACAAAGTAATCCATTCACTTTCTGTTTATAATTAACACTATCATTGCATATATAAACTGTAATTAAGCTTGTATATAAAGATCTTGTTTTACTTTCAGTTGGCCCTATCTAGACAGAATTCAAAAGAACAATGCTTTTGTAGTATATTTTAGTCTAGTTGCAGAGTTTCTACAACTTGTAAGAAGAAAAGAAAATGTATCGATATGAAAAATATCAGCCCCCCAAAAAAGAATAATTAATGGAAAGGCTTTGATTTTCTTAAAGAGGAACAGCTCAGAAAAATAATTTACAAATAAGCTCGGCTGCTATGAGTGTGATCAAAAAATGTCTTGCACCTTCTGCTTTATAGTTAATTAGTGTAAAAGTCTCAAGTTACCATAAGTCTTACATCATCTTTCAATGCTGCCTTAGAAGTGTTTGTCTGGAAACAAATAGTTCGCTTTTTCCAAAGAAGGGTCATATTCACCTCAAAACGCTGACTCTGTTTCTCTCTCCACAGAAGCTGCTGGATTGGCTGAGTATTTCCAGCACTTTCTGTTTTTATTTCAGATTTGCAGCTTCTGCCGTATTTTGCTTTTATTAGAGCTTGCTTCTCTTTTTGGGCACAAACAATTCTGTAAATCAATGTTTTTTGCATTTGAACCCTAGTTCTTAAGAGCTTCTCCTAAGTTAAAGCACAGCTTCTTAGTCCTGTGGTCTAGAGTATAGTTCTGCTTTGTTCTAACTTTGTTACAACTACATTTCAATCTATGAGGAGCTTTACTATACCAGGAAACATTTAATTTAGTATTATTGATAAAATACAGTCAACTTCAGAAAATGTCTTAATTTGAATTTGAATATTGATATCACAATATGATTAATCCAATTAAAAGAAACTGGAGCATTCCTGACCTTTCAGGCTGTGAGCTTGTACTTAGTCTGAATGGGTGTGTTGCCTATAGTGCTGAGATCTGGAGGCTGGCTTAGTGCTGTAGCTGAACTCAACTTGTGTTTTAGGAATGTAATTAAATGAGTCAGTTATCGCATAGATGGGGATTAAATGATTTATGATCAGGGGCATTGGGTCTCTACTGAATCATAGTCAACATTGGCTGGCCAATGGAATATTAGTGCTTATACTTTGCCTATATGAAGGGCAATAATTTCATTATACCTAGTGTGTTATTCCACTCGGTTATATAGTAAGTGATTTGACACACATAAATATGTCACTAGAAACAATTTCTCTATCAGCTGTTTCCATTTTCTATGCTAATATCAATATTTTCCACTGCATATCAATAGATGCAGTGGAATGTTATTTCTAAGATGTGTCAATGAGGATCAGTATAGCATCAAACAATCTTCTTTTCGGCAATGTACTCTTTAATCTCATGGGTTGCTGAAGGGTATCTAGAGTAATAAATGTTTAATTGTCTTTCAGATTAAAACATTTATAACTTGATAACATTGGAAGATTAAGAGTGAAACATCATTCTTGCATGTTGTAATTTAATTATTAATCAAAAGTTCTGTAGAATGTATCTAGGATATTCTAGTACATTACCATCTAACTCCTTTGGACAGTTTTCATTTGTTACATTTTGATGAATTCCTGTACTTTTCAGGGTGAGTGATATCAGAGTTGGAGATGGAAAATCTTTTCCTTTTTGGCCTCCTACCTCAGTACCATAAAGCTCCTAGGTATCAAGGGCCAAATATTACACACATATGGTTAGACATATTAGAAAACTATAACAGCAGATAATAGTAGAATAGTAGCTTACACTGGACTTCTGAAAACTCAAATATAGATCAGTTTAATTATCTTCTTCAGACTAAATACCGTAAGGAATGGGTAGTTTGTGAAATTTCAGTGGGTTCAGTTTTCATTTGAAAATCCTACTTTTAAATAATATGAGACTAGGCATGGTAGTTTGAATTCTAGCAAGAGGAAGTATACATTTTATTTACAAAAGCACAGTACCCTGTTCTGCCATCTACTCGCACCCCCACCCTCCCATTGTTCAGGCTTTGTTCCAGATCTGTATAAATCCTTACATCCAGGCAATTGTTCTACTTTTGACACTTGGCTTCAGTCTGCTACTGCAACCTTGGCCTCTGATCGCTATCTTTAACCTTTGGGGCCCAGTAGACAGTGACAGCTTATCTTCTGTACTGCACAACATCTGTGGGCATTTAAGGATACCAATGAAGTCTTTCCCTCAGTCTTTTGGAGCATAATTTTATCTCAAGCATAACTTCTTTTACTGTCCTTACTTCAAGGCCATGACCACTTGACTCAGTGGTAGTATTCCTGCCTCTGAGTTAGAAGGGCTGGGTGCAGGTGCCACTTTAAACAGCCTCATCACCTGGAGATCAGAGCACTGGCTCTGAATGCTGAATGACATTCAAAGAAGTGAGAGGGGTACTTGGGTCAGATAGGCGTGGGCACCTGCTGTATTGTAAAGGGAAGATGGGCTATGGTTGCAGCCTACCTAGGAAAAGATTCTCCAAGGATAGAAACCATGAGGAAGGCAAAGGAAAATGATGGGTACTTTACCCTAGCAAACAGCACAAAATTCTCAGATGTGAAACTTGAGTTAGGACCTGCCCTAGGGGGCAGAGCACAATGGGCAAATTTATATTTTGAAGTCTGCAATGCTCTTGGTCTCAGCTTGGTTAACATTTTGGTTCCTATTTCTTATGTTCAATGAAAGCTACAATTCCTGCCACCCAAAAACCCTTTAAGCTAAGAGGTAAAGGCATGCCTGCATTAAGTCAGAATGGTGACCCTTTGGCTTTAATGATGCTGCACTTACTCTGATTAATAGCCTTCAAAAACAGGAAGCAGCAACATTTATATCAAGGCTAACTATGGATACAACATAGAGAATGATTAAAGAATCAAATCATTTGAAAATATATCCATATTTGGCTTTAATATGTCACACAGTATAATAATTTTAGAATCTTCGTAAGGTAATACCAATTTAGTTTCTATTTTTCCAATTTGTTTCCAACTTATTATCTTAACACAGCAAAGTTAGTTTGGAAAATGCATGCATTGATGCTTTTCTTGGTGTTAAGACGCTCCAGAAACATTCTAGCAGAAGCAGTTTCTTCAGAAAATGAAAACATTAAGTCATAATAAATGAATCTTAATTTTGTTGTATTTGATTCCTGTGCAAAATTTCCTGATTTCAGTAACGATTTCTATAAGATTAGAATCATTTGTTTTAATTTATAATCGCAGTACATCCCAATATATGATCGGCTTCCTTAATAAGCTTACATTGACTGAATACTCTATAGTCTTTCCCAACTCTTTAGTCTATGTTAATGAACAGTATAAGTTTCATGTCTATTGCTCCAATAAATGTAAACTCGCTACGTTAAAACCCATCCTTAATTAATCCACTTAATTTCTACAAAACACCTTGAACGCTATCGATCTCCCTTCTCAGTTAGTGTCGGAAAATACAGCTTGGCGCAAATTAGGTCTGGAATTTGGCCAAGACTTTTGTTTCTGGAGGCAGATGTGAGGAAATGAGGTTGTAACTATACTGCAACTTTTGCATCTCCGCGAAGAGGTTCCGACAACTGACTGCAGTGACATTAAAATTAACAGGAGAGCGGATCCAACTCGTCTCTGGAGCCCAGCAGAGTCAGCCTCATGCCCGCGTTACAACTGCGACTGGAGTTCAAAAGTACTCTGGGCAGTTCGGAGATTTTTTGTGTGTGTGAGCAGGGGCACGGGATTTTCTCACTGGGAATCTCCCTCTCTCTCTCTGGGGGTTGCTGAAGCCGTGTATAACTGACTTCCATCAAGTCCATGGGGCGATTTTAAATTTGCCTGGAGTTGGTGTTAATGTCTGAGTGTTGATAGTCCTGTACTACAAACATCGAGGGAGTAATGAACGATTAGACCCGAGGAACAGGATTTCAATGGAAAGTCGGGGAATAGGCACCGCAGCTGCCCCGTTGGCAGGTCGGCCCTGCTTGATCTCAAACCCTTCACTGGCTTCGAGCTCAAAAGTTCAAGGAAGTGAGAGTGTCGTGATCAAGAAGGAGGCTTCGATCTGCACTCAACCTTTTACAGCTCAGTTTTTATTTTGCCCCTTAATGCCTCTGAAGTGTTTTAGGGTGAGCCTGCTCTCGGTGCTGGTGTATCCCCAGGTGAAAGTCACCATTGGTTGGTGCCACACTCCCAGATCCCATCACAGCCGCTGCCGCCCTCCCAGCTTCTGACTGGCCGCCGCTGCTGCAACTTTAGGGACGCGAAGCGTTAACTCTTGTTTCTCTCTCCACAGATGCTGCCAGAACCTGCTGAGCTTTTCCAGCGTTTTCTGGGTTTTTGTTCCGCTGCAGCGCTGATTCCGAAATCCGAAATCAGGCAAACATCATCCAAAAGCGTCTCCATCGCACAAAACAAGTTTAAACAAAACAAAAAAATAAAAATATCTGAAAGTAGCTGGGATTTCACAGTTCCGCCTAACTTTCTCGCTAAGTCGTGTGCAAATGACACACTGACAAACATAAAGGCTGACTTGAGTGATACGGGAATAGTCGACGCCCTGAGTTGTTCGAAAGCTGCTCTCCCTTAGAGTCAGAGTGAGCGGGACGAGGCCGTTCAGCCCATCATGCCTGTACCTGCTGCATTGGTGGAAGCTGTTCCAATCAGTCTCACTTCCCCCCCCACCCTGCTCTTCCCATCTGTCACAGACGGAAACCTTCAGAACAGTGACATCGCCAGAAAGTTTAAGCAATGAGCGGCCGCACAGACTGTACCTAGTGAATCCACTGGAAATATAAGCCCAACCTGTGTGGGTGAAGTGTGGGCAGTGGCTCGGCGCGGTCCTTCCTTCCTTCCACCCCCCCCCCAGGCGGAGAGGTGAGCAGCTCTTGTCTCTGTCCATCGCCCCTCTCCCCTTTTCTGGGACCCCAGCAAACAGTAGCCGGGCGATGACAGCCGAGTACCGCAGTCGCTTTGTGCAAAGCAGCCCCTGCGGGGAGACGGGATCTGCGTCACATTTTGAATGGTTTGGTTTTGCTTTTTCTTTACGCGAAGATTGTGAAGAAGCAAACGTTTAAGGACCGTCTGAGGGGAAAGGATTATCCATCTTATAAAACTCTGGTCCCTATGGGGTGTCAAACGTGCTGTTTTGTACTGCGGAACCGGCAAGTGCATCGCCCCGGTGGATCGAGTTTACTACTTTCCAAGTGATGGTAAGTTTGGCTGTTTCCAAGCGAATCCTGAGCCTCTGCTCCTGCGGGTCCCCTTGCTCCTAACATCACTCACTCCTCCTTACTGTTCATGATTGCGATTACGAGGTTGGTGGCTGCTTTTCCGAGTGCTCTTGGAGGTCACAAAGCATTCAGTATTTCAGCCCAGCCTGTCCTGTCACTAGTCCTGACCCCTTATTCACTTTTCTCAAGACATCCCATAAGATTTTAAATATATTCTCACCAATGTCGGTGTGTTTGTGGGGAGGGGGAGGGTAGCTGGTGGGCTGCTTATTTTGCTCCTAGTGTGTAAAGCACGTTAATGTTGCTGAATTGTTTTAAATTGTGACCCGAAAGGCGTGTTTTTTTTTAAGAAAAGAGAAAGGCGTCCAGGGCTGTCCAGTCTTCAGTGCACAAAAGGCGTACACACCCTCAAACCCACCTCCACCTCCCCACCCCGCAGCCAAATCCCAGTTTAGTTTGTCTTCAGAGGATTTAGAGCGATCGGTTTAAACGCAACCCAGAGGTCAATGCTGTAGTGAGCCTGATGAAATAGTCCTGTGACCTGCATTGTATCATGCACATAGTTAGATTTTACTATTATTCCCGACTAAACAGATAGTGTAAAAACAAAAAGCTAAAAGCTACTGCGGATGCTGGAAATCCAAAACAAAAACAGAATTACCTGGAAAAACTCAGCAGGTCAGGCAGCATCGGTGGAGAAGAAATCAGTTAACGTTCAGAGTCTTCATGACCCTTCGGCAGAAGGGTCGTGAAGGCTCGAAACGTTAACTGATTTCTTCTCCACCGATGCTGCCAGACTTGCTGAGTTTTTCGAGGTAATTCTGTTTTTGTAAACAGAGAGTGTACTTCGTTAGGGAGCACGAAACGACCAAATGAGTAGGACGTAGAAACGCATTCCTTACAGAAATGAAAACAGGTTGAAAAAAAAAAGTTGAGGCCCTGGTTGCCGCTCCTGAGCTAACTAACATCAGTGAAATTGGGATTCCTATCCAACAATATGCTGGAAATCGGAAATAAAACAGAAAAAAGGAAAATGAATGTTGGAAACGCTCAGCAGGACAGCTTCTGTGGGGAGAGAAATCGAGTTAACGTTTCAGGTCAATGACCTTTTCATATTTCTATCAATTTGTGCTACCGGAAACTGTGTGCCCTCTTGGCCATGAGCATGCTTCATATTACTAAGTGCCTTTCCCTTTGGCTCTGATTATTGATTTTGAATCGACACTCATGTCTCCATCTAACCCCTTTTTTTTTGTTGTGTGCAGATGACCTTGCCACTGTCTGTAGCACGCTGATTCACCATGCCCATCATTTCCCGAAGCAGCGAGAACGATTACAGTAATTTGAGCGATACTTCGTCCAATTCGTTGAACCACATTGTTCCTAGAGCCCACGCCGAAGCCCCACCTGTCAAAGGAGCCTTCTACCAACGATGCAGACGGATCCCCCACCCAGGTCAGCCGAGCCCCATTGACCAGAGGCAACACATCATTGTCAACGTGGGAGGCACCAAGTACCTGGTGCCCTGGCGCACTCTAGATGACTTCCCGCTCACAAGACTTGGGAGATTGAAGTTTTGCAGCAGCTATGAAGAAATTGTGCAGGTCTGCGACGACTACGATGAGTCCTCCAACGAGTTTTTCTTTGATCGGAACCCATGTGCTTTTCGGATGATCATCACTTTCATTTCGGCCGGGAAACTCCGCCTTTTAAGGGAGATGTGTGCCATGTCCTTCCAGGAGGAGCTGCTTTACTGGGGGGTGGAGGAAGCCCAGCTAGAGTGGTGCTGCCGCAGGAAACTAGTTCAGAAAGTTCGTGAGGTGGCTGAGATCAAAAGAGGAGAGGACCTTGAGGCAGAAAAAGAGGTGAACGTTCAGGTTGAGAGAACCAAATTTGGATATTATATGGACAAACTGAGAGATATGGTGGAAAATCCTCAATCAGGCCTTCCTGGGAAAGTGTTTGCCTGTCTGTCCATTATATTTGTCACCATTACTGTAATTAGTATTTGCATTAGTACAATGCCAGAATTAAGGACAGAAGACGAGAGGGTAAGTGTCCTTATTTCATCTTTAAATATACAATGGCATTTTATATTTCAAAGTCCCACTGGAGTCATAGAGTCATATCGGCATAGAAGGAGGCAATTGGGTGCATTAAGTCAATGTAGGCTCTTTGGAGAACAGCCTAGTCACTCCAATCCCACTCTATCCCGCTAGCCCTAGTTTAACTTTCTTTACAAACAACATTTGTCACGTGAAAATTCTTATAAACGAATGCAATCTCAACATTTTTAACATCTGGTTTCCTTATATTAGTATCTGTATTTCCTTCTAAGAAGGTTCCAAAGTATCTATTCAGTTAATTAATTTTAAATTCCATGATTTTTAGTAAGAATCATATCAACAGATCTTGATGTTGATTGCCAATAAAAGTATAATTAGTTGGTTTAAATTATGTCCCAGGCAAAGATGTTAATTATTGAAAATAATGTTGACGGCTGTGGTCAAAGCTACCATTACATGGCAATCCAAATATTGTTATTGAAATAAAGAATTCTAATCTGATATATTAATTACTTTGATAAGAAACTTTCCCCTCTGAATTAGAAGGTTGCGAATGCAGGTGCCAGAGACTTGAGCACATAATCCAGGTAGACGTTTCAGTGCAGAGTTGAGGGAATGGGACTCCATCAGAGATCCCATCTTCTCTGTTCTTATCTGGTCTTATTTGGTCATCTATTTAATTGCTGGTTGTAGGGCCTTGTTGTGCCAAATTTCACTGCATGACAACAGAAGTACTTCATTGGCTGTGAAGCCCTTTAGGATCTCTTGTGGTCATGAAAGGTGTCATCTAAATGAAAAGGTATTTTCTTACTTTCCTTTTCCTATTTCAAAGTTTGCAAAAAAGCTTTAAACAGCTGCTTGGTATTACAGAACTTGAGTATTGTTGAAAAGAGAGACATGTTGTCAACGATTTTCATCTTGCTCTCATCAGGACAAATGCAAGAATGTCAAATTTCAAACGATCACAACAATTTATATTACAGGAGAAAAGAGGTGCTGATTGCTTGGCAAGTCAAACATGCTGTTTGATTCGGTCAACCAATCGTTGGGCCTACCAAACAATTGAGCAATATTGTGTATGAACTCCAGTGCCAAAGCAATGCCAGGTATGTGGGCCGTACGCCCCAACGATTGGATGATCGAATCAAACGTGTTCCTCTGTCTGTTTGTAATAGATAGCATACAGACTGTACTCAACCAACTCATGCTCACAAAACTCAAAACAAAACATCTGTTGTTAGATGTGATTCTGCAATTGAGCAACACTTGCTGAAGAATCCTGAGCATGCTAGTAGTTACCCTAACAAGCAATTTAAGATAGCCAATGAATGTCACAAAAAACCCAACAGCACTATTTCAAAGAAAAGCAGCAGGGTTATCCCTGGTGACCCGGCCAATATTTACTAGTCAATCTACTTCACAGTCTACATCATTATCACATTGCTGTAGTTGGGATCTTGCTGTACACAAATTGACTGCCATGTTTCCTACATCACAACAGTCACTACACTTCAAAAGTACTTCCTTGCCTGTAAATTTGGGACTTCCAGAAGTCATGTAAGGCATTATACAAGTCTTGTTTTCTTTTGCCAAAGTGTCCTAACAATGAATCTGCAGTCTGAATTTCAGGTCCAGCTAGGTGGGCTTCAGAATCTATTCAGTTCTATGTTTATCCTATTATAAAAGGTTCACCTCTGACTTATTTTTCTAGTTCTCATTCCACCTATCCTTTGTCAGATTAGTGTCAATCACATTATTGTTGGAAGGAGATTTATCAAATCTGTGCTGGGAGTTGGTTTGAGGTCGGCCAAATTGATTCATTTTAGGACCCTTAGCATCTGTCAGAGATTGAACGCTTTAATCCCACCTTCCTGAGACAGCTTTGAACCCAGCTGTAAGAAGGAAAAGCCATTCACTTGTTCTTAAAAAATTATTCATGACTAATTCTAGTTAAATCTGGATGAAAGAGAAAGTTGTTAGTTTCTCACTCATTTCAGGGTATCCGCCTTCAGATAATGGAGCATTAATCTGACAGTCCTGCCCAGTGCAAATTGTACAGAAGAAGTGAATGATTTCAGCAAACACTGCCAAAGAGAGGTTTGACTGTCTCACCTGGGAAATCTCACATTACATGAAAATACACTAAAGTGTATTGGTTTTGACAATTATAGTATTCAGCTTGATGTGAATCCCTCTTCATACAAATATAAATTGATGCAAAGATCTTCTCAAAGTTTGCTCAGTTTCATTCATGCACTAAAGACAGAATCTTGTGCCCCTCATCACCCCCCCTGCTTCCCCACCCCCGTAGCAAACTTGATGGCAGGGAGGCAGTTAATCAGGCGGGGGGAGGGGTGGTGGCAGGTGGGGACCCCGCCAGTTTCCCTTCTCCACCCCAATTAAGTCCATGGCGGGAAGGTCCATGGACGGCCTTCCTGCCCCATTACCAATTGAGGCCCTTAAGTGGGCAATTAATGCCCTCTCATTGAGGCCCTTAAGTGGGCAATTAATGCCCTCTCATTGAGGCCCTTAAGTGGGCAATTAATGCCCACTTAAGGGCCTCATCCCAACCCCACTAGTATGAACACAGCGGCAGGCAGGGGGCTCACCACGTGGGGAGCATGAGAAGCAAATCCAAGCAGGGTTGCTTGCAGGCTCCCAGGGGGTTGGGGGTGGAGCAGGGATGGGGGGGAGGGGTTGTCCCAAAGGCACTCAGTGCCTCATCAAGGAATCCACATCAGGAAAGGGAGGCCCTCTGAGAGCCACCCCATTACCCTTGCTGCTGAACCCATCCCCTGGCCTCTCTGTGACATCCCCTCCCCACCTCCTGCCATCGCCTACCTCTGGCCTGGGATCCAGCGACGATCCTAGGCCTCAGTTGGATGTCGCGGTGGCAGTAGCCACAGCCTGCCTGGTGACACTGCTGTTCAATAGAGCTGCCAGCCTCTGATTGGCCAGCAGTTCTTGGTGGGCAGGACTTCTGCCCCTGGAGTCCTTGATTGCGGGGGGAAAGCCTGTCACTGGCCTGAAAAGTGCCTGAATGGAACAAGGTGCGGTGGGCTTTTCCTGAAAGATGAGACGTGTGGCTCTCGCTGGCTCCTCAGCCAGCCAGCTGGGACCCCCATTACCTTCACAAGATTCCACCCAATGTCTGGAAAAGTTTTAAACCTCATAACACAATCAAGCAACATTCCTAATGGTGAAATCATACCGAAGGTTCTGATTTGACCCTCCCCCCCAGCCCGGGTTATATTTTTGAAGCAGAAATCACGGGGTCCTAATGAATTAAGAAATGTAAGATAGCTATATTTGAACAAATGTGCAAAACATTGATCAGTGGCCTTTAAATTCTGATGACCTTTTTAAAGTTTAAAACTGATTAGCATGCCAACTCTTTTGTACTTGAAAAGCTCTAGTATTACACCCTAAGACATTTTCATCCTTATCTGCACATGAAACATTAAAAGAGAGTGCAGACAGCTAGGAATCTCAAAAGGTATTAGCTTTGACTCAGTCATATCACTCCCCTCTATGTCACAAGGTTATGGGTTCAAGCTTCTAAATGTGCATATAAATTTAAGATGGCACTTCAATCCCGTATTGAGGGATTGCTGCAATGTTGGAGGCCCTGCCTTTTAGCTAAGACATTAAACTGGGGTCTCATCTCCTACCTCAAGTGGGTATAAAAGATCTTTAGGCATCATTTGAAGAAGAGTACTGGAGGTGTCCCAACCAACATATCCCTCAACCAAAATCACTAATTCTGATTATCTGATCGTTCATTTCATTGCTGCTTTTTGGGACCATGTGTGCAAATCAGATTCTCTGGTTCACTGCAATTACAAAAGGGATTACACTTTAAAACTACTTCATAGGCTGTGAAGCAGTTAAGCATGTTCTGAGGTCATGAAAGACACCATGTAAATATGTATTTTTTTTAAAAAGAACAGCACCTGTCATCAGCCACCGATACATATACCACCTCAGAGCCGACTACAACAGAGCTGTGCCACCTCAAGTGACCTGGTTGGATGAATACTAGAGAATTCTGCTTTTCTGTTTTTTTGGCATTGCTGATGACATCAGTCACCATGACAACCAGCATTACAATGGGATCCATCCCAAAATCTGAGTACTTATTAAACAGTTGGAGTCTTAAACAATAATTCTGTCGCCCAAGGCCATTTGGGAACATATTACTCTATTCTAAATTGAAGATGTACAAGGTTGGTCTTCTTCCACTAACTTGAAGATCTCTTGTTGCCAATCCAGCATTGTGCCCACAGCCTCTGAATTGGCACGGACCGTGAACCTAATTTTTCCTGCTTTACTTTGCTGTCATTTGGCCGTCCAAACCTTAAGTCCTCACATCTGCTTCAGTAGCCACAGCCACTTTCTCATTATTTACAACTTAACAGAGGCCAAACAACCTGTTTTTTTTTCTCTTAATTTTCTCAGTTATTTTCTCCTTCCACTACAGGCAGGATGGCCACATTCAGGGACTGACAAAGGCCGCAGACCGGAATAGCCCTGTTAACCACCATTCAGTTTCACAGCAATCAGCACCATAGTGCCTCAGACAGGGGGCCAAGTCCTTGAAGTCCTGTAATGGTGCTTTTGGTTGTATACACTTATTTCACTGGTGAGGCCTGTTGGCTAATCTTGCGTAGGCTCTGGCGTCTAGTCAGATGTCAGGATAGTGGGGATGAAGTCACTTGCTCTTTGAATTTCCCTCCCTCACAAAGGAAGACTGGTGCCCTCTGCTCCTTATTCTTGTTCAAAAACATAGAATGGAAACCCATCATGTGAAACACTGTCAATGTGAACTCACGCTCTATCACCATCTGGCAAAGCTCACTGGAGCTTTAAGATGTTCTGTTACTGCAGTGCCTAGTGCATTTTGAAACTAAAGCTAGATGGGCTCGAAATAACATTGTTTCCCAATTTGTAACTCATTGTTCCTTTAGATCCCTGTATCATGCATCACCTCCAATTGTGAGGGAAGGCAGACAGCTTACTCATAGGTTTCAGACAATGTTACTATTTGCACAGCTTTTAGGAGAGGTACCAGAATTCTGCAGAGACCTGCACTTTGATTGTAAAACAAAAACAGAATTACCTGGAAAAACTCAGCAGGTCTGGCAGCATTGGCGGAGAAGAAAAGAGTTGACATTTCGAGTCCTCATGACCCTCCGGCAGAACTAGCACTTTGATTGTCCCTTCTGTTTCTGTAATGAAGCACTTAGCTTGTTTTCGTAAACTGATGAATAACTTTGCAAGTTACAAGAGCAAATAGTATTGGGATTTTTGACTATTTTGATAGGCTAAATCCTATATTTGCGCCAGAATTCTTTATTTAACAACTTTGCGGAATTTTTGGAGCTTTATACAAGTAAGCAGACTTTCAAACTGTCCGGGTAACTAGGAAGGGTAGAGTAAAAAAAATTTTTTAAGTGAAGTGATATTGTTATTTCCCATCGATGGGTTACTTGGCTATTGTTGTGATAAAAAGAAAAGCCTAGCAGAGAAAACATTTTCATTTCTGAAATATTTCCGAGGATATCAGGACATCAATGTATTTACAAGCACTGTTGCAGATTATTTTTCTCTTGAGAATTTTTTAGGCACATGTAAAGGTTATTAGGCACAGACATCTATACATTTACGCTGAACAATCCCAATGATGCCTCTCGGCTTCAGTTCTCTCTCATTCCAGAAATGCTTTCGATTTGCTCGCCGACCTACATTGGCTGCCATTTCAACAAATCGCACCCTCCTTTTCAAATCCCTCCATAGTTCTGCCTCTCCCTGTCTTTGTTATGTTACTCCTGCCCTAAAATCCTCTGAGATGTCTGCACTGCTCCAATTGCACACCCCCAATTTTTATTGTTTTCCCATTTGCAGCCACACCTACAGCTGCCTAGTTTTTAAACTCTATAATTCCTTCACTGAACCTCTTTGTCTCTCTACGTCTCCACCTTTAAGATGCTGCTTAACACCCGCACCTTTGACTAATCTTTGGTCGCTTGTCCTTATTTCTCTTGATGTGGCTTAAGTCCATAAAAAGCAGGACAAATCCAACCCGGCCAATTATCACCTCATCAATCTGCTCTTGATTATCAGCAAAGTGATGGAAAGTGTTGTCAACTGCTATCAAGCGGCACTTACACAGCAAAAACCTGCTCACTGACGCTCAGTTTGGGTTCCACCAGGGTTCCTCAGCTCTTGACCTCATTACAGCCTTGGTCAAAACATGGACAAAGGAGCTGAACTCAAGAGGTGAGGCAAAAGTGACAGCCCTTGACATCAAGGCCACATTTGACCACCATCACCATTCGCAAGTTCCCCTCCAAGTCACTCACCATCCTGACTTGGAAATATATTCCTTCAGTGTCGTTGGGTCAAAATCCTGGAACTCCCTCCCTAACAGCACTGTGCATATACCTACACCACAGTGACTGCAGCGGTTCATGAAGGTCGCTTGGCACCACCTTCTCGAGGGCAATTAAGGATGGGCAATAAATGCTGGACTACCGAGTGACATCTACATCCCATGAAGGAATAAACAAAGTGTCAATTTATTTTTGATAATCTCTTCACTGAAGCTGCTTGGGATATTTTACTATACTAAAGGCAGTATATGAATGCAAGGTGTGATTGTTGTTAAACCCTCATATCTGCTTCAGTAAGTTAATCCATAGATCTGTCCCTATTCAGGTGAACACTCTCCAACTCACTTCCCTTATTACAGTCCAGTACAATACTCCAAATCTGGCTATCCGAAAACCGGGTGATGTCTGAAAACTGGACATTTGTGAAGTGACACGTTGATCTAGTTCCAGGGTCCAGGGTCTGTTTTAGGTTCAGGAGCTTCCACCCTTTGTTCTTGCTGTGGAACAGAATCATTCTCCCAGTCTTTCAGGGGAATCTTTTCCTTGGTCTTGGTTCTTCTGCACCAGGCACTGATCAAATGCGGATGGCGACTCATACCTCCTGGTATTTGCATTGATCTGATTTGTCAATCTCCTTCATACTCCTGAAAAAATCTTTTGGTTTGTCTCTTAAGTCTCTTCCAAAGTAAACACATTCAAGCTCCTTCACCTTTCCTGTTACCTATTATCCTTGATAAACAGAATCATCCATATTGATTTTGGGCAATAAAATGTTAGTAAGCAAAGCTGAATTGAAGTGTCTCCACAGAAAAAGTTGCTCAATATGAATCATGGCATCGGTGATCCTATGCATATACATTTTAGAGGCCTTAACAGTAACTGTTCAACAGGTAGAAACATCAAAGCTCGGAGGTTGCTGAGGAAAAGTGCCATATTTTGATTTTTAGCTTACCGAAGACTTTTTCTTTTCACTTTTCCTGTTTCATAAGAGTCACACATGCTTTAGTCAATAATAATCTTACGTTTCTCTGTGTAAAAGCTTGTTTTATTTATTACATGGTAAAGGCAAACATTTTGCCTGTATCAAGTTACACTTGGAACAAGGTATTGACTATATCTAGATTGTTTAAATCAAAACAAACCCACAACCTCCACCGCTTAGAAGGACACGTGCAACAGATGCAAGGGAACACCACCACCTGCGAGCTCCCCTCCAGGTCACACACCATCGTGACTTGGAACTATCTTGCCATTCCTTCACTGTCACTGGGTTAAAGTCTTGGAACTCCCTTCCTAACAGCACTGTGGGTGTACCTACATCACATGGACTGCAGCGGTTCAAGAAGGCAGCTCATCACTTCCTCGAGGGCAATTAGGGATGGGCAATAAATGCTGGCCTAGCTAGCGATGCCCACATCCCATGAAAGAATTTAAAAAAAACTTTATGACTATTATCTGAAGAAAAGAATCTCTGCAAACCTTAAACAAGTTAAAATTGTTTAATATTTTGTCAGAGTCCGTACTTGAAAATTTAATTTCCTTCGAGTTGACTGCAGAGCAAATCAACTTGGGAAAGGTCATGCAACATATGGCACGCTAAACATGAATGCTAAGACAGAAACACAGAATAAACAGAGCACCAAAGCTACTTTCACTTGGGGCAGAATTTTCCCGTTGGCGTGCTGGGGCGGGACCCGCATACCGATGCATAAAATGACGCGCGGTGACGGGTGAGCGTCCTAGCGTCACTGCGCGCCATCGTGATATTTCGTAGGGTGGGCACGCGATGATATCCAATGCCCACCTGCCATTAATTAACGGGCCACATAAGGCACTTGAGTTGCTAATTGACGGCGATTTTTCGGCACCCGTGTGATCTTCGGGTCGGCGCATGGGCGCAACGGGCAGGTGGGTAGGACACATTTGTGTAAACCTCATCCATGGGCGGGATAAGAGGGCTCAATGGGGTCGTGAATGTGCTCAGTCAGATATTGATTTTTCAAAGTTACTGATACTTGCCTGAGTGACCTGCAATACTTCAAAATGTATACCAGCTGCTTGGACTGGTCTCACGACCTTCAGCTCAGCACTCTGCAGTGAAGATTTGTTCCAGGGCTTGCAGGTTTCAGGAAGCCTTCCCTTAGCCTGGGAATGGGAGTTGAACTCTCCACTGGAAGCACCTCCTCTGAGGGGGAAGGGAGGGTCAGAAGGGGGAGGAGGCCAGGAGTGCACATTCAGCCTCCAGGGGAGCCACCTTTGGGAGGACAGGCGCAGGCACAAGGGGTGCAGGGCCAAGAGGTAGTCCAAGGCGGAAGGGGCCACAGAAGATGCCACTACCCTGCTGCCAGGGTATACAGGCGGCAAAGCAGCCACCTCAATATGTCAGAGGTGCAGTGCCAAAGGAGGCTCCGTCTCTCAAGGGAGACAGTCAAATATATCTGTCAGATGATTGAGCCTAAGATCCCAGCTAACTGTATGGGTGGGTACCCCATGCCAGCAGCTCTAAAGGTCACAGTTGCCCTCAACTTCTATGCCTCTGGCTCCTTCCAGAGGTCGGTGGGTGATCTTTGCAGTGTCTCCCAATCAGCTGCCCATACTTGTGTCAAGCAGGTTAGAGATGCTCTGTTCAGGCGTGCATTGACCTTCATCCACTTCCGCTGAGACCAGGCAAGCCAGACACAGCGAGCCAGAGGCTTTACAGCCATTGCTGGCTTCCCCCGTGTCCAGGGTGCAATAGACTGTACACATGTGGCCATCAAGGCGCCAGCAGGTGAGCCCGGTGCCTTCATCAACAGGAAGGGCTTCCAATCCATGAACGTGCAGATAGTGTGTGATCACAGGATGCAGATTCTACAAGTCTGTGCAAGACCTAGAGTGCCTTATGTTTACGTTTTCAGGTGCTACATCTTGGTGCTGCCCCCTTGCTGGGAGTGGCATCTGAGACAGCCTGCTGACTCTGCTGTCCTGTTGGCCTCGATGACCTTGGCGGTCGTCCCCTGGCCCGTGGAGCCTGTGCTGGCCCCGCCTGGGAGGGAGTGGCCAGTTCCACAGCTGGCATCTCCCCAGTCATCACAGCCTCATTGGATGCAATGGTCACTAGCAGAGGGGCAGAGGAGCTACTGCCCTCATCCGGAGCGCCCTGAGAGGAACCCACAGAGACGACAGGCAGCTGCTGCGCCAATGTGAGGTCGCTTAGGACCTCCCTGCTCACCGTGGATGGATGGGCACCGAGCTGGGAAACTTGGTGGCCAGACCATCTCCCACATTGGCACTGACCAGCTGAGTTCAATGCCGATGTGAGGGCTTGCTGGTCTGAGCGCAGCCCTAGGATTTGTCTCCTGGTGGAGCCTCTCCACGAGAGTCACCACTCTTTCTATGGAGGATGCATGGCGCTTGGCCATGAGGCTTATTGCATCAGCGATCGTCCGCGTAGACTACTCCACCACAGACACCAAGCAAAGCATAGCCTCATGTATCTACCCCAGATGCTCCCGCACATGCGGCTGCATTTCCTGCACCTGCTGCCTCATGAACGACTCCAGAGGCACATCATCAGCCACTGACTGAGCATGTGCCTGGTCCCCTGCAGCCCTCGACTGCTGGTGCCATGGGCACTCTCTGTCTCTGCCAGCTCCTCCAGCGACTGTGAAGTGCCCTCACCGCTGTGCCCTGGGACACTAGCCGTTGTTCTAATTCCCACCGAGGTGCTAGTATCTGCGATGGTGTCAGCCTGGCAGAGATGCTGTGATGCTGGTGAGATTTCAGGGCCCTCAGGTGTGATAGGGGCCTCTGCTGCTCCTCCTCCCGGCCCTGCTCCTCTGATGCTGAAAGGAAGAACAAGGACATTGGATCAGTTAACGTGAAGACAATGTCAATCTGCGTCCCTGTCCCTCGGATCATTATGCGCTCATCCTTCCATAAGCAATGGTCAAGCCATGTTGCAAACTTCAATCACTGAACATTCAACACTGCCATGGCTGCTGGGAGAACAATGGTGACCTCACTGCTGGGCAAACATACCTGCCCGTGGCACCCCAGCCTCACCGACACCGGTGGATCTGGGCGCATGGAGCCTCTCCAGATCGAGGGCCACGTGCTCGAAGCGGCTGAGAATCGCCAACTGGGCTGGTCCTCCTCCAGTCCTCACCCGTTCGGCTGCATTATGTGCATTCTTCTCCTGAAAAGGAGAGAGGAGCATTGATTAGTGCTACTTGTACCTGGACTCTCTTCACGGACGGCCCATCCCAACCAGAGTAGGACATTGCAGGGCTCCAGTGCCTCCTCACCCGCTGCTGCCAAACACACACACAAAGATGCTAGGCCTGTCCCCTCCGCTCCCCCTTGGCCAAATGCTGTCCACATCACATTAGGCACCACACGGTCTAACCTTCCATGGCAAAGAGGCAAGAGCACGTGGAGCGCAGAGGGCAGCAGATCGATCGGTGCCACTCACCTTGAAGCTCCCCTCCCAGCATCTCATCACCCTGACATTGACATGTCCTGGAGTTCCAGCATTGCGCCTGGGTGCAGCTCCTCCAGGTTGCCCCCAAAACAGTCATGTAGGTCTCAGTGTACCGCATGCTGCGGGTGCAGAACCCATCTCATCACCACCCTCTCAGGGTGACCCCGGCATGGGCAATATCTGCTGGCCCACCCAGCGAAGGACACATGCGGTCAATAATTCAATGCAGTCACTGCACTCAGACTTGGGGATGGGGGGCACCAGGGGGGAAAGCCTACCAGCTGGGTTAAGTGACCAATGCCAACATGGTACTCACCCTTCCCGAGCACAACAGGTCATTGAAGCGCTTACGGCACTGGATCCAGGTGCGTCACACCACATTGCGGGAGCTCACCACCTCCGCCACCTCCTCCCAGGCACGGTTGGTCATGTGGGGGGGCCTCCTCCTCCCATCCTGGGGTATGAGGACCTCCCACCGTGCTGCCACCTCCTGGAGGAGGGCAGCAAGGCAATCATCGGAAAAATGAGGGGCACAGTGCCCCCCTGCCCTACCCTCCTGCCTGGCCTGCTCACCAGCAGTGCTCTGGGAAACCCTTCCACTGGCCATGATTCACAGCCTTTGAAAGGCTGCAGGAGCTTTTTAAAACAGGCAGCCGGGTCACCATTGGACCCAGCGGTCATTGCAGTCCCACCGCCCGCCCACTCCCGCTGTCCTCGGGAGCCGCGTTTCACGCTGGGTGGGTCTTCATTGGCCCGCCCGCATAAAATGGCAGCACGGACCCAATCACAGGCGGCGATTGGCTCCGCGCCTGCTCCCGCATGGCCTGCCCGACAGGCAGAAAATTCTGCCCTTGAATGCTGCAGAAACACTGGGTTTGCTCATTCTATAGCTCAACTAAATAGTATAATAAAAGAGGCCATTTGATCCACTGAACCTGCTCTGCAATATTAGCCATGGTGGCCCTTTATTTTCTTTAATCCAAATTCCATATTTGGTCTCCTTATCCTTTAATAACCTTGCTTCACAAATCTATCTCATTTTTAAGCACAACAATTGATTCTGCATCTGTGTCCTTTTGGGGCAGCATATATTCAGAGTCAAAAAAGTAAAAACAAAAAGCTAAAAGCTACTGCGGATGCTGGAAATCCAAAACAAAAACAGAATTACCTGGAAAAACTCAGCAGGTCAGGCAGCATCGGTGGAGAAGAAATCAGTTAACGTTTCGGGTCTTCATGACCCTTCGGCAGAACTGAAGCATAGTTAGGAGAAAGGTGAAATATAAGCTGGTTTAAGGTGGGGGGCGGGGGAGGGGGGGGTGGTGGGGGGAGAGAGAAGTTGAGGGTGTGGTGATTGTGGAGATAAGCAAGCAGTGATAGGAGCAGATGATCAAAAGATGTCACAGACAAAAGGATCAAAGAGGTGTTGAAGGTGGTGATATTGTCTAAGAAAAGTGCTAATTAAGAATGGAAGACAGGACACTCAAGGTACAGCTCTAGTGGGGGTGGGGTGGAAAGACTAACAAAGTTTTAGTTTTAGATTTAAAAATAATGGAAATAGGTGGGAAAAGAAGAATCTATATAAATTATTGAAAAAAAAGGGAGGGGGGAGAAACAGGGTGGGGATGGGGGGAGGGGGAGTTTAAGATCTAAAGTTGTTGAATTCAATATTCAGCCCGGAAGGCTGTAAAGTGCCTAATCGGAAGATGAGGCGCTGTTCCTCCAGTTTGCGTTGGGCTTCACTGGAACAATGCAGCAAGCCAAGGACAGACATGTGGGCAAGAGAACAGGGTGAAGTGTTAAAATGGCAAGTGACAGGGAGGTTTGGGTCTTTCTTGCGGACAGACCGCAGGTGTTCCGCAAAACGGTCGCCCAGTTTGCGTTTGGTCTCTCCAATGTAGAGGAGACCGCATTGGGAGCAATGAATGCAGTAGACTAAGTTAGGGGAAATGCAAGTAAAATGCTGCTTCACTTGAAAGGAGTGTTTGGGCCCTTGGACGGTGAGGAGAGAGGAAGTGAAGGGGCAGGTGTTGCATCTTCTGCGTGGGCATGGGGAGGTGCCATAGGTGGGGGTTGAGGAGTGGGGGTGATGGAGGTGTGGACCAGGGTGTCCCGGAGGGAACGATCCCTACGGAATGCCATCAGGGGGGGTGAAGGGAAGATGTGTTTGGTGGTGGCATCATGCTGGAGTTGGCGGAAATGGCGGAGGATGATCCTTTGAATGCGGAGGCTGGTGGGGTGATAAGTGAGGACAAGGGGGACCCTATCATGTTTCTGGGAAGGAGGAGAAGGCGTGAGGGAGGATGCGCGGGATATGGGCCGGACACGGTTGAGGGCCCTGTCAACGACCGTGGGTAGAAAACCTCGGTTAAGGAAGAAGGAGGACGTGTCAGAGGAGCTGTTTTTGAAGGTAGCGTCATCAGAACAGATGCGACGGAGGCGAAGGAACTGAGAGAATGGGATGGAGTCCTTACAGGAAGCGGGGTGTGAGGAGCTGTAGTCGAGGTAGCTGTTGGAGTCGGTAGGCTTGTAATGGATATTGGTGGACAGTCTATCATCAGAAATTGAGACAGAGAGGTCAAGGAAGGGAAGTGTCAGAGATAGACCATGTGAAAATGATGGAGGGGTGGAGATTGGAAGCAAAATTAATAAATTTTTCCAGGTCCCGACAAGAGCATGAAGCAGCACCGAAGTAATCATCGATGTACCGGAGAAAGAGTTGTGGGAGGGGGCCGGAGTAGGACTGGAACAAGGAATGTTCCACATACCCCATAAAGAGACAGGCATAGCTGGGGCCCATGCGGGTACCCATAGCCACACCTTTTATTTGGAGGAAGTGAGAGGAGTTAAAGGAGAAATTGTTCAGTGTGAGAACAAGTTCAGCCAGACGGAGGAGAGTAGTGGTGGATGGGGATTGTTGGGGCCTCTGTTCAAGGAAGAAGCTAAGGGCCCTCAGACCATCCTGGTGGGGGATGGAGGTGTAGAGGGATTGGACATCCATGGTGAAGAGGAAGCGGTTGGGGCCAGGGAACTGGAAATTGTTGATGTGACGTAAGGTGTCAGAGGAATCACAGATGTAGGTGGGAAGGGACTGGACAAGGGGAGAGAGAAGGGAGTCAAGATAACGAGAAATGAGTTCCGTGGGGCAGGAACAGGCTGACACGATCGGTCTGCCAGGACAATTCTGTTTGTGGATTTTGGGTAGGAGGTAGAAGCGGGCCGTCCAAGGTTGGGCGACTATCAAGTTGGAAGCTGTGGGAGGAAGATCTCCAGAGGAGATGAGGTCAGTGACAGTCCTGGAAACAATGGCTTGATGTTCTGTGGTGGGGTCATGGTCCAGGGAGAGGTAGGAGGAAGTGTCTGCGAGTTGACGCTCAGCCTCCGCGAGGTAGAGGTCAATGCGCCAGACAACAACAGTACCACCCTTGTCAGCGGGTTTGATGACAATTTTGGGGTTGGACCTGAGAGAATGGAGTGCAGTGAGTTCAGAGAGAGACAGATTAGAATGGGTGAGCGGAGCAGAGAAATTGAGACGGCTAATGTCACGCCGACAGTTCTCAATGAAAAGATCAAGAGAAGGTAAGAATCCAGAGGGAGGGGTCCAGGTGGAGGGAGAATATTGGAGGTGGGTAAAAGGATCCGTTGAACGGGGAGAGGACTTCTGCCCAAAGAAGTGAGCACGGAGACGAAGACGGCGGAAGAAGAGTTCAGCATCATGCCGAGCCCGAAATTCATTGAGATGAGGGCGTAAGGGTATGAAACTAAGTCCTTTGCTGAGCACTGAACGTTCAGCATCAGAGAGGGGAAGGTCAGGGGGTATAGTGAATACGCGGCTGGGGCTGGGATTGGAAGATGGGGTGGGGACGGAGGGACAAGCAGGGGTGGAGGGTCCCAGATGGGTGTTGGTGTCGATGAGTTGTTGGAGCTTGCGTTCCTTAGCACTTGAGAGAAAGAGAAAAAGTTTCTTGTTGAGGCGATGGATGAGGCGAAGAATAAAATGAAACTGGGGGCACGCGCAGCTTTGAAAAAGGGTGCGGCGGTGCTGCTGGAGGGAGAGGTCGAGTGTGTTCATATGGCGGCGCATGGCACTGAGTGCGGATCTCAGAATGCGACGGGAACAACAGTCCGAGAAACGTTTTATGTCCCGGAGATACCTGTAATCCTGGGTGGGTTCGAAACAAGAGGGATGGAATTTCAGTTGAAATCCACGTGGGGTGAGTCAGAGACGGAGACAGTCACTGAGAAAGGAAATATGGCTGTGAAAGCGGGTTTTAGTAAACACCTTGTCAAACACCAGGGGAGAAATGGAAAGCAATGAAGGTGAGCAGGGCAGAAGAGACAGGCGGAAATCCTGTCGGAGAACAGAACCATACTTCTTCAGAGAGGGCATTTCTTGAAGAGAGGTAGCAGTCAATTAAACACAGAGATAAAAACAAAAAGCTAAAAGCTACTGCGGATGCTGGAAATCCAAAACAAAAACAGAATTACCTGGAAAAACTCAGCAGGTCTGGCAGCATCGGTGGAGAAGAAATCAGTTAACGTTTCGGGTCTTCATGACCCTTCGGCAGAACTGAAGCATAGTTAGGAGAAAGGTGAAATATAAGCTGGTTTAAGGTGGGGGGGGGGCGGGGGGAGAGAGAAGTTGAGGGTGTGGTGATTGTGGAGATAAGCAAGCAGTGATAGGAGCAGATATCACCATCACCATCACCCTCTACTCCTCAACCCCCACCTATGGCACCTCCCCATGCCCACGCAGAAGATGCAACACCTGCCCCTTCACTTCCTCTCTCCTCACCATCCAAGGGCCCAAACACTCCTTTCAAGTGAAGCAGCATTTTACTTGCATTTCCCCTAACTTAGTCTACTGCATTCGTTGCTCCCAATGCGGTCTCCTCTACATTGGAGAGACCAAACGCAAACTGGGCGACCGCTTTGCAGAACACCTGCGGTCTGTCCGCAAGAAAGACCCAAACCTCCCTGTCGCTTGCCATTTTAACACTCCACCCTGTTCTCTTGCCCACATGTCTGTCCTTGGCTTGCTGCATTGTTCCAGGGAAGCCCAACGCAAACTGGAGGAACAGCACCTCATCTTCCGACTAGGCACTTTACAGCCTTCCGGGCTGAATATTGAATTCAACAACTTTAGATCTTAAACTCCCCCTCCCCCCATCCCCACCCCGTTTCTCCCCCCTCCCTTTTTTTTCAATAATTTATATAGATTCTTCTTTTCCCACCTATTTCCATTATTTTTAAATCTAAAACTAAAACTTTGTTAGTCTTTCCACCCCACCCCCACTAGAGCTGTACCTTGAGTGTCCTGTCTTCCATTCTTAATTAGCACTTTTCTTAGACAATATCACCACCTTCAACACCTCTTTGATCCTTTTGTCTGTGACATCTTTTGATTATCTGTTCCTATCACTGCTTGCTTATCTCCACAATCACCACACCTTCAACTTCTCTCTCCCCCCGCCCCCCCCCCACCTTAAACCAGCTTATATTTCACCTTTCTCCTAACTATGCTTCAGTTCTGCCGAAGGGTCATGAAGACCCGAAACGTTAACTGATTTCTTCTCCACCGATGCTGCCAGACCTGCTGAGTTTTTCCAGGTAATTCTGTTTTTGTTTTATATTCAGAGTCCCTTTGTCTGAAGAATCCTTTATGGATCCAGTTCAAACCTGCTTATTTCAAATTTCATGATATACACCTAAGGCTTCCTCAGCAACACATTGAAGAATCTTTGTTGCTTCACAGTAAACAAATTTGAAAGAGGTGTCCTGCTGGGTTAGATTTTCACTACTCTGAACTGATGAAGCATCAATGTTTGAATTTCTAGTGAGAGGTTCTTCACCTTTATTTCTGAAAAGAATGAATTCAGTAAACAATATGAGACAAATCTTTTGAGTCTGCAGAACAAAAACACACCTGAGATACAGATTCCTCTTTCAAGATGTTCCAAATTCCTAGACATAAGACATATCCTATAATGTTTTTATGGTCTGTCTGTATCTTCCACTTTCAGCTGGACTTTAATTACTCCGGAAAAAGGGAGATTTGTCATTCGCATTGATACTCTTGCCTTTTAACAAGCAACTAATATGTCATGTTGAGTGTGTGCTAATGCATACTCCTGATAGATCCATTGCATATTACAGCTGACAAGTTTAATTATTAAATAGGTTGCACTACCTGCATTGCCTAAGTAAAATAACATTTTCATTCTGGAATCATGTGAACTGGGAAAATTAAGTCATTTAACATCCACGTGTATCTTTTCAGGCCATCGAAAATGCCTTTAATTCAAGTCAGGTTATATTTACGGTCCCTATTGAGTGCTTCTCTTTCCAAGTAAGTTGTGAACACAGTAATTAACTCTACACAATGAGAATGTGACACACAACATGTCAGCACATATCTGTCATGTGGAAGTCTAACTGTCACTACTTCGACAGCACAAAAAACCACATTGATCTCCAGATGGTGAAATGAGAGCTGATTTCAATTGATCTTTGTTCTTTGAAAGTCTATCATTACTGTGAAATCATATAGTCAGTCTGGTCCCCTGAAGACAAAAACGTGAACCATATTTCAGGATACACATTCATGTAACAATTTGTCTATGTGCTATTTTAGTGGATGTGTGATTCCATTTGTTGTTCTTATTAAGATGTCTAATGTCTCCATTAAGATATCATACAGAGAAATGTGATCTGAAAATATTAAGAGCTTGTCCTCGAATGTAACTCTAATATGTAATACCAAGACTGCAATGTTTAAATTCCCTGCTTAGTCAAGTGTTTCATACACATTTTGTGAAAACTAGAATATTTAAAATGCAATTGCATTTATATAATGCTTTTCAGAGCTTTTGAGTTTCCAAAGTAATTCACTGCCGCTGAAGTACTTTTGAAATGTTTTCACCATTGTATTGTAGGGAAATGCAGCAGCTGATTCACACACAGAAAAGTTGACATGCAGTATTGACATAAATGACTGGATAAAGCTTTTTGCTATTGCTTGAGGCATAGGTTTTGACCAATGTACCAGGAGAACTCCCTTGCTTTTCTTTAGGTACTGCTTTGGGATCTTTTATATGTACCTGACAGAACGGATGGGCTCCACAAATATCCCTGTCCTCACTGATGGGGCAGCCCAGTACATCAGTGCAAAAGAGAAGAGTGAAGCATTTGCAACCACCTTCAGTCAGAAGTGCTGAGTGGATGATCCATTTTGGCCTCCTCTTGAAGTCCCCAGCATCACAGATGCCAATCTTCAGCCAATTCAATTCACAACACGTGATATCAAGAAATGGCTGAAGGCACTAGATTCTGCAAAGGCTATGGGCCCTGACAGCATTCCGGCAGTAGTACTGAAGACCTGTACTCCAGGACTAGCTGTGCTCCTGCCCGAGTACAGCCATAACACTGGCATCTACCTGGCAATGTGGAAAACTGCCCAGGTGTGTCCTGTCCACAGAAAGCAAGACAAATCCAACCCAGCCAATTACCACCCCATTAGTCTACTCTTGATCTGCAGCAAAGGGATGGAAGGGGTTGCCGACAGTGCTATCAAGCAGCACATACTCAACAATAACCTGCTCATTGGTGCTCAGTTTGGGTTCCACCAGAGCCACTCAGCTCCTGACCTCATTACAACCTTAGCCCAAACATGGGAAAAAGAGCTGAACTCAAGGAGTGAGATGAGAGTGACTGCCCTTGACATCAAGGCAGCATTTGATCGAGTGTGGCATCAAGGAACCCTAGTAAAACTGCAGTCAATGGGAATCAGGGGAAAAGCTATCCACTGGTTGGAGTCAAACCTAGCACAAAGGAAAATGGTTGTGATTGTTGGAGGTCAATCATCTCAGTCCCAGGACATCACTGCAGGATTTCCTCAGTATAGTGTCCTCCGCCGAACCATGTTCAACAGTTTCATCAATGTCCTTCCCTCCATCATAAGGTCAGAAGTGGGGATGTTCGCGGATGATTGCACAATGTTCAGCGGCCATTTGTGACTCCTCAGATACAATAACAGTCCATGTCCCTATGCAGCAAGTCCTGGACAACTTCCAGGTTTGGGCTGATAAGTGGTAAGTACATTCTCACATAAGACAATGACCATCTCCAACATGAGAGAATACAATCATCTCCTCTTGACATTCAATTGGATTGCTATCACTGAGTCCCCACAGTCAAAATCCAGGGGATTACCATTGGCCAGAAACTGAACTGGACCAGCCATAATGACACTGTGGCTATAAGGGAAGGTCAGAGGCTGGGAATTCTCACTCACACCTGACTCCCAAAGCCTGTCCACCGTCTACAAGGCACAAGTCAGGTGTGATGGAATACTCCCCACTTGCCTAGATGAGTGCAGCTCTACCAACACTCAGAGAAGCTTGACACTATCCAGGACAAAGCAGCCCACTTGATTGGCACTCCGTCCACCACCTTAAACGTTCACTGCCTCCACCTCCAATGCACAGTGGCAACAGTATGTGCCATGTAGAAGATGCACTGCAGCAACGCTCCTTCAACAGCACCTTCTAAACCTGCGATCTCTATCACCTAGAAGGACAAGGGCAGCTGATGCATGGGAACACCTGCAAGTTCCCCTCCAAGTCACTCACCATCCTGACTTGGAATTATATCGCTGTTCCTTCAGTGTCGCTGGGTCAAAATCCTGGAACTTCCTTCCTAATAACATTGTGGGTGTACCTTCACCACATGGACTGCAGCGGTTCAAGGAGGTGACTCACCACCACCTTCTCAAGGGCAATTAAGGATGGGCAATAAATGCTGGCCTAGCCAGTGACACTACATCCCATGAAAGAGTAAAGGAAAATAGCCTGCTTTAACATTTCATCCAAAATATAGCACCTCTATGGGAGACATTTCTTCAGTAGTGCACTTAAGTGTCAGCCTAGACTATGTGCTCAAGTTTCTGAATGGGACTTGAATCCATAGATTTCTGAATCATCAGCATCTGTGCTATCACTGAGTTAAGGCATTGAGTTTAGGATTATGCTTTTGAGTACAGTTTGCAATGAAACAAGTATTTGCCACATATCTTTGAACAGCAGTAATGAAATTGAGGACATAAGGAGGTTGCAGACAGTTGAATGATTGGGCAAAAATCTGGCAGATGGAGTATAATGTGGGAAAATGTGAAATTGTTCACTTTGGCAGGAAGAATAAAAAAGCAGAGTATTGCTTAAATGGAGGACAGCTGCAGAATTCCGAGGCGCAGAAGGATCTAGGGCCAGAATCTTCTGGTTGGCGTGCAGGGGAGGGCTCTGCTTGCTAACGTGTAAAATGATTTCAGTTCGGCGGGTGCGCACCGGAGTCCGCCGAACTGTCAAAGGCCTATTAAGGCCTTTTTAATTTCAACTAAATACTTAATGGAGCTGCCTGTCCAACCTTAAGGTTGGTGGGCAGGCGAAGAGCCTAGGTGGCCTTCGCATTTATCATGAAACCTCATCCACAGGTGGGATGAGGTTTCATGAAGTGTTTATAAATTGAATAAAACTTTTCATTAAAGTTCATTGATGTGTTCCAGCTCATGTGACACTGTCACATGAGGGGACATGTCTTAAAAATTTTTTTCTTTCTTTCTTAAAAATTTTGAGAATCAAACTAATCTCCCTGAGGCAGCTCTGTGCCTCAGGGAGATTTCTGCGCTCTTTGACGCACATGCACATGAGCGCAGGCCCCGACTCAGCCTCCTCCCCCTGCCCACACAGTGAATGCTCAGCATTGGCCCGCCCACGTAAAATGGCGGCGTGCATTGGGAAAATATTCCCCGTGGAGTTTTAGTGCACGAGTCACAAAAAGTTAGTATGCAGGTACATCAAGTAATTAAGAAGGCTAATGAAATGCTATCCTTTATTACAAGAGGAATTGAACATAAAAGTAAGGATGTTATGCTTCAGTTTTATAGGGTATTGGTGAGACCACATCTAGAATACTGTGTGCGGTTTTAGTCTCCTTATTTAAGGAAGGATGTAACTCCATTGGAAGTGGTTCGGAGGCAGTTTACTGGATTGATACCTGGAATGATAGTCTTGTCTTATGAGGAAAGATTGGACAGGCTGGAGTTTGGGAGAATGAGGGGTGACTTGATTGAAGTATATACGATCTTAGCCAGACATGCTGAGTTTTTTCAGCATTTTCTGGTTTTTATATTATATATTATATAAGATCCTGAATGGTCTCAGTAAGGTGGAAAGGATATTTCC
This sequence comes from Cetorhinus maximus, assembly GCF_964194155.1. Classification (NCBI taxonomy): domain Eukaryota; kingdom Metazoa; phylum Chordata; class Chondrichthyes; order Lamniformes; family Cetorhinidae; genus Cetorhinus; species Cetorhinus maximus. The sequence goes on along the minus strand of NC_135884.1, from coordinate 137,421,771 downwards.
TCTTGTAGGTGAGTCCGGAGCTAGCGAGCACTGTTTTAAATTTAGGGGTCACCCTTTTAGGACAGAGAGAGGAGAAATTTTTTCTCTCAGAGAGTTGTGCAACTTTGGAACTCTTTGCTTCAGAAGGCGGTGGACGCGGGGTCATTGAATATTATTAAGGCGGAGGTGGATAGATTCTTGTTAGGCAAAGGAATCAAAGGTTATCAGGGGTAGATGGGAATGTGGAATTCAAAACACAAACAAATCAGCCATGATCTTGGTTGAATGGCGGAGCAGGCTAGAGGGGCCAAGTGGCCTACTTCTGCTCCTATTTAGTATGTTCGTAACTCTTAACCTGTAATTTGCAAGAGGAATAAATGATTGTTAGATTTATCATTTAGTAAGTGAAAAAGGAGGAAACATTTGAATTTTTCGACCTAATTTTATGGTCAGCAGTGAAATGATAGTACTTGCCACTGACCTCAAAGAAAGCTGCTCTCAATGATTTGGCAATCTGTGTGGTTCATTGTACCTGGTTCTAAGTCAAGGGGATCTGCAGGAATCCAACAACTATGTCATCCTGCTGGGTACCCACCAATCACATTGAAGAATTCTGACAGACAGCAAACCAGAAAGTAAAACTCATTGATTATCCTTCACCTTTAATTTAAATTTTACGGTGAGCAAAATAAAAATTGGAGCACATACAATTTGAAGCTGAGCTATCTTAAAAATGCTTTTAAAAATAATTTTTATTGCAATAAAAACCTGGATTCTTTAATCATAAAAAAATGACAATACATAAATGTAAAATTAGCTTGCCAGGGCCAAAGGGGTTGTTCAGCAGTACTTATGGCTTTGTACACTGTTAAAAACACTCAGTTGCATCTCATTAACAAGGTGTAAATTTTTCCGGAGGTTTTAACAATGATATTACAGCAAAAAAGGGAAGTTCTTATCAGTTCAGTGAATTCTAAGGATTGTTGTTTGCGGGGATTTCCTCTGTATGAACAGGAAATCACTAACAGTAATTCTGGATTTCTACATTCAGCTGCGCATCCGTGCATGTCAGAAGTTGCCATCAGTTTCTTAGGGTAATGACAGCAAATATTGACAGTTTTCCTGTCATTCCAATTGCAAAATCCAGGCTGGTGTCTGCATGGAATTCATATTTTATATGCTGTTGATTTAAGGCTGATTAAATAAAGCATTTCTTTGTTATTAATACTATGCAATTCTTGTTTTTTGCATTTTTGCCTGCAGGATAAATGCTCCCAGAGGTGCTATAACATGTTTATAATAGAAACCATCTGCGTGGCCTGGTTCTCCTTGGAATTTGTCCTTCGGTTCATACAGACACGAAGCAAATGGCAGTTTCTGAGAGGCCCTTTGAACATTATTGACATGTTGGCAATTCTACCGTATTATGTTGCACTTGTGGTTGACAAAGGACCTGCGGACAGCAACAAACCTTCAGGAAGTAACATCTATTTGGAAAAATTAAGCCTGGTCCTCCGAATATTGCGCGCCTTGAGAATTCTGTATGTCATGCGCCTTGCTAGGCACTCCTTAGGACTTCAGACATTGGGTCTTACAGTCCACCGCAGTATTCGTGAGTTTGGACTCCTGCTCCTTTTCCTCTGTGTGTCTGTCACACTATTTGCACCACTGGTATTCCTTGCAGAGAATGAGATAGGCAAAGGGCAAGACTTTAGCAGTATTCCTGCGTCATACTGGTGGGCTATCATTTCCATGACAACAGTGGGATATGGTGACATGGTACCTCGGACTATCCCTGGTCAAGTGGTAGCTCTCAGTAGCATCCTAAGTGGGATCCTAATAATGGCATTCCCTGCAACATCCATTTTCCATGCATTTTCCCGTGCATACTTGGAGCTAAAACAAGAGCAAGAGAGAGCGCAGGCCCATCTGAAATACATCCAAAAGGCAGCAAAGCAGACAGAGAATCAAGATTTAAGTGACACAAAAAAAATAATTTTTGAAGACACAGATTGTTAATGAATTTAGTACTGCCGTGAAAACAGTCTTTTAATTGTAATTTTATCGATTGATTCACTGATGTTTCTTACTTGTGCTGTATTGCATTGAATATACAGCACAGAAACTATTTGGCCCAACTAGTGTGTGCTGGTGCTTATGTCCACATGAGTCTCCTCCCATTCCATCTACCTCAACTCAGCCTTTCAGTGTATCTTTCTATTAAATTTTCTCTCAAGTACTCAATTCCTTTTGATAGTGGCTATCTTGCTCAACCTTTTCCCGTGGTGGTGAGTAAACATTCTAACTACTCTAAAGGCATTTTTCATTTCCTCATTGGATTGATTAGTATAACTATCTTATATCTTCGGCCCAGAGTTTTGGATTCTCCCACAAATGGAAAAGGGTGGGTTTGTATATGGTAGGAAGTTAAAAATGTTTAAAATCTGAAAACGGAATCCAATCGATCGCCCGTGGATGAGGTTTCATGCTTTATCTGAAGCCCGCCAGGGCTCCCGGCCTGCCCGCCAACCTTAAGGTTGGACGGGCAGGTCCATTAGTGGTTTTAATTAGTTTTTCAATGGCCTCAATAGGCCGTTGACAGGTCGGCGGGCACGCAGCTGACTCGGCTGCGCCCCCGCCAACCTGAAAATGGAAATGACGCGGGGGGGGGTGTGTTGGGAGTTCCAGCCGACGTCATCCCCAGTCATTTTATGCATCGGTGAGCAGGCCCCGCCCCAGCTCGCCAACCGGAAGATCCAAACTTTGCTATTAGCCCACCGACTGAAACCTTATCGGAGGCATCTTGAAAATCCAAGCATATGTCATCTAGTGCACTCCCCTGTCTACTCTTTCCATTACCTTTTCAAAGAATTCTATCAGATTAGTTACACATGACTTTGCCTTTCAGAATCCTTATTATATTTTATTATATTTTCTGTCTCTAGATGCTCTTCTATCACATCTTTCAGTATAAATTCCAGTATCTTTCTTATCACTGGCATTAAACTGACTGGCCTGTAGTTCCCAGGTTTTGTTCTCTTTCCTTGAGTATGCTAGGATGCACACCATCCTGACTTGGTGTATTATCCCTTTTTCCGCTTTGCTAGTTTGTCAGTTATTTTCTCCCTTTCGAACCAGCAGTGTTAACATTCTTTTTAAGGTCATGCTCTAGTGAGATGTCTATTTCATTATCGCCTCCAGTAAAATCTGAGGCCAAGTAGTTATAAAATACTTTGGCCATTTCCCTGTCATTACCTGGGAATTTATCTTGCTTGTCATTTAGTGGTTCAATCTCTACATTAATTTTCCTTTTGTTATCCATGTGTCTGTAGAACACTATTATTTCTTTTTATATTCCTTGATAATTTGATTTTATAATTTGTCTTTGCCTTCCTGATTGTTCCCTTTTCTCTTAAGTTCTTCATATTCTTTTTTGGCCTCCTCTCCATTAATATTTAAGTTCTTCTTCCAAGCCTTTTTATTTTGTTTCCAGTTTTTCTTTAATTCTTTATTCTTCCACAGTGCCCCATATTACTTTGCTTGTTTCTGGCTTTTAGTGGATTACATTTCTCTTGAACTCTACTGATTATCCTTTTAAAGGTTTTCCACTGTTTTTCTATTCTTTGTTTTTCAAGAATTTCTCCTTTAGTTCCACCCTCATTTCCTCAGAATTTGTTCTTTTCCTATCTATTACCTTAGTCTTTCTCCTGCTTATGTTACTACCAAACTTTATCTTGAACCAATTAATGTTGTTATCATCACTAACAAGCTCTTTTACTCCTTTCCTATCTGTTCTTGTTCATTACCCATCACAAGATTCAACAGTAAATTTTTTCTTGTTGGATTTTTTTATGTGCTGAAAAGCATGTACAAATTCCATTCCCTTTTCTCCTTTACTACTCCTTTTTGCCATTTTATTTGTGGTCGTTAAATTTCCCATGATTATTATTCTATGCTTGCTACTCACTTCATAGGTTTGCCTACATATTTCTTCCCTCAATTCCCTTCCACTATTTGGAATACTTCTATTAGGATAATGCATCCCTTGTCTTTTAACTTAACCCTATAGATTCTCTATCTATCTTAACACCAAATACCAGTTACACCCCACTTACTATCATCATTTTATTATCTCTAACTAGGAAGCTACCCCACCTCCCTTTCTTCCTTCCTTTTCCTTCCTAAATATGTTATATCTGACAATATTTAATGCCAATCTCATTATCTATGTAGCATGTTTCAGTTATTCCGCTCTATATCCAGGGCTTTTGCACAAATTGTTGTCTACAGTTCAACTATGTGGCTGAAGCTTTTTTTTTAATAAGACCCTCATTCCTCATGTTTTTTCCACATTCAGCTGTGATTGCATCAAAATAGAGAAGGCCCCGTTATTCAAAAATTCTGTTCAAAATGGGTAGAATGAAATCGGGAAAAGCGGCTACTTTGTGAGCTACTCAGTGAACCATCATGTGGAAAAGGTATGGTTATGATCCAATTTTATTGATGCTTAAAGTTAAGAGTATAAAACTAGGTTCAAATTGGGTGATGTGAAATTCCCTTAAACATACAGTGCTCTGTTGTTAATACAGATGGAACTGAGAATCGGGTTAAGAAACATAGGCCAGGAGTTTATGGCCCCTCTTGCCCAGCCGAATATTATGGTCCCGCCGAACTAAATGGAGATTTAAGTGGCTCACCGCATCCACAGTGTGGTGGGGGGGAGACATGCTGCGGCGGCGCCATAAAATCCTGGCCATAACCTCCAGGTTACCTTGGAGTTCCAGGATAAACCAAATCCTTGTGCAATATAATTGCAACCTGAAGCACTCCATCTAAGTTATGCCCCTGAAATATGTAAGTCCAACCAAAATTACAGAAGGGACAAATAGTTGAAGTGGACCTTCCTTGTTAAGAACCAGTTTCTTTGATGGGGCCACTTCAGCACTTTCCAGTTTCTTTTCTAACTGGTAGGATCTCCAGTTCACAATACTGTTCTTCCATTAGATTCTTTGTTTCTTTGTGAGCTCATCACGCTTCTTCAAAACAAATGAGGAAACACTGATTAAATAATCTTAACAAAACAGAACTGCAGCAACATCAAAGTAATTGCTCCAAATGTAAAACTTAGTTATGTCCTCTTCCTATTTTAATGTTAGTCAATCACCTCCAGGCCAATTATCATGTAGCACAGTGATTGTCTTCAAACTTACATTTTACCCTTCATCAAACTAGATGATCATTTGCAATTTACACAATGTTGTCTAATTGAAATACCTGTAAGCAACAGTTTATAGTTATTCTTTATTAGATGAAGAGTTGATTTGTGTCAATAATTCCCATCTGTTGGGTAATAGGCAGCAATTAGTATGTTTAGCTCACCAGTAATGTACTGAAGCTCAATATTCCAACACTCAGCAAGATAAACATCTGCTCCTCTATCCTGTTCTTATGAGAAACAGGAAGCAAATATGTATTTTTGATATTAGGGAAAAATAAAATGACATCCTAAGTTGTACACCATACCAGAAAACAAAGTGATATATTGTCTATATAGCTAAACATGTCAACATTTGCCATTTTCTTGGAATATACTGACATTTGTCAAAATATACATTTTTGGTGCTTTCACTCCCTTAGAAAGAAATAGTGGCTGACATAGTTGCATGAGTAACATCTTCATTATAATACTTAGCCAAGCTCCTTTGTGACATAGCATTTGATGATCGCACACCCACAGTGGAATAATTCAATGCATTGCCTCCTCCATTGAGAGAATGGCGACTCTCATGGAGAGGCAGCTCCAGGGACAGAATCAGGGGTTCCTGGGGTTGTGCTCGGACCTGCAAGCCCTCACACAGACACTGACCTCAGGTGGTCAGTGTTAGTGTGGGAGATGGAAGAGGCACCCAGTATCCCAACTAGGTGCCCATCCATCTATGGTGTGCAGGGTGGTCCAGAGCAACCTCACGTTAGCACACGAGCTGCCTGTCGTCTTTGCGGGCTCCTCTCAGGGTGCTCTGGATGATGGCAGCAGCTCCTCTTCTCCTCTGCCAGTGACTGTGGCATCTGATGAGGCTGCGGCGACTGGGGAGATGCCAGCCATGGCACTGGCCGCTCCATCCCAGGCGGGGCCAGCACAGGCTCCACCGGCCAGAGGACGACCGTCAAGGTCATCAAGGCCAACAAGACAGCAGAGTCAGCAGCTGCCTCCAGTGCCACTGCCAGTGATGGGGGAGCACCTAGACATAGCAGTTGCAAACATAAGCTAAAGGCACCATGAGCAAAAGAGGGACAGGTCACGGGTGATTTTATGTTCATTTTTGTTTATGTAGACTGGTTTGATGTTGAATACCAGAAATGTTTCTGTTAAGACTATTGAACTGTCAGAATGACATAAATTGTGTTTTTGTCTTCATGGCCTGAGTATGCTTCACCTTTTTAATTCATTGGTGCGGAAAACGCCAGTATGTAATGCTGCACGTAGGTGGCTTTGAACTTTATTGCACAGGTACTGAGTGTTCTTTGGATTCAAATGAAAGGGTCATTTCAGATATCCAGGATGGAGATGGCAGCCCTGGCATGTGTTTGAAGCTTTGGTAGCCTAGCTGAAGGAGCGTTGGATCAAGGTGTCCCTACCTCTCTGCAGGCTACCGAGGTCTGGCTCCACGCCCTCAGTGTTCTCCTTACCATGCTCCTTTTCGGTCTCACTACTGCACCCTCTGTGGCCTGTGTAGCTGTGTCAAGATCCTTTTCTTCCAGTGGGTCCCCCCTTACCAGTGCCAGACTGTGGAGAGCGCAGCATGCAACCACGATCAGTGACACCTACTCTGGGGGTATTGTGGTGCTCCCCATGAATGGTCCAGGCCTCGGAAGATCTATGGTCCTATCACCGCCCTCGTGGAGACGTGACTCCTATTGTACCGCTGCTCTGCCTCTATTTAGATGGTGGAGAGGTGTCATGAGCCACCTCTTCAACGGATCTCCCTCGTCACCCAGCAGCCATCTATCCAGTCAGGCTGGAGCACTTAAGAGCCTCAGCACTTGGGAGTGACTCAGGATGTCCGCGTTATGGGAGCTGCCAGGGTACCTTGCACAGACTTACAGAATCAGCATCCTGTGGTCACACACTATCTACTCGATCATGGAGTGGAATCCCTTCATGTTGACAAAGACACCCGGCTGACCCACTGGCACCTTGATGGCCACATGTGTGCTGTCGATTGCACCCTGGACGTGGGGGAACCCAGCAATTGGTGCAAAGTCTCTGGCTCACTCAGCCAGGCTGGCCTCCTCCGTACGGAAAAGCATAAAGCTTTGTACCCACATGAACAGAGCTTCTGTCGCCAGCATCACACAACTGTGGACAGCTGATTGGGACACTCCACACTGATCCCCCACTGACCCCTGGAAAGAGCCAGTGACATAGAAGTTGAGGGCCACTGTGACCTTCAGAGCCACTGGCATAGGGTGTCCACCCACACAGTCAGAGCTGATTTCAGACCCAATCATCAGGCAAATGGAGGTCACTGTCTCGCTTGAGAGGCGGAGCCTCCTTCAGCATTGCACCTCAGACATATTGAGGTAGCTGCATCATCGACCGTAAACCCTGACAGCAGAATAGTGGCGTCTTCGATGGCCCCTTCCGCCTTGGACTACCTGCTGGCCCTGCACACCTTGTGCCTGCACTTCCCCTCCCACAGGTCCCTCCCCTGAAGGCTGCATTGGGATACCTAGCCTCCTGTCCCTTCTGCCCCTCTCTTCCTCCTCAGAGGAGGCGCCACCAGTGGAGACCTCCGTCCCCATAACCATGGTAACAGAAGGCTGTCAGATTCGTGGAAGGGTCCACACGGAATACTCTGGGGGCTTGGAGACAACAAGGAGACCTGAAATGAAACCTGGATTTTTTTTTCATTCATGGGATGTGGCTTCGCTGGCTAGGCCAGCATTTATTGCCCATCCCTAGCTGCCCTTGAGAAGGTGGTGGTGAGCTGCAGCCTGTGTGGTGTAGGCACACCCACAGTACTGTTAGGAAGGGAGTTCCAGGATTTTGATCCAGTGACAGTGAAGGAACGGCAATATATTTCCAAGTCAGGATAGTAAGTGGTGAGAACTTCCAGGTGGTGGTGTTCCCATCTATCTGCTGCCCTTGCCCTTATAGATGGTAGTGGTCATGGGTTTGGAAGGTGCTGTTGAAGGAGCCTTGGTGAATTCCTGCAGTGCATCTTGTAGATGGTACACACTGCTGCTACTGTGCGTCGGTGGTGGAGGGAGTGAATGTTTGTGGATGTGGTGCCAAACAAGTGGGCTGCTTTGTCCTGGACGGTGTCAAACTTCTTGAGTGTTGCGGGAGCTGCACTCACCCAGGCAAGTGGGGAGTATTCCATCACACTCCTGACTTGCGCCTTGTAGATGGTGGTCAGGAAATGCTAAGAATGAAGCCCCGAACAGAGATGAATCTGCCAAATACCAACAAGCAACCAGCTGCAAAATATCTCCAAAATGCCTCACTCCTCGCACTGGTAATGCTGCTGACCCTTTTTATCCCGCTCTTGGATGAAGTTTGTGAAATGTCGGCTGGCCGCCTGTCCGTTTTGCCCGTGCAACGAGCAGAAAATCAGTCAGTTGGACTGTTAAGGGCCTTGATTGGCTGCTTAATTAACGGCAGGCGCCGCTCCGGCACCTGCGCATGTCTGCCGAGCGAAATATCATGCGAGTGCTTGATGATGTCAGGACTCTTGCCCAACGTCATCACGCACTATTTTACTCCCCATCGGTTCGGGCACGCGCCCGCCCATGGGGCGAAAAGTTCTGCCTGTGGTTTTTCTTCCATAAAGTACCTGCCGCATGTGAGACTTTGTCAGTGGTGGGAGCTGGTGGTGGGGCTTGGATAATGTATCCCATATAAAGAAATCATTTGAGAACCACAGTGTTAGAGTGAAACTCAGGCTCAACAGAGGGGCTGTAACTGAGGAGTGTGCCCGCAAAGATCTGCAAGGATGAACTACCAATTCGGTTGTCCCACAGACTAGCTTTCTCCCCATAACCCCGCAAATTACCCCTCTTCAAATATATGTCCTCTTTGCCTTTTTAAAGTTACTATGGAATTCGATTCCACCACCCGTTCAGATAGTTCATTCCAGCTCTTACTAACCCACTGGATGAAAAGATTTTTCCTCATTTCCCCCTAGCTCTTTTGCCAATTATTTTAAATCCATGACCTCCGGTTATCAACCCATTTGGCAGAGGAAACAGCTTCTCACTACTTATTCTTTTAAACTCCTCATAATTTTGAATACCCCTGTTAGATCTCTGTTTAACTTTCTCTACTCAAGGAGGTCAATCCCATATACTTCAATCGCGTCACATAATTGAAGATCCTCATGCCTGATCTCATTCTGCTAAACCTCCTTTGTGCTCTTTCCAGGCCCTTGGCAGATTTTTAATATCTGATGCCCAGAATTGTACAGAATATTTCAGCTGAGACCTATTTAGAGATTTGTAAAGGTTTAGTATGATTTTCTTGTTTTTATATTCAATGCCCCTATTTACAAGTTCAAGTACCCAATGCACTCTTTTAAATGCCTTATCAATTTGCCTTGCTACCTTCAAATATTGTGAATATGCACCCAGATCCCTCTATTCTTCCAGCATCCCCTCTGCCTCAAAATAGTGCCATTTAGATTATACTGCCCCTTTATATTGATTCTTCCAAAATAGATCATTTCACAATTATTCAGATAAAATTGCATCTACCATACATCTGCCTGTTTCACCAACCTATGTCTCCCTGAAGTCTGCTAACACCCTGCTCACTATTTATGATATTGCCAAGTTTCTCGGTTAAAAGAAACTACTAGAGATCATTTTCAAGGCTAAAGTTAATTCTCACTTGAAGAAAGATTGGTTAATCATGATCAGTTCGTAAAGGCAAATCATCTCTGACCAACCTTATTCAGTTCTTTGATGAAGTAATCAGGAGGGTTGATGAAGATAGTGCTGTACATATTGTATAGATGGACTTTCAACAGGCATTTAATAAAGTTTAACATAACAGACTCATTTTGAAAATGGAAGTACATAATATAGAATTTTATTGTTCCTCTCCAACAGGTTTGCAGGTGGGGGGATCTTGTAAAATTCTGCCAGTGTCCTTCCCACCACCTACCCCCGCCCCCAACCTGGTAGTGATTTTATGGGGGACAGGTGAGGCCTACAGCAGCCCCCCATCCCTTGCTCTAATTGAGGCCCTTAAGTGGTCTCATCCTTGTCTTATGACATTTCCTCCATGCTAATTGTCCTTTAATATTTAGTGCCAATTAATGTTGAATTATAGACTGTGTTGTGCAGCCTCTTGGATAAGATTGAAATTACCCAAACATATTTCAATTAGGACCATTATAAAAGGTGGGATTATGGGACTTTCATCCTCTCAGTTTGGATTGGTTTCAAATCCTGGTCCCTGAGATGAAAGTGATAAGTGACAGCAGCGCCCAGTTTCTTTTCTCTACTTTTTTTGGGAAGACTTTTGATCATGAGCTGCTTCAGACTAGAATTTGCCATTATCCTTTGGGCTCTTTTAAATGCAATTCTTAATGCTGATTATGTGTGCTGATAAGAAAAATAAAGCTTGAATACAGCTAAATAAACTGCTAAGCAAACAACATACATTATGATTTATGTTAACACACAAGCATTGAAATCAAACACCTTTCTGGCTTAGAAGTTCTTGAACACACTCAATCCAAGAGGTACCCAGAGTTGGAAATATGTACCATTTGATAAGCTAAAAAGACTTCAAATCAGCTGTATTGTATTTATCATGCCTTGTGCATAGCTTTTTAATAGAACACATGTATCAACAATCTATAACTAAAACTAAAGAAAGAAAGGAGATCATTTTTCCAGCTAATTCACTAGGAATTCAAAGCAATACGCCATGCCAGTGACACCTTCAACTGATCTACTTAAATGGAATGTTGCTAAGGTAATTGCCAAAATAATGCACAATTTATTGAAAGTCATCAGGGTCCAAAAATCATGCTCATATTGAGACCTTCTTGATATTTGTGGCTAAAAGATTTATTCAAAATTCCAATGTTTGTACAACACGTTAAGAGCTATAAGAGTGGATTGAGAATTTAGTTTACTATTAGATTATGAATATGTGGAGTTTTGTTTATTTGAAATAAATTTTTAATTTGTTTTTGTTGTTATCTGCTAGTCTCTTGATTTCATAACATCACTGTGATGTGTAAAGAGAATGAAAGCTTCCAAGACTGAATTAAATTGTGATTTTTTTCCCCCCTTCATATTCTTCCTCTGTGGTGCATGAATGCTGTTGTTCATTTATTTTATATTTCTTTAAAAATATTTTTTTTAATGCTAAACTTATTTATTGCATAAATATTGCATCATGTGTTGCAGTACCACACTTAAAGAATGACTGACTTCATTGTAATTGTCTCCAGCCCTTTGTTCCTCAAGAACTCTGTGCGCTCCAACTCTGGCTTCTTGGGCATCCCTCAGTTCCCTCACCATACCATTGGTGGCTGTGCCTTCAACTGTCCAAGCTCTAAGGTCTGAGGATTCTTTCCTAAACCTTTCCGTCTCTCTCCTCCTTTAACATGCTCCTTAAAACTTGAGCAAGCCAAGGGGTGATGAGAGCTGGAGATGAAATAGAATAAAGCTAGAAAGTACTCTGTTTGGGATTAGTGGTGGGGTGGCCTAAGGGGGCTTGCAGGAGGTGGGGGTGGGGTTGGGGATGGGGGGGTGGGGGGGGAGGAGAGCAGGAAGCTGCATTTATTTTACAAGAACAAACGATTTTTTTTATATAAGGCTTTGGTCAGGCTTCATTTTTTTATTATTCACTCATGGGATGTGGGCGTCAATGGCTAGGCCAGCATTTATTGCCCATCCATAATTGCCCTTGAGAAGATGGTGGTGAGCTGCCATCTTGAACTGCTGCAGTCCCTATAGTGTAGGTACACCCACAGTGCTGTTAGGGAGATAGTTCCAGGATTTTGACCCAGTGACAATGAAGGAACGGCAATATATTTCCAACTCAGGATCGTGTGTGGCTTGGAGGGGAACTTCCAGGTGATGGTGCTCCCATGTATCTACTGCTCTTGTCCTTCGAGATGGTAGTGGTCGTGGGTTTGGAAGGTGCTGTAAGTGGAGCCTTGGTGAGTTGTGCTGTGCATTTTGTAGATGGTACACACTGCTGCTACTGTGTGTCAGTGGTGGAGGGAATGAATTTTTGTGGATGGGATACCAATCAAGCGGGCTGCTTTGTCCTGGATGGTGTCAAGCTTCTTGAGTTTTGTTGGAGCTGCACTCACCCAGGCAAGTGGAGAGTATTCTATCATACTCCTGACTTGTGCCTTGATGGACGGGTGAGTTACTCACCACATCTAGAATACTGTGTCCAGTTTTTGTCCCCTCACATGGTGGGGATAGAGAAGCCCTGGAAAAGGTTCAGAGGAGGATTACTGAATTTATACCTGTATATGGTCCCTTAGTTACCCAGATAGGCTAACAGAGTTTGGGCTTTTTAGTAAAACTTTTTGGTAAAACTTAGAATTCAAGGAGATTTGATTGAAGTCTTTAAATTAGTGAAGGGATTAGACTCAATCCAGATGGATAGGCTATTCAAGCTAGTTAGGTTGAGGAAGGTCAAGAAATAAGTAAAAGTTACAAAAGCAAAGAACAAGGTTAGATGCTAGAGGCCACTTCTTGTTACAGAATCTTCAACCTCTGGAAAGGTACCATGGCTGACAAGGGAAGTCAGGGACAGCATAATAACTAAAGAGAAAGCATACAATGTGGCGAAGAGCAGTGGGAAACCAGGGGATTGGGAAGCCTACAAAGACCAACAGAGGACAACTAAAAAAGAAATAAGAAGGGAGAAGATTAAATATGAGGGTAAACTAGCCAGTAATATAAAAGAAGATTGCAAGAGTTATTTTAGATATATAAAAGGTAAGAGAGAGGCAAAAGTGGACGTTGGGCCGCTGGAAAATGATGCTGGAGAAGTAGTAGTGGGGAACAAAGAAATGGTGGAGGAACTGAATAGGTACTTTGCGTCAGTCTTCACAGTGGAAGACACGAGTGACATCCCCAAAGTTCAAGAGAGTCGGGGGGCAGAGGTGAGTATGGTAGCCATTACCAAGGAGAAGGTGCTAGGAAAACTGAAAGGTCTGAAGGTGGATAAATCACCTGGACCAGATGGATTACACCACAGAGTTCTGAAGGAGATAACTGAAGAGATAGTGGAGGCGTTAGTGGTGTTCTTTCAGGAATCACTGGAGTCAGGGAAGGTCCCAGAGGACTGGAAAATCGCTAATGTAACCCCCCTGTATAAGAAGGGAGTGAGGCAAAAGACGGGAAATTACAGGCCGATTAGCCTGACCTCGGTCGTTGGTAAGATTTTAGAGTCCATTATTAAGAATGAGATTTCAGAATACTTGGAAGTGCATGGTAAAATCGGGCAAAGTCAGCATGGTTTCATCAAGGGGAGGTCATGCCTGACAAATCTGTTAGAATTCTTTGAGGAGGTAACGAGTAGGTTAGACAAAGGAGAGCCAATGGATGTTATCTACTTGGACTTCCAGAAGGCCTTTGTCAAGATGCCGCACAGGAGGCTGCTCAGTAAGATAAGAGCCCATGGTGTTAGAGGCAAGGTATTAGCATGGATAGAAGATTGGCTGTCTGGCAGGAGGCAGAGAGTGGGGATAAGGGTGTCCTTCTCAGGATGGCGGCCGGTGACTAGTGGAGTTCCGCAGGGGTCAGTGTTGGGACCACAACTTTTCACTTTATACATTAATGATGTAGATGAAGGGACTGAGGGCATCCTGGCTAAGTTTGCAGATGATACAAAGATAGGTGGAGGGACAGGTAGTATTGAGGAGGCGGGGAGGCTGCAGAAGGATTTGGACAGGTTAGGAGAATGGGCAAAGAAGTGGCAGATGGAATACAACGTGGGGAAGTGTGAGGTCATGCACTTTGGTAGGAAGAATAGAGGCGTAGACTATTTTCTAAATGGGGAGAGAATTCAGAAATCTGGAGTGCAAAGGGACTTGGGAGTCCTAGTCCAGGATTCTCTTAAGGTTAACTTGCAGGTTGAGTCGGTAGTTAGGAAGGCAAATGCAATGTTGGCATTTATTTCCAGAGGAGTAGAATATAAAAGCAGGGATGTGCTGCTGAGGCTTTATAAGGCTCTGGTCAGACCACATTTAGAATATTGTGAGCAATTTTGGGCCCCGTATCTCAGGAAGGATGTGCTGGCCCTGGAGAGGGTCCAGAGGAGGTTCACGAGAATGATCCCAGGAATGAAAGGCTTAACATATGAGGAACGTTTGAGGACTCTGGGTCTATACTCGATGGAGTTTAGAAGGATGAGGGGGGATCTGATTGAAACTTACAGAATACTGAAAGGCCTGGATAGAGTGGATGTGGGGAAGATGTTTCCATTAGTAGGAAAGACTAGGACCCGAGGGCACAGCCACAGAGTAAAGGGAAGACCTTTTAGAACAGAGATGAGGAGAAACTTCTTTAGCCAGAGAGTGGTGAATCTATGGAATTCATTGCCACAGAAGGCTGTGGAGGCCAGGTCATTGAGTATATTTAAGACCGAGATAGATAGGTTCTTGAATGGTAAGGGGATCAAAGCTTATGGGGAGAAGGCGGGAGAATGGGGTTGAGAAACTTATCAGCCATGATTGAATGGCAGAGCAGACTCGATGGGCTGATTGGCCTAATTTCTGCTCCTATGTCTTATGGTCTTATTGGCACGTGTTTTTACTACGAGCAGAACAAGTTCCTGAGAGGAGCTAATATACCTGCAAGTTTAAGGTGAGTGAATCATTGGCAGTTGAGTCACAAAGTTATCATGCTGTCCTGGCTTATTTGATCATCTTTGGGAGTTAGAGAGAAACTACTCACAACTGCGTGCCTGCTGTGCTGCAATTGCATCATGTCAGCACGGACCAGGCTCAATGGAGAAGCTCATCTTTACTTGTCCTTTTCCTACATTCTCTGACTATCAGAGAAAAGGATCAGTTATAATGCTAACAGCAGACGGTGATTAAAAACCACTCAAGGATAATCCAATATGACTTAATACAGATTCTAGGTAAAACAATGGGAGAAATTGGGAATACATTTCACTGCAGAAAGGGTTGCCCTTGGCACACTGTTGAAATTTCAACAGAATAATACAGAGGAATAATCAATTAGTATTTCACAGCATCACATTATTTATGGATCTTCAGTCCTTTTCTTGCTTAAAGGAGCAAGAAATTAGTCCCAGAATTTGAGCTGTGTTTCTGTTAACTTCCTTGGAGACTTTCGCCTTATTTTTCTGTATGCAGTTATTCTTTTTAAAAAAAGGAAGCTTCCTTTCATTTTCTAGGAATCTTATTTCCTCTCCAGCAAACTTTATTTTGTACACAAATTACCCAGATTTTGTGGTCAGTAGTGAAGTGACAGTGCTTGTTGTTGACCTCGAAGATAGCGGCTCCAAAAAAAATCTAGCGAGCTCAGTGGCATGGATATTACCTTTCTCCACGTTAATTTCGTTTTGACACCAGCTGTGGGAATCTCCTATGTCCAGCAACAGTAATGTCATCAAGCAGACGAAACATCAAATCACACTGAAGAATGCTCACAGACAGCAAACCAGGAAGTAAAAAGCATTAATTATCGTTCACTTTTTAATCATTTTACAGAGAGTAAAATAAAGGCTGGAACATTTATAAGGTGGAAGCTCAGAAACAAGGGCAGGATTTTCTGGCCCCATCCCCATCGGGATCATCCAGTCCATCGAAAGTCAATGAACTTTTGGCTGGGTCCACGAAAGTCCCTTGGTGGGTCCCACCACGACGGGGCTGGAAAATCCTGGCCAAGTTTTTTTTTGTAATGGAGAAATTTCATATTTCACAATTAGTTTTTCAGGGCCAGGGAGGGTGTTCATCAATAATTGTGACTTAGTACACTATTAAAAGCCCAATTACACCTCATTCAACAAGATCTAACTTTTTCAAATAAAAACAGAATATGCTGGAAATATTCAGCAGTTCTGATAGCATCTGTGCGGAGAAAAACAGAGTTAGTGTTTTGAGGTTGTCAGGCCTGCTAAGTATTTCCCGAAATTGCGGTACTTTGGTTGTCTTGTAACTTTTTCAAAGGTTTTTACAATGAAACGAATACCAATGAAAGTGGTAGCTTATGTCAATTTAAGTAATTTCTAAGATTTCCACTGCAAAGACTTCAACAGCACATCCAGTGGGGAGTGGGAAAATCAATTACGGCAACTTCTAGATTTCTCCATTTAACTTTGCGTGATGCCATTAGTTACTCTCAGTTTCAAAGAGTGATGATGGTGAATCCTAACAGTTTTGCCATCATTACAACTACAAATTATGGGCCAATATTTAATTTGAGACAAATAACTGTGGCTCCAGAAACCTCACTAACATATAATCAATCACAAGCTCAGCTTGGATCAGCAAGGCCAGCTCGGCTGAAGCTGGTCAATTTGACACATCCTGGTCACTTTGACTAAGTTGATGATGCTTCAGCCTCTGCATCAAGACATTGTGTGTTCAAGCTCTACTAAAAACCTGAGTTGTTAGTATAAGGTGCAGAATGGAGGGAGCTGTGAAGACGCTGCCATTGGTGCAGTCTTGAGCAGAGAAAGGTGTGTGTTATTACCACTTGTGCATGAAGTATCACCTGATCGGATTGCCAGGGGTTTGGTAGGGAGCACATGCTGGTAACTGAATTTGCTAGATTTCCCTTCCATCGACTCTGGAGGGAATGTGCAATCCTGTCTGCCAGATTTTTCTTTATGCGCTCTACACACATGATAAAGATAAAAATTTACCTAGCTAACTTGCAGGCTGGCATCTCATTTACCAGCTCAAGTGAATGCACCATATCCTATGGTACTACTCAAAGAAGAACAGGGAATTCTCGCAGTGTTCTGGCTTACATTCTTCCCTCAACCAACACCATCAAAGTGAAATCAGATTATCTGGTCTTTCATTCCTATGCTGCTTTTAGGAATTTGTGTGCAAAAGATCCATTGCGTTTACCTACATTATAACAATGCCTTTAAACTGGGGATTGCCTTTCAGGGGCAGGACATGCGTATTTCACAAGTCAGGAAACAATTAGGAATGAATTATGTAGGAGATGAAAATGGAGCAGAAGCAGGTCATCCAGCTCTATGAGCCTGTTCTGCCATGTTCATGCTAAGATCATGACTGAACTCCACTTTCCCCATATCTCTTGATTCCCTTAATATCCAAAAATCTGCTGATCCCTGTCTTGAATATAGTCAACGACTGAACATCCATTGCTCTCTGGGGGAGGGAATTCCAAAGATTCATGACCCTTTTAGTGAAGGAATTTTGTCTCAGCTCAGTCTTAGATGGCCAGCCCCTTTTTCTGAGTCCATCATCCTGGTTCTAGACTTTTCAGCCAGGGGAAACATCTATCCTGTCAAGGCCCTTATGTATTTTATATGTTTCAACCTCTCATTCTGCTAACCTCAAAGGAATATAGGCTAGTATGCTCAATCTCTTCTCATAAGACAATCCCCTCAACCTATGTAATTTGCTTTGTTCAGATTTAAGACCCTAGTTTTGAACTTAATTGAATCACTCTAAACTGCTTGAAGCAGTGCTACGCAAACAAATTTATTCCCCTTTTAGTTTTGATGTCATATGCAATGCTTCTGTGCATTGAACACTGAAAGCCAAAAACTTTATACCACACACTATCACTGAGGAAAAGGCCCAGAGAATCAAAGTGTAATAACACTTACTCAGAGCACAAAGAAATAAATTAAAATAGTTGTCTTTTACTTCACTTTGGCCCCAAGTTTTTTTTTGAGAAAGGGCAATTTAAAATGGCAAACCATATGCTTGATGGATGTGTTGAGGTGGAGTTGATAGCATTGAGTGCATGATATTCACATGACTATTATGATGAATAACCTAAGATTTAGAGGCTTAAGTGAAAGTCCTAACAATCAAGTCAGACTTAAGGTGGATTATAGAATTAAGCAAAAGTCCCATCAATCAAAGATAGATGCATAATTAGCCACAAACTGGCTTCAATGAATTTTACTTCCTCTTTCTTTTCCAAAGGTTGGGGTTGTGCCCCGTGGTCCTCCTGCATTTTAATTACTCCTTGCTGAATGGTGAAATTGTGCAGTGCCTGAACACAGTTGATTATAGAAGCTGAGTTGGGGCTGTAGCGCAGGGGCTTTCCTCTTCTTTCAGTCGCTCTAAGAAACAAAAACACTGCTCCTATATGCCAATGGTATTCTCCACCAGACTTTGATTGGAAGCATGAGCTTCACTGCATCTGTGTTCTGTCTCTCGTGGGTTCTTCATGAGTTTATGAAGGAAGTTAATAGCAAGCACTCACTGGGTAGTTAAGGTGCCCTAGCCATTATTCATTTAGTTTGTCTGCTCCTTCAAATCATTATGGTGCAGTGGATGCACACAAAATTAAGGCATTCAAATGCATGATTAAGTTCTAAGAACCCACACAATATCAGAATGAAAGTCTTTCCTATTTATGTGAACCATGGGGTCTGATAATTTTACCTGTGCCGTTTCCTGAACTTTTGATAAACCTGTCACCTGATACGTGTACTCTGTCCTCTCAGCTGGTGCCATCTTTTCATAGGCAAAGTGTTGAACATGTTTCCTGTGACAAATCATACTTAATTGTTTGATGAACCAACAGAAGGTTGCCCAATCTGCTTGTCAGATTTAGTGAGGCACAATCCTGTTTTGTTTGGTGCACTCCCATATGCACTGTCACTAAATTGGCCTTTAAGTATTTCCGTGCCTTTTGATTGACTGAAATTTCTCAGGAACTTATTAGAATGCCTTATACC
The DNA here is from genome assembly GCF_964194155.1 of Cetorhinus maximus. Lineage (NCBI taxonomy): Eukaryota > Metazoa > Chordata > Chondrichthyes > Lamniformes > Cetorhinidae > Cetorhinus > Cetorhinus maximus. Next base: position 137,402,879 of record NC_135884.1, on the reverse strand, counting down.
CTACAGATGTATTGAAAAAGTAACCATATCTTCCCAAAAGCAAAATACTGCAGATACTGAAATCTGAAATATGCTGGGAAAACTCAGCAGGTCTGGCAACATCTGTGGAGAGAGAAACAGAGTTAACAGTTTGACTCCAATATGACTCTTCTGCCTGTTGGAGACGTATTCCATTCCATTCTCAGTATTATGCTGGCAACTACCTCTGATTTTTAAAAAAATTTATGACTGGAATGCATGGCCACCATAACCTCTCCAGAGTGTAGTGGAATCGAACTTTGAAGCCACAACCAAACAACCGAACCTAAGATAACCTAAGATACCATATCTACAATATATTCCCTACTTTTTCCTCTGTTGACACCCACAACAGGTAACAAATAAATGTTGTTTGGTGCCAAAATGTAATAATGACAATTTCACTAACTCGGGGATTATCAAGAATAACAATGGAGAGATGCAAGCTTAATAAAAATAATATAAGTAGCTTCTTAAGATACTGTGTGAAACTTGGTGCAGGCACTAAATTAGATTCCACACTTTACAGAAAATGATTACTATCCTGGGCATAAATCAACATTTTGATTCTGGAAACTATTGTAGAAACTGATTTGATATTGTGATTAAGGTTTGGATTCCTGTTTTTACATAAACTAAAACTGAATTGGGGATTGACAGATTTAAAACAGGACAGGGAGGATGAGAGCTCATGGCATGAGTTCGAAGATTTGCATTGTGTATTGAGAAAATTCATCAAAATCCTTAACCTTGGCATCATGAGGGCGCAAAGATAAATGACCAAAAATATTTTTATTTTTAAAATAAGTTTTTTTTGGTGTCCAGGGAGCTAATTAAAAATTACCATAGGGCTCCTATTAGAAATGGATTGATTGGTTCAAAATTGTTTGGTTGTGGCTTCAAAGTTCGATTCCACTACACTCTGGAGAGGTTATGGTGGCCATGCATTCCAGTCATAAATTTTTTTTAAAATCAGAGGTAGTTGCCAGCATAATATTGAGAATGGAATGGAATACTTCTCCAACACATCTGAGCATAAATCAGACTAGTTAAACCTTTAAATTATTATTTTCTACATTACACCAATTCAAAAGTACATCATTGGGTGCAGGTGCTTTAAGACATCCTGAAGTCCCGATAGATGCAATATAAATGCAAATTTTTCCTTTTTTTTTCCTTTCTATATAACTTCAGTTGTGAGCTAAGAACAAAAAGACTTGAATATAAATATGAAGTTGATAGGCTTCACGTCAGGCCATAAATTAGAATGTTCTTTTCCCCAGAGGATGATGGATGCGTGGAACCAGTGACCATCAAAAGCAATTAATGTGAAGCCAATTAATTCCTTTAGTATTGTACTAATTAACTGCTTTAAAAAAAAAATTCTGGCCACACATCTGAATAGTGGTATGATTGAAATTTTAAGGCCATTGAAGTCAATGGAGATTAAAATTGGATGGGGAGTAAAACAAGCAGCCAAGCCAATCCTGCCAGCTTTCTACTGAGAGGTAAGGTTAGAATGACCCTGCCTGATGCAGTCCCTGTTGAGGCCAGGAAACTCTGATTTATGGGCTGAAAGCGGACTGGGCAAAATTGTGTAGGTTGCAATTTTAAATTGACAGCTTGGAGTTTTTGAGTAATTACATTGGGAGGAGAAATGTCATATTCCTATTGTATCTTTTATTTTTGGTCATTCACCTCCCAGGGTCAATGGCTGAGGGAGATGGTGTTAACTGAAGGCAGGTGTTCACCTTTTTAAAATAAAACGGCATCAACCTTAAGTTCATACTGCTGCCAAAAACATCATTTATTGGAAAATCTTACCCTTAATGTGCTCGTGAAGCTTTAACTTGCTTGTGCTTTTGTTGGAAATATGGACAGGAAGAAACCTTCATCAATATGTTAATAATGTGATCACATGTAATAAGCAGAGGTAAGAGATAGGAGCAAGAGGAAGCCATTTGACTCCCCAGAATTTGAAAGGTTCACCACCCTTTGAGTGAAGAGATTTCTCTTCTTCTAAGTCCTAAATGGACCAACCCTTGTTCTGGGACTGTGTGCGGAATTGTCCCAGATTTGCACAAAGTGCAGTAGCAGGTGGGGAAAATGACATTTTTTAATGGCGGCTTCTCACGCCCACATTGTCCCAAACCCCCAACATTAATTATGCATTCCCATGAAACATGCCGTTTCCATTGCGGGCAGGGTCTCATTCACCCACCACACCATCACCTGGCCACTTTAGCACGCTGGTGCCATATTTAAAGTGCAGCTGCATGCACACCTCTCAGTGCTTCCAGCCCAGGACTGCTGCACAGAAGACAGGATGGCCCCGAAAGGCAATAGGCCTGCAGTTTAATGATGTGTCTCTGGAGCACCTTTTGGACGTGGTGGAGGCCCACTGTGATGTTGTCTACCCCTGCTCTGGCCGTAGGATGGGCAGTTGCATCACCAATCCAATATAGGAGGCGGTGACAGTGGTGGTCAGCCCCAATGCCCTGCAAAAGTGGACTGCTACAGGATGAATGGTCTCATCCGTTCCGTCAGGGTAACTCACTCATCACTCTCAAATCACACACTCACAAACCCATCACACATCCACAGGGATCTCACACCTCAAGGAACCAGCCACAACCCTTTCCCTTCGGGGATGTCCAGGTGATTGTGTATGTTCCCTTCCTTTCTGAAAATCCCACCCTTATTCACATTAACCTCCCCGACCTCCTGCTTCCCACCCCCAGGGTCCATGTCTGCCCCTGAGTCCCCTCTCCATCCCTTCTACCGCTACAGTCGAACCCTCACCCTCCCATCCTATCGCCTCACTCTGTCCTCGGTCAATCTCACTATTCCCTCATTCCATGCCCACCCTCTGTTTGCTCCCCAGGAGGCATTCATGAACTCATCAGAGCCCTCCCTTGCATTTTCACCTGGACATCCCCCCTCTGGACACCACTCTGGACCCCTTCCCCCCTTGTAACCCCTTCCTCCCTTGGAGGCGTTGGAGGCCATCAACAGAGTGGCACGCAAGTCAGAGAATTATGTCCGCCTGCTTTCTAATGAAGTGGTGCCCACATGTGCATGTTTGGAGTTCTCCATGGGGAGGATGGCGGACACCATGGAGACCCTGGTCTAGTGGAACACAGAGATGTATGCAGACCTGCACTCCATCACAGGAGCCATGTATGATTTCCTGCTGTGGCAACACAAGAGGGAAACAGGGCACCTTGACGTCCCTCCAGGTGCTCCTTCCCCTCAAGGAGTTAGGCCGGTGCCCCTGGGCACCCGAAGGGAAGAGGAGCAGCAGCTGGACACCCCTGGGTCATCCACTCAGCTGATTGTCAATTGCGGTAAAGGAAAATGGAATACCAGTGCAGAGAGAGGGATTTATCCATCGATGCAGCGTTGGAGGTCTTAGTCATGGAGGTGAGCAGGAAGAAAGATGCCATGTGTCCGCAGGTTGTGTTGGGTGGGGGGCCAAGATGCCTTCAAGGAACATTCTCCAAAGGGAATGGGAGCAGGTGGCTAGGGAGGAGAACTCCCAGAGTCTGGCCCCGAGGACCTGGCAGCAATGCTGGAAGAAGTTTAATCACCTTATGTAGGTGGTCAAGGTCAGTGAATACATCTTTAGAGGACATCTCATACCCACTGCATCACCAATGTCATGCACCACACCCCCATTACTCACCCATCAGCAGCTCCTGGAACTCAGAACTCACACTGAACATTCAAATACTCCAACTCACCCTCACATACTATCCAATGATGCTATCTCTCACTGAATCCACATACCTCCAGATATCCAGCTGTGTCAGGCACATCAAGTGCAACACAGTGCAACACAATCACTGACAATCTGCCCTCTTCCTCGCTCTTGCAGGACAAGATTATTCACACTAGAAGGCTGAACTGGCGAGAGACACATCTTCAGCCCTTGAACCCGATGGAAGAGATGATGCACAGCATCACGTGGATGGTTGCAAAGGAGCCCATAGTATCGGCATTGGTAACAGCATTAAGGATGATGGTATGTTCCTGCCTTATGCCCCTTCCCAACTCCCACTGAACCATTATTCTGCTTTCTGACATGATGTATGAGCATGGACCTCCTGCTTTACAACCCAGCATCCCATCTGATTTTCTGCTTTTAGATCAAGAACTGCCATCTGCCCAGGCACAGCAACTGCAGGAGGAAGGAAAATAGCATCACCATACCACTCATGAAGAAGTAACCTGACACTCGCAGCCACCTGCTTGGATACTGGCAGTGCACAAATTTTAGAGAGTAGTATTGAGTTGAGGTCTGCACGTGGGGAGTTATTGGGAGCAAGGGGGCTGCAGCCAGGCCAAGGGGAAAAAAATAGCTCACGTGACAACTCACAGGAAGGTGTGCCTCTCAGCCAGCTCGCCCGCCCAGATTGTTGCTGCCCATGCTGAGGTGGTGCAGTCCGAAGCTGGGCCCTCAAGACCCAGAGATGTTAGATGTCATTCTCTAAGACTATTTGCAGTCTCTCCCAGTCAAAATCAGCAGCCCTCTGCCAGCCATGCAAACATGTTGCAGCTATGAAAGCACTACGTAACCCACACACAATACAGACACACAGGAAATATACAAGGGTTGATAGTTCATCTGTTTATATAAATGGATGTGTTTTCATTAAAGATGCAATGGAAAGGTTATTGTTGGTGTTATTGTTTTAATGCAGGATCTCCCGGGGAGGTGATGGCATAATGGTATTGTTGCTGGACAAGTAATCCAGAGACCCAATATAATGCACTGAATACCTGGGTTCAAATCACACCTTGGTAGATGGTGGAATTTGAATTCAATAAAAATCTGGAACTAAAAGTCTAATGATGACCATGAAACCATCTGGTTCCCTAATGTCCTTTAGGGAAGGAAATCTTTCGCCCTTACCTGTTCTGGCCTACACATGATTCCAGACCCACAGCAATGTGGTTGACTCCTAGCAAGTCACTCAGTTGTATCAAACTGCTACAAAAGTCACAAAAAAGGAATGAAACTGGACGGATCAACCTAGGCACCAGAAACGACAACGGCAATCTCAGCCCTGTCAACCCTGCAAAGCCCTCCTTACTAACATCTGGGGGTTAGTGCCAGAATTGGGAGAGCTGTCTCACAGACTAGTCAAGCAACAGCCTGACATAGTCATCCTCACGGAATCATACATTACAGATAATGTCCCAGGCACCACCATCACCATCCCTGGATATGTCCTGTCCCACCAGCAGAGGTGGCAGCACAGTGGTATACAGTCAGGAGGGAGTTGCCCTGGGAGTTCTCAACATCGACTGTACACCCCATGAAGTCTCATGGCATCAGGTCAAACATGGGCAAGGAAACCTCCGGCTGATTACCATGTACCGCCCTCTCTCAGCTGATGAATCTTTACTCCTCCATGTTGAACACCACTTGGAGGAAGTACTGAAGGTGGAAAGGGCCACTCTGGGTGGGGGACTTCAATGCTCATCACCAAGAGTGGCTCGGTAGCACCACTACTGACCGAGTTGGCTGAGTCCTAAAGGTCATAGCTGCGAGACTGGGTCTGCGGCAGGTGGTGGGGGAACCAACAAGAGGGAAAAACATACTTGACCTCATCCTCACCAACCTGCCTGCCGCAGATGCATCTGTCCATGACAGTATTGGTAGGAGTGACCACAGTCCATGTGGAGACGAAGTCCCACCTTCACATTGAGGATACCCTCCATCGTGTTGTGTGGCACTACCACCATGCTAAATGAGATAGATTTCAAACAGGCCTAGCAACTCCAGACTGGGTATCCATAAGGTGCTGTGGGCCATCAGCAGCAGCAAAATTGTACTCAAACACAATCTGTAATCTCATGGCCTGGCATATTCCCTACTCTACCATTACCATCAAGCCAGGGGATCAACCCTGGTTCAATGAAGAGTGCAGGAAGGCATGCCAGGAGCAGCACCAGGCATACCTAAAAATGAGGTGTCAACCTGGTGAAGCTATAACACAGACTACTTGCGTGACAAACAGCATAAGCAGCAAGTGGTAGACATAGCTAAGCGATCCCACAACCAATGGATCAGATCTAAGCTCTGCAGTCCTGCTACATCCAGTCGTGAATGGTGGTGCACAATTAAACAACTCACTGGAGGAGGAGGCTCCACAAATATCCCCATCCTCAATGATGAAGGAGCCCAGCACATAAGTGCAAAAGATAAGGCTGAAGCATTCGCAATGATCTTCAGCCAGAAGTGCCAAGTGGGTGATCCATCTCGGCTTCCTCCGGAGGTCCCCAACATCACAGATGCCAGTCTTCAGCCAATTCAATTCACTCCACGTGATATCAAGAAATGGCTAAAGGCACTGGATACTGCTAAGGCTATGGACCCTGACGATATTCCGGTGATAGTACTGAAGACTTGTGCTCCAGAACTTGCTGCGCCCCTAGCCAAGCTGTTCCAGTACAGCTACAACACTGGCATCTACCTGGCTATGTGGAAAATTGCCCTGCTTTGTCCTGTATACAAAAAGCAGGACAAATCCAACCCAGCCAATTACTGCCCGATCAGTCTACTTATCATCTACTGATCATCAGTAAAGTAATGGAAGGGGTCATCAACAGTGCTATCAAGCATCACTTGCTTAGCAATAACCTGCTCACTGATGCCCAGTTTGGGTTCCGCCAGGACCACTCAGCTCCTAACCTCATTGCAGTCTTGGTTCAAACATGGACATAAGAGCTGAACTCCTGAGGAGAGGTGAGAGTGACTGACCTTGACATCAAGGCAGCATTGACCGAGTGTGGCATCAAGGAGCCCCAGCAAAACTGGAGTCAATGGGAATCAGGGGGAAAAGTCTCCATTGGTTGGAGTCATACGTAGCACAAAGGAAGGTGGTTGTGGTTGTTGGAAGTCAGTCATCTCAGCTCCAGGACATCACTGCAGGAATTCCTCAGGGTAGTGTCATAGGCCCAACCATCTTCAGCTGCTTCATTAATAACCTTCCTTCTATCACAAGGTCAGAAGTGGGAATGTTCGCTGTTGATTGCACAATGTTCAGCACCATTCGCGACTCCTCAGATACTGAAGTGGTCCATGTCCAAATGCAGCAAGACCTGGACAATATCCAGACTTGAGCTGTCAAGTGGCAAGTAACATTTGCGCCACTCAAGTGTCAGGCAATGACCATCTCCAACAAGAGAGAATCCGACCATCGCCTCTTGACGTTCAATGCCATAGCCTTCACTGAAACCCCCACTATCAACATCCTGGGTTACCATTGACCAGAAACTGAACTGGACTGGCCATATAAATACTATGGCTACAAGACCAGGTCAGAGGCTAGGAATCGTGCGATGAGTAACTCACCTCCTGACTCCCCAAAGGCTGTCCACCATCTACAAGGCACAAGTCAGGGGTGTGATGGAATAGTCCCCACTTGCCTGGATGGGTGCAGCTCCCACAACACTGAAGAAGCTGGACACCATCCAGGACAAAGCAATCGACTTGTTTGGCACCACATCCACAAACATTCATTCCCTCCACCACCGACACACAGTAGCAGCAGTGTGTACCATCTACAAAATGCACTGCAGGAATTCACCAAGGCTCCTTAGACAGCACTTTCCAAACCCACGACCACTACCACCTAGAAGGACATGGGCAGCAGATAGATAGGAACATCAACACCTGGAGGTTCCCCTCCAAGTCACTCATCATCCTGACTTGGAAATATATCACCGTTCCTTCACTGTCACTAGGTCAAAATCCTGGAACTCCCTAACAGCAATGTGGGTGTACCTACAGCACATGGACTGCAGCGGTTCATGAAGGCAGCTCACCACCACCTTCTCAAGAGCAACTGGGGATGCGCAATAAATGCTGGCCCAGCCAGTGAAGCCCACATCCCATGAATGAATAAAAGGGATGTGTGGGGCATTCCAGATGGATGGGTGAAGTGGGGAAGTTGTTCTAAGGGAAGCAGAGTTTGAGCAAGCACTTTCGGACAGCTCATCTGGAATGAGGTTGTCCTTCTCCCTGACACTTCCCCCACCCTGAGCTGGCCTGTGAGGTCCTGTTGGCAATAGTTGTGCCCTCATGATGATAATGTTATGAAGGACAGAGCAGACCACCATGAACTTGGAGACATGCTCCGCCATGTGTTGGATGTTTTTGGTAGCTCCATGGTTCTCATTATCCACTTGCTGCCCTCACATGATCAGGTGGCTGTAGGAGATCATCAACCACATATACAGGGTAGGGTCTCTGATTTCTCTTGGAGGTGCGAATGGCAGGAATGGCGGACTAGTTGAAGGAATTTTGGCTGCAGCCAGGATATAAGGCATTCACTGGCAGTCCAAATACACATTGATGGAATCATAGCTCTTACATTTCCTGTATCTGTTTTCGTTGACATGAGGGCCTGCAGAACCAAGCGCATACAGTTAATGGCTCCCTGTACCATTGGGAATCTCGTTATTTTGACAAATCCACATACCTACTTATCCTGCTTCCCACTCCTTAGAGAGAACACAACGTCATGTCTTGACATGTTAGGGCCTTTGTCACCTCCTGAATACATGGATGGATGGCGTACTGTGAGATGTTGGATATCTCGCCTGCTTCCACCTGGATAATCAGATTGTGTAGATGGTCAATGCCACCTTTGCCACTGGCAATGCTGCTCTTGCCTTGGTGTGAGGCTCCAAGTCATTTCAACAGAGGTGGCTTAGTTCTGCAACGGCTTCCTTGTTGAAACTGAGTCTCTGTTGGTCCTGACTCAGATAGAGTTATGAAACTGCTCTCAGAGAACCTATCGTGCCTCGGGCCTTCTGTGGACAACCTTCCTCTTCCTTCCGCGTCTCAGAGCTTCTCCTCTCCACAGCTGCCACTCCATTTGTTGGTCATGTTGTAGACCCAGAGGCACTGCAACAGCAGCCCCCATACCTCTTGCAGAGTACAGGTGGAAAAATCCTCCATCCTACTTGAATGGATGCACATGCTCAGCAACAGAGCTCCAAAAACAGTACTTCCATAAATTCTCCACAGCAGAAGTAAGTCAAAAGCACTTCACCTGAAAGTTGGACGCCTATGCCTTTAAATAGCACTAGTGGGATGTTCCTTGAGCAGCTGACAGTGATTAGCAGGGGTGTTCAGTGGACCTGCGAAAACTGAGCTCGAAATACATGTGTGAAATCGCCTAGAACAGCTGACTGGCATCACTTTCCAACCTGTCCTCATTCTATGCTGCCATGGGACACTCCAGAGGTGGCCAGTAGCACAGCCCACGCCATTTTATTCCTTCTGGGCTTGGTATATCTACACCACGTGGACCGCAGCGGCTCACCATCAGCTTCTCAAGGGCAATTGCGAATGGGCAAAAAATGTTGGCCTTGCCAGTGGCACTCACATCCCAAGAAAGATTTTTTAAAAAATCTCATACTGTAATTCCTTTGCAATAAAGGCTAACATACCATTTGCTTTTCTGATTGCTTGCTGTACCTGCATGTTTACTTTCTGTGGTTCATGTACAAGGACATTCAGATGCCTCTGAATACCAAAATTTTCCAGTCTCTCATTATTTAAAAAATATTCCGCTTTTCGTTTTTCCCTACGAAAGTGGATAACTTCACATTTCTCCACATTACATAATTTCTTGAGCTCTTACTTTTGGCAACACTGCAAACATTGAGTTTAAAGAGCAGGCCCATTTGTGGTGCAGTTGGTAGCACACGCACCTCAAAATCATGAGGCGCTATGTTCAAGACCCAGCCCTGAATGAGCACAAAAATCAAGGTTGACATTCCAATGGAGTGCTGCACTGCTGGAGGTGCTTCCTTTTAGATGAGATGTTAAACCACAGCCCCATCTGCCTGCTTGGTGAGTGTAGACTCATAGGCTCATAGATGTTTACAGCACAGAAGGAGGCCATTCGGCCCATGGTGTCTACGCCGATCAGCAAAGATCTGACTACACTAATCCCATTTTCCAGCGCATGGCCCATAGCCCTGGAGGCTATGGCAATGCAAGTAAATACCTAAATACTTCTTAAATGTTATGAGAGTTTCTGACTCAACCACCCTTTCAGGCAGTGAGTTCCAGACCCCCGCCACCCTCTGGGTGAAAAACTTTCTCCTCAACTCCCCTCATAGCCTTCTACCTCTTACATTAAATCTATGCCCCCTGGTTATTGACCCCTCTACTAATGGAAAAAGTGCCTTCCTATCCACCCTATCTACGCCCCTCATAACCTTATACACCTCTATCAGGTCCCCTCTCAACTTTCATTGCTCCAAGGAAAACAACCCCAGGCTATCCAATCTGTCCCCATAGCTCAGACCCTCCAGCCCAGGCAGCATCCTGGTAAATCTCTCTGCACCCTCTTCAGTGCAATCACGTACTTCCTATAATGTGGTGACCAGAACTGCACACAGTACTCCAGTTGCGGCCTAACCAGCATTTTATACAGTTCCAGCATAATATCCCTGCTCTTGTATTCCTTGCTTCGGCTAATAAAGGCAAGTATCCCATATGCCTTCTTAGCCACCTTACCTACCTGCCCTGCTACCTTCAGGGATCTGTGGATATGCATATGAAGGTCCCTCTGATCTTCAGTACTTTCCAGAGTCCGACCATTCATAGTGTAACCCCTTGCCCTGTTAGCTTTCCCCAAGTGCATTACTTGTGTAAAAGCTCCCGTGACACCATTTTGAAGAAGAGCAGAGGAGTTATCCTTGGTATCCTCGCCAATATTTGTTCCTGAATCAAGATCACAAAAAAAAACATTATTGGTATTATCACATTCCTGTTTGTGGGAGTTTGCTGAGCGCAAATTGGTTGCTGCATTTCCTACATTACAACAGTGACTCCACTTCAAAAGTACTTCAAAGTGCTTTGAGACATCTGGTTGTTTTGAAAGGTGCTATATAAATGCAAGTGTTTCTCCTTCAAAACTACAAGATCTTTAGCACAATTCTTTAAAGATTTCACACCATAAATACAATCCGTTTAGCATTATTCTTATCTCATGCTGCAATTGGTGCAGTAATAATTTACTTCAAATTATTTTGAAACAGAAAGACATTATTCATAATATAATGTGGAATTAAGTATGCAATCTCAAAGGGACTGCATAAATGATGATTTAATGCATTTTATTACATTGGCCACAAATATTCCAAACAAATCAATTTGGAGATGATGGTCCATGAATAACAAGTATCTGACTTGACAAGTTACAATGTTAAGGTTGGAGCTATCAATAGATTTGCAATGTTACTTTATTTTTAATTGTTTTACCTATTTCTTCATTATTGCTGAGAAAAGGGTTATGCTGTCAAAGCTTTTTGTCTTGGACTCATCAGGACAGACACAAGAAGCCGAATTTCAAAGGCAGCAACAACTTTTACTGCATGAGAAAAGGGTGCTGATTGGTTGGCAAGTCAACACTGATTGGTCAAGACATTGTCATGGGGAATGCAGCAGGGAACTATTGTCTCCAGGGGTAGAATTTTCCACTGAGTGGGCGGGCGCGCGCCGACCTGCTCTAGCGTAAAATAGCACGTGATGACATTGTGTGTAAGTCCCGACATCGTCGCACACTCATGTGATATTTCGGTTGGTGGGTACGCGCGGGAGTCGGAGTTGCACCCGCCATCAATAATGAGGCCAGTTAAGGGCATTAAAAAGGCAATTAAGCTGGATTTTATGTTGCCCGTGCGATTTCACGCTGGCCACACGAGCAAAATGGGCAGACGGGCAGCTGACAATTTGCTAAACCTCATCCAAAGGTGGGATAAAAAGGGTCAGCAGCATTGCCGGTGTGAGTAGTGCGGAGTTTTGAAGATAGTTTGCTGCTGGTTGCTTATTGGTACTTGGCAGCTTCATCTCTGTTCGGGGCTTCCTTCTTAGCATTTCCAGGCTTCATTTCAGGACTTTTTGGTGTGTCAAAGGCCCCTGAAGGATTCAGACCGTGTGGACCCTTCCAGACAGCCTCCCTTTACCCTGGTATTGGGGATTGTGGTCTCCACAGGTTGGACCTCCTCCTTTGAGGAAGAGAGGGGCAGAAGGGAGAGGAGGTCAGGTCTCTCCACACAACTTCCAGGGGAGGGACCTGTGGGAGGAGAGGTGCAGGCACAAGGGGCTCAGGGTCAGCAGGAAGTCCAAGGCGCAAGGGGTCACAGAAGACGCCACTATCCTGCTGCCAGGGTTTACAGGTGGCGATGCAGTTACCTCAATGTGTTCGCGGTGTAATGCCAGAGGAGGCTCTGCCTTTCCAGGGAGACCGTGACCTCCATTTGTCAGATGATTGGGCCTGAGATCACCTCCAACTGTGTGGGTGGACACCCCAAGCCAGTGGCTTTGAAGGTCACAGAGACCCTCAATTTACCTCCAGCTCTTTCAAGGGGCCAATGGGGGATCTGTGTGGAGTGTCCCAATCAACTGTCCACAGTTGCATGAAGCTGGTCACAGAAGCTCTGTTTAGGTGGGTGTTGACCTTTATTCTTTATCATATGGACATGGCCAGCCAGGCTGAGCGAGCCAGGGGCTTTACAGCAATTGCTGGGTTACCCCGCATCCAGGGTGCCATTGACTGCACACATGTGGCCATCAAGGCTCCAGCAGGTCAGCCGGGTACCGCCGTCAACAGGAAGGGCTTCCACTCTATGAGCATCCAGATAGTGTGTGACCGCAGGATGCAAATTCTGCAAGTGTGTGCAAGGTACCCTGGCAGTTCTCATGACGCTTATATCCTGAGACACTCCCAGATGCCAAGGCTCTTCAGTGCTCCAGCCCAACTGGAATGATGGCTGCTGGATGACAAGGGCGATCCGTTGAAAAGATGGTTTATGACACCTCTCTATTACCCAAGAACAAGGGCAGAGAAGCATTATAATAGGAGTCATGCCTCCACAAGGGCGTTGGTAGAGAGGACCATAGGTCTTCTGAAGATGTGCATCCGATGCCTACATTGTTCCGGAGGTGTATTATATTATGCCCCAGAGTGGGTATCACTGATAGTGGTTGCATGCTACACTCTCCACAATCTGGCACTGCCAAGGGGGGGACCCACTGAAGGAAGAGGATCTTGATGCAGCTGCACAGGCCACAGATGATGAATCCAGTAGTGAGTTAGAAGGGGGTCATGGTGAGGAGAATGCTGAGGGCTTGGAGGCAGACCTCGGTAGCCACCAGAGAGGCAGAGACACCAGGGACCCCTTGGTCCAACACTCCTTTAGTTAGGTTACCAAAGATCTGCTTCCACCTCATGCCAGGGCTGCCGTTTCCATCCCAGATGTCTGAAGTTACCCTTTCATTTGCACCCTAAGTCCACTCAATGCCTGTGCAATTAAGTATCGAGCCACTCAGGTCCAGCATTACATACTGGCATACCCTACACCTGAAAGAATAAAGGTGAAGCATATTCAGGCCACCAGAACCAATGCAAATTTAATGTTATTGTCACATTGAATGCATAATGACATTACCATTACTGGTGTTGATGTCCACACCAGCAGACATATAAACCAAATATAAATGAACAGAAGATCACCTGCCTGGCAGAGGACGACCAGTGTCACAGCTGGCATCTCCCCAGTCATCGCAGCCTCATCAGATGCGACGGTCACTGGTGAAAGGGCAGAGGAGCTGCTGCCATCATCCAGGGCACCCTGAGAGGAGCCCACAGAGACTACAAGCAGCTTGTGCTCCAACATGAGGATGCTCTGCATCTCCTTGCTCACCATTGATGGACGGGCACCTGGCTGGGATACTGGGTGCCTCATCCATCTTCCAGACTGGCACTGACCACCTGAGGTCATTGCCTTTGTGAGGGATTGCAGGTCCGAGCACAACACCAAGAACTCTTCCCCGGAGCACCCTCTCCATGAGGGTTGCCACTTTCTCAATGGAGGAGGCAGTGCGCACAGCCATGAGGGTCAATGCAGTGCTTAAACTCCGCATGGACTCCTCCACAACGGAGACCATGACACGCAGACCCTCACGGATCTGCACCAGATCCTCCCGCACATCCCACTGGACATCCAGCATCTGTCCCCTAATGGATGACTCCAGGGGTTCATCGTCTGCCTTCGACTGAGCATCGTCCTGGTCCCCAGCAGTCCTCTGACTGCCAGTGCCCTTGGCACTCTCTGCCTCCGCCTGCACCTCAAGCGAGTGTGAAGTGCCCCCACTGCTGTTCACCAACATTCTAGCCGCCAATTTAATGCCCACTGAGGTGCTGGTATCTGCACTGGTGCCTGCTTCAGAGAGTGGGTGTGACACAGGTGCAAATGAAGCCCAGTGGTCCTCCAGTGTCAGGGGTGGCCTTTCGGGGTCCAGAGACCGAGTGCGTGCTGGTGAATCTGAAAGGGAGAACAAGGGCATGTCATAGGTAAAGTCATCACACCGTCACTGTGCATTCCAGGTACCCTGGTAAGAGAATGGAGATCTGCATCATGGTATCACCATCTTTGAATGATCAATGGGGACTCCAGGTTTGAGGCTCCCATCAACGTAGAGACTACACTAGAATGGTTGCACCATCCGAAACTCTCACCTCCATGCATGGCACTTTTACCTTTGTCTGGCACCCCTGCCTGGTTACACATGAAGCTCCAGCTTGAGGGCATCCTACTCGAACCTGGGCAGCAGCAGCAGGTTGGGTGGGGCTCCGCCTGTACATGACCTCCCTGCTTGGTTATGGCTTGTCTTCTCCTGAAAGGACAGAGGAGCATTGATCAGTCCACTCTATCTGCAGCGCCATTGCTGGCCAACCCCAGCTGAGGAGCACCTCGCAGGGCAAATCTGAGTCATGGCCCTCGAGCCACAAGGCACTCAGTCCAAGTGGCCAGAGCTCAACCCCTTGGCCAGCTCCGACGTCATTTACATTTGGTGCTCAGACTCTAGTACCCCTGAGCTCCAAGAGGGGACGGCCAGATCTTAACTCTTCTGCACACTGACCCATGCCAACACGGTACTCACCCTTCCTGAGTGCAGCAGGTCATTGAACCTCTTCCAGCACTGCACTCATATACGTCGCACCACGTCATGGCTGCTAACCAGCATTGCCATCTCCTCCCATGCCCTCTTGGTGAGGTGTGGTAGCCTCCTCCTCCCATTTCTGGGGACAAGGGTCCTTGCTGGCAGCCACCTCCTCTAGGAGGACCGCGAGGCACTCATACTAAAAGTGTGGAGCTGAGTGCCCACCTGACCTGCCCTCCCTCCTGGCCTCTTCTGCCGCACTCGACTCCATCACTTTGCTAATGCAGGACAGACGTCCTCCCGTGGCAGCCTTCCAGGGGCTGCCTAGGCTGTTTTCAAACTGACCACCAGCCGACTGGCCCCCGCCTGGCCCTTCCCAACTAGTTGGGAGCCGTGTTTCACGCTGGGCGGGCATTAATTGGCCCACCAACATGAAACATCGGTCGGATGCCAATTGCAGGCAGCTGGCCTGTTTCCCAGCCACCTGCTGAACTTAAAGTTCTTTTAAGTTTTCCTTTTAAATCTATAATGCAGGATAATGGCTATCCCGATCAGGTCATTGCTCACTGTGTATCACACATACTCACAAATGGGACCAAGGCCTTCACATTTAGACCTGAAAAGTGCCCAGTCTATCTCAAATTGCCCTGGAAGGGTAGGGTGTCTTAAAAATTTGAGCATCAGGTGAAGCTAGTGTTAGGAAATAGAGGCAGTTTAAGTAAGTTATATTTGTATTTGTGGAGGTTAGAAATGAGTTTTAGCTTTAATGTTGAAGTTTGATTTGTATTTCTGTATCTCTATGTTAAGAAAATGTCAAATTGAGTTTTAGTTTCACTTTGAAAGATGCCTGCATTTCTAATGAGAAATTATGGCAGCTAAGTTAAACAAACAAGAGTAGAGAAACAGGGCTGTTACCTAGCAACAGGGGTCCAGAACGGCAGGTCCCTCCCACGGATACACACAGAAAAACTAAAGAAACAGCAGTTTTGAGCTCAGTTTGAAGATAGCTGCCAAACAGAAGCCCCTAGAAGGGACAGATAGGCAGTCCCAAGCTAAAATTGGTTGAAAGTAGCTGCCAGAGAGAGACGGGAGAAAAAGGGACAGATAGCACATCCCAAACTAAAGGAAAGACCCCAAAATCCAGGGGAGTGAAACAGGAGAAAGTCCCAAGCAGACCTTCTAGTCAAAGGAAGGACAGGAACCTGAAAAAGGTCCTGTTAATTGGAGTTAAGAGTGAAGGGCAGGGAGAAAGGCTCCAAGCTTCAGATTTAAAGAACAAAAGCTGCAGAAAGCAGATTTAAAGGGAGAGCAGCATGCAAGAGGCCAGAAGGTCCAAAGAGATGGCTGAAGGTCCGTAACTCTTCGCTATGGGCATGTGAAGCAGTGGTGTATGCTTGATGGTTGAGTCAGTGAGAGAGAGTGTGTGGAAGACAGCTTGAATGCATGAGCTGACCCAGGGAAGAGGAACATCAGAAGGAGAGCTCAAAACCCCGGAGATGAACCTTTGTAGAAGGCAACTGAGAGAAACTGTTGGTTTCAGAGAAGATTTAAAAGCGAGTTCTTGGAGAGTGAAGATTGGAAACCCTCATGTGAAAGACAGAGTTCAGTGAGACTGGTTGACTCATGTGGGACAAGCGTTTGGGGGGAGTTGATGAGAGATCCATAGCATCTGATTTGGGTGGCATCTGTCACTTAGTTTCAGAGTGTAGTGTGTCTAACCACAGGGTGCCTATTGGTTTACATAGACTGTGTACTTCCTGTGAACCATAGAGTATAAGATAGCTTTTGTAACTTGTGCTATCCTTAAAAATCTGTATATATCTGTAAAGGTATAGTTGTGAGTGAAGTAGTATTGAAATATGGTTCATCTTTTCTTGTTTAATAAATGTTTTATACTTCTGTTAAAAGTTCGTCAGCTGACTTTATTCAGTAGATATTCTTAACATATCTAAACAAACAAATAAAAGTTAGGATTTGTCGAGCTGGGTTCGACCCTGGGATCAGGCTTGTCCAGTTGTAACCTCAGCTGGGGATCATACCACTAGTACTTCACACTGCTACTATGCAGAAGCAACACAAGCAGTATTTTCCACTAACAGGAAGTCAACAAGATGTTATGCCTATCACACAAATTAATAATGTGGAACATTAATTTCAGTGCCAGTATGATGCCAGCTACAACTCAGTGACTGGTGGATCATGTTAAATAACATGTACCTACAGCTGTTTGCAAAATGCAGAATATTGACAGTACTCAATCAGCCCGTGCTTGCAAAACTCAGAACATGAGATGTAATTCTGCAATTGGACAGTTCTTGCTGAACAATGCAGACTGTGCCAAGAATTACACTAACAGCCAATTTAATATTATCATTTGAGCTTGCAATGTGGCCTACTTATGCTTACTAGAAGCTATATATATTCATACGTGGGGACCTGTCCTCTGCAGGCCAAAGGAACATGTCAGGCATTGTGCCTTTTTTAAAAAATTAAATAAAAGCCTGGGGGACAATAGTTCCTTGGTGCATTCTCCAAGGCAATGCCTTTGCCAATCAGAGTCTACAAGCCAACAAATCAGCACCCTTTTCTCATGCAGTATAAATTGTTGCGCCCTTTGAAATTTGACCTTCTTGCATCTGTCCTGATGAGTGCAAAACAAAAAGCTTCAACAGCATGGCCTGAATTTTCCAGTTGGCCGGGCAGCGGGGAGGAAGTGGGGAGACGGAGTGGGAGCGGGAGCAGGCGAGTACGGACCCTATCACCGCCCGTGATCGGGTCCATGCCGTCATTTTACGCCGGTGGGCCAACTAATGCCTGCCCAGAGTATTTCTCGGCTCTTGGGGATAGCGGGAGTGTGCAGGCTGCGGCGGGTGCGCACAGACCGCCGGGTCCAATGGCGACCCAGCAGCCTGTTTAAATGAAGGCCTGGCAGCCTTTTCTAGGTTGCTCACAATAGCAAGTGCAAGGCCACAGCAGAGGGCTTCTGGTGAGCAGGCCAGTCCGGAGAGTAGGGCAGGGGGAGCCAGTGTGCCTCTTGTTTTTTGGATGACTGCCTTGCTGCCCTCCTCCAGGAGGTGGTAGCATTGGGGGAGGTGCTGGTCCCCTAGGATGGGAGGAGGAGGCCCCTGCACATGACAAAACGTGCCTGGGAGGTGGTGGAGGAGGTGGTGAGCTCCTGCGATGTGGTGCGGCGCACCTGGATCCAGTGTCGCAAGCGCTTCAATGATTTGTTGTGTTCTGGCAGGGTGAGTACCATGTTGGCATTGGGTATTTAGCCCAGCAGATCGGCTTTCCCCCCCTGCTGACCCCACCCCCCACTCCCCAAGTCCGAATGTCGTGACTGCATTGAATCATCGACAGCACTTGTCCTTCGCTGGGTGGGCCAGCAGATATTGCCCACGCTGAGGTCAGCCTGAGTGGGTGATGAGGAGATGTGTTTTACTCCCGCAGCATGTGTTACACTGAGACCCACATGACTGGTTTGGGGGCAACCTGGAGGAGCTGCACCTAGGCGCTGTGTTAGAACTCCAGGACATGTCCTAGTCAGGGTGATGAGATGGCGGGAGGGGAGCTTCAAGGTGGCATGACAACAAACCACCCGTTGCGCTCTGCGCTCCACGTGCTTGCGCCTCCTTCCTATGGAAGGATATACCATGTGGTGCCTAATGTGATGTAGGCAGCATGTGTCCAAAGGGGGGTGTGGGGGTGGGGAGCAGGCCCAGTACCTTTGTGTGAGCACTCGGCAGCAGCGGGTGAGGGGGCACCGGAGCTGTGATATGTCCCACTCTGGTTGGGGTGGGCTGTGCGCGAACAGAGTCCATGTGCAATTTGCACTAATCAATGCTCGCCTCTCATTTTCAGGAGGAGAATGCTCATAACGTGGCAGAGCGTGTGAGGACTGGCGGCGGCCAGGCGCAGATCGCCATTCTGAGCCGCTTCGAGCAGGAGGCCCTGGATCTGGAGAGACTCCATTATCCGAGGTCCACTGGTGTCGGTGAGGCTGGGGTGCCACGGCCAGGTATTTACGCCCAACAGTGAGGTCAGCATTGTTCTCCCAACAGCCATAGCACTGCTGAATGTTAAATGACTTAATTTTGCAACATGGCTTGACCATTGGTTATGGAAGGTTGAGCGCATAATGATCCGGGGTACAGGGCTGAACTTTGTCATTGTCTCCACGTTAAGTGATCCGCTGTCCTTGTTCTTCCTTTCAGCATCAACGGAGCAGGGCCGGGAGGAGGAGTAGCAGAGGCCCCTTCTCACACCTGAGGGGCCTGAAGTCACACCAGCATCACACCATTTCTGCGAGGCAGGCACCAGCGCAGATACTAGCACCTCGGTGGGAATTCGAACATCAGCTAGTGTCCCGGGGCACAGCGGTGAGGGCACTTCACACTCGCTGGAGGAGCTGGCAGAGACAGAGAGTGCCTATGGCACCAGCAGTTGAAGGACTGCAGGGGACCAGGCACATGCTCAGTCAGTGCCTGATGATGTGTCTCTGGAGTCGTCCCCGACGCAGCAGGCTCTGCTAGGAAATGCGGCCGGGTGTGCGGGAGCATCTGGGGGATATACTTGAGGCTATGCTTGGCTTGGTCTTCGTGGTGGAGGGGTCCACACGGGTGATCGCCAAAGCAATGAGTCACATGTCCGAGTGCCACGCGTCATCCATAGAGAGAGTGGTGACTCTCGTGGAGAGGCTCCTCCAGGAGACCCATCAAGGCTTCCTGGGGATGTGCTCTGACCAGCAAGCCCTCACATCGCCATTGACCTCAGCTGGTCAGGGCCAGTGTGGGAGATGGTCTGGGTATCAAGTTTCCCAGCTTGGTGCCCATCCATCCACAGTGAGCAGGGAGGTCTGAAGCGATCTCACATCGGTGCAACAGCTGCCTGTCGCCTCTGTGGGCACCTCTCAGGGTGCTCCGGATGAGGGCAGCAGCTCCTCCGCCCCTCTCCGAGTGACTGTATCATCCTGTGAGGCTGCGACGACTGGGGAGATTCCAGCTGTGGAACTGGCAGCTCCCTCCCAGGCGGTGCCAGCACTGGCTCCACAGGCCAGAGGACGACCGCCAAGGTCATCAAGGTCAACACACAGCAGAGTCAGCAGGCTGTCTCAGATGCTACTCCGAGCGATGGAGCAGCACCAAGACGTAGCACCCGGAAACAAAAATGTAAGGCACTTTGGGCACACCACGGGTTTTTCACTAGTGATTTTGTGTTGACTCAAGCTGAGGTCTTTATGATTTTATTTGATTTTTAATACTAACGTCCTTTTTTTTGTAATAAGTTGCTTTGCTTGACACATTAAATTCAGATATGTCACCATGGCTAAAGATGCCTCTTTTCTTCTGCATGTGCATGGTTTCCAAAACTGTAATGAGTGCTTTGTTAGACATTCAGCTTTATTAACAAGGCCCTTAGTTACTGTTGCTAACCTGGCAGATTTTGCACTTAGGTGCCGCGTATCGAGCCGACAGCCCAGGCTTGTCCTGGAGGACCATCTGTGGTGTGCTAGCTGAAGGTTCATTGGATTAAAGCCTCCCAGGTGTCCCTGCCTCCCTGGAGTATGCCCAGGTCAGCGTCTACCCCCTCAGCATTTCCCTGTGCGTGCTCATCCTCAGACTCACTACTGGACTCATCGCGTGCAGCCACGACCAATGCATCGGCACCTTCATTGTCCACTGCATCCCCCCTTTCCAGCACAAGATTGTGGAGAGTGCAGCATACTACCACTATCACAGAGACATGATCTAGGGGGTACTGGAGTGTGCCCTCTGAGCGGTCCAGGCAACGGAAGCGCATCTTGAGAAGACCGATGGTTCTCTCCACCACAGCCATGTGGTGCCCTGGCTCCTATTGTAGCGCTGCTCAGCTTCTGTTCTTGGATGGCGGAGAGGCATCATGAGCCACCTTCTGAGGGGATAGCCCTTGTCACCCAGCAGCCAACCATCCAGCCGGGCTGGAGCACTGAAGAGCCCCGGCACCTGGGAGTGTCTGAGGATGTAGGCGTCGTGGGAGCTGCCTGGGTACCTTGCACAGACTTGCAGAATCAGCATCCTGTGATCACACACTATCTGCACGTTCATGGAGTGGAAGCCCTTCCTGTTGACGAAGGCACCGGGCTTACCTGCTGGCGCCTTGATGGCCACATGTGTACAGTCTATTGCACCCTGGACACGGGGGAAGCCAGCAATGGCCGCGAAGCCTCTGGCTCGCTGTGCCTGGCTTGCCTGGTCCCAACGGAAGTGGATGAACGTCAATGCATCCTGAACAGAGCGTCTGTGACCTGCTTGACACAAGTGTGGACAGCTGATTGGGAGACACTGCAAAGATCACCCATCGAGCCCTGGAAGGAGCCAGAGGCATAGGAGTTGAGGGCAGCTGTGACCTTTAGAGCCACTGGCATGGAGTGTCCACCCACACAGTTAGCGGAGATCTCAGGGCCAATCATCTGACAGATATAGTTGACTGTAAACCCTCCTTCAGTACTGCACCTCAGTCATATTGAGGTAGCTGCTTCGCCGCCTGTATACCCTGGCAGCAGGATAGTGGCATCTTCTGTGGCCCCTTCCGCCTTGGACTACCTCTTGGCCCTGCACCCCTTGTGCCTGCGCCTGTCCTCCCAATGGTGTCTCCCCTGGAGGCTGAATGTGCGCTCCTGGCCTCCTCCCCTTTCTAGCCCTCCCTTCCTCCTCAGAGGAGCTGCCTCCAGTGGACAGTTCAGCTTCCATTCCCAGACTAAGGGAAGGCTTCCTGAAACCTGCAGGCCCAGAAAAGATTCCTCACTGCAGAGTGCTGATCTGAAGGTTAAGAGTCCAGAAAAAGCAGCTGGTATGTGTTTTGAAGTACTGCAGATCACACAGGCAAGTTTGTAAAACTTTAAAAAATAAATACTTGACTGTGCACATTCACGACCCCAGTGAGCCCTCTTATCCCATCTGTGGATGAGGTTAATACAAATGTGTCCTACCCGACTGCCTGTTTTGCCCGTGTGCCAACCTAAAGATTGCACAGGTGCCGAAAAATCGGTGTCGATTGAACACTCAAGGGCCTTAAGTGGCCCGTTAATTAATGATGGGCGCGTGTCGTGTCAGCCCAGCAAAATATCGCGATGGTGCATGGTGACATCGGGGTGCTCACTGCGCATCATTTCACTTGCCTACATGCGGGGCCTGCCCCGCACGACAACAGGAAAATTCTGCCCCATGTTTCATTATTCAGCAACATTCAAGCCTGTACTGCCAAGTAACTATTTCTTCATTCTTTGAATAGCCCATTAAAAGTAAACAATTTGCAATTGCCCTAAGTCCTGAGAATTCCAGTGACAGCTTGCATTTAAATGGCATCTTTAACATTGGAAAATATCCAAGAACTTTGCCAGAGTGTAACAAGGTAAACATTGACACCTGGAATAAGAACAATATATTAGGCCAGGTGATTAAAAGCTTGGTGAAAGAGGTAGCTTTTGAGGAAGGGAGGTGAAAAACAGAAATTTAGAGAGGGAATTCAGAGTTTAGCAACTAGATGGCTGAAAGAGTGGCAGCCAAAGGTGTAGCAAAGGGAAGGGTTACATAAGACTCCAGAATGCTTTGAAGGACTTCAGAGGTATTAGTATGGGGCAGAAAGAGAAGTCATTGCAGGTAATTCTCTGGCTATGACTGGATAACTAAGTGTAGGACTAGATAAGGATAACCTCCTTCAGTTGGACAATGGAGGAGAGGTGTTGGAGTTGGATGCCATGTCAAAGACTGCAGAGCGATTGAGAAGGCTGAAGAGGGAGAGTGCACACTGGTCACAGTCACATGACATAGGATGTCATTTATGCCTCTGACGAGGGCCATTGTCAGGGCTGGAAGAATTACAGAGTCATTGAACCAAGGTGAGATTCAAACAATGAGTTGCAAGAAAGATCGGTAAGAATTTTGGAGGGGACAACACATTTAAGGGCTTTGGAGAGAGAAAGGGAAGTTGGAAATAGGGTGGTGGTGTTTTACAAGGACGGAGGCATCAAGCGGATGATGATAGCAGATTTGAAAGCGAGGGAGACCATACCTGAGGAGAGGAAACCATTGCAATATCAATTAACAAGACATTTGAGGGTTACAGAATTATGCTAGATAGATGGAGTTTAAGATACGTGTCATTATATTTTTGATTGGCGATACAGGCTTGAGGGGCCTCCTGTTACTCTGTTCTTTACCATGTCCCTATGGAGGCCAATGTGGGAAGTTTGGTAGTCAGTCATTTAATGGGAATAAGGTCAAGAGTGCAGGAAGTGGGCCTCATGTTTTAATTCAACCCATTATTTTAATTTTTTCAAGGAATAAATATTTTGTTGAATATTCTAATATTTTTCAAGGATTGTTTGTATCATTTTTGATGGTTTTGAAAATATACACTAAGAAAAACTTGTGTTGCATATTCTCATTATGTCTCAGTTAACAGCAGGGATTTAATAATGTATTAAAATGTAGCTGACTGAATTCAAGGAATATCCTAAAGTTAATTCTGAAATTCTGAAACACAATGATCATTTGTTAGTAACTTTGCAACTTCAGTTAATTATAAGAATTGAAATGACAAGAGTTGCATTCTAATCATATTTTTATCATGTTTTTCAATATGCTTCTCCTGTGTCAAATGTCCCTTTTATTTAGATGTATTAAATGATTAAAGAAATCCACATGGCAATTTGTGATGCAGTCCTGACAATAGGGAAAGGCATCCGGCCGCTAGCCAATTTGGTACTGAACCTGGCCGGTAGTTTGTTTAAGTAAATATTGAATGACAAGCAGGGAGTGCAACTCCCATGTTGCTGGGGGTGGGGCTGAAGGGGTGGGCTGAATTCTTATTGCAGCAGGGCATACAATTCAAATGACACACAAGGAAGGTCTCTGGATTATGATGGCAGAAGGTGAGCTGAGTATTTCTCAGATGTTGACTGACAAAACTCTTGGATGAGGTACCCCAGAGTAGAAGATACCTGCTGGGTTCACAGGGAAGCATGCTGCTAAAAGCATTCATCAGTGCTACATGCGGGGGCAAGTAGAGTGTTTCAGAATGCTACCTGTCAACCCCAGGCCAGTGGAACAGTGCTGCCAAAGGTTTAATGATCTGACAAGGACAGCCAAGGTAAGAGAAGGATGACCATTTCTAGGACTGTCACTGACCTCATCTCCCTTGGAGATCTTCCCTCCACAGTTTCCAACCTCATAGTCTCCCAACCTCGGATGGCCTGCTTCTACCTCCTACCCAAAATCCACAAACAGGACTGTCCCGGCAGACCGATTGTGTCAGCCTGTTCCTGCCCCATGGAACTCATTTCTTGCTATCTTGACTTCATTCTCTCTCCCCTTGTCCAGTCTCTTTCCACCTACATCCGCGATTCCTCTGACACCCTACATTATATCAACAATTTCCATTTCCCTGGCCCCAACCGCCTCCTCTTCACCATGGGCATCCAATCCCTCTACACCTCCATCCCCCACCAGGTCTGAGGGCGCTCCGCTTCTTCCTTGAACAGAGGCCTGAACAATCCCCATCCACCACTACTCTCCTCTGTCTGGATAAACTTCTTCTCTCACTGAACAATTTCTCCTTTAACTCCTCTCACTTCCTCCAAATAAAAGGTGTGGCTATGGGTACCTGCATGGGCCCCAGTTGTGCCTGTCTCTTTATGGGGTATGTGGAACATTTCTTGTTCCAGTCCTACTCCGGCCCCCTCCCACAACTCTTTCTCCGGTACATCGATGATTGCTTCGGTGCTGCTTCATGCTCTTGTCGGGACCTGGAAAAATTTATTAATTTTGCTTCCAATCTCCACCCCTCCATCATTTTCACATGGTCCATCTCTGACACTTCTCTTCCCTTCCTTGACCTCTCTGTCTCAATTTCTGATGATAGACTGTCCACCAATATCCATTACAAGCCTACCGACTCCCACAGCTACCTCGACTACAGCTCCTCACACCCTGCTTCCTGTAAGGACTCCATCCCATTCTCTCAGTTCCTTCGCCTCCGTCGCATCTGTTCTGATGATGCCACTTTCAAAAACAGTTCCTCTGACATGTCTTCCTTAACCAAGGTTTTCCACCCACGGTGGTTGACAGGGCCCTCAACCGTGTCCGGGCCATCTCCCGCGCATCCGCCCTCACAGCTTCCTCTCCCTCCCAGAACCATGATAGGGTCCCCCTTGTCCTCACTTATCACCCCACCAGCCTCCGCATTTAAAGGATCATCCTCCGCCATTTCCGCCAACTCCAGCATGATGCCACCACCAAACAAATCTTCCCTTCACCCCACCCCCGGCGGCATTCCGCAGGGATCATTCCCTCCGGGACACCCTGGTCCACTTCTCCATCACCCCCTACACCTCAACCACCACCCCCCCCACGGCACCTTCCCATGAAACTGCAGAAGGTGCAATGCCTCCCCCCTCCTCACCGTCCAAGGGCCAAACACTCCTTTCAAGTGAAGCAGCATTTCACTTGCACTTCCCTCAATTTAGTCTACTGCATTCGCTGCTCCCAATGTGGTTTCCTCTACATTGGAGAGACCAAACGCAGACTGGGTGACCGCTTTGCGGAACACCTTCGGACTGTCCGCAAGCATAACCCAGACCTCCCTGTCGCTTGCCATTTCAACACTCCACCCTGCTCTCATGCCCACATGTCCATCCTTGGCCTGCTGTAATGTTCTAGTGAAGCTCAACGCAAACTGGAGGAACAGCACCTCATCTTCCAACTAGGCACTTTACAGTCTTCTGGACTGAATATTGAGTTCAACAACTTTAGATCATGAACTCTCTCCTCCATCCCCACCCCCTTTCCGATCCCCCTTTTTCCAATAATTTATATATTTTCTTTTCCCACCTATTTCCATTATTTTTAAATGTATTTCCATCCATTGTTTTCTACCTTTTAGCCTATTTCGATCCCTTCCCCTCACCCCACCCCCACTAGGGCTATTTGTACCTTGCTTGTCCTGCTTTCTACCCTTAATGTCACCATTAGCACATTTCTTAGCTAATATCACCACCATCAACACCTCTTTGTCCTTTTGTCTACGACATCTTTTGGTTATCTCCATCTATCACTGGCCCTCTATCCAGCTCTACTTGTCTCACCCCCCCTTAAACCAGCTTATATTTCACCTCTTTTTTATTTTTTCTTAGTTCTGAAGAGTCATTCGGACTCGAAATGTTAACTGTATTCCTCTCGGGAGAAGCTGCCAGACCTGCTGAGTTTTTCCAGGTATTTTTGTTTTAGTTTTGGATTTCCAGCATCCGCAGTTTTTTGCTTTTATCAAGGATGACCATTGTTCTATTCCAAAAAGGCCAATGGTGGAGGATAGAAATGGAGCTAATCTTTATATGCTTTTATATTTACTTACAGATTTACACATTACAAACATACACCTCCTAACCCACCAACCACAGTTTTGATATGTGCCTATTTATAAGGGGCTCAAGTGAATGCTCACCACCACCACCATATAATTGAATATAATTAATAAACAATTAACAACCATCACCTTTTCACTTCAGCCATTGGGACCATCTACCCACAACCCCCCCACCCCCACCCCCCTCCCCCACACCCCCCATCCCCCCCAAACATCTTCACCATTTAAATCGAATTACATTTTTATTCACAATGCACTGTTGTTCAGTGACTCTAACTCTTCCACTTGAATCCTATGCTTGGAACTCACCTCACAAGCCCTTCTTTCACCCCTGGCCGCTCACATTCCTGGGTCCCTTTCGCAATTCGCTTTCCGGCTGCATCAGCTGTCCACTGCTACCTAGGGAATTCCCTTCTGTTGTTTCCTTCACCGATTTCTGTAAATACTGGCCCAGAAGAAATTAAGCAACACCGCCCAGGAGAAGCACATTACTGGCAGGACGAATCTCAGGCATAAGAGAATTGACACATTTTGAGCACCAGGCTAATAATTTGAGAGAGCAGCTGTGAAAGTTGATGATGGGGAGGTCAGTGGACCAGTGACAGCAGGATGTGAGAGCATTTACTTCCTCTTTTTTGATTTCCTCAATATCACTCTTCCTTCTCAGCACCACATCATTTACATATTTAGTCTACATTTAGTGTTTCATTGTAAGCAAATCCTGGCTCCCTTCTGCCAGTTGGTAACAGAACGTTCTGCATTAAAATCAGATACACTGTGGGGTGTGTTTGTACAACTGCTTGAGGATAATTTAATTGCAGGAGCTCATGCTGAAACTCTCCTTGGACCTGAACTTCAATTAGCTTCAATTATACATCTTATATTTCCTGCCTGGACACGAGTGATATGATAATTTATAAAATGTAACATTATTCTGTCAGTCTAATAGAATTACCAGTTGCAAAAATTGAATACTGAATAGATCACTCTTAAGTACAATGCTCAATTCTTCACACCATCCAAACTCAATTTTCCCGGCCTTGTGGAAATGGGATTGTAGGCAGGGAACCTGGAAAATTGGGACAGCACCAGGATGGCTCCCATTGCCGGGGAATTTTCCCAGAGCCGGGCAAGTCACAGGGTTATCTGCCTGCTCAATGGAGACAGCAGCCAATTTGGGTGGTTAATGCCCCAATTAGAGGCAATTTGCAGCATTACCAGAACTTTCCTACTGGTGGAGTGGCGCCCGGCTGTTTGCAGATTCTGCCAGCTGATCGGAGGAAGCCTCCCTATGGCCAGGCAGGGGTGTGGGGCCCTTGGAGCCAGAGGCTTCATCCCCCAAATGACCAGCCACATGGATGAAAGGCAGCTTTGACAGTTGGATATACAGCATCGGGAGCCTGCCGCCCCTCCCAGAAGATTGCAGCACCAATCTTGCTTCCGACAAGTGCGGGCGTGGGACTCCTATTTGGCCCTGACATCAGAGTCCGTAGGAAAACCCGGCAAGTGGTCTCAACAAACTCGTAACTAATACCAGGGCCAGTTTTAATGTAATTTTGCTTTGCCATTAGTTTTTTCAGGTGAACTGGGCAAGAAATTCATATCCATAGCACCATTGGAGATGGCCGATTGCCCTCCTGGAGTGTTCGTTGTGCTATCAGCCACTTCAGGCATGGCCCACAAGGTGCACCACCTTGAGAAGGACACTCGCAGGGGTGTCCCCTGAGAGTGCTGGAAGCAACTGAACTATACCTATCATGATGTCACTCAGCCCCAGCAGCTGGTGTGATGCCCATTCTCCAAACTTGAATGAAGTCCATTCAGCTACTTCATACATCACTTAACAAAGATCAAGCATTCAGCTCACAAGAAGGGCCCAGCACTAATGTTATATAAAGAGCCAGGTACTTAGTTTGCAAGTAGGTCATTTTGAAGAACTTCTGCTTTTGCAAAGTGCTCTGGAGTTTTTTTTTTGGAGGTGTTGTGAGTTGCTGGGTTTCTTACAGAATGTTACTGGATCCTCACAGGGAGGCCAGATGTTTTGTGGACTTCTCCGCGGAAAGGTTACAACAGCTCCAGGGCTGAAGTTCCAGTGCCTTTGGATCCACAACATAGCAGGGAGAATTGGCAGAGGTCACAGAGAGGGCAAGCTCTGTAAAATCCAATCTCCCAAATTGGAGTGAGCTCCTCCATGTCCCCAGTGAAGGCGACTTTCTGGCAGGCCAGGAAATGCACCCATCATCTTGATGTCCATGCCCATCAGCATTCTCCTGTCTGCCACCCCATCAAGGCCTTCATCTGAGTCCCTGTAGCAGAACTCATCTGTGTCCAGTGAATTGGCACAAGAACCATCCTTTATCCTGATCTGGCTGAAATCATGTCCAGTGACGCAATACATTCTGACCCTAACTCTGTACCAGCCAGATCTGGATCTTGATCGGACACTCGCAGCCCCCAGCCATATGTACAGTCTCATATCAGAACTGGTGGCTGAGAGTGTCGGGGTAATTGAGGGGCTTCTTCAGCAGTGCAGTGCTGTTGCTCTCTCTTCTCCTCTTGGGTGCTGTGGTTAAAAAGGTAGCAATTCATCATGGTTTCATCAAGGGGAGGTCATGCCTGACAAATCTGTTAGAATTCTTTGAGGAGGTAATGAGTAGGTTAGACAAAGGAGAGCCAATGGATGCTATCTACTTGGACTTCCAGAAGGCCTTTGACAAGGTGCCGCACAGGAGGCTGCTCAGTAAGATAAGAGCCCATGGTGTTAGAGGCAAGGTACTAGCATGGATAGAAGATTGGCTGTCTGGCAGAAGGCAGAGAGTGGGGATAAGGGGTCCTTCTCAGGATGGCAGCCGGTGACTAGTGGAGTTCCGCAGGGGTCAGTGTTGGGACCACAACTTTTCACTTTATACATTAATGATCTAGATGAAGGAACTGAGGGCATCCTGGCTAAGTTTGCAGATGATACAAAGATAGGTGGAGGGACAGGTAGTATTGAGGAGGCAGAGAGGCTGCAGAAGGATTTGGACAGGTTAGGAGGATGGGCAAAGAAGTGGCAGATGGAATACAACGTGGGAAAGTGTGAGGTCATGCACTTTGGTAGGAAGAATAGAGGCATGGACTATTTTCTAAATAGGGAGTGAATTCCGAAATCTGGACTGCAAAGGGACTTGGGAGTCTTAGTCCAGGATTCTCTTAAGGTTAACTTGCAGGTTGAGTCGGTAGTTAGGAAGGCAAATGCAATGTTGGCATTTATTTCGAGAGGACTAGAATATAAAAGCAGGGATGTGCTGCTGAGGCTTTATAAGGCTCTGGTCAGACCACATTTAGAATATTGTGAGCAATTTTGGGCCCCGTATCTCAGGAAGGATGTGCTGGCCCTGGAGAGGGTCCAGGGAGGTTCACGAGAACGATCCCAGGAATGAAAGGCTTAACATATGAGGAACGTTTGAGGACTCTGGGTCTATACTCGATGGAGTTTAGAAGGATGAGGGGGGATCTGATTGAAACTTACAGAATACTGAAAGGCCTGGATAGAGTGGATGTAGGGAAGATGTTTCCATTAGTAGGAGAGACTAGGACCCGAGGGCACAGCCTCAGAGTAAATGGAAGACCTTTTAGAACAGAGATGAGGAGAAACTTCTTTAGCCAGAGAGTGGTGAATCTATGGAATTCATTGCCACAGAAGGCTATGGAGGCCAGGTCATTGCATGTATTTAAGACCGAGATAGATAGGTTCTTGATTGGTAAGGGGATCAAAGGTTACGGGGAGAAGGCGGGAGAATGGGGTTGAGAAACTTATCAGCTATGATTGAATGGCGGAGCAGACTCGATGGGCCGAATGGCCTAATTTCTGCTCCTATGTCTTATGGTCTAATTCTTGAGTGTTTGTAAATGCACTATGCTGGATAGCAGGATCAAGAGGTGCTGGAAGTTGGGAGGGGCAATAAGGCAGGAATAGCATCCTGAATGTTCTCAGAGATACCAGATACCAAGGGCTCTGTCGCAGCAGGCCCCATAATGTGGAGAATCATCTCCTCCATAGGGCTCAGGAGATGCAGTTGTCCTTGTGCTGTCGGAGTTCTGCTCCCTTTTATTGTGTTCCCCCTGTTCTTGTAAGAGAGGGGCAGAATGTCAGGGATTATTGTTATGAATGTGAGTTTATATAAGATTGTTATGTTTTAAACGGCAGGTAGTGAGGGAACCAACAAGAGGAAAAAACATACTTGACCTCATCCTCACCAACCTGCCTGCTGCAGATGCATCAGTTCATCACAATATTGGCAGAAGTGACCACCGCACAGTCCTTCTGGAAACAAAGTCCCGTCTTCATTTTGAAGATACCCTTCATCGTGTTGTGTGGCAGTACCACTGTGCTAAATGGGATAGATTTCAAACAGATCTAGCAACACAGGGCTGGGTAATCATGAGGCGCTGTGGGCCATCAGCAGCAGCAGTGTTAAACTTATCCACAATCTGTAACCTCATGACCTAGAATATCCCCCACTCTACCATTACCACCAAGTCAGGGGGTCAACCCTCGTTTAAAGAAGGGTGCAGGAAGGCATGCCAGGTGCAGCACCAGGCATACCTAAAAATGAGGTGTCAACCTGGCAAAGCTAAAACACAGGACTACTTGCGTGCCAAACAGCCTAAGCAGCAAGTGATAGATAGGGCTAAGCGATTCCACAACCAATGGATCAGACCTAAGCAGTGCAGACCTGCCAATCCAGTCATGAATGGTGGTGGACAATTAAACAACTCAGTGGAGGAGGAGGCTCCACAAATATCCCCATCCTCAATGATGAGGCAGCCCAGCACATCAATGCAAAAGATAAGGCTGAAGCATTTGCAAAAATCTTCCGCCAGAAGCGCCGAGTAGATGATCCATCTCGCCCCCCCTCTGGAGGTCCCCAGCATCACAGACAACAGTCTTCAGCCAATTCGTTTCACTCCACATGATATCAAGAAATGGCTAAAGTCACTGGATACTGCAAAAGCTATGGGCTGTGCCAATATTCCAGCAATAGCACTTGTGCTCCAGAACTTGCCGCGCCCCCTAGCCAAGCTGTTCCAGTACAGCTACAACACTGGCATTTACCCAGCGATGTGGAAAATTGCCCAGGTATGTCCTGTACACAAAAAGCAGGACAAATCCAACCCAGCCAATTATCGCCCCTTCAGTCTACTCTCGATCATCAGTAAAGTAATGGAAGGGATCATCAACAGCGCTATTAAGCGGCACTTGCTTAGCAATAACCTGCTCACTGATGCTCAGTTTGGGTTCCGCCAGGGTCAATCAGCACCTGACCTCATTAGGGCCTTGGTTCAAACATGGATAAAAGAGCTGAACTCCAGAGGTGAGGTGATAGTGACATAAAGACTGCATTTGACCATGCGTGAATCAAGGAACCCCAGCAAAACTGGAGTCAATGGGAATCAGAGGGAATACTCTCTGCTTGTTGGAGTCATACCTATCACAAAGAAAGATACATATGAACATACAAAATAGGGGCAGAAGTAGGACCTTCGGCTCCTCGAGCCTGCTCCGCCGTTCAATAAGATCATAGCTGATCTGTTTGTGTTTTGAATTCCACATTCCCATCTACCCGATAACCCTCGATTTGCTGGACTAACACGAGTCTATCAGCCTCTGCCTTAAAAATATTCAATGACCCTGCAGAGTTCCAAAGTCGCACAACCCTCAGAGAAAAAATATCTCATCTATCCTAAAATGACAACCCTTAACAGTGCTCCCTAGTTCTGGACTCACCCACCAGAGGAAACATCCTTTCCACATCCACCTTGTCAATACCGTTCAGGATCTTATATACTTCAATCAAGTCACCCCTCACTCTTCTAAACTCCAGTGGAAAAAAGAGTCTGTCTAACCTTTCCTCATAAGACAACCTGCTCATTCCAGGTATCAACCTAGTAAACCTCTTCTGAACTGTCTCCAATGCATTTACATCCTTCCTTAAATAAGGAGACCAAAACTGCACACAATATTCAAGATGTGGTCTCACCAATGCCTTGTAAGGATAACATCCTTACTTTTATGTTCAATTCCTCTTGTAATAAAGGATAGCATTCCACTAGCCTTCTTAATTATTTGCTGTAACTCCCTACTAACCTTTTGTGACTCATGTACTAGAACAAATGGTTATGGTTGGTGGAGGTCAATCATCTCAGTTCAAGGACATCACTGCAGGAGTTTCTCAGGGTAATGTCCTAGGCTCGTCTTCAGCTGATCCATCAATGACCTTCCTTCCATCATAAGGTCATAAGTGGAGATGTTCGCTGATGATTCCACAATGTTCAGCACCATTCGCGACTCCTCAGATACTGAAGTAGTCCATGTCCAAATGCAGAAAGACCTTGATAATATCCAGGCTTGGGCTGAGAAGTGGCAAGTAACATTCGCACCACACAAGTGCCAGACAATGGCCATCTCCAACAAGAGAGAATCTAACCATCGCCCCTTGATATTCAATGGCATTACCATCACTGAATCCCCCACTATCAACATCCTGGGGGTTACCATTGACCAGAAACTGAACTGGACTAGCCATATAAATACTGTGGCTACAAGAGCAGGTCAGAGGCTAGGAACCCTGCAGCAAATAACTCACCTCCTGACTCACAAAGTTCTCAAGGCATCTTCAAGGGACAAGTCAAGAGTGTGATGGAATACTCTCCACTTGCCTGGATGAGTGCAAATCCAACCACATACAAGAAGCTCAACATCATTCAGGACAAAAGCAAAATATTGCGGATGCTAGAAATTAGAAACAAAAACAGAAAATGCTCGAAAAGCTCAGCACGTCTAGCAGCATCTATGGAGAAAGAAACAAAGCAGCCTGCTTGATTGGCACCCCATCCACCACCTTGCACATTTACTTCCTCCACCATTGATGCACAGTGGCAGCAGTGTATACAATTTACAAGATGTACTGCAGCAACTCACCAAGGCTCTTTCAACAGCACCTTCCCAAGCCATGACCTCTATCATCCGGAAGGACAAGGGCAGCCAATGAAAGGGAACACCACCACTGCAAGTTCCTCTCCAAGACACACACCATCCTGACTTGGAACTCTATCGCTGTTCCTTTACTGTCAATGGGTCAAAATTCTGGAATTCCCTTTCTAACAGCACTGTGGGTGTACCTACACCAACCACATAGACTGCAGTGGTTCAAGTAGGTGGCTGACCACCACCTTCTCAAGGGCAATTAGGGATGGGCAACAAATGCTGGCCTAGTCAGTGATGCCCACATCCCATGAAAGAATAAATAAAAAAGAGAATAGAAGGCTGGTTGCAGCACATGCTATTAGCTCCCCACTGTGCAATACAGCAGCCAACAGTGCTGCAGATGTTGAGCCCTATGCTGCAGCCAGATAAATGGTGTGGCTGCACCACATTTATGAGCTGTTTACCTCCACTGGAACCGGCAGGTCGCAAATCATTTTCTCGCCCTCTGTATTTCATGTATCATGCCCAAAATGGGTGCATTCAGAGTTCTGTTTCAATTCAAATTACTGTTCATTTGTATATTAGGCTTAAATTGTTTAAAAATACTTAAAATTAATGTCATTAATATGAAATAAGCGAGAAAATACATTTTCATTAAGCATTTTAATACAACACCCTGATATTTTTGTCCATATCAACAATGAAATATTAAACAAGACATCAAAATGCAACATTGGCAAGCTATTTAGCAGAATAACATGCATATGTAGAATGCATGTTCTTTTTTCCTTACAAAACAATATTTGAAAGTAAACAGAATAATTTATATGTAGATTCTTAAACGTTATATTTGACCTGGAAGGTTAAAAAAGACACAAAGGCAGTTCCTTGCATAGATCAACATAAATTCATCTACAATGTTTGTGTACATATCAGGGGAATTTTTGAGAAGCTCCCAGCTTGGCATGGAACTTCACCAGATAAGGAGTGTGGGTCAGAAGAAGAGATATAACACTGTCGGATCAATTATGTGGTCTATTCATCTCGTGAGGCACTGGGATTCTTTCTTCACAAAATCACCTCCTGCACTATACTGGGCACCATTCAGTGAACTATGATGCATGGCCCCAGAGAACAATTCAGTTGATTCTCTTGTACAGAACTAGTGCCAGAACAGAATCCAACTAAAGGCAATTGGAAACATAACAGATACTCTCAGATTTGACATCAGTGATGCTGGCAGCACACAAAACAAAATTGGACATCATCAAACAAGTCCCAGATTTCTCAATGCCAGGTGCATGTTCTGGCAATCCTGGTTCAGCAAACGATAATTAACTAAGTACTGTATCTGAAATTCTCCACTCAAGTTCCAAGTAATGAGGGAGCCTGGGAGAGGATTTCACTGATAGAAATTGCATGTGAAGCTTCACCACCAGTACTCTGTATCAATTACAAAGAGCTGAGGTTGAGGTTCAGTGGTGCAGCATTTTTCTCTTGGCATAAATACAGAGGTTTGGCTTAAACTCTTGTTCTGCTTCTTCTGCCAGTATCACCTAAAACCTGAGAGTAGTTGCTACCATAAATTCACTGAGAGGTATTCAGTATAAATATGTATATAAAATCAAAATTTAAAACAAAATTTAGGTTGAGTACAAGCTTCTTCAATCACTCTGGACTGTATATTGTATCACAAATGACTTCAAAGAATACCTGCTCTGTGTTAACGCCTCTTAAATATTACCAAGCTGCTGAAAATAAAACTATGTCATGCATATATGAATGAATAGCTGAACTGAACTGAAGTGTTGTTATATCACATAATACATATCAAATCTAGTCATTCTGCGTGATGATTTTTTTTTGAAGTGACTGACTACAATTTGAGAATGTGTAAGAAAATCAGTCCTGCAGTGACTGTGGGCATTTATTTATGCCAAAATTAAAATGTATAAAACTAAAATGTTTCAGCTTATCCTGATAGGAATTATAGAAAACCTATCTCTGCACAATGGGAGAATGTGTGCTATTTCCAAAGGTACTTTGTTAATTCAGAGGATAAGCATCCTCAAATTATTAAATGCTTTGGCAAAAGATATGGTGGATTATTGTGAAACTATGGACTGCACATGAATGTGCAGCATTTCTTCAGTTACCTCAATAACATCGTCACTGTATAGAAGCATATATTTGGTTCAAATACAATGTATAAGACAATAATTGGCATTGACATCTCAGGTAAAATTCACCGCCAGTATATGACCCATGTAGAAAAAAACATGATGAATAATGTAATATAAAGTCATCCAGCCCTGCTGGAGCTCAGTCAAACTGAACCTGAGAACCACTGCAGCAGTACATTCTGTAACAACATAGGCTAAAAAAAAGTCGAACCTTTCTGAACGGTGAGGAAAAACCTCACCCCCTATAATTGCGTATGCACAAACCATCTGATATTAATTTTTGCATTGCACTAGTAAAGTCTGCTTTACTCATGTAACTTAAATACATTTGTACTTAATCTTTTGTGCAAATATTCAAAGACAAAATAATAAAGAAAATCATATGTCAAGTGCCCAAAAATGCACAGGTTGCAATCCCAGTAATTGCTTGGCTATCTCACTGTTGGTGCACAACTGTGCCACAGCTGCGGGGGTGAGTGGGAGGATACATTATTTCTGCAAAGTAAGTGAGCACCTACACCACTATGGCCGCATCTCTGGCACCTACCTGCCCCATGCTGCGGGAAGCTCAACTGCCTGACTTTCGTCTGGGAGGTAGGGGGAGGGGACGACTGGGAATCCCAAGCCTCATTAGCGAATGCTAGCCCATAGCCTCCGCATATCCGATGTAACCCTATCACTTTCAGGGGTTCAGGTTGCCTCCTGGGGCCTGTTGCCCTGGTGGGGTTCATCTCTGCCCCTTTGAAGGCTGGTATGCCTCATGTAACTGGGCTATGGGTATCCAGGTTTGCACCAGGTCTGGGTTGGGATGAGGAACACCCGACACCATGGGTGAGATTTTCCAGCCCCGACACCGGTGGGCATTGTCACGGGCAAGATGGGAAAATTTGGAGAGCCGTTAAAAGTCTGCTGGCATCGGGAGGAAAATCCCACCCAACATTTTTTGTCTTCTTTCCATGAATGATTAATTCCTTTATTTCGGGACATAAGGTGCTGGATTTTGTCAGCTGTTTCACCAGGCTTTCATAGTAGCTCTGGGAAGAGTCTGGTGGATCAGCTTGGAAAATGGTCGGCCTTGGTTGTGAAATCCCATTCATCCTTGTAAAGATGGAGCATCCACCTGCACCTTAGCCTATCCAATTAGTTCCAAAGGAGGCAGACTTGGGAATGGGGGCTCATGGGGTGGAATTTTATGGCCCCTCCCACCAGCGGAATTTCTGGTCCTGCCAAAGTCAATGGAGCTTTGAATGGCTTGTCACATTTTACGACCCCTCCCCCACCGAGACAGGGGCTGTAAAATTCCGCCCCTAGTGTATTCAGTTCTGTTAAAAGTTAACACAAAAGGAAATGTGCCTATACTGATAAATAAAAGTAGTGACAGCCTTTCCTTTAATACAAAACATAATACTGTGAAAGCTGAGTTCTGATGAAAGGTCATCGACCTGAAAGGTTAACTGTATTTCTCGCCCCACAGCTGCTGCCTGACTGACAGAGCGTTTCCAGTATTGTACGTTTTATTAGACTTTAATTTCATTTTTACTGCCATTCCAATTTTTGCTCACAATCTAAAACGGGTGTGAGGAGCAAAGTAATGAAATAGTTCTTGCTAGTGACTTGGAAAACCCTTGTTAAGAAGTGAGGGTGATTTTCAACTGCTTGTGGTCCTTTAATTGCCTGAAAAAGGGATGGTCAGCGATTGAAAATCACTTTATGGGGTGGGAGCGGGAGCTGGACGCATAAGGTCTTCTGGATGGGATTTCCAGATGAGCCTGCAAATGTGCGAGCATCCTGTCCACCTGAAACAGGCAGCAGAATGAATAAGTACACAACTTGGTGCTCTATGCTGGCTGTGAGACTCACTTGCAATTTTGAGGTCCACACTGCACCCATTTGTACAGGGTGTTGTGCAGAACAATCGACGACCCTTAGGGGACCTATGAAACAGCCCAAGAAACTTCCATTTTATTCTCCTGGGGCAGGAGGAGCGGGAGTATTCCTTCTGGCATCCAGAAAAAAGAGACCGCAGCCAGTTGCCTTCCTGCTCCATTTGATCCCCACCTCGGAATCACAAACCCACCTCGCCCTACCAAAATTGACCTGACCTGCCAGCTCAACTTAGATGCCGGTCAATCTCCTGCCCTCCTGTATCTCACAAGCTGCAGCTCACCAACAGCATTTAAATGAGGCCAGGGCTTCCAATGACCCGGGTCTCACGCTGGCAAATGTGGGCAGGCAACGCAGTCGCTCTGACCCCCTTTCTGCCCATTGGTGGTGGATGCTGAAGATCAATTGTGTGTGAAAAAGGAAAATATTTCCTTAAACCCTTCTTCAGGAGGACAGGTAATGTTGCAACATTAAAAACAAGTTTTAGGTCTAACCAGCGTAGCATTGCTGCAAGTACAACGTACATATGATTTTCTACGTGGGACAATGAGTGCATTTACATTGGACTGTTAGCTGCTTATCTAAACAAAAGGTGCATGGCGTACTTTTTAAGAACTGACTTACTTAACTTTACTTTAAATAACATTTTAGCAAGGGAAAACTTAATTTCCCTTTAAGATAGTTAAAAATATCCTACTAAGCAGGAAATATCGTTTAAAACACTTTTCCAGCAATAATATGTAAATATTCTAGACTCTGCACTATTTTCAACAATAAAGCACATCTTTATCACATTCATTATTCAAGGTCACTTCTCCTCCGATTATCCACCCACAGGCTTCGTTCAGTGCACTGTGCATTTATATTACAGCAAAATAAATTTTGCGTGTACTTGATACGTTTGGTTTAGAAATGACCAAATAACTAATCACTAAAAAATATAATGCTCGGGCAACAGGCCAAGAGTAAAGCCACCTAATTGTTGCATTGTTTTCTTTTTAAAAAAAAAGCAAAGTGAAACAAAAAGCACAAGAAGTAGAAATAGTGTAAAACAGTAGAAGGGACAGCAAAAAAGCAATTTCCAGTGTTTGCAATGGACAATATCATGTAATAAAATGCTGGAATTAACCCTTTAATAGATCTCATTGAAAAATAAGCTCTCAATGATTCAGGGTCCAAATCTGCAACATTTTTCCAGGATTTCCAATCATTTTAAATGCAAGTCTCCTCTATATAGTTTGGTTTTTAAATACTGTCATTCAATATGACACACAGAACACTATAAAGCCGGTATCAACTGTATTTAATACTTTTGGGCAAATGTTTAAAACCTAAAGGATTAAAAAGGGAGTGATTTTCCAAATGTGTGCTGACAGTGTGGAACTGAACTGATACCTATGCCCAGTGGAAAATGACAGGTAACGCATTCGCAGGGAGTAAAATTCCTGCCACTGACCTGTATGTGGAAAGTTTAGATTATAATACAAAATGAATTTTATGTTAAGGCTTGAGGAGATTTTTAGAACCATTCTCATATTCCAGCAATAGTCATCTTGTCAGACTTTAATGTATGCCTTTAACAAAGGTGCGTAGTTCTCTGTTCTTGCTGCTGCTGTCCTTGTTTGCCTCTTCTTGCTGATAGCTAAATCATAAAAGACACTTAAAGCTACCTCTTCCCACTGCATGTTGGAGGTACGGTTTTAGTTTTTGATTTAGAGATTTTAGACAAAAGCAGAATGCATCCTGCAGGAAAGAAATGCTTTCTTTGGTTAAGGCACTTTAGATGAATAATGTCACAGCACAGGATATTCTTCCATAGAAACGGGAAGAAAAAAAATCTAGCCTCACTCTGCTGCCCAGGCAGCCATTCTCTGACGCTATGCAATCTTGTTAGGTGTATTTTTCACGCTCCCCTTGTCCATAGGTGAACACCTGAAAGAAAATTGCGACGTCAATGCAAATCTGAACAGTCCCACAAACCCAGAATTGTACTGGAGTTGCATTAGCAATGAAGTATGTCGTCTTAAAGACATCGCCCAGGGTCCACAACAGCACCATCTTCACACTAGAAAAAAGGATTTAAAAAAAAAAGAAAATTATTATGCTGCATTCTGGTAATGTGATTTGTCAATTGCAAATTTAAATTTACAATATTAAACAACAATTACAGCAACTTGCATTTTATATAGCACTTTTAACATATGGAAATATTCCAAGACATTTCATAGAGACGTAAAGAGATAAAAATAGGTAAAAATGAGCTTGAGGTTTTTAAAAATTTTAACATCACACATCATCATAACCCACTCCTTTTTTGGGGTTAAAAAATTAACCCCATAGAATCTTACAGCACAGGAGGAGGTCATTCAGCCCATCGTGCTTATGTCTGCTCTTTGACAGAGCTATCTAATTAATCCCATTTCTACGCTCCCTCCCCATTGCCCTACAAATTAGTGTTCAGGTATACATCCAATTAATTCCTTTTAAAAGTTACTCGTGGATCTGCTCCCACCTTCCCTGCATTCTAGATCACAGCAACTCAGAGTCTAAGACAAATTCTCTTTATCTCCCTTCTGGTGCCTTTGCCAATTATCTTCGGCTCCCTTTGATAATACATGTCATGTGTCATACCAGCATTTCTTCATTATACCTGAGTACTGATCTATGCATCTCCATTTTCACAATCTTTTCAGATTCCATGGCCAGAATCTTCTGTTCGGCGTGTGGGGGCCGACGCGTAAAATGACGCCAGGCGGCCTTTGCATTTATCATGAAACCCCATCCACGGGCGGGATGAAGTTTCATGAAGGGTTTATAAATTAAATACATTTTTTAATTAAACTCCATTGACATGTCCCAGCTCATGCGAAAGAGCGCAGGCCCCGACTCAGCCTACTCCCCTTGCCCGCACAGGGAGTACTCAGCGCTTCTGGGTGCCTTAATTGGCCCGCCCACGTAAAATAGCGGCGCGCAGCCAATCATGGGCGCCGATTGGCTGTGCGCCCGCCCACGCCCACTCCCGCCCAACCTCCCCCAACGGGAAGAAAATTCTCCCCCATGACTATTTTCACTCATCTCTCCTCTCCTTAACCTTATTATTATACTGTATATCTCAGCCTTAACGGTTCCCTACCTGTCCCTCTGCCGCTTTTTATTTGGGGGTGAAATCTAACTTTAACATTGGCACAACAGACAGTGGAAAAGGGAAATGGAAATTCAAGCAGGGTGTATAACAGCTGCTTATTTCCCTCAGGTGCTCATTTTGCACCACTACCCCCTAAGTTTCAATCCCCACAACTTTTAATTGAAAGTATTAAAATGCAAAGTATGTAATGTAAATCAAAAGCAAATCAGGAGCAACAGCTTAAAGAAATGGAAACTGGGCTAATATCAGATTGCACAAAATCTTATCGTTAAGGTCACACATTAAACTCTCTAATATTGCCTTTTTAATGTATCATCATTTGTATCCTATGTCAAAGTTTTATCAGATTTTTAAAAAAACTTTATTTTATAGTTCATTATGGCCTGAATTTTTCAGGGGGAGGGCCCGATACACCAGCATGTAAAATGACTGCAGCGTGTGTCCCGACGTCATGGCGCTGTCTCGCTCGCAATGTTTCGTTCAGCGGGCGCGCGTTGGTGTCGGCTGCACACCCACCGAATTTTAAACGACCTATTAAGGCCATTAAGGTCATTGTTTACGCTGCCCGTCCAACCTTAAGGTTGGCGGGCAGGCGAAAAGGCCAAGCGGCCTTCACGATTTTTAGGAAACCTCGTCCACGAGCGGGATGGGGTTTTCTAAAGCTTTTGTGAATTAAATAACGATGTTTCCTGAAATAGAAAAACGTGTTCCATCTCATGTGACAAGAGTCACGTGAGGGGACATGTTTAATTAAATTTTCGACCCATTTAATTATTTCAAAAGCGCTTCAATCTCGCTGAGGCACGGAGCTGCTTCAGGGAGATTGAAGCGCTCTTTCATGCGCATGTGCGAAAGAGCGCTGGCCCTGACTCCCCCTCCCTGCAAAGGTGGTACTGAGGCTACCGCTCACATCTTACGATGGGCGGGCCTTAATTGGCCCGCCCGCATAAAATGGCGGCGCGGAGCTGATTGCGGGTGGCGGGCGGCTCCGCGACTGCTCCCGCCTGCTCCCGCCGAGCCCAACCGCTGACTGAAAAATTCAGGCCTATGACTATAATTACAACAACTACATAATCAAAACAGACCTTCCATCTATGCTCACTACGTTTACTAATGTATGGGCAGAATATTTCGCTCGTCGGGATGCACCCGACCCGAGCGAGCACAAAATGATACGCGACGATGTCGGGTGAGCGTCCTGATGTCATCACGCACTCACGCGATATTTTGGTCGCTCCTGCCGAGCCTGCCCGACAACCGGAAAATCCTGGCCTACCAGAGTTTCCATTAAGAATGGCACACGGGCAGATAGGCAATTAAGCGGTCTATTCAGGCCATCAAAGCCATAATTAAAAGAAATTTTTAAAAAAATGTTAAATTTTAAATTCTTCATTTTTTATTTTAAAAACCTTCAGGTCCCTGAGGCAGCTCCGTGACCTTCAGGGAGCTTTCACTGAGTGCACCTGCACGCGTGCGCAAACTTCAGCGCTCGCCCTCCTCCCTCACCAACCCCTCCACCCCACCCACCCACCCAGGCAGCCCGATCGTGGGTGGTGGTCTGTTTCATGGCCACTCCCGCTTGCCCCCGCCAACCAGAAAATCCTGGCCCATGAGAGTTCCCATTCAGAAGAAAGGTGCACAGGCAGATAGTCAGGTCTGGCGCCCTACTTATTACTCAGTCACAATGATCAATCACTCCTGCTACACAAGAAACGTTACAATCTCTGGACTAACTAAGTTCACTATTGCTCTTCAAAATAAGCTAAAATTAAAATGGCTATAGCAACTTTAATGTAATAAAGCAGCCCAAAGCGCTTCACAGGAGCCTCATCAAACAATAGGTGACACTGAGCCGCATACGGAAATATCAGGGTAGATACCAAAAGCTTGGTCAAAGAGGTAGGTTTTAAGCATCACCTTGAGGTAGAAAGATAGAGAGACCTAGAGATTCTGGACCTCAAGGCTTTGGCAGCTGAAGGCACGGCCGCCTCCCCTGGAGCCATTAAAGTCAGGGATGTTCAAGAGACCAAAACTGAAGGAGTACAGATATCGTGGGGGGAGGTTATGGGCCTCAAGAAGATTACAGAAATAAGGATGGGTGAGGCCATGGAAGGATTTGAAAATAAGGTTGAGAATTTTAAAATCGAGGCATTGGGAACCAAAAGTAACCATGACAAACAAACAACGGCAGTTTTAAGTTGAATATTTCACAGGTTACTCTTTACTACCTGCAGAAGCGATTAACAGCACAAGATCCTAGGTGAATTTCAATTCCTTATATAAAAAAAAAATGACTGGTTGCTGATCATCTTGGAGTGGAGTTACTGTTGAACTCATTGATCTAGCTCTGGGGGGGGGGGGGGTTCACTGAATTAGAATATTCAACATTAGAGACCCTGAGAGTGAATTTCCCCATGGGTTCTTCTATCCATGCTCTGTGATTGTGCTGGAAAAGTCACGAAAAACTCAGGAAAATTAAGTTTTGGCAA
This sequence comes from Cetorhinus maximus, assembly GCF_964194155.1. Lineage (NCBI taxonomy): Eukaryota > Metazoa > Chordata > Chondrichthyes > Lamniformes > Cetorhinidae > Cetorhinus > Cetorhinus maximus. The sequence continues at coordinate 137,359,813 of NC_135884.1, read as the reverse complement.
ATGAGTGGGGGAAGCCCTCGAAAACTGATGCCCCTGACAGTCAGCAGTGGCATTCTCTGCCACATTGTCTTCCCTAAACTGCCCAGAGCTGTGTATCGTTCTTCTTCATGCTTTCCACCTAATCTGCGTTCTTGTAAAGAGGACCCTTTGACCTTCATAAACATGTAACCAAGTCACGTTTTAGTAACTTTGATTGATAACATACTTAAAATCCTTGGAATGGATGTATTTTCATCTGGGATAAACAAAGGTCCACTTTACAAGGATCATGGTTTATTCCCCAATTGGTTTTAAATGTCACCAACATTACTCCAGTGGATAAAACATTTCAAACTACAGGTAATTACTTTTGCGAACACAGCAGCAATCTACTAGATTAAGTGGATAATTCTAAAGGTTATACAAAGCTTACTGAAGGATATCTCATTATGTGCTATCTAAAGTAACAATTTTTCTCCATAAAGTTTATTTCTTTCTCTCTGCTCCTAAAGGCACTGACTCCTTGCCAGGGTAGAATGTCTTGCCAAAACAGCCAGTGAATTTTGGAAGGGTACTTTGCCATGACAAACATTACTACCAAGACCAATGTTCATTCTCACACACACACACGCACACATTCCTACAAAGGTCACTGAAAGCCTGTCGTGTTTTCCCTTCTGTAAGCAGGGCAACTGAGGTGTCCCAGCACCATTTTATTTGAGATCAGCTAACTGAGCACATAGCAGGGATCAATCCAGGACCTTTCATGCCTTTTGACTCAGCTAATCACTGCATGAATTGATTGAGTCACCAAAGAAGCCAAGTGAAGGCTTGATTTCAAATGAACTATGGAATGGGGATGATGTTAAGGCTGAAAAATGCATGCAAAATCAATTCTTTGAGTTGACTCCCACTTGTTCATTAAAAGGATTGTACAATTTGTGGTATTTCAAAGGTTCTCACAAGCACTGAAAAACAGTGTGAGAGGTTAATTACTTTTCATCTGATATGTACATGTTCATGTAAGGCTAATGGCTGATAGCACTAAGATATTGATAAATTGCTAAGGGATTGTATTTCCATTCAGCAATATTGACCAGAGAGAGGAAGTAACTTGCAGTTTATATACCGCCTTTCATGACCTAAAAGGATGCTTAAAAGGCTAAACAATCAATGAAATGCTTTTGAGGTGCAGCCACTGTTGTAATGCAGGTAAATCCAGCAGCCAATTTGCACACAGCATGATCCCACAAACAGTTATGTGATAACGACCTGTTTTGGTGGTGTTGGATGGGACACATGGGGGAGAATTTTTTGCTTGGCAGGCGGGCGATCCGACAGAGCGCAAAATGATGTGCAATGATGTCAGGCGAGAGTCCTGAGATCATTGCGCACTTGCGCAATATTTCGGTCGGCGGGCGCGTGCTGGAGTTGGAAGGGTGCCCACTGACAATTAAAAGGCCTCTTAAGGCCATTAAAAAGGTAATCAAAAGAAATGTTTCAATGCCCATCCAACCTTACGGCTGGCAGGCAGACGAAAAGGCCAAGCGACCTTTGCAATTTTTTAGGAAACCTCATCCACGGGCGGATGAGGTTTCCAACAGCAAATAAAAATTAAATTAAAATTTTAAAATTTCATTTATAACATGTCCCTGCTCATGTGACAGAGTCACATGAGGGGACATGTTTCATAACATTTTAAAAACCTTTATTTTTTATTTTCAGAAATGCTCATCTCCCTAGGCAGGGAGCTTTTCCAGTGCGCACACGTGCATATGCGCAAAGTTCCCTGCCTGCCCTCCGCCCCCCTCCACACAGGCAGTGCTGTGCACTGCAGCGCATGTTTCACGTTGGGCGGACCTTAATTGGCCCACTAGTGTGAAATCGCGGTCCAGCCTTGATCGCGGGCAGCCATCAGCTTCCTGACCGCCCAGCGAGGGCAAAATCCTTCCCATGGAGAACTCCCTGCTCTTATTCAAAAGGCACCATTGGCATCACCTGGGCAGATAAATTTGGTTTAACATCTCATCACGTTAGCAACAAGTGCAGCAGTGCATTTGTATGATGGTGTTTAACCATCATTTATACAAAGGCGGTAGCAGAGTGCAGCTTTATTTTTCTGGAGCCAATTTAGCACTTTAATCCTGATTCAACATCAGACTTATTGTGGACATCAAACAGATTGTGGACAAAGCCTTCAAGTATATCATTTACCCACGGACAGTGGCAGAATAAAAATGTGATGGCAACTTTGATGAGACATTAAAAGAGTTTTTTCAAAATCAATAATGGCTTAATTTTATCTCCAGACCCGTTTTCAGTGGGCGATGGCAGGTTGGAAACTCAACTGTAAAAAGAAAAAGATTAGTGAAAACAAATGTCGGTCTCTTACAGTCTGAGACATGAGAATTTATAATAGAGAACAAAGAAATGGCAGAGCAATTAAACAACTACTTTATCTCTGTCTTCATGGAGAAAGAGACATATAACTTCCCAAGAAATACTAGGGTACCAAGGGTTTAGTGAGAAGGAGGAATTGAAAGAAATTAGTATTGCTAAAAAAAAGTGCAAGATAAATTAATGAGACTGAGAGCCGATAAATCCCCAGGGCCTCATAATCTACATCCCAGGGTGCTAAAGGAGTTGGCCATGGAAATAGTGGATGTGTTGGTTGTCATCTTCCAAAATTCTGTAGATTCTGGAACAGTCCTGGTAGATTGGAGGGTGGCAAATGTGACCCCACTATTTAAAAAAGGAGAGAGAAAAGAGGGAATTACGGACCGGTTAGCCTAACATCAGTAGTCGGAAAAATACTAGAGTCTATTATAAGGGATGTGACATTTAGAAAATATCAACGGGATTAGACAATGTCAACATGGATTTATGAAAGGGAAATTATGTTTGGCAAATCTACTGGAGCTTTTTGAGGACGTAACTAGCAGAATAGAAAAGGGAGAACCAGTGGGCGTGGTGTATTTGAATTTTCAGAAAGCTTTTGATAAAAGTCCCACATAAGATGTTAGTGTGCAAAATTAAAGCACGTGGAATTGGAGGTAATATATTGGCATGGATTGTGAATTGGTTATCAGGAAACAGAGAGTAGGAATAAATGGGTCTTTTTCAGAGTGGCAGGCGGTGACTAGTGGGGTACCGCAGAGATCAGTGCTTGGGCCCCAGCTATTTACAATATATATCAATAATTTGAATGAAGGAACCAAATGTAATATTCCCAAGTTTGCTGACGACATGAAACTTGGTGGGAATGTGAGTGGTGAGAAGGACGTTAAGAGGCTTCAAGGCAATTTAGACAAATTGAGTGAGTGGGCAAACACGTGGAAGATGCAGTATAACGTGGATAAGTGTGAAGTTATCCACTTCAGTAGGAAAAACTGAATGGCAGGGTATTATCTAAATGGTGATAGATTGGAAAATATTGATGTATAAAAGGACCTGGGTGTCCTTGTACACCAATCACTGAAAGCAAGTATGCAGGTGCAGCAAGCAGTTAAGGTGGAAAATGATATGTTAGCCTTCACTGCGTGAGGATTTGAGCGTAGGAGCAAGGATGTCTTGCTGCAGTTGCACAGGGCCTTGGTGAGACCAAACCTGGAGTACTGTGTGCAGTTTTGGTCTCTTTCCTCTGACTGGGAGATCTAGAGCAAGGGGTCACAGTCTCAGGATATGGGGTAGGCCATTTAGGACTGAGATGAGGAGACGCTTCTCCACTCTGAGGGTGGTGAACCTGTGGGATTCTCTACCACAGCATTCTGTGGAAGCCAGGTAACTGAATATATTTAAGAAGGGAATAGATAGATTTCTAGACTCTTAAGGCATCAAGGGGTATGAGGAGGGAGCGGGAGTACAGTGTTGAAATAGAGGATCAGCCATGATCACATTGAATGGCGGACCAGGCTCGAAGGGGAGAATGACTTATTCTGGTTCCTATTTTCTGTGTTTCTATTCTGCATCAGAAACGTAGCCTGAATTGTTAACACCCCAGTCTCATTTAATTCCCACCAACTGACTTTCATGCCCATTCTGGCTGGCAACATAAAGGGAAGCAGCAAAAAAAAAAATCAACAGAAGGGAAAAAACCAGTAAAACTTGAAAATAACTGGGGGTACTGGTTGAACTGGTCTTGCACGCCTGAACATGGAACTACAGTAGTACTGGTGCCAAAGGTACTGTTTTTTTGACAATTTTGAACTGGCATTGATGCAGTCTTCTGCTGAGGCCAGGCAGATGACAGAAATGGCAGCTGGAAGTATCCCAGTGCTCCTGTGACCAGGAAAGTGGAGCAGGCCAGGGAGGGGTGGGATAGGGGGAGGGTACAAATGTGTGGTAGGGGGAGCCTAAGATTTCCTTGTCAGGAGGAATGCCCCTACCCCTCTGGGTCCACAAGGAAAGCAAAGGAAAAAATGCCCTAATAATATGTTGGGCCTTTCTTTAGCTCTAATCTTCCCTGATATCTTCACTTAGTAGGTAACTCACTTAGACTTCCGACTCGAGACAGTTAAAATTGCAATTGTGTCCTGATGACATCAGTTGAGTCGCTTAAAATCAGAAACAGTCAGCTTGCTGGCATCTCTCATTGCAGCCAGGTAACCTGGGCAATTTTAACTGATTGGAGGAGCAGGTGATTGCATTGCGATAAGGATTAAAGGTACTAAAGAACGCAGTAATAATATTAAAAATAGGTATTTCCGTGTGCAATATATCATGCATGGGTATGAAGGAGATTAACAGTTGACGTCTGCATTGATGGGCTGGCACAAAAATGGACCAATAAAATAACACACACAGTATAAAATCAAAACAGAACACACTAAGGGCTGTTTACAAAGCTGTAATCTGAGCTTCTGTCTTGCAAATTATGAACTCTGAACCCCTACTTTGATTACCGCCTTGAATGTGTGTCTGACTTCTGTCCCCTTGGCTGCTTCTGCGTGCTACACACCTGCCATGTAAATTCATTGCTACTTCTGGGATTTCAGACCTTGAAGAGCTTCCATGCAGTGCCAATACATTTTTCATTCATCCACGGATCGTGGGCAACACTGGCAAAGCCCATTCTTGATCGCCCTTTGAGGAGCTGGTGGTAAGCCACCTTATCAATTGTTAACATACTTCTACAGGTCAAAGAAACCTCGGTTTACCCTAACGATATTTATGAAATCCAAAGGCCACAAAAACAAAACTGAAATAGCTGTCACTAAGTGCAAAAGGATTTTCGGAATTTAGAAAAGCAGTGCCGCATAGCACAGTTTCAGAAGGCTGACTTGCAAATGCTACTGTGGGAGAGGAAAGAAATAAAGTAAAATCTGTTAAAAATATTCTCTTTAAAGTGGCACTGATAATGCATAATCTTTTCCAGTGATAGTTCAGCAAAAAAATGAATTCGTAAATGAAGAGCCAGACTTGTTACATAATTGAATTGTTTTATTTTAGTCACTAGAAATGAGAAAATCAATGGAAATTATTGATGTTTCATCTGTAGTACTTTATAAGCAACTTAATATTCCCCTAGGCTCCTTACACTTCCAAGTAGATCATTAGTCTGGGCTAGATAACTGAAAATTTAGTACATTCAGTTTACATTTAATGAACAAATGTCAGGCTAATTTAGGGTTTGTATTTCCACCTCCTGCAAAGTTCTAAATTAAAAGCTGAGGGGAATTTTAACTTGGAGGAGTGCGTGGGTTTGGGTGCAGGTGGGAGGGTTAAGAGTGGTGAAAATGTGAGTGCGCTGGGAAGCTGGCTCTAACAGTAACTCCAGTACATTTGGCCATTTGTGCAACCCCCGGTTTTCTTTGACATAGGGGAGGATTTTCTCCTCACTGGGTGGGCCCGGGAACGGCCGTGAGGCTGACTGCGATTGTGCTCCGGCCGCAATGTCGCGCTAAGGCGTGCTAAGAACCTCAGCACTGCCAGGATGGGGGCGGGAGGAGCGTGAGCGCTGAAGTGTGCGCATGTGCGGGGGAGCGCGCGTTGACAGGTCCCTGAAGGCACAGGACTGCCTCAGGGAGCCGAAGGATTTTAAAATGAAAAAGAATCTTTTTATGTATGGTATAAACACGTCCCCACATGTGACTCAGTCAGATGTAAAAAAGGATGTTAAAATATTTTTATTGCTTTTTTCAGTAACCGTTGGAAACCTCATCCCGCCCATGGATGCGGTTTCGTTATAAACGCAAAGGCTGCCTAGCCTATTCGCCCGCCCGCCAACCAAACAGCTGAGTGGGCAGCAAAAAAATGCAGCTTAATTAATTAGTTAAGGGCCTTAATAGGCCTCTTAGTTGTCGGCAGACGCGCTGCTGCCACTCGCACACGCCCGCCGACCGTAAGATCGCGAGAGTGAGCGATGACATTGGGGCTCCCGGCCGACGCCATCGTGGATTATTTCACTCCTGTTCGGCTCGGCGCCTGCCCGAGGGACAAAAAATTCTGCCCATTTACTAATCACTTAATTGAAACAATATTTCAACACACTTTCAAAGTTAAAGTTGCATTGGTGGATTTCTCGGGCGTCCTGAAGCTTGCCAGTAAAAGCAAGGTGAGAACACCACCGCAACTGATTAAAACTCATGGAAATACTGCTGTAAGTGCTTAGTGCTCAGAGCTGCTTTCTTACCCATTGGTGAGAAAGGGTTTATTCACAGTACCTCCTCTGGGAGTTTTTTTCTACACTTTGGAGGCTTTCTGAATCTCATCAAAATGTGTGGCATCTTGACTGCCTCCAACTGGAGCTCAGACAAGGAGCAATACGATTAGCACAAGCAGCAGCCTGTGGTTCAGAGAATTACAACTGGACAGCAGAGGGCTGCAACTCGCAGGAGATACTATTCATAACACAAGTGCGTACAGGCGGAGGCTGAGTGCTTCAGGAGGTTCAGGTTGTTGCATCAGGTGGTGGCAATCTCTATTCTAGGAGAAGATATGCTTCCTGCTGGACCTAGTGGCCACGCTGTCCAGTGCCTTGTGGTAATCTGATGTGTAATACACCTTTCAGAGAATGTGAGTAGATTGACCACGTGACTGTAAGACCCAATAGCTGTGTCGCGCAGGCTACCATGTTAATGTTAGTCCAGAGTAGGGTCTGGTTGGAGAAGCACACATCATGTTAATGCTCTGTTGCCTGAGTTATTAATAGCAAGTGCTTCATTTCATATTGGTCTCTGCGTCTGCAGTATATTGTAATTGACTCACCTGCCAACAGATAAGTGTGCACCAGTTCGCGAGCAAAGCGACCCCATAGTGGAATATTACAACTGGTGGCAGGGCAAAACACAACCAGTCGATGACACCAAAGAAAGCGGCGAAAACTCAACTGAAGTGAATCAGCCATGCCTTGCAGGCCGATTGTAAGTACATTCCAATTGTTAAACCCTCAACGTAGTCATCAAGTTATCTCCCTCCAATATGCCACAATTTGGCCACATCGAACCGTTTGATCAGACCACGGATGACATTATAGTGAACGCCTCGCGTTTTCCTTTTTGGCCAACGACATATCGGGGGAGGAGAAGAGGCGAGCGATCCTCGTATCGACATGTGGCAGTCAGACGTGCGGCCTAATTTGTAGTCTAACGGCACCCAACACCCCAGATTCCAAGAGCTTTGATGAGTTGGTGAATCTAGTGAAAAGCTGCTTTTGACCGAAACCCTCAGTAACAACGCAACATTTTAAATTCAGTTCAAGGTGTTGTGCCCCTGGAGAGACGGTCACTTGCTACGCAGCAGCCTTAAAACAATTTACAGAGCACTGTGAGTTTGGAACATCGATTAATGACATGTTAAGAGATTGATTTGTGTGTGGAATTAACGAGGATGCTGTTCAAAAAAGATTGTTGTCAGAAACAAATTTAGATTTCAGCAAGGCGCTGGAGTTGGAGCTTGCAATGGAATGCTCAGTCAGGGACTCAGAAGAAATCAAGGGAGCTCACGTCGGGAGGGAGGCACCAGCTAGAAATGGCACGGAAGCACAGGGCTCCGTGGAAAGGCGGGAAACAGCCGCCATTAACAGAACAGCAAAAAAACAATGGTTTAATGGATAAAAACCACATTAATAAGAGCAGAATTGGAACCAAACAGCCTACAAATGAACAACAATTCAAAAGAACCGAGTGTTTCTACTGGCATCGCAATGTGCACATTATGTGATATTGTAAAGAAAGATTGAGGCAAAATTTCAAACGAAAAGGCTGAAGTCGTGAAATTTATATAATGGAGGAACCAGAAGAAACAGAGTCAGATTTCTACTTGCTACACAACTTAAAAATGGATAAAACAGGGCCAATCAATGTGACAGTAGAAGTCAAAAGCAAAACCATTCGAATGGAGGTGGATACAGGCGCATCCATGAATGTCAAAGGGGAACATACATTTAAGTATCTGAATGGAGGAGGCCACTCACTAAAGCTGGAAAACTCAGATGCCAGATTAAAGACATATACTGACGAAGACATATGAGGAAATGGTATATGCAAGTTCCAATACAATATGGAAGCCAGTCTGCTAACCTACTCCTGATAGTGGTAGCAGGGGAAGGTCCAACTCTACTTGGTCGGAACTGGTTTAAGGAATTAAAGTCGGAGTGGACTGAGATTTTTCAACTCCGAATGAAAGATCTGCAAGAATTATTACAGAAATATGCCTCTGTCTTCAGGGAAGAACTCGGGAAGATTCAGGGGCTGCAAACTGAAATCCATGTGGATCCTGAAGCAACCCCCAGATATTTGAAGGCGAGGCCAGTCCCTTATGCATTACGAGAAAAAGTGGATATAGATTTGGACAGGCTGAAAAGGTTGGGAGTCTTACAACCTGTACAATTTTCCCAAATGGGCAGCTCCCATAGTTCCAGTACTAAAGCCTGACCAGAGTGTGCGAATATGCCGGGACTACAAGTTGACCGTTAAAGTGGCCAGACTTGATAGGCAACCTATACCAAAAATTGATGAATTGTATTCCAAGCTGGCAGGGGGAACTGCATTATGAAACTCGACGTGAGCCACGCTTAGAAAAGGCCTCTCGGGATTTTGTGACTATCAACACACATAGGGGGTTATACCAGTATAGCACGTTATCCTTTGGCATCTCATCGGCTTGTGCCCTTTTCCAACAGACGATGGAAAATTTACTTCAAGGTGTTTCCCATGTGGTAGCTTATCTCGATGATGTCCTAGTAACAGGACTAACTGATGAAGAACACCTGGCTAACTTGGAAGAGGTATTGAAGTGTTTCTCACAAGCCGGAGTACACTTGAAAAGGGAAAAATGTATCTTCCAAGCAAAAGAAGTGATTTACCTGGGCCATAGGGTTGACTCACAGGGCCTTCACCCAGTAGAAGGCAAGGTGAGAGCTATTTGTGAGGCGCCAGCCCCAAAAAAATGCCACAGAACTCAAGTCCTTCTTGGGAATGGTTAACTACTATGGTCGTTTTCTCCCAAATTTGTCAACAGTACTGGCTCCATTACACGGGTTACTCAAGAAAAACCACAGGTGGACTTGGCATGCCCCACAACAACAGACTTTTACGGCAGTAAAGTAGTTACTACATTCATTGGCCCTGTTGGTACATTTCGACCCAAAGAAAGAATTGATTTTAACATGTGATGCATCCCCTTACGGAGTAAGGGCAGTACTCTCCCACCGGATAGCGAATGGCTCCGAATGGCCCATTGGCTACGTCTCAAGAATACTCAGTGTGGCAGAATGATGATATGGACAAATAGAGAAAGAAGGCTTTACCCATTCTATTTGGTGTTAAGAAATTCCGCCAATACATCCATGGTCACCACTTCACCATCGTATCCGATCACAAGCCACTACTAGGTTTGTTTGGGGGAAGATAAGGCAATACCCGCAATTGCCTCAACACGCATCCAAAGGTGGGCACTGATTCTAGCTGCTTACAAATATACTTCTATTCACCGGCCGGGAAGCCAGATTGCCAAGGCCAGCGTGTTGAGCCGATTACCTCTAAATGACAGCAATGTGAGCGTCCCCAGCCCTCAAGAACTTGTCTTATTGTTAAACTTTCTGGATTCATCACCAGTGAATGCCAAACAGGCCAGAGAATGGACAGACCATGAACCAGTTTTGTCTGACGTCAGGGAACAAGTCTTACAGGGATGGCCTAACGAGCCAAAGTAGGAGGAAATGAAGTCCTATTTTAACAGGAGATATGAGCTCACTTGCCAGGATAGCATCTTACTGTGGGGAGCGAGAATCATTGTGCCTCCCAGAGGAAGACATCCATTATTGATAGAATTGCATAGCACTCACCCCGGCATTTCTAGAATGAAAATGTTGGTGTGCAGCCTCTTATGGTGGCCAGGGATGGACACTGAAATCAATAACATGATCAAGAGCTGCATACATTGCCAACAGGTGCAGAAAGTGCCTCCTTCTACTCCACTGCATCTTTGAGAATGGCCAGGAAGGCCATAGATCTGCCTCCATGTTGACTACGTGGGGCCTTTTTTGGGCACAATGTTCCTCTTACTTATCGATTCCTATTCCAAATGGATGGATGTATACGAGGTGTGATCACCCACATCTGCTGCCACCATAGACAGATTGTGTCAGATTTTCGCAATACACTGTTTACCAGAGATAATAGTGTCTGATAATGGAACGGCATTCACTAGTGGGGAATTCCAAAGGTTTATAAGTCTCAATGGCATAACACATGTCAAGACCTCGCCATATCACCCTGCATCCAATGGGCTGGCCGAGAGAGCAGTCAAAATCTTCAAGGCTGAATGAAAAAACTAGGTGTGGACCCTGCAGCAACGAAGTTATCACATTTCCTGCTCAGCTATAGGACTACGCCACATATGACCACTGGTATTGCCCCTGCAGAGTTATTAATGAAGAGACGTCTCAGAACACGTTTGAGTCTCATAAGGCCGAATTTAGGGGGGATGGTAGAGAGAGGACAGGAGGCCCAAAAAAATGAACACAATTACCACAGTTGTGAAAGAAACTTCACTGTAGGAGAAGCAGTTTTTGCAAAGAACATTGGAGGTGGGCTCAAATGCCTATCAGGTGAAGTCCATGCAGTGACAGGATCCCTGTCCTACCACATATCGGTTGAAGGTTGGATAATCAGGAGACATGTAGATCACCTCAGGAAAAGGGAAACAGATCCACAAGAAAAGGTGCGCCAAAAATTCCCGTTGGACTTGACACCACAGATAGAAGGAACCCCTCTTGCTTTGGAGGTACTTGTAGAACCTGTTGAGCCTGAGAGAGTCGAAGAGGCAAACTTACAGGTTCCTACTGAGGAGCCTAGTGGACAGGTAACTCCTGAGAGGGAGGCCTCAGATAAACCATGTGAAGTCGTAGAACTACGATAGTTGACACATTTGAAAAAGCCTCCTGAGAAACTGAATTTGTAAATAGCTTATTTATATAAGTAGTTAATATATTGTAAAATGTACTTTCGAGTAAAGGGGGAGGTATGTGGTAACCTGAGGTGTAATACACCTGTAAGAGAATGTGAGCGGATTGACCACGTGACTGTAAGACCCAATAGCTGTGTCGCGTGGGCTACCATGTTAATGTTAGTCTCGAGTAAGGTTTGATTGGAGAAGCGCACATCATGTTAATGCTCTGTTGTTTGTGTAAATAAATAACACTTGCTTCATTTCATATTGGCCTCTGCGTTTGTGGTATATTGTATCGACTCACCTGCTGACAGATGAGCGTGCAAGCAGTTTGCGAGCAAAGCGACCCCATAGTAGAATATAACATGCCTGCAAAGGTCAACATCACATCTGACCTTTTTGCCTCTGCATCCTACCAGGTCTCTGTCGGTGACAGATCAGTATAACTGCCTCCCATCTTCCATTGTTCTTAAACCATAAATTGTACAGAATGCTGCATTCATCCCACTAGGACCTACATTACCGTTTACTTTGTCCTCATCAAGCCCATGGCTTCCCATGACTGATAGAATTCATTTTAAGTTTCCCTCCATGGCCTTGTCTTCCCTGCCCCTGTGATTTCCTCCAGTTCTATGTGACAGGGGAAATCCTCTAGTCCTCCAATACAAGCCTGTTTCTCATTCCCTAATCTCACCACTCCATTACTGGGGTCCCTCCTTCAGATGCCCTCTCCTCATTCTCTGAAACTTCTTCCTTCATTTTGTCTACCTTTCCAGCCTTTTAATGTTTTTAAAGACATCATTAACATTGTAATCTTCAATTGTACTCTTGATTTCACCCGTACCCCACTTGACCCTTTCCCCTTCCTTCTTCAAGTGTTCCAAACTTGGATCCATTTGCTATCCACCATTCTTTAATACATTCTGAAATGCCTCTATACATAATGATCATCATCGAGGTGTAAGTAGTCATTATTTCCAAATCTCTTTACATATAAATTCAAAACAGGGTATACGAGCACAAATAAATCTGGGCTTCAATTCTGGATTAAAGGCCTAATAGCTTGGGCATACACTGTGCTATGTGAAGGTTTGGCAGTTTCCCACCATTCCCTGTCGCGCACAAGAGTCATGTATAAAATTGCCCATCTTGGAAAATAACCGGCTGTCTCATTCATCAAGATGACATTAGTTCTGGTGTTGGAAACAGATATTGTCGCCATGCTGACATTAATGGTGTTCAACTGAGATTAAGGCTGGTTAACTTCGTTGCAGTAGTGTAGAATTTTTATTCCACATCCAATCTTTCACCAGCATTTTAAATCCTGAGCTGTGAATGCTTCCAACAGTGGGAGAAAAATATATACAAATATTCCATTTCCCAGAACTGATGACCACCAAGATCCCTAACCCCAAAATAAAATTATCCTGGCCTGCATTTTGCAGTCAGCAGTGAAGCAAGGATGCTCGCCACTGACCTCAAAGAAAGCCATCTACAAAGATCTAGTGTTCTCTGTGCATGGTTTACTCCCTTCCTGATGATACCAAACTACCACGTGGACTGCAGCAGTTCAAGAAGGCAGCTCACCACGATCTTCTCAAGGGCAATTAGGGATGGGCAATAAATGCTGGCTTAGCCAGTGATGCCCACATCCTATGAATGAATGAAAAAAAAGGGATCTCTTGGCGTGGCAGCAAGCAGCCAATCACATTGAAATATTCATGCAAAGCAAACCAGGAAGTTAAAAAGCGCTTAATATCCTTCAGTTCTAATTTACAATTTCGCATAGCAAAATAAAGTTTATGATTGGATTAAATTAGAAGATAAAATGAAGATAAAGATTTTTAAAAGAGGAAAAATATACTTTTTTATTAAAAATTATGGATTTTTTTTATGATTATGGAGAACTTTGGCTTTCCACAAAAATAAAACAAGCTTTTCAGGGCCAGTGAGGGTGCTTAACAAGGGGGCAGAATCTTCGGGTTGGCGATTGGGGGCGGGCCCCGCTCATCGACGCGTAAAATGACATGCGGTGAAGTCGAGCGTGTGTCCCTGCGCGTCACTGCGCGTCATTCAGATATTCAATTCAGCGGACGCGCACCGGAGTTGGCTGCGCGCCCGCCGAACTGTCAAAGGCCTGTTAAGGCCATTTAAACATCAATTAAAATACTTAAATGAGCTGCCCGTCCAACCTTAAGGTTGACGGGCAGGCGAAGAGCCCAGACGGCCTTCGCATTTATCATGAAACCTCATCCACGGGCGGGATGAGGTTCCATGAAGATTTTTAAAGTTTAATAAAATTTTAACATAAAACTAATTGACATGTCCCAGCTCACGCGGCACTGTCGCATGAGGGGATATGTCTTAAATTTTTTTTTTTGTCTTTATTAAAATTTAAAAAAAATCAAACTGATCTGCCTAGGAGATTTCTGCGCTCTTTCACGTGCATGCACGAAAGAGCGCAGGCCCCAACTCGGCCTCCTCCCCCTGCCCACACAGGGGGCGCTCAGCACTTCCAGCCGCGCGTCATGCTGGCTGGGCCTTAATTGGCTCGCCCACGTAAAATGGCGGGATGCAGCCGATCGAGGACGGCGATCGGCTGCGCGCCCACCCGCACCCAACCCCCCCAGGACGGGGAGAAAATTCTCCCCATGAAGTTAGTATGGCATTAAAAATCCAGTTGCACCTCATTCAATAGGGTGCAACTTTTTCAAGGGTTTTTACAGCATGTCTGACACAAAGTGGAAACTTTTGTCAAATCATGTTTGGTCTGGAAAGTACAGCCTGTGAGAACGTGTACCATACGCCTGACAGAGCAGCAGATTCAGTAAATTTGCAGACTCCCAAAACTGCTGTCACTCCAAGTGGGGTTAAGATGGTGAACACTGACTGTTTCACCATCATTACTACTGCAAAACCTTGGCCCACTATATTTGTCATGAATAAGTAACTAAAACATGGGTAGAATTAAAACATATTATTGCAGGTAATCAGTAAACATTATAACATCTTAGAAAATCTAGAACGTACAAAATAGGAGCAGAAATAAGCCATTTGGCTCCTTGAACCTGCTCTGCCCTTCAATAAAATCATGGCTGATCTATTTGTATTTTGAGTTCTGCATCCCCATCTACCCCCGATTAACCTTGATTCCCATGCCTAACAAGAATCTATCTACCACCGCCTTCAAAATATTCAGTGAGCCTTCTGAGGCAGAGTTCCATAGTCGCACAACCCTCTGAGAGAAAAGAAATCTCCTCATCTCTGTCCTAAAAGGGTGACCCCTAATTTTAAAGCATTCCATTCCCCTCTAGTTCTGGACTCACCCACAAGAGGAAACATCCTTTCCACCTTGTCAAGGCCATTCAGAATCTAATATACTTCAATCAAGTCACCCCTCACTCTTCTAAACTCCAGTGGAAACAAGTCCAGCATTTCTAACCTATCCTCATAAGACAACCTGCTCATTCCAGGCATCAATCTAGTAAACCACCTCTGAACCGCCTCCAACGCATTTACATCCTTTCTTAAATAAGGAGACCAAAACTGCATAATATTCGAGATGCGGTCTCACCAATGCCCTGTATAACTGAAGCATAACATCTTTACTTTTATGTCCAATTCCTCTCGTAATAAAGGATAGCATTCCATTAGTCTTCTTGATTATATGCTGTATCTGCATACTAACTTTTTGTGACTCTTACACAAGAACACCCAGATCCCTCTGAATTCTAGTCGTTCTCCCTTTAAATAATACTCTGCTTTTTTATTCTTCCTGCCAAAGTGGATAGCCTCACACTTTCCCACATTATACCCCATCTGCCAGATTTTTGCCCTCTTTATCTATTTCTGTCTGCAAACTCTTTATCTCTTCTTCACAACAAACTTTCTAACTTATCTTTGTGTCATCTGCAAACTTAGCTACTGTGCCTTCGCTCCCCTCATCTAAGTCATTGATGCAAATTATAAAATGTTGAGGCCCCAGCACAGACCCCTGCGGGTCTCTACTCGTCACATCCTGCCTATTAGACAAAGACCCATTTATGCATACTCTGTTTTCTGCCAACCATCCAATCCTCTATCCAGGCTAATATATTACCCCTACACCATGAGCTTTTATTTTTCGCAATAAGCTTTGATGTGGCATCTTATCAAATGCCTTCTGGAAATCCAAATGCAGTACATCTGCAGGCTCCTGCTTATGCACAGCACATAGTAGTCCTTCAAAGAACTCTAATAAATTGGTTGAACATAATTTCCCTTTCACAAAACCATGCTGACTCTTTCTGATTACCTTTTGTTTTTGGAAGTGCCCAGCTATAACCTCTTTAATGATCGACTCTAACACCTTCCCTATGACAGACATCAAGCTAACTGGCCTATAGTTTCCTGAACATTACAATTATTTAGTGAGAATGAGAATATCGATGGGGGTGGAAGGGGGGGCAATTTCTGCAAAAGTATTGGTCAGGGCACAAGGAACATTTCATAGTCTCTTTGGTCTGTGTTGTTGTATTTTTATCATCCAAAGGAGCAATCAGAATATGAATTAAATATTTCATTCAGAGTGTCTCCATAATGATGTGTTATAGTGTTACAATAAGGCATTAGGTAGGAGCCACTGACAGGAACAAATCACTAATCTTTTAAACCAGGAAATATTTGTTACTGTTTTTACACAAAGGAATGAGCTTACATATTTAGATTTTCAACACTTTTAACTGATCATGGATGAGCTGTTGAATAAAGTTAATTACGCAGAAACTTAATCATTTTAGCATTTGACCATAATGATTCAAGGGATCAGATTTATGCCTCATAAAGGATGTGTAAAATAAAATTGGAAAAAGCTTTGTTTTGATTAAACTAAGTACAAAGTTCTGTTATTCAACAAATAAAGGAAAATAGCACATTATTTATAATTACAATGTTTTGACCCTACCAAAAAATCAAATGTAAGTTATTAGACACAGAGAATATAAGTAAATCCCATATGCAGACTTAGCAAAAAAAGTGCATCTGGAGCATTGAAGGTTACACCTTTACACTGAGGAGTAATGTGCTTTGTGCTCAAATGATTTTGGTAAATAAGGTATTTTAAGAAGTACTAAATAAGTTGTACCTGATTTCAAGTAATCACTTGAATCTTTGGAGAAGCATTGGGGGTTTGGATGGGGATCTATTCTAGAAATATGTAATTTGGGAAGGTTGCAAGAAAGAATCTTAAGTTATTTTGGCCTACTTACAATTGAATGGTCTACGTTCTTTAGTAATGATGAAACACTGCACCATGGTAGACTGCTGTTAATTTAGAATGAGACTAGCTGTTGGCAGACCAAATCCTAACACTGAACGACATTTCGGATGAGACTTTTTTAAAATCACAAAATGAACAAGGTACAGGCAGAAACAACTGTACGATAGATGTCTCACATAATTGACTGAACTAATGGCTCAGAGGCTACGTCTTAGGAAAGCCAGAAAAGACACCTAAAGATATCTCATGCCTTAGTGTGCACTTCAATAACTTGGTTTTATCAGAAGTATGTTAACTGTGTATTTGAAATTGGTGCGTCAAGCTGTGTTGCTGCTGTTACGATCCCAGTTCATGTTAATACTGGACAAGTCAGATCCCAGAGTGAAGCTGGCTTGGTAGATCCTAACTTTGTTTTTTTTTTTCAGAAACCATGGGGCTAAATTACTGAGCAAATTCACAGGAGTCTGCTGATGAATTTTAACACAAAGAAAATGAACTATATTACACCAGACATAAAGGTTGGAAAGATCTCAATACAAACACAAGAACATGATTCAAATATTGACTATTTCTTCACCCCTGCTTTACCTTTACAGACACAAACAAATTCAAAAAGATAAAATAATTTACTATATCTATCTTACGCTCTAATATTCAGGGTAAGTATGCGGTACATGTGAATCAACGGGCAAACTGTGGTCAGACACACCGCACTCCAAAGTAAATGACAGGTGTGACCAAAGCAGATTCTGTGGATTTCTCAACAACCCACCCAGACACTTGTCACACTATGAGCCAACCAGTCCCACAAACTTTGTCTGTCTCGCAAGAGCTTCCACTCTTCACATTCTAAGAACTCACCTTTACATCACATTTACTCCTTTTACCAATTATTTTGAATCTGTCCCCTCTCGTTCTTGATGCTCTCTTTAGTGGGAACAGTTTCTCACTATTTACCCTGTCCATACTGCTCAGGATCTTTAATACCTCTATCAAGTCTCCTCTCAGCCTCCTTTTCTCCAAGGAAAACAGACCCAACCTCTCCAATCTATCCTCATAGCTACAGTTCTTCATCCCGGGAACCATTCTTGTGAATCTCCTCTGTGCTCTCTCCAACGTCTTCACATCCTTCCTTAAGTATGGCGTCCAGAACTGGACGCAGTACTCCAAGTCAGGCCTAACCAGTGTCTTATACAAGTTCAACATGACCTCCTTACTCTTGTACTCAATGTCCCTAAGATACTATATGCTTTATTAATTGCTCTCTCAACATGCCCTGCCATCTTTAATGACTTATGTACATGTACACTGAGGTCCCTCTGTTCCTGAACCTCCTTTAGAGTTTCTCCCTTTATTTTATACTGTCTTTCCATATTCTTCCTGCCAAAATGAATCACCTCACACTTCTCTGCATTGGACTCCATCTGCCACTTTTCTGCCCAATCCACTAACATGTCTATGTCCTTTTGAAGCTCAAGACTATCCTCATCATAGTTAACAATGGGCAGAATCATCCCAGACAAGTGCGGTAGCGGGCGGGAAAAAGGACGTTATACCTGCTGGCCGCAATGGCATGTTTTCGCACCGTATCATCTCAATCCTGCCTCATTAATCATGCATTTCTGGGAAACACGCTGTTTCGATGGCAAGCAGTGTCCGATTCGCCTGCCACGCCGTCCCCTCATCACTTCCCCATGCCAGGTGCCATATTTAAAGCGCAGCCATGAGCACACCTCCCAGTGCTTCCAGCCCAGGACTGCTGCATGGAGGACATGGCCCTGAAAGACAAGAAGACTGCAGGCCCCCCGTTTCATTGACCCATTCCTTGAACGCATTCTGGACACTGTTGGAGCCCACCACGATGTACTCCCCTCCTGCTCTGGCCACAGGAGGCCCACCAGTGTCACCACTCCAGCTTGGGAGGTGGTGGCAGAGCTGGTCAATGCTGTACAGAAGAGGTTCACCATACAGTGCAGAAAGGGGATGAATCATCAATGTCGCCAGGCTAAGGCAACCATCTCATCACTCTAAACTTACACATTTACAAGGCCATCACGCATTCACTGGCACATCACTCACTGCCAGCGCAAGTGACATCACCACTCACTCTCTCACAAACACCCTCACAACTCCATCTGGCATCATCTCTTCTGGAGATTGCCTCCTCAGACCTCACCCTCTTGAGGCCACTTGCACAGACCAACATTTGTCCCCACACCCACGCCCTGGGATACCCCTCTGCCCCAGTAATGCCCTAGCCCTGCAGCCTCTTCCCTTGCCTGAGGCCACTTCTCCCCCTTCCCCAAGCAAGCCCTAGCCCTGCAACAATTGAAAAGCCACCCCCATCTTACAGTTAGTCGCATAAGTACAGACCTGCCCGCGAGTCCCCCTAAAAGTGCAATGGTGCTGTCTGCGAAGCCTGGCGCTGATGACGAAGCTAGATAAGCAAACAAGCCTCAAAGTCCTGAGTGAAGTGCAGCTTGTCATGTGCATGTCGCTTATGTTCATTTGTTCACTGATGTGCCTGGATGATTCAGCGTGGGGGGGAGGATTCGGCGAGCAGGGCTTACAGTAATATGCAGATATATTTAAGTGGCATCCCTGATGTCCAGCAGTGGGAAACGCGGCCCACCATTGAAGGGTGGAGCAGACGATTGCAAACTGGTTTCATGACGGCGTGAAACCAATTTTTGGCCTTCTCACTGTATTGCCCGTCACGCCCGCCATGACACCTGACACCAATGGGGACAGCCCAACGTTTCCAATTTTTGTATCATCTGCAAATTTGGAAATCATGCCCTGAACACCACAGTGTAGGTTATTAATATATGTCAGGAAGAGCAAAGATCCCAACATTGACCCTTTGGGAACTCCACTACTATCTTCCTCCAATATGAAAAACAAACATTTATCAATATTCTCTGTTCCCTGTCACTCAGTCAATTTCTTATCCAAGTGCCTACTTTCCATTTTATTCTATGAGCTAGTATTTTGCTCACAAGCCTGTTTGTGTGGCACTGTATCAAATGCTTCTTGGAAACCACATCAACAGCACTGCCCTTAACAACCTTCTCTGTTACCTCCTCAAAAAATACTGAACAAAAAGTCTTCTTGTACTTTATTGCAGTCCTCCTCAGTGTTGACTCATCCCATCCAATCTGGTGTCATTTGCAGATTCAGAAATTGCATTGTTGACTCCAAAGTCTAAATTGTTAAATAAATTGTGAACAAGGATGGATCTGGTGCTGATCCTTGTGGAACTCCACCTCCCACCTTCTGCCTTTCTGACTAGCTACCTGTTACCCCTACTATCTGCTATCTGTCTTGCAGTCAGCTCGCTATCCATTCTGCTATTTTTCCCTTGACTCTTCAGGCTCTGACCTTATTCATCAGTCTATTATGTGGTACCTGATAAAAGGCCTTTTGGTATTCTAGATATATTATATTTACTTCATTTCCCCAGTCTACACTTTCTCTAAACATTCAAAATGAACATTACTACTGTTAAGTTATTTTTAAAATACTCAAGCACATTATTTGCAGTAGTACTTAAGGACGTTCAAAATAGTGAGCGTTTATGAACAAGAATATTTTCTCACCTCATTCCTGCTGTTGACTTGTTCTTGAAGTTCTGGAAAAGCTGAGGCACTCCCAACATGGCTTCAATGAGGACAGCTGAGAAGCCAAGAGTTTCCACATAGAGTTGAGAGTCAATAAGGAGGTATGTAACAAAGAAGCACATCACAGTGAAGGTTAAACAAAACTGGATGTAATCAAGAAAGCGGCTCCAGGCCCAAAAATATCTTGGATCAAAGTCTAGGGAGAAAAAAACAAAACAATTTTGATCATGCAAGTATCTACGGAACATGAGTATTAATTTATCACAATCACCTAGACAACAATAGTCTCTAATAAGGCACTATATATATGCTGTTATTTGGAGTTTGATGTGAGGGACATATGCCCTGTAATTCCCATTAAACGTGTCACAGTATCTAGAGAGATTCTACATCCTTCCTAACAGCACTGGAGGTGTACCTACAACAAATAGACTGCAGTAGCTCAAGGCAGCCGTTCACCACCACCTTCTCAAGGGCAATTACAGATCAGCAATAAATCCTGGCTTTGCCAGTGGCCCTCACATCGCAGAAAAGAGTAAAAAAAACATACACAGTGTAACATAAAAACATTCCACTGTCCCTCCCCCCTCTGCCTACTCTTCATCTCTCTGACCAAGAGTTCTAAAAGTTAATGCATATATACACTTAGCAGTTACAGCACAGAAGCAGGTCCTTAGAACATATGAATTAGGAGGAGTAGGCCACTTGGCCTCTCGAGCCTGCTCTGCCATTCAATAAGATCATGGCTGACCTGAATGTAACCTCAAACCCACTTTCCTGCCTACCCCCGATAACCTTTCACCCCCTCGTTAATCAAGAATCTATCTAGCTCAGCTTTAAAAATATTCAAAGACTCTGCTTCCAACGTCTTTTGCGGAAGAGAGTTCCAAAGACTCACAACCTTTGAGAGAAAAAAAACTCCTCATCTCTGTCTTAAATGAGCAACTCCTTATTTTTAAACAGTGACCCCTAGTTCTAGATTCTCCCACAAGACGAAACATCCTCTCCACATCCACCCTGTCAAGACCCCTCAGGGTCTTAAAGGTTTCAATTAAGTCACCTCTTACTCTTCTAAATTTCAATGGATAAAAGCTTAACCTGTCCAGCCTTTCCTCATAAGACAACCCGCCCATTCCTGGTATTAGTGTAGTAAACCTTCTCTGAGCTGCTTCTAAAGCATTTACATCTTTCTTTAGATAAGGAGATCAGTAGTGCATACAATACTCCAGATGTCGTCTCACCAGTGCCCTGTACAACTGAAGCATAATCTCCCAGCTTTTGTAGTAAATTCCCCTCACAATAAATGATAACATTCTATTAGATTTCCTTATTACCGGCTGTACCTGCATACTAACCTTTTGTGACACAGGCACTAGGCCACCCAGATCCCTCTGAATCTCAGAGCTCCTCAATCTCTCACCACTTGGATAATAAACTTCTTTTTTATTCTTCCTGCCCAAATGAACAATTTCACATTTGCCCACATTATACTCCATTTGCCAGGTCTTTGCCCACTCACTTAACCTATTTATGTCACTTTGTAGCCTTCTTGCATCTTCTTCACAATTTACTTTCCTACCTATCTGTGTGTCATCAGCAAATTTAGCCACCATTCCTTCAGTCCCTTCATCCAAGTCATTTATATAAATTGGCCCCAGCACTGATCCCTGTGGCACACAACTTGTCACATCCTACCAACCAAAAAAGGCCCACTTATGCCAACTCTCTGCTTCCTGTTAGCTAGCCAATCTTCTATCCATGCCAATATGTTACCCCCTATACCATGAGCTTTTATTTCCTGCAATAACCTTTGATGTGGCAATTTATCAAATGGCTTCTGGAAATCCAAGTACAGTACATCCACCGGTTCCCCTTTACCCACAGCTCAACACATAAATTGGTTAAACATGAACCACGTTGACTCTGCCTAATTGCCTTGAATTTTGCTAAGTGTCCTGCCAGAACATCTTTAATAATAGCTTCTAACATTTTCCTTATGACTAGTTGATAGTTTCCTGCTTTCTGTCTCTCTCCCTGAATCCATCCGTGTGGACAATTAGTCCTCATCACATTTATAATATTCCTTCATGCCTTCTTCTTTCATCCATTAATCCAATTTAATCTTTAATGTTGACATTGTTTCTGCCTCAATCACTAACCCTGGAAATAAATTCCACAGGCTCACAAATCTCTGTGTGAGGAAGTTACTCCTGCTGAAAAGAATTTTAAAAATGTAGCTGTACTAATATTATTTTACTGATCAACACAATATTAGAGAACAGTTAACTCCCTAGAATGACTCTGGGCACCTATTGTTCTCCAACCAAGAAGTTTCCCACCATTATAGGAAACATTTACAGAATATTTCTGTTTTGAGAATGCATTCTCATTACCTCCAACCAGACCGAGCAACTTATGAAGCAATCATTCAGTCTTGTAACACACAGCAAGAAGTCTCAAGAATAGAGAGGTGAGACATGACAGGAGGCACGAAAAAGACAAGAGAATTATGCTCAAACTAATGAACTCCTGTGCAAAGTGAACAAAAACTTTAATCACCAGCCATAGGCAGAAACCAATTTTGTGCTTCTTTGTTTGGATTGGCCTGTGCAAGGTTAGGAAACAGTCTTTTGGAAAATTCAATAATATAGAGTCAATGGTTTTTAACACAGAAGGTGTGATTCAACTTTGGACAGGATACATTAATCAACTTTGCAGTATTAAGAAAACAAGAAATATACATAATCGCATCCCTAAGGGTCCCTCAAAGAAAAGAGACAAACCAATTAGTCAAACCTTGTCAGAACTATGGACTTTTAATGCAACCAGGGGGAGCTGACAAATTACACAAAGGTAAATTTTCTCTTGCTGCTCCCTTGATGCATGACAGGAGTACATAATGGTCTGGATTTTGTAGTCGTAATGACAGCAAAAGTGTCAGTGCTCACCGACATTACAGACAGTTGACAGAAACTAATGGTGTCTACACTCATTCAGTTAAAGGAGAAAAGGTTGCTTGCAGTGATACCCTTTATCCCCACAGGGTATGTCGGTGAAGTCCCCACAAACGGAAATCTTTAGAAATCACTGAACAGACAAGAACTTTGCCCTTTTATTCTGTAACATCTCTGTTAAAATCCCTGAAAGGATTATGCCTTGTCATTCATGTGTTAATGAGGCTTTCAGTCATCTTTCCTAATAACTCCCTATGTGGCTTGGTGTCAAATTTTGTTTGAGCACGCTCCTGTGAAGCATCTTGTATTTATACAGCACTTTAACATTGTAAAACAGCACAAGTTATTGGCTGGAACTTTCCAGCCTCTCACGCTGGTGGGATCTTCCAGTCCCGCCGATGTGGACGGAGATTTCAATGGCTCACCGGCCCTGCCACGGGGGATCTCGCTGCGAGGGAGCTGGAAAATTCCGGCCATTGACCCAGAACTTTGTAAGTTCAAAGCTCAATCCAGTACTTGAGCGTAAGAGGACTAGAGTATATTACCTAAAATAATGCTCGAATGCAGTACTGAGGGTGTGCTGCATTGCTTGAAATGCAATCCTTCAGATGAATCAGTAAATCAAGCCCTTGTCTGTTTAGTGATATCCAAATAAGGTATTGTAAGGTAAGTTAAATACCCAAATAAGGTATTGTGACCAATGTGACTTTCTGGTCTGACAAGGATGGTTCAAGTGAAGTTTATCAAATATTTAGCTCTTGGGTCATCTTCTGGCTAGGCTGACTTGGC
This sequence comes from Cetorhinus maximus, assembly GCF_964194155.1. NCBI lineage: Eukaryota > Metazoa > Chordata > Chondrichthyes > Lamniformes > Cetorhinidae > Cetorhinus > Cetorhinus maximus. The sequence continues at coordinate 137,335,823 of NC_135884.1, read as the reverse complement.
GGAAAACCACAAACATTTCCCTGCTTAGGCCCATAGCAGTCAGGCCTCAACGACATTACTAGAAGAGCAGTTTCAAATCGAAGACTGCAGGAAAATAATAGGACATCACACGGCTTTCCCACTAGTGCTGCCCAATTGACATTAAACAGCTTGAACTGTGTTGATAGCATCTTTCCAGGCCATTTATCAACATGAAAGAATTCAATGGGTGACCTTGGCACATACAAACAGACCCAACATAGAGCAAGAGAATGGAACATATGGCACAGTTTAACCAACCGTACAAATACAAGTTGTGTCACGATCTGAGGCCAAGGCGACAATATTACACTGGGGAAAAAAGGATCGTGAGTTAAGCTCAAGATTTTTTTTACCAGAGGTCACTCTTTGCTCTATATTCCCTCTCAAAAATAGAGACACTAAAGGGATAGTTTTGATGACATTGCAAGGGGCAGCCTCAGTAATAAGTTTATGAGGTTCATCAGCTTTCTTCCCTTCGTGCTTTGAAACATTCTCAGAAAACAGGTGGAGAGAGAGAGAATACGGTCGAAAGGTCTAACTTCACCTCCGCAAAGGTTCTGTTCCTCTGCATTTCCTGTTACAGTTCAATGGTTCTGAGATATGTTCACCAAAAACAATGTTCATCAATCTCTTTTCCTCAATGTGGATTGATTTTTTTTCAAGTGCTGAACTTGCTTGCAAATTTAATTGGAAATTCTGACCAACAAACATGTCAACAGTCAAAAGTATTATTAATCCAACAACTTTGAGCTAAACTGAGTAACATTTCACATCATTTTGAATCAGGCTAAACTATAAATACATCCAAGAGCTGTGTTCATTAAGACAAGTTGGTCCAAACCATTTCATGTTTTTCAGATTGAGCCTCACATGATGTTATATATTTGATGGTTCAAATCACAGAAACACAACAGAACAGAGAAATTGTTCAAAAAGGACTGATAATTCAGTTCTACATAACTGCAGGAGAGTAAACAAAAAATAAGTTTTCAAATATTATTGGAGAATTTAACTAGTTCTGAGGGTGCACTAGTTAACCAGTAACATTCCATTCTGCACTAAAGTAACACAGGTTAAATTTTACCTAACTCATCTGACAGGAAACTGATAGCAATGGAGCCTGGTAAGGCAGAATGAAAGGGTGTGTGGGCATAAGCCACAGGTCAAAGGTGAATTCTCAAATAGACTTGCTGTTCCTGGTCTGATTAGGTCATTAAATCACTTCTTGCACTGTATCCGAGGCCGGGCTACAATGCTCCTGCTGCTCACCTCCTCAGTTACTTCTAACTATGCCTTCTCGGTGAGAGCAGCAGGTTTCTTCCTCCCATTGCTGGCAATAGTTACGTTGCTCCTCGTTCTCACTGACCCCAGCAGTAACTCCAGGGACGCATTACTGATTCAGAAGATGCCTTCGCATTAATATCAATGCCAGGATCTTCCAGCCCGGAGAAGAGTGCCCAGCAAACTGAATTATTCAGCCCAGATACTAATTAGTCCTCAATGATATATCTACCTATTGGAAGAATTAATAATTTATTGCCTATAAAAGAAAATTGATGATTGCGTTAAAAAATAATTTGCATATGATTCTTTTTTTTCCCTGCTCCCCACTCTGTTTATATTGTAACTCTGATGTTGACTGTCGCTCTCACAGTACAATACACCTATTATTGCCTGCTGGAGACCCCTAAGGTGAAAGACTTGCTACTCACTGACTGGAACAGTGACTTTCAAAATTATGAGTGGACTGAAACAGCAATCAAAGGCTACACCTTTTCATTCAACTTATTTATGTGAAACAGGTAAATATACCTCCATGTACAGTGCCAGTATAATGATATGGGCTGCAGAACAGTTTCAGCTGACTATTTATTAAACGTTTCTTAAAAGAACTGAATAGGAGCTTAAGCTATGGTGCAGACTTTGCTGTAAAAATCACAGTAAAGCTAATTGTGCTCACCATTACTGTGGGGTAAATAATTTTTCTTTTATTCCTTCATGGGATGTGGGCTTCACTGGATAGGCCAGCATTTATTGCCCATCCCTAACTGTCCTTGAGAAGGTGGTGGCAAGCTGCCTTCTGGAACTGCTGCAGTCCATGTGGTATAGGTACACCCACAGTGCTGTTAGGCAGGGGGTTCCTGGATTTTGACCCAGTAACGGTGAAGGAACGGCAATGTATTGATGGTGAGTAGCTTGGAGGGGAACTTCCAGGTGGTGGTGTTCCCATGTATCTGCTGCTCTTGTCCTTCTAGATGGTAGCAGTTGTGGGTTTGGAAGGTGCTGTCTAAGGAGGCTTGATGGGTTTCCACAGTGCACCTTGTAGATGATACACACTGCTGCCACTGTTTGTCGGTGGTGGAGGGAGTGAATGTTTGTGGATGTGGTGCCAATCAAGCGGGCTGCTTTGTCCTGGATGGTGTCAAGCTTCTTGAGTGTTGTTGGAGCTGTACTTATCTAGGGAAGTGGGGGGTATTCCATCACACTCCTGACTTGTTCCTTGTAGATAGTGGACAGGCTTTGGGGGGTCAGGAGGTGAGTTACTCACTGCAGGATTCCTAGCCTCTGACCTGCTCTTGTAACCACAATATTTATATGGCTAGTCCAGTTCAGTTTCTGGTCAATGGTAACCCCCAGGATATTGATAGTAGGGACTCAGTGATGGTAATGCCATTGAATGTCAAGGGGCGATGGTTAAATTCTCTTTTGTTGGAGATGGCCATCGTCTGGCATTTGTGTGGCGCGAATGTTACTTGCCACTTATCAGCCCAAACCAAACCCAATCCAAATAATACAGCAATAAAAGCAAAATACTGCGGATGCTGGAAATCTGAAACAAAAACAGAAAATGCTGGAAAAACTCAGCAGGTCTAGCAGCATCTGTGAATGCATCATCTCCACAGATGCTGCTAGACTTGCTGAGTTTTTCCAGCATTTTCTGTTTTTGTTCCAAATGATGCAACAACTTCCAGCATTCACACATGTGCAGTTATACATGGAAATCAGGAGGTTTCTGTTTGAGTTGCTCTGTACTGTTCTCAAAGGAAGCTATATAATCTGAAAATAAATACAAGGTTCTATCTGTAAACTAGTGATCCCCATATTTTTGCACCAGTACTGATGACATTATTATGGGGATTAGCCAGAAAAGATACTCATAGTAAATGCAAACTATAGTAGGTGCTGGACATCTGAAACAAAATTCTGGAAACAGGTAGCAGGTCAGGCAGGGTTAATTATCATTTTTGATGAAGTGTATGCACCCAAAATGTTAACTTGTCTGTTCTCTCCACAGATGCTCACAATTCTCCTCTTCCAGCACTTCTGTTTTTGTCTTTTATATAATTTTCTGTGATGAATGGATGCTCAAGAATTGCCCTAAGAGTCTCATTACCAATTCTGCTTCATGAGGCTTTCATGCTTAGGATGCACTGGCTAGTGTTCATTTCCAAACCTTAGAAATTATTTTCCAGGAAATATTGGACATTACCATAACAGTTTCCTTGTACAGGTCAGGTATCCTTCATCCCTAAATCCGAAAACCGAACACATCCAAAACCTGCATTTTTTTTGAATCTCATCGACCTTTAGTGCAGGAAGTCTAGATGTTTGTCCGCATTGTTTACCTTGCAAATTTTGTGGTGGACATGTCAAAAAGAAACTTTTTCGGGTACCCTGTATTTATTACTCAGTGATACATCTTACTTTTCTAGCCATTTTAATTACTTTAGGCTATAGCTAGCCTAGGCTTAAGCTATTGTAACGTAAGTTTATATGTGGTATCCGAAAAGGCCCGCCCAGCGTGACGTCCGGCGGGAAGTGCTATGTGCTTCCTGTGTGGGTGGGGGAGATGGGGATTCCCCAAAAGCGAGAGTGTGTTCTTTCGTGCATGCACATGAAAGAGCGCACATCTCCCTGAGACTAAGTGCTTGCACTTTGAAAAAGATTAAAAATAGAAAAAAAATTCCCTAACAAGTCCCCCTCATGTGACAATGTCACATGAGATGAGACATGCTCATAATTTACACTATAACTTTATTACATTTTTTAAAACTCTGCATGAAACCTCACCCCGCCGGTGGATGAGGTTTCATGTTTTTTCTAGTTCCCGCCGGGGCTCCTGGCCTTCCCGCCAACCTTAAGGTTTGATGGGCAGGTCCTTTAATTGTTTAAATGATCCTGTCAATGGCCTCAATTGGCCATTGACAGGTCGGCGGACCTGCAGCTGATTTTGCTGAGCCCCCACCTTCCCGAAAATTTAAATGGGGCGGGATAATGTCGGGGGTTCCACCCAACGTCATCCCGCCTCATTTAAGCGTCGGTGTGCGGGCCCCGCCCCCTGCTCACCGAAGGCAAAATTCTGCCCAGAGGGTTTAAGTCTATGGAGTTAAAGTTTGACCCTAATTACTGCTGCTATTCCCATATGAGCTGCAAGGGACAAGCAGGGAGCGCTGGTCTCTTTCTGGGTCTTTCTAGCCGATAGATGCAAAACACCAACTGAATGTTGGCGACAGACCACAGAGAATGAAATTTGAACACTCCTCCACGAGTGTAGAAGGAGCAAATTTTTTGTGTGCATGCAATACTTGCAGACACTTTCAATCATTGTTCTAGCCATAAATGGCAAGCACTTGCCTGTCACACACACTCACTATGAAGACTGTTATCCAGGACAACTGATGTATTTGCCTGTCAAGTACAAATATTCCAGAGAAATCTGTGATAGAATAGGATTATAAAAAAATGATACATCATATCACTGGTTTTGCACAATACATATGAGGTTAAAATGCAGGTTAACTCTGCGGGTAGGATCTTCCGGTTGGCGAGTGGGGGTGGGGCCCACTCGCCGACGCGTAAGATGACGCGGGATGACGTCGGGTGGATCTCCCAACATCACCCCGCGTCATTTCCATTTTCGGGTCGGCGGGGGTGCAGCCAAGTCAGCTTCACGCCCGCCGACCTGTCAATGGCCTACTGAGGCCATTGAAAAACTAATTAAGGTCATTAATGGACCGGCCTGTCCAACCTTAAGGTTGGCGGGCAGACCGGGAGCCCTGGCGGGCTTCAGAAAAAACATGAAACTTCATCCAGGGGTGGGATGAGGTTTCATGGGGGTATTTAAATTTTTAATAAAGATTTCAATAAAAGTTATGGACATGTCCCAATTCATGTGACAATGTCACATGAGGGGATATGTCAGGGAAATGTTATCATCTGCTTACCATTTTTAAATGTGGAGCCGATCTCCCTGAGGTAGCGAAAGGGCGCACTCTCGGCTGAGGGAATATCACCCCCCCCACCCTCCCCCCGCACAGGGGGCGCATAGCGCTTCCTGGTGGATGTCACGCTGGGCGGGCCTTAATTGGCCTGCCCACGTAAAATGGCGGCACGCCCCGATCGGAGGCACACCCACCTGTGCCCGCTTCCGCACTTCCCCCTCCAATGGGGGGAAAATATTTCCCACAGAAAATGGCCTAGCCTTGTTTTGATACGTGAAGCCACAAGATTAATGGGGGAAATTTTTCTCTGCTGCCCATCCATACCCTTCCTGAAGAACAGATGATCAGTAATGGAAAATGGCACCTTGACCAACTCTTGCACGCCTGAGACCTGGTGGTGCCCGTAAATGATTCCTTAAGTATGGAAAGTGGGACACCAAGCTGGTTATTTGGAATTTTCAGGGACAAAGCAGACTCTGCGCCGTGCACTTTCTGTCTATTTGTACCAGTCCATGGGCAGCCTAGCCAGAGGTTATTAAGAACATACCAATTAGGAGCAGGAGTAGGCCAGAAAGCCCCCAGATGTCGCTCCAGCAACACAGTCACAACATTTTGGTCAGGAGGAGCCAGAAAGCCCCGCCCAGCTCCAGAAAAATAACGCAGCCCAGTGCTGGCCACTGGGAGCGCCCCCACCCCCTCTCCCGCCCCACCCACACCACACTACTTTTACAACCAGCTTTAACTGGCTCATCCAGTGCAGCTACTGGATTTTCAGCCCCCATTGTGACAAACTGCCAGTGAACACTCATTAAATGCTCTTAGCTCATGTTATGCTAATGAGGCCCCAACATGAAAATGGTACAGGTTTGCCAACGCTTGCTTCAGCAGCTCTGTCAAATTCATAATTGTTTTGGATGGAAGTTAACAATTGCCCCTATGTCTGTTGAGGTAAACATGGCAGAAGCCAAGCACACTGATTCAAATATAAACTTTATGGATTCTCAACCAACTCTATAGTTATCTTTAACGCTTGCATTATACTGTTCAAAGGGAATTAATTCATTTACGCAAATGTAAATCAACATGATCGACCTCCACCAAACAGAGCAATGTTTCAAACTGATTCTCGGGTTGGTGGCTTTTCACGAATCAAACTATGAACAGTGCGAAACAACTTGGGACTCAGCCAAAGGACAGATTATTCCATTCTCGTTCTAATTTTATCAGTATAATAGTGTTCCCAGATATGCCTCATTGGCAATTTGAATGAGGTTTAGATTTGGGAGATGAAAACCACGAAACTATCTTCTTATAAATATTCTAAAATTCTCCAATAGTTGGTTTTACCGTAAGTTCTCTAACCTACTAGACAATACTAACTGCACAAATAAGGAGCTGTTGACTGAACACAATATTTTAGATGGGTTTTGTCTTCTAGGGCTGATGGCAAAACTAGTGGGTACAAACGGAAAAACTTAAATAAGGCTTTAGATGAAAAGGAATTTTACCTCATAAAGAATAAGAAATCAGTGGACAGCCTTCCAGCAAAGAGTACCAAAAAATGCAAATGCCTGGTTAAGGCCGAGTATTTTAAGGCTAAGTACCATGAAAACCGTGAGTCCTGAGCTCAACAGGATTAAGATTCCCCTCCAAACTAAGTTCCCCACCAGTGACAAATTAGAACATTCACATTTAAAGGGTGTCCACCTGACAAGGTAGACTTCTTTCACGATGAACGGTGAGTTGTTGTTGCATTGTCATCTTTGGAGAGTGTCTATAAATGCCAGCCTATGTTTGAGACTAGGTGGTGGTGGTACACATTGTGTGGGGGACGACCCAGGGAGGCGGGCTTAGAGGGGAAGGGTGGAGCAGTGGCCAGGAAAAGGTGGAAGGGATAGTGCAGGCTGCCCGTGGAGGGAGAGTGCGGGGTGTCCGGGGAGGGAGAGTGCGGGGTGTCCGGGGAGGGAGAGTGCGGGCTGCCCGGGGAGGGAGAGTGCGGGCTGCCCGGGGAGGGAGGGTGCGGGGTGTCCCGGGGAGGGAGAGTGCGGGCTGTCCCGGGGAGGGAGGGTGCGGGCTGTCCCGGGGTGGGAGGGTACGGGCTGTCCCGGGGAGGGAGGGTGCGGGCTGTCCCGGGGAGGGAGGGTGCGGGCTGTCCCGGGGAGGGAGGGTGCGGGCTGTCCCGGGGAGGGAGGGTGCGGGCTGTCCCGGGGAGGGAGGGTGCGGGCTGTCCCGGGGAGGGAGGGTGCGGGCTGTCCCGGGGAGGGAGGGTGCGGGCTGTTCTGGGGAGGGAGGGTGCGGGCTGTCCCGGGGAGGGAGAGTGCGGGCTGTCCCGGGGAGGGAGAGTGCGGGCTGTCCCGGGGAGGGAGAGTGCGGGCTGTCCCGGGGAGGGAGAGTGCGGGCTGTCCCGGGGTGGGGGAGTGCGGGCTGCCCGGGGTGGGGGAGTGCGGGCTGCCCGGGGAGGGAGAGTGCGGGCTGTCTGGGGAGGGAGAGTGCGGGGTGTCCCGGGGAGGGAGAGTGCGGGCTGTCCCGGGGAGGGAGAGTGCGGGGTCCCGGGGAGGGAGAGTGCGGGGTGTCCGGGGAGGGAGAGTGCGGGCTGTCCCGGGGAGGGAGGGTGCGGGCTGTCCCGGGGAGGGAGGGTGCGGGCTGTTCTGGGGAGGGAGGGTGCGGGCTGCCCCGGGGAGGGAGAGTGCGGGCTGTCCTGGGGAGGGAGAGTGCGGGCTGTCCCGGGGAGGGAGAGTGCGGGCTGTCCCGGGGAGGGAGAGTGCGGGCTGTCCCGGGGAGGGAGAGTGCGGGCTGTCCCGGGGTGGGGGAGTGCGGGCTGCCCGGGGAGGGAGAGTGCGGGGTGTCCGGGGAGGGAGAGTGCGGGGTGTCCGGGGAGGGAGAGTGTGGGGTGTCCGGGGAGGGAGAGTGCGGGGTGTCCGGGGAGGGAGAGTGCGGGGTGTCCCGGGGAGGGAGAGTGCGGGGTGTCCGGGGAGGGAGAGTGCGGGGTGTCCCGGGGAGGGAGAGTGCGGGGTGTCCCGGGGAGGGAGAGTGCGGGGTGTCCGGGGAGGGAGAGTGCGGGGTGTCCTGGGGAGGTAGAGAGCGGGCTGTCCCGGGGAGGGAGAGTGCGGACTGTCCCGGGGAGGGAGAGTGCGGGGTGTCCCGGGGAGGGAGAGTGCGGGGTGTCCCGGGGAGGGAGAGTGCGGGGTGCCCGGGGAGGGAGAGTGCGAGCTGTCTGGGGAGGTGGTGGTGGGGGAGGTGCAAGGTGAACGGGGGGAGATGAAGGATAATGTGGTGTTGGTGCAGGAAAATGGAGGGAACTTGGTGGATGACAGGGGGAAGGTAGAAGGTGCTGGACCTTTGTCGATAAGAGAAGCACACCATTGTTTTACTTGCAATGTTGCAATACAATCCCACAGTGATAGCCAGGACTCAAAGTGGGAGGAGTGTCTTCAGCGGTGGGTGGAGTTATTGGTCTGCTTACTGTGCCAACTAAAGGGGCACCTTAATAATCATTAGTCAACTGGATGGAGAGCCATGCTCAGGTGCATTGTCATCTCTATGGTCAAACCCCCAAATCAGCAGCATTTCTCCATAGCTCGTGGATCTCATTACAGTCATTACAGCAAGGTCTTGAGCAGCAGTGAAGCTTGAATTAAAGGCCATCTCCTCTTAACTGAGGCAGTGGCAGCTGGAGTGGGAGACGGAAGTGGAGCTTCACGGGGCCCAGGTGGAGAGATGGCCCCAATGTGCCGGGTTGGAACCTCGAGCTATCCGGGTAGATAATAACGGCAGATAAGGGGTGGGTGTTACATATATGAGGGCAAGGACAGGGTCTACCGAACGTGTCTTGAGGGCTTTGGGAGTTCAGCAGTGTCTGAGGGAGGGTGCGTGGACATGGCTTTCATGACCCCAGTCCAGGCAGCATGGATGTCTGAACGAGAGGAGCACTCATTTATGGCTCTCCAGTGTGGGCTTCACCATGCTGGGGTGGGTGTGTGTTGGGGGGGGTTACCAGGGATAGACTGATGCTAGGTGCAGGCCTTCCCATAGGCTAAATTGGTCAGGGGTGGAGGGAAGATTTCAAAAATTGTGATGACTACATGGGTCACTGTGACGTGTTCACAAAGCACCTCGGGCATCCTGGATGATGGCTGAAGGCAACCTTGCCGTTTTGCTAGCCCTGGTGTAACTGAGGAGGAATTGGTGCAGGCAGGCCTGGCGCCAATGACATCAATGGCCAGAGCAGCAAGAAGCAGCGGCTGCAGAGGCTGCTCAAAAAGCATTCTCAGCGGGATCGTAATCCAATCACCAGCACCTGTTGGGTGGCCAGATTCATACCAAAGCTTCAACTTCAACAGTGGTGCCCAAGGATGTCTCCTACACAGTTCAGGATCCTTATACCTTGCACAGTGGATGATGTGAGACAATAAATGGTGACTGAATAGGCCCACATCATCCATGAGTACTTGGCAATGATGGTGATGCCCTTAAATGCACACAATCATTTTAGCAACTTGCAGCATAATGAGAATACCACAAGAATAAACATAGTGCAATCATCCATATATTTACAATTGTGATTGATATGTATGGTGATTATAACACCTGTGCCACCTTTGTGGCCTTAATGTTTCTTTATCTTTCTTTTCCAATTACTAGGTCTAGGTGCAGCCCCAACATCCACAGCTGAGGTGGAGGCAGCCTGCTGACTGCTAGGCCCTGTTGACTGTGATGACTTTAGGGGGCATCCTTTGATGGCCCGAGACCTTGAGGGTCCCAGTTTGCTAAGGGTCTCCTGTTCTGGTGCAGGTGGCACCCTCCTTGGCCTGACCTGCTGGAAGCGATGGAGTCACTGACAGAGGGGAGGTGGAGCGGCTTGGCACGCCTGTCATGTCCTGGGATGAAGCCTCCTGGCTGGTGCTCCCCCTCCCTGTGGGTGCGCGATGATGGCACCTCCCTGAATCCTTGAGGCGAATGGCCACCTGGAGGGAGGTCAAGGTGCCTCGACCCCTCTCACCTAGACACTGCTGCACTGCAACCATGGCTAGAGCAACGGTGTACAGGTCCGAGCATGTATCCAGCTACCACTGTGTGCTCGGTTGGATCTGGGTCTCCAAGGCAACCGACCCCCTTTCCAAGGAGATATCCAAGCACTCGCATGCCGGAGCCATGAGATTAGACAGAACATGGACATACTCTTCCTACCTTCAGTCCATCTGCGCATGGCCTCTGGTATCTCTGCCTGATGTTCCCTTGCCTGTCTCTTCATCTCCATCTGGCCTCTTATGGCTAAGTCCAGAGGTTCGTCATCTGCAGGGACTTGAGCAGGGGCCTGATCTCCAGCAGTCCTCCAAGTGTCAGAGACCTCGGCTGTCACTTCCTCCGCTGGCTGCTGACCCGTGTCTGTGAGGTGCTCACCAGATTGTGATCCCGAACCTACTCTAGAACATGCACCCACTAAGGTGAATGTCTCTGCATTGGTGGACGGTGCAGGTGAACGCCATGATGGTGCATCCTCTGAGGATTCACAGGCATTATCCTCAAAGCTGGGGTTGGAGCTGGAGCTGTGGGTGGTCTCCGTTCTTTATCTCCCCCTTTTCCTGCTGGTACCCGGAATGGAGAAAAGAAAGACTTCGTGGATTCCTAAGCAGGCTCCTTTATCTATGCCTCACTCTGTGGGTGCATCTGACAATTGCAGACTGGAGGCATCCTCATTGGCTTGCTGGGGGACCTGGTCTCGCTTTCGGTGCAGGCACAGTCCTGCTCCTCTCTGGCAATTTCTGTGGCCTCCTCCTTGAAGGTCGTTACAATTCTAATATCAGGCATGCTGCCACTGGTCTTGACCCACTCCCTCCTATTGTGATGTTTTTGTCCTTCAGGCAGACAAAAGAATTGATTGTCATCTCAATGGGTGCGTGAGTAGATTAGGAGCATGCATGTCTATGCCAGCTCCCGAGTCCTCCTCAGTAAGTGATTAACAAGCAGGATGTCCTGCAACAATAGAACAATGAGAGCATGAAGTGACTGGCACACATTCAGTGCACATGTCCCACCCGCTGCTGAGTCCAGCAACTCAAACTCCCGTCTGACATCCCTGTGCACACACACACTTACACTGCCTGCAGAAGAGTCTGCAGGGAGGCTTCACTAAATGTGGGGTCACACGTTATCTGGTCTGTGATGTGAAGAATCCAAAGCTGCTGTCTTGCAGTGAGTGAATGGCTATCCAGGTGCCCTTTAAATATGGCACACCTGGACTTTCAACCCCATGAGGTAATGGCAGGGACACCGACTTCCTGCCCACCCCCAACACGAGATTCACTGTGTTCCTCACGGATGCATATGTAATGAGCTGAACGGCACAAATGATCTGTGGCCAGTTGTCCCACCCTTCCAGTGGAAAACACTCTCACTTCTGCTCCTGTCACCAAACATAGACTGCAGGACGGGAGATTCTGGCCAGAATTTGTAGCTTTAATCGATTTAGCTTAGCCTAGCCAAGAGGAAATTTAAAAACTTCGCAGAACCTGTTCAAGTGATTGGATAGTTGTGTAGAATACATGGCTGACCAGGTTGTACACGACCTGTGCAAGGAAAGATTCGATGTGCCAAACAGACTTTTCTTATTCCATACTTTCATACCTATAGTATGAACGGCCATCTTAAATGATGGATGTTGCTGAACTGACTACTATCTTCCGTATCTTACCAAACTTCATTACTCCATAATGATTACTTACAAGTACTTATAAGAGGGGTGGCATGCTGGCAGGGTGTGTGTGTGTGCATGTGTGTCCTGCCTAGTGCACATTGCCTGTCGGGATAGGCTCTTACTCCCCATAACCCTGAATTAGATGAAGTGGTTCTGGAAAAGTGTGAGTGATTACAATAAGAAAAACAACATAATTATTTATGGATCTCATGCTTACCATGACACTATGGCATCTCCAAATTGATGCGCCCCTAATTCATCAAAATACGTTTTAATAGAAGTCACTGATAAACTAATCCAACCCACAGAAGAAGTCAAAAGATCTGATAGGGCAAAGGGATCCAAAGGGTAATCTGATTTCTAGTGAATTGTTTCTTATTGATTTTAACCTAATGTAGTTACACTAACACATTAAATCAGTCAACCTTTGCAGTCAGCAGAGAAAACCACTGAAGTCTCAGGCCTTATTATTCTGCTGCTTCTCAAAAGTTCTACCAGGAAAGCTTTAGGTATAAAAGAACTTGTTTTTATTCATTCATGGGTTGTGGGCGTCACTGGCTGGGCCAGCATTTGTTGCTCATCGCTAATTGTCCTTGAGAAGGTGGTGGCGAGCTGTCTGCTTCAACTGCTGCAGTCCATGTGGTGTAGGTACACTCACCGTGCTGTTAGGAAGGGAGTTCCAGGATTTTGACCCAGCGACAGTGAAGGAACGGTGATATATTTCCAAGTCAGGATGGTGAGTGACTTGGAGGGCAACTTGTATTCATATAGTGCTTTACTGTGCCCTCAAAACATCACAAAGTGCTTCACATCCAATTAATGTCTGAAGTGAAGTTTTATGAGCGAATGTGTTAGCCAATTTGCAGACAACAACGTCAGACAAAAAACAAAATAAATTCCAATCTGTTTTGGCGCTGTTAGTCAAGAGAGGAATGCTAGCCAGGACACTTACAGAATTCTTTGCTCTTCTTTAATAGCATACCTAATTATGTCGCACTAGTATTTTTCTGATAAAGGACATGCAGATACTGCCATGAAAGATTTGTAATTAAAAGGGGAGAATTTGTATTTATACATTGAAATGTTAAAGGCTTTGCAAGTTGCTTCTACAGGTAAGGACATGCATTTTATTGTATGAAACTGAATCATAGCTACCGAGATGATCCTGGGCTTCATCTCAGCACTGTGCTGGCTAATCTCAGCCTGACAAGAAGTCCCCATCATTGGGAACTGTTCCTGAGCTCCGCAGTTCCCTCCCTAAACTTCTCTACCTCTCCCTCCTCCTTGTAGACATCCCTTAAAACCTATCTCTTCGACCAAGCCTTTGGTCACTTGTTCTAATATCTCTTTATGTGGCTCAGTGCCAAAGTTTGCCCAATGATGCTGCTACGAAGCACCTTGGGATGTATGACTATGTTAAGGGTTCTATATAAATACATGTTATTGTTGTTTTTATTGTTCTTGATCATTAGCCAGTGACCCCCACTGGAAATATGCTTGTGGGGATCATGTGTTGGATAGGACCAAGCTTGACTCTGATGTTCATGTCCTGACAGCCAGTCTGCCAATACTCACACATAACTAAAGCATGAAGAATGTCCTTCAGGAAGCAATAATAATAAAATTTATATATCAAAAAGACACCAAATGGCAAAAACATTTGAAATACTCAAAGTCAATTTTCCTCGTAAAACAGTCGTGTCTGAACTGTTAGTTAATCAAAATATAAATAATGATTCATTTTGTACTGTTTTGTTTTAAATGTGCTACATGAACCTCCTTTGATTGCTTATTTGTCTCCCTTAAAAATGAAACATTTTTAAAAATCTAGTTGACAACAACAAATAAAACTAAAATAAAGGCAAGAATCTCTGAAAAAACAAGTTTTGCCCTTTCAAAGAGATGAGAAGTAAACATGAATCTTAGAGATTTTGCTTTAACAAAAATAATTAAGTTAGCTCAGAATTCGCTTTGGCACATCATCTTTCCTAACTATCAGCGAAGCAACAGCTCAGTTCATTTATTTTCTTCCCTAAACTGTTAACGAACTCCAATGATACATGAGCCAGAATGTCAGACACGCCTGAAAGTGGGTACGCAGGCGGCAGGGAGCACACTGCATGTGCCAATGAGCATTGATTCAGGTATTATTCATGCAATATTCATGCCGCTTGCTGATTGTCAGCTGTGGCTCAGTTCATAGCACCCTCGCCTTTGAATCAGAGGGTTGTGGGTTCATGTCCCACTCCCGGAAACCAAGAACTGTGATTGTACTCAAAAAGAGTTGCAATCTGTGACTGTTGGTAACTCGAAAGAGTTTCCTGCAATGGCTTGCTGATTGTAATCAGCCAGGTGTGTAGTCAACACTACCCATTCACCACATGCCTGCCTGATGGGCCAGATACTTTTCGTAAAGGCCACTTAAAGGCAACCAGCACCCCTTGAAGTGAAGTGCATGCTAGGTACAGGCAACAAAGAAAGCCTCTTTAGAGAAAAATGACTGCAAGATCTACAGGTTGTCATTCAGGTTTCCCAATGCTGCCTTGGGGGCCCTGGCCCAGGCATTGGACAGAATGAGCATCCCCTTTCCCCTCATTATTCACACCACTCCTAATATTCCTCTTCCTACCTTCCTTTGCTCTCCTACAATCTCAACGTTGCACTAAACGTCGATCACACACATACCAATATTCCAACCTGACTCCTGACACACTCCACACTAGTTATTCAAACATCACGGGTATAGGGTGGAATTTAATTGGTGGTGTGGCATTCCTGATAGCAGAACCGGAATTGGGTACCGCTTCTGCTTTCGTGTCAGGAGGTGACGCCTAAGTGACTCAGATGAAAATTTAAAGGGCCGACGGCGGGCACGTGAAACACGTTCAAATGAGTGGCAGGGGTGGGTTTTTATTGGAGGATCCTGCTGTCAGGTGACTGTTCAGCAGGTCTGGGCAGCATACAGAAGAGCTGCCTGGACAAGCAGGGAGGCTCTGCATTAAGGCCACAGCTTCACTTCCGCCTCCGTTTGTTCTGCAGTTTGGTCAATTTGTTTTGGCATCCCTCCATAACCCTCAGCCCCCTCAAACTTATCCACTCATAATGTGTTTCTTTTTGTTCTCCTTTACAATCCAGACCCCAGGACCCAGCCACTGAAGACTCCACCTCTGCGTATGATGACACCAGTGACCCAGAGGATGCCTGTCAGTAATTCTCCAGCACCCTCCACCAGCTCAGTTTATAGTTACCCGGGTCGTGGAGCGGTTGAATTTAGAATCGGGGCCGCAGCCTGGTGAGCACAGCACAGACACGTCCCAGAGGCTGAGGGAGGCTGTGAAAGCCGAGGTACCAGTCACTCGGAGGATTGTTGGGGATCAGGCCCCCACGCTGATGATGGACCTCTGCTCACGGCCACAAGAGGCCTGCTGGAAATGCAGCAGTGGTTAGGGGAACATATGCCAGAGATGCCAGGGGTTATGCACAGCATTGTGCAGAGTATGGAGGAGTCCATGCACACCATGCATTTTGCCATTGTCAGGCATGTAGCGCGTATGGTTTCATCCATGGGGAGGATGGTGCAACCATGGACGGTCAGGTCGAGCAACTGACCCATATGCGCTCTGGCCTGCATTCCATTGCTCTAGTGGCTGGGTGAAAGGGGAACGAGGCAACTTCCCTCCCTCCAGGTGCCCCTTCTCCTCAGGAAAACAGGAAGGTGCCATGGTGCACCCAAATGAAGGAGCAGTGCATGCCAGTTGCTGTGGGGGCTTCCTCTCAGGACACCCCCAGGGTGTGCAGGCAATCATCTTTCCCTCTACCATTGGCTCCATTGCCTCCAGCAGGCCTGGGCAAGGAGATTGCCCCTGCACCCGTGCGGGACACCCCCAGAAGGATGGAGGCCTCAAAGCCCCAGACCGCCAGGGGATGCAGGCCAAATCATTGAAAGTAAGGGGGCATCACACTCAGCAGCCTGCCCCCAACTCAGCTGCTAACGTTGAGTTTGCATCAAGACGTAGTGGTTGGAAAAGAATTAAGAGTTTATGGGAGCCTAAAGGTGGCACTGGTGTTTTTATGAAATTCACTTTGTCACATGTAAATATTACAAATATATTGTTTACACTTTATTCATGCGTGCATCATTATCCCTTTTGGGGACTTGATTAGTCAGAGGTCTAACTATACTGGCATGCCTCATGGTTGGCACTCATTGATGGCAGCAGGAGAATGTTAGGCATTTCTTTTATTGTGTAGGAGACTATGGGCAGAATTGTCAGTGCCCACTGGGGTCAGGCGTGTTCAGTGGCATGAGTGAACAATATGGCAAAAAAGCCAAAAATCGTGAACATCGTGAAACCAGTTTGTGATCGTCCGCTCAGCCTGTCGATGGCCGACCATGTTTCCTGCCACCGGACATCAGAAGCGTCATTGTAATTCATCAGCGTATCATTATAAAGCTAGCCCATCGGGCTCATTCCCCCCACTGGATCATCCGCCCATATCAGCAACAGCATATGAAAGACGTTCATTTGGTGGGCTGTATTTTGAGGGGAACTCGGAGATGAGTGCACAGTAACGTTGCGGAGCGCTCGTGTGGGATGCCTGTTGGAATTCGAGGTTGAGGCATGTAGTGTTGGGGGGTGGAGGGGGGGGCGGCAAAGGCTGCTCTGAGGCTGAGGCGACTTTCATGGGGAGGTGGGCAATGGCTGCTGTGCGGTTGAAGGTAGCGCACAAGCACATGCAGGGGTGGTGGTGGGGGGGATGGGGTGGAAGAGGGAAGCAGCCACGCATTGGAGAAACCTAGTATAAAGTGACCATTCCTCCGCAGCTGAGACAGCTCAGGCGCAGCCACATTGATATGATTGGGGTCGGGCCTCTAGCTTATCTGCCCACTCAAGCAACACACAGGCATGGAAGCGCCACCAAGCGCTCCAGAGCTTTTCGCCCCTCGGGCACCGACTGCAAACTAATGAGCGTTTTAGTGGGCTGCAGAACAATTGGACGACTGGGCACATTGTACAATCTCCTTGCTAAAGCTGGCCATGGGGCAGTCACTGGTGGAGGTGCTCACAGCCCCTTGCAATGTCATCATCCCGGTTTGGACCAGTCTCCCCCATGGTTCAAGCTAACAGTGCAGCCTTGCAGTGTGGGTTAGGAGAATGCCTGTGCCTGAGCTGAGAGCACAGCATGCAGCCCAATGGGCAGAGCTGCCACCAATCAGTTGCGTGGAGTGGGGTGGAAGAAAGTGGGCTTTCGGGCAGCCATGCAGCACACTAATCTCTGGCCATCAAAGTGTTGGCCAGCACTCTCCAGGGCATGTTAAACGGCCTTCAGACTTAACCAAGAGAGGTTCTTAGTACACCCATGTTAACCCACGTGTCTCCCTTTCATCCTGCAGAAGGAATACATCAGGATCATGGAGCCTGGTGAACTAGCTATATGCCTCCTGGAATACAGAGAGTGAAGACAAATGAGAAGAGAGTGACTGAGGCACCAGGTTGTGCAGAGGAAGGAGCAGCACCCTCTGGAAGAAGAGGCGGCTGGTGCTCTCGCACACGCCGTTGAAGAGCTACAGCGAGCCATCGCTGGTCGGCACCTAGTGACACCCGGGGTCTAAGACACCGCCTTTCATTCCTGCAGATGACCGAGAACCAGTGTCGCTGAAGACTGCGCATGTCTAGGGAACTGGTCAGTCACATCTGCCATTTACAGGATTTGGCACCTCGGGGACATGGAGGGCATCCACTACCAGTGGCTGTGAAAGTGACTGCGGGGCTCAATTTCTAAGCCACTGGCTCCTTTCAGGGCTGCCCAGGTGATCTCTGTGGGATCTCTCAAGCCTCCACCCACAATTGCATCCATGAGGTCACGGATGCCATCTTCACAAGGGCACACAACTTTGTGTATTTCGCCTGGGACCAGGAGAGCTAGGATACAAGAGCGATTGGATTTGCCCAGATCTTGGGTTTCCCACAGGTGCAGGCTGCCATCGACTGCTCTCATGTGGCGCTCGGATCTCTGTCACAACACTCGGTCAACTATGTCAACCGCTAGGGATTCCATTTTCTGGTTTGCGACCACCAGACATGCATCCTGCAGGTCTGTACACAGTTTCCAGGGAGTATGCACAACTCCTACATTCTCAGTCGACCACAGATCCCTGCAGTCTTCCAGGGTCCACAGAAGCTGCAGGGTTGGCTCCTTGGGGACAAGGATTACCCACAGAGGCCATGGCTGATGACACCCATGTGGCGGCCTCAGACTGCAGCAGAGCGACGGTATAACGAGGCTCATGCTGCAACTTGCAACTTGGTGGAGCAGACCATCGGGATGCTGAAGAGGATGTTCCAGTACCTGGACCGGTCTGGTGGATATCTGAAATATAGTCCACAGAGGGTGTCATGCATCATCGTCACCTGTTGTGCCCTTTACAGCCTGGCACTGCAACTGGAAGAGGAGCTGCTGAGGAGGAGATGGAGGTCTCCTCCAATGAGGAAGACATCAATGGTGATGTGGGTGAGGAGGTCCTTGAAGGCAATGATGGCAGCGATGAGGCCCGCGCACTGGCCAGTCAAGGCAGGCATGCTCAGGAGGCCCTCATAGTTGCTAGATTTGTGGAGGATGATGATGACATGCAGTGAGGAGACATCACAGGTCCTCACATTGCATTTATGAACGTTTGACTCCAGTCTGGCTTACAGCAGTGCACATACCCTCTGTGATAATGCTCCTGTCATGGAGACACAGTGGAGGCCCTAATAGTCGCTTGATTGCAGGAAGATGATGATGACATGTAGTGAGTATGCTCCATAGATCTTCACATAGCCTCTGAGAATGTCTGACTCCTGTCTGGCCGAGGGCAGCTTGCTTGCACTCTGTGATCAGGGTCATATCATAGAGATACAGCCATGAAACTTTAAAAGTATCTGATTCTTTGTCCGCCTTCAGAACTGAGCCCTTCAGGAGCACAGCATCACTGTCACAGATGGCCAGCCCCATCTCAAACGTGCTGAGAGCACACAGAGAGTATGAGAGAACTGTGTGGCACCTGCCCACGGCATTCTGGCAGCAATGACCAACACCGCCGAGGTGCAGGCATCAGTAATGTGTCCAGGGAGTGTGAGGCCAGACCATCACTTTGGTCTGAAGGCTGCACAAAGCACAGGGAAGAGGCCCTGGACTGAGACACCTGCCTTTATATTGTGCAGAAAGATTTCACATCTGAGTGACACGAACACTGCTCATCAGGACAAGGAGCCATAGGCAGGGAGGCATTCTTGGGAGTTTATTGACAATAGTGAACATTGTGGACAAGTGATTAACACCCGTGCCCAGGCTGTGCAATTTCTTAACCTTCCTAACCCTGCCGCTATGTCTTGGTGCCCCCCAGACAACCACAGCAGAGGTGGAGGCGGCCTGCTGACTGCTACGCCCTGTCTGTGATGACTTTGGTGGGCATCCTCTGGAGGGCCGAGACGTGGAGGGTCCCAGCCTGCTTTTGGAGGCCTGCTGTGTGGCACTGGCACTCTCCTCGAGCTGCAGAGCTGGAGCTGCTGAGGTCACAGGAAGAGTGGATTCCGATGGGCCGGACACTCCTGGATGTGCATCTGCTGATCCTCCTCCCTATGGGTGCCCAAGGGCCCCTAACTGACTCCTTCAGGAAAAGGGGTAGCTGGGGTGAGGTCAAGCTTCCCCGCACCCCTCCCGTGTTGGAGGCCAACTGTGGCATCAACGTTGAATTTCAGCCCGTGCAGCAGTGCAGGCGCAACGTCCTGGACCAAAGCCTCCATGGCAGCCACCATCCTACCAGTGTTGACCTCGGTGCATTGCAATGTCGGCGCTATCACCTCAGACTGTAGGCGAATGGTCTCCTCCATCATACCTTGCAATCTGAGGAATGCAGTGGACATCCCTTTCTGATGTTCCCTAGCTTGCCTTTGCAGCTTCAGCAACTGTGACATGACCGAATCCAGAGGCTCATCATCTGACTCAGGCTCAGCAAATTTCTGGCCTCCAGCAGTCCTCCGGGTGTCGGGGACCTGAGAAGTCCCTGTCTCTGCCTGCTGTGGATCAGACAGTCTGGTGTGCTCACCAGATTGTGATCCTGAGGCTATTCTAAAGCTAGGTCCCACCGAGGTGTGTGTCTCTGCGCTGGTGGAGGGCGTGGGTGAGCCTCCACAGTGTCCAAAAGTGATGGAGGGACGCGTCATTGAACCTGGGGGCTGCAGTCTTTTTGCCTTTCAGGGCCATGTCTTCTTTGCAGCAGTCATGGGCTGGAAGCAGTGAGAGGTGTGCGTGCGGCTAGGCTTTAAATATGGCGTTCGGCATGATGAAGCGGTGAGGTGATGACGTGGCAGGCGAATGAAAGCCTGCTCACCGTGGAAATGGCGTGTTTCCTAGGAACGCATAATTAATGCAGCAGTTTTGGGATGAAACAGCATGAAAAGCCGCCATTGCGGGTGGTGGGTAAAACATTGTCTAACTCACCCGCTACCACACTTAGTGTAAATCTGGGGCGATTCAACTCACAGGCTCGCTCATACACACAGACTCGCTGACCCAGACTCAGACTCACACACACAGACTTGCTGACGCAAACTCACACACACAGACTTGCTGACGCAAACTCGCACACACAGACAAACTGACGCACACAGACAAACTGACGCACACAGACAAACTGACGCACACGCCCACCCACTCGCACAGGCCCACCCACTCGCACAGTCCCACCCACTCGCACAGGCCCACCCACTCCCCGATCCCGCAAGGTTTGGATATTTTATTGCTGAGGAGGAATTCGGGAAGGCTGTGAAGGTGCCAAGATGTGCTTTCTCACTCCGCTCTGTTGGAGCTGCCCGAGTGAGGGGACCGGGTGGGTGATGTTGCTGCGACTGCTGTTCTTGTGGCCTCCGCAGTCCGCTCTGCCATCTTAATACCTGGGCTCATTCAGGGCGTTGGCGCTTGCGGGGGAGGGCAAGAGAGAGAAAGCACCATAGCCACTCACCTTCACACTGCTCTTTCAATCACAAACTGTTTCTCTCCTGTATTTGCTGCTGATAGGCTTACTGGTGAGCCTATCAGCAGTAAACAAGGGAGAGAAGCGGCCTGTGATTGGAGGAGCAGCTCCTTGCAGGTCTTTCACTGAACTTGCCTGTATTTGGAACATTGAGTCCGCAGGCCGGGTAGAGAGGCATGATGGGCCAGGTTGTGTCCCTCATATGTTGGACCACGGGTCGGGTAGAGAGGCATGGCGAGTCAGGCTGTGTCCCCCACATTTTGGACAGCCCTGATTTAGGTGGTCGCTATTCTGTGGGATATAGAGGAACATGCAGGCTCTGCAGACACTCCAATACATGCAGGAGAGACAAGAGATGCAGGGAGAACGTGGGGAAGAATTTATTTTAATGCAGTGAGTGGTAATGACCTGGAACTCACTACCCGCGAGGGCGCTGGAATGGAAACAATCATTGATTTAAAAATGAAATTGCATGGGCATTTGAAGGTGATAAGCCTGCAGGGCTATGGGATAGAGCAGGAGAGTGGGACTGACTGGATTGCTCCATGGAGAACGGGCATGGCCTTGATGGGCCGAATGGTCACCTTCTGTGCCACCAATGGCTCTTAAGTTCATAAGGTAATCATGGTAACGAATGCCATTCAACCCATCTTAATTCATTAATCCAGAAAGACTGGCATTTGCTCACACACCTTATAATAGTATGTGCTACAGTTTGAAACCGCACACCATATATAATTAGACAATTGGCTGAAGAAGAGTGCTGCTAGTTCTGGAAAGCAGAAATAATCTACAATAAGGTAAGAAACAAGTACTTTATTTAGGAGATACCTTTACACAAGGGCCCAGATAAATCAATGAAATATGTTTCCCAACCTTAAATATGACATTTACATTTTACCCACGAAGTACATAGCTCATTGTTATTTAAAATGAAATGATAGAAGACATTCACATTTTATTTTTGAAGCTCACCGATAATTAAAATAGAATGGCTTCTTCATAACTAAATTATTTAGACTGTTGCTATTTTTTTTTATTGTTTTCGGATTAGTTAACATCACCGACTTAATTCTGCCTTTGTTAACTCTGGTATTGTAGCGCATTTAGTGATAATGCATTTTATGGTGGAACTGATACTCAGCTGAGTTCAAGCTGACCATGTTGTCCACAACACAAAAGCAATATACAGTTCACATTTTTTCTTTCAGTTGGACAGGAAACTAGATTTTTCTTCATTAGTTTTTTTTTTCTACCAATAACTTATTAAAATTATTTCTAGGTAGCTGCTTTATTTCAATTCAATTCTGGTTTCATCAGAACCTATGCGGGTTGACTGAATCAAATGTAATATTGTTTATACTCAGATAAAAGCAAAAAACTGCGGATGCTGGAAATCCAAAACAAATATTGTTAATTGTTGTTAATATAATATTGTTTATACTCAGAAACAAAAAACTACTGCGGATGCTGGAAATCCAAAACAAAAACAGAATTACCTGGAAAAACTTTTTGTTTTTTTCAATAATTTATATAGATTTTTCTTTTCCCACCTATTTCCATTATTTTTAAATCTACAACTAATACCTTGTCAGTCTTTCCATCCCACCCCCACTAGAGCTGTACCTTGAGTGTCCTGCCATCCATTCCTAATTAGCACATTTTCTTAGATAATATCACCACCTTCAACACCTCTTTGATCCTTTTGTCTGTGACATCTTTTGATTACTGCTCCTATCACTGCTTGCTTGTCCCTACAACCACCCCACCCTCAACATCTCTCCCCCCGCCCCGCATCTTAAACCAGCTTATATTTCACCCGTCTCCTAACTATACTCAGTTCTGTTGAAGGGTCATGTGGACTCGAAACGTCGACTCTTTTCTTCTCCACCGATGCTGCCAGACCTGCTGAGTTTTTCCAGGTAATTCTGTTTTTGTTTTGTTTATACTCACTTGTTTTTGCTTTGCACTGCAAATATATGAGAAGCGTAAAATACAATAGAGAGCTTCAGAAATAAAATGAATTAACTTTCATACGTAGAACGTATGTTTTCAATAAATAAAAATAATGGCGTTTTATTCAGTAAATTACCATTTACTGAATAAAACACTCAATACTAGGTCCCCTGCCCTCAGTACTAGGTCCCCTGCTTTTTATGGCGGATATTAATGATTTGGACGTAAATGTAGGGGGAATGATCAAGAAGTTTGCAGATGACACAAAAATTGGTCGCGCAGTAGCTCGCGAGGAGGATAGTTGTAGACTGCAGGAAATATCAATGGACTGGTCAGGTGGGCAGAAGATATCAATGAACTGGTCAGGTGGGCAGAAAAGTGGCAAATGGAATTCAACCCGGAGAAGTGTAAGGTAATATATTTGCGGAGGTGAAACAAGAAAAGGATTACACAATAAATGGGAGGACACTGAGAGGAGTAGAGGAAGTGAGAGAACTTGGAGTCCACAGATCCCTGAAGGCAAGAGGACAGGTTGATAAGGTGATTAAGAAGGCACATGGAATCCTTTCATTTATTAGCCAAGGCATAGAAAAAGAGCAGGGAAGTTAAGCTGGGACTAAAACATTAGTTAGGGTGCAACTCGAATACTGTGTGCAGTTCAGGTCACCTCATTACAGAAAGGATGTAATTATATTAGAGAGGGTACAGAGGATGTTGCCTGGACTGGAAAATTGCAGCTACTAGATTAATTCGATAGGCTGGGGTTGTTCTCCTTGGAACAGAGGAGGCTGAGGGGAGATTTGATTGAGATGTACAAAATTGTGAGGTGCCTGGATAGAGTAGATGGGAGGGCCCTATTTACTTTGGCAGAGAGGTCAGTGACCAGGGGGAATAGTTTTAAAGCGATTGATAGAAAGATTAGAGGGGAGGTGAGGAACAATTTTTTTCACCCACACGTTTGTGAGGGTCTGGAACTCACTGCCTGAAAGGGTAGTTGAGGCAGAAACCCTCAAGTCATTTAAAAGGTATCTGGATATGTAGCTCAAGTGCCATAACCTGCAGGGCTACAGACCAAATGAACCATGGAACCATAGAAAAGTTGTGGTGCAGAAAGAGGCTATTCAGCCCATTGTGTCTGCACCAGCCAAAAAAAGAGAAAGAAAGGAACTAGCCATTCATTTTCAATTCACTTTCCAGCGCCTGGTCCGTAGCCTTGCAGGTTACAGCACTTCAGATGCAGATCCAGGTACCTTTTAAATGAGTTGAGCGTTTCAACCTCAACCACCAACTTAGGCAGTGAATTCCAGACACCCACCATCCTCTGGGTGAAAAGGTTTTTCCTCATGACCCCTCTATTCCTTCTACCGGAATCACAGAATTGTTACGGTGCATTAGGAGGCCACTCGGCCCATCGTGCCTGCACCGACTCTCTAAATGAGCATTATGACTTAGTGCCATTCTCCTGCCTTTTCCCCGAACCCTTGCACATTGTTTCTATTCAAATGGTCATCTAATGTCCTCTTGAATGCCTTGAATGCCAATCATCTTAAATCTAAAAGTGGGATTAGGCTGGGTGGCTCGCTTCTCGGCCAGCGCAGACATGATGGACCAAGTGGCCTCTTTCTGTGCCGTAAACTTTCCATGATTCTATGTTAGTGTGTTTGAAGGCAGACAAATCTAACTTTGTAAGAAGTACATGGGTTACACGTAGACAAGCAAAACGTTCATAGTGGGATCGTCTTTAGGATAAATTGCGATTTGTTAAGAAGTAGATGGCTCCTTACTCCATTAGACTCCCTAAGTTTTGATAAGTTTTGCTTTCTTATATTTAGCCATAATAGATGAGAAGGTGGAATTGAAAAACATTCCCTATTCATCAGAGGAGCAATATGTCGTAAGGTCAAAGAAGGAGCTCTAATTAGGTTGTGTGCTGCCAGAATTGCTTCTTTCCAGCAATTCCAAAGTGCAAAACAACTTCATATTGCAAATGTGGCAACACTGGCATTTGTTAACCATCTCTAGTTGTCCTGAAAAGCTGACTGGATTTCGAAGATACTTCAGGGGAACTTTAGTGTAGGCCAGAATAATAGAAATGACAGGTTACCTTCTCTGAAGGAGAATAGTGAACTCATGAGTTTTTACAACAATTTAGCAGTTTTTTTTTTCTGGTACCAACCCACAGATAACATTTCTATGGAATTCAATTCCATGACTTGTTACATAGGTTGCTGGACCAGGCTCATCACCTCTGCTCTCACATTAGAAATCTTTAATTCATGAAGGGATATTGGAAAATTTAGTTACATCTATTTCCCATTTAATAAAATGATGAAGCAGTAACAAACTAGATGCTTAAGATAACATGTGCCATATAGAAATGCAATGACACTTGTGGCAAAATGGCACCAGTTCAGTCATGAGAGTGTGATCCGTAAACATGGGTAACAGAATGGATTACCATATTCATCTTTTACTCTGAAGGCACAGTTAAAGGGAAAATTTTATTTTGCCCTTCCTGTCCACTCAAATTGGCTCTCACCCTACCTTTCCTAACTAACTACATTCATATCTCTGCCCTTGAAGTCGAATTACTTAAGGAGAAATTATCATCGCTCGATTTCACTAGTGACCCAGTTCATCATATGTCAAAATATATCATCCCTATAACCGATGTGAGTACACCTTAGGATAATAGTTTTGTTGATATTCAGGCACATAGCTTCTCCATCACCAAAACCACTTACTTCCAACTCTGTAACATTGCCTGTCTCCACCCCTGCCTCAGGCTGTTGGCGGCTGAAACCTTCATCCATACTTTTATAATTCCAGTGCTCTCTTGGTCAGCCTCTCGCCTTCCAGCCTCCACACACTTCAATTCATCCAAACTTTTGCTCCCTGCAACCCAACTTGCAGAAAGTTCTATTCACCCATCACCTCTGTGCTCATTGACCTTCACTGGCTCCTGGTTGGGTAACACGTTGAATTTGAAATTGTCGTTCATTTTTTCAAAACCCTCCATGGCCTTACTCCTCCCTATCTCTGTAACCTCCTCTAGCCCTACAACTCTCCAGGGTCTCTTCACTTCTCCAATCCTGGCCTCTGGCACATCCACAATTTCTATCACCCCACCATTGTGACCATGCCTTGAGCTGCCTAGCATCCAAGTCCTGGAATTTTCTCCCAGAACATCTCTGCCTCTATACCTCGCTGTGCTCTTTAAAGACTCTCCTTAAAATCTATCTGTTTGACCAAACTTTTGGTCACTTGTTCCTGTCAATGCTTTGGGCTGGTTTATAATGTTAATGGTGCTATGTAAATGCAAGTTGTTGTTGTTCCACATTTCAACTATTACTGACAGAGACACTGTTGCCTCACTTACTCCAGTTATTATGACAGCTTACTGCAAAATCATCATTCAAACTATTATTACAATTTCTTCTTGAATGCCCATGCGCCTTCAAAATACTGAAAGATTGTTACAATTTATAAATTATCACTTTTAGGTCTCAGGTGCTATTCACACTACTTGTGCCATTAAAAGCTTTCATATCTTTTTAATGTAGCAGGATGTTCCTATTGGCTTCAATACATTTTACCATAACGCAAATAATTTTCTATCTACAACAGGTTTTGCTGCAGCTCTCAACAGCTAAAATGAAATTCAACAAATTGTGCACCTGTTTTGTCTGCTGTGCCTGTCTCAAGTGTCGGAAGTACTAATTTTCCAGGTACAAAGCCAAAGGTCTTGGATTTTCATATTCCATCATATCTTAGATTCTACCTTAAATTCCAATTTTGTGAAAACCTTTTGTCTCCAAACTATATTGATCAATTCTGAAAAGGGAAAGGTTTCAACTACGCTCATGGACAAACTTCACAACAAAAGCAGACTAATACAAATTTTACATTCATTCATTAACTCAAAAATGATTTCAGCTTCTTTTATTTAGAGCTCAAAATGACAATAGTTATTTCCATAAACCGGTATGTTATTATCAACGCATGAAAGTACAAACCTGTAAAAATGTGTCGACTGGTGCTCATTCTGGAAGATCTCTGTACAGTACTGCACAAGTGCAGCAAGGCCAGCATGGTGATTATCATGACAATGCTCTGCCATAGGAGGGTAAGTTCAAAATGTTTCCCAAACCTGCATAAATAGTAAACAACGTCGTTAGAAGTTTGCATGCAGCATAAAATATTTCTTGAAAAGTATAAACGTAAAAATGATGCAAATATGTATGACAAGTAAACTCCCTACTGGTCAGCTGAACGTATCCAGTGAGTAGCTAAGACATAAAAGACAGAGATTCCAGCCTTAATTCCAGGCTTTGCTGAATTAGCTCACTACAACCAAGTTAGTGCTATGACATGACAACTGGCCACAAGGCTCCTTTGTGTAAAAAGGGAAAAGTTAACCAGGCTCCTGATTGCTATTCAATAGTCAAATAAATATTAATCCAGGATATTCCATGTGGTCGAATAGCTTAGTGTCAATTACTGTAAAACTTGAACATTGTCAATGGTCACTTGAAGATATATAGGTTATTCAGCACGATGCAAACCACACTCCAACAAGCTGTCAAAACTTTCAGGAGAGAGCATTAGAAAGGAATGTCAGAAAATTAAATGGTTTTTAAACATTGGCAACATAACAGTCTGTTTCTACCAATTAACTACATTCAAATTTTCAAAAAGTCACAGCAACAAGTCATAAAACCCTGTCATCTTTCTATGACAGGTTAAATAATAGCACAAAAATCTAGGCTGACACTCCAGTGCAGTACTGAGGGAGTACTTTTGTCAAGAAGATATAATAATGTCTATAATATTATTGGAAATTATTTTAAAATAGAGTTCTGGTGGTCTCTGTGTCTATGTGTGTGTGTGTGTGTGTCTTAATTGGATTAAAGCCAGCTGGTTTAGAGGCTTTGATGTATAGAAGAGAAGTAGGTTTGAAATCTTAATTAGGTGAACATAGGCAAGTTGCAAGGTGAAGTATAAAGAGGGTAATTTGCAATTTTAAATAAATTATTCATAAGAATGGGTGAAATATTACATCTAACCACAAGAAGTCCAATACAGCGTTTACTTTTTCCAAAACTTATTAATAAAATTGGTGTTATGAAAGGGTTGTATTGTTCGAAGAGTTAAAGTTCAAAAAACCTAGTGATACAATGATAATTTGCATTCAAAGAGGAAAATATGTATAAAGGAAAAGAAGGCTGTTGGTAAGAGAGAAGGAATTCTAAGATATAAAGCCTCCAGCCTGTAAGCCTCAAGCTGCTGTCTGCAAAGACCTAGAACTGAAAGAAACTCATTTTGAAGTCAACTGTCCAGAGTGTGCTTTGCCAGGGGTCTGTTTAAATCTATGGGCAGGATCTTCTGCTCGCCAACACGTAAAATGACGGGATGACATCGGGTGGAACGCCCGATGTCACCCCACGTCATTTGCATTTTCAGGCTGGTGGGGGTGCAGCTGAGTCAGCTGTGCGCCCGCCGACTTGTCAACGGTCTATTGAAGCCATTGAAAAACTAATTAAGGTCATTAATGGACCTGCCCGTCCAACCTTAAGGTTGGCGGGCAGGCTGGGAGCCCTGGCGAGCTTCGGAAAAAGCTTGAAACCCCATCCATGGGCGGGATGAGGTTTTATGGGGGTGTTTAAATTTTTACCCAATCTTTCAATAAAAGTTATGGATATGTCCCAACTCATGTGACAGTGTCACATGAGGGGACATGTCAGGTAAATTTCTTTATCATTTGTATTAAAAATTTTAATTCCGAGGCGACCTCCCTGAGGCAGCACTTAGCCTCAGGGAGATCTGTGCGCTGTTTCGCGTGCATGCGCGAAAGAGCACCCTCCCGGCTGAGGGAATTCCCCCCACCCCCCGCCCGCACAGGGAGTGCATAGTGCTTCCTGGTGGGCGTCACGCTCGGCAGGCCTTAATTGGCCTCTTGAGACTCAGTGGTCTTATTATAACTGAATCCAAGGCCTGCATCTCGAAACACACAGATTGCAAAAATTGGTTATGGCAGTTGTTTCAAGTTTCTCTCTGGATTTTGAACAACTCAGCATTTGCCATCGGCTGTGTCATAATAATTGGGGGCTCACCTGGGATATATTTGAAATTCCTTGATTTTTTTTTTGGAATTGGTGAATCTCAAGGTTACAAGTACAAGAAGCACTTTGAATTCAGGAGTGAGTGTGAAGGATTTTTGAAGTGGTGAGACTGCAAAAATGGCTGTATCCATGACTAAATCTTTTTTAGGAGTAGAAGATATAACTTTGATTGGGTTACAGAAAGTATCTAAGAATAAGTTAAACAGAGTTGGCGGATAAGTTGCAACTGGGGTTACCTGTGGGGGCTAGGAAAGCAGATATAATTGAATCACAGCATTTGAAGTTGGGAATGATACCTGACACTAGTGAGTCATAGCTGGAAGTAACGAGACTTCACTTAGAAATGAAGAAGCTTGAATTCGAACAAGCAAAGGAAATGAAAAAAACTGGAACTAGAGGCAGCAGAAAAAGAAAAGGAAAAAGAGAGATTATTTCCAAAAAAAATGGAAATATGAAAACTTTATCTCCAGAGGGAAAAGTTAGCAATGGAAAAGAGAATTAATGAAAGAGGCAGAAAATATCGGCTTAAAAGGCTGGATGTTAAAAAAAGAGACGTCAGATTCTGAGGAAAGTTCCAAAGAGGAAAAAACCTTTAACTTAAAACCCAGTGGGGAGATGTTTAAATTTGTACAAGCTCTTCCAAAGTTTTGAGGAAAAAAATGTTGAAGCGTCCTTTATTTCATTTGAGAGATAGCTGAACAGATGAAATGTCCACAGGAAAACTGGACATTGTTGTTACAATCCAGGTTGGTGGGTAGAGCACATGAGGTATATGCTTTGCTATCAGAAGAAATGTTGGTGAATTATGATGTGGTTTTATGATGTGGCTGTTCTGAGTGCACATAAGTTGGTTCCTGAGTCATACAGGCAGAATTTTGGGAATATGAGAAAACAGCCTGGGCAAACTTATATTGAGTTTGAGAGAGAAAAACAAAGTAATTTAGACCGGTGGATATGGGCATTAAAAATAGAGACAACATACGCTACCCTTAGAGAAGTAATTCTTTTGGAAGAACTTATAGATTCAACTTCTTCGGTAGTGAGAACTCATGTGGAGGAAGAGAGGGTTCAAACGGTAAGACAAGCAGCAGATAGCTGATGATTATGAGCTAGTTGATAGAGCCAAGACATTTTTTTCATCAGCCTTTTAAACCAGAAAGGGATAAAAAGTTGGAAGGTGAAAGGAAGCTGGGCAGTCAGGGAAGAAAAAGAGTAGCTGGAAATTCCCTGGGAGTTCTTTTTTCAGAATGAAAAGGAAGGTGCTGAGAGTAGAAATGGCACTTGAAAACCAAGGTGTTTCATTGTAATAAAGTTGGACACACAAAGTCAGTGTGCTAGAATTTGCAGGGAAAATCTGTTGGAATTATTGGATGTAGAAAAGTTCTGGAAGCAAGAATACTGTGGGTTCTGAGGTTCAGGCACAGGAAAACCCAGTGTTTCTGTACAGATAAAACAGGAAGAATCAGTGATAGGTAAAGAATTGGGAATGCGTTCACAATTTACCCAAAAGAATTCAGAGCAGCAGGTTTCAGAAATGCTTAAATATTTTGTGTGTGAAGGGAAAGTCTTTCCATGTGTACAGGGTGAAGTAGGTAAAGATGTTAAAATCTTAAGGAACATAGGGGCTAGTCAATCCTTAATATTGTGGGATAGCGTAAGATGGGTTAATAAAAATGAAGCTGTCTTTTAGAATTATGATGGTTCATTTTTCGATAAGGAGGGGGTCAAGATGATATAATAATGTCTATAATGTTATTGGAAATTATTTTAAAATAGAGTTCTAGTGGTGTCTGTGTCTGTGTGTGTGTCTTAATTTGATTAAAGCCAACTGGTTTAGAGGCTTTGATGTATAGAAGAGGAGTAGGTTTAAAATCTTAATTAGGTGAACATAGGGAAGTTACAAGGTGAATTGTAAACAGCGCAATTTGCATTTTTAAATAAACTATTCAAAAGAATGGGTGAAATATTACACCTAGCCAGAAGTAGTTAAACAATGTGTTTATTTTTTCCAAAGCTTATTAATAAAATTAGTGTTATGAAAGGGTTGTATTGTTAGAAAAGGAGAGGTGGAGTTCAAAAAACCTGGTGATACAATGAGCTGAAAGAAACTCATTTTGAATTCGACAGTCCAGAATGTGCTTTTCCAGGGGTCTGTTTAAATCTATAGGCAGAATTTTGCCCTTGGTGGGCGGGATCGGTGGGGGCGGTCGGGATGCTGCCCATGATCTGGACCAGACCGTGATTTTACACTGGCGGGCCAATTAAGGCCCACCCGGCGTGAAACACGACGGGCAGCGCTCAGCGCTGCCTGTGTGGGTGGGGGTGGGGAGGAGGGGGAGGAGGGCGAGCGGGGCGAGCACGAACTTCACACATGTGTGAGAGTGTGCGCTTCATAATCTCCCTGAGGCACAGAGCTGCCTCAGGGAGATGAAGCGTTTTAAAAAAAGAAAAAGGAAATGAAAATGTAACAAAACATGTCCCCTCATATGACTCTGTCACATGAGCAGAGAAATGTTATTAATTAAATTTTAAAACATTTATTTTATTTTTATTTGCTTTTGGAAACTTCGTCCCACCCGTGGATGAGGTTTCCAAAGAAATGCAAAGCCCGCTTGGCCTTTTCATCTGCCTGCCAACCGTAAGGTTGAACGGGCAGCGAAACATTTAAGTTAATTGATTATTTAATGGCCTTAACAGGCCTTTTAATTGTCAGCGGGTGTGCTGCTGACTCCGGCATGCACCCGCTGACCGAACTATCGCATGACTGCGCGTTGACGTTGACATGCTTGGCTGACATCAACACACGTTATTTTAAGCTCAAGCAGGTCAGGCGTGCACCCGACTGCCAAGTGAAAGATTCTGCCCTATGTGTTTTACTGTTGCCTTAATGGAGGTGTAACTGAGAGTCAGATTAAATTAGGGGATTTTTTTTAGAAGTTATTATCGTAGTAATTTATAGATGTATGTATGTGCTTGCAATCCTTTCATTAATAAATGTTTAATTTAGTTTTATAGAAACCTCTTCAGACTCAGTGGTCTTATTATAACTGAATTCAAAGCCTGCATCTCGAAACATACAAATTGCAAAAATTGGTTATGACAGTTGTTTCAAGTTTCCCTCTGGGATTTGAACAACTCAGCATTCACCACTGGGTTTGTCATAATAACTGTACTGTTGGAGCTGCCAACTTTTGGATGAGATGTTAAACTGAGGCCCCATCTGCCTACTCGAGCAAAAGAATGTATGGCACTATTTCAAAGAAGAGTAAGGAAGTTATTCCCCGTATCCTGGTCAAGGTTTTTCCCTCAATTGCCACCAGATTACCTGGTCATTCTCACACTGCTGTTTGAGGGAGCTTGCTGAACACATATTGGCTGCCACGTTTTCTACGTTATTTCATTGGCTGTAAAGTGTTTTGACGCCTGGTGGTCATGAAAAACGCTTCATATAAATTCCAATCTCTCCTTTCTCTTTTACAATACTGCTATCCTGTAACTGACATCTAAGATTTATAGTGCGCTAACTTGTTTAATTTCAAAGAAAAAGTGGTGATTGAGGAAGGGAAGAATCATATTAAAGAACATCAATTCCTGTCTTCTTTTTCACAACAGTACAAAGAAATTGTTGTGCTATCATATTATTCATAAAGAAATTGGAATCTCTTGTTATGTACATCTGGGGTGCCACATTTTACTGCTGCACTGCAGTTATGTGCCAGGTAACAATGCATGAGTCTACCAACTGCATGGAGAGCAGCAAAAATATACACTCGATGAAGCTCCTGTATTTTGAGTATAAAACCTGACTATTTGCAACTTATGGGAACCAGAAGACTTTTTTTTTATTATTCGTTCATGGGATGTGGGCATCAGTGGCTAGGCCAGCATTTACTGCCTATCCCTAATTGCCCTTGTTCAGAGGGCATTTAAGAGTCACAGCAGATTTCCTTCCGTAAAAGATATTAATGAACTAGATGGGTTTTTTTTTGACAATCGACAATGGTTTCACAGTCGTCATTAGACTTTTAATTCCATATTTTTATTGGATTCAAATTCCGCCATTTGCCGTGGTGGGATTCAAACCCAGGTCCCCAGACCATTACCCTGGGTCTCTGGATTACCAGTCTAGTGTCTCTACCCCAATACCACCACCCGCCTGCGGTGATGTATGGTGGCAGCTGGTGTCATTGAGTAAAAAGCCAAACATTTTAAATGAATTAATGCTGAATTAGATTGCAAAATCAACCCAAATTAGTGTCAGAGAGAGAAAAACTGAGTGAACCATGCAAAAACAAAATAGCCATCACAGCAATAAACTCACAGCTCCAATCCAGGATGAATTGGGAGGCTGATGATTCGTAGGGGCATTTGAAAGGTTTAAACACATGTACAGACTGACAATCATTTGCTTTCTAAAAGGCGCTAGTGAAGAGGAATGGGTCAGCTGCAGCCTGTTGTGGGCAGGAGAGAAAAGGGTTACATTTGTTTAGTAGCTGGAAGATGAGTGAAGATGACAGCATAAACCCACACAAAATTTTAGAAAAATTCAGCACACATTTCCAGCCAAAGTCAAATCACTGGATCTACCAGTATGAATTTCAAGGCCAGAAGCAAGAATCGGGTTATGAAATTGTCAACAGGTTAACAAGTTTGAAAAATGCAACTAGAAAATGTAAATTTAAGGACATAGATGAAAGGTTGATAGATCAGCTCATTTGGCAATCTGCACACCCTCAAGTATGAAAAGAATTGGCTGGAAATGACAAGCACACAATGTCACTAGCTCTTAGACACTACCAGAGCACATGAAGTCATGAGAAGACAGATGAAGATGCTGTCTACTCAAATGGCTAGCTTTCAGTTAAATCAAGAGAAAGCCAGAAAGGTTGATGCAGTGAAACAGCAACAAAAGAATGCACACCAGAGAGAAAGATATGCAAGAGCTGTGGATGACCACGAGTTCACAGCCAGAAGGAAATGTTCCACGTATGTATCAGGCTGCAAAGCTTGTGCAATGCCCAATCACTGGGAAAATATGTTCAGAACAAAGAAAGAATATAGTAAACAAGTTATCAGAGACAGAGCCACAGTGTGATTGAGAAGTAAAAGAAACTAAAACATCCATACCCTGGAAGATGATGATTTTAAGGACACAATAGGCATTGGAGCCACACAACTGCATGACATAGCTGATACGACAGTTCCCAGAGAAACCAACATAAAGGGGAATCCCAAAGTCTTCTATAGGCATATAAATAGTAAAAGGGTGTTAAAATGAGGAGTTGGGCCGATTAGAAACCTAAAAGAGAATTTACACATGGATGAAGGGGCCATGGCTGAGGTATTAAGTTAATGCTTTGCATCTGTCTTTACCAAGGAGGTAGATGCTACCCAGGCCATGGTAACAGATGAGGAAACTCTCACTAGAAGGGTTCAAAATTGATAAGGAGGAAGTGTTGAATAGACTGTCTGTACTTAAAGTTGACAAGGCACTAGGACCAGATGAGATTCATCCAAAGATATTGATGGCAGTGAGAGTAGAAGTTGCAGGGGCACTGGCCATAACCTTTCAGTCTTCCTTAGACTCGGGTGTGGTGGCAGAGGACTGGAGAAATGCAAACATTACACCTTTCTTCAAAAAACGTTGTAAGGATAAGCCCAGCAATTACAGACTATTCAGTTTAACTTCAGTGGTGGGCAAAATACTAGAAACAATTATTTGGGATAGAATTAATGGTCACATGGAAAAATATGGGTTGATAAGGAAGAGCCAGCATGGATTTCTAAAGGGGAAATCGTGTTTAACTAACTTGCTGGAGGTTTTGAAGAGGTAATAGAAAAAGTCAATAAGGGTAATGCTGTTGATGTGGTGTACAATGGAATTTCAAAAGGCATTTGACACGGTGCCACACAACAGACTTGAGAGAGAAGTTATTGCTCATGGAATAAAAGGGACAGTAGCAATGTGGATACAAAATTAGCTGAAAAATAGGAAGCAGAGAGTAATGGTCAATGGATATTTTTCAGACTGGAGGATGGTTTGTAGTGGAGTTCCCCAGGGGTTGGTATTGGGACAATTGCTTTTCCTGATATATATTAATGATCTAGGTCTTGGTATGCAGGGGACAATTTCAAAGTTTGCGAATGATACGAAGCTTGAGAGTGTTGTGAACTGAGAAGGGCTGTGTGGAACTTCAAGTGGACATAGACAAGTTGGTGGAGTGGGCAGGTAGGTGGCAGATGAAGTTCAATGTGGAGAAGTGTGAGGTGATGCATTTTGGTAGGAAGAACATGGGCAGACAGTAAATAATAAGGAGTGAAATTTTTAAGGGGGTGCAGGAGCAGAAAGACTTGGGTGTATATGTGCTTAGATCATTGAAGGTGGCAGGACAGGTGGAGAGAGTAGTTAAAGCATTTGGCATCCCGGGCTTTATTAATAGGAGCATAGAGTACAAGAGCAGGGAGGTTATGCTGAATTTATATAGGACACTCGTTAGGCCTCAGCTGGAATTGTGTGTACAGTTCTGGGTGCCACATTATAGGAAGGATGTGAACACTTTGGAGAGAGTGCAGAAGAGGTTTACAAAAATGGTTCCAGGGATGAGACACTTCAGTTATGAGGATCGATTGGAGAGGCTGGGTCTGTTCTCCTTGGAGAGAAGAAGGCTAAGAGAAGATTTGATAGAGATATTCAAAACCATGAGGGGGCTGGACAGAGTAGATAGGGAGAAGCTGTGCCCGCTCATAAAAGGATCAAGAACGAGAGGACACAGGATTAAAGTGATTCGCAAAACTTTTCCACACAACAAGTGGTTCGGGTCTGGAATGCACTGCCTGGAAGTGTGGTGGAAGCAGGTTCAATTGAGGCATTCAAGAGGGCATTAAATGATTATTTGAATAGAAACAATGTGCAAGGGTACAGGGAAAAGGAAGGGCAATGGCACAAGGTCATAATGCTCATTTGGAGGGCTGGTACCGACATGATGGGCCGAATGACCTCCTTCTGTACCGTTAAAATTCTGTGATTCTGTGATAACTACCAGTGGCTTTGGCTGAAAATCTATCTTAACGAGGTCTACCAGTTTGTTAAAAGATTTAGAATTGGGCGTGTCCGGGGCCATCAGACGTCGGATGAGGTTATATGTCTTGCTCCCGCAGACACTTAAAAAGATTGCTTTCTGCTTCTCCTCCGCTGATATTTCATTCACCATGAAATAAAAACCTAGGCACTCTATGTACCGGCTCCAGTCTTCCATGGATGAGCCATAAAGATCAATTCTGCCGAAGAGTGGCACGACTGGTGAGTATACTTTTCTTTGTTTCCTTGATGAACTGCTTCAGTGCATGTTGTGTATAGTACATACTGCATACTGAGAAAAAACTTTTTCACACAACGAGTGGTTCAGGTTTGGAATGCACCGCCTGGCAGTGTGGTGGAGGCAGGTTCAATCGAGGCATTCAAGAGGACATTAGATAATTATTTTAATAGAAACAACGTGCAAGGGTACGGAGAAAAGATACAGCAGTGGCACTAGGTTATAATGTTCATTTGGAGAGCCGGTGCGGACATGATGGGCTGAATGGCCTCCTTCTGTGCCATTAAGATTCTGTGATTCTGCAAAAAGAAATTCACACATCCATTCAGATCCGGAAGAGGGTGAGAAAAAAGCCCACAACCATGAAGCTGAACCTAGATACCGGAGCACAGAGTAACATCATCCTGCTCATACTATATACTGAACATTTGAAAGTAAATGGGTACCCAAGGAAAGGAGCTCTGAAACTGGTAGGGGGGCATAGGATGGGGGGACTGAGATTCAAAAGCTAAGAGCAACCCAACTCAGAGAGACACACAAAACAAATGATAAAGCTGAAAAGAGAGACATAATGCCCAAACTTTTCCTCTTGCACTCATTGGGACAAATGCAAGAATGCCAAATTTCAAACTATCACAACAATTTATACAACAGGAGGAAAGGATGCTGACTGGTTGCAAGTCCATTCTGTTTGGCCAAGGCATTGCCATGCAAAAGGCAACAGGGAACAATAGGCTCCCCATGCTTCTGAGTAATTCAAAAAAGTTGCAAGGCTTTGTTTGCAGAGAACAGGTCCCTGCATATGAATTTATTTCACTTCTAGCAAGTGTAAATGAGCCACATTACGAGCTCGATTACTTTAAATTGCTTGCTAGTGTAGCTGTTGGAGTACTCAGGATTGTTCACATCTAATAATAGACATTTTGTTTTGGGTTTTGCAAGTGTTCTCTACTCTGCCCATTGTGAACGGCGAGAGGAACACGTTGTTTAATTCAATCAGCAAATCATTGGAATGTTTGCCTATGTAACTGGCATTGCACCAACACTGAAATTCATATATGACGTTGCTCAATTGTGTGGGAAGCAAAATGTCCTTTTGGCCTGATGGC
Organism: Cetorhinus maximus; assembly: GCF_964194155.1. Lineage (NCBI taxonomy): Eukaryota > Metazoa > Chordata > Chondrichthyes > Lamniformes > Cetorhinidae > Cetorhinus > Cetorhinus maximus. Next base: position 137,298,367 of record NC_135884.1, on the reverse strand, counting down.
AGCATTCTTATAGTGGAAAATGCCACTTAAATCACCATTGCACAGTAGCAGCATGAAATGGCTTGCTCAGCCTGCTATTCAATTTTTTGAGAAACATTGCCTTTCCATGGTAATTTGAGGCAGACACTTTTCAGGTTCGAAATTAGCCTTCTTGGCAATCTTGTAAATAGGGCCATAGCCATTCACTCAACTTGCAAGCTTGATACAGAATTAAAGAGTATCAAAGTTATCCTGCAGGACAATGGCTGTCCTGATCAGATCATTGTTCGCTGTGTATTGCACAGACTCACAAATGATCCAAAGCCCAACACTTTAATTGCAAAGTGCCCAGTCTACCTCCAATTATCCTGGAAAGGCAAAGTATCTCAAAAATTTGAGAAGCATATTATGCAAGCACTGCATGCTACTACTATGCAGTGGCTATGCGAGTGGCATTTTCCATTAATTGGATGCTGCCATCGGCCCAAAATGATGTCTGCCTACCATACAGTTGAGCAGCATCATATTTGAATTTCATTGCAGCTAGAATGCCGCATACGTAGGCCACATGTCCCAACCATTGGCTGATCGACCCATAAAACATAGCCTCCAGCTGCTGGTAGTAGGCAGAGTACAGACCATACTCAACCAGCACCTGCTTGCAAAACCCAAAACAAAATATCTACTGTTAGATGTGATTCCGCGATTGGGCAGAACGTGCTGAACAACCTTGAGTGCGCTAACAGCTGCACTAACAACCAGTATAAAAGAATCAATTGAGCTGGTAACTTGGCTCCTTTACAGACTGCTAGAAGTGACATACATTCACACAGGGACCCATTCTCTGCAAACAAAAGGAATATATTCAAGCTTTGCATCTTTTTGGCTTTACCCGGAAGCATGGGAAGCCAATAGTTTCCCATTGCATTCTTCATAGCAACACTTTGGCCAATCAGAGTCAACTCGCCAACCAATCAGCACCCTTTTCTCTTGTAGCATAAATTGTTGTGGTCATTTGAAATTTGGCATTCTTGTGTTAGTCCTGATGAGTGCAAGAGGAAAAGCTTCAGCAACATGTCTCGCTTTTCAACAATATTCATGCCCTGGACTAGCAAATGAAATGAAAAAATATGATACCTGTATGTTCTACATCACTGAAACAGTTAGTCCTGCTATCCTGGGGTTGAGCATGTGAAGAACTGCAGCTTATCTCAGTAAACCACAGATGAAAGGAGGCCATGTTGAAAGTTGAAGGTACTATACCTATTAAAAAGTGCCCCCTGATCACAGGCAAGCATGGGGAGGCGAGGCAATGGTGTAGTAGTATTGTTGCTGGACTAATAATCCAGAGACCCAGGGTAATGCTCTGGGTTCGAATCCCGCCATGGTAGATTTTGAATTTAACAAAAATCTGGAATTAAAAGTCTAATGATGACCAATCTAATGCCCTTTAGGGAAGGAAATCTGTCACCCTTACCTAGTCTGGCCTACATGTGACTCCAGACCCACAGCAATGTGGTTGACTCTTAAATGCCCTCTGAAATGTCTGAGCAACCCACTCAGTTGTATCAAGCCACTACAAAGGTCACAAAAAAGGAATGAAACCGGATGAACCACCCGGCATCAACCTAGGCAGCAGAAAGAACAACAGCAATCTCAGCTCTGTCGACCCTGCAAAGTCCTCCTTACTAGCATCTGGGGGCTAGTGCCAAAATTGGGAGAGTTGTCTCACAGACTAGTCAAGCAACAGTCTGACATAGTCATCCTCACGGAATCATAACTTACAGATAATGTCCCAGACACCACCATCACTGGCTATGTCCTGTCCCACCAACAGGGCAGACCCAGCAGAGATGGCAGCACAATGGTATACAATTGGGAGGGAGTTGCCCTGGGAGTCCTTAACATCGACTCCGGACCCCATGAAGTCTCATGGCATCAGGTCAAACATGGGCAAGGAAACCTCCTGCTGATTACCATGTAACACCCTCCCTCAACTGATGAATCAGTGCTCCTCCATGTTGAAAACCACTTGGAGGAAGCACTGAAGGTGGTAAGGGCACAGAATGTACTCTGAGTGGTGGACTTCAATGTCCACCACCAAGAGTGGCTCAGTAGCACAACTACTGACTGAGCTGGCCGAGTCCTAAAGGATATAACTGCTAGACTGGGTCTGCGGCAGGTGGTGAGGGAACCAGCAAGAGGGAAAAACATACTTATCCTCACCAACCTGCCTGCCACAGATGCATCTGTCCATGACAGTATTGGTAGGAGTGACCACCACACAGTCATTGCGGAGACGAAGTCCCGTCTTCACATTGAGGATGCCCTCCATCGTGTTCTGTGGCACTACCACCATGCTAAATGGGATAGATTTCGAACAGATCTAGCAACTCAAGACTGGGCATCCATGAGGCGCTGTGGGCCATCAGCAGCAGAATTGTACTCGAACACAATCTGTAACCTCACGGCCTGGCATATCCCGCACTCTACAATTACCATCAAGCCAGGGGATCAAACCTGGTTCAATGAAGAGTGCAGGAGGGCATGTCCAGAGCAGCACCAGGCATACCTAAAACTGAGGTGACAACCTGGTGAAGCTATAACACAGGACTATGTGCGCGCCAAACAGCATAAGCAGCAAGTGGTAGACAGAGCTAAGCAATCCCACAACCAATGGATCAGATCTAAGTTCTGCAGTCCTGCCACATCCAGTCGTGAATGGTGGTGGACAATTAAACAACTCATTGGAGGAGGAGGCTCCACAAATATCCCCATCCTCAATGATGGAGGAGCCCAGCACATCAGTGCAAAAGATAAGGCTGAAACATTTGCTACAATCTTCAGCCAGAAGTGCCGAGTAGATGGTCCATCTCGGCCTCCTCTGGATATCCCCAGCATCACAGATGCCAGTCTTCAGCCAATTCGATTCACTCCACGTGATATCAACAAACGGCTGAAGGCACTGGATACTGCAAAGGTTATATGCCCTGACAATATTCCGGCGATAGTACTAAAGACTTGTGCTCCAGAACTTGCCGCGCCCCTAGTCAAGCTGCTCCAGTACAGCTGCAACACTGGCATCTACCCGGCAATGTGGAAAATTGCCCAGGTATGTGCTGTGTAGAAAAAGCAGGTCAAATCCAACCTGGTCAATCACCGACCCCATCAGTCTACTTTTCATCATCAGTAAAGTAATGGGTCATCAACAGTGGTATCAAGCAGCACTTGCTTAGCAATAACCTGCTCACTGACGCCCAGTTTGGGTTCTGCTAGGTCCACTTGGCTCCTGACCTTATTACAGCCTTGGTTCAAACATGGACAAAAGAGCTGAACTCCTGAGTTGAGGTGAGAGAGACTGCCCTTGACATCAGGGCAGCATTTGACAGAGTGTGGCATCAAGGAGCCCCAGCAAAACTGGAATCAATGGGAATCAGGGGGAAAACTCTCCACTGGTTGGAGTCATACCTAGCACAAAGGAAGATGGTTGTGGTTGTTGGAGGTCAGTTATCCCAGCTCCAGGACTTCACTGCAGGAGTTCCTCAGGGTAGTGTTCTCGGCCCAACCATCTTCAGCTGCTTCATCAATGACTTTCCTTCCATCATAAGGTCAGATATTCACTGATGATTGCACAATATTCAGCACCATTCGCGACTCCTCAGATACTGAAGCAGTCTATGTCCAAATGTAGCAAAACCTGGACAATATCCAGGCTTGGGCTGACAAGTGGCAAGTAACATTCGCACCACACAAGTGTCAGGCAATGACCTTCTCCAACAAAGGAGAATCTAACCATCGCCCCTTGATGTTCAATGGCATTACCATCACTGAATCCCCACTATCAATATCCTGGGGGTTACCATTGACCAGAAACTGAGCTGGACTAGCCATATAAATACTGTGGCTACAAGAGCGGATCAAAGGCTAGGAATAGTGCGATGAGTAACCCACCTCCTGACTCCCCAAAGCCTGTCCACCATCTACAAGGCACAAGTCAGGAGCGTGATGAAATACTCCCCACTTGCCTGGATGAGTGCAGCTCCCACAACACTCAAGAAGCTTAACAACATCCAGGACAAAGCAGCCCACTTGATTGGCACCACATCCACAAACATTCACTCCCTCCACCACCGATGCACAGTAGCAGCACTGTGTCCCATCTACAAGATGCACTGCAGGAATTCACCAAGGCTCCTTCAACAGCACCTTCCAAACCCACGACCACTACCATCTACAAGGACAAGGCCAGGGTATAGATGGGAACACCGCCACTTCGAAGTTCCCCTCCAAGTCACTCTCCATCCTGACTTGGAAATATATCACTATTCCTTCACTGTCGCTGGGTCAAAATCCTGGAACTCCCTTCCTAACAGAACTGTGGTTTTTCCCACACCACATGGGCTGCAGCGGTTCAAGAAGGCAGCTCACCACCACCTTCTCAAGGGCAACTACAGATGGGCAATAAATGCTGGCCCAGCCAGCGAAGCCCACATCCCATGAATGAATAAAAAATATCTGATACAAACGCATCTGGAGTCTTTCAATGAAATGGTTGAATGCTTTGAAGATTTTGAGTATCACGTCACTATAGACCTAGTGATGAAACCAATCATTCACCCTCACGTAAAGTACCTAGAACTAAAATGAAAGTTTGAAAAAGAGCTCCAAGTGATGGAAGAAAAAAATGTGATCGCCAGAGTCACAGGGCCTAAGACTGAGTAAATTCCATCATAGCGAGAGAGAAGCCAAATGAACAGCTAAGAATTTTCCTGAATCACAAACATTTTAATCAAGTAATGAAGAGGAATCACCACCATATTCCAACACTGGAAAAGATCACACCAGCACCGGTGGGACAGAGGTTTTCAGCCAGCTTGATGCCAGAAATGGCCACTGGAACATGAAGCTTGACAAGGAATCTTCACTGTTGACAACATTCAACACACTGTTTGGCTGGTACAAATGGCTTTAAAGTGAGCCAGGATGTGTTCCAGGAGAAAGGAGAATGAGACATACAGGGGAAGCAAAGGAGCAGCTGACATAGCTGACGATATTCAGATCTATGGGGTAGATAAAAAGCTCCTCAGAGTTAGGATTTCACTCTGAAATACATGTCAAGATGAGGTCTAGCAGATGCCCTATCTCAGATGTCGCCACAGGGGAAGCAAGAGATTTTTAAAAATCAACATATAAAGATCCATCAGCTAGTGAACATAACACCACTGAAACTGAGTTGAATTAGAGATGAGACCAGCAAAGATGAAGAGTTACGATATTCTCTCAGTAAGTGATCCAGAGATGGCTTAATAAGATACAGCAAGCCCATATGGTAGTACTGGTCAATTAGAGATGACAACTCACTGGAAGATGGTGTTCTGCCAACTGGATCCTGAATAATCATACCCAAAATGATGCAGGAAAAACTTCTCCACAAGATACATCAAGGCCACTTGGGAATGGAGTTGTGTAAGCTCAGAGCTAGATGAGCTGTGTAGAGAGGCACCTACAAAAGTATCAAAAGAATAGTGTCTACATGCAACGTGTGCCAGAAGTACAGAAACACACAGCAGAAAGAGGAGATGATAGCTACTGAAGTACCACCCAGACCATGGCACACTGCGAGAGCAGATTTACTCACATAAAAACAAGAATGGTATCTCATAGTACAGACTGCTACTCAAAGTTTCCTTTTATTCAAAAGGTGAAAATTTGAGAGCTACAACAATCACCTCAACAGTATGAGTTCCGCTTGCTCAGCAAGGAATTCCTAAAAGATTAATACGTGACAACAGAACCCAATTCACCTCCAGAGAATTTAAGAAATTTGTTGTACAGCATGGATTCAACATCACCTCATCACCACATTACCCGAGGGGACACGGGTTTATAGAAGGACACATCTAGGTGGTCAAAGGAACCCTCACAACATGCCAAGAGACAAAAGAACATATAAACCTTGCCTTATTGTCAGTCTGATCTGCACCTGTCAAGGCTGACATGAAATCACCTGCAGAGCTGTTGAATGGAAAAAAGTATAACACAATTCTTCCAAGCAAGATACTTCCTCCAAATGACCAGGAGGAAGTAAGACAACAACTCACTGATGCACAGATAGAAGGAGGTCTATACTTCAACAAGCCTGCCAAATCCCTGCCCAAGCTGTTGAAAGGACATACTGTAAATGTACAGGATTCAATCATGAAAACCTGGAATGCAGGAACTCAGCCAAAGTTGTTGGCGAAGCTGAGGTTCCAGGTCATATGTCATAGAGACCAAAACCAGTAAGCAAATGAGAAGGAGCCGATTCTATATTCGACCTACGCCTGAGATGGAAATGCAGAGGAGAAAATTAACAACACCAGCAACATCACTAGCCAGTGGGACATCATCATCAGCATCACCAACAAGTGGCGAAACATTCACAACGTCACCAGCAAGTGGCAGAACATTAGCAACATCAAGCAAGGCTCCTACAACACCAGGAGCAGCATGCCAACTCACCACAGAGTGATGATTACAAAATCTACAAGATAGAGACAAAACATCCTACCATCTAAGCACTACTCTGAATAATATTTTGAGAAGAAAACAAGCTATAACAGACTCCAAAGGCGTTCAGTTTATTTATAATATTGATTGTTAATCTTCCTTGGTTTAGGAAAAAAAGTTAATAATTGGAACAGTTATATTGATATAGAGGCATGATATATTTTTATAATTGTTATGAAAATATACATCTGGGGTGCCACATTTTGCTGCTACACTATAGTTACGTGCTGAGTAACAATGCATCAGTTTACCAGCCACAGCAGCAAGAAAGTAATTATTTCTAACTTTTGGGGAACCAGAAGACATAACAGAAATATTTTCTTTAAGCTTTCTCCCAAAATATTATGACAGTCATGAAAACTGATCACTGGTTTTATATACATACGGTCAAGGTGTATATATGGTCAAGGTGTTTAACGGTTCACTCTACCCCAAACATGCAAATGTTTAATAGTAGTTCGATAGAATTGGGTTCCACTGTAGTTATTTTCCTTGTGTGCTAGGTTAAGGGTTAATTTAAGACAGACATATCAAGTCTCACACTAAATTTTTGAGATTGGTGGCTGTAGTACCAGTGCCACGGACGTCTTATGGCGCAGTGGGTAACATCGCCAACTCTGAACCAGAAGCTATGGGTTCAAGGCCCATCCCAGGACTTGATAGCCACAGAAGGTGCATCTGGTTGTTTTTCAGATTGGAGGAAGGTTTGTAGTGGAGCTCCCAAAGGGTCAGTGTTGGGACCCTTGCCATTCCTGATATGTTTTAATGACCTAGACTGCAGTGTGCAGGGCATGATTTCAAAATTTACAGATGATACGAAGATCGTAAATGTTGTCAACTGTGATGGGGATAGTCTTGAACTTCAAAAGGACATAGACATGTCAGTGGATTTTGTAGACAAGTGACAGATGAAGTTCAATGCAGAGAAGTATGAGGTGATTTATTTTGGCAGAAAAAATATGGTGAGACAGTATAAAATAAATGGAGAGCCTTTAAAGGTGCAGGAACAGAGGAACCTTGGTATATATGTACATAGGTCATTGAAGTTGGCAGGGCATGTTGAGAGAACAATTAATAAAGTGTATAGTATCTTAGGCTTTATTAATAGGGGCATTCAGTATAAGAGTAAAGAGGTCATATTGAACTTGTATAAGACACTAGTTAGGTCTCATCTGGAGTACTGCGTCCAATTCTGGGCCCCACACTTGAGGAAGGATGTGAAGGCTTTCGGGAGAGTACAGAGGAGATTCACAAGAATGATTCCAGGGATAAAGAACTGTAGATATGAGGATAGATTGGAGAGGTTGGGACTCTTTTCCTTGGAGAAAAGAAGGCTGAGAGGAGACTTGATAGAGGAATTCAAGAGCCTGAAAGGTATGGACAGGGTAAATAGTGATAAACTGTCCCCACTCAAGAAAACATCAAGAACTAGAGGGCAAGATTCAAAATAATTGGCAAAAGGAGTAAATATGATGTGAGGACATTTTTTTTTCACCCCGTGATTGTGGCATGGCCAAGCGAATTGATTGTCAACCTGTAAATCCTTCCAATACACCCAGGAGAATGTCCTGGTCAGCCAGAACCGTGTGGTCACTGCAGTGCAACAGCAACCCCATGTTAAAAGACTCCACGTGCAAGTGTCGGGCTCCATGGCAAGTGTCTTCCTTGTTTCAAGGGACTGCTTGAGAAAGTACTGATAGGAGTTCCCCATTTATACTACCCGACTATTCCCTTTCCCAGAAGCATGCTCTGTGTGCATGCATAGAGCCTCCTGACCGGCAGTTAAAGTTTAAGTGTTTAGAGTTTGTAATAATTACACCATCTAAATATTTACATTAACTGGAAGTAGGTGGAAAATAATCAAAGAAGTCTGAGAGCACTTTTAAAAATGATTTGACCTTTCACTAGTGTTACACTGCAGTTTACATATGGGGTTGCCTCTCCCAGTGAGTCCCACACTGCATCCCTGGAGCTAAAATGGGCCCTAATTCTGGATTTATGATGCAACTTTAATAAGACACATAAGTGACAGTTTAACTGGGAAGAGTGCTGTGCACATTAAAACCATGAAGTTTGAGACCTCTCTTGTAGCTGATTTCACAATAGTCTGCATTCCTAAATAATGTCATATAAATTCGGCCTAAAAGTATAAGTAGCTTCTCAGGAAATAGTTTGATGAGTTTAGTCCATTATTAGTCTGGAGGCAGTATAGAAAGAAGCACAAATTATGAGGAAAATCTGGAGGAATTTGGGATCTTCAGTCTTGGAAGGAGGCAACCAAGAAAGGACCCTATTGTATAAAAATATATAAATTATGCAGAATAAATAAATCCGGGACAACAATAACTTGTATTTATATGGCACATTTAACATAGTAACATGTCCCATGATGCTTCACCAGAAGCATTATCAAAGTTTGACACAGCCCATGAGGAGATATTAAGGCAGACTTGGTCAATGAGAAAGGTTTTAAGGAGCATTTTAAAGATGAAAAGAAAGGTAAAGAGGTTTAAGAAGAGAATTACAGAGCCTTGGCAACTAGAGGCACAGCCATCAATGGTGCAGCATCTAAAATTCAGGATGCTCAAGAGGCCAGGATTAAAGGAGCGCAGATAATGTGCTGTTGAGAAAATTACAGAAATAGGAAGGAGCGAGGCCCTGGAGAGATTTGAAAACAAGTAAGAAAATTTTTTTAAAACGAGAGGTTGCTTAACTGGGAGCCAATGTAGGTCAGCGGATGCAAGGGTGATGGGTGAATGGAACAAGATGCAAGTTAGGACCTGAACAGCAGAATTTTGGATAATCTCTAGTTTACGGAGGAGTAGGACACAAGAGGCCAGCCAGCAGTGCATTAGAGTGGTCGAGAGTTAACAGAAGGAACATGACTCCAAGATATTTCATGAAAGTGGCATAGGTGAAAATGGTGAGTTATGTGGTACCAATATCAGAATGTTCATCCAGAGTGACTGACATTTGGGGTAGTCTTCTGGATAAGGTAAGTGGCTCCAAAAAGCTGGAATTTTTAAGATCTAGTGCATAACGGTCACTGGTTTTTTTTCTGTTAAAAGTTAAAGTGGCCCAAATGATTTCCAGGTTTGTAATTATTCTGCTGTCTGTCTTCCTTATCCTTTGTGACCGGAAGGCTCTCTGTTTTACTCTCAAACTCCGTCAGCAGCTCTTCATGAAGGTGGGGGGTGGGAATACATCGAGTGGGAAATAAAGCTTTGAAATAATACTGTGCAGAAAAAGCTTCGAGAATTAGTTATGAAAATGACTTCGGGTGCATTCGCCGGACACTCACCAAAAGAAGAGGCGCAGGATGCTCGCCACCAGCATCACCAAGCACACCTGAGTGGAGAAGCCCTCGGCGTTGCCACTCTTTTGGATGTCGCGATATTGCGGTATGTACGGAAGCGCCCCGCCGAAGACCATCAGAAAGGAGGCGACCCAGGACAGGAAAGACCAGGCGGAACCGAAGCCCAGCTCAGGGGGGAATCCGCGGGGCTCTGCATCAGCCATCGGGATGAGCAAAACCAATAGAAAGCAAAAGCGGAGTGTCACGGTCAACTTGCTGACTTCCAGTGAACCATAAAGTATAGTAGATTCTGCAAACCCCAATGACAGCGCTTCATGGATGAGCAGGAGCTGTCATAACATGTCAGCTTGACTGGTGCGTTACCAAAAACTCCTTTTAACCAGCTGGATCAGGAAGTTTCTGTGCTCCGACGCAGCTTTCGTACTTCTTCCTGTTCTGTGTGTTTAAAATAGGACATTTTTTTTTAAAAACCTGCAACGTTATTTGATAAATATTTCAGTCCCGTCCCCCTCCCAGTGTTTACAATCATGGGATTGGTTTGAGTTTAAAATGATCTTTCATTCCCCACGCCAAACAAATGTGTGGCCGGTCCAAGCCTTGGGCTGCATTTTTGTTTTGCTTGTTATGATGGTGCTGGGTGGGGGATTTACGAAATCCTATGTTACATAAGGTCGCCACTGAAGAGAGGCAGCTTGCTGAATGCTGCACCTTTGCCTTTAACCGCATTGGCGAAGCGGACCTGCCCGGTATCCAAACCCGTTAACGATATATGCTCAATAAATAAATGCCAGACTATGGTTTCAAGCTTACCTTAACATGCTAGGACGGATTCCGGAAACTGTTTCAGCTACATAGCATCTAAAGACTGCACTTCCTGCAGGATGGAAATACAATATCGCCAGCACTGTCACTGTACTCTTGTCAATATCTCCTCTCTGCAGACCGTAAAACAGCAGCTCAATATCCAGAGGTTGGGGGCAGAGCCGCCTGCTGCACTTTCACTTTCTAGTCACTTTCATTTAGATATCATTTCTAAACTTGTGTTGGCTGAGGTCAAGTCTGTCAAGCGCGAAGCTGAATCTACTTGCACCGCAGCCTATGTATTCCAGATCACACAAGTTAGTGCGACCTATCGTGCTCCACTTCCTCTGCAAGTTAATAACAAGTCAAAACTTGGTGTGGCGAATAGGGCGCCAGTCAAACTGTTAGTGTTAACAAGCCCTCATATGTATGTGTGTGTGTGTGTGTGTGTGTAAACAGAAAGACGCAGTATCACTATATATAGACACATAAACGAGGAAAGTAACCTTTCCACCAAAGTTGCCTGTACTGGGCAAAAGCAAAATACTGCAGCTCCCGGAAATCTGAAATATAGATTAGAAAATGCTGGAAATAGTCAACAGGGCAGGAAGCATCTGCGGCGAGGGAAACAGAGTTAATGTTTCAGGTTGATGACCTTGGCCTGACCTCTTGAGTATTTCCAGCATTTTCTGTTTTGTTTACTGGATCCTCCTTCTTGTTATGTTTTAATATGTTCTGTTTCCCCTACACGTCAACGCTATAAAGTGTCCCTCACTATCACAGAGAAGAAATACATTTAGGGCGTATGTGTCCCCGTTGAATTGGCCAACGGCTCAGTTACTGAATACTACTCAAGACTTCATGTTGGCAAACCCTCCCCGACTCGTCTATTTATAAATATTTCAGCTTGTTGCGCAAATTGACAGTTGGGCTGCGAGATCCGCTGAATTTATTTTCTGTGCTGTACTCGGGGTATTAGTGAAACATGCACAACTTCTCTCCTCGCTGGCTGACCTGCGTTTTGGATGAGGTGCTTTACTTGAACAGAGCTAATACAAGTTCTCTCTAAAACATGCCGAATATTACGTAGTAAATAAACCCAGCTGCTCGGGGGGTCGAGACTCACACCTCTTTTTTCTAAAACGAACATTGGCAGATAGCACAGACTAAGCGGGTTTAAAAACTCAGAAAGGCTCATCCTTGTTTTCAGATCTCTCCATGGCCTCACCGCTCCCTATCTCTATAATCACCTCCGGTCCCACAACCGTCCAACATAACGGTGCTCATCTAATTCTGGCCCCTTGAGCATCCCAGATGGTCTTGGATCCACTATGGTTGACCGCGCCCTCAGCTGCCTTGGGCCCTAAGCTCTGCTTTCCTCTAACCCTAGCCGCCTCTCTGCCTCATCCTTTACGACAACTCCTTTGAACCTACCTTAACCCTCCCATGTCTTTATATATATATATTTTTGCGGCTCGTGTCAAATATTGTTCGATAACTCCTCCCGTGAAGTTTTATTACGTTCAAGGCGCTATATAAATGCACGTTGGCGTTGTTCAGGAACACCTTCGATTATGGAATCAGAACGCTTCAGATTATAAAAAGCAATAAATCCAACAACTGCGCCTAAAGTAACAGAAAAGCAGAGCTCCATAACTGCAGACTGGGTTTTACGAACTGTGGTCCATTCTAAATCGATTGGGTTCCAATAAATTGCACTTTACAAATTGAGGGGGTACGTTCGGGGATACCTGATCTCCGAACTATTTTCCCTCTCCTACAATAGCAAATTATGATCCAGAGGCGCGTGACAACTATTTTAACATTCCTCACTAAAACATTTCGACAGCATTCATTGAAGCATTGGAAATGACCGTCAAAATTGAGTTGCAGGACAACGTCCTGTAAAGGAATCAATTATAGGGCTGTTAAATTCACCAATATACGTCTACAGAGTAAGCTTGAGTAAACCTTAACGAACTTCGCCATGCAACACTCGCTGCGAGCAGACTTGAATTGATTTAGTGCCCTTTATACCACATGCTATGTAAACTATGTTAAGGTTATCACGTGGTCCCGCCAAAGCCTGTGTAAGCTTGCAAAAGTTGATTCTGCTGATTGAATTACTGACTCAGGGAAAGCTTTTAACAGAGCTTCTGATAGTAATGATGATTGCTGAACATCGAAGGAATACGCTCTACTCGTGCTTTGTATTTCTTTGCATTAATTTACTGCAAGAAAGTTATTTTCCCAGATCATTCCATTTAAAAGCAGAAAATAATCTGTTTTCCTCTACTGTTCAGTGGAACTTGAACAAAAATCTATTTCCAGTTATATTAGAGTGGTACACATGCAAATATATCCTTTAATATAAAAGTAAAATACTGCAGATGCTGGAAATCAAACAAAAAAACAGAAAATGCTGGAAAAACTCAGCAGGTGTAGCAGCATCTCTGTGGAGAGAGAAACAGAGTTAATGTTTCGAGTCCGTATGACCCTTCTTCAGAGCTATCCTTCTTTAAGGCTGGCTAGAGAAGACGTTGTACCTGAAAACTTCCATCTGTATATCAGGCGTAGAGAAAATAATTTATTACCGCTAAGCTACTTGTACGATATTGTCCTCAACAAAAAGATTTTGATTTTGGGCTATTTTATGCAAGTGCCCATTCTATACATAGAAAGATGGACATTGGTCCAGATGTTGTCGCAAAAATAGGTTTACAATTAGGATCAGTAACCATGAGCTGCAAAGGGAAACTATGACTCTATTCTCCTGGGCCATTTTTATTAAATACATTAAATATATTTTACATAGATTGGGAGACAAAGACTAATGATATTGTCCATTGTAATTATTTGTGACCACACATGCACACTCTAGACAGGATACTATAAAATTCAGCACCAGTACTCAATTATGCTTACCATGTACAAGATTTATCACTAATGCTCCTACTTCATTTCAGGAATGAAGTGCATGAATCAGAGATCTCAGGACTCATAATGGATAGAGGGAAAAGGGAACAGGGAAGGGAAAGCAGCTGAGGACAGAAATAGCAGTAGGTGGGAAGCTGGCAAATTCTTGTAGTGGAATTGGAGGTATTCTTTAAGATTTTTAGTGAACCAGTAACAATGAGACTAAGTTTCTCACTAGAAGACAAAGAGAAAGCTGAAATGATTTTTTCACATGGAAAGTCGGTAGGACAAATATTATGCCTTGGCACAAATATTATAAATCCATTTGAAATAAAATTCTAGATACCCCCAAAAATAAAATTCCAGATACCTGAAATAAAATAACAGAACAAGGGCAGGGAACTGGGATTGAATGTGAATAATTCCAGTGGAATGGCTGGTACCGGTACCAATGGGCTTCTATAGCAGGAGGAGGGAGAAGAAAAATAGATCAAATATTGTTTACTTTCCTGTTCACCTGTTTATGGAGAATGTTAATCATAATTTTAAAGTTAAAATAAAGTATTGAATAAGGTTGCTGCATTATTGAGTATATTACGCCATATAGTTTTTTTTAAATTGGATCAGTTAGTTTTCCCTCTATTTCTTTTTAAAGCTTTCATTGCTTTTCAACTTCTCCGGTGGACACCTGTTCCCTTCTCCTTGACAGCGCTGCTACATATCTTGCTGCTAGGAGGTATCTGGTATTAAGTTCATGTTGATGTAGTTTTATTACATGTAATTTTCCGACATAAATAAATGCAGGGGGTTTTTAAATGTTATTATTGAAGCATGATTTAAAATACAGCACAAATCTGGTGTAGGAGATCTTTCCTTCCATTCCCTCATTCCTCTATCACACCTCCTCCCGCCACCTCATATACCCACATCATCATTCTCCTTCTTGTGACCCCTCCCAACTACTTTCTTTTTGCCACCAATTATTTCTTGGGTGGATCTATTCAATGTGAGAGTAAGGAGGGTTGTTCAATGTGAGAACAAGTTCAGCCAGCTGGAAGAGATTCATTCAACGTCAAAAAAAAATCAATACTTTGCTTAATTATGTTCAAATATTTCTTGCTTATCCTAACTACAACACTAGATTTGGGGGTTCTGATGAAAGGTCACGACCTGAAACATTAACTCTGTCTCTCTCCCACCACAGATGCTGTCAGGCTTGCTGAGTATTTCCAGCATTTTATTTTTTGATATCAGATCTGGGCTCCCATGTGTGCCAAACCTCAGGAGATTGACTTACATTTGAAAACAAAAAAAAAGTGCTTATTCTGAAATAGGAGTGAGCTGGGAGGTATGATAAAAGAGTTAGCAATTGACCCATCAAGTAATTTCCTCCAATGGAACACTGTTAGTTGGCAGGGACCAGACACACCTTCCGGTCAATTTTATCTTAGTGTTTAATTGACTGTCACTTCTCTTCAAGGAATGCCTACCTTGAAGAAGTATTGCTCTTCTCTCCGACAGGATTTTCGTCTCTCTCTTTTGCCTTGTTCACCTTCATTGCTTTCCATTTCTCTCCTGGTATTTGACAAGGTGTTTACTAAAACCCACTTTCACAGCCATATTTCCTTCCTCAGTGACTGTCTCTGTCTCCGACTTACCCCATGTGGATTTCAACTGAAGTTCCATCCCTCCCGTTTTGAAGCCACCCAGGATTACAGGTATCTCCGGAACATACAGCGCTCCTCGGACTGCAGTTCTCGTCACATCCTGAGATCCACACTCAATGCCACGCGCCGCCATATGAACACACTCGACCTCTCCCTCCAGCAGCACCGCCTCACCCTATTTCTAAGCTGCCCGCGCCCCCAGTTTCATTTTATTCTTTGTCTCATCCGACGCCTCAACAAGAAACTTTGTCTCTTTCTTTCAGGTGCAAAGGAACGCAAGCTCCAACAACTCATCGACACCAACGCCCATCCAGGACCCTCCACCCCTGCCTGTCCTTCTGTCCTCATCCCATCTTCCAATCCCAGCTCCGGCCGTATATTCACCATACCCTGACCTTCCCCTCTCCGATGCTGAATGTTCAGTGCTCAGCAAAGGACTTAGTTTCATACCCTTGCACCCTCATCTCAATGAATTTCGGGCTCGGCACGATGCTGAACTCTTCTTCCGCCACCTTCGTCTCCGTGCTCACTTCTTTGGGCAGGAGTCCTCTCCCTGTTCAACGGATCCTTTCACCCGCCTCCAATATTCTCCCTCCACCTGGACCCCTCCCTCTGGATTCTTAACTTCTCTTGATCTTTTCATTGAGAACTGTCGGCGTGACCTCTGTCGTCTCAATTTCTCTGCTCCTCTCACCCACTCTAACCTGTCTCTCTCTGAACTTGCTGCACTCCGTTCTCTCAGGTCCAACCCTGACATTGTCATCAAACCTGCTGACAAGGGTAGTGCTGTTGTTGTCTGGCGCACTGACCTCTACCTCGCAGAGGCTGAGCGTCAATTCGCAGACACTTCCTCCTACCTCCCCCTGGACCATGACCCCACCACTGAACATCAAGCCATTGTTTCCAGGACTGTCACTGACCTCATCTCCTCTGGAGATCTTCCTTCCACTGCTTCCAACCTCATGGTCTCCCAACCTCTGACGGCCCACTTCTACCTCCTACTCAAAACCCACAAACAGGACTGTCCCGGCAGACCGATCGTGTCAGCCTGTTCCTGCCCCATGAAACTCATTTCTTGCTATCTTGACTCCATTCTCTCTCCCCTTGTCCAGTCCCTTCCCACCTATATCCGTGATTCCTCTGACACCCTACATCATATCAACAATTTCCAGTTCCCTGGCCTCAACCGCATCCTCTTCACCATGGACAACCAATCCCTCTACACCTCCATCCCCCACCAGGGTGGTCTGAGGGCTCTCCACTTCTTCCTCAAACAGAGGCCCAAACAATCCCCATCCACCACTACTCTCCTCCGTCTGGCTGAACTTATTCTCTCACTGAACAATTTCTCCTTAAACTCATCTCACTTCATCCAAATAAAAGGTGCGGCTATGGGTACCTGCATGGGCCCCAGTTATGTCTGTCTCTTTATGGGGTATGTGGAACATTCCTTGTTCCAGTCCTACTCCGGCCCCTTCCCACAACGCTTTCTCTGGTACATCGATGATTGCTTCGGTGCTGCTTCATGCTCTCGTCTGGACCTGGAAAAATTTATTAATTTTGCTTCCAATTTCCACCCTTCCATCATTTTCACATAGTCCATCTCTGACACTTCCCTTCCCTTCCTTGACCTCTCTGTCCCAAGTTCTGATGATAGACTGTCCACCAATATTCATTACAAGCCTACCGACTCCCATAGCTACCTCGACTACAGCTCCTCACACCCCGCTTCCTGTAAGGACTCCATCCCATTCTCTCAGTTCCTTCGCTTCCGTCACATCTGTTCTGATGATGCCACTTTCAAAAACAGTTCCTCTGACATGTCTTCCTTCTTCCTTAACCAAGGTTTTCCACCCACGGTGGTTGACAGGGCCCTCAACCGTGTCCGCCCATCTCCCGCGCATCCACCCTCACATCTTCCTCTCCCTCCCAGAACCACGATAGGGTCCCCCTTGTCCTCACTTATCACCCCACCAGCCTCCGCATTCAAAGGATCATCCTCCGCCATTTCCGCCAACTCCAGCATGATGCCACCACCAAACACCTTCACCCTCCTCCCCCCGACGGCCTCGTTCCCTCCGGGACACCCTGGTTCACTCCTCCATCACCCCTACACCTCAAGCCCCTCCCACAGCACCTTCCCATGCAACCGCAACACCTGCCCTTTTACTTCCCCTCTCTTCACCGTCCAAGGGCCCAAACACTCCTTTCAAGTGAAGCAGCATTTCACTTGCACTTCCCTCAATTTAGTCTACTGCATTCGCTGCTCCCAATGTGGTTTCCTCTACATTGGAGAGGCCAAACGCAGACTGGATAACTGCTTTGTGGAACACCTTCGGTCTGTCCACAAGCATGACCCAGACCTCCCTGTCGCTTGCCATTTCAACACTCCACCCTGCTCTCATGCCCACATGTCCGTCCTTGGCCTGCTGCATTGTTCTAGTGAAGCTCAACACAAACTGGAGGAAAAGCACCTCATCTTCCGACGAGGCACTTTACAGCCTTCCGGACTGAATATTGAGTTCAAAAATTTTAGATCATGAACTCTCTCCTCCATCCCCACCCCCTTTCCGATCCCCCTTTTTTCCAATAATTCAGATAGATTTTTCTTTTCCCACCTATTTCCATTATTTTTAAATGTATTTCCATCCATTGTTTTATCTCTACCTTTTAGCCTATTTCGATCCCTTCACCCCACCCCCACCAGGGCTATCTGTACCTTGCTCGTCCTGCTTTCCACCCTTAATGTCACCATTAGCACATTTCTTAGCTAATCTCACCACCATCAACACCTCTTTGTCCTTTTGTCTGTGACATCTTTTGGTTATCTCCACCTATCACTGGCCCTCTATCCAGCTCTACCTGTCCACCCTCCTCCCCACCCCCTAAACCAGCTTATATTTCACCTCTTTTCTATTTTTCCTTAGTTCTGTTGAAGATTCATATGGACTCGATCGTTAACTGTGTTCCTCTCCGCAGATGCTGTCAGACCTGCCGAGTTTTTCCAGGTATTTTTATTTTTGTTCAAGTCAATTGAGCTGCGCAGCAGAGGGACGGACTACAACTCCCATGATGCAGCGGGGAGGCGGTGGATTCTCGCGAGATCCCGGCGCTGGCGGTGAGGAAGGTGTCGCTCAGCCAAGGGTTGTTGTGGTAACTGAGCTGCTGAGGATTTAGGCTTCACGAACATGTCGGAGACGGACCCAAAGACGGTGCAGGATCTGACCGCTGTGGTGAGTGAGCTGGGGCGCGGCGTGGTGATGAGGGGAGCTGCTCGACTGCAGGCTCGGGCTGTGCCGGTGAGAACAGGCCTCAGCCCTCCTGACTCTGTTTCCTTGGCTGCAGCTTCACCTAAACCCAGACTGGCCCAGTCCTAATGGGGCTTGGAAAAGGGCTTCACCTAAACCCTAAACCCAGACTGGCCCAGTCCTAATGGGGCTTGGAAAAGGGCTTCACCTAAACCCAGACTGGCCCAGTCCTAATGGGGTTTGGGAAAGGGCTTCACCTAAACCCTAAACACAGACTGGCTCAGTCCTAATGGGGCTAGAGAAGGGTTTCACCTAAACCCTAAACCCAGACTGGCCCAGTCCTAATTGGGTTTGGGAAAGGGCTTCACCTAAACCCTAAACACAGACTGGCCCAGTCCTAATGAGGCTTGGAAAAAGGCTTCACCTAAACACAGACTGGCCTCGTCCTAGGGGCTAGAGAAGGGCTACACCTAAACCCAGAGTGGTCCTGTCCTAATGGGGCTTGAAAAAGGGCTTCACCTAAACCCAGGCTGGCCCAGTCCTAATGGGACTAAAGGGCTTCACCTAAACCCTAAACACAGACTGACCCTGTCTTATTGGGACTGGGAGAACACAGTGCTTCTGATAGGGCTTTAGGACTAGAATCCTAGAATTTTTTTTTGCTTTTATTAAACACTTATTAAATGGCATTTCAGGTCACCATACCTGTAGCTTTTTAGTATTCTTTTATAAATTGTACAATTTATGACCCATTTAGAGATTACGCTTTTACATAAAGTTGCCAACTCATGTTGGAAGCATTCGTGGGGATTTGAACACATTAAGTGTGTGGACATAAGGCTTTGAGATATCTGATCATGTGACCTCTGCAACTACAACTGAATTTCCCTGCTAAAAGATGAGCCTCCTGTAGTTTTATCCTCCTGTTCAGTAGTTTTGTCCTCTATTGTCCTAGAACCAGTAGAACATCTGTGAGCAGACAAAAATGGGGTGGCACATCAGCACCTTCTCAAGGGCAACAAGTGCTGTAATAAACAACAAATGCTGGCCTTGCCATTGATGCCAACATCCCATGAAAGAATAAGAAAAAGGCGAATACACCTGTCACTGGTTGTAATCCTGTAGCCCACTGATTTTTAATGCTGAGAATAGAGCCAGAATCCATCTTTTAAAAAATTCTTTCATAGGATGTGGACATCGCTGGCTAGGCCAACATTTATTTCCCATCCCTAATTGCCCTTGAGAAGGTGGTGGCGGGCCACTGCCTTGAACCACTGCAGTCCCTGTGGTGTACGCACACCGAATCTCTGTTAGGATGGGAGTTCCAGGATTTTGACCCATTGATAGAGAAGGAATGGCGATATGCTTCCAAGTCAGGATGGTGTGTGTTTGAAGAGGAACTTGGAGGTGGTGGTGTTCTCATGCATCTGCTGCCCTTATCCTTCTAGGTGGTAGAGCTTGTGGAGTTGGAAGGTGCTTGTTGAAGGAGCTTTGGTGAGTTGCTGTAGCGCATCTTGTAGATGGCGCACATGCAGCCGCTTTGCACCGGTGGTGGAGGGAGTGGATGTTTAAGGTAGTGGATGGGGTGCCAATCAGGCGGCTGCTTTGTCTTCGATGGTGTTGAGGTTCTCGAGTGTTTTTGGAGCTGCACTCATCCAGGCAAGTGGATAGAATTCATCACACTCCTGATTTGAGCCTTGAAAATGGTGGACAGGCTTTGGGGAGTCAGGAGGTGAGTTACTTGCTGCAGAATTCCCAGATTCTGACCTGCTCTTGTAGCCACAGTATTTATGTGGCTAGTCCAGTTCAATTTCTAGCCACTGGTGGCCCCCAGGTTGCTGATAGTGGGGGATTCACAATTTGCAACTCCTCAGATACTGAAGCAGTCCAAGTCCTAATGCAACATGACCTGAACAATACCCAGGTTTGGGCTGACAAGTGGCAAGTAACGTTTGCGCCACACAAGTACCAGGGAATGACCATCCCCAACAAGAGAGAATCTAACCATTGCTCCTTGACATTCAGTGGCATTACCATCACTGGAATCCCCCGCAATCAACACCCTGGAGGGGTTACCATTGACAAGAAACTGAACTCGACTAGCCATTTAAATACTGTGGCTACAAGAGCAGGTCAGAGGCTGGGAATCCTGCAACGAATAACTCACTTCCTGACTCCCCAAAGCCTGTCCACCATCTACAAGGCACAAGTCAGGAGTGTGATAATACTCTCCACTTGCCTGGATGAGTGCAGCTCCAACAACACTCGAGAAGGCTGACACCATCCAGGACAAAGGAGCCTGTTTGATTGGCTCCCCATCCACAAACATTCACTCCCCCTTCCACTGGCGAATAGTGACAACAGTGTGCACCATCTACAAGATGCACTGCAGAAATTCACCAAGGCTCCTTAGGCAGCACCTTCCAAACCTACGACCACTACCATCCTGAATGATAAATGCAGCAGATACATCGGAACACCACCACCTGGAATTTCTCCTCCAAGCCACTCACCATCCTGGCTTGGAAATATAAAGCCGGTCGTTCACTGTCGCTGGGTGAAGATCCTGGAGCTACCTCCCTAATAGCACTGTGGGCGTACCTACAGCACATGGACTGCAGCGGTTCAGGAAGGCAACTTACCACCATCTTCTCAAGGGCAATTAGGGATGGGCAATAAATGCGGGCCTAACCAGTGATGCCCACATCCACGAATGAATTTTTTTAAAGAAGCTCGGTCAGTAGTGGTGCTACCGAGCCACTCTTGCTGATGGACATTGAAATATCCCCACCCAGAGTACATTCTATTCCTTTGCCACCCTCAGTGCTTCTTCTCAGTTGTGTTCAGCATGAAAGAGTACTGATTCATCAGCTGAGGTCGGTGAGGAAGTGGTAGGGGGATGGGAGCTGCAGTAGGTTGTAACCAGCAGGAGGTTTCCCTGCCTATGTTTGACCTGATGCCATGAGATTTCATGAGGTCTGAAGTCAATGTAGAGGAGTCCCAAGGCTACCCCCTCCCAACTGGTGGGTCTGTCCTGCTAGTGGGTCAGGACACACCCCGGGATGGTGATGGTGCTGCCTGGGACATAGTCATACTCACGGACTCGTATAATGTAGACAATGTCATGCTGTTGTTTGACTAGTCTATGGGGTTACTTTCAAGCCCCCAGATGCTAATAAGGAGGACTTTGCAGGGTCGACAGGCTGGATGTGTTGTTTCCAGTGTATAGGTCGATGCCAGATGGTTCCAGTTTCATTCTTTTTAGACTTCGCTAGGCCATTTCAGAGGGCATTTAAGAGTCAACCACGTTGCTGTGGGTCTGGAGTCACATGTAGGCCAGACCAGGTAAGGATGGCAGATTTCCTTCCCTAGAGGACATTAGTGAACCAGATGGGTTTGCAATGCAACAATTACCAGTGGTTTCAAGGCCAGTATTACCGAGATGAGCTTTTAATTCCAGATTTTTTTTTTATTAATTGAATTCAAATTCCACCAGCTGCCATGATAAGATTTGAACCCATGTTCCCAGAGCATTACCCTGAGCCTCAGGGTTACTGGTCCAGTCACATTACCGCCTCCCCTGCACTGCACAATACCACATTTAATAGGCCCATTAATTCTCCTTAGCTCCTTGGACTCAGCTTCTATGTGAAGGTGGCAACTCTAAATTAGAAGCCGTAATCAGCACTGATCCCATCCGTACTTGCACTTGACACACCAGAAATAGCCAGTACAGATGTTCTGAACCAAACTGAGATACCACAGAAGGGGTTGTGGGCTCTGTGTTTGGGGCACTTCTCACAGGGTACAGTGTATTAAACTAATCACAACACCAACATTTTGAAACCATTCCCTGTCAAGGATTGAATAAAGGAGATTTTTCATAGAATTGTAGAAACTGCAGCACGTTCAGCCCTCCTAGTGCCCTTGCTATTGCTGACATATTGTCCTATAATCCCATCGCCCCTTCCACCCAAGCCTTTTATATTCCTATTTTTCAAATACTTATTCATTTCCTTTGAAGCCCATACTTCAATCGCCACTCGTAGTGAGTCATCCTATTGTCCAATAGCTTTCATTTCAAGAACTAATTTTTTCCTTCCTCCATGTCCTCACCACCACATTCTTGGTTGTTCCAGTGTGAATCCTTAGTTTCCAGATCACCTTGTTCTCTATTTGTCACCAGCGGAAACACCTTTCACTGTTTACCCACAGTAACTCCCCAGATATCACTAGCTCCTTTACTGGCAATGTGACTAGCCATGCCTTGCCCTTGCTGCTGTTATTATTGCTGCTTCCAGCTCTGTAGAAAATGCTTGTTCCCACTCCCACCCAATTTTCCTGTCTGCGCCTCTTTGTCCTGTTTGATCCCTAATCCCCAGTGTCACTGTCTCTCAACTGCCACAACCCCTGCAAAAGTGCACACTCATGCTCTTGTCTTGCTGTTGAAATCTTTAGCCACACTTTTGCTCCCAAAGGACCTGATTTCTCCAATGATTTATGTCTTGCGAGACACTTCAAAATTTTGGCACTCACATCCTATGTTGCGCTAAGTTCCATTTGTCCATTATTTTTACTTCCTTATTTCCCTTGCCAATCGTTCTCTGGAATCTCTATTGGCTTGCTATGCCCCAGTGCAGCAAATTTGAAATCCTGGTTTGACTATACTGCACCCTATCTTCTTAAGCTTGCCATCCAAGCTCGTGGTTTACTGTTGTCTGATTCTGAGTTCTTGTACATCCTCCTTATTAGTGCTTGCTCCTTGATTGCAAAGTTTTCAGTCATCTAGTTGTTGGTCTCCCAATCTCCATAAGTTATACCTGGTCCCTTTATTGCCATTGTTAAAATTCTCTTCAAACTTTCAGCTTTTTTCAAGTTGTGCATTCAGTCATCTGTTCCAATTCTTCCATCATTTGGTTCTTTCTCTTTGTGAACCAAGATGTTGCATTTTAAAGTATTGTACAAATTAAAATGGTTTAACCCTTGTAGAGAGAATTCTATGCTTTTTTTTAAAGCATTGCAGCTCAGTCATTGGTTGGTTAAAAAAATCCCTAATACTGCAGTGTTATTGAGATGACCACAGTTTTATTGCTGTAATTAAAATAAAATTAAACAAACTGAAAAAAATAACATTTTAGATCCACAAACTTTACTATTGCCTTATAAAGTTTAAAATACTAAATATATTATCATCTCTTATCTGTATACAATTCAAAATAGTATTTTACAGCTTTCTTACTTATGTATGAAAATTGAATTTGCCCATTTGCCCTGTGTTTGCAGCATGCAGCTGAGACCCATGTCAAAATTGATTTTCAATTGACTGCATACTGTTTCCATAGCCCATTTCATATGATTGAAAAACAGAGAACTCTGGAAGTGCTTAGCAGGTCAAGAAATATTTCAGCATTTGTGGAGAGAGAAACAGAGTTAAATTTTCAGGTCAATGACCTTTCATCAGAAAGCTGATCAGCCTGAAACATTAACTCTGATTCTGTCTCCAC
Organism: Cetorhinus maximus; assembly: GCF_964194155.1. NCBI lineage: Eukaryota > Metazoa > Chordata > Chondrichthyes > Lamniformes > Cetorhinidae > Cetorhinus > Cetorhinus maximus. Next base: position 137,274,387 of record NC_135884.1, on the reverse strand, counting down.
AGATGTTGACAGCACTTTTTGTTTTTATTTTAGATTTCTAGCATCTGCAGCATTTTGCTTTTGCCCACTTAATATAGTTGTAGAATGATGGAATGTTCCAGCACAAAAACATGCCATTCGTCCCATCAAGTCTTTGCCTTTGCACAAGATACTTAGTCTAATAGAAGTCTGCTAGCCTCACCCAAACTCTTTAATGTACCTCCTTTTTGAACAGTCATCTGAAGCCCTTTTCAAATAATTTTTGTCCACCTCTTCAACAATGATTAGCCGCAAAGAATTCTGTATTTGACCCACATTTGGTGTAAAATGTTTATATTTCTAACATTTCTTTTCATTATTTTGTTTATCTTAACTTAGTGCACCCTCATAGGAACAGGGTTAGGCCATTCAGGCCCTTGACCCTGATTGGCCGTTCAGCTAGATCATGGTTGATCTTTATCTTAACTCCCATGTAGCCTGCCATGGTTTCACATTCCTCAATACCTTAGCTTCACAAAAATCTATCAGTTTCAGTTTTTAAATTTTCAATTGACCTAGTCTCAAGAGCTTTTTGTGGGAGAGAGTTCTAATATTGCTCTGTACTTCCCATCAAAGGAAAATTTCTCTCTACTTTTTCAAATCCTTTAATTATAATCACCTCAATTAGATCGCTAGCTCCTCTAATGGCAAAGCTACTTGCCTAACCCTTGCTGTTGCTTTTGTTGCCACTCCCAGCTCTCGTTAATCTTTTATACTGAAAGGAATACAAACCTCACCACTGCAACTTTTCCTCATAATTTAATCCTTTTAGCCCCACTATCATTATAGTGAATCTGCATTGAACCCCAACTAAGCCTGATATATCCTTGGAGTTGTGGGGCCCAGACTGAACACAGTACTCGAAATGTGATCTAATCAAAGCTTTATATGACAAACATAACTTCTATCTCTTTGTATCCTAGCCCCGTTAAGATAAAGGCCAAAATTCCATTACTCTTTTTAATTATTTTTTTGTACCTGTCCACTAGCTTTCAATTATCTTTCCAACCAGTGAAATCGATAACTATTTAACTCCATCACAACTATCTTGAAGACCTCTTATCAAGTCACTCCCTCAATCTTCAGTCAGATTTAATAAGGACTAATTCCTGAAGCCTCTCTTCTTATCCCTGGTGCCATCTTAGTGAATCTATATTTTATGATATATGTTGCATCCATGTCCTCCATGTGATACACAATATTCAAACTGCTACCTAAACAGGCCTTATATAAGTCAGCATTACCACCTTGCTTTATTATCTTGGTGCAAACCAAGCATCTCGCTTTACCTTTTTTTTATTACCTTACTTACACAGATGATTAATGGTTGCAGTTCAAATATCTGCATATGGAGATTTCTTGCTCCCCCCCCTACTCCTTTCAATGTCTTGCCATTTAAGGTATATTACTTTTCCTAATTCCACCAAAAATGTAATGCTTCAATTTTTCTACATTGAACTGCACATTCAATTTTTCAGCTTTTTTTCTGTGTTCTGCATTGAACTCCACCTATCTGCTCATCCTGCTAGCCCACCTATGTCCTCCAGCTGGCTTTCGCAATTCTCATTATAATTTGCTTTACACTGTAGAAAATTTCAATATTGTTTCCTTAATTTCCAGATCATAAGAGCAACCACAGCAGAGACCTCTACGAAACATCACTTACCACAGCTTTCCTGCCTTTTATCCTTATCATTTGCTCTACCTATATGGAAATAAGGGACATATCAATACATCTTTGGCACAAACTTGTGTGTTTTTGGAAATTGATTGAAATCAAATTTACTGCACTTCCTAGATCTATCCTCTGTTATTTGTTCAAAGATTTATATATATTTGTTCAATATGACATACTTTTAAAAATTAATGCAGACAGGCCCCGTTTAACTCATACGCCAGCCTTGGTTCAGCGACTGTTGGCTCTGAGCCTGGCAGTTGTGGATTTTAGGCCCACACCAATACTTGAGCTCATACTTAAAGCTGACATTTCAGTGCAGTACTGAAAGATATTGCAGTGTCTGAGGCCTGAAGATCAGAATTATTATATAAAAATGTTTTATTAATGCTTTATGGTAATGCTTTGAATAAATGTGTAAAATGCAACATTGGTCTAGCACTGACTGATGCAAACAGTTTCTGTTAAGGAAGTTGCAAATTTTTGTTTAAAGCTGGTAAACCATAGTTCACTTATGTTTTTCAGGTTACCACGTTGCTCCAACAGATGCAGGACAAATTTCAGACAATGTCTGACCAGATCATCGGTAGAAATATCCTTACTTTCAAAGACAAATCAAGTTTCAAGTGTATATGCTTGATAAAATGAGTTGATGCAGCGTGAAAAGAGACTTGAATGCGGTATAAAAACACCATGTAGACCAATTAGACTGAATGGGCTGTTTCTGAGCTGTAAATTTCATCTAATTTTGCAATGCACATAGATTTTAAGTGAATCTCAATAGCTTTATACTAGAATCTTTGCATTGAATTTATTTTGTATAAATTTTGTGCAAAAGTTGGCATGATTTTGTGCACTGACTCCAATGCCCAACCTAGGTGATAATTTTGGTTCTAGAATATCTTACAAACCAATTGTGTTAAGTGTTGCCTCTGAAGGTAAGACCTCTCTATCAGTAATAACCCTGCAGCTCAAGACTCTTGCATTACTTGCCTATGTGGACTTTTTTCCAACATTAAAGAAGGTCTGCAGCAATAGAGGCAAGTTCTGTGATTTAAAAGGGACGTTGGAAGGGACACTGCAGCTAAAACAATGACATTATTGATGGTGAAAATTCTGCTTTTAACTGGGCTAACTGTGGCTATATGACATTGGTAGTAACTTGTTTGTTTTACCATGTTCTCCATTAAATACAAAAGTAGAAGATAAGTTGCTTAGAAACAGTAGGATTTAGCTTCTGCATGTAGTGATTAATCAGTTATAAAGATTGACCAGCCTTTGCTAAAATCACAGCCTAGTTGTATTATTACGCATGTATGGTTGGGTATGTTTTTTGTGATTGGTCGAATCAGCTGTGACAATCTTTCCCAGCTGCAGCAGTATATTGTGAATAGGAATACAGTATTGCTGATCTATTTGTATTTTTAATTGAAGCTCAGAGTCCCATCTGTCTACCTGACATAGAGGAAGTTTGGATAAAGATACTTTGCTACCCACTGAGCAGAGGTTCTCTTGTTGAATATATAATAACTGATACTATACCTGTGCTCATGCGCTGCTTACTGGCACTTTTAATGTAATCCTTAAAATTGGAGTTCTAAATATCCAATTTGTCTGACCGGAATGTGTTGCTGAATGTAACCTATCGTTGAATGTTACTATACATCCAACAGTGTGCTGTGCTCACTGGCAGCTTAAACATCTAGAACTCTACTTTTTAAATAGAAGGATCATGTTGATGAATGTGCAGAAACCAGCTTGTATTATTAAATTCTGTGGTGGTACCAAAATTACTTTTGTGACATCAGAAGATTTTTAAATTGAAGAACATCTGGTAGTCTTAGATAACAATGAGTTGGTTGGAGTTATCAATTAAGACATGACCAAGCCAGTCATTATACTCAAAGCAAAGCTTTTGCTTTTCCTCCCCCAATGAAACTGAGTTAGCAAAAAGTGCTATTTGCAAAGCATTCATTCCTCTTTTGTGCATTGTATGTTTTTGCTGAGGCCTGGTTTCTTTGAACAACAAGAAAAATTTGCATTTATATAGCACCCTTAGCATTCAAAAACATTCCAAAGTGCTCCACAGAGCCAGTTTAGAGCAGGAGAGATTAGGAAGGGTAACCAAAAACTTGGCCAGAGAGGGAGTTTGAAAAACAGGGATTTCAGGAGGCAGTTGCAGAGAGTAGACAGTTGGAGACTTGGCCACCTGTCTCAATCTTATGTAGAGTCATTCCTGGGGAAACCAGTAGTTCTGTCAGCTCTATTTTTTTTTTAAAAAACTCCTGGTTTAAGAATCTTTTGAGTTTCTTGAAGTGTAGAATGTGAAATTTTCAAGTTGTGTAAGATAGTTTGAATGTTATCTGATAGACAGCCATACAGTACAGTGAGGGTTACATTAATCCCTAGGATCTGGGTTTGAATCCAGCCTGTGCAGGAGAACAAAGAAATAGCTTTGCTAGTTGTAAAAGTTCTAAGTGAAAACATTGGGCAATCTCTGATTTCATTTCTAATAGATATGAGTTCATAGCACAGCCTTTTCCAGAATTAGACATTAAATTAGCATTCTAATTCTGAGACTATAATGATGGCTAAAGCAGGAAACTAAAATGTCACACTGATTCTGAAGTTGGGGTTGAGGTGCATTATTGGGGAAGATTATTGTTTAGCCTTTGGAATTTGAGAGCTTTTTGAACTCCACAGAAGGTCGTGTTCTGTTTCCTGGCACTAACGATATTTGTTACTTTAAATGAACAAATTTTAAACCATTGCTGAAATTTGCCCAAAGAAAGTTTAAAAAATGTTTCTTTGACACCTTTCACTTGATGAGATGAGTGCTCGCATCGATGACCTAGAGAAAAACATTGCTGACCTCATGACACAAGCAGGAGTTGAAGAAATAGAAGGAGGAGAAAACAAGGTAAATGTTAAACATTTAAAAACACCCTTTCCTCGCTCCCTCTTCCCCTCACTTCTCTTATCTGATAAACTGGTCAAAATGCCAAGTTTGAAATCCTTCAAGTGATTTGATGAGCGAATAACAATTTTATGGTTTTTTGATTGTACACAATTAATATAAGTGCAAATTTTAGCAGTCAGTGGAATTTGAGAGATATAGAGGACTGATGATGGGTGCATTGTGTAGACAAATGCAGTGATCTCAAAAAATAATCACATTTGGCTAATATTTCTTGTATCCTGGGTGCTAGGGCCCTGATGTAAGGTGCCTTCTGCTAAAGCTGGGAAATTATGAAAGGGTTTTTATGGCAGATTTAAAAGAAAAGCTAGTAAGGGATGTAGATAGCCAGAAAGTCAACACCATTAAAATTTGAACTTATAAAGATGAAAGATATTGAAGTGTCTGCTTCTTATAGTGGCTGAGTAAATTTGTTGAGTGGGTAGCTGAGCCGTATAGATGGGAAAATCCCAGGTTTGATCCCTTGTCTGAGGAGGGTTACGACTGCCTTAATGCAGTTGAGGTGGAGAAAGGATAAAATAACTCCTGATTGTTATATCATGACTTTTGCTGAAGGTGGGCATGTATAAACATTTGGGCTGAGGGTCAGTTGTGATGCTGTTGATATTGAATAGCCAGGTAACACTCACTGTCCAGGTTCTCTCGCATAGCCCCCGCTTGTCTAAAATGACGGAGTACTAATTGATCAGTGTAATGTAGCATTCCAACAAGGAATTGAACTTCCAAGAAAGAAAGGCATGGGAAAATGTTGATTCAGAGTTAAATATGCCTATTTTTAAAAGAAGAAATATTGGCTTGTATTCATTATTGACCCATTTTTGTTTTCTGGTTGTAGAACAGATCTAGTTGATTGACACGCCCAACGGCAGGCACATTTAAATTGTCAACTAGAAGGCAGGGCCTAATATAACGCAAGGATGAGATTTTTCCTGGCACTTTGGCATATGTTCATGATATAACTGTTGGTTTCTCTTTCTGGCTCAAATTCACTGTTTAGAAACTGTTCTGTCCCAAATTTCATGGAAATGGAATATGGGTATATTATAATAATACAATTTCCCTAACATCCATCAGTATTTAAATTTTCTTCAGCTCTTGCATCTCTCTCAGGTGGTGGTTTAGAACAAATATGGGGTTTATGTTTTTTTGAGTGATAGTATGATTAAACCTTTTATTATTCGTTCATGGGATGTGGACGTCGCTGGCTAGGCCAGCATTAACTGCCCATCCCTGATTGCCCTTGTTCAGATGGCATTTAAGAGTCAACCACATTGCTGTGGTTATGGAGTCACATGTAGGCCAGACCAGGTAAGGACAGCAGATTTCCTTCCCTAAAGGACATTAGTGAACCAGATGGGTTTTTACAACAATTGACAATGGTTTTATGGTGGTCATCAGACTTTCAATTCCAGATTTTTTTTTAATTGAATTCAAATTTCACCATCTGCCAGAGCATTACCCAGAGTCTCTGGAATACTAATCAAGTGACACTACCACTATGCTACCACCTCCCCATTCACAAAATAAATATCTTAAGTGCGCATTTCTCAACATCATTGCCAATGTCCAAAATGGATTTAAGTCAGTATTAATGGGCAAGTTTTGCACTAACAGACTGAGGACAATTGTTATAGGATTTAAAATGCCACTTCAGTGTGGTAGAGTAGTTGAGGTTGAGGACATTTTTAAGTACATTATGATATTGCACCATTTGTACACCATACAGAAGATTTGTCACTCCAGCTTTAAGATCGGTCACTTGGGATAGGTACTTTTTTTCACATCGCTTTGCTTGAAATATGCTCCTTCAATGTTCTTCTTCATTTTGTTGTTGTGCATAGTTAATAACAGACAAAAGCTGGAAGTAGATACGATGTAAATAGACTAAACAAAAGGAAGCAGAATTTGAAAATATTTTTATATTAATATCTTTATGAAGTAAAACCTGTTACTGGGAGACTGTTATAAATTGCATTGTTCCTGTAAAATTCAATTTAACTTTGCTTTATTGTCCATACAGAAATTCATTTTGGGTTTATTGCTCATTCATTAAAAAATTATGTATAAATGAATAATAAAAAGAAAATTATCCTATCACAGAGGTCTAAGTTCAATTACAATACATTAAAAACTATTCCAATGCATTGAAATAATAAGTCAGAGTTCCATCTTGAGTACATATCCTTATCCGTTCATCAAACTTCTGTCAAAAGTTATTATAGAGAAGGGCACAAATGAGTTCAAGAACCAATTTGTCCTGCATCTGAGGGATTATAGCCTTTTCCCTGAACACATCTGACAGTAAAACTAAGGCAAGAGATGATTCTCATTGTTCATGACGTTCTTTTGTCAAAATTCTTCAAGAGCAGATTTTATCAAGAAAGATCAGCTCGTCAAATACCCTTTCTGCCTGGCTCATTAACCTCTGTACACTTAAAGGGTCTGCTTCCCTTAGACAACAGTACCAGGAGAGACATGCAAAAAGCATAACATTCTCAACTATAACTGTATAAAAGATTTTTATGATTGTAGGATCTCCTGGAAAGGATATTAATTTTCTGAGGCTGCATAATTGTGTATGCCCTTGGCTAACACACCTGTCCACTGTTTCCTCCAATTCAACTTATCTGCTTTAATACCTACATACTTGTAGTGTGCACATCACGAAACTTCACAATTCCCAATGCAGTAGGAAAAATTCTGCAATCCTACATAATAAGTGAAAATTGACATTTGATCAATGTAAAACAGAGGCCCTTAATATGATAGTAAGCACTTTGAACTCAGGCGACTACACCATTGTCCTTGTGTGCTTTTTCAATTGTAATTTTTTTTTCCTTCCACAGGCTCCCAAGTAACTTGAAGAGGATGGTGGAAGGCATTTTCTTTACACCTATTCAGCTTATTTACTTAATTCAAGAGTTTGTGCTGTGCTAAATGCATTTTTATATTGAAAATAATGGGTGTATTAACAGCTGTATTTGAATTGTCTTTTGTAAGAAAATGTATTGCTTAAAATTTAATACGCATTCGGGAATTGTAAAATTGTTTAAAAATTGGGTACCAGATGTTAAATTTTTCTAAGTAGAAGACAATTTTGATGTAGCTAATTAAACTCCATTCTCTAACAACAGAGATATTTTAAATATTTTTCATTAAATTATTCACACAACACTGTTTTGAAATTAAGTTGGTTGAAGATCCATTTGAAACTATATTTGTGCCATTGTTATGTTTTTTTCCACTTGATATTTTCAGTAAAAGACCATGAAGGCCCGATTTTCTTCCTTTTGATACTGTGTACAAGCCAGCCCAGTGTTGTCTTATAGAAAATACCATAATTGTAGGGCAACTCCTGTTGCTAAGCATGCAACATACCTGTTACTAACCTAGTGATGCAGTGATGGATTGCTCTTAATGGTAATGTACTTTGCGAGTGGTCATTGTAAGTTTATTCTAAATGTTGGCTTTACTGGCTTATGAATAATTCTCAAGCAAGATTGCTCTAAAATGTGAGTGCCTGTGCTTAAATTGTTAGTGGACACCATATATTTTTCAATGTAGTTAAAATACTAAGAGTTAGCAATTATAACCAACTTATAGGTACTGACATTTTATTAGTAACAGGATATTCTAAATGGTGAAGGGGTAGAATTTTCACTATTTGTCGAAAGTTACTTGTGCAATTGTTACACATGTATGAATCATTTTTTAAAAAAGGATTGTTTTTTTGAATGCAATAAGCATCTATCTGCAATAGAAATTCTGGCATAATTTCGCTCATGGGACTGATCACAGTTAATGTGGATTTTTTTTAAAATGGCCTAAACTGTTTAATTGGAGCAAGTACATTGATTCAATGATCTCTTAATACTTTGGTTATTAAACAATTGACCTTCTGTACTGCTATGTACGTGTTAAAATACAGTGTATGTGTGTAAAAGTGTTCATCATTTATTTTTACTACGTTGGTCCTGACTTCTTGTGCCTGGCACTCTACAATGTGTTTGACTTTCTCTTGACATTCTCTGTCATAGCTCCAGCTAGTGTTTAAGCAGAATGTTTGGAAATTGTAATAAAATGTATAAATCATTAGCCCAAGAGTCAGCCTAATCTAAAGGTGATGGATACTCTAGTGTTGATTTATATGGTATTTCAGGTTACTCTGCTGCTGGCAGTAGTGTTAAAGTTATTTGTTGTTCGTGTTGTCCTTGACAGCTATTCCTAACAGACATATAAAATAAATCTCCTAGTACTGAAGTTTAGAAACACTTAAGCAGCATTTCCAGGCTTTTATTTAAAACTCAAAGGCTTTTTTTCTCCTATTTAACTTTTACATAATCTTCATGCAGTTTCTAACAAGCAAGTGCCTAGGTCAATTTTACCTAAGAAACTGAACACACTCTGTATTGATATTTTTTTTTAATCTTCTGAGTTAAGGTAGTGAGTGTTGATTTCTGTTCTTGAGGGGTATTGACGATGTTAAGATTAAAAACTAAAAATTTCACAAACCTCATGAAATGTGAGGGTAGTTTACATTATTACCAGTCACACATGCAGCATGATTACAAGACTTACACAGTAAAATATATAACATTTGTGAGTCAAAATTCTGTTGTATAAACAAAATTCAAAACCAAGCTGTACAAACAAGGTACTGTCTAAGTTATTAACATTTCTGCACCCTCAGTAGATTGTGCACAGTTAACAGGCCTGACTACATATCAGAAATGCTTCCAACACTTCACATACAATGAATTTGAAGTCACTGATTCTTCTGTGACCTCAAACTTGTCAGTTGTTTTGCACATAACAAGATCCTTCAACACAGCGACAAATTGAACAACCAATTAATTATTTTGGTGCTGTTGGCTGAGGAAAGTTACCAAGAGAAGTTACTGCTCTTTGAACACTATCCATCTGAATCAGTGGAAAGACAGACTGGTTTAATGCCTCATCCAAAGTGTGGAAACTTTAAAAATGCAGCGCTCCCTCACTATTGCACTGGAATGGCATTCTAGGTTGTGAGCTTGAGTCCTCAATTTTGAATCTACATCTTTTTGACTGGTGTGAGACTGCTATCAATTGAGCCAGACTGACACGAATTGAATATAGTTCCTTAAAAAATGTTAGCACAGGTGCGGTATTCCGGTTGAAATTCTAACACAATTAAAATGTAGTGTCTTTATTAGATGGGATGTTTGCTATATTTTCTTGCTTTTGAGCATGGGGGTGCATTAAAAGTTCTGACTGACTAGGAATGTATCTATTTGTGTGTAAGTATTGATCTGGAATTTCTTTCATAATCACAACCCACTAATATGTGTCTCTTCTATTAATGTCAAGTTACGTCAATATCCTGCAAATTTCATTATCATGTGCCTAAATAATAAAATGGGCCAAATCAGTATAAACAGTCTGGCTTCAAAGAAAAGTCCAAACTCTCAGCATCTATTGGCTTCTTCAAATATAAAAATTAGAGGTTCAACTCGTTGAATCATCATTAATGTACATTAGCCTCAGTAAATTTAATAGCATGCAAATTGAGATGCTAATTACTTTTTGATGTAATTTACACTGGCATAATGCATTCAGAGAAAATACGGGTCAGGTCTCTTCAGAATAAATTTAATAAATGCTCCAAAACTGCTTTGATATATATAAGTGACTTGGATATAGGAATACAGACTAAACTTACAAAATTTGCTTATGATTCCAAATTTGGGGATGTGGCAGACAGTGAGGATGATACAACTTGACTGCAGCAGGACATAGGCTAGCGGAAGGGCGGACAAGTGGCAGATGGAATTTAATGCAAATAAGTGTGAGGTAATGTAATTTGGCAGAAGGGATGGGGAGTGGCAGTTGACCTAATGGCACACTTCTAAAGAATGCAGGAGCAGAGGGACCAGGGGTTTTATGTGCATAGATCTTTAAAGTGGCAGGATATATTGAGACAGCAATTAGCAAAGCAATGGGACCTCGGGCTTCATAGATATGGGCATTGAATATAAAAGCAGGGAAGTTATGCAGAACCTTTATAAAGCTCTGGTTAGGCCACAACTAGAGTACTGTCTCCAGTTCACTTCACCACATGAGGAAGGGTATGAGGGCCCTTGTGAGGGTGCAGCTGAGATTAACCAGAATAGCACATATAGGATTTAGGTTAGGGTGGAGAAGCTGGGGTTGTTCTCCTTGGAGCAAAGCAGCTTGAGGGGAGATTTGATAGACGTGCATAAGATTATGCTGGGTTGAGATGAGATGGAGAAAGGGTGCTCCCATTAGCTGATGGTACAAGAACTAAGGAATACAGCTCTGCAAGATATGCAGGGGGATATAAGGAAGAATGTATTTATGTGGCAAGTGGTAATGATGTGGAACTCAATGCCTAGAAGGGTGGTGGAAGCGGAGACTATTGATGATTTCATAAGAAATTTGGATGTGCACTTGAAGGAAATAAGTTTGCAGGGCTACAGGGATAAAGTGGGGAATGGGATTGACTGGATTACTCTACAGAAAACTGGAATGGATTCGATGGGTTGAATCACAACATTCTGTGCTATTATAACTATGACATGGCTGGCATGGTGATACCAGTGTAAACTGAGTTAAAACTACCTTAAGTAATCATTGCACAGTAAAGCAGTTTTAATTTGTAAGTGGGAAGAAATCAATTTGCACCAAGAAGAATTTCTGTGATACAAACCTGCCCAGGATTTTTCTTGCGAATTACAAATAGAAAAGAAGATTCTCCCTTCCCTTCCATCCCCTAACCCATCACAGTGAGGGGTAGAAAATGAGATGCTGGGGGAAGAAAATGAAAAATTATATTTTCTTATGGCTGGTTTATTGGGTGGCAGATTCCCCTGTAAATGTTAATTCACGAATGTGGCAAACTAATAAATAATTAGGCAAATGTACATCTAACTTATTTTTTTTAAAAATTGTTCCCTATCAGCGGATTGCATTCCCATTTGTTGGCATTGCTGGCGTGGCCAACATTTACTGCCCATTCCTAATTGCCCTTAAGAAGGTGGCGGTGAGCTGCTTTCTTGAACCATTGCAGTCCATGTGATGTAGGTACACCCATGGTGCTGTTAGGAAGGGAGCTCCAGGATTTTTACCCAACGACAGTGAAGGTATGGCAATATAGTTCCAAGTCAGCATGGTGCATGGTTTCAAGGGGAACTTGCAGGTGGTGGTGTTCCCATGCATTTGCTGCCCTTGCCCTTCTAGCTGGTAGTGGTTGTGGGTTTGGAAGATGCTATCGAAGGAGCCTTCGTGAGTTGCTGCAGTGCATTTTGTAGATGATGCACAGTGACAGCACTGTGTACTAGCGTTGGAGGGAGTAAATGTTGAAAGTGGTGGATGGGGTCCCAGTCATGCCGGCTGCTTTGTCCTCGATGGTGTTGAGCTTCTTGAGTATTGTTGGAGCTGCACTCATCCAGGCAAGTGGAGAGTATTCGATCACACTTTTGACTTGTGCCTTTTAAATGGTGGACAGGATTTGGGGAGTCAGGAGGTGAGTTACTCTCTGCAAAATTCCCAGTCTCTGACCTGCTCATGTAGCCACAGTATCTATATGGCTGGTCCAGTTCAGTTTCTGGTCAATGGCAACCCCCAGGATGTTGATAGTGGGGGATTCAGTGATGGTAATGTCAAGGGGAGATGGTTGGATTCTCTCTTATTGGAGATGGTAATTGCTTGGCACTTGTGTGAATGTTCCGTGCCACTTATCAGCCCAAGCCTGAATATAGTCCAGGGCTTGCTGCACCGAGTGCTTCAGTATCTGAGGAATTGCGAATGGTGTTGAATATTGCGCAACATCAGTAAACAACCACACTTCTGCCACTATGAAGGAAGAAAGATCATTGATGAAGCAGCTGAAGGTAGTTGAGCCTGGGACACTATCCTGAGGAACTCCTGCAGTGATGTCCCAGGAGTAAGATTATTGATCTCCAACAACCACAGCCATCTTATGCTAGTTATGACTCCAACCAGTGGAGAGTTTTCCCCCTTATTCCCATTGATGTCAGCTTTACTAGGGCTCCTTGATACCACACTTAGCTCGCTTGATGTCAAGGGCAGTCACTCTCACCTCGCCTTTTAGTTCAACTCTTCTGTCCATGTTTGAACCAAGGCTGTAATAAGGTCAGGAGATGAGTGGCCCTGGCGGAACCCAAATTGCATCAGTGAGCAGGTTATTGCTGAGTAAGTGCCACTTGATAGCACTGTCAATGACACCTTCCATCACTTTGTTGATAATTGAGAGTAGACTGACGGGGTGGTAATTTGTCAGGTTGGATTTGTCCTCCTTTTGTGAACAGGACATACTTAGTCATTTTTCCACGTGCTGGGTAGATGCCAGTGTCGTAGCTTTACTAGGGCAGCTTTGCTAGAGGCGCAGCTAGTTCTGGAGCACAAGTCTTCAGTACTATTGCTGGAATTTTGTCAGGGTCCATAGTCTTTACGGTATCCAGGGCCTTCAACCATTTTTTGATATCAAGTGGTGTGAATTGAATTGGCTGAAGACTGGCATCTGTGATGTTGGGGACCTCAGAAGGAAGCCGAGATTGATCAGCCACTTGGCACTTCTGGCTGAAGATTATTAATACAGCCTTATGTTGGAATTTATGAATCATTGATGTAGAACCATGCATATCATTGTTCAGAAAGCGAATTAAACATTTAGGATGGTGGCTGATTTGGATTTTGCAACCCATTAAAACATGACAACTATGGAATTTGGTTGAAAGTAAAAGCACAATCATCTTTTGTTTACCCCCAAGTAGGTCTTTTGAACAAAATGTGTCATAGTAAATTGCAAACCACAGGAATGCATAAGATGGAGGGCTAAGCAAGCAATGAATGCTTGTTGATGATACAATAAAGCATCAGTTTTCATGCAAAATCCACTAGGTAATGTTTACATTTACATTTTTATGATGGCCTTACATGCAGGTCAAAGGAAATACCTGATGTTGGATGTCAGCCTCAGTGCTCTAAGGCAATTAAAAAGGTCAGGCCAGCCTACATTGAGTGTTGCAAGTAGAAACTCTCTTGGTAGTGTATTCATAACCAATTGATATTCTAGAACCATTAGAGAGTTTTCACTGTATTAAGTATAAGGGTTTAGAGTTTCCGTTTGGTCACAATTAGTCCAAATTGACCAAATCAGCATAAAAGAGTGAGGAATTTCAATTGCTGGTTATGTCCAGCGCAAATCAAGTTTCTGCAATCTTTTACATTGTGATTTTCAAAAAGGCTGTGCTGGAAGCAGGCCCTGTCCACAAAATTGAGTACCCCCCTCCCGGATTGAATGTAGGAGCGTGGTGTATTTCCAACAATTTTGTGGATCTTTGAGAAAGCTCTTCTAATTAATATTCTTTTAGTCGCAAAGGCACTTTTGGTCACCATTTAAAGGTTTTTAAACATTAAACATTTTTGGTTTACTAAGAAGCTGACTAGTGTACACCTATTAAACAAGTATATATGACAGAGCTTTTCAAAGCCATCTTCAGTTATTTAAAATCAGGTTACTAACAAGTGGTATCCCAGAAAAATACTTATCTTTTGTGATAAACCCATTTCAGCTTTTAAATATATTAAGGAATATTTTAATGCTAGGGGAAGAAATAACTCCATTCTAAAATGTTGCTAGATGGTGCTGATTTGCGGAAGAATTTACGTTCGCGATTCTCAAAGAATCGTACAACAGTCCTTTGTGCCCATGCTGACTCTTTGAAAGAGCAAAAGTCCACCACGCAATTAAACATGTAAGTTTCCCATCCTCAGGTGCTAGGCTAACAGGTGCAGTGCCTCAAAACCAGCAACTTTGGGACCGAGTCCCTGCCAGATTTTGGATTCTGCCACTTTTTAGTTTGGACTGGCTTGTGTTGGATCAAGGGTTGCTTGGACCACTCGTAGCGTAGGAAAATAGTGACACAAGAAGTCAGTGGGCCAATGCAGCACGTACTTCATTAAAGCAGTAAGTCATTTTGCTTATTTAATAATAATAAAAATTTATGCATGGCAGCTTAAAAAGATGTTCGGTTTTCAGAGGGTCGGATTTGAGACACTCTACCTGTATGATGATTTATGGAATCAGCTTCCACCACCTTTTCAGATAGTACTTCGGATCCCAAAAACTGAGCAAAAAAAAATTCTCCTCATCTCCCCTCTAAATCTTTTGTCATTGATTTCAAATCTATGATTTCTGCTTATTGAGCCACTTGTCAAAGGGAAGAGTTTTTCTCCATTTCCTTATCAAAACCTCTCGATCCTGAAAACTACAATTAGGTCAATTCTTTTAAAATAGTCCTCCCTTTTCCAATTTCTCACAACTGAAATCAGTCATCCCTGATAACATTCCAGTAAATGTCCTCTATACCTTTTCTAAGGCCTTTTATCTTTCTGACACATGGTGCCCAGAATTGATTGCAATACTCCAGCTGAGGCCTAACCAATGATTTGTAAAGTTCTAGAATGATCGTTTTGCTTTTATATTCTATGCCTCTATTTATCAACTCAAGTAACACAAATGCTTTTCTAAATCACCTTATCAACTTACCCTGCCACTTTTAAGGATTTGTGTATGTGGATACCAAGGTCCCAGCTCATCTCTTTTCAAAGTTATGCCATTTATCGTATACTATCCATATTAATCCTCTCAGCGTGCATCATTTCTCACTCCTCCGCATTGAACTTCATCATGTTTGTCTCCTGAAGTCTACAACTACTTTCATGGCTATCTACAACATTGTCAAGTTTAATATTATCAGCGAACGTTATAATTGTAATGACTCACTGGGGATAGTGCACTGTAATATCAAGCCCCACTGTTCCCCGAGCCACAACAAATGTGAAAAGTTTGACCAAACCACCGGATTGCCCCAATTCTACCTAACTGTTTATTATAGGTTAACAGAATATGAGCACCAGGTTTGTAAACTTAATAGGTAAATAACTGTTTAGTGAACAAATTGTCTTTAACTAGTGGCAAAAGAAAGAAACATGAACTACTACTTTCTAACTCTATAACCCAAACTCTACCCCTTCTTAAATCCCTATACACACACATACAAGACATATAAGACACACAAAACATGGATTTTAAGGGTGGGATAAAACAGTTCAATAGCACCTATTCCAGAGCACAGGATTTGATGGGTTGATTTTGACCGATGTCTTCCAAATTCATTTCAGCTCTTGTTGATGACACGAGGCGGTCTTCCAGCACTTTCAGTATTTAGTTCACTGGTTGAGAACTTGTTTTTAATGTCTCTAACAGTAGTTTTCCCCTTTTCCTCTTTACAGGGGTTTCCTCTGACAGAGGGAGGGAGCAGGTTATAGAGATATGAAGAAGAGAGATTTTTTCGATGTTTTCCCTTTGCAGGCCAGGAGCTTTCTGCTGTACTGTTACCACACAAAACCTTGGTCATCTGGTTAGGAGCCAATTAAAATGCTCTTGTCAGGCAGCTCCTGTGGTCCAGGGCTCCTTTCCGGCACCATCCTGTCTTTCATGACATAGTCTGTTCAAGGACTGCAACATTGTATATATATCTCACCCTGTTCCAGTGGACGTGGCTTTCAACCTGCAGCCATTGTAATTCTTCCATAGTCCAACAGAAAATGATAAGATATGTTCTTTACAACAATCCAACAGAAATAAAAAGATATGTTCCTTACATAATGCTGCTCCCTACTTGAGTCTGGATCATTTTAAAAAAAATGTAAAGGGTAATGAACCCAAAATTGATCCCTGGCGAACATCACTGAATGCCACTTTGTTTATATTGTCACTAATTATGGCCCAAATCTTCAGATCCAGGAACCCCTGGCTCCAACCCTGTTTGGATAAAAAAAAGCCTATTTTCCTTCCGCCGATGTTACTAGGCTATTTTATGATGGGGAATCCTTCCAAACTGATTCAATGCAGGAGACATCAGCGAAGGGAATCTGCGCTGAAGACACACACCCTTTTTATGATAAAAGCAAAATACCCTTTTTATGGCACCAGCTGCTGTATTCTGGTAAGTAAAGAATTTAAATGTCCTGCAGCCTGTTTGAAATGCTACAGAGAGAAGGTAAGGGGATAGGGTGGGTGAGGGTGTAGGGTCAGTAAGTGAGTGAGGGGGTAGGCTGGGTGAGAGGGGTAAGTTGGGTAAAGTGAGTGGGTAAGGGGGTAGGGTGGGTGAGGTAGCTGGGTAAGATGGTAGGGTGGGTAAGCTAAGTGGGTAAAGGTAAGGTGGGTAAAATAGTAAGGTGCGTAAGCAGGTAGGGTGAGTGAGGTAAGTGAGTAAAGGGGAGAGTGGGTAAGGTGGTTGGGTAGGTGAGGAGGTAGGGTGGTGAGGTCCAGTCAGGGGGATTGGGGCATCATGAGGGGAGTTGGGGGCGTGTCAGGAGGGAATCTGGTGAGGTAGGTCAGGTGTGAGCTCGGGGGGGTGGTCAAGGGGTGGGAGTCAGGTGATGAGGTTGGGTTGGACGGGTCATTGGGGCCAGTCAAGGGGTGAGTTGAGGTGGGGTGGGGAGGTGTGAGTTTTAGTTGTATAGCTACCCAGGAGTTAGACTAGGATTTTTCTGCCTAACATTTCTCGGGTAACTATCTAGGTGAGTCAGAATCGTCCAAAGTCTCCAACTCTAATGCAGAGCTGGAGACTTTTTCGGAGGGTCCAAGGAGCAGGAGAATTGCCCATTGGAAGTTCAAGCTTCTCATGCAATTCCCACAGAGTCATTGCATTGGGACCTCTGAGAGGTCCCATGGTGCATCTTGAAGGGTACATCTGGTCTCCGACCATCCGGAGACTGGAAGATCTGGGTCTATGGTTTCCAATAATTTCCCTAAATAACTTCCCCAGCTCCAATGTTAGGCTTACTGGTCTGTAGTTTCCAGGTTATTTGCCTCCCCTTTCTTGAATAGTGATTTAACATTAATGACTTTGCAGTCCTCTGGCACTACTGTATCAAATGAAGATTGAAAGGCTGTAACCAATTACTCTGTTATCTCTACTGTCCTTTCAGTAGGCTGGGATGCACTTCAGGCAAACCAGATGACTTATTTTTTAGTAATGCCAATCTTTTTAGTACATCTCTATTACAACTGTGTTTGTTACTTTCCCCAATTGTTTTGTAACTTTAATATCATCTGCTTCCTTTGTGAAAACAAATGCAAAGCATTCATTTGCTACTTTAGTCAAGTCCTCTTCTTCTACATGAAGATTCCCCTTCGTATCCCTCATAGGCCTAACTTCATTCCTAGCTAACTTCTTACACTAGAGGGTTCAATTTAATATTGAATATAATCTTTTCTTGTAATCTTATATTAGTACTTTCCATAATCTTCTTTTTATTAAGAAGATTGTAAGTTATTACATAAATCTTGCTCTGGGCAATTGCCAGGTCTCCTTTCTTGATTTATTTGAATTTTTATTGCCTTTGTCATCCAGGGCAAAATGATTTTGAGTGGAAGCTTAAATTAAAACACTCACTTTGGAAAACTAATGCAATTTACAAGGCATTTGCTGATTGCTTCCAAAATAGAACCTCTATCGCAAAAAAAATTGGACACTGCCGTTTGTTTTGATGCTCCCTGTTTAAGATCTTAGAAATCTGGAGCTAGAAATGGGGACATTTTATATAGTGGGTGCACTCTCTTATGCTGCACTCTGTTGGAAGGCATTGAGAGGTAAGCATCTTTGTGAAGTGCCTAGAATCAGATTGAAAGTGTCGAGCAGACTACTCTGATGAACTATATGGTGGCTCAGTAAAAGTGGCCCTGGCTGCATCTGTGAACTAAATACATTTCCCATCCTTTTTTTGGTGTTGGATGGGCAGGAATAGGATAGTAACTGAAGACATTTGGGGCCCCCAAAAAATTTGTGTAGTGACATCCAGGTAGAAGTGTCAGAATGTGCCTGGCGGGAACTTCCAGTGCTGACTCTGCCAGACTTGTATTCATGGCAGGCACGGGCGCTTGCCAATTGAGGCTGATAATTTTAGCAAATGTTCCCTGCTGCAGGGAGGAAAGGAGAATCTGGGGCGGCCACCATCTTGAAACATCTCTACCGACCTCCTTATAGTTATTGTATAGCTCTTTGTGAGACACTCAGCAGTCTCTGAAATTGACTACTAAAACAGAAAATGAAAGTAGTCCATGTTCTGGCATTGTGCGCCTGCTGATATCAGTTGGCGTATGAAGAAATATTATGCTCTGTCAAATGAAATAAAGTATAAGCATTCAACAAAAAAAAAAACTGTATCAGGGCTTGCTAAGTAGTAAATTCACTTCCACAAATTCAAATATGAAGCTTCAAATGGTTTGAAGCATATACTTTATATTCCGTTCCATATGGATTGGTTTGCCATTGCCTTCCAGCCTCAGGGTCAGGGCAAGGAGGCAGGCCCCAAGTCAACCTCAGCCGGAACAGGAATCAATCCCATACTGTTGGTATTATCTTGTACCATGTTGCTAGCCACATAGCCAACTGAGCTAACCCGCCCCCATAGTACTCCCTCCAAAGAAAAGATGATCCTTTCCTCATCCTTATTTTATGCTGTGATTGGGAAGAAAACCTGTAATTTGAACACTTTAGTGTCACCTTTACTTCATTACATCCATTATATTTTCCATCATCCAAAAGGTGACTCATGATTCATCTTAACATTTTAAGCTGCTATTTTATTTATAATTTCATCTTTATAAAGAACTTCCTCATCAGTGATTAAGTGGCAGACGCTGTTAATAATTAATGTAATTCGATATAACTTTAGTTCTTTAGACTGCATTATCAAAATCAGCTTGGCCACTTCGTTTTGAACAGAATAGCATTTGCTAATGAATTCACACTTTTTAAGGTTCTCTTGAATACCTTGTGTTTAAATGCAAATTGCGATGAACACCTTTGGAAACCAGCTTGACATATTAATTGATATCATTAGGAGTGCGTTCAATGAATGAAATTTATTTAAAGCTTAATTTTTTCCCCCTGTACTTCAATGAATGACTTCTGTGCTAATTTACAGACTGCAAGGAGGGGAAGACTTTAAAATTGTGAGGAAATGTTTGCCTTGATTGATGTAATTTGAAAATGAAAACATTGCCTTAAGGAAATGAAACACACATGGTTAACTAATGGGGCACAAGATGGATAAGGAACGATACTTGACCCATAGTTTATCCATCCAGTACAATTCTGCTACACCTGATTGTTGCTTAAATAATTCCAGGCTTTTCTCTTTCACCATTCTGCCACCTGGAAAGCTATTCCAAGTGGTGTTCATTCTGTGAAGAACCACTTCTTAATATTAGCCGGAAAGTTAGTTTTTATTAGTTTGAGCCAGTGTTCCCTTGTTCTACCCCCACAATTTAATTTTTAAACCTTGTATACCTCTATAAGACCACTTCTTGGATACCTTCCTTTTCGGCTGACAAACCCAAATATCTCTGGTCTTTCCGTACACTAGGGATTAAAGTCTTGCGTGCAGTGTTTAGGTATCACGTCCCTTATGGATATAGTTCTCAAGGTATGGCCTGACCAGAGCACTGTACAGTTTGATCATAACTTCCTATTGCAATCCCCGTAGAGATCGATAACTTTCTAAAAAGAAGGGAATCCCCACAACGCTAACGGAAAGAAAACCGCTGGACATGATTTCACTTTTTAAAACATTCCCTGTAACAAGCCAACTAAAATGAACATAACTCCAACATTAACAGGTGAAGGATATTTCAAATAAAATGGTAAATTTCGCTTTAAATAGTCGATGCAACAAAGGTACACCTCGCATGGCATTATTTCCCACATAACTGTGGGACCACAATCTCTCAGTCTTTCCAACTCAGTCTCTGTTTTGTGGGATTTCACACTTCCTGTCCAATTGTTTCAGCTCTTGAGTCACATTCACCAACAGCTGTATTGCATCCAAAGTCCCTAGACACAGTAACCACTGATACGTGTAAGAATCGTACACATACAAACCCTCTCACATAGGTCACAAGAGTCCAAATGGCACAGAATCACCAGAAATTTATTTTACCAACCTTTAAGTGGGCTGGTGGGCTCTGGCACCATTTCAACAGCAGCAATGGGTATTGTTCAATCTACAATCCCTCACTCTTCCTGTCTTCAGTGTTCTGTCCTTTCCAACTGTATAACGCATACAGTAACACAGTCTCTGCTCTATTCATAGAGACCTGCTTCAACACCAGGTTCTGTTCAAAGATTGCCAAATAGAAAACTGTTCCAAGTAGAGAGCTTTGTTTGTTTTCTCTTTGTACAAATTCCTAGTCTTCTGAACTGCCAAAGTGAAAAACAGGTGGACCCTCCCCACCCCCCACCACCTCTGCAATTAGCCTTTTATTTACCCTTTGCTTCCTAGCTGTTCAGCCCCATGGAAACGCCAGTTCAACCCCTAAAGGTGTCTTAATCAGGGAGCCAATTAACCCTCTTTCAATACTGCCCAGCACATTTTGTTCTTAAAGGGACATCTCACAAAAGATAATACAGGTTTTTCCCAGCGCTGGAGTCATCACACTTACATTCACTTTTCTCCTGTCAGTGGTTAAAAAATGTGAAGTGCCATGCCTCCAGCATTTAAGAGAAATCCAGACAGGGAAACAGTTGGGTGCAAAGAACAAAATGTGCTGGGGAGCATTTAAAGAGGTTTAATTGGTTTTCTGATTATTATATCGCTGATTGTGACAACATATAAGTTGGACACTGTGGGTGGGAAACCAATATTAGAATAACATTTTAAAATGCTGCTGCAGTGTTCTTGTTGCAACATTTACTGGAGGTCTTTGAAAGGTTAAAAAAAAAAGAGTGCTGTGTGTTAAGTCAGGAACTGGGTTCATTTATCAAATAATGAGGAAGCACTTTTTATGTAGACTTGATATCGCAAGCCAGTGTATGTATTGTGCAAATAAGTATTATTTTGAGTTTGTGCTGACCTGTATATCTGCTGACATATGGAATGCTCATTCATTATACACAAGGGAGGTGTACTTTTGTGTCGTACTTAAATATATAATCCTAAACTACTCCGGAACCTTTTCACTGCTGTATCTTCACATGTTCTGCCACTTGCCCTCTATTGATTCTAAAAGTCATCCCAGCTACATTAAGGCTGAGCACGTTGGCACCCACTCTCACATGTTGCACTCTGCCAGCCTTAGAACAAAAAAAAAATACACCTCCAAGCAAACTTACAGATATTCAATTACTTCACTTCTTTTGGCCATTCAAAACCAGTTTCATGTCTGAAGATTCTGCTGTGCATACCCACACTGCCGCTGCCACCTTTTGGCATAAATTGCTACATCACAATGTGCATCAATAGGATTTCACCCACTAGTGGATTGCCAACCACTACCCGTCATCTACTTTGTGCATTATCAATCCCCATTGTTCATTTCATACTATTAAGAAACACGTAATGCTGGTGTTTTTTTAAACATATCTGGGTTGCAGCATCTCCTACAAATATTAACATATAGCAGCCACCTAGAATGTTGTCATATACCCAAGGGAACTAAAGATCCAATGCAACAACTGGGGATAACTCTCTGTCTGCTCCACCCCACAAATGGAACTCTGTTCGGAGCACATATTCCCTGAATTTACCTTCATATCCTAACTTCTGAAAAGTCTTGTCAGCAACTCTGAGGAAATGGGTACTGACACTGCAGTAAACCTGTATTATTTCTGCACAGAGAGAGATATTTCTGATAAGTGAGTGAAGACAAAATATTCAGAAATTTGAATATATAAGAATCTTATGATGTTGTCGTGGTGGCTGGGTCCATAAAATTATCATGTGGCACAGCCGGAGGAGCTAATTTGAAAACCCACACAACACACCCTGGACATCTACAACGCACTGTGGCACAGTCAAAAATAGTCGGCACAGTCACACGCCCCAAATTGAATCTTCAACCGAGCAGTGTATTTACAAATGTTTCAGTCGAAAATATATTTCCTTAATTTTCCTTGTTTTAAATTCCTTGGACCGATTATCCGCTGCCCCCTGCTGGTGAGTCCTGATTTTAACCCAAACATAAAAGCAAAATACTGCACGTGCTGCAAATCTGAAATCAAAATAGAAACTTCCAGGAATACTCAATGGGTCAGAGAGTAGCTGTGGAGAGAAAAACAGAGTTAATGTTTCAGGTCGAAGACCTTTCATCAGATCCGGGCAAAGTAAGTAATGTAATAAGTTTTAAGCAAGTGAAGTGGGGGGATGGTGGAAAAAGAACATAAGGAGGCCTGTGATAGTGTGGAAGACGGTAGAGATTGCATGACAAAAGAGTTGGTGCCACAAGGCCAAAGGGAATGACAATGTAACAAGTAAATAATTTGTTAGAGGAAATCTGATTGGCAGAATGATGAACAGCTGATGTTTAAAAGCGGAAACAAGAGAAAAACTATAGTATAAGCAAAACCTGCAAAGAAAAAGGAAACAAAATGGGGTCAGGAGTTAGAGTCTGAAATTGTTGAACTCATTGTTAAGTTGGGAAAGCTGTTAAGTGTCTAATTGAAAGATGAGGTGCTGTTCCTCAAGCTTGTTTTGAGCTTCACTGGGACGATACAAGAGGCCAAGGCTGGAAGGGGTGAGTGTGAGAGCAAGTTGGAGAATTAAAATGACAAGCAACTGGAAGCTTGGGAGCAGGCTTGTGGACTGAATGGAGGTGTTTAGCAAAGCGGTCACCCAAATTGCCCTTGGTCTACCCAGTGCAGAGCAGACTACACTGTGAGTAGTGAATACAGTGTACTAAATTGAAAGGAGCACATGCAAATTGCTGTTTCATCCGGAAGGAATGTTTGGGACCTTGGATGATGAGGAGAGGAGGTTAAAGGGCAGGAGTTGCATCTCCTGTAATTGCATAGAAAGGTGCCATAGGAAGGGGAGGGATGTTGGGGGTGACTGAGGGGCGGACTAGGGTGTCATGGAGGAAACAGTCCTTCCAGAATGCTAAAGGGACAAAGGCAGCAAGAATGGAAGTATATACTTAATCATAAGACACTGAAAGGTGTGGATGAACTGAAGGGACCTAGGTGTTCAAATGCTACATTCCCTGAATGTGTGTGTACAGGCAGATACACCATAAACAAGACCAATGGAATTATAGGTTTTATAACAACTTTGGGCAGATTTTTGCCCTTGGCATGTGGGATTGGCGGGAGCGGGCAGGAAGCCGAACACTGCCTGCGATCAGCAGCGCTCCACGATTTTATGCGGGCGGGCCAATTAAGGCCCGCCCAGCGTGATACGCAAGCGGCAGTGCTGAGCGCTGCCTGTGCAGGCAGGGGGAGGAGGGCAAGCAGGCCTAGTGTGCAATTCGCGCATGCGCGTGAAAGAGCACTGAATAATCCCCCTGAGGCACAGAGCTGCCTCAGGGAATGAAGAATATATTGAAAAAATTGTTAAACAGCACAAAAAATTCACGAAGCATGTCCCCTTAATTAAAAATTAAAGCTTCTATTTCATTTGTATTTGATTTTGGAAACCTCATCCCGCCCGTGGTTGAGGTTTCCAAAAAAATGCCAAGGCTGCCTGGCCCATTCGTCTGTCCATCAACCGTTAGGCTGAGTGGGCAGTGAAAAATTCGGCACAAATGATAACTTAATGGCCTTAATAGGTCTTCTAATTGTTGGCGGGCACATGCTGGAACCGGCAGGGCAACCGCCGACTGAACCAATGTGCGACTGCGCGTTGAAGTTGGCACACTCAGCCGATGGCATTGCGCATCATCTCACACGCCCACCCGCCGAGCTAAAAATTCTGCCCTCTATGTATGGTGCACAAGAACAATGAAGTAGTTATTAAGAAAATTATTGGTTCAGCCACAAGTTTGGCACTGTGTATAGTTTTGCGTGTCTGTTATAGAAATAACATTAAATCCACAGAGAGTGTTCAAGTTTATATGCACCAGGATGATGCCAGGAATTAAAAACTAGTTATAAAGGGAGACATGAAACAATGAGGGTGTTTCTCTGGAGCAAAGAAGGCTAAGAAGAGAATTAATAGGTGTTTTTGTAAAAATAAAAGCAGATTTTGATAGGGTGCATAAAACTTAATCAATTCAAAATTAACATTAAGAGACTGAGGACAGAAGAGAATCTTAGGAGAAATATCTTTGTGTAGAACATTGTTGGAAGAAGGAATGCTTTACCACAGGGAATGATTGAAGCACAGCACAGCTCATGCATTTTTAAGGAGCAGTTGATAAATATTTTGAAACATTAAAGAATTCAGGGCTATGAGCAGAGAGCAGGGCACTGGAAATAGTTCTGTATTACTCTAGAATACTAGCACATTCAAAGGATTGAATGATCTGCTTCTGGGCTGTATTCTTGTATGGTTAGAGTTCTACTGTTTATGGGATCTTACTATGTACACAATGGCTGCTGCATTTCTCTACATATCAACAGTTTGTCTATTCCAGCCAATTCAAAGAGTAAACCACTTTCAAGCGTTTCAAGGACATGTTAAGGTGCCATTTACATGCAAGTATTTCTCTCCTACATTACAACAATGACCACATTTCGACTTTGGAGCCCTCTGCCTCAGAAGGTGGTGGAGACGGGGGTCATTGAATATTTTTAAGGTGGAGGTAGATGGATTCTTGTTAGGCAAGGGAATCAAAGGTTATCGGGGGTAGATGGGAATGTGGAACTCGAAATACAATCAGATCTGCCCTGATCTTAACAAATGGCGGAGCAGGCTCAAGGGTCCGAATGGCCTACTTCTGCTCCTATTTCATATGTTCATGACCATATTTCGAAAGTTTGGAACATGGGTGGGGTTATGATGTGCTATATAAATGCAAGTTTTTCTTTCTTTTTATCATAAGGTTTGAAATTCTGATTAAAGTTTGTTCAGTAAACCATAACATGATTTCTTATGTCCTAACTTGTATTTAAAAGAGGGAAATGGAATTGACAGCTTAATATACACAATACCCTTAATTACTGAGCTTAAGTCATTATGCAAACAGGAAATAGATTGTTGTTAAGCTCATGAACTGTAACATGAAGTTTACTAGTTCTGTGCCCCAGGGAATTAATTTGTTAGGATGCGACAGTTATCTGATTTCCCATTGAACCAAGTAATGCAGTACATACATCTCTGAGGGTAATACAGTGAGGAGAATCTCCTATTTTAATCACTTGTAGTTGTTACATCATCAGCTCCCAGGTAATAATATTCTTCTGCAGATGTGAGTGGTGTCTTTTATTTTCACAGAATGCAGCTCTTCTCCTAAGAAAGCATTCCATTTGAACACTCCTTAAATGTTATAAAGTAGATAACCTCATGGAGATACTCTGTTTTGTATTATCTTGTGTGAACCTCTATTTACAAGGTTATTGATCCTTCGAGAATTGAATGCTTTTTAACAAAGGAAAGGCTTGGTGGAAACTGTAAAGAATCTAATGACCTAAAATATTCAAATAAGCCATATTGCCAGCAAGGGTACAGAGAGTTCAAGCTTCACTTGGCTGGTATCATTCCCAGTGTCAATGCTGTACAAGGTGACTGAATGAAGGATTACACCAAGGCACCTTGTAAATAAATATACTCTCAAAATAAAACATTAAAAACCCCATAGATCTAATCTATGGTTATGTATTTGTCATTAACATTTATGACAAAAGAATGGACACAGGAATTAGGAGCAGGAGTAGGCTAATTGGACCCTTGAACCTGCTTCCCCCATTCAATAAGATCATGGCTGATCTGATTGTGGCTTTACCCCCATTTTCCTGTCTGCCCCCCATAACCCTTGACTCCCTTGTCTACCAAAAATCTATCAAACTCTACCTTGAATAAATTCAATGATCCAGCCTCCACTGCTTTCTGAGGAAGAGAATTCCACAGACTAACAACACTCTGAGAGAAAAAATGTCTCCTTATCTCAGTCTTTGGGTGGGAGACCCCTAATTTTTAAACAGTGTCCCCTGGTCCTCTAAGCATCCACCCTGTCAAGTCCTCTCAGGACCTTAGGTGTTTCAAACAGATCCCCTCTCATTCCTCGAAATTCCAATGGGTATAGGCCCAACTTGCTCAAACTTTCCTCATAAGATAACCCCTTTATCCCAGGAATCAGTTGAGTGAACCTTCTCTGAACTGTTTCTAATGAAATTATGTCATTAAGTAAAGAGACCAAAACCGTACACAGTACACCAGATGGGATCTCACCAATGCCATATACAACTGTAGCATAACTTTCCTACTTTCCCTCTTGCAATAAATGCCAACATCCCATTTGCCTTCCTAATCACTTGCTGCACCTACATACCAACTTTGTGGTGATTCATGTACCAGGACACTCAGATCTCTCTGTACTGTAGAACTCTGCACTCTTTCTACATTCAAACAATATGTTGCATTTTTATTCTTCCTGCCAAAGTAGACAAGTTCATATTTCCCTACATTATACTCCATCTGCCAAATTTTTGCCCACTCACTTAACCTATCTAAATCCTTCTGTAGATGGCTTGCGTCCTCTTGACAACTTACTTCCTTACATTTCTTTGATTTATCAGCAAATTTAGCTACCATACATTCGGTCCCTTCATCCAAGTCATTGGTGTAGATTGTAGATTAGTTGAGACCCTGTGGCACTCCAATAGTAACAGCTTGCCAACCCGAAAATGGCCCATTTATCCTTACTCTCTGCTTTCTGTTAGCTAACCCCTGTCCATGCTAATATGTTAGCCCTTACACAATGAGCTCTTATTTTGTGCTGTAACCTTTGATGTGACACTTTGCCAAATGCTTTTTGGAAACACAAGTATACCAGATCTACAGGTTTCCCTTTATCCACCTCGTCTTTTACTTCCTCAAAGAGTTCCAGTAATTTAGTCAAACATGATTTCCCTTTCACTAAACCATAATGAGCCTGCGTGATTGCATTCTGATGTTCTAAATGTCCTGCTCTTACTGCCTTAATAATGAATTCTAACATTTTCCCTATGACAGACATGAAGTTTCCTGTTTTCTATCTCTCTTCTTTCTTGAAGGGAGGTGGAATATTAATGATTTTCTAAACCACTGAGACCTTTCCAGAATCTGGGGTATTTTGGAATGTCGCAACTAACGCATCTACTATCTCAGCAGCCACTTCTTTTAAGACTCTAGGATGAAAGCCATCAGGTCCAGGGGACTTGTCAATCATTAGTTTTAATCATTTTTCCAGTACCTTTTTCCTAGTGATTGTGATTGTTTTACGTTCTTCTCTCCCTTTCACCTCTTGTTTTTCAAGTATTCTCGATATGATTTTTGTGTCTTCTATAGTGAAGACAGATGCCAAAATACTTGTACAATGCTTCTGCCATTTCTTTGTTTCCCATTATTAATTCTCCAGTCTCGCCCTCCAGGGAACAATGCACGCTTTAGTTACTCTTTTCCTTTTTTAAATATTTGTAGAAACTCTTATTATCTGTTATATTTCTAGCTAGCTTTCTCTCATACCCTAATTTCTGCCTCATTTTTTTCAGTTATTTTTTGCTGATTTCCAAAATCTGTCTAATCTTCTGATCTACCACTAATCTTCACAGTATTTTTTGCTTTTTCTTTAAATTTGATACTATCCTTAACTTCCTTATTCAGCCATCCTTCTCATGCTCAGGAGCATCCTTCTCATAGAGTCTTTCTTTCTCAATGGGATATATCTTTGCTGAGAGTTATAGGATATCTTTTTAAATGCCTGTAACTGTTTTTGTACTGTCCTGCCTTTTAACCTATTTTCCCAGTTTACTTTAACTAACTCTGTCCACACCCTTGTAATTGCCTTTACTTAAGTTTAAAAAGTTAGTCTTAGAGGCACACTTCTCAACCTCAAACTGAATATGAAATTCCATCATGTTATGATCACTGTTGCCTAGAGGCTCCTTTACTATGAGGTCATTAATTAATGTCTCATTGCACATCACTGGATCTAAAATAGCCTGCTACTTGCCCTGTGTTATGATATGGCAGATGTTGTGTGCCAGGCAGATCAAATCCATGAGGAAAACTTGAGCATATTGTGTAGGGGATATTAGCATGGATAAAGGATTTATTAGTTAACAGGAAGCAGAGAGTAGGGATAACTGGGTCTTCTTTCTGGTTGGCAAGCTGTAACTAGTGACGTACCACAGGGATCAGTGCTGGGGCCTCAATTATTAACATTCTATATCAATGACCTGGATAAAGGGACCAAATGTATGGTAGTGTCATGAAACTATCATATTTTTCATAATATTATTGTAGGCTTATGGGTGTGAGTGTGGATGGTTCTGTCTGTGTGACTGATTTAATTAGACAGGAGATGCTTAGACTACAAGATTGAAATTATCAAAAGAGTTAGGTGTAAATCAGACTTTTGAAATGGAGATGGATAAGTTGGGACGAGGGATCCACAGATAGGGTGTGAAGGAAATTTGCATACTTAGATAAGTGAAGGGGCTGTTTGATTTTCAAAGGGATGATGTAACGTTTACAATTAATAAGTTAAGTGAGGCAAAGCAATGCGTTTATTTTTCCCAGAAGGAAAAGGCCATATTGACAACATGAAAGATTTTTATATTATGGGAAAAGTAAATTTCCAAAGACATGTAGAACAATGGGATTTTACATATTAAAGATAGAGAAACATATTTAAAAAAGGATGGAAGGCTATGTGGCTTTAGGGCTGTGTAAAATCTTGAAAGGTACATCATGTGAAACAGGCTTGGAAGAAGCCACTAGCCACTTGGAAGAAGAAGTGCTGCTCCAATAAATAAAGTTGCGTTAAAAAGCCTTTGGAATTCCAGTGTCAAGTGGGTGTTGTGGTAACTTTGCTGGATTGCTTATTTAAATTTAAAATCTACCTTGGGCTGTTGCCTTAAAGGGGGTGTGTAGTTGGGAGTCAGGTTAATTAGGAATTTTGGGATTTGTTATATCAAGTAACTATAATCATATGTACGTGTTTGAATTCTTTTACTTTGTTAATAAATGTTTAATTTCATTTTTAAAAATTCTAAAGTTGTTAGTGGACTTATCACTTCTGAATTCAGTGCATAAATATTCTCGTAATATATACAAATGCCAAAACTGTTATGATAGCATGACCAAGTTTACCTTGTGGAATTGATCCACCTGGCACATACTACCTGCCACATTATAACAGGATCTAAGTTTGCCGATGACACAAAGTTAGATAGGAAGAGGTAAATAATCCACAAATGAATATTGATAGGCTGAGTGAATGGGAAAAAAAATGGGCAGGTGGGGTATAATGTGGGAAAATGTGAACTTGCACACTTTGTCAGGAAGAATAGCAAAGCAGTACACTATTTAGATGAAGAGAGATTGCAGAACTCATTGGTACAGGGAATCCTGGTACACAAATCATAAAATGTTAGTATGCACATACAGCAAATGATTAGGAAAGCAAATGGAATGTTGGTGCTTATTGCAAGGGTAATGGAATATAAAAGTAGGGAAGTTTTACTGCATTTACCGCAGATGTACAGGGCCTTGGTTGGACCACATCTGGAGTACTATGTATAGTTTTGGTCTCCTTATTTGGAAAAAGATATAACTGTGTTAGAAGCAGCTCAGAGAAGATCTAAGTGACTTATTTCAGGGAGGGATGAGGAGCTTATCTTATGAAGAAAGGTTGAACAGATTGGGCCTATACCCAGATCAGCCATGATCTTATCGAATGACGAAGCAGGCTCAAAGGGCTGAATGGCCTACTCCTGCTCCTAAGTTCTATGTTCCCATATTCCTACATTCTTCTATGAAGATTAAAATCACCTATGATTACTGCTGTACCCTTCTCACAAGCCCCCATTATTTCTTCCTGTGTACTTTGTCCTTCAGCGTATGGGGCCTACAAACTATTTCCACAAGTAACTATTTATATTTGCTATTTCTTATCTCTACCCAAATTGTTTCTACATCTTGATCTTCTGAATGAAGGTCACCTGTCACTACTGTACTAAAGTCATCCTTAATTAACAGAACTACCCCACCAAATTTTCCTAGTTTCCTGTTCTTCCAAAATGTCAAATAGCCTTTAATATTTGGGTCCCAGATTTGGTCACCTTGTAACTACATCTCTGAAATGGCTGTCAGGTCATACATATTTATTTATATTTATGTTATCAGATCATCTGCTGTGTTACAAATGCTATCCACATTCAGATACACAGCCTCTAATTCTGACTTTTTACCATTCTTGCAAAGTCTACCCTTATCTGCTGGTACACGTTTAAGTTTATATGCTCTGTGCCTTCCTGACACACACTGGTTATCATTTCCCATGTCGCTACCCTGCCCTATCGCTTTGACCTTTCTCTTAATTTTACAACACCTTTCCTCAGGTGATCCCTCACCTCCACTGTTCAGTTTAAACCCCTCTCTACCACCCAAGATATATGACTCACCAGAACACTAGTCTCAGCACAGTTCAGCTGAAGGCCAATCGAATGGACTGTCTTCCCCCTCTGCACCAAATTGCCACCTGAACCAAATTCAAGCCAAACTATATACTTGGTCTATGTCTCACTCTGGCTAGTCTCCACTCTTTATTCCAATTTTTTTCTTATCTTTTGTCCCCTTTTCATTTCTCTCTTTGTCTGTTTATCTTTCTCTTCCCTCTCTCCATCTACCCTATTTCTATTCTCCTTTACTTTTTATTTAGACCAGTGTCCCATGAATTGAAACACATTTCTCCTGCACCAATCTTCGAGCATTCAACTCCCTAATCTTATTTACCCTATGCCAATTTGGTCTTGGCTCAGGTAATAATCCGGAGATTATTACCTTCGAGGTGCTGCTTTTTAATTTAGCACCTAGCTGCTCATGCTTCCTCAGCAGAACCTCTTTGCCAGTCCTACCTACGTCGTTGGTACCCAGGTGGACCACGAAAACTGGATCCTCCCCCTCCCACTGCAAGTTCTTCTCCAACCTCGAGCAGATGTCCCAACCCCTGGCACTGGGTACGCCACACGGCCATCTAGATTCACGCTCTCGGCCGCAGAGAATTGTGTCCATTCACCTGACTAGACTGTCCCCTACTACCACCACATTTCTTTTTGCTCCCCCTTCTTGAATGACTCCCTGTACCATGGTGCCATGGTCAGTTCGCTCAGCCCCCTTGCAGCCCTCACTCTTGTTCATACAAGCTGCAAGAACCTCGAGCCTATTGGACAATTTCCAGGGCTGGGGCTACTCCATTTCCATTTTGATCCCCATACCTGCCTCACTAACAAGGCGGAAACATCCGTGCCCGCTGGTGGTGGACGTGCCTGATGGCATGAGCAGACAATATGGCGAGAAGGCCAAAAATCAGTTTCACGATGTCGTGAAACCAGTTTGCGATCATCCACTCAGCTCAACGATGGTGGGTCATGTTCCCCGCCATCGGATGTCTGGCACCTCATTGTAATATATCTGCATATCATTATAAGACCAACCTGCCAGAATCATCCTCCCCACTGGACCGTCCGTCCACATTGGCGTCATTGCACGGCGATGCCGAACACGTCTTGACAAGTGTGACGTGCAGAAGTCGGGACTTACCACCGGGGCCTTGCTCACATCGCGGACATCCGAGGAGCAGAAGATTCTGGAGCCCAACAGCAACGGGATCCGGGAGTAACGTCCAGGGCACGCTGGGTGGATTTTCATGGGCATGGCTGTGCCACGTAGCAGCCCACGGCAGTTGGAGAGTCACCATTGATGGTCTGCTCACAATAGTTGAAGGACGAGGGGGACAGAGAGGAGGAAGGTCCTGCTGTGTTTCTGAGAGGAATTTGTACCGGAGCGTGGCAGAAGAAGAGTTGTCAGGATGGGGTGAGGTTGGGGGGGAATGAAGGTGTTGGGTGGGGGGCGGGGGGGGAGGTTGGGAGGGGGTGAGGGAGTACGGGGAGGAGGGGGTTAATGGGAGGCAACTGGGGAGGTAGGTGTAAGAGGAGCTGAGGGACTGACTGGCTGAGGGCGCCAGTCGCTTTGAGAGCTCCCTGTGAATCAAGGTAGATTTAGATAAGTAGAGCATGGCAGCACAGTCAGAAGCAGGAGAGAGAAAACTCATATTTGCATTGAGAGAGGGGTGATATGGTGCAGGATCCTTATGAGGGTGTTCATTGCCGATCTCACCGTCACCGCAGCCACGGTCCATGTCCCCAGCAGTTAGCATGACGGCACACTCCTCAAAGTGAGTAAGGGGCCTAATGTGGGCCACTCCACCCCAAGTCTGGGACCTCTTCCTGATGATATGAGGAAGGCACATGGCACTGTGTGGAGTGTTTGTGTGGTGAGCGGAGCCATGGACAGGATGAGCACGTGAGCGCGAAAGGATATGAGCCTGATGGAGATGTGAGAGTGTGTGTGAGAGTTAGTGGTGTTGTCTCTTGAGGTGTGAGATCCCTGTGGGTGTGTGATGGATTTGTGTGAGTGTGAGTTGAGAGGGATGAGAAGAGTGAGTTACCCTGGTGGAACGGATGAGACCATTCATCCTGTAGCTACATTGGGTAGCTGTCCTCTTTTGCAGGGCATTAGCACTGACCACCGCCCTGGATTGGTGATGCAGTTGCCCATCCTGTGGCCAGAGCAGGGGTAGAGGACACCACGGAGGGCCTCCATGGTGTTCAAAAGGCACTCGAGGGACACATCCCAGAAGCGGTGGGGCTGCATTCTTTTTGCCTTTTGGGGCCATCTTGTCTTCTGTGCTGCAGTTCCTGGGCTGGAAGCACTGAGAGGTGTGCACAAGGCTGCACTTTAATGTGGCGCCCAGCGTGATGAGGCAGCGAGATAGTGGCGTGGTGGGCAAATGAGAGCCTGCTGGCCATGAAAATGATGTGTTTTCCGGGAATGCATAATTAATGCAGCAGGTTAGGAACGATACGGTGTGAGAAGCCACCATTGTGGCCAACGGGTAAAACATCGTTTTACCCATCTACTACCGCCCTTGTGTAAATCTGGGACAATTCCACCCACAGTCACACCCTCCTGTCCCTGACCATGGACCAACTTAGAAGACCTTATCCTAAGGGGTTTGACCAGCTTCAGGAACAAAGTGTTCACGTAACTTTCCCCTTCCCTGACGCACCGCAGTGTCTGCAGCTCAGCCTCCAGCCTCTGAACCGGAGTTCCCCAAGCTGCAGCCATTTACTGCAGACGCGGTTCTGTGGATCACACTGGCATCCACCAGCTTACACGTACCACAGCTACATCACAACACATGCCCTGCCATCTGTATTGTGTTTTAATTAACTAATTAATTATTTTTTTCATTAAATTTGAATTAATGCCTCTAGTCCTGCTTGTGCTTATATTCTTATTATTTCAATTAATGTTATACTTACCCAATTGAAATTCCTTAGTTTAGATAAGAGAGAAAAAGAGAAAATGCTCACCAACCAACCAATCACTTGCCTTCTTTGTTGTTATGCCTCACTTCAATTTTCTTTGGAAAGCACTGAACCCACAGATTCCCCTCCACATATCCATACCCGCTCCCTCCACCACCCACCACCCCCAGACTCCCAGCTCTTCAAACTCTCACTGCTGTCTCCGTCTGTTTCTGGGAAGTAACTTATGTCTTCTACACTTACTGGAGGCTGAAAAGGATAGAAAAAGGAACACCTCTCTCTCTCTCTGCACCAAATTTCCACCTGAACCAAATTCAAACCAAACTACACACTCGGTCTATGTGTCACTCTGGCGTTGTCTCCTCTCTTTACTCCAATTTCTTTCTTATCCTTCGCCCCCTTTTTGTTTCTCTCTTTGTCTGTTTATATTTCTTTTCCCCCTCACTATCTGCTCTATTTCTATTCTCCTTTACTTTCTATTTATTCCTTTTGTTTAATAACGAAGTATATACTAAGTAGTTACAGCACAGCAAAGGGCCATTCATCCCAACAGATACATGTTGTATTTATGCCCCACACCAGTATCCTCCCACCTTTCTTTATTCAATCCCATCAACATATCCCTCTGTTCCTTTCTCCCTCGTGTGCTCAGCTATGCTACATTTCTCAACTACTCCTTCTAACCACTTCCTGGATAAAGACTTTCCCCCTGAATCCCCTATTGTATTTATTAATGACTAATTTACATTTGTGGCCTCCAGTTTTGGTCTTGCCCACAAGTGGACACAGCATATTAATTACACCACCAAATTTGATGCCATTTGTACATTTTGAAATTGGACTTCCGATTCCAATGCTGGAATTGTTTATATTAAATAGTGAATAGTTCTTGAGGGCAATGAAGCTGATATAGAAGAAAGATTGGACAGCTGGTTAGGACTAAGGAGTAGAGAGAGATGCTGGCAATGATTATCTCAGTGCTATCGCACAGAACTGCTTTGGACGGAGTTCCCAGGTTTCAAGCCATGGAAGCTTGTGTTATAAGTGAAAAAAGGAAGTAATGCAAGTAAGGCTGCAGGAGATGCAGATGCTGAGGTGAGAGTCAAGAGTTTTACCTTGCTTAAGTCTGTTGAGGTCATTTAACTTCTTTAAGCATTGCAGGCAAGTTCTAGGAAGCTAAGCTCTTGGCTTTGACCTCCTTAGGTACCTGTTCCCAGTGGTTACAAAGTTGTTGTCTGGAGGGCTTTCAACACTGCCGGGTGGAACAGGCTATCTCTCCCCTAGTCCACTGCTGGGACCAGGACTTCCAATGCTGGGTCAAAAAATCTGGGTTCCCTCTTTGTACTTCATGCAGCCACTGCCTACTTAAAAATGTACTCTGCCATCTGAAATCAGAGTACAATTTGCCTTTAAGCAGTGCTGTTTGCCTTTAAGTGACTTCAGTGAAATGTGATTTTCAAAATTTCTAAATAAGGCACAGCTAGTGAACAGCCTGGGTAGCTATAATAAACTTGGTGTACTGGACAGGTTTCTTACTTGAAACAGATAACTTTATTTATGGAGCTCTTGAAGAAGCTACATGCTCGAACCAGGTCCATGGCTAGAAAGCTCCACCCCTAGGATTACCCGCACTTAGGGCTGATTCATCAGTACAATCACGTGAGCCCTAAAACAGAAGGAAAGATTTTACCCACAATCACTACATTCCTCCCTCTTTATATTTTTAAATATTTCTTATTTACAAGAAGATCTTAATCCACAACATATACATATATATATACACAGGTCATGCGATTACAGATTAAGACTCTGAGGTGGTTTTCTAATTCGGTTAGAGCAACATAGCTCTATGGCTTGAGATTCTCCCACTGGATTGACATGATCAGGAATTTCAGCATCAGGGACATCGTTAGACAATGGCAGTTCAGAATTATTTAATTCAACAGAGGCATCAGCTATGTCTATCCTAGGTTGATCTGTCACCTCAGGGATGAAAGGTTCGAAATCAATTGCAGGTGGAATAGCTGGCTGTTGGAATGTCTCTCTACTCCTTAGATGATCAACTTCCACTTGGTATGACAAATGTCTGGTTTCAGTGACAATTATACCAGGAATCCAACCAGGTCCATTCCCAACATTTCTCACAAAAACTTTCTCCACAGTAAATTTTTGAGCTTTGCTATGGATATCATGATTCACTTTCTGACTACTCTGGTTCTCCTCTACCTTTCCCTCTTAGTTTGGAAACACCAGACTTAACCTTGTATGAAAGTGGTGTTTCATCAGTAATTCAGACGGTGTTGAACCCATAGATAAAAACAAAAAGCTAACAGCACCTCATCTTCCGACTAGGCACTTTACAGCCTTCCGGGCTGAATATTGAATTCAACAACTTTAGATCTTAAACTCCCCCTCCCCCCATCCCCACCCCGTTTCTCCCCCCCCTTTTTTTTTCAATAATTTATATAGATTCTTCTTTCCCCACCTATTTCCATTATTTTTAAATCTAAAACTAAAACCTTGTTAGTCTTTTCCACCCCACCCCCACTAGAGCTGTACTTTGAGTGTCCTGTCTTCCATTCTTAATTAGCACTTTTCTTAGACAAATATCACCACCTTCAACACCTCTTTGATCCTTTTGTCTGTGACATCTTTTGATTATCTGCTCCTATCACGGCTTGCTTATCTCCACAATCACCACACCCTCAACTTCTCTCTTTCCCCCCCCCGCACCCCCCACCTTAAACCAGCTTATATTTCTCCTTTCTCCTAACTATGCTTCAGTTCTGCCGAAGGGCCGTGAAGGTTCGAAACGTTAACTGATTTCTTCTCCACCGGTGCTGCCAGACCTGCTGAGTTTTTCCAGGTAATTCTGTTTTTGGTGTTGAACCCATAGTTGCTTGAGGAGTCGTTCGATAATGGAGAAGAAAATGTGAAATTCAAGTTTCTGACCTTCATTTGGATAACATCTTTATTCTTGTTTTGAAGGTTTACACTGCTTTTTTTGCTCACCCATTGGATGAGGGATGATATTGTGCTGTTTTAATATGTTTAATTCTGTTTAAACTCACGAATCTCTGGAATTCTGTACTAGCGAAGGCAGTACCGTTATCCGAAACAATAACTTCTGGTAGGCCATGTACACTAAAACATTGGTGCAGCTTTTCAATAGTTGCACCTGATGTTGGTGATCTAACTTCATATACATCCATCCATTTAGAATGTGCATTGATGATCAATAAAAACATGGGGCTGACTTTTCCCCCCGTCGGGGGAGGTTGTGTGGGGGCGGGCAGGAGTGAGCACGATCGGGTGTGTGCCGCCATTTTATGTGGGCAGGCCAATTAAGGCCCGCTCAGCATGACATCCAGAAGCGCTGAGCGCTCCCTATGCGGGTGGGGGTTCCCTGAGAGGTTCCCTGCGCTCTTTCACATGCATGCGTGCGAAAGAGCGCAGAGATCTCCCTGAGGCACGGAGGTGCCTCAGGGAGATTCGTTTCAGTGCTAAAGTTTCAAATAAAGGTCTGTAACACTGTTAAAACATTTCCCCTCATGTGACACTGTCCCATGAGCTGGGACATGTCAAAGTATAAAAGTATAAATTTTTATTACATTTTAAAACACTTCATGAAACCTCATCCTGCCTGTGGATGAAGTTTTATGAAAAATGCGAAGGCCGCCTGGGCTCTTCGCCTACCCACCTACCTTAAGGTTGGACAGGCAGCATTCTTAACAGCTTTAATGACTTTCTTAATGGCCTTAATAGGCCTTTGACAGTTCAGCGGACGTGCAGCTGACGCGTCAGGGCCCTGCCCCCGCTTGCCAACGGGAATATTCTTCCCATGGCACCTAAAAATGGACCTACATAGTCTATATGTAGTCTAACCCAGGGTTGACCAGGCTACTCCTGCAGATGCAGTGGAACTGAAACAGGCAACTTCTGTTGTTGATGACACTGGAGACAGTGTTTAACCATTTTTCCTGTATCACTGTCTATACCTGGCCACTAGCCATAGCTTTGTGCAAGCATCTTCATCTTCGAAATGCCTGGATGCACACGATGCAACTCTGTCAAGAGTGGTTCTCTTCCTTGTGAAGGGGCGACAATTCTTGTTCCCCACAACAAGGTTCCATCTTGACAACTTTACTCAGTTTTGCGGGCATAGAATGGTCTTACCTCTTCAGAGCCTGGTGCATTCGACCATCCTTGCGATATCTGGTCTCGAACATTTGATAAAATTGGATCCTGGTTTGTCCAATTCTTTATTTGCTTCACACAAACCGGTGAAGAATCCAAGAAATTCAACACAGTTACAACTTCTTGTGACACTGGAGTATGTGTGATGATGTCTGATAACGGAAGATTACTGAGGGCATCTGCATTTGCTATATGCACACCCGAACAGTGCATAAAGGTGTACTCACATGCTGACAAAATCAAGCCCATCGTTGAGTTCTGGCAGAGGCTATTGGAGGAATTGCTTTATCTTCAGTAACTAAACCTATTAGTGGCTCATGGTCTGACACTATGGTGAAATGTTGATCATGGAAATATTGATGGAACTTCTCTACTCCGAATATTACTGATAAACCTTCTTTTTCAAGTTGTGAGTAACCCTTCTCGACTGCAGAGAGGGTTCTGGAGACATAGCCTATTGATTTTTCGCATTTGATTTCTGCCTTTCCTTCTGTTTGCCACAGAGTTTTGTCTTGTTCTCCGTTTTGACTTTACTGTCGGCCAAATTTCTCCCTGGCGAAACCTTAACTTGGTTCAGTTCAGTGGTTAAGCTACCCCTGGCTTTGCTACCCACTCGCATCTTGGAAAGTTGCACGACTTTTCCTTCTAATGCCTCTTTTTGTTTCAATCAGCTGATTCTTGTATCTTTTGGCTTCCTCCTGGAACATTGAACTTCACTGAGTTTTTTCTGCCAACTGTTTCTTCAGTTTGTTCAATGTGCCACTATATTCGTTTCACTTATTTT
Organism: Cetorhinus maximus; assembly: GCF_964194155.1. NCBI lineage: Eukaryota > Metazoa > Chordata > Chondrichthyes > Lamniformes > Cetorhinidae > Cetorhinus > Cetorhinus maximus. Next base: position 137,235,394 of record NC_135884.1, on the reverse strand, counting down.
CTTTCCCAGAACCAACTTTGACCTGAGGGATTCTTGTATCCTGTAAAAGTCCTTCGATTCTCCTAACTCATTTTGAAATACTCTGTCATATTCCCTTATCAGCTCAGGGTCTCTTCCTGTTCTCGCTTCAAAAATTTCTGAGCAGTCAAGCTTAATTTTTGTAACTAATCGCGGCCCAGAAGACTCGATCCTTCACCTGTTACAATGGTCACCGGAAGCTGGACCGTCTGTTGCCTATAGCACACAGGTGCAGTGGCGATGTCTTTTACCTGTATTGCCTGCCCAGTATATGCCTTCAGTTGAGCTGTGCTTTGCTCTAGATTCAGTCGCTGGGTACCTTCACCTAGGTATTTAAATGCACGTTCTCCCACCACTGTGGTCAATGCTCCTGTGTCTACATCCATGATTAGAGGCTTTTCATTCACTCGAAGGATGACAGTGATTGGTTCAGTTTTTACTGTTTTGACATTGTATAGGGAATAGATATCAGTATCAGCAGCTTCTGGTTCAGTTATATTGTACACTTCAATCATCTTGGCTTGCTGTCTGATTAGCTGTCTTGATTTCGCCCTGCATTGCTTTACTACATGCCTTTTTTTGTGACAGTAGTGGCATCCTGCCTCTTTAAATCTGCAGATTTCCGGTACATGGTTACCCCTACATCGGTAACAAATTAATTTTTGAACCGCTGGTGCCTTTGCATTTTTTAAGCAGTAGAGACTGTCTCCTGCTTCAAGGCTGCCTCTCTGGTTTTTGTGCCATGCCCGGTGGTAGGTTCCTGCCCTAACTGAAGAAAGGTGCCATGATGCACACTCTGGAAAGCCTGCGAGGACCTCGCACCACTCTCCACTGTTAGTGCTATTTCCATGGTCTGCTTCGGATCAACATTAACTTTTGCAAATAAAAGACGCTGAATGGCGTCATGTACAGCACAAACCAAATGATCCTGCAGCAGGTCATTGAGTATCTCCGAAGTCGCAGTGCTCAGTCAACTGTTTTAACTTCGCGATATAAGTTGCGATTGACTCACCCAGGGCCCTTACTCCGGAGTTGAACTTAAATCTCTGCATAATCTGCAGGGAAATTACAGAGAGATGCAGGCATTATAGAGTAGTTATAATGGGGGACTTTAATTACCCAAATGTAGACTGGGACAGTGGGACAGTAAAGGATGGAGAGGAGCAAAAAGTTCCTAGATTGTGTTCAGGAGAATTTTCTGCAGCAGTATGTGTCCAATTCAATATGAAAAGACGCAGTGTTGGACCTGGTTCTTGGAAATGAGGTGGGCCAAATAGATCAAGTGTCAGTGGAGGAACATTTAGGAGACAGTGATCATTGTATTGTACATTTTAGGATGATAATAGAAAAGGACGATCGGCAATCCAGAGTAAAAATAATTAACTGGACAAGAGCCGACTTCGATGGGGCAAGAACAGAGCTGGGCCAGATAGACTGGAACAAAAGATTGGCAGGAAAAACTGGAGCTGAACAATGGGCTACCTTTAAAAAAGAATTGGTTTGGGCGCATTCAAGGTATATTCCATCGAAAAGGAAAGGTAGGGCAAACATCCAAAGATCCCCGGATAAAAAAGGATATAGAAATTAAGATAAAGAAGAAAAAGTGTGCTTATGACAGGTGTCAGGTAGAAAATATTATTGAGAACCAAGAGGAATACAGAAGGTTCAGAGGGGAGGTGAAAAAACATATTGGAGAAGCAAAGAGGGATTATGAGAAAAGACTGGCAGCCAACATAAAGGGGAATCCCAAAGTCTTCTATAGACATATAAATAATAAAATGGTGGTAAAAGGAGGAGTAGGGCCAATTAGGGACCTAAAAGGGAATTTACACATGGACGAAAGGGCCATGGCTGAGGTATTAAATGAATACTTTGCATCTGTTGTTACCAAGGAGGTAGTTGCTACCCAGGCCACGGTGACAGACAAGGAAACTCTGTCTCTAGAAGATTCAAAATTGATAAGGAGGAAGTGTTGAATAGGCTGTCGGAACTTAAAGTTGACAAGACACTGGGGCCGGATGAGATGCATCCAAGGATATTGAGGGAAGTGAGAGTAGAAATTATAGGGACACGGGCCATAATTTTTCAGTCTTCCCTAGACTCAGGGGAGATGCCGGAGGACTGGAGAATTGCAAACATTATGCCCTTGTTAAAAAAAAGTTGTAAGAATAAGCCCAGCAATTACAGACCAGTCAGTTTAAATTCAATGGTGGACAAGATTCTAGAAACAATTATTTGGGATAGAATTAGTAGTCACATGAAAAAGTATGGGTTGATAAGGAAGAGCCAGCATGGATTTCTAAAGGGAAAATCATGTTTAACTAACTTGCTGGAGATTTCTGAAGAGGTAACAGAAAAGGTCAGTGAGGGTAATGCTGTTGATGTGGTGTACATGGAATTTCAAAAGGCATTTGACATGGTGCCACACAACAGACTTGTGAGAAAAGTTATTGCTCATGGAATAAAAGGGACAGTAGCAATGTTGATACAAAATTGGCTGATAAATAGGAAGCAGAGAGTAATGGTCAATGGATATTTTTCAGGCTAGAGGAAGGTTTGTAGTGAAGTTCCCCAGGGTATTGGGACCCTTGCTTTTCCTGATATATATTAATGATCTAGGTCTTGGTGTACAGGGAATAATTTCAAAGTTTGCGGATTAAACGAAGCTTGAGAGTGTTGTGAACTGTGAGGAGGATGGTGTGGAACTTCAAGAGGACATAGACAAGTTGGTGGAGTGGGCAGATAGGTGGCAGATGAAGTTCAATGTGGAGAAGTGTGAGGTGATGCATTTTGTATGGAAGAACATGGACAGACAATATAAAATAAGATGTGAAATTTTGAAGGGGGTGCAGGAGCAGAAAGACTTGGGTGTATATGTGCATAGATCATTGAAGGTGGCAGGACAGGTGGACAGAGCAGTCAATAAAGCATATAGTATCCTGGGCTTTATTAATAGTGGCATAGAATACAAGAGAAAGGAGGTTTTGCTGAATTTATATAGGACACTCGTTAGACCTCAGCTGGAACATTGTGTACAGTTCTGGGTGCCACATTTAAGGAAGGATTTAAGGAAGCACTTTGGAGAGAGTGCAGAAGAGGTTTACAAAAATGGTTCCAGGGATGAGAAGCTTCAGCTATGAGGATAGATTGAAGAGGTTGGGACTGTTCTCAGTGGAGAGAAGAAGGCTAAGAAGGGATTTGATAGAGATGTTCAAAATCATGAGGGGGCTGGACAGAGTAGATAGGGAGAAGCTGTTCCTGCTTATAAAAGGGTCAAGAACGAGAGGACATAGGATTAAACTGATTTGCAAAAGAAGCAAGTGTGATGTGAGAAAAACGTTTTTCACAGAACGAGTGGTTTAGGTCTGGAATGCACTGCCTGGAAGTGTGGCGGGGGCAGGTTCAATCGAGGCATTCAAGAGGGCATTAAATGATTATTTGAATAGAAACAATGGGCAAGGGAAAGGCAGGGCAATGGCACAAGGTCATCATGCTCATTTGGGGAGCTGGTGCAGACATGATGGGCCGAATGGCCTCCTTCTGTTCTGTTAACATTCTGTGATAATTACTGATGGCTTTGGCTGAAAATGTATCTTAACGAGGTCTACCAGCTTGTTAAAAGATTTAAAATTGGGTGCGTTCGGGGCCGTCAGACTTCAGATGAGGTTATATGTCTTACTCCCGCAGACACTTATAAGGATTGCTTTCTGCTTCTCCTCCGCTATTATTTCATTCACCATGAAATAAAAACCTAGGCACTCTATGTACTGTCTCCAGTCTTCAATGGATGAGTCATAAAGATCAATTCTGCCGAAGAGTGGCATGACTGGTGAGTATACTTTTCTTTGTTTCCTTGATGAGTTGCTTTAGTATGTGCTGTATATAGTACATACTGCAGCCACTGTGTATCGGTGCTGCATATGGGCACGGACTGCTTCAATATCTGAGGAGTTGCAAATGGTGCTGAACATTGTGCAATCATCAGCGAACATCCCCACTTCTGACCTTATGATGGAAGGAAGGTCATTGATGAAGCAGCTGAAGATGGTTGAACCTAGGACACTACCCTGAGGAACTCCTGAGGCTGAGCTGATTGACCTCCTTTCTAGCAATGGGCCTGGTTCAAGCATGTAGCAAATTTTGGAAAGATAAGGTTTGGCACAATAATAAACTGAATTTCAAAAAAAAAAAGTTGCGGTATTAAGAAAAGGATCAATCCCTGAGCAAAAATAAAGCAATGTCATAACAATAAATTGTTACATTAAAAGAAGAGTAATTAATAAAAATGACCAGAGTGTGAAAGGATCAGCGTGTGTGTGTTCACTGCACCTCCAATCAGAGACTCTTTTTCTCCCTCATTTGCTGCTGATAGGCTCATTACTGAGCCTATCAGCAGCAAATGTGGGAAAGGGACAGCCCGTGATTGGAGAAGCAGCCCCTTTGCAATTCACTTACCTGCACTTTAAACTTACAGGCCGATCTTAACCGGCTTTTGAACAGTAGCTCTGTGGGCCACATCGAGGTCTTCACTGGCCACACTGTGGCCCGCAGGCCGCCAGTTGGACAAGCTTGGTTTAGATTCAAAGCCGAGTTTTACCTTCTTTGAGAAAACCAAGATAATGGGCCACGGTCATGACTAACACTGAAGAAAAGATTAATTAAAAATGAAGCGAATACGACTGGCCTGCCGATCCTGAACTGGGACTAGCTCCTCTGCAAACTCTTTCCTCAAGTCGCTACTCCCAATTAGGTAACCAAATCACGGCCAGCAACACAATTTGGATGCGATCCAATCCGGCAGCTGGATAAAAATTTAGCTCAGGTAAGCAACACAAAAAAAAAATCGAGAAGTGCAGGGGTTGTTAAACATCGCAGCATCTTAACAGCCCTAGAAATGATGATAAATTGTGACCACTAAAACAGCTGCAGAGAATGGATGAACGGCAGAACATTCACTTTGCTAGGAAAGCACGTTTTAGTAACTATGCTGCATCTGAACATGTGGATAAAGTGCTAACTTTCCAACAGCAACTACCTGGGTCAGTGAGTTTCACAACTGCTGGCTTTGTATTTGGCAAGAGGTGACATGGTGTCAAGTCAAGGAATTGGTATTATCAAGAAAGCCACCAAGGTAAATGGTTGCATGGTTACTCCGCACTGTACTGTGTCATACTTTGTTCAGTCAGTAGATTTATGAAACACATGTCATAACAGCCACAGCTCACAAATATTTTTGTGTAGAAATTGTTATGCGTTTTCCCATGTTACAGATCTAAAATGGGTGTGAAGCACACCAATTTAGTAGCGAGACGGCCTGTGCCCAATCTGCACAGGCTTTGGTCCTCCTGCCAAATTTGCTGGGTCCTTTTCATAGATGTCCTGGGCAAATGGCACGGCGTCCCCATTACGCCACTCAATTTTACACTGAACACCCCCCACCCCTGCCTGCCAGTCTGCTCCTGGAAGTGAAGGGGGTGATGTGGGGTGGCTGTAAAATTCCAGCTCCCGAGTCCACACGGAATAACATGGAAATCCAGTGGTTACTCTCCTCCAGAGGGTGCAGCGATTTGAGCTTCCCCCACCCCAAACCACCCCACCCCACTCCCCCCGAATTCAATCCCTAAGCAATCAGTGAATTCGTGAAAACTTGCACTTTCACACTGTTAATCTCACCGTAAGAATCTTTGACAAAGTTACATCCTGTTGAATGAGGCATAATTAGGTTTTTAATCACTGCTCCAATTCATAATTACTGCTAATCACCCTCACTGGCACTGAAAAGCTAATTTTACATTTGTGGAAAACTTAAATTTCTCCATTATGATAAAAATTCCACGTGATTTTAAACTTTTTTAAAAAAAAGTTGGTTTATCTTTACCTTAATTTCAATCCTAATCCAATCATAATCATTTTATTTGCTATTTGAAAGCTATCTGAAAATTTGAATTACAAGTGGAAGATATTAAGTGCTTTTAACTTTCTGGTTTGCGCTCTGTATGAATACGTCAATGTGATTGGCTGCTGCTTGCCTCCTCACTGTTGCTGCACATCTGGAGATCCTCTTGATTTGGCGCCAAATTTAAACTGCCATCAGAAAAGGAGAAAACCACATCGCAGAAAGATCTTTGTAAGTAGCGTTTATCCAGCTCAGCAACATGTGCTGTTGCTTTGCCACTGACCACAAAATGTAACCCTTTATATTGGAAGCAGTGAGTGATCTCAATGTTCTAATGTGAACATGCCTGTAGCTGGTAATGTGAGCAGAAGGTTACTCCTGGTAACATTGGGTTGGGTTTTACTCCCATCAGTGAAAGAACATTCACCATTGTCTTCCTACGAACACTGCTGTGGTTCCTATGCTTTTTGACTCATTCGTACACAATCCTAAAATATATTTATTTATATAGTGTGCTTTTAGATGACAGCTTAATTAACTTTCTTCACCTTAGACACCAAGGCCCAGAAACTAATCTGAGTCTGAGGATTGATGGAAAATGGCTCTAGGGTCTCATCAGTGAGTTGCCAAGGTTGGTCACACTACCATGGCTCACCTAAGTGGATGAACCAGCCATTCATTAGACGTGCACTTGTCCAGAGACTTCCTATGGATTTTTTGGGAACTTATTGTAAACTAGAATGTTAAAATGACATGCACCCTCTACCGGGGCTCTTAGACCTATGTGTGCAGGGCGAACAACTCTGATTCTCCTTGACTAATCAAGATTGAAGAATTTTTAATGAGCAGTGCAGAGACTGAACCAAGATGTGTCACTTAAAATAGCTAATTAAATGTTGGATTAAGTACAGAAAGTGAAATAAAGAGAGGGAAATAAAGATTGGATTAAGAGAGATAAAATAGACAGTAATAATTATTTTTTAATCTCCAAAAATAATTAAAATTTGAAGGAGTAGGAGTCCACGCTTTTAGAAGTTAATTTTCAGTGCTGGAGAAGTTGGCCTGAATTTTACTGTGGACATTGGAATTTCAAAGGTGCAGCGAAAAGCGGGTCTCAGGACCACACTTGCCGGCAGCAGGATCTGTTTGGCAATTTTACTATAGGCAACCTTCTACTTGGCAACCTGTGGGTCTGCAGGATAGGATCCTGATACTGCTGGCCCTATCAGAGAGCTGACAGCTCCGAAGCCTCAGCAGCGCCACCGGGAGAGGTGGCCACTGGTGAGGAATGCATGAAGCCCAGGAAGCCAGGTAAGTTTATAAAAAATGATACAAAAAGTATCAGGGGGCCGCGGGTTGGAGGGGAAAAGCTTCCGCGGTGGTTGTTGGGACCACAGGGGTTGTCCCACCTTTCCACGGCCCTCATTTTGGGCCATTGAGCCTCTGGCCCTGATGGTCCCTGGGCTGCCACAGGAAGACCATTACAATTTAGCTGGCAACCTCTCCACGCAGTGGGGTTTCCCGCTGTTGGTTAAATGCCAATGTCCCTGCAAAATGCCTCCTAATTCTGCCTTTAATCATGCTAATCAGTTGCCAACCACCTTGGAGCAGGCAACCTCACCACAAATGGTCCTGCCCATTGGTAAAATTGGTAAAATCCTTGCCATTGGCAGAATTAATACTTACCACACTGTCAATAATTTACTTACACTGGAATTAACGAAGCTGAAGTTTTTCTGACATGTTTACTGGTTATCTATCACGCAAGTGCCACAGCTTCAAGTCCTTCGGGTGTTTCATTGCTGAATCCCTTGGTGAGGCACCATTATTGTGAAGCTTTTGGAGGAACACTTGGGCAGCAATGTCCTGATTTCCACATTTAACTATGCATGTGTAGCCACTGGAAGCAGAGCATAATTGCCTGAATAGGTTGGTTGGGCCCAATGGCTTGTTTCTGTGTCGGATATTCCATATAATATCCTGATTATATTCCAATTATATAATTAATATAATTATCAAAAACTTATTATTTATCAGTTCAGATGAATGTAGGTCCTTTCTAACCTACATTAACAGAGTTAACATTTCAGGTGGATGTAATTCCATTTGAACTGCTCTTTAGAACTGATCAAAGGATTTGCCAGAGCAAACTGCAGTGCTTAATGACCACCACAGGATGGTGCTGTAGCAGTGCCTTTCCCAGAAAACAGCAGATGTGTTGCTGATCAAAGGTAACTAAAGACATCCTGATGCCGTTTCCAGCAATGTTGCTCCACGATCACCATCACTGTTTGGACACCTTCTCTGGGATATATTGTAAAGCATCTCCCTGAATAATCTGGGCAATTAAATCATTGCTTTCAGATTCTAAAGCCCTGTCAGTGCATGATAAACAGAATCCCCCCCAAACCTACCCATTAAACTTGCTATCATACTGGAACAGATTGTGAACACAGGAAAGTTGCAGGATATAAGAGCCATCACAGCTCCCAAGATATCTGGCATTAACACAGGGATCCTCAGGTGGACATTGCAGCCATAGACACATTGAATCATATCCTTTCCTTTTTCTGTATGGCATCCAGATGTGTGAAATCAGTGATGTCCTAGACCATTGGAACATTATCTATACCAAAGAAGCCTCACTGATTTGGACTCAGCTGCTTTGTCTTGGTGAACAGAGTGGAGGGTGTGTCTTAGCAGAACCTCAGTGATATGTTAGTTTAAGATTCTGTACTCCCTACTGACCCTCTACTTTCAGTGCTTACCCATTGAAGGGGCAAGATTCCAACTTTGTGCAATTAAATTTGGATTTGTGTTTACAGTGCGTGAGTGTTAAGCTGTAAACCTACTCCTAAATACGGGCACTGGCAATGCTGCCGATCGTGTGTATTGCAGTATTTGTTTACCTACTATTATTTTTACTCTAGTTCCATGTAAAAGAAAACAGTGACTGGAATACTTAGGCAGAACCAACAAAGAAAAAAAAATGTCCATTGATTATTTTGGCTGCCAAATTCAGAATGCAGGGTGCATCCTGCTACCAGCGCAGCCTGTGAGGGGTGCTGCTGGTAATATACAATGTAACCATTTTTGGCACATTATCGTCACGGGTCTAGGCACTGATTCTGGCCTAGATCCCCCTCCAGGTTGATCCCACATCTGTCCCTGTAAGCAAGGTGGGCCTGATTGCATTAGGCTCACTGCATCCGCACTGTGTCGTCACTAAGGTCTGTGACATGGGAATTCCCAAGCGAGGGAGTCAATCTCTTCCCCCTTATATCAACGCAGACCTGGACTCTCTGGATCCCAGTTGAGTTTCTTTCTGTTCTAATAAACTCCTGCCTAAATTCAATGCACATACATCTGCAAGAATGGCCAGTGAATCTTGGGGACTCTGCTAATTTGAAACTGAAGTAGAAATTGAATTTCAGTCTGCAGTGGCAATTACTGCCACTTCGATTTTTGACGTTTTCCAGAAAATGTAATACCTACAACAGTGGCCACTCAGCTATAACCTGGTGGAGAAATGCAGTTACTTCTGTTTAATACTTAACCTCCGATGGACAATAGATGAAGAGGTTGTAATAGACCAGTATAGAAAGGATTAATAAGGGCAGCAGCAGAGATCTTGTGACTTGATTGATGTATGAATCTGCTTGCTTAGCATTCATGGGTTTTATTTGATATAAGAGTGAATTGTGAACCTTAAACCACAATGTTCAAATGTAACTAATCAAGCACCTGATTACGGTTTTGCAGTTGTCTATAAGCCAATGATTTAAACAGATGCTTTTTGAATGATTGAATGAATAAGGGAGTGGAATCTGTGGTTAGAGATAAGAATATTGAGGTTGGAAAAATAAGTAGGGAATGTGAATCTCTTTGCAATGAAATGTCACACCACAGGACTAGACAGGCAGACCTGGAATTAATAGTGACCAGGCCTATGGTTAGAAGATCCAAATGATTGAACAGCTATTGACTGCAGGAAGAATGTGCAGCATGAGAGGGTACTGATTAAAAATTGTGTGGACGGGAAACCAAAGTGTTAATTCAGTGAAAAGGAACCGTTTCCTTAAATATGGTGTCTTTATCCTTTCTTTGTGTAAGAAATTTGATAGAAAGCCTGGGAGACAATGGGAATTTGATGCTGGAACAGGGCATTGAATATCAAGGATTGTGAGGAGAAGATGATATAGAAGATCTGAATCTAGACTGAGAATCGCGGTGAATGCTCCACACATATAAGATGTCAGAAATCAGAAGGTAGGAATCCTACAAGTTAAAATTGTCCCAGAGCATAATGTGGTGTAACGTCCTCTTATTGCTATCGTCAGTATTGTGTACTTTGGTGATATACATGACGTCTACCCTATATAAAGGTTAAATTGATTTTTAATGTATGTGTGTATGATATATTTCAATTATGTGCCTGATTCAACAGGCCTGAACCCAAATTATATTTAAAGACACAGTGCATGCTTATCTTTGATGTTTTCAACTTATCTTTTTAGAATGCTTTGGTATTTATGCAAACAACAAGTGAACATTCATGACTAGAAATTTAAGTTACAATACGGAAAGGGGCCATTCAGCCCAACTTGTCCACGTTGACGTTTCTCTTATTCCTATAGGTTGTCTGCCTTGGGAACCCACCCATTATTCTTAACTGAATGGTGAATGCGGAGGCTATCTCCTGTTAGATTGCATTGGAGCGCACTCTGCAAAAGTGAGGGGGAAACAGGGCCCGCAATTGGTGCGAGTGTCTGAAAATTTTTAAGCTGGTAAGATGTCACCCAGGCTTTTTAGTTTACCTCATAGGATCACACAAGAAGGATAATAGGCTCTCTAACTCCTACAGAGTTAACGCTGAATAGTATGCACTTTTTAATGTATAGTTTTGCTCACCTCAATGACTTTTTGTTGCTCACAGCAACCTGAGAGCGTAGGAGTTGAATATATTGAGTACTGCCTTAAGTAAACTATTGCTTCCTTTCATGGGTTCGAGTCCTATTCCAGAGACTTGAGCCCATGATGCAGGCTGCCACCTCACTGAAGGAATGCTGTGCTGGGGGTCAGGCGCGTCATTCAGTTGTGAAATTCAAAGCCTTGTCTGCCCTCTCAGGTGGATGCAATAGATCCCCTGGAACTATTTAAAGAAGAACAGGGGAGTTCTCCCATATCCTTGTCACTTATTTCAGTGTTGTTTGCGGGAGCTGGTTGTGTGCTAATTAATTACTGTATTTCCTACATTATAACAATGCCTACAATTTATAAGTACTTCATTGGTTGTAACGAGCTTTGGGACATCCTGAGGTCATGGGTGCATATAAATGTAATTTTTCTTTCTTCTTTAACACTTTCCTTTCCTTTCATTCTCAGTGAGTTTTAAGTCAATTACGTTCATGGCAACATTGCATATTATTAAAACTTAGTGAAGTCACTGGATATGACCAACAAGGTTTCAACACTAGTTCAGCGAAATGTTTGTAAATGCTTCACAGGATTCTGAAACCACTGGTCATGCAGGTGTACTCAGCAAGACAGAGTTAGGTCTTTATCATACTTTACAATAGTCTCACAGTTTTGCACTGATTTATTACCATCATTCACTACGTTCATAACTAAGACATTAATAGCCAAAAGTTGTAAAATGATTTTCAACACTAGAGCAGACTCATTTGTGTTAATAATTAATAGCTGTAATGATAAATCAAACAGATTTTCTTCTATTACAGGTCATTTGTGTCCCTTCTGTTGATAAAATGCGCTCAGGAGAAAACATTTCATCAGTAACCATTTCTTATAAAATGCCTCATGCTGTAACTTTAGTGAAAAATTGATAGACTCCAATGTCTAATAGATTGGATCCTAAGACTAAATCTAATTTAGCCATATATGACCAAGGTCAGGTAAAGCATCTATTTAGTTAAAGAAAGAATTTACATTTAGAAAGTGCCTTTCATGGCCTCAGGGTGTTCCAAAGCACTTTTGTAGTCGCTGTTGTAATGTCTCACAAAAGTAACGTGATAAATGACCAGATAATCTTTATTTGGTGGTCCAAAACAAAATAAAAACAGAATTACCTGGAAAAACTCAGCAAGTCTGGCAGCATCAGCGGAGAAGAAATCAGTCAACGTTTCGAGCCCTCATGGCCCTTCGGCAGAACTGCAGCATAGTTTCAACAAGGGAGAAATATAAATTGGTTTAAGGTGGGTTGGGGGGGTGGGGGGGGGGGCGGGGGGAAGAGACACATTGAGGGTGTGGTGTGAGCAGATAATCAAAAGATGTCAGAGACAAAAGGGTCAAAGAGGTGTTGAAGGTGGTGGTCTTTGTCTGAGAAAAGTGCTAATTAAGAATGGAAAACAGGATATTTAAAGTACAGCTCTAGTGGGGGTGGGGTGGAAAGACTAAAAGTTTTAGTTTTAGATTTAAAAATAATGGAAATAGGTGGGGAAAGAAGAATCTATATAAATTATTGAAAAAAAAAGCGGGTGGGGGGGGGAAAAGAAACAGGGTGGGGATGGGGGGAGGGGGAGTTTAAGATCTAAAGTTGTTGAATTCAATATTCAGCCCAGAGGGCTGTAAAGTGCCTAGTCAGAAGATGAGGTGCTGTTCCTCCAGTTTGCGTTGGGCTTCACTGGAACAATGCAGCAAGCCAAGGACAGACATGTTGGCAAGAGAACAGGGTGGAGTGTTAAAATGGCAAGCGACAGGGAGGTTTGGGTCTTTCTTGCGGACAGACCGCAGACCACTCTGCGGTCTGTCCGCAAGAAAGACCCAAACCTCCCTGTCGCTTGCCATTTTAACACTCCACCCTGTTCTCTTGCCAACATGTCTGTCCTTGGCTTGCTGCATTGTTCCAGTGAAGCCCAACGCAAACTGGAGGAACAGCACCTCATCTTCCGACTAGGCACTTTACAGCCCTCTGGGCTGAATATTGAATTCAACAACTTTAGATCTTAAACTCCCCCTCCCCCCATCCCCACCCCATTTCTTTTCCCCCCCACCCGCTTTTTTTTTTCAATAATTTATATAGATTCTTCTTTCCCCACCTATTTCCATTATTTTTAAATCTAAAACTAAAACTTTTAGTCTTTCCACCCCACCCCCACTAGAGCTGTACTTTAAATATCCTGTTTTCCATTCTTAATTAGCACTTTTCTCAGACAAAGACCACCACCTTCAACACCTCTTTGACCCTTTTGTCTCTGACATCTTTTGATTATCTGCTCACACCACACCCTCAATGTGTCTCTTCCCCCCACCCCCCCCGCCCACCTTAAACCAATTTATATTTCTCCCTTGTTGAAACTATGCTGCAGTTCTGCCGAAGGGCCATGAGGGCTCGAAACGTTGACTGATTTCTTCTCCGCTGATGCTGCCAGACTTGCTGAGTTTTTCCAGGTAATTCTGTTTTTATTTTGTTTTGGATTTCCAGCATCCGCAGTAGCTTTTAGCTTTTTGTTTTTATTTGGTGGTGCTGGTTGATGGATAAATGTTGGCCAGGATACGCTGTTCTTATATGAATATTCATGAGATCTTTTACACTGGCCAAAGAGGGCAGTACAGGCCTTGGCTTAAAATCTCATTTGAAAGATAGATAGCACTATTGTGCTAAAATGCTGTGACCGAGTCTTTGGATTAGGGCTTGAACCCACAACATTTTGATTCAGGGGCAAGGGTGCTGAGCCAAAGCTGACATCTAAAAATTAAACCACGATACTTTTTGTGAGGGACAATATTTGTTTTTGCAACTTAATTCCGATCTACACTACAGTAAAACTTTCAAACTTGAACAGAAGAGAAAAAGAAAGGAATGGAAGGGAAATTGTAATGCTTAAAATGGCCTTACTGATAAGAGTTCTGCACTGTTTTAAGGGAGCTGAAACTGCATCCAAGATATTAAACAAAGGATGACACTTGCATCAGCAAGCAGAGCCCATTTTGCAATCTGATATTGGTTTCACTGTTGTGGAGTAATTTAATTTAGTTAGCTTGCAACTAACATATAGTATACATGAAGGAGCTGACATCAATATATTATATTATACCAGGCAAATGAATTATTAGCCTGTTACCATGTGTACATCATTTCACTTCACACATATATTAGTTCTATCTTTAATAATTGTTCAAATTTATGTCCAAACTTGTTAAACAAAAATTGAAGTGAATCAAAGTAAGGTAAAGGAAGGAAACAAGAAGCAATCAAACAAATAGGGACCAAGAGAGTGAACATAAATTACAAGATTAAAAAAGGGAAAGAAAGATTGAGATAATGAATACGATTAAGAACAAGGAATGACTTGAAGGAAAGAATGAAAAATTAACACATTTAGATTGGAGCTGCTGCCTCCTTCATGTATCATTCATTATATACTACAGAATAACACAATGATTAAACATGCCCTCCCATGGATGTATTAATGGTTGGCTACATGCACTTTATATTCAAAAGCTCTGGATGGGTAAGGACTGATGAAAATGAACGTTGTATATGCTTATCTCCCACAGGACAAACAGAAATTTATATTTTGTGTATCAGTAGTCTACAGGAAATGAATAAATGTCCAACATTGTTTCATAGACGCGATAACACTATCAACAAAACTCACAATGTATTCAGGCAAACACATTCCGAATATAAGCAGTGAAAGATTTATTATAGTCATATGTGTGAGTTTGAATTGGACATTCAATCTATGTTCTCTTGACTAATAGGTAACATGTATTGTGCACCATCTGCTGCAAAAGCCAGTCATTGCACATTGAGTTTGTGTGAAATACTTTGGTACAACAACCAGAGTGCTTTTACTGGAATAAGGAGGAAGAGTTACAGTAATCCAAATTGGTTGGATACTTTTGTATCGGTTAAATTCTGCCTAAAAGTTGAAAAAATTCTCCTGGAGCAAGCGGAAAAACAATTCATTAGTTTTTCAGTTTTTTATAATTTCCCCATTGAGTTCAGTTTTGTTCTTTTTAACAAATGAATAAGGTTATTTACAATTCATTGCCAGATGTCATCAGAAGTGCCAATGCATTTGACATTACAAAACTATTCAGCTTCCTCTTATCAAATGTATTGAATGGTCTTTCGAAGTTTGTCAGTTTGTTTTAGATCACTCATCAAAATGTGGGGAGATGGAGTACTTCTCTGTTTCTGGTATGCAGTGAGCAATGTCCAAGATTCAACGTGGATAAAGCTCCACCTACACCTACAAACTCATAAATATACTGTAATGCCAAACTCAGCAGTCTACCCACGACTATACAGTGCTATTTTTCCTACAGCAAACATGCTGTAGCTTCTGAATGAAATCTAAGTTGTATTAAAATTGTACTTATTCATTTCACTTAGACTCTGTCCTAGCCATGAGTTATCAGGGAGAAGAGGCTTTCATTCTACAGAAACCTAGCTCTCAGTGGTAAAAGGACCGCACTGTAGAGAAGCCTCTTGAAAAAATGATTTAAAACCTAGACTGTTATCAATGTAACTAAAGAACAGCACTTTTAGGACACTTGAACAGATTTCAATTTCACATAAGCACATCTCTCAAAGCAAACTCTCAAAACAACATATTATTGCAATATATGTTGACTCATTTTTAGTACACATCAATGCTTCAACATATATTACTAATTCTCTGATTCATATTTTATAAAGTATTTACAGAATCCCATAATATATGTCATACGTCTTTCCACATGTCTCAGTAATTGGCTGAGCTTTGAAGGTCATGAAAATTCTGGGTTCAATCCCTGGTATACGCTAAACTCAAAAATGTTAGGGTACCAAAATTGGACCCAATGTCCCTTGGTTAGGGTAGAGAAAATTAACTTGGGTATCCAGCCCTACTTGATATCCAATGACTTTTCACAAAGCTTATATGCCCGATAACAGTTATAAAAGCCTCCTCTGTGGGGATTCCTCACTATCAAATAGCCTGCCATCATTCATGAATAATAACCACTTAGGCACAGTACTAAAGGATGACCAGTTTTTGTGAATTGTACCCAGCTTGGAATCATCACATTCAGATTAAGAGGGACAGGGACAGCTGATGAAGAAAAAAAATAATCAGGCCATTATAAAATCACATGTATCAGAAATTATTTTGTTTATATTGTCCTAATTTCCTTTCTATCTATTTAATAGCTTAAGTTAACAACATGAGAACATATACATTTTGAGGGAAAGGTCATTAAGTCCAATAAACTCAATCACTTTTGATTGGTTTTGAAACAATCTTTTGGCCTTCATCCCACGAACCCTCCATTTCCTCTCCATAAACAAATGTGTTTCCCACATGAAAACCAATGGCAGACTGGGTGACTGCTTTTTGGAACACCTCTGTTCAGTACGCAAGCATGACCAGGCCCCAAGCTTCCAGTTTCCTGTCATTTTAGTTTTCTATCTTGCTCCCATGCTGACATTCCTGTCCTGAGCCACCTTCAGTGTTCCAATGAAGTTCAAAGCAAGCTCTAGGAACAGCACCTCATCTTTTCACTGGGCACTTATGGGCTCAACACTGAGTTTAATAATTTTAAATTGTAACCTCTGCTCCCATTTTGTTTCATTTTCCTTTGCTAGTTTGCTTTTACTCTCGTTTCTATCTTCTTTCCTTGACATTGCTTTCAGACAGCAGTTATTTATTGTAACATGTCTTTAAGGGATTGCAGCATGACATCACTAGGAAGGAAGTGTGTCATGCTGCTCCTAGTGATGTCACCCTGCAATCCCTTAAAGGCACATTACAACATTATTCAGGACCCTGCCATTTACTCCAAATCTAGACGCATCTTTTATTTCTTTATTTGTCTCAGCACTACTCTCTTTGATCTTACCACGTGAAACCTTTTTGTCATTTAATCTCTCCTGCACTCCACCCTACCACAGACCTTACATTTGTTCTTATTCCCAGCCTCCCCAGTTCAGTTGCTCAAAACCTATTACAGTTCCAAACTTTTCCAAGTTCTGATGAAAGATCACAGACCTAAAACGTTGGGCAGCATTTCGCTTTCAGGGGTGAAAGCCGATGCCAGGCTCAGTTCCGAGTTGTGACCCTGCGTGTGTTCCTGACATGCGCACCTCAATTTTAAAGTGTCAGCCCATTATTCATCAGGAAGCATGTGTGTCATCCAATTAAGGGCCATGGGCCGTTGGGCAGGTTCTTGAGGCTGAAGATGGCTTGGATCAATAAGTCATGCAACAACATTACAGTCTTTTTATGTATTATTTTAATGAAGGAAGAAAGGACAAAAGTGAAATCAATTGAAAGATGTCAAGTGTCAATGGTTTACCAAACAATGCAATTATTTTCTTTCGGCATTTCTGACATTGCAGCTAGCCAATTGGCAAATAGTATGTAAGTTATAACCCAATAGGGTAATATGGCATCTATGGAGTTCTCACAATGAGTTATTCTGATTTTGTCTGATTACATAATATTTGGACTGTGACACAGAAACCTGAAGAATACTTGGCCAGTTAGACATATTTGTCATCTCCTTTATGTAATATATACTTTTACTGTAAATTAATACTGTAACAAAAGATGTAAATTTGTCTTTGTGCAAAGATGGGTGGTAGGTCAAAAGATTGGACAGAATATAAAAAACAGCAAAGAATGACCAAAAGATTCATCAGGAGGGTAAAATTAGAGTATAAGAGGAAAATAGCTAGAAATATAAAGACAGGTGGTAAGGGTTTCACTAGATATTTAAATAAGAAAAGAGTTAACAAAGTGAGTGTTTTTCCTATAGAAATTGAGTTTGGGGAATTAATAATGGAAAATAAGGAGATGACAGATGAACTGAACAGGTATTTTGCATCAGTCTTCACTATAGAGGACACAAGTAACATCAAGAAATAGCTGTAAATCAGGAAATGGAAGGGAGGGAGGAACTCAAGAAAATTACAATCAGCAGGGAAGTGGTAGTGAGTAAATTGTTGGAGCTGCGGACTGACAAGTCCCCGGCTCTTGATGGACTTCATCCTAGGGTCTTAAAAGAAGTGGCTAGTGAGATAGTTGATGCATTGGTTTTAATTTTCCGAAACTCCCTAGATTCGGGGAGGGTTCCATTAGATTGGAAAAGAGCAAATGTAACTCCTTTATTCAAAAAGGGAGGGAGACAAAAAGCTGGAAACTATAGGCCAGTTAGCCTAACATCTGTCATAGGGAACATGTAAGAAACTATTATTAAAGACATTATAGCAGGGCACTTGGAAAAATTCAAGGTAATCAGGCAGGGTCAACATGGTTTTTTGAAAGGGAAATCACATTCAACCAATTTATTGGAGTGCTTTGAAGAAGTAACATGTGCTGTGGATAAATGGGAACCGATGGATGTACTGTACTTAGATTTCCAGAAAGCATTTGATAAGGTGCCACATCAAAGGTTATTGTGAAAAATAAAAGCTCATGGTGTAGTGGGTAACATCTTGGCATAGATAGAAGATTGGCTAGCTAACAGGAAACAGAGGATGGGCATAAAAAGTGTTTTTCTGGTTGACAAGGTGTAACGAGTGGTGTGCCACAGGGATCAGTGCTGAGGCCCAAACTTTTTACAATTTATATAAATGACGTGGATGAAGGGATTGAAGGAATGGTGGCTAAATTTGTTGATGACGCAAAGATAAGTAGGAAAGTAAAATGCGAAGTGGACATAAGGAGACTACAAAAGGATATAAATAGGTTAAGTGAATGGACAAAGATCTGGCAAATGGAGGATAATGTGGGAAATTGTCCATTTTGACAGGACAAATAAAAAAAAGAAGCTTATTATCTAAATGGTGAGAGATGCAGAGCTGTGAAGTGCAGAGGGTCCTACTGCATGAATCACAAAAGGTTAGTATACAGGTACAGCATTAGGAAAGCTAATAGAATGCTGTTATTTATTGAGAGGGGAATTGAATACAAATGTTGAGAGGTTATGCTTTAGCTATACAGGGCACTGGTGAGACCACATCTGGAGTGCTGTGTGCAGTATTGGTCTCTTTATTTAAGGAAGGATGTAAATACATTGGAAGCAGTTCAGAGAAGGTTTACTTGACTAATACCTGGACTGGCCGGGTTGTCTTATGATGGAAGGTTAGATAGGTTAGGATTGTATCCACCAGAATTTAGAAGAGTAAGAGGCAACTTGATTGAAATATGTAAGATCCTGAGGTGGATGTGAAGAGGATATTTCCTCTTGTGGGAGAATCTAGAACTAGGGATCACTGTTTAAAAATAAGGGGTCAACCATTTAAAACAGAGATGAGAAGAAATTTTTTCTCTCAGAGGGTGGTGGGTCTTTGGAACTCACTTCCTCAAAAGGCAGTGGAAGCAGAGTCTTTGAATATTTTTAAGGCAGAGCTAGGTAGATTCTTGATAATCAAGAAGACAAAAGGTGAGAGGAAGTAGAGTTGAGGTTACAATCAGATCACCCTTGATCTTATTAAATGTTGGAGCAGGCTTCAGCAGTCAAGTGACCTACTCCTGCTCCTTATTCGTATGTATGTAAGTCAAAATGCAACAATTGAAATGTGAACGTGAAAACAACCAGGCCAAATCTTCTGAGGAGTGGCAAACACTGCTCCTACCTTTTTTTTTCAAAGCCCTGGAGCTCTGCATTTCTGGCCAGGACTTCAAAAACCAGGCCTCTTCAGAAATGCAGAGCATACCTGTTCTGGGGAGTCCTCCGTCATAGTGCAGGATTGTCAGGGGAAGCCAAGCCACACCCCCTTTTTACAGCACTATCTGCCATATTTGGGTAAGTCTTCATTCACTATCTCAGTGAAAAGCTTTGGGAGATTTAAATAGCTTTTCACTGTGCTAGTGAATGAGTGTGAGTGAGGTAAGTGGGAAGGGTGGGTAAGGTGGTAGGGTCGGTGGGGGGGAGTAATGAGGTCGGGGGAGTCAGCGCCTCAGCGAGGCAGTTGAAGGGTTGGGAGAATCGGAGGGTTGGGAGGAGTCGGAGGGTTGGGAGAGAATTGGAGGGTCAGGGGGAAATTGGGGTGGGGAGCGGATTAGGAGGATTGGGTGGGGGGAGAGTCAGAGGGTTGAGGGGGGAGTCGAGAGGGGTCAGTTGTATAGTTACCCAGGAGTTAGACATGATTTTTCGCTGTCTAACATTTCCAGTTTAACAATCCAGGTAAGTGAGCTGGAACCTTCCGAAGTTTCTGACTCTGACTTAGGGTTGGAGACTTTTTCAGAGGGTCCTGGGAGCAGGGGAATTGACCCTCAAAAAGTTGAAACCTCCCGGGCAATTCCTGAGAAGTCCTTGCGTTGGGACTTCCGAGGGATATAGTAGATCATCTTCTGGAGTAGGTCCGGTCTTTGTGATCCGGAGATTGTAAGATCTGGGCCAATGTGTTTACAAGGTTTTCCATTGGCCTGAGTTTGTCCTTTCAGATATTCACTGGACCAAGCACTGGGATAAGACGATAATCACTCCACTTTGAACAAGTTGCAATCAATCAATTCGGAAGCAGGAATGTCTATTTACAAACTGTGGGTCCATGACATCTGAACGCTGCTTAAGACAGTGAGAAAGAAAGAGTTGTGGACTGAGCAATAGGCTAACGCAAGAGCACACAATCACATGGGATTTGATAAATTTAAACTCCTGGAGAAATACTAGCCGAAAGATGTTTACCCTGATCGGTGATGGATTTTACCCTAAAGTTGGTGACAAATAAGCAGCAAGAATTATGTTGTCTGAATAACAATTTTGGTCCCCTTGAACATGTAACAGCGAGACCACAGAGGTCTTGACCATGCAGACAGAGCTTATAGTATTGACCATAATTTGTTCAGTGTTAATTTTCAGTAGGAGAGTACATTACAAAAATTAGATGACAAATACGTCTAAGTATTCTTCAATCTTCTGTGTCACAGCCCAAATACTGTGAAGTCTGACATTGCTCAGCATCAAGCTGCAAAATCCAAAGAATGGGTAGCTTTACTGTGCATGAAGAAATACAAGATGTATGTCAGAGGATTACAATCAGTAACCTAATCCTGGGATTTAGCTGTTCAAATTCTGCTCTCATGGTTTTTGCTGTAATCTGACCCACCCACTGTCCCCCAACAACCCCCTTGATAACATTGTTCCCTTGTGGCCTAATAATACTTAACTATACTTCAACTCAACAGAGTTGCTCGGACTATTGGACAAAATGTTAGTAGTTACGTAACTACAATGCGCGTTGGTAAGTGATGGCAAAATGGAAATTCCTGCCAAATTAGCGAGCAGCTGCAAAACCCACACAAGCATTGCGTGGCAGAGTGAATAAGGTGTGAGGTTTGCTGTTTGAAAATCCCCATTATCCCCATATGATCATTTTTTATTTTGTACATTGTTACATATACAAAGGCCTGAATTTTCCCATCGGAGATTTGGGGGCGGGGCCTGCTCGCCGACGGGAAAATGACGTGGGATGACGTTGGGAGGAATCCCCGACGTCATCCCGGTCCCTTTAAATTTTTAGGAAGGCGGGTGGACAGCGAAATCAGCTGTCCGCCCGCCGACCTGTCAATGGCCTCAATTGGCGCCATTGACAGAGTATTTAAGATAATTAAAGACCCTAAACAAAAACAGAATTACCTGGAAAAACTCAGCAGGTCTGCCAGCATTGGCGGAGAAGAAAAGAGTTGACGTTTCGAATCCTCATGACCCTTCCGCAGAACTGAGTAAAGTTAGAAGAGGGGTGAAATATAAGCTGGTTTAAGGTGGTGGTGGGGGCGGGGGGGGTGGGTGGTGTGGGGAGGGAAGTTGGGGGGCGGTGGTGGTTGTAGGGACAAGCAGGAAGTGATAGGAGCAGGTAATCAAAAGATGTCACAGACAAAAGGAACAAAGATGTGTTAAAGGTGGTGATATTATCTAAGAGAATGTGCTAATTAAGAGTGGATGGCAGGACACTCAAGGTACAGCTCTAGTGGGGGGGGGGGGTGGAAAGACTGAGAGGGTATTACAGTTATAGATTTAAAAATAATGGAAATAGGTGGGAAAAGAAAAATCTGTATAAATTATTGGAAAAAACAAAAGGGAGGGGGAAGAAATGGAAAGGGGGTAGGGATGGGGGAGGGAGTTTAAGATCTAAAGTTGTTGAATTCAATATTCAGCCCAGAGGGCTGTAAAGTGCCTAGTCAGAAGATGAGGTGCTGTTTCTCCAGTTTGCGTTGGGCTTCACTGGAACAATGCAGCAAGCCAAGGACAGACATGTGGGCAAGAGAGCAGGGTGGAGTGTTAAAATGGCAAGCGACAGGGAGGTTTGGGTCTTTCTTGCGGACAGACCGCAGGTGTTCTGCAAAGCGGTCACCCAGTTTGCGTTTGGTCTCTCCAATGTAGAGGAGACCGCATTTGGAGCAACGAATGCAGTAGACTAAGTTAGGGGAAATGCAAGAGAAATGCTGCTTTACTTCAAAGGAGTGTTTGGGCCCGTGGACGGTGAGGAGAGAGGAAGTGAAGGGGTAGGTGTTGCATCTTCTGCGTGGACATGGGAAGGTGCCATGGGAGGGGGTTGAGGAGTAGGGGGTGATGGAGGAGTGAACCAGGGTGTCCCGGAGGGAACGATCCCTACGGAATGCCACCAGGGGGGGTGAAGGGAAGATGTGTTTGGTGGTGGCATCAAGCTGGAGTTGGCGGAAATGGCGGAGGATGATCCTTTGAATGCGGAGGCTGGTGGGGTAATAAGTGAGGACAAGGGGGACCCTATCATGTTTCTGGGAGGGAGGAGAAGGCGTGAGGGCGGATGCGCGGGAGATGGGCCGGACACGGTCGAGGGCCTTGTCAACGGCCGTGTGTGGAAAACCTCGGTTAAGGAAGAAGGAGGACATGTCAGAGGAATTGTTTTTGAAGGTAGCATCAGCAGAACAGATGCGACGGAGACGAAGGAACTGAGAGAATGGGATGGAGTCCTTACAGGAAGCGGGGTGTGAGGAGCTGTAGTCGAGGTAGCTGTGGGAGTCGGTAGGCTTGTAATGGATATTGGTGGACAGTCTATCATCAGAAATTGAGACAGAGAGGTCAAGGAAGGGAAGAGAAGTGTCAGAGATGGACCATGTGAAAATCATGGAGGGGTGGAGATTGGAAGCAAAGTTAATAAATTTTTCCAGGTCCCGATGAGAGCATGAAGCAGCACCGAAGTAATCATCGATGTAACCCGCTGACAAGGGTGGTGCTGTTGTTGTCTGGCACACTGACCTCTACCTCGCGGAGGCTGAGCGTCAACTCGCAGACACTTCCTCCTACCTCTCCCTGGACCATGACCCCACCACTGAACATCAAGCCATTGTTTCCAGGACTGTCACTGACCTCATCTCCTCTGGAGATCTTCCTCCCACCGCTTCCAACCTGATAGTCACCCAACCTCGGACGGCCCGCTTCTACCTCCTACCCAAAATCCACAAACAGAACTGTCCCGGCAGACCGATCGTGTCAGCCTGTTCCTGCCCCACGGAACTCATTTCTCATTATCTTGACTCCCTTCTCTCTCCCCTTGTCCAGTCCCTTCCCACCTACATCCGTGATTCCTCTGACACCTTACGTCACATCAACAATTTCCAGTTCCCTGGCCCCAACCGCTTCCTCTTCACCATGGACATCCAATCCCTCTACACCTCCATCCCCCACCAGGATGGTCTGAGGGCCCTTAGCTTCTTCCTTGAACAAAGGCCCAAACAATCCCCATCCACCACTATTCTCCTCCGTCTGGCTGAACTTGTTCTCACACTGAACAATTTCTTCTTTAACTCCTCTCACTTCCTCCAAATAAAAGGTGTGGCTATGGGTACCCGCATGGACCCCAGCTATGCCTGTCTCTTTATGGGGTATGTGGAACATTCCTTGGTCCAGTCCTACTCCGGCCCCCTCCCACAACTCTTTCTCCGGTACATCGATGATTACTTCGGTGCGGCCTCATGCCCGCGTCGAGACCTGGAAAAATTTATTAATTTTGCTTCCAATCTCCACCCCTCCATCAATATCACATGGTCCATCTCTGACACTTCCCTTCCCTTCCTTGACCTCTCTGTCTCAATTTCTTATGATAGACTGTCCACCAATATCCATTACAAGCCTACCGACTCCCACAGCTACCTTGACTACAGCTCCTCACACCCCGCTTCCTGTAAGGACTCCATCCCATTCTCTCAGTTCCTTCGCCTCCGTCGCATCTGTTCTGCTGATGCTACATTCAAAAACAATTCCTCTGACATGTCCTCCTTCTTCCTTAACCGAGGTTTTCCACCCACAGTGGTTGACAGGGCCCTCAACCGTGTCCGGCCCACCTCCCGCGCATCCACCCTCACGCCTTCTCCTCCCTCCCAGAAACATGATAGGGTCCCCCTTGTCCTCACTTATTACCCCACCAGCCTCCGCATTCAAAGAATCATCCTCCGCCATTTCCGCCAACTCCAGCATGATGCCACTACCAAACACATCTTCCCTTCACCCCCCCTGGCGGCATACTGTAGGGATCGTTCCCTCTGGGACACCCTGGTCCACTCCTCCATCACCCCCTACTCCTCAACCCCCACCTCTGGCACCTCCCCATGCCCACGCAGAAGATGCAACACCTGCCCCTTCACTTCCTCTCTCCTCATCGTCCAAGGGCCCAAACACTCCTTTCAAGTGAAGCAGCATTTCACTTGCATTTCCCCTAACTTAGTCTCCTGCATTCGTTGCTCCAAATGCGGTCTCCTCTACATTGGAGAGACCAAACGCAAACTGGGCGACCGCTTTGCAGAACACCTGCGGTCTGTCCGCAAGAAAGACCCAAACCTCCTTGTCGCTTGCCATTTTAACACTCCACCCTGCTCTCTTGCCCACATGTCTGTCCTTGGCTTGCTGCATTGTTCCAGTGAAGCCCAACGCAAACTGGAGG
Organism: Cetorhinus maximus; assembly: GCF_964194155.1. NCBI lineage: Eukaryota > Metazoa > Chordata > Chondrichthyes > Lamniformes > Cetorhinidae > Cetorhinus > Cetorhinus maximus. The sequence continues at coordinate 137,210,603 of NC_135884.1, read as the reverse complement.
AACAGCACCTCATCTTCCGACTAGGCACTTTACAGCCTTCTGGGCTGAATATTGAATTCAACAACTTTAGATCTTAAACTCCCTCCCCCATCCCCACCCCCTTTCCGTTTCTTCCCCCTCCCTTTTGTTTTTTCCAATAATTTATACAGATTTTTCTTTTCCCGCCGATTTCCATTATTTTTAAATCTATAACTGTAATATCCTGTCAGTCTTTCCACCCCACCCCCACTAGAGCTGTACCTTGAGTGTCCTGCCATCCATTCTTAATTAGCACATTCTCTTAGATAATATCACCACCTTTAACACGTCCTTGTTCCTTTTGTCTGTGACATCTTTTGATGATCTGCTCCTATCACGGCTTGCTTGTCCCTACAACACCCCCACCCTCAACCCCAACTTCTCTCCCACCCCCCGCCCCCCCCCCGCTCCCCACCACCATCTTAAACCAGTGTATATTTCACCCCTCTCCTAACTTTACTCAGTTCTGCGGAAGGGTCATGAGGACTCGAAACGTCAACTCTTTTCTTCTCCGCCGATGCTGGCAGACCTGCTGAGTTTTTCCAGGTAATTCTGTTTTTGTTTTGGATTTCCAGCATCCGCAGTAGTTTTTTGTAATTAAATACCCTGCCTGTCCAACCTTAAGGTTGGTGGACAGGCCAGGAGCCCCAGCGGGCTTCTGATAATACATGAAACCTCATCCACTGGCGGGATGAGGTTTCATGTCTGTTTTTAAATACTTTAATGCATTTTATGTGATATTTATTAACATGTCCCCTCTCGCATGACATTGTCACATGAGGGGGACATGTTAATGTTTTTTTAATATTTCTATTTTTAAAGTTGTTTGGACTGTCAGTAATCTCCCTGAGACAGCACTTGGTCTCAGGAAGCAGTGCGCGCTTTTGCACTTTGACAGCTGGGGATTCCCTCCTCCCCCCGCACAGGGATCGCAAAGCGCTTCCTGTCGGGCAAAGGCCCACCCACTCAAAATGGCGGCTGGCCCCGATTTGGCGGCGGGGGATCGGCTGTCCGCCCACCGCCAAGCTGGTGGGGCCCACCCGCCATCCGAGGGCAAAATTCTGCCCAAAGTTTATAAGATTGTTATGTTTTGGGACTGTTTTTTTAATTTAGGGTAAAATGGAGGAATGGAGGGTGTCATGTGACCTATTCTGAATCCTGCCCAACAAAAAGCTTGGTTGTTAAAAGTTAACAGGGGTCCCAGGTTGTTCTACTGGGAAGAAGGTGCAAGGGGTCATACCTAGAGATAATGGCAGGAGCATATAGACTGACTATGGGCAGACTGTTATGCCGGAATTTTCCAGCCCCTCACGCTGGCGGGATCTTCTGGTCCCGCTGATGTGAATGGATATTTCAATGCCACGGGGGAAACTGCCGTGGGTGCGGGGTGGGGGGCGGCTGGAAAATTCCAGCCTTAGTCCTCAAGTCTCACAGGAAGGTGTTAGGAATGTCAGCTTCTATAAATGGTTATACTTTAAACTGTCTATTTAATTCCAACATAGAATGAAGTTGGAAATCTAAAGGATACATAATTAGCATTTCTACCTGGATACAAGACCCATGTAATTGACATTGTCATGGAGGTGGGTTTTGAGAGGGGAAGAGTCCATAGGAAGCCACTGTAGGATTAGGTTGCAGGTTTTTCCTAAGATATCCCTGAATCTCACAGACACAGTGTGTCTGCAAGAAACTGAGAGAGAGATAGAGAGACAGACAGAGCAGCAACAGCCAGTCTCTATTGTTCACCATGTAGCATGAAGATGGGATCTTATGCTTGAATTGAAGAGACCAAGTTCATGACGATTTAAGTGAGGCTGGAAGATTCACCGAACTTTGGCAAGAGAGAGGAATCTCCAGGGTAATGCTCACCATGAAAGTCAGCTGAGGGATTAGAAGTTACCCAGCCAGAGAAGGAAAAAGGAAGCAAGCCATCAGGAGCTGAGAATATCTTTGGACTGATTCCTGAAGAATTGTGTGTCCGCTTAAAGGGCAGAGTAATGTATAATCATGGAGGAGGGTTTTTGATCTTTTAAAAGTGAAATGGGGAATCTTTTCTACCGTTTAGAGTGTAAGTTGCCTACTGAGATAGTGTTTAGTCAACATCATTTTCACATGGTCCATCACTGACACTTCTCTTCCCTTCCTTGACCTCTCTGTCTCAATTTCTGGTGATAGACTGTCCACCAATATTCATTATAAGCAAACCGACTCCCACAGCTACCTCGACTACAGCTCCTCACACCCCACTTCCTGTAAGGACTCAGTTCCTTTGCCTCTGTCGCATCTGTTCTGATGATGCCACTTTGCAAAGCAGTTCCTCTGACATGTCTTCCTTCTTCCTTAACCGAGGTTTTCCACCCACGGTGGTTGACAGGGCCCTCAACCATGTCTGGCGCATCTCCCGCACATCCGCCCTCACGCCTTCCTCTCCCTCCCAGAACCATGATAGGGTCCCCCTTGTCCTCACTTATCACCCCACCAGCCTCCGTGTTCAAAGGATCATCCTCCGCCATTTCCGCCAACTCCAGCATGATGCCACCACCAAACACATCTTCGCTTCACCCCCCCTGGTGGCTTTCTGCAGGGATCGTTCCCTCTGGGACACTCTGGTCCACTCCTCCATCACCCCTTACACCTCAACCCCCTCCCACGGCACCTTCCCATGCAACCGCAGAAGGTACAACACCTGCCCCTTTACTTCCCCCCTCCTCATTGTCCAAAGGCTCAAACATTCCTTTCAAGTGAAGCAGCACTTCACTTGCACTTCCCTTAATTTAGTCTACAGCATTCGTTGTTCCCAATGCGGCCTCCTCTACATTGGAGAGACCAAATGCAGACTGGGTGACCGCTTTGCGGAACACCTTCGGTCTGTCCGCAAGCATGACCCAGACCTTCCTGTTGCTTGCCATTTCAACACTTCACCCTGCTCTCATGCCCACATGTCCATCCTTGGCCTGCTGCATTGTTCCAGTGAAGCTCAACACCAACTGGAGGAGCAGCACCTCATCTTCCGACAAGGCACTTTACAGCCTTCCAGACTTAACATTGAGTTCAACAACTTCAGATCATGAACTCTCTCCTCCATCCCTACCCCATTTCTGATCCCCCTTTTTCCAATAATTTATAACTTTTAAAATATATTTTTCTTTTCCCACCTATTTTTAAATTTATTTCAATCTATCGTTTTAACTCCACCTTTTAGCCCATTTCGATCCCTTCCCCCCACCCCACCTCCACTAGGACCATCTGTCACTCGCTTGTCCTGCTTTCTACCCTTAATGTCCCCATTAGCACATTCCTTAGATAATATCACCACCATTAACACCCCTTTGTCCTTTTGTCTATGACATCTTTGGCAGTCTCTTCTTTGCCTCCACCTATCACTGGCCCTCTATCCAGCTCTACCTGTCCCACCCTCCTCAACCAGCTTATATTTCACCTCATTTCTATATTTCCTTAGTTCTGATGAAGAGTCATACGGACTCAAAACGTTAACTGTGTTCCTCTCCACAGATGCTGTCAGACCTGCTGAGTATTTCCAGCTATTTTTGTTTTTGTTTCAGATTTCCAGCATCCGCGGTATTTTGCTTTTATCTTAGTGTTTAGTCCATGTTGCTTTTAGTTTGTTTGTTAAAGTAAAAGTCTTAATCTTAATCTTGCCATGTGATCCTTCCAGTCAGTCACTGGAAATTTGAATATCATTTTATAAGTTATTGGTCTCTATGGGGATCATAACAACATTCTGACCAGATTCCTGATCATGCCCTTTGCTTTAGAAAGGAGGAAGGAAGGCTTCTGATTTTTGATTTGGTGATATTGCTACTGCACAATGTTTGTTTAGAAACAGATTGAAGACACTGTTTGTGGGGAAGACCATTGTAAGGTGAGTGAGACAAGTGCTGTTGCTGAAAAAAAGGGGCCAAGGCCTCCTTGAATCCACTGGAGCTGCACTTTGCTGGGGCCTGCGAAGAGCCTTTTGTTGCAGGCCCGAAGCAGCTCCAGTGAACGGGAGGATCAGCATAATTTTCAACACCAGGTAAGCGTGCAATTCCTGTGGGCCAGCACTTTCCGACGTTAGTTGGAAGTTCTGGCACAATGAAGTGAGACTTGTAGAGTAGAGTAGGGTATATGAAAACATTTCAAATGCATTTCAACCATGGTACATTATTCTTAAATCACTGCTACTTCTTTTCCTCCAAGTAAACCAATTGAAATATAGGGCAGAATGTTACAGACACCTGCTGGCAGGTTTGTAAGCAGTGTTGGTGTTATGGGGGGAGGAACCCATAAAATTGTCCAGGTGGCCTTCCTGCCACCCTCCCACAACCCTTTGGCCTCTCTTTCTATCCCTACTATGAGACCTGCCACGCTTGCCTCCATCCTGGCTCTGGGATCTAGAATATGGGGGCTACTTGTAGCCCCAGCTGTGGCCACCACTCCGATCAGATTGGCCAGCAGGTCTCTGAGGCGGGACCTCCACCTAAATGAGGGGCAGAAGTCTCACCTCCAGCCAATTATCACTCCTTGGAATATTAAATGGCTGCGAGGCAGCTGGCATCAGCAGGGAGTCTACCGCAGCATTAGTGAGATAATTCAACCGATACCAATAAATAGAAAAGAAAACTGCAAATATTGGAAATCCAATACAAAACCACAACATGCAGGCAGCACACTGAAGGTCAGACAGCATCTGTGGAGAGAATGGAGAGGGCAGACAAGTCAACATTTCAACTCAGGTCTGCAATGGTCCTAAGCGTTGGGTTGTCTGTTCTCTGTGAATCTGCTGACAGTCCTACTGTGTGTTTCTAGAACCTTCTGTTTTTACCCAATTCATGCCATTATGTTAATTAAATGTTTCTTAAAATGCATAAGTAGCTAGGTGCCAACAAAATTTAAGTTTCTTTATGCTGTGTGAAGCAAATTTATAATAAATGTGCCATAAATTAATAAATGTATACAAATGTACAGATATTCAGTATTATCATTGTAATGGAGCATGTGTGGAATCATACCTGCATTATAAAAATTAGTGATTTACTACTGTATTAGCCACATCCCCATTCAGTATCACAAAGTTCAGGAGAATTTAATTTTATACTTACCTTGCTTTGATACACTTCCTATTTCACTATTGATCATCCACCCTTTGCTCCATTTATTTCTCCCTTTCCATAATGCCAATTATACTATCACTATTGGCAACAATAAAAGATTGGGAGGACTAGGTGTCCTCAACACAACTCAGCCCTACTTATAATAATGAGAAACTTAAGTGTTCTGCAGAAACTGCATTTGTCCAATGATGGATCATTGTGATTTGTGATTGTCAAATGACACATGAAGATTAATGAGTTGGGTGTGAAGGAGATACTATATATCGAACAACAAGAAGACCTGTTGGCTAGTTGAGCAGCGTTTATTCTATGCCAGAGTCTATCCCCTACTACAGTATTGTAAGAGAAGTAGAAATGGACACAACAAGTAGGATAGGATTAACATTTTATTTTGACATTCAAACAATTAGTGTGGGGTCTGAGGTGGGCAGGTGTGCAATTTGGTGCCGTCTGTTTCTATGCCAGTTCATCACCATGATCCCAACTCTGGGTCATTTTCAATGAAGATGACTCGGTGCCGGATCAGTTGCCTGCCACTTCCTGGTGAGCAGCCAACTGAGGTCAGTTATTGATAATAAGCTCCATTCCCATGCTGATTGGAATTTTAGTCAGCAATGTGGGCAATCCACATCGGCCTGGACCATGGCTCAGGGTATGAAATGGGGGAGGGCGATGGATCATGTGAGGGACACCCCCCCTGACATCTGCCAGGCCATGACTGCTGGATGTCCTCCGGAGGGGTTGCCCCTCCAGGATTATGGCCAGAGGGCTGTACCTTTTTGAAGAAAACTTACTGGCTGTAGTGTTCAATTGTTCTGTTTTTGATTATGTGAGCCTGTTTATACTCACTGTGGTTGATTAGTTAAGCCTGGGTGTGGACTCAGAAAAGAGTAAACAAAGCTGAAAGCTAGCTGCTCAAAGCTGCTAGAAGCGTGAGAGAGCAAACATTTTTATGCCCTGTGATGAATTCCTGTTAAACACATATAAGCTGGTGTGTCATCTCTGCATAGCTCCGGGATATAAAATATACATCACTGGCCTGCTCTGTCGCTCTCTCCAGCTTCAGATCGGCAGCTCCCACCTTGGCCCATGGGGCTGCAAACCACTGAGTGCTGGAGGACCTCCCATTCGCCCTCCAGCATCATCCCTGATTGGGCAGCTAGCTCACTCCCTAGCCTTTAATTGGCTTCAGTTTTGAGAATAAGGTGGGCATGTCTAAAACATCGTCATACGGAGTCAAGACCAAGAACTAAGCTCCTTTTGTCTGGTTCACAACCCTTGATTGAAAATTCAGTCCAAGGTGTCTGTAGTTTGAACCATTACAGGTCATAAATCAAGGTCATAAATAAAGATGTAAGACTACCCCATTCTGCAGTTGAGGTTAATTTACATTTGAACTTGTGAACTTGCAAGCAGTTCCTGAGATAGCCTTAACAAATGCTGAAGACTTGAGGCATGAACAGTAACATATCAAAGAACTGAAGCTTCTTACACATTTAAGGGTTAAAAGAGAAACCCAAATTCTAAAACAGCAAGATAAACTACATTCCCCAGAGGACCTTTTGTGCGCAGATATAAAGAAACATAGCTTGAGTGTTGATACATTCAGATAAAGGAACACTAAAGAAGATGAATAGTGTGCCCAGGAAGACACAAACCAAGGATAGGCTCAGTCAGGAAAAAATGAAAAGAAACATGGGAAGAGAAATTAACCCATGTTCTGTGCAATATCTGAGCGCTAAAATAGTGTTTGTTGGATGAGCTTTTAGCAGTGCTAACCTGTACCTTCCAATTAGTCAGCTGTCTGAATCAAGCATTATACTCCTTGCGTATGCTAATTAGGGGCCCCAAGCCTGTTTCAGGACCCTGCTTCTAAATTTGGCAGAAGCTTCATGGAAAGGCCTGACCTTTCAAACTCCACAGGGATATGAAATTAGTATCCACAGCACTCTGGCTTAATATAAACGAAACCTGAGGCCTAGTTATTTTGTTTTAGCTCGTCAGTTTCATTTCATTATTTCTTTTGCAAGTTATATTATCTAACTATTGCTGCTTATCTTTTGACAAACTTGAAATTTGTGACTAATTGTTCAATAAGCATATTGGGATAAATGTTCCACATCTATTTTTGACCTTCAGGAGTTGAGAGGCTATCCTGATGAATCAAATCTGTCCTGAAGGGGGCTCCAGCGGCTGCCAGGAGTGAGCCTCAGGTCAACGTCAATGGGAATTTATTCCGGGTGCACCTCCTACTCTGTGTGAGTTTCCAACATCAAATCAATTTGTTGGTGAAAGAAAATCCTCTGAGACAAAAAGGGGGAGGGGGAACTATTATAAGGTCCAGAAAGGGAAATGCACCATTATATAAACAGAAACCAATTTGTTCAGTAATTTAAGTGAAGTCACAAGTACTGGATTAAGGTCAAAGATGTGGTCTAGCAACATTACAGCTCGTTAATTCAGTAACATTTTGAGAGAAGAAAGCCAACAAATCATAAACAGAAGTTAATTATAGAGACTTCAGCATAAGCGTAGCATAAATGCCAGTCATAAATATGGCATCACATATTAAACTCTGGACATGCAAAGGTGAGTTCCAATAAATTTCTTGTCAGTTATGGGGACCAAAATGTCAGGAGTTTCCAATGAATTATTCCTCCCCTAATGGATGCTCGAGTCACAACTTAGATTTTTCCGTTTAACTGGTGTTAGGGTCTGAGACATGCATTAATCATTCCTGCAGCTTGAAGACCATTAGGGTAGATGTGAATGGCCTACTCCCTGCCAGAGTCCACCCTCTTCATCAAAGTCGGCTAACAGCACTCTGCAAGATCATGTCTTGGCAGCAGTACAGGCGTTGCTGGTACTGATGCCAGAAACACAAGAACTGCTGCAGCTGTCCCTCTATATCTTGTCTCAACCCAAATATTCAAAATCAGCAGTAAAACATTATACAGCAGCTTCTTTAGGTTGTGAAACTATTTAAAATTGCATCGTTGGCTAGAACATTTTCTTTTCTAAGTACAATCTGCTAACTTAATCATCATTTTACTGAAATAGGTTTGTTGGGGCTTATATCAGATTACAGGAGGGTTCTGTCTTTATTCATTGGTTCCATAGCAAAAATACCATGGGTCTTTCAAGAGCTCAAAGACAGAGATTATCAATGTAGCAAATATTGTTTTTCTTACCAATAACCACATTATTTTTCACCTAACACAAATACATATGTTGTTCTGCAATTGGTGGCAAGTAAGAGGTAAGAGTGCAGATCGATCACATGGATGAAGATTTTACAGTGCAATTTCTCACCATAAACTACATATATTTCTTCAACAATGTATTTCTTGCAATTTGTCTTAAGTGATTGAACTTCATTGCAGGTATGTTTCATAGGAAACAGCAGGTTCTCTCACCTTTGGTGGAAATACATCAAAAACAATGAATTCTATAGACCATTGGAAGTGTTCAGGTCCCCTCAAACAATGCTCAAAGTTGAAGACACTGAGCCACATATCAGAAACCCTATAGCAGTTAAATTCATAGGGCAGCCTTTCTTGTCCTCTTGTTCCACATCAGTTGAAAAAAAACTCTTCTTGACAATAGTGCAAAATGTTTTTTGATTCAAAACAATACCTCAGCATCTCCTTTGGGAATACACTAATGGATTCTAAGCATATTGTACATCTTGTGCGAACATTCATCACAATGGTATAGGCCTATTGACACTACAGGAGAAAATTGAAATGATTCTGATGTTAAGTTGTATAATTTAATTTCGGAGTCTCTCAATGTTGAACCCTGCTGCATTATACTGGTCAAAGCTTAACTGTGAAGCCAATTAGCCCAATAACCAAGCTATAAAGTGGTCAGTGGAAACAACAGCAACATTCCTGTAATAGGATAGTTACAAAAATCTGATGGGGTTTCTTGTCAGCTCAATAATTATGGCACATAAATTTATATGGGAAATGTGTCAGAGGACTTAATTAGCTTCTCTGATAGAATTTAATTCAGAACTTCAAAGCCAAATTTGATATGCAAACCCCTGTCCTGTTCTGACTTTGGCAATATACAAATATGATGTGACTTCCCATGTTCAGTGTGGTGCTGGGGCGGGGTGGTGGTGGGGGGAGGGGGTGGATGTGGCGGTGGGGGGGGGTGGGGGGGTGGGGTGGTGGTGGGGGGAGGGGTGGATGTGACGGTGGGGGGGGGTGGGGGGGTGGGGTGCGGTGTTGCGGGGATGGGGGGGGGTGCTTGCACAATGTTCTGCAAATGACCACTAGATGGAGCTGAACTGTCAGCAGTTAGCTTTATTGTTATTTCCGATTTTTGCCTGGAAATAAAGACTTGCATTTATATAGCACCTTTCACAACCACCAGATATCCCAAAGTGCTCTACAGTGAGTGAAATACTTTTGAAGTGCAGTCACTGTTGTAATGAAGGAAACATAATGTGACGTAATGTAGTTCCAGGAGTGTACAGGACCCCAATGCGGCTGGCCTTGCTAGACATTTACTGCAGTTGGTGAATACAGTGATGTATATGCTGAGGACTGAAAACAGGTTAACTTCATTTCACAGCAAATGTATTTTCACTACAGTCACGCACTGCTTGTGTCACGTAAATTTTTATTATGGTGAAATATTACCCGTTGGACTGGAGAACACCCAGTAAAGGACTTGAATGAGGATAGTACGCTATTTCTGTGGCTGAACGCTTTGCAGCTTGATGTTCTCAGAGGGAAACAGTGTTAATGGATGTGTTACTGATTGCTTGCTTTGTTTGACAAGGTCACATGCAGCATTTGAACTGCAACCATTTAACAGTCCGTGGATTCATGTACGAAGCTTTACTGTAATTTAATAATTTACCTTAATTTAAGCCCTATTCCATAGACTTGATCGCAACAATCCATGCTGACATTCTAGTGCAGTACTGAGGAGGTATTGTCTTCTAGATAAGGCTTTAAACCAAGGCCCCGTACACTTTCTCAGGCGGCCATAAGTGATTCTCTGGCACTATTTCGAAGGGGAGCCGGGGTGGGGGGTGTTGGTGGGGGTGTTGGGTGGGGGTGGGGGTTCTTCCCACTGTCCTGACCAAGGTTTCCCCTGAATCAAGATCATTAAGAAGCAGATTATCTGGTCACCATCACAATGCTTTCTGTGCGAGTTTCCTGTGCAAAATATTGGCTTCCATGGGCAACATCGTCCTCCCGTCAGGGGGGAAGTGCGGGAGCGGGCGCGGGTGTGCGAGCTCCTGATCGGCGCCCCTGGTCTGGGGCGCGCTGCCATCTTACGTGAGCGGGCCAATTTAAGGCCCGCCCAGCGTGACGTTCGCTCGGGCTGAGCGCTCCCTGTGCGGGCGGTGGGGGGGCGGGGGTGATACCCTGAGCTGGGAGTGCGCTCTTTCGCGCATGCATGTGAAAGAGTGCACAGATATCCCTGAGGCAAAGTGCTGCCTCAGGGAGATTGCTGGAAGTTTTAAAAATTTGTGGAAGTGCGGAAGAAAAAATTCCCGACATGTCCCCTCATGTGACACTGTTACATGAGCTGGGACATGTCAATTTCTTTTATTTCAACACTTCATAAACATTTTAAAGCCCTCATGAAACCTCATCCCGCACTGGGATGAGGTTTCATGTTTTTTCTAAAGGCCGCCTGGCCTCCTGGCCTGCCCACCAACCTTAAGGTTGGACAGGTAGGTCCTTTAATTCGCTTCATTGCTTTTTTAAAGGCCTTAAGTGGCCGTTGATAGTTCGGCGGGCGCACAGCACAGAAAATCTAAATGACGGCGGGGAGACGTCGGGACATACGCCCGATGTCACCCCGTGTCATTTTACGCGTCGACAAGCGGGCCCTGCCCCCTGCTCGGCAACCGGAAGGTGCAGCCCCATGTTTTGCTGCAATGCCACAGTGACTACACTTCAAAGATACCTCCTTGGCTTGTATAGAGTTTTGGTTTGTCCTGAGGTGGAGAAAAGCACTAAAAAGTCTTTCTTTTTAACTGTAGCTTCTGTACTCTTACTTATTCCTTTTTCTTTAGCTGTTGACATTGGGCTTGCCATCAGCACCTCCCCCGACCCCTAGCCCGCCAAACCTGCCGGATCCATTTTTATTTCCTCCTCCTCTCCAGAAGGAAGAAAGGAGTAAAAACTGGGAAATAAGAGTACTGGTCCGAAATGTTTTTTTCCTTCTGGGCTGTCTCTAGGCTGTACATCTTTTTTTGATTTTGACAATGTCCCACACTTCTGCCTACATTCTCTGTGAACTATCAGAGAGAAGCTGCATGTCTACAGAGGCTATAATGATTTGCTGTCTGATTACCTTTTCCATGTGACACCTGAGTTCTCTCCTGCATCTCCTGGATGCTGCAGCCGTGATCAGGAAGTTGCTGTGTCGACGTATCTCAGCTGTCAGATTGGATCCTATCACTCCGTACACAGTGCATCAGTGAACCACAACTTTCTCATTAGACGTTTTGCTACCCGTGCAATACATGTTATAAATAAAACCTCAACTTTGGCTTTGAAACCAAGTACCGTGTAAAATAATCCCGAGGGAGAGGGGGCTGGGGTGTTGCATTTCCGAGACTTGTGTTGAGAGGGTTGGTTGCAGCAAGACATGCCTGATAATAGGAACCTGACAGAGTCAATCCTTTGTAGCAGACTTTATAATTTAATATCTGAGCCACTTAGGCTCACAGTGCTCCAGGTGGCTGCTGATAAGTCACCAGTCAGCCTGCCTCACTGAAGTAACCTCGAAAGGTTGGTGTTCTTCCCACTCAACTTCAGATAAATGCTCCTAAGCCACTTCCTTAACAGCTGGGACGGTTTTATCTGGTTATACTCCAGCAGGACCTGCATTCACCCTTAGGGCCTCTAAGTCTTCACTTATGCTGTACACAAAGATACTAAGTAAAGTATCTCCTTCGGAGCCCTTCAGCCTGCACAGATACCTGACCATACATGGATTCCTCTGCAGGTTATGCATGGCAATTTTTTTTTTAACATCTCAGACACCTGACTGATGAAAAAGATTACCTTTAGATCAAAATAAATAAAACAGAAATTGTCCCTTATTGTGAGGATAATTGCTGTCGAGAAAGGACAACAGCCTTAGTTTGCATATGGAAATCCTCCAGAAATGTTACAACGTCTGTGCAACATCTGTTCACATTTCTGTGCCAAAACAATTAAAAATTGCTGTGTGATGCTCTATTGCATAAAAAAAAAACAGGCACTTCTATCATTGAAATATCTCCAGCCATTTCCAATCATTGACAGGACAGTTTCAAGTTAATGGCAAGAGGTTAATATCAATCAAACTGATCTTGAGAACTTGAATTGATGTAAAGGCAAAATGTTCAGGCTCTTCTGGTGACTCAGTGGGGTTATCAAGTGAGGAGCTGGTATTTCCCCTAGCAATTGAACAGCCTGCCAATGCTCAACTAAAGCTCTCGGGTATAGTAGTAGAGAATGCCCTGCACCCATGGGATTACATCCAGGTATGAGCAGGAGGCAAGTGGAGAAAATTTTTTTTTTTTTTTTGTAAAAATATACTTTATTCATAAAAAATCTTCAATCACATTCAAAACCATTTCAAAAACAACATTACAAGGGTACAATCCAGGTTAAACTTTTACAAAATGTATCACCAGGTGCATCAGTACAAACAATATTACAATCATTTACAGCCTTTCATTTTGATCTGTACAGCCCGAGGGGCTCTAAACAGTTCCCAGTCTCTCGGTGCGCTGTGGTAGAAAGGTCTTAGACAGCGACCCTTCCCCATTGCGCCTTTGCGGCAGCTGCCCCAAGCTTTAGTGCGTCCCTCAGCATGGTGGTCCCACGGGCCATCGATCTGGTCGGGCGGAAATGACTCTCGTTCCTCCGGCCTGGGTATTCTGCTGCGGGGAGGCAACTTCACCGTCTCCGAGGTCAAGGAGGTGGTGGGCGGGCGACTCCTGGTAGCAGACGTAATGTACAAGAACGCTCCACTCCGGTTAATTAACGTGTACGGCCCGGCACAAGGGGCTGAGCGGCTGGAGGTTTTTCAGCAGCTCCCACTGCTGCTGGCGACCTCCAGGCCGGTCATTCTGGGCGGGGACTTCAACTGCATCATCGATGCGGCTGGACGATCCGGCAGGGCCGGAAGCAGATTGGACGCTACGTCCAGATCCCTGATGGAAACAGTTAAGGATGCCAAGCTGCACGACGTCTTCAGCAACCCTGCAGACGGAGCGCAGCGTAGATACACCTGGTCGCGGCCAGACGGGTCCATTCGTTCCAGGATAGACTTCCTGTTTGTGTCCCGTGCATTCACAGTCAGATCCACCGACGTCAAGCCGGTGTTCTTCTCTGACCACTGCCTCCTACTGGCGGACTGCCACTTGGAGGAAGACCTGAGGGTGGGCAGGGGGGCATGGAAGCTAAATGTGCAACTGCTGACCCCAGAGAACATTGAGGAGCTCAAGAGGGATTACAAAGGTTGGAGAACCGTGAAACCCCTCTTTGAGTCCCTGACACACTGGTGGGAAGTGATCAAGGGAAGCATCAAGAGGTTTTTCATCCGCAAAGGCACCCAGAAAGCTAGAAAGGAACAGAGGGAAATGTCCCGACTCCAGGAAAAGATGCAGAATCTGCTCCGGCTGCAGTCGATGGGGGTCGATGTCAAGGAGGAGCTCCAAGAGGTGAAGGGCCAGCAAGCCTCGCACTTTGCCTCGGAGGCCTCCAAGATCATCTTCCGTTCCAGAGTCCGCTCCGTGGAGCAGGATGAGACGTGCTCACGTTTCTTCTTCCAAAAGGTACACAGAGAGCGCTCTGTGATCAGCAGCCTGAAGGAAGAAGACGGCTCAGTAAAGTCATCACGGTCCGACATTCTGAGGATCAGCAAATCCTTTTATGCCGGTCTGTATGACGTGAAGCCCACGGACAGCACGGCCTCCCAGTCCTTCCTGTCCTCTATCACGGAGGTCTTAGACCACAGTACGCGGGAGAGCCTAGACAAACCGCTAACTCCTGACGAACTGACTAAGGCCCTCGAGTCCTTCGAGAAGAGTAAAACCCCCGGAAGCGACTGCCTGCCGGCGGAGTTGTATTCGGCTCTGTGGGACTTGATCGGCCCAGACCTGCTAGAAGTGTACGAGAGTATGCTCCTGGCCGGCAGCATGTCAGAATCCATGAGGAAAGGCATCATCACCCTCATCTACAAGCACAAGGGGGAAAGGGAGGAAATTAGAAATTGGCGACCCATTTCACTGTTGAATGTGGACTATAAGATTCTGTCCAAGGTCATCGCCAACCGGGTCAAATCCGCTCTGGAATTGGTGATTCACCCTGACCAGACCTGCTCTGTGCCAGGCAGGAAGATCTCTGACAGCCTGGCGCTGCTCAGGGATACGATTGCCTATGTACAGGACAGGGGTGTGGATACCTGCCTCATCAGCTTGGATCAGGAGAAGGCCTTTGACAGAATATCGCACACCTACATGGGGGATGTGCTCTCCAAAATGGGCTTTGGGGAGGGAATTCGAAATTGGATCCAACTGCTCTACACTAACATCAGTAGCGCAGTCTCAATCAATGGGTGGGAAACAGATAGCTTTCCGATTAAATCTGGAGTCAGGCAGGGCTGTCCTCTCTCGCCTGTCCTTTTCGTGTGCTGCATAGAACCCTTTGCCGAGTCCATCAGGAAGGATCCGGGCATAAGAGGAGTGACGATCCCAGGCAGTGGAGGCACTCAGGTAAAAGCCTCCCTGTACATGGACGACGTCGCCGTCTTCTGCTCGGATCCGCTGTCGGTGCGCAGACTGATGCACGTCTGCGACCAGTTCGAACTGGCCTCGGGAGCCAAGGTAAATCGTGGGAAGAGCGAGGCCATGTTCTTTGGGAACTGGGCTGACCGATCCTTTGTCCCCTTCACTGTCAGGGCTGACGGCCTGAAGGTGCTGGGGATATGGTTCGGAGGGACCGGGGCATGCGTTAGAAACTGGAAGGAGCGAGTGGCTATGGTGAAAAGGAAACTGGGCATGTGGGAGCGACGCTCCCTCTCCATTGCGGGTAAGAACCTGGTCATCAGGTGTGAGGTACTCTCGCTGTTGCTGTACGTGGCGCAGGTCTGGCCCATTCCACACTCCTGCGCGATGGCAATCACTCGAGCCATCTTCCGCTTTATCTGGAGGTCGAAAATGGATCGTGTCTGCAGGGACGCGATGTACAAGCCTCTAGATAAAGGGGGAAAAAACGTGCCCAACATCGCCCTCATACTGATGGCCACCTTTGTGTGTGGCTGCATCAAGCGGTGCGTAGACCCTCAGTACGCAAACACCAAGTGTCACTACGTGCTGAGGTTCTACCTGTCCCCGGTGTTGAGAAGGATGGGTCTGGCCACGCTGCCGCGGAACGCTCCAAGTAGTTGGACCGTGCCGTACCACCTGTCCCTGGTGGGAAAATTTATGCAGAAAAACACCTTTGACCACAAGTCCATCAGGCAGTGGTCAGCACGTAACGTCCTAGAGGCCCTGAGGGATAAGGAGAGGGTGGACCCTGTGGGATGGTTCCCCGAGCAGACTGTCAAAGTCATTTGGCAGAATGCCTCATCGCCAGAACTTTCCAACAAGCACCAAGACGTAGCTTGGCTGGTGGTGAGAAAGGCCCTCCCCGTCAGATCCTTCCTACACGCCAGGAGTCTCACCCCCTCTGCACGATGCCCTCGAGGTGGCTGTGGTGAGGAAGAGACCGTTGTTCACCTCCTTGTGGATTGTGCCTTTGCAAAGAAAGTCTGGAGAGAGATGCAGTGGTTGCTGTCGAGGTTCATCCCGAGCAGTTCTGTGACACAGGACTCTGTGCTCTACGGGCTGTTCCCAGGGACACACACCGAGACAAACATCGACTGCAGCTGGAGGATCATCAACTCGGTGAAAGAGGCGCTTTGGTCTGCCCGAAACTTGTTGGTCTTCCAGCACAAAGAGTTGTCCCCGACCGATTGTTGCGGACTGGCAAGTGGAGAAAATGGTCCAGATTTAAAAAAAACATGGAGCCCAGACATTACAGGAGCAGCTTTCTCCTGAACATCTAGATCAATTGCTTTCTTTTTTGGTCAGGGTAATGAGGTTAGCTTATCAATAGTCTGATTTCAAGCGAGAACATTTATTTTAATGGATTATCTCCTGGATCAGATAAACCTCCTTGGCTCGTGACACAAATGCAGTTTCATGATGATTTCCGTGCTTGTTTTTTGAACATGCCCACAGTTGGTAAAATGCAAATTGCCACAGCCCATTACTGCTGTGAGCTTCTCTCAGCATTCGACCATGTAACTGGCCAGAAGGTGGCGTTGAATCAATTACCCTCGATGCCTCTTCCCTCCTTGCCTATGAGAAAATGTATCCCCCACCCCCACAACAACACCCCCCCACAACACCCCCTCCCCCCCCACCACCACCAACACCCAGAGTACCCTGCTGGCAAGGGGAAAATTATGGGTATGAAGCCAGGTCCTATTCTCTATGTCAAATTGCAGCATGTTGTCCTGTGATAATAATGCATACATTGTCAGACAAACTGATTTTTCTTCAAAGGCATGTTAAAACAGGGCTTAGTGTATTAGATCTAGGGCTGTCATGAGAAACGGAAGGTCTGTGCATTTCAATTGCAAACGCTTTGCCCTGATTTTTCACTTCAAACAAAATAGCAAGCGGGTTAACAGGCTTTTAAATGGCATTCACTTTAAAGAATTCAAGTGAAAATACAGGAATAATTTCACTAGAGGTCTTCAGTGTGGCAACAGTTTTAAAAGTAAATATTACGCAAATACTTGCTTGGTTAACTTGCAAGGTTTTAATTTTCTGTTCTCAATTTACAACAGCCCCTATGGTTGGAAAATTCTTTCCTCCGATCCTCTTACTCCTTGTTTTGAAGCCGTTGATTTTTGCGAGGTGTACAGTTCCATGATCAGTCACCTTCTGGGATCCCACTTGGGTGACCACTTGTTCTGTGTGAGCAGAATTTAAGCTGAGGATGCAGCCTGAGACCTGTCATTGGGCTGGAGACCCGATAGTTTCCTCATGTCCCTGGCTCATTCACAGGGGTTGGCACATTTAACGCCCAGGTGGGAAATGTGGCCCAGTGAATGGCCAGTCCATTTGGGAACAGCAGTGGGTGGGGGTGGTCCAGCTGGTGTACCAAAGTGGCTAGTGGGAAGATGGCAAAAAGCAGTGGGAGCGAGGCCAAGGGGGCATTGAGGCATTCGCCAGCTGGTGGCTGGGTCCGGTGAGGTGGGGGAGGTTGTCAGGTGTTCCAAAGAAGCCAGTGGTTAGGGAAGGGGATGGGGGCCCTGGGGCATGAGCAATGTACAAATTCCTTGTGGAGCGTTTTCTCCCAGCGATCAGCCTCTGGCCTGCTTCAGCCTGGCAGGCAGGCTGCAGAAACTTCCCCTGCCCCGGCCAAAATGAAATTGGTCTGGTCCCGATGACATCATCAGGATTCAATCTGTCTATTTAAAGATGAACGCTGCTGGCTTTGGGGCTTCTGTCCTTTTCATCTGCACTTGGCAGGATTGGGGTGGGGAGGCCAGTGGGTAAATTCCCCGGTCCATTTTGACAATTTCCTCTCTGTTTTTTTTTGCCCTTAGGAGGCCCTCACCTCCCACATTGGCCCATGAACAGAGGAATTGGGTGCCATGGACCTGTGGGGAGTGGCTGCGATTTGAATTTTCACCCTGAGAATTGAGAATAGCTGCTCAGAAGTGGAACTATAAGGCACTCCCTGTCGACATGTAGTGGCTGTCCCTGCCTCTGCTCCACTGGGCTGGCTGGTGAACCACATGGGTGATAGGAAGGAGTCTTGAGTCAGGGAATGGCTGCTCTCTCTCTTCCTTTTCGCACATGGTTGTGTATAGGCTGCCCCCATTTCAGAGTCTGTGGAATATATCTTGCACAAGTTCGTCCTCAGAATGATTAACAATCTTGAAGATATGGTAGTCAGAGGTATAAGGTTATCAACCACATCAACAGTGTACAATATAGCATTCAACTCCATTATGTTGACCAATAAAAAGAAGCTACCCATAAAAGCTTTCCCAGCCCCTGTTCTTATCTTAAACCTGTTACATCTCTTAACTTTTATCCAGTTCTGATGCAAGGTTATCAACCTGAAACATTAACTCTATTTTTCCTCTCTCCACAGTTGCTGCCCGACCTGCTGAGTATTTCCAGAATTTTCAATTTCTATTTCAGATTTTTATTTTTTGAAAAAGGGCCACAAGCTCAGTTATTGGTTTTACAGAATAATTTTTAACGAGTACAAACATGGCCTTGGTTTACACAAAAACAAATATTTTTATTGCATGTGTCGAATTGAAGAATTCAACAGTATTTTGAGGGGTCCGGTCTGTTCGCTGACTAATTCGAATTCTGGTCAGATAAATGATGCAGCTGATCTGAGGGAGGCCCTATGATTGAATGAGTGTGGGCAGTAATCTTTGAGATGAGAATGGATATACCTTTGAAATATGTGACAAACATTATTTGTAAGAAAACTGGACTTGTCAGCTGTTGATTGCTGATCACCATGAAGCCATTGTCGATTGTTGTAAAAACTCATATGGCTCACTAATGGTCTTTAGGGAAGGAAATCTGCTGTCCTTACCTGGTCTAGATGTGACTCCAGACCCACAGCAATGTGGTTGACTCTTAAAAAATGCCCTGTGAACAAGGGCAATTAAGGATGGACAATAAATGCTGGCCTAGCCAGCAACGCCCACACCCTATGAATGAATAATTAAAAATATATCAGGATATTAGTAGTATGGAGTGTGACAACGCCTGGACAAGTTAATACTTCTTATTTTACCACAAGTAAGGCTTTAGTTTGAAGCAACACCGCTACAAGAAGTGAGTGGGGTTTTGCTTGTCTTCCAGTGACGTAATGCTGGCGAGGTAGTTTCAAGGAATTTCCCTGGCCTTATGTATTTTTTATGTGACTGATTTTTAATATCATCGGTCCTTTCATTTCTCCCTTTAGCTCTGATCTTCACTGAGGCCCACTCTTCAAGGACTGTGGGCAAGGCCATAAGATTCAGTTTAAAAAAAATACAGTAGCTTACTTAGCTATGCACAAAGTAGCTTAGGGCATGCTATTCAACAAAATGCCATTAAATCAATGTATGTAATGTTTCTGCATTCTTTCTCATTTATCGAAGTGTTTTGCATCTACCAGATGTTGACAAATAATTGGAATCAACAACCGAAATTGTCACATTATTTATTAATGATATTTCACATTGCAATGAATTTCATAGTGACAGAGCAGAAAGCTCTAGATCAAGGGTACACTTCAGCTTTTTGGCACGCAAGCTTTTGTCTTCATTACCCTCTTAATAGGTTCACATCAGAAATGAAAATCCACATCTGTCATTGTGATCACCCGTGCAAACTTACTTCATTGCTTTTCTGTTGTTGATCTCCCCCAAACTGCACCTCATACATCTTACACTTTAAATTAGCAAAAATAAAAAAATGTTTTTGAAATAGTTTTATATATATATATATATATGGAAAATTACTTTGCAGCACAACTATAGTGCATGAATGTATTCATTAGTTATATGAAAATTACTAAGGGCAAATTCTCCACTCTAAACCAATTATTAACATGCTAACCCAATCAGCAGCTGAAAAAGTTCATCCCATTTAGAAGCCGTGCTAACAGCCTAGGCAGGAACTGACCCTCAGCGCCTTTGAAGCCAGCACTTCTATGGACGGAGCAGGTGTAAGTATTGAAGTACACAGCCAGGAGAGTTCTACCTGCTTACTTACAGGGGTTTGGGCAAACAGAATAAAATATGGTTAATCCTTTCACCAGTTTCAGCCTGTTCTTCAGGTTGAGCAAAGCACTTCATAAATGGCAGGAACCTCAATACAACATTAGCTCGCTTAGGTATCAGCTTACAGTTATATGATCTATGTTGTCTCTGACGTTTGATGAATAATGTGCAAATGAATGGGATGCGATTCGTTGAAAAATCCTCACCAGCTTAGAAAAAAAGTGTCGGCTTCTAACACATTTATCAAATACAAATTTTCAGCAACCGTTCCCTAGCATCGTGAGATTTTGCACCTAGGATTGTTGGCAGAGTGATCAAAAAACAGACCATTAATCTTCGACGGTCAGAGATATATATAATCAATTATATAGTCAAAAAACTACAACTCACTGCCTTCATCAAGAGAAAATATAATTACCTCAATGAAGAGAAAAGGAAAGGAGCTGTAGATTTTCAATATTTTGTTCAGCATTTCACTTCAATTAATCTTTTCCTGTTTGAAGACATTTCTTGTGATCTTTTTCTGCTAAATTCGTTTTTACGGAGGCAGTATAGGCAACAATTCTTTTGAGTGCTAAGCCAGGCAGTAGAAGTACAATAGTGAACCAGCTGTAATAAAAACAGAAAGTGCTGGAAATACTCAACGGGCCAGACAGCATCTGTGGAGAGAGAAACAGAGTCAATGGCTGCAAAATGTGGCCAGTAGTTTTGGAGGTTTGGCTGCAAGGTTAGTAGAAAATGGTGTCAGTGCCATTTTGCCTGTTTGCTGAATAGCAAGTTGGTGAGGGTGTTGGTGTGGGCATTACAAATGTGGGCTGCAAAGCTGCAGAGTTGGCAGATCGTGACCCCAGTCAGTGTCTAATGCTAATTTGATGTAATTTTTCCACCTCGCCATCAGACTTGGCATCACAGCTGGGTCCTGAAGTGTTCTTGTGGAGTTACCACCACTCCCTTGAAAAGATGAGCTCCAAGCTCTGTGCAACGTCCTGTGCCAAGTTGGAGCTGGGTGACCATGCTTCTTAACAGTGACAACGGGGCTACTAATGCACCAAACGTTTCTGTGAGCATGTCCACTGGCCCTTTTTCTCTGTGCCGCCCTATCAGAGTCCTCTATGCACCAGAACCCATGTGTGACATCGGCCTCTAGGGAGCTGGCAACCTTGCGATCCTTCCCCCTTCACCTGGCTGCAGTCCACTCATGGCCAGTGACTCACGGTGTGCAGACCCTGCCTCTATACTACACAGTGCCAGTATCTGAGCTGGTGACTGTAAATGTCAGATCAAGTAATTGTTTCCTTGTGCTCAGCCTGTTCTCTCGCTGGGATTTCTGGGGCTGACGAGGTGGCAGTTCTTGGGTATCTGAAAGCATAAAGGGTTGGGGTGAGGAAAGGGAAGAAGGCAATTGCAGCTTGTACATTATAACATATTGCTTAATGATGATGAAGTGGGGTTTGTAAAGCAGAAAAAAAAGCATCATCCTTGATGGTTTCAGCCATATCAATGGCTACAGCCTCATTAACGGATACTCCAACTATTCCCAGTACTGTCTCCTTCATGGGAGTCAGCAAAAGCAGCTGTGCCTGCACCCTTCGCTCCCCCCCACCCAACAGTTTACTGCTGCTGATGCTGCTGCCTTTTATGGGCCACCTTGATACGCAGAAGATGAGTGTCAGTGACTGTGTTTGGGTGATGGCACAGTTGAATACCTGGCGGTGTGTGCAAGCTGTGAGATGTGAGTGCGAGGCTTACATTAATGTCAAGTGTATGAGAGTTAAGTAAGGTTATGAATGTGAAGTTTGAGTCATGGTAGAGATTGCTGTTTAATAAATGAAGGGAAGGTGGTGACTGGAGCAATGTATGAGGCTAGTGGTGCTGTTGGTAGGATAAAGCATGTAAAGATGCATTCATTGACCTTGACCACTCGTGACATCATTAAACTTCTCTTGCCACTTATCACAAGTATAAAACTTGTAAGATGCTTTGGGACTGTATCTTTAATTTAGGGTAGAATAGAGGAATGAAGGAGGAGCAGCAGCCAATGCCAGCAATCTAACTCCAAGGACCTGGATGCAATGTGCTATGATCCCCATAGAGACCAATAACATTTAAGAACGTATTTGAATTTCCAGTGACCGATTGTAAAGTGACCTGACCTGAATTCTGCCTGACAAGAAGTTTGCATGGCTTGGTTATTCAAGCGTAAAGGGATGGCCCAAATTGTTTTATTGGGAAAAAGATGCAAGACGTTCACACTTGTGAACAATGACCAGGGCAGTTGTGCTGACAGTGGATAGATTGTTAGTCTCCAAGTCACAGAGAGGTGATAGGAATGTTAGGCTTTTTAAACCATTTTACTTTAAACTGTTTATTTAATTTCAAGATAGAATGCAGTTTGGAGTTTAGAAGATAGTTCATCAGCATTTCTACCTGGAGACAAGGTCCTTGTGATTCTAATTGTCATGGAGATAGGCTTTGAGAGGGCAACAGGACACAGAAAGCTGTTGTTGGATCAGCTTACAGGGTTTTCTTAAGATACCCCTGAACCTCCCAGGCTGGTCAGTCTGCAGGAATCTGGGAGGGAGAGAGAGAGAAAAGAGATTGAGGCAGCCAGCCTCCGTTCACCACACAGAATGCGGACGAGAGTTCATACTTGGATTGAAGAGAACAAGTTTGTGAAGATTGAAATGAGATTGGAAGATTTGCCTAGCTTTGGCTTGAGAGGGGAATCTCCAGGGTAACCCTTACTGTGAAAGTCAGTTTGTGTTTAGAAGTTATCAAGCTGGAAAAGGCAAAAGGAAGCAAGACATCGAGTACTGGGAATATTTTTGGACTGCTTCCTGGAGAATGAAGTATCCACTTTAGGTATAGAGTAAAGTATGAGCATGGAGGGGGATTTTCAGATGTTTTAAAAGTTAAATGGGTGATCTTTTCCATTGGTTCAGTATATAAGTTGCCTACTAAATAGTGTTTATACAATGTTACTTTTAGTTTGTCGATTACAGTAAAAGTCTCAGTAAAACTTGAAATCTTGTTGTGTGATCTTTTCAGTCAGTCACTGGAAGTTCAGATATCATTTTAAGTGTTACCGGTCTCTATGGAGATCATAACACAATGCATCTAGGGCCTTGGAGTTAGACTGCTGTCATTGCTGCTCCCACTGCCTTCTCAGTACATGTCTAGAAGACCTCCTGGATGCCTGAGGACAGAGATCCTTTCACCTCCTGTCCACCTCCTGAATCAAGGCTATTTTATAGCATCTGAAACCTTTGCGGGAATGCTCTCTGGCCTCTTGCACCATTTCTGCTGGTGTTTAACTCTCCTGTAAGCAGTTGCAGCCATTTCTGCAGCTGGAATGCTCCTCGCCTTTAAGAGGCAGTCCGGTTTTAAGTAGTTGTTTTGACGAAGTTCAGAGGGGTGAATAAATTCCTTCCTTTTCCACTCCTGAGATTGGTTATAACAGAGTTTGAATTTTAAAAAGTTGTGATTTCTTTTTCAATTCAATATGCACTTGACTTTATGTTAAGCTGTATGAAGAAATAAGCCAGCCAGATCTCTTGAGTTAACAAGTTAGTTTTATTGTTTAAAAACTCACTCAAGTAAAAATATAAGATTTATTAAAAGATAAAAATATGTTTTGAATCCCCTGACACACACACACACACAGAAAATACCATATAAAACAAAACAAGTTACAGGGTGGCAGAGGTGGAATTGATAAAAGTTAAAGTCTGTAAGGAAAATAAATTAATATACATTATGATGTTTCCTTTGGCAGTCTTAAAATTCCTGGGATGTTGCAGCCAATATAAGATGGTTGTTTTTCTGGAAACTGTCTCTTTTAAACTGTAATCTGTCTTTTTCCACAATGGGTCCTATGAGACGCAAAGTTCCTTTCAATTAAAATTCTCTATCTCTGTGATACATTCTAAAATTTAATAGAGAAAGAGTCTGAATTTGAGAAATCAGGGGGAAAGAGAGAGAGGGAGATGATGTTACATTCAGCAGTCTTCTTCTAGATGTTACCGGTGCCTTCAGAAGCTCCTTTGCTGTAACAAACAAACAACCTTATAATTATAGCTTTTCATAAGTGGGGTTCCAATCAGATGACAGCTGCTATTGGCACACAATGGAGGGCAGTCCATATTAACAAAGGAGCCTTGATCTCCCATTGTCAAAGCTACCAAGAAGCCATCAAAACAGACAGGGCGTCCTTAGCAACCTCCTTGCATAATGAGTTTAATTAGTCTTTCTTTGTTTCTGGGGTCAGGATATCTGGTGGCCTATTGTCCTTATGTTTTTCAGAGGGTTTAGACAATGACAGGTGTGAAGTCCATTATGCAAACTGCCTAGCCATGTCCCCTGGTAATCCATGTTCAGAGGCTAATAGAAACTTGACCAATTTGTAGATCAGGTGACTTATGCAGCCATTTTGAAAACAGTGTTATTTGCAGTCCTGGCTGTTTCTTTCCCTTTTAAGAAACAATCCAAAGCATTACAATGAAATTAACAATTAATATTCCACATTGCACATGACACAACATTGTGACAGTAATGATGGCTAATTTTAAGTGCTGCTAGCCTTGCATGAACTTGGGCTCCTTGCTGAGTGTTTCGGCATTCAGCAGTGCATTAATTGCTGGGATGCATGCTGCAATCATTACAATGCACAGGCAGCATAAAGCTTGCATTGCTCCCTGCACCACTTTGAAAGTGTGCAGAGTAATCGCAAATCGCAGTGCGCTCCCAATCTCGATGACTACATCCCTTCCATTTCAGATCAATGGTCTTTCATTAGAACTGTAAAAAGTTAAAGGTGTACCAGTTTCTAACAAGTACAGAGGCAGGGAAAGGAACAAAGGAAGGAGAGAACAAAAGATAAGGGCTATGATAGAGCAGAGGTCAGGAGTGATTAAATGACAAAAGGGCTGATGAGGCAAAGCAAAAGTAATAAGACAAGTAAAGAAACAAACGATAGTCTAAGGAGGTGAAAATAGAAGTGAATCATTCCCAGTATCTGCTGTTCAGAATAATGGGAACAGTGATTATTTTTGTATTATCACCGCTGATCACCACGTTTTGTCCTGGTGCCAATGCTGTGGTGTCTCAATTATGTGATCCTGAGACTTGTATGTTGAACTATTTATTGTTAATCTTTAACTATGTACAGAACCCAGGTTACTGTCATGCATGGTGCTGCTACCTCCATGCAGGCTAGTTCCAAAGTGTTCTTTCTAGCCGGTTCTCTCTGAGTCAAATACCATGTATCTCTTTGCATCATACCGTGGGTGGTGCTATTCTCCAGTCCCACATTAACCCTTGCTCTGCTGAGCACCTTTACATTACAGTGGCATGCAGGCGCATATTACAACAATTATGATCTGACATTATTGAACTCCATGTTGAATCCAGAAGGTTGTAAATCGCCTAATCAAAAAATGAAGTGCTATTCCTTGAGCTTCATTGGAACTTTGCAGGCGTCAGAGGACAGAGATAACAATGCGGGAGTGAAGTGAAGAATTAAAAGAGGAAGTGACAGAAAGCGCAGGGTCACACATTCATTGAATGGAGTGTTCAGCAAATCAATTACCTAATCTGTGTAGAGGAGGCCACATCATGAGCAGTGAATACAGTATACTAAATTCTAAAAAGTACAAGTAAACCAGTGTTTCACATGGAAGGAATGTTTGGAGTCTTGGATGGTGCAAAGGGGGTAAAGGGACAAGTATTGCATCTCCTGCGCTTGCATGGGAAGGTGCAGCAGGAAGGGGATCTAACATTGAGCTCAACAACCTCCTGTTTTTATCTCAGATTTCCAGCATATACATTATTTTGCTTTTGTATTCGTGAACTGACTGTGCCGATCCCCATGCTATGCCTGGAAAATGGAGAGGAGGGAGGAAGAGATCAGGTGGGTAAAATTGAACACCTGCTGTTAACCCTACCTGGATTAATGAGGCAATTTAGACAGAGAAGCACAATACGTTTCCATTTTGAATTTATTTCTTAAATGAAAATAGTAACTGCTATGCTTTGAGAGCTGCTAATGGTAAAATCGACATTTGGGAAACCTGCCTGAGCCACTCTAGTGCCTTTAAATTGCTATTCCTTAACACTTACCTTACAAGAAATCATCACTTTTGGGTTTGCCATAGAAATACATTGAAAGGTGGCTTGGAATGTGCTGATCTTTTATTAGGATGTCTTCCATTTTACTCAATAAGACAGGAAGAGTTATCGCTCTATGTGCTTGAGTCATTTCATGATTTTAAGCTTTCATCCTCACTATTACTATTGATGCTTGTGCATTCTTGGCACTAGAGGTGAATCTGTATACAGCCTGTAACAAACAATAGAATTTAGTTTGGAAGTCTGATGTGCAAAGTTTCATCCTTGTTTATTTTTGCATGAGGTGGCATATGGACAGTGTGTAACTGTAACAAAAAAAGATGCCACACAGAATTGATCTTAACATTGCTGGAAGCACAGAAGTGCATTGAAAGTTGTGCAATATTAACAATGAACACCTTAACTCCTATGTACAATATCATTTTCTCTACTCTTTTAATAAAGGTATTACTCTTTTGTACAAGCATGAATTATATATACACATGTGAATGGTTTAATTAACTCAACATGCCAGAAACTAACATCTACATCCCAGGACAGAAAAGAGGTTGGCACTCTTGAGGATGTGTTTGTGTTAGCTCTGAAAGTTGTTTACTATGCATGTAGATTTGTGTTATTTGATGGATTGGCTATGCAAATCTGTTAAAATGTTGGCTGGGGAATTAAAGAAATCTCACCAATTTATAACCTCAGACACTGGTCACTGCTGCAGTGAGTACTCAACATCCATTAGCACTGATTTACAATGATTCATGAATTACCTGTGTAACCTTTGCTGGTTATTTTCTTAAATAATTGTGTTCATTAATCATTTGCTAGGTAGAGGTTATAATATTGATTCATGTCAATTAAGAATTTGTGTGCTCAACTTTAGTTCTAAGTTCTGATTTGTAACCAATAAATAGTGTTTAGTGCATGATTTCTGGTCTGGTTTCTTCCTTGATGATTTGTCAAGGAGTTGGTTCACCCACTTCAGCTTTCGGGAAACCTAATCAAGGATTCCCTTCTTTCTCTTCTTTTGGCTTCTCCCAATTTACCTTGGTTGCCACAGGGCTGGTTGACCACACTTCCCCATCCCTTCCTGTCAGTCACCCATTCTTCTTCCAGTCCTGCTGCATTTAATTATTTTGTCACTGAATCTTTCCATCTAGTCTTAGACATTCCTCTTCTCCTCCTTCCTGGCAGTCTTATTTCCATCACTCGCCTCACCATATTTCCTCTCTCTCACTCTCCCTCTCTCCGTAACAGCTGGCCATACCATTTCAATCTTTTTTCAATGCTCTGTTATGACATGGCAGATGATGTGTGTCATGTGGACCAAATCCACAAGGGAAACCTGGTCAGGTTATCACAACGTTTTTGCAATTTGTATTTATTACGAGAAGGTGTGTGCACTGAATTCTGAGCTAATGAGTCCACCAAGATCTTTAGAGATTAAAAAAATTAGAATATTTATTAACAAATCAAAAGATTTCAAGCACATACATAAGACTACAATTACTTACTACTATAACAAATCCTAAAATTCCTAATTAACCTGACCCACAGTTACCCCCTTTAAGGCAATAGTCCACAACAGATTTTAGATTTAAAACATAACCAGTAAGTTAACACAATGCACACTTGACAGTGGAATTTCAAATGGCTTTTCCCCAACTTCAGTTTCGTTACATAGCAGATTTATGCACAAATTTCTGGAGGCTTCATTAAGGCTATTTCATACACTCCTGTTAGATCTTACATGGCCTTCTCCCGCATAGCCTTTCATTCTCCTTTATATATGTTTCTCTCTTTTTAATATGTAAATCTATTGTTCCATATGTGTTTGAAACTGTATCTTCCTCATAATATAAAAGCTTTCATGTTGCCAATATTGTCAGTAATCTTTGGGGAAGATAAACACAGTACTTCACTTTGCTTACCTGGCTAGATGTAAACAGACTAAGATCCCTTTGAAATCCAAATCATTTATCTAAAAATGCAATTTCCCTTCACACTTTACATGCTAAGCCAGCATCCATGTTTACTCATTAGCCTGTCAAGCACATAGCTTATTTTGATGATTTCAAGCTTGCAGTCTACTTGACACCAAATGTAATTAAATCACACAGACAGACCCAACTATACTTACCCCCATAAATCTACTTCACAATAAAGCAGAAAAATATTATGAAAATTATTACACTTTTGTAACATGCTCCCACAATCTTTACTGACCCCTGATGTACTGGTTCCTGATTTTGTCCTTTCTTGTTATTCCACACACCCACCTCAGCATCCGCATCTCATTGGTATTTAGTCATTGTTCCTCTCTTCTTGATGTTACCCAAGCTCCTGCACTATATAACAAGGCCAGTCTCACAACTGTCTTGTAGATTCTTCCTTTCAATTTCAGCAGCACTTATCTATTACATAACGCTCCACTGCACTTCTTCCAATTACACCAATCAGAGCTAATCCATTGCTTAATTTCCATTTTCATACTTCAATTTTCTGCCACCACTGACCCCAGGAATTTGATACTACTCATTTTCTCCAAGTAACCTAATCAAGGGTTAGTAAATTAGATTCATTTTGATCCAAACTAGTTAAATGTAAAACAGTTTGATGAAGTGAATCAGGCATCAGTCTTTCCTAGTCTAGATAAACTCTAGATGATTCCTTAGTAAAGATTTAAAGGAGGGTCTTGTGAATTTGTCTGGTTCATTGACATACATTTGTCAGGATGTCAAACCATAGCTTTCTTGTACATTCCTGGTGCAAGTTGGTCCAGGAGTAGAGCATGGATCTGGGAAATCCACCAAGACTTGGATACACCAGATCCCAGGATAGGTTGTGAGCTCCTGTCAGGATCTGGTTGGCTGCCTGATTCAAACAAGGCTGCCGGAGCAGGAGGGCAGATTGAGGAGAGAGAGTTCCATGACTGCAATTTCCTCAGCTTCGGTATGTCTGATACTGGATGCTGGAATCTGGAGTATGGATCTCTGGAACAACAGAAATGGGATTCATATGGGTGCAGTCCTGGAATGTGTCCCAGGCTGCATTCCTCACCAGCACCACCTCTCACCAGCCAATTGGATAGTTGGCAGATTGTGTAATTATCAGCCCTTGTGAAGAAAACTGAGGGGGGGAATGAGCCCAGGTATTTTGCAGCCTGTTTCTTACAGGCTACCTCCATCTTTGAAAGTCCCAGTTGCTCTCTTTAGCATCAATCTAGGATGAAATTGGCTTTATGTATATATATATTTTTTTTTGACATTCTAAAAAATTGATAAAGTCTTCCCAATAGAGCTACCACAACTGTAATAAATCATCAAACATCTTTAGGTTAGAGGATGTGCTTGGGACTTAATTCTGCTTGCTGACAAAATCAATTCCGGGGCAGACTAGGGCAAAAAAAGTAGTTTAACAGAAATTGGTAGTTCTGATATGGTAGGTTTATTTTAGCTTCATCTATCACTTTGACGCCCCTTTTTATGTCTTGTTTGCACATGGCCATCATCTAATGTATGAATTGAGGGAAGAGACGTAAGTGTATTGTCTGTCTTTTATTAAAGTTGCAACTGTGCACCATGACCGCCTTCACATTTCTTCAAAGTTCATATTTTAAAATTTACTCTTTCATGGGATGCGGGTGTCGCTGGCTAGGCCAGCATTTATTGCCATCCCTAATTGTGCTTGAGCAGGTGGTGGTGGTGAGCCACCACCATTTATATTGAAATAAAACGAGAAAACGCTAGGAATACATAGCACCTGTGAAGGAACAAGACAGGTTAGTGTTTTGTGTGCAACATTTTAGCAGAGTGATTCTAATAAAGCGTTGTATCTGAAACATTTGCCTTTAAATACTCATGAAAACATTCCATAGCTGAGCAGGTGGCAACTGTGGAGAGAGAAAAGAGAGAAACAGAATTAAAGGGACTAATTTTAAACCCTGAAGATTGCTGAGTTTGGGTTGGGTGAGAAATTAAAATCTGAAAAATTTCAAAAACATCCCCGACCTACCTGCATACTTCAGGCTTTAATGGAGGCTAGTTTGGAGATGGGCAGATGATCAGCTTTCAGGAGACAGATTGGACATTTAAAACTCTTAAGGAGTCTATGTGCCTCAATGTTAACAGACATTTTATTTTTTTTAATCTCATTTTGGCCTAGTTTCTGTTGTAATATGCCTTTAAGGGATAGCAGTGTGCCATCACTAAAGGGAAGTGTGTCATGTAAACCAGCTTCAGTTCCCCTTCGGTCTGTGAGCAGAACACTGCAGAGACAGCTCTGCTGTCAAACTTTCTATCCATGGGTATATGTTCTCATGTGCCTAGTTTAAATAAATGAACCCACAACGTGTTTACCTAATCCTTTGAGTGATTGGTGCCTTTGTATCATTATGAAAACATGACATGGTGTTCGGCGGTTGTCAAAGGAAGCAAGATTAAGTACTGGTGGAAATGGCGAACAGCCTTAGATTATGCTACATGGCATGAGGCGACTCTTGACGTTTTGGTCAGACCACTACAAAATCACAGCGTCGGAGAGTGTTGAGAATGCAGCGCGCTGACTGTGCAGAAAACCTTTGAAGGCATAATGCTTAAGTAAAGAGATGGTAAGCAGACAGATCCCTTGTGGTGAGTAGGACAGCGCATCAAGAAGACCAGCACCCGGTTAGCTCAGTTGTAAAAGGCGAGTGACCAGAGTTTGGGCCCAATCGATACCGAGCAAGGGAAAGTCAAACAAAACAAAAAAAAAGCCATCATAAAATCAGGCCAGAAAATATTATGATTATAATGGGTGTCTTCGGAAGTTGTTGAAAAATAATTTAAATTTAACAAGGAGGAAGGTCAAAGGGATATTGTCAAAATGTCCACAAAATTCCCCACTTTAAATTGGGATGCAGCTGACCTACTATCTGAATTCAAAATGTTCAAACAATGTATGGAGCTATGGTTTCTTGATTCAGGTGTGTCTGAACCGGACAAGCAAGACATAAAAATTCACTTAGTAATTGGGAACAATGGTCTACACAGGATGAACATGTCAGCATTAACAGAAGAAGAACTAAAGGATCCCCAGAAGACTATGTTGGAAGACGAATTCAGAATCAGGTTAAACTTCTGCATTCATTGACTAGAATTCATGTCTTTTTGATAACAGCCTACAGAATCCATAGACCATTTGCTAGCAAATGCAGAGAAAAGGGTACGTACTGTGACTTTTCAGGTACAGAGCTAAAAGACAGAATTGTTGAGTTGGTGATCACTTCCATTCTCATGGAAGTGCTCCAGAAAGACCTGCCAGACAAGCCCAAAATGTATAGCATTGAAGAACTACTCAAGGATGGACATAAGTTCAAAGTGATCCTTGCAGGTCAACGAAGCTTACAGGTCCCAAGTACAACCCCAATTGTTGACGCACTCACTAGCGCACCAAAACCTAGCAAGACATGTAGAAGGTGTGGTCTTCTACATGCAGCAAGGAAATACACAGCTTTCCAGCAATTCAGCAAGGCTTGTGGCAGAAAGGGCCATTGGCAGCGGCAGCGAACTAGAACAAAGACTGATGCAGCTACAAAGAGCCGGGCACTGATCCAAACAAACTTTATGCACAGGTACCTTCAGGCAATAAGAATGACCATTCGTATCCCAGCAGAAACATATATATGAGGTGATTGACAAACCAGAAATTAAGATATTAACGATGATGTGCGCAAAGAAACGAAGAACGGGGAACGCATATTTCACAATCACTCAATCTCATGGAAAACATAGATGATGCCACACCAAAGTGTTTGCCAAGATTCGAATTATCTTCCCTTAGAAAGTTGGCATCTACTCATTATTGGCCAAAATTGACACAGGGGCAAGTGCTTGCGAGTTCTAAAAGACATGTATCCACAGACATGGAAGGCCATGGTGAAACCTATTGCTGTGAATCGCTCAGATAAAAGCAAAAAACTGCGGATGCTGGAAATCCAAAACAAAAACAAAAATACCTGGAAAAACTCAGCAGGTCTGGCAGCATCTGCGGAGAGGAGGACAGTTAACGTTTCGAGTCCGAATGACCCCACATTCGGACTCGAAACGTTAACTGTGCTCCTCTCCGCAGATGCTGCCAGACCTGCTGAGTTTTTCCAGGTATTTTTGTTTTTGCTGTGAATCTCTCGGTATACAATGGTTCACTAATGCCATGTGCAGGATCCATAGTCCTGGAGTACAAGTACAATCAATCCTCCTGGGTGTCACAGATGTTCTACATTGTGGAAACTAAAGGCCTGACAATTGTAGATCTACCGGCATGCCATTAACTTGTACTAGTGACAATCCATGGAATTAGTTGGACATCACAAGGCAGATCAGCCTCAGAAACCATTCCTATCGCCTCAATTCATGACATAACATTGAAATACCCAGAATGTTTTGACAAAATTGGCACTTTGAAGGGGGCTGTAATGTTACACTTGTAGGACAATGCAAGTCCGTCAATTGATTTTGTGCACCACAAATGCCAGCAGCTACAAGAAGAAATGATGAAAGATTCCACGCTACAAAATCCATGAAAAACCAACATTGAGGGGTGGCCTGATTGGATTCAGCATGTCCATGAACATGTGTGACCATTTTGCTTTATCGGAATAAGCTAGACATTTCCCAGGGAGTCATTTGTAAAGGCAGACAGTCATCATGCCAGAATCTTTGTGACCTGTTATTGTTCAACAACTTCATCACCCACACATGGGCGTAGATTGTACAAGAAGATTTGTAAGAGAGACAATCTATGGCTGGGTGTGAACAATGACATTGAAGTTGTCATCAAGAAGTATGAAGCATGTCAAGAGCATATGCCAAGCAAGCACAAAGCACCATTAATTCTGCATGAAGTTCCTACTCATCCTTGGTCCAAAATTCCATCCGAGCTCTTTCATCTCCATGGCACTGACATCATCATCATCGTCGACTACTTTACCAAGTGCCCCATTATTCAATAATTGCACAATGTGTCAAGCTCAACAGTTGGGCATACTCTAAGTGCTAGTTTCAGTTTATTTAGTGTGCCCAGAGAGACCATCACAGATAATGGTCCACAGTTTATTGGTAAGCATATTTCAGGATGTGTGTGAGAAGTGGAATACCAGTCATGCTACTTCTCCTCATTACTCTAGATCTAATGGCCTAGTTGAATGAATGTTCACATGGTGAAATCCCTAATTATCAAATATAGCAGACCAAGCAAGATCTACATATTGTAGTATTCCATCTGAGAGCAAAGCCTTTAAGTGCAACTATTCCATCACCAGCAGAGCTCATGTTTAACAAACCCGCATGTACCAATTTACCTACTCTTACCCATTCTACTCTCTCAGATACTGGAGAGCAACTTTTAAAACTGTATGGGCAGAATTTTACGACAGCGGGATTTTACGTTCCCTCTTAAGTCATTGGGGTTTATAATGGCTCGTCGCATTTTACGGCCCCGTCCCCGCGGAAACGGGGCCGTAAAATTCTGCCCCAAGAGAAGATGACCAACATGCACAATAAAAGTGCAGATATAGAATTGCTAAGTTTGCAGTTGGGACAGTTCTATACGCTTAAGTGATGATAACTAAACATGAACATGTATTGTAAATAGTCATACTTCTTCAGAAGGGGGGGAAAGTATATTTAAAAAGAAAGGGGGATGTGCCTTTTAAGGGATAGCAGCATGCCATCACTAGAAGGGAAGTGTGTCATGTGATCCAGCCTCAGTTTCACTTCAGCCTGTGAGCAGAACACAGCACACACAGCTCTGCTGCTGATGTCTTCAAGCTTTATATCCATGCATATATGTTCTCATGTACCTAGTTTAAATAAATGAATCCACAACATGTTTACCTAATCCCTTATAAGTGACTGGTGCCTTTATATTATTATAAAAACATGACAGTTTCCTAGACCTCAGGAAGCCCAACAGGTGAAAGCATACAAGAAAGTAAGGCTATTTACAATACTGCTTGGAGATCAGGGAGACCAAGCATGATTCCTCTAAGCCCAACAGGCTTATTTGCTTCCAGCTCCACAGTCGCTGACTGTTCTCGATCTCTTCCCTGTGATCCCCCCCTCCACCTCAACAATTTGTTTCTTCATCCCCACAATCCCCCAGCTCTCCTCCATGATGCACCTCCCCAAACAATCGGCCCTTCTCCCCCACTATTCATCTCTCCCTCCCCCGACCATGGTCTTGTCCTCACCCCCTCACATGATCACTCTCTTCTTCCACCAGCCCCCCTACCCCACCCCCGACACCCCCACCTGCTATCTGCTCTTTGGCTGCAGTTTGGTGTCACAGTTTTCCCAGCCTTAGGCAGACTTACAATCAGAGGAACCCACAGAAAACAATTTAAAAATATCCTCCATTTAATATCTGCAGGACGTCCAGGAAACCCGAACATCTGGATTTCCTGTTGTAGTAATTATAGTTTTGATAAACATAGGACTGTAGCTTTAAGAATAATCCTGTGTTGTAAGATCACATGATCTGTGTAAACCAATGAGTTAGCAGTGCGGGGAACCGCTAGGAAAGAGTTCTTCCTTAGTTATAGAGTTTGATGCACATATGTAGCTGCTGTTGCTGTCTTGTAAATAAAGTTCAATGTTTCCACCAAGAAAAGTTGCCTGGAAAATCAACTCTATAACACCTGTCCAGAACACCCCCACACCTACTCCCTCCCCACCACCCCAGAAATATCGGAGCCAACTTTTCAGGCCCATGACCTTTCATTGGAACTGTTGAACATCCTGACTTGCCGGTACCTCTTTGTGAAAATATGATGCGTTTAACTCAATTTCTAATCTACTCTCAAGCCCCTGTCCAAATGTCATGTTTATTTTTCTACTGAGAAAACAATACTTTGCTTTCTGCTATTCCTAAATATTACTGTAACCCCAGTTTGTACTGTGGCCTAGTCAGCTGCTCCCGGCATAACTTTGATCATTATTGCAAAAGCAATGATGGATCTTGAATTAGAATCCTTGCTTGATGCAGCACATTAGTGTATCCTGGAAATTATAATACTCTACACACTTTGCTATTATTTTTGAAATGCAAACAATGCTTAGTACCCAGAATTGTTCATCACTAAGCAGAGAATTCTGCAACAAATCCAAGGGACAAGGGACTTACACAACACAAGCTAGACAGTGAGTACATGAGGACATAGTCCTTGGACTTATCGATGAGAGTGAAGGTGATTTAGCCCTCAGGATCAATAAATTGTCCTGCAAGCAGAAGATGTAGTGATTGTATTATTGCACTGGTAGGAAAGTAAATGTTACGTGCAGTAAGGTTGTGTGAGCCCACAAGCGTTTAATGCAGAGTGAGTGTATTGCTAAAGGAGTCGAGCTCATGCCCAGCTGGAAAGGGTTGTATTAATCTCGTGGAAGATCATTGACATGAAGATGGAAGAAAGTGAGAACTTGGGAAATCACTAAGTTGATGTCGAAAGAGTCAAAGTGGTTGCCATTGACTACAGCACAGAACAATTTGAGGGGAAACAAAGCAGTTGAGAGCACATTACTGGTGATAGACACGTAATGGTGATTTGTTTAGATGACAAACTCTGTTATAGGCTCTGGAGACATTCAAAGCAATGGCAAATTAATTATCAAGATGTTCAGGAGCAGAGAAGCCAATCAACTGAGTCAAGAACAGTGACTATTGAAATATTACATCTATAGCTGTGGCAGAATAGAAATACATTCCTTTGCTGTGTATTCAACATATCTTCAGGTATAAGTTAATTAAAATTATAGGGTTGGAATCCATTTGACACTTAAAGCTCAAAGTGTATTTGTCTCAATTTATAAGTGTTCCAAGTTAGAAATTGTTCAGTATTTTTAAAAAAAGACAGGAATGAGAAATAGTGTTATGAGGAAAAATATTAATTCAGTACTAGAGACCTTCATTTCACAAATAAAATGATTAGAATGGCAAAGAAAGAATCCTTATCAAACTGCAATGAGTAAATCAGTAATGATTCCCCTTTGTGTGATTCCTTAATATATAAATAGTTGACATATTCAAACAGAGCTTGTATTTAGTTCAGTAACACACAGTGTTATTAGTTTCTTGCTGCACATTGGTCAAGAATCATTGGTGGTACCCAATAGTGGTTTTAGAGTGTTACATCTGGTCCATTGGCTTTAATATAGAACAGGGGCTAGAAATTAGTCCACATTCTATTTTTGTGTTGGTGGGGGGGGGGTCACATTTTGTGACCTGCCTTCTGAGATGAAGGTAGCAGTATGCAAAGTTGGAGCTGCCAACCTATCTAATTAATTGTACCGTTGAGCCGTGCATTTCTCGAGCTGCTGATTGCCTCAGCGTTCAACAGGGAGTCAAGCAGCATGGGGGTGCTAATTCTAATACTGCTAGCCTCACACTCACTTTTCTTTGCCTCCACATAGTTTCAACAATTCAGCTATGGAAGGCACATCACCAAGACACAGTGCAACACAATCACTGGCATTCTGCCATCTTTCTTGCAGGACAAGTTGGCAGTCAATAGAAGGGCAAAGAAGATGACAACCAAATCTTCTTTGGAAGACTTGGCTGTTATCATAATGGGCCTGGCAGAACATTCAGGATGATGGTATGTTACTATCTTATGCCCCTTCTCAACTTCCAGCTGAGCCTCATCCCGCTAAGCAATCTGTAAATAGAATGACCATAGACTTCTTGCTCTCCACCCCACCCTACTTTCCTCAATCAACCTTCCTCTTCTGGTTTTCTGATTTCAGACACTCAAGAACTGCCACCTGCCCAGTCACTGCACACTCAGGAGTGGTAGAAATGGAAGCAACAAAGTATTAATGAAGAAACACAGTCACTTTATCTGAGACTCACAGTCACCAGCTCAGATAGTGGAACTGCACTTACCTTGGAAGTTAGTATAGTATCACATTCGCATCATATACTTTTAAGTGTATGAAAACGATGGACATTTTTACTTTTTTTGAAAAAGTAACAACATGGCATATGGACAATTTACCTTTACCCAAGGTGGAGTCCAGGAGGGTCAGTACTTTTGTAATTTCTTCACAAACTAGGACTAATTCCTGTCTCTGGAAAGTCATTAAAATGTAAATGTCCATGGATGGAGGATGATATCTTAAAAAAAACATTCAAAATGCAAGACCACTTGTGAAGTTTACAGCTCTTATTGTCTGGTTTTTGTTGAACCTCAAATACAGTAATTCCGCATACACAGTGTCTGCGAACTCAAGAGCTAACAAAGAGAGGTAAAAAGAAAACATTTTACCAGAAGCTGGTGTGAATGGCCACCAATCATCATCCATTGTGTAGAAATAGCTTCTAACATTGTATCATTTGGGTGGATAGTCGAAGTGGTGATCATGTGGTCATATTAAAACTGAATTGAGTTAACACATCTTATTATTCCAAGGACTAGGCAGGGACAGGTCAATTTGGGACAAACAACACCAAGGGGAACCCTGCCTAACAACCAGTCAACTCAGACAGTGAGAGTGGTATTTCCACTTGTAAGAGTATATCTCTTCTGTATAGAAGCTAAGCCACAACTCCTTGTGAAAGCTCAGAAACCTTTAACCTCCATTTATCTTCAGAGACCCCAAGAGAAGACTCATCAGGCCTGCAATGCTTCCCATGTTAAAGGACTAATGTAAAACACATGCTTTTTTCATGCTGTTCTGTTAATAACTTAAGTGCATGCTTCATCTCTAGAACTCATCTTTTATTGTGTGTGCATGTCTGTGTGTTTGAGGGAGTGAGTGTTTTCATTGTGCTTACATTTCAGGTGCTGTGTAAATAAACATTTATCTTTTCCTTTGATTTAAACTTACCAGAAAGCCTGCTTTGTTCTATTCTTTAGGGTCACAATGCTCAAAAGATTTATAACACTCCTTTTAAACATATATCTTGCTGAAAACAACCAAGAGGTGAGGGAAAAGGAGGAAAGTTATCCCACCATCTCTCCACATCCATAACAGTAGAGCTAAGATCAACATATTTTGAGTTACCGGGCAAGAGTGGGCTACAGCCAGATCAGGGTTAAAGGGTGGTTCATTTGCCAGAGGATGAAGTCACAGGCAAGCTTTTCTACAGGGGGCTCAGATGATGACATCAATGGGTTGGCATGCAGGAGAACACCGGTGAGCATGAACATCAAGATGCTGGGTGCACTGGTTGGCTGCCAGACAGCCTTTTGTCATTGTCAAGGAGCATGGAGCACTTTGGCTCTAAGTTGGCAGACAGCATCACATAGTAGGACAGGTGCTGTCCCTCTCTCCTTTTAATCTGATGTCATCACCTTTCTCCTCAAAAAATGAACCGTTGACCCCACAGTCCTTGCCAACTACCATTCCATCTCCAACCTTCCTTTCCTTCCCAAAATCCTTGAACGAGTTGTTGCCTTCTAAAACTATGCCCATCTTTCCCAGAGCCCCATGTTTGAATCCCTTCAATTGGGTACCTGCCCTGCCCAGGGCATCCAGTACAGAAATGGCTCTTATCAAAACCACAGATGACATCCTATGTTACGGTGAAAAAGCTAAACTTTCCTCCTTATCCTTCTTGACTCGTCTGCAGCTTTCAACATGGTTGACCTCACTATTTTCCTTCAACATCTCTCCACTGTCTTTCAGCTGAGTGGAACTGCATTCATCTGGTTCAATTCTTATCTATATAATCAAAGCTAGAGTATTACCTGAAATGGCTTCCCTTCCTGCTCCCATGCTTTTACCTCCCCTGCCCCCAGGGATCTATCCTTAACCCCCTCCTAATTCTCACCTGCATGCTATCCCTCAGAGATATCATCTGAAAGTACAGCACTCGTTTTCACATGTACACTGATGACATCTAGCCCTATCTCAATACCACCTTTCTTGATCCCTCCACAGATGCTAAGTTATTGGACTACTTGTCTGACATCCAGCACTGGATGAGCAAAAATGTCATCCAATTAAATATTGCGAAGACTGCAGCTATTTGTCTTTGGACACCCCTACAAACTCCATTCCTTAGATCCTGACGCCTCCCTCTCCCTGGCAGTTATCTGTGACTAAACCAGACTGTTCTAAACTTTGATTGATATTTGACCCTTGCATCAGCTTCCAACCGCATATCCAAGCCATCACAAAGACTGCCTAATACCACCCCCGTAACATTGCTCGACTCTGCCACTGCCTCAGCTCATTTGCTTATGAAACCCTCATTCTTCACTTTGTTACCTCTATTCCAACACACTCCTGGCAAGCGTCCCACACTCTACCCTGTGTAAACTTGAGGTCATCCAAAACTCTGCTGCCCTTGCGCATATTCACACATTGACCTGCATTGGCTCCCAGGCAAGCAACGCCTCGATTTTAAAATTCTCATCCTTGTTTTCAAATCCCTTCATTGCCTCAGTTCCTCCCTATCTCTGCAATCTGTCCCTCCCCATAACTCTCTGAGATATCTGTGCTCATCCAATTCTGGCTTCACATGCAGCCCAAATGTAATTGTTCCACTGTTGGTGGCCATGTCTTCAGTTGCCTAGGCCCTAAGATTGGAATTCCCTCTCAGGCCTTTCTACCTGCCTACCTCTCTTTTCTCCTTTAAGATCTGCCTCATTATTGCCTTATGTAGCTCGGTGTCAAATTTTGTTTCAAAAATCTCCTGTGAAATGTCTTATGAGGTCTTGTACATTAAATTCACTACATAATTACAAGATGCTGCTGTTGCTGTTGAACTTTCACTCTCCATAGTTTCTGCTACCTGTCTGTTGTCATGCAGACCCAGAGACACAATCACTGCTGCCCCTATACCTATTGCAGCCTTAATGTTTATAAGGTCAGTAAATCCACTGCTATTAGGATACAGTAACATTCCCTGGCAAATCCAAAACTCATCACAAGAGTTCTATAAGCACTCTACAGTAGTTCTGGAGACTTTGAAATTATTCAAAATTACCTTGCCTGCAAAATGGGCGCCTGGCCCTTTAAATAGCCCTTCATCATTTCAGTAAGCGACAAGCAAATTTGTCCAATGGATCTGCATGGTCCAAATTTGAAAGTTTGGCATCGTCTCAGCCAGTAGGGCTGAGTCATGTCAAGAGGGGACCACCTCAGCTTCTTGGAATACATGTGGGGCCACACACCCGTGTGCCCACTGATCATGGAATGCCATGTGGGCCGCATTGGAATCAGCTGGCATTGCCACATGCACTCCCAGAAGGGCCTTTGGTTTCCATAGCACAATTTCCAGCAGCACCCTGGATCTGAAATTTGGGCCAGGAATCTTTGTTGAGATGCTGGTATGGATGTTTCAGTCCAAGCATGGACTGGACAAAAAAAGTAAGCATGGCAGCCTTTGCACCTATCTCATTGGTTGATTATTGATCTTAATCACTGGGGTCAGCCTCATTCTAATATATACAATAGGCAGAATTTTGCCGTTGGTGAGCAGGTGGCAGGGACGTGTAAAATGACATGGGATGATGTTGGGCGGAACCCCCGACATCATTCTGGCCCATTTAAATTTTCAGGAAGGCGGGGATGCAGCAAAATCAGCTGCAGGCCCACCAACCTGTCGATGGTCAACTGAGGCCATTGACAGGATCATTTAAACAATTAGAGGACCTGCCCGTCCAACCTTAAGGTTGGCAGGCAGGCCAGGAGCCCCGGCGGCAAATAGAGAAAACATGAAACCTCATCCAGTGGCGGGATGAGGTTTCATGCAGGCTTTTAAAAATTTAAATAAAGTTTTTCTGTAAATTATGAACATGTCCCATCTCATGTGACATTGTCACATGAGGGGGGCATGTTAGGGAATTTTTTTTTTCTATTTTTAATATTTTTCAACATGGAAACGATCTCCCTGAGGCAGCACTTAGCCTCAGGGAGATGTGCGCTCTTTTGTGCACATGTGTGAAAGAGCGCACTCTCGCTTTTAGGGAATCCCCCGGCCGCAAATGGAGCACATAGCGCTTTCCACCGGATGTCACGCTGGGTGGTCCTTAATTGGCCCACCCACGTAAAATGGCAGTGTGGCCCGCTTCGCTGGTGGGGATCAGCTCCCCGCCCGCCGGAGATTGGGTCAGGCCCGCCCGCCCGACAGGCAGAAAATTCTGCCCAATGAGCTCCTGGAGAAAACAGAACATATTTTTGTATGTTCAAGTTGGCAGGAAATGCCTAAAGCAACTCACATCATCCAGCATTCCCCACTCCTATAAATGGAAGTATAATTTCAGGTATATCTAGTTTAGGGATTGGTATTGAGTTAGAAGTAGATATACCAGATGATGCACTCAGTGGATGTAGTGGAAGGGAAGCACAAATAGCTGCTGTCTTGAGGGCTAATTCACATTCCCTCAAACCAATGGGCCAAAAGAGCTTGTCCCTGTTTATCCATTGTTTGACAGAGGCATGCTTTCCAATTCAAGATCATTGGCAAAAGCCATTGGAGACAGTGACCACCAACCGAAATAGATGAGAACAGAAAATGGTCAGCAGCTGTGGCAGCATCTGTAGAGAGAGAAACAGAGTTGAAGTTAACATTTCAGGTTGTGATTTTTCATCAGAACTGAAAAAGTTAGAAATGTATAGTTTCTAAGTAGGTGAAACAAGGGAAGGCAGAAAAAGAACAAAAGGGAAGGACTATAATAGGGCAGAAGATGGTAGACATTAAATGACAAAGATCTGGTTGCGCAGGGATAAAGGGAGTAGTAATGGAACAAGTAAAGAAGCAAAAGATGGGTTCAGAGGCAATGTGAATTGTAGAATAGTGAGCAGCTGCTGTCTGAAAACAAAAACACGATTAAGCCTGACATGTACAGAGAAAAGGAAACTAAATGGGGGAGCAGGTCTAAAATTGTTGAACTCCCTGTGAAGTCACAAAGGCTATAAAGTGCCTAATCAAAAGATGAGGCGCTGCTCCTCGAGCTTGTGTTGGGACTTCATTGGAAGTCAGCCAAGGACAGAGAAGTCAGTGTGAGAGCAAGTTGGAGAATTAAAATGGCAGGCAACTGGAAGGTCAGGGTCATGCTGGCAGACTAAATGGTGATATTCTGCAAAGTGGTTACCCAATCTGCTTTTGATCGGCCCAATGTAGAGAAGACCGCTTTCCACTGTCTCCCATTTCTCCAAAATAAAACCTGTTACATTTCAAACTTTTCACGGTTCTGATGAATGGTATTGATCTGAAACGTCGGGCTGGATTTTCCCCTTAGAGATGGACGGACCGTGTTGGAAAATTTCCTGGATTGTCGCAACTGCCTCAGGAAAATCTGGCCCAAATGGCACAATTTCCATTTGGGGGCGGGGTGGGGGTGAGGGGAATGGGTGTGAGATAGAGTGAGCCCACTGCCGCTGGGCGCAGATTGGAGGTGGCCACATGGGCTGCCGAGTGCCAGGTTGTGCTGGTTAAAAGGCTCGTTTTGGTCCTCTGTTCAAACTTTATCACTCCCCATGCCCCATCCATGCCAGCACATGCCCCCCACTCCTCATGTCCCTTTACCCTCCATTCCAACTCATAGAACTTACATGCCTATTCACACAGTATACATTCTGTACAGAACCAATGAATCCTAGTGTAACAATGGCATGTGTGGAAATGTTTAAAAAACAGCCATTCATAACTTTCTTTAAAAAATTGCTATTATTACAACCCTGTAAATGTGTGAATCGATCAGAACTTTATAGTATCATTAGCAGAAATTATAAGCACTTGACACCCCTTTACCTTGTGTAAATAAATGTTGAGCCAATAGGTCTAAGAAAAAAAGCTTGAGTAGTAAATCAAGCAATATTTTCCCTTCTCTGCACCTATTTAAACAAACTAAGGGGAGCCTGGGCTCTCAGCCACGTATGCATAATGAGGAATTACCATCGCTGAATCCCCCCACCATCAATATCCTGGGGCTAACCATTGAATAGAAAGTTAACTGGACCAGTCATATAAATAGTGTGGCTACAAGAGCAGGTCAGAGGTTGGGAAATCTGTGGTGATTAACTCAGCTCCTGACTCCCCAGAACCTGATCACCACCTACAAGGCACAAGTCAGGAGCGTGATGAAATACCCTCCATTTGACTGGATGAGTGCAGCTCAAGCTCGACACCATTCAGGACAAAGCAGCCCACTTGTCTGGCACCCCAACCAAGACTTTAAACATTTATTCCCTCCACCACTGATGCATCATGACCACAGTCACAAGGTGCACTTCAGCAACTTGCCAAGCATCTATTGACATCCACGACATCTATCACCTAGAAGGACAAAGGTGATATAACCATGGAACACCACCACCAGCAAGCTCCCCCCCAAGTCACACATATATCACTGGAAATATATCACTGTTCCTTCACTGTTGCTGGACCAAATGCCTGGAACTCCCTCCCTTATAGCACTGTGACAGTGCTCGCACCACATGGACTGCAGCTGTTAAGAAGGCAGCTCACCATGACCTTATCAAGGGCAATTTGCGTTGGGCGATAAATGCAGGCTTTGCCAGTGGTGCCCACATCCTGTGAGTGAATAATTGCACAAAAAACTCCTTGCCATGATTTGTTCTTTCCTCCAGCTGCTCCATGGTTATGCCTCAATGGATAGCTAAGTTATGCAGCATGCCATCAATTAGAATGATCCTGGTGTCTTTGCCAGGTTGTATTGTGGCAGGTCTCCCAATCCGTTAAGGAATCTGAAAAGCTGCTTCATCAAGCTTATTGTTTCTTTTACTGTAATTCTAGTAGCTCCATGCATCTCATTGTACCTCCAGTGAACTGCATTCACATGTTCTGGAGTTGGCATGTGTCAAGGGTTAGTAAAAGAGAAAGAAAAAACTGTTTTAGACTGTTAGAGACAATGAAATACTTTAGATGATCAATAAAAGAATCCTGAACAACATGATTTACAACAAATCTAAAAATCAGCGAATGTATAATAATTATATCTAAAACCCCTGATTCTTTCATCATTTATTGGAGGTGAGCAACACAGGCAATTGCACTTCAGAAGGTGGTCAGGAGCTGCCTTCTTGAACTGTTGCAGTCCATGTGGTGTAGGTACACCTACAGTGGTGCTTGGTAGGAACTTTTGGAATTTTGACCCAGTGGCAATGGAGAAATTGTGATATAGTTCCAAGTGAGGGTAGGGTGTGACAGGATAGTTTCATGGCTATCGTTGACCTGAAACTTAACTAGATCAGCCTTATCGCCATTGTCTTTTTTATTTGTTCATGGGACGTGGGCATTGCTGGCTAGGTAAGCATTTATTGCCCATCCCTAATTGCCCTTGAGAAGGTGGTGGAGTGCAGGCTCCTTTCTTGAACTGCTTCAGTCCATGTGGTGTGGGTACACCCACAGTGCTGTTAGAAAAGGAGTTCCAGGATTTTGGCCCAGCAACAGCGAAAGAACAGCGATATATTTCCAAGTCAGGATGG
The DNA here is from genome assembly GCF_964194155.1 of Cetorhinus maximus. Lineage (NCBI taxonomy): Eukaryota > Metazoa > Chordata > Chondrichthyes > Lamniformes > Cetorhinidae > Cetorhinus > Cetorhinus maximus. Next base: position 137,166,097 of record NC_135884.1, on the reverse strand, counting down.
TGTATGGCTTGGAGGTAACTTGCAGGTGGTGACATTCCCATGTGTCTGCTGCCTTTGTCCTTCTAGATGGTAGCGGTTGTGGGTTTGGATGGTGCTGTCAAAGTAGACTTGGTGAGTTACTGCAATGCCTCTTGTAGATGGTACACATTGCTTCCACTGTGCATTGGTGGTGGAGGGAGTGAATGTAGAAGGTGGTGGATGAAGTACTAGTCAAGCGAGCTTCTTTGTCCTGGATGGTGTCAAGCTTCTTGAGTGTTATTGGTGCTGCACTCATCCAAGCAAGTGGAGACTATTCCATCACATTCCTGGCTTGTGCTTTGTAGATGGTGCATAGGCTTTCAGGAGATGAATTACTCTCCACAGAATTCCCAGCCTCTGACCTGCTCTTTTAGCCACAGTATTTATATGGCTAGTCCAGTTCAGTTTCTGGTCAATTGTAGCCCCCAGGATGTTGATAGTGGGGGATTCAGTGATAGTAATGCCATTGAAAGTCAAGGGGAGATGTTTAGGTTCTCTCTTGTTGGAGATGGTCATTGCTTGGTACTTCTATGGTGTGAATATTACCTGCCAATTATCATACCAAGCCTGAAAATTGCCCAGGTCTTGCTGCATGTGGACATGGACTGTTTCAGTATCTGAGGAGTTGCATAGGAATGAACGGATCATTCTCATGATTGCCGGTATCACTAGTGGGGTACCACAATGATCAGTGCTAGGTCCACAGCTGTTCACAATCCAGATAAATTGTTAGGATGTGGGGACTAATTGTAATATTTTCCAGTTTGCTGATGACAACAAACTGGGCAAAAAGTAATGTGAGGAAGATGCAAGGAGGCTTCAAGAGGACTTGGACAGGCTAAATGAATGGGTTAGAACATGGCAGATGTGAATAAGTGTGACGCTATTCACTTTGGTAGAAAAAACAGAAAGGCAGAATATTTTTTAAATGGTGAGAGGTTGGGAAGTGCAGGGGAAAACCTTTTTCCCCGTTAGGGGGGAAGTCCGGGAGCGGGCACGCCTCCGATCAGTGCCCCCGATTGGAGGTGCACCGCCATTTTACATAGGCGGGCCAATTAGCGTGACGTATGCCAGGAAGTGCTATCTGCTCCCTGTGCAGGCTGGGGGGGGGGGGGGATTCCCTCAGCCGGGAGTGCGCTCTTTCGCGCATGCACGTGAAAGTGCGCGCAGGTCTCCTTGGGGTTAAGTGCTGCCTCGGGAAAATCAGCTCGGATCGGAATTAAAATTTTAATAGAAATGTTTAAAAAATTTCCCTGACATGTCCCCTGATGTGACACTGTCAATGAGTTGGGACATGTCCATAACTTTCATTGAAAGATTTGATAAAAATTTAAACACCTCAGCCTGTGGATGAGGTGTCATGTTTTTTCCGAAGCCTGTCAGGGCTCCCGGCCTGCCCAACCTTAAGGTCGGACGGGCAGGCCCATTAATGACCTTAATTAGTTTTTCAATGGCCTCAATAGGCTGTTGACAGGTCGGCGGGTGCACAGCTGACTCGGCTGTGCCCCCACCGACCTGAAAATGGAAATGATGCGGGGTGACGTCGGGAGATCCACCCAACGTCATCCCGTGTCATTTTACGCGTCGGTGAGTGGGCCCCACCCCCACTCGCCGACCGGACGATCCTGCTTCAGGTGTCCAAAGGGACCTGGGCATCCTATCTCGAGTCACTAAAATTTAGAATGCAGGTGCAACAAGCAATTAGGAAGGCGAATGGTAAATTGGACTTCATCGCAAAGGGATTTGAGTACAAGAGTAATGATGTCTTGCTGCAGTTGTATAGAGCCTTGGTGAGATCTCACCTGGAGTACTGTGTACAGTTATGGTCCACTTATCTAAGGAGAGATGTACATGCCATAGAGGGAGTGCAACGCAGTTTCATCAGATTCATTCCTGGGATGGCAGGATTATCTTATGAGGAGAGATTGGGAAGACTGGGTCTGTATTCCATGGAGTTTCGAAGAATGAGAGGCGACCTCACTGAAGCTTACAAAACTCTTACAGGGCATGACAGAGCGGATGTTTCCCCTGGCTGGTGAGTCTAAAACCAGGGGACATAATGAGGAGGAATTTCTTCACTCAGAGGGAAGTGAATCTTTGGAATTCTCTACCCCAGAGATCTGTGGAAGCTCACTCATTGAGCATGTTCTAGACAGAAATCGATAGATTTCTGGAGACTAATAACATCAAGGGATATGGAGTTAGTGCGGGAAAGTGGAGATGAGGTAGATGATCAGCCATGATCTAACTGAATGGCGGAGCAGGCTCAATGGGCTGAATGTCCTACTCCTGTCCCTATGTTCCTATGAATTGCGAATCGTGCTGAACATTGTACAATTTCTGCGAACTTCCCCACTTCTGACCTTCTGATGGAAGGAAGGTCATTGATGAAACAGCTGAAGATGGTTGGATCTAGGACACTATGCTGAGGAACTCCTGCAGCAATGTCCCGGGACTGAGATGATTGATCTCCAGCCAACACAACCATCTTCCAGGGCTTGGGAGAGGGGGGTGCAGATGATGCAAAATACCAGGGCCTGGGGACTCAGGAGGGCAGGCTTGGTGTTGTAATGGCATCCAGAGTGAGGAGTCAGATCTGAAAGACTGTGTTTTTAATAAAAAATCAGAACCATGAGCCTGAGTCTGATTTTTTAGAAGTCAATTTAGATGAGTGGCTGTCCTGCTGCAGTGACCATAATATGATAGAATTTACCCTGCAATTTGAGAGGAAAAAGCTGGAATCAGATGTAACGGTATTACAGTTGAATAAAGGCAACTACAGAGGCATGAGGGAGGAGCTGGCCAGAATTGACTGAGAGATGAGCCTAGCAGGAAAGACAGTGGAACAGCAATGGCAGGAGTTTCTGGGAGTAATTTGGGAGACACAGCAAAAATTCATCCCTAGGAAGAAGAAGCATACCAAAGGGAGGACGAGGCAACCATGGCTGACAAGGGAAGTCAGGGACAGCATAAAAGCTAAAGAGAAAGCATACAATGCGGCAAAGAGCAGTGGGAAACCAATGGATTGGAAAGCCTACAAAGACCAACAGAGGACAACTAAAAAAGAAATAAGGAGGGAGAAGATTAAATATGAGGGTAAACTAGCCAGTAGATAAAAGAAGATTGCAAGAGTTTTTTTAGATATATAAAGGGTAAGGGAGAGGCAAAAGTGGACATTGGGCCACTGGAAAATGATGTTGGAGAAGTAGTAGTGGGGAACAAAGAAATGGCGGAGGAACTGAATAGGTACTTTGCGTCAGTCTTCACAGTGGAAGACACGAATTACATCCCTAAAGTTCAAGAGAGTCGGGGGGCAGAGGTGAGTATGACGGCCATTACCAAGGAGAAGGTGCTAGGAAATCTGAAAGGTCTGAAGGTGGATAAATCACCTGGACCAGATGGATTACACCCCAGAGTTCTGAAAGAGATGGCTGAAGAGATAGTGGAGGCATTAGTGGTGATCTTTCAGGAATCATGGAGTCAGGGAGGGTCCCAGAGGACTGGAAAATCGCTAATGTAACCCCCCTGTTTAAGAAGGGAGTGAGGCAAAAGACGGGAAATTACAGGCCGATTAGCCTGACCTCAGTCGTTGGTAAGATTTTAGAGTCCATTATTAAGGATGAGATTTCAGAATACTTGGAAGTGCATGGTAAAATCGGGCAAAGTCAGCATGGTTTCATCAAGGGGAGGTCATGCCTGACAAATCTGTTAGAATTCTTTGAGGAGGTAATGAGTAGGTTAGACAAAGGAGAGCCAATGGATGTTATCTACTTGGACTTCCAGAAGGCCTTTGACAAGGTGCCGCACAGGAGCCTGCTCAGTAAGATAAGAGCCCATGGTGTTAGAGGCAAGGTACTAGCATGGATAGAAGATTGGCTGTCTGGCAGGAGGCAGAAAGTGGGGATAAGGGGGTCCTTCTCAGGATGGCGGCCGGTGAAAAGTGGAGTTCCGCGGGGGTCAGTGTTGGGACCACAACTTTTCACTTTATACATTAATGATCTAGATGAAGGAACTGAGGGCATCCTGGCTAAGTTTGCAGATGATACAAAGATAGATGGAAGGACAGGTATTATTGAGGAGGCGGGGAGGCTGCAGAAGGATTTGGACAGGTTAGGAGAATGGGCAAAGAAGTGGCAGATGGAATACAACGTGGGGAAGTGTGAGGTCATGCACTTTGGTAGGAAGAATAGAGGCATGGATTATTTTCTAAATGGGGAGAGAATTCAGAAATCTGGAGTGCAAAGGGACTTGGGAGTCCTAGTCCAGGATTCTCTTAAGGTTAACTTGCAGGTTGAGTCAGTAGTTAGGAAGGCAAATGCAATGTTGGCATTTATTTTGAGAGGACTAGAATATAAAAGCAGGGATGTGCTGCTGAGGCTTTATAAGGCTCTGGTCAGACCACATTTAGAATATTGTGAGCAATCTTGGGCCCTGTATCTCAGGAAGGATGTTCTGGCCCTGGAGAGGGTCCAGAGGAGGTTCACGAGAATGATCCCAGGAATGAAAGGCTTAACATATGAGGAACGTTTGAGGACTCTGGGTCTATACTCGATGGAGTTTAGAAGGATGAGGGGGGATCTGAATGAAACTTACAGAATACTGAAAGACCTGGATAGAGTGGACATAGGGAAGATGTTTCCATTAGTAGGAGAGACTAGGACCCGAGGGCACAGCCTCAGAGTAAAGGGAAGACATTTTAGAACAGAGATGAGGAGAAACTTCTTTAGCCAGAGAGTGGTGAATCTATGGAATTCATTGCCACAGAAGGCTATGGAGGCCAGGTCATTGAGTGTATTTAAGACCGAGATAGATAGGTTCTTGGTTGGTAAGGGGATCAAAGGTTACGGGGAGCAGGCGGGAGAATGGGGTTGAGAAACTTATCAGCCATGATTGAATGGCAGAGCAGACTCGATGGGCCGAATGGCCTAATTTCTGCTCCTATGTCTTATGGTCTTATGGTCTTTTGACCTTTGGGCAGCTTCATGATTCCGATTTTGAAAAGCCCACCGTAAAAAACACAAAGTGCTGAAGGTCAGAAGCAGCAACTGGGAATGTTCTTGATTGAATATCTGTTCAAAAGTTGATAAGTCCCTTAAACATTTTAGAGCCGGGTGCTGGGGGAGGGGTGAGGTGAGGGATTGGGGGTGAGGTGAGGAGGTCGGGGTGTATGGGGTGTTGGGGTGAGGTGGGGGGGCGAGGTGAGGGATTGGGGGTGAGGGTGTGGTGAGGGTTTGGATATGATGGGTGGGGTGAGGGGTGGTGATGGGGTTGAGGTGAGGAGGTAGGGATGTGAGGTGAGGTGAGGGGATGTGGGTGGGGGTTGAGGTGAGAGGTTGGAAATGTTTTGAGGTGTGGGGGGGGTGGGTGAAGGGGTGTAGGATGGGATAATTTTTGGGGGCTTATTTTGAAGGTTTAGTACCACAAAATTAGATACTGTGCATGTCTCAAAAATCGCTTTTGAATTTAAACCAGCATTTAAAGAGCAGTCTAAATTTTCATTATGTCCTAAAGTAGACACAATTTTGATCACATGCTGTGTTGATGTACCAGAGGCTTGAGAATCTTGGGCCTCATCAAAATAAATGTAAGAAACTAAAAACCAGGATTGATGCAAAACAGGGTGTGGACTCACTATCATCCGTATTATTACTCTTGCAAAATCTGGGAATGAAATTCCTATTTGTCACTCGGAGATTGTTTAAATAAAGGTTTTACAAATCTCTACTTCATCCTAGGTTTACTCCAGATAGTCTGTACATTTTCAGTGTACAACACAATTTGTATGACAGATTCTGGCAGTAGGGGAAACAATCCAGTTCATGAGTTAAGGCCATACTGAGTTTTTGTGCCATGTGTCATTCTCTGAAAAATTCAGATCAACAATTCAAACTACATTTTTTCTGAGCTACTGGTACCTGTCTGATTGACAAATTCTGGGTAAAAGGGGCAGATGCCATTTATGGTATATTATATGTTGGATGGAATCATGGCTGTAGTTCCCTTTATTTTGTTGCTAATAGAAGTTTACTGAGCAGGCTTTGTGGAGTGAAATTGTTGGGACAGGTGTGCATAACGGGTTCATAGTAAATCAGTAACCTGTTATACGCTGCATGTGATTCTCAAGAATCTTTTTCATTTACTGGAATTCAATCTTGTCCCTTTGTCCCCTTACCTATTATTCTACTCTATCTTGGTGCTTTTATGAGTTTTTGAGGTATTGAAATATCATGATATAGTTGTGTTGCATAGTTGATATTGAATATATATTGTATTGAGAAGCAGGAATCAGCAGAGTCTTCAGGCTTTCTTATAAAGAAAACACGGATACAATTGTGAACCAATCAGTCTTTGTCCTCTAGCCTCTTAAAAGTTGTGTCACACAGAAACACCTGAGGGCACTAACACTTCTCACTGACAGTGGAGACCTATGTTGTTCAATCATTCCACTTTGTTTCTCAGGAGTCATTTGATCTTTCTACCCTGTGAGATTACTTATAAAATAAAATCCAATTACACCCCTCATATGAAATAATTATATTGAATGATATGCACCCAGGCAAGTAAAAGCCTTCTACTCCTTCTACAGAACAAGAAAGATCTTGTGCAGTTTACCTGGTTTCCCGGTGTTGAATCTTTCCCCCAAATTGTTCACATGGTGCAATGTGCAGAATGTTAACTAAGGCTGAGGCAGTCACCAAAATCAGTGTTATCATCTGCACAGTGTTATAAATAGTCAATGGGATATTTACCTGTCAAATTAATAATATAGAATGGTGTTGTTAAAGTGAAATTTGTACTCTCTGGTTTGTTTAATAGTTGCGGTGGGATCACCTATAGGGTGCACACAAACTAACACCGTATTATATCATTGCTGCTCTTAATATCAATGACCCGTGCTGCATATATATCGGATGATATTTGTAACCAGATGCCAGCAATGGGCGTTATCATTTTACTGGGATCTTTCTGTGATTGTTTGGCGAATTGATTGGTGAACCTGGAAAGGGGCAAAAATATCATGCATGATTGGAGGGGTGGGATAAAGGGGCAGCAGGGGAGGGGCGGGGGGTGGAATGAGAGGCTTGGAAACAGGAGAAGCACCAGGTCCCAAGATTTCTATCCCTGGCCCTTCCATCCTTATTTGTGCTAGGTATAACTCCAACCTGTGGAGAGTTTTCCGCCGATTCCCATTGAATTCGGCTTTGCTAGGGCTTCTTGATGCCAAATTCAGCCAAATGCTGCCTTGATGTCAATGGAAGTCACTCTCACCTCACCTCTTGAGTTCAGCTCATTTGTCCATGTTTGAACAAAGTCTGTGATGAGGTCAGGAACTGAGTGGCCCAGGCAGAAGCCAAACTGAGCGTCAGTGAACAGGTTATTTCTGAGTAAGTGCTGCTTGATAACACAGTTGATGACACTTTCCTTAACTTTGCTGATGATCAAGAGTAGACTGATGGGATGGTAATGGGTTGGATTGGATTTGTCCTGCTTTTTGTTGACACGACATACCTGGGCAATTTTCCACATTGCTGGGTAAATGCCAGTGTTACAGCTGTACAGGGCTAACAGGGGGAGGTGGTGGCATTGTGGTATTTTCACTAGACTGGAAACCCAGGGGTAATGCTCTGGGGACCTGGGTTTGAATCCCACCAGGGTAGATGCTGGAATTTGAATCCAATAAATGTCTGGAATTAAAAGTCTAATGCTGACTGTAAATCTATTGCCGGTTCTCATAAAAAACCTATCTGATTCACTCACATCCATTAAGGGAGGAAATATGCACTCCATTCCCAAAGAACCCACTTTGGAATTTTTTCCCAAACAATGCTTTCTCTCAAATGCCTTCCACAAGGGTCCACCTCCAGGGTTTTGAACTCTCCTTCTGATGTTCCTCTCCCTAGATTGCCATGTGCATTCAAGTTTCCTTCCACGCACTCTCTCTCAGATACTCAGCAACTCCAACTGAACACCACTGCTTCACATGCCCATACTATGGAGTCAGCAACCTTTGGATCCTTGGATCTTCTGGCTTCTTGAAAACCTATTTTGCTTTAAGTTGGCATCCTGCAGCTTTCTCCCTTTAAGCTTGGAGCCTTCCTCTGCTCCTCACTTATAACTTCACCTAATAGGACCTTTTCCAGCTTCCTGTTCTTTTTCTTTGAGTAGAAAGTATTCTTGGGACTTTCTTTTTTGTCCCACTCCCTGGTTTCTGGGACCTTCTCCTGTTCTTATTGGAAATCTACTTTCTGTAGTTCCCTCTCCTGTCCAGCTCCTCCTGGCTCCTGGCTTCAACTGAACTGAAAATAATTTTCTGTTTTTCTCTGTCTCTGTGGGTCCTGCTCTCTGGACCCCTGTTGCTAGGCAACAGCACAGTTTTTTTCTACCTTGTGTTTGTTTTAACTTCCCTTCAAGAGTCATAAAACCTCATTAGAATGCAGGCATCTTATAAGTTGAAACCAAAACTCAAGTTCCCTCCTTTCTTAACACCCCAATGAAAAAACACAAATTTAACTTAAACATAAAGCTAAAACTCATACCTAACACCCACAAATACAAATATAACTTACTTAAACTATCTCTAGTTCCTTACACAATCCTAGAAACAACCTTTCACCACTGCTCTCTGTTTCCTGTCACTCAGCCAACTTTTTATTTGAGAGTTCTGAAGACGAGTCATGTTGGATTTGAAATGTTAACTCTGTTTCTTTCTCCGCAGATGCTGCCAGACCTGCTGAGTTTTTCCATCATTTTCTGTTTCATTTCCGATTTGCAGCATTTTGTTTTTATTTTATTCATGTCACCAGACTTGGACATGTACTGCCACTGCTGGGTCAGTACCGTGAAATCTCCTATCTAACATCAGTGGGTGCACCAGCAAGCAGGCCCAACCTCTCAAGGAAACTAGGAATGGTCAATATATGCAGCCTTCTGATAATTTTGAACATTCTGAGAAAAATAAAAGTAGGTGAATCTCAGATGAGGATGTTACTTTTGCTATTATCAGTAACAACATTTTTGAGCTTTAAACTTCTGGTAATAGAAAATACCAATAGAATAACCTTTTCCAAGCTTTAAAATGTTCACTGGCAGTTGGAGACATTTAAGTATGCTCTGCTTGATGAGTATGTTGGAATGGACTGAGATCAACGTTTAGTTCAGTATTTCCTGCTGCACATCAGATTAAAATTTCAAATGCTCAGCAGTACATTATATGGTTATTACATTGCAGAAACTGGAGAAAGCTGACCCAGTGACTGTTTCAGGAGTGCTTGTGAAATACAAATGTTGTTTACTGACACACAGTGAAAGAAACTGCTTTATTCAGTCCCGGTGCATTTCATGAGCTCAATGGCGTTTGGAAGTAAGTTCATGATCCAAACTGTGAAAAGGCAAAACAGCATCAGCAATCAAGTAGAAGCATTTGAATAAAGTCTACGGCTTCCAATCTATCATGCACATCAGCTTACGCCTTTCACCCCAATTAACTTAGGATGAAAGTGAAAAGGGAAAAAAAAGACTTAATCATGTGTAAGGGTATGAGTGAAGCATAAGCATGTAATCTGAATTTATTTCATATTTCTGCAAAGGAATGACAATTATTAACTTTGTTAGTTTCCAAGTTGGTAAAGTGATTTAGCTTCTCCAGAGAGGACAACATGTTTAGGTTTAATGCCACAGTACAAGTCCATGGGGTAAACCTTCTTGGCCTCCATGTCCTGGCACTGGACAGGGGCAGCACACCCAACATGAACTGTACTGAGCCTGACACCAGCGGGCATCATCGCAGGCAGGATGGGAAAATTTGGAAAGCCATCGACTTTTAACGGCCCTTCAAATTTTCCCACCCCTCCCGCAACGGTGCCTGCCAGTGTCAAGGCCGGAAAATCCCGCTCCTAGGAATAGGATTTTCTGTCCCAGGCTGTTGACATGGTCTAAGGCGCCCACCTTACTCTATTTTGGCAGAACCCTGCAGTCAACTGAAGCAGGTCAGCAGGTATCTCAGAAGTATGCCCATCAGAAGCTGCCATCAGACCTTGAGGTCATGACTTTCTGGCTACACCTTATTCTCCTGTTTGTTGTTGAAATGGTAACAAGCGCTTACCTTCAAGTCTTTGTTCTATCATTGGAATCCTCACAATGGTGAGGGTTTGAGGAGGCATACTGTGCTTTTAGGTGCAATCCTTCATTTTGATGCCCCATGATGGCCATCCTAGGAAATGAGTCAGGAAACCGTGAATGTCCTTTCACACCCCATTTCTCCATGCAGACTCGCCCTTACTGAGAGAAAAGGCTGCTTCCTCCAAAAGGAAGCCCATGAAATCCCATGACAATATAAATGGGGCAGAGAGCTGGCCGTGGAGGGGTCTGTCCCTTTTCTCTGACCTTTGCCGATTTGCTAATGACCTTTTTTCACTCAATGATAAAAGCTAACATTACACAACTCGTCCCCTGCCCCCCAGAACTTATACGTCACAAAATGCAGCCTGAACCAGAGCCTGAAACCAAAGGGCCAAATTTTTGCTCCCGAGAAATTTCCTGGCTCCACAATCCCAACTCAAGAGAAAGTGCTCCAAACAGTCGGATTTTCGTTACGGCAGATGAGCGATCGGGAGAAGGGAGAGGGGGTGAAACAGGTGCTAACTGGAGCTGGGCCTGACGGCAGCCTGCAGGGTTGGAGGCAGCCACAGGGGCTGCTGGGTGTGGAGGCTGGCTGTTTAAATGGACCATCTTGGTGCTCTGGGACTCCATCCTAGTTGTTATAAAAAGAGTAAAACAAAAAACAACCCTCTAGCCCTCACCCCTCACAACCCCTCACACCCCCACATGTTCCTCATTCCCCATCCATGCCAACTCATGACACCTCATGGCCCCCATCTTCCAATGGCCCCTCATACCCTCCATGCCAACCATGCCCCATACCCATTCTCATTAACCTTTATAGCCCCTCTGCCAACTTAGTGCCAACACATGCCAACCCTTAATATCCACTCATCTAATGGCCCTTTATAGCTCCCATGCCAATTTAGTACCAACACATGTCTACTCATGCCATCCACTCATCATCCTTTGCCATGCACCCTCCATGGCAACTCACTCAGTATCCACCATAGGCAGACTTCAGAAGCCATGGAGACAGTAAATAAAATCAATTTCCAAGTATCTGTTATAGTCCTCATTACATATAAAAAAATGCTCTCATTGATAAAAGCCAATTCAATATATTTAAATCAATTTAAGTAATTAAAACTTTATAAAAACAAACATTTGTATTCATAGCCCCACATCAAAGACAGCTAATCTTTCAACAAGCTTGGAGCTGTCAATCAAACTGTGAACTTACAGAACCCCCACTGTGATAATAGTAGGATTTGGCAGCAGTAAAACAGCACTAATACTATAATAACAACCTGCAGGCTTATGTCGATAAACAGCTAATGAAATTGCAAGCACTGACTTTTTCAACTGCAAGAATTTAAAGAGCAGGGGATTTAAATGACTTGTCAGCTCCATAGGCCTTATCCACCTTTACACAACATTTAAGTGCATTGTTCAGTGGCAGAACTTCCGGAATTGGGGCTCCAGCGCTAAGACGTGGAGCCTTTCCATCTCCACGAAAATTCAGGCCAAAGTCCCTCAATTTTCCTGTGAGGTTTTTTGTTTCACATTTTTATGTCTTATTATTTGGTTCATAGCATTGGCTGGCTGTCCAAATTTAAGAATTTTGGAAGTGGTTTAATAATATTGAAGGTATGTTTAATTCCATATGAATAATTCATTTGGACGTTTCTCCCTTCACATTAAGACAATTATTTTCTGTTGTTTTCAAATTAAATTCTTTCTAACAATTTAAGACATCTTTTCCCTGCCATCCTCCACCACCTCGCACCACCCACCCCCCACCATTCTCTTCCTTTGTTTTCTCGTCCTGCAAAACTAAGTAAACCATAAATTAAGCTTTCTGAATTTTTAAAAATTGATCGTCACTCTAACTTGGCACAGGGTTGTCCTATTATTTCCTCATGTACCATTTTTCAAGAAATGGCATTTTACTGAAAACTCCATTTGACACAAAGCCAGCCTTTATAATCGTTGTCTCAACCTGAATTCCCACTGGGAAGTAAAATGGAGACCATAAGTATAATTATCCTGTCATATCTCCTATCGTTTGTGCACTAAAATTACACAGACAAAAAAGCCCTCAGCAGCACTTACTGTACAGATTATAACAAGTCACCTTCTCCAAACTTGACAGAATTCTGGATCAATAACAGACACAACAAAGCCCATTTTATGGAGACCTGTGTTTGCAATTGTCTACATGTACATTTACTTTATTGCAAGTAATCTGTAACAAAATCTCAGTGATTAGTAGGTTTGCTTGTAATGGCTTCACAATAGATGTATCTCCAGTGTCAGAGCACATGAAAACGTGTTCATGTGAGTCGCTTTTTACAAAACTGTGCAACTTCAGAAGTAATAATTTACAATCACTATAAACATTGCAACAGATGATTACTCGATTAGACTTATTTAAATCCTGTGAGGAAGTAGTCATTAAGTGACAACCAGCAGAGTACAGTAAGGATGTGGCTAACAATAACCATTGCCTGTAGACAAGACTGCCTGCAAATGCACTAATAGTAATAATTACTTGCATGATTAATGCTTTTTTATTTAACAAGCTTCTTGCTCTCCTTCACTCAAATCACAAAGTGAGTCGCTTCATTGGAGTTTGCTGCATTTTGCATGACTTGGCAATGTAAAGATAATTGGAGTAAGAGAAGGCACAGCAACAAGAAAGGGTATCATCAGTTGAGGAAGAAATTGAGTTTAGAAGAATGAGAGGTGATCTAATTGAAACATTGAAAACTCATAAGGGGCTTGACTGGGTAAATACTGAGAAAGTATTTTCCCTGACTGGGGCTTATAAGTAGTCGTTCTTTTCATCTTCGTCAAGATGAAAGAAATTTCTTTACTCAAAGGGTTATGAATCTTTGGATTGCTCTACATAAGAGCTAAAGATATATGAGCAGGAATAGACCACCCTACCCCTTTAGCCTGGTCCGCCATTCAATATGAGCATGGCTGATCCTCGGCTTCAACTCCACTTTCCAATATCCCTTGATTCCTGAGAGACCAAGGCCAGGATTTACAAGTCTGGATTGGGAACCCGGCCTGGGTTTTCAGTTCCGGGTCCTGACCTTGCACAGCACCACGAGTTTTAAAGGGCCAGGCCAATTATTGACAGGAATACTGCTCGCCATCCAATCAAGGATGACAGACGAGCTTCCGAGACTGAAGGGTCAATGGGAGGTCATCCAGCACTGATACATCGGCAGCCCCATCAGTGCCACACTGTAGGAAGGATGTGAAGACATTAGGAAAGGTGCAGAAAAGATTCAGGAGAATGGTTACAAGGCTGAGGAACTTCAGTTATGAAGATAGATTGGAGAGGTTAGGACCATTTCCTTAGGGAAAAGAAGGTTGAGAGGAGATTTGATAGAGGAATTTAAAATCACAGGGAATCTGGACAGGGTAGATAGGGGGAAACTGTTCCCACTTGTGAAAGGATCGAGAATGAGAAGGCACGGGTTTAGAGTTATTACTAAAAGAAACAAAAGTGATATAAGGAAAATCTTTTTCACACAGCGAGTGGTTGGTGTCTGGAATGCACTGTCTGAGAGTGTGATGGAGGCAGGTTCAATTAAAGTATTCAGAAGGGAATTACACTGTTATCTGAAAAGGAACAATGTGCAAGGCTGCAGGGAGAGGGTGGGGCAATGGGAGTTGCTAATTCAGAGAGCCTGTGCAGACACGATGGGCCAAATGGCCTCCTTCTGTGCTGTAATAAGCCTGTGATTCTGAGCTGCAAATTCGTCATGGTGAAGAAAGGGTGCTACAACATAAAGGTGCCCTTTGAAGAAGACGTCAGTATTTTACATTTATAATGGCCATAGCTGCCTGACCTTAATTGTGGAGGGACAACCCCACCACCCCCACCCCCCCAACCATGGGGCGGCCCATGGTCACAGCTGTGGCCCAGCAGCCATTATGGTTCAGGAATGGTTCCCTCATTTGGTTCATTATTCCCCCCCCACCTCACTTTATGTACTATTGGACTGGATTATGGTTCAGGCTGACAGAAATTCTCAGCTGGCACTGAAATGGGGTCTTAATAGGCCCCGTGATTAACATTAATTGGCATGAATTGGCTGCCATGCGGGGAGCAGCAGGCAGCTGATCCAACCCCGGGCTGCCCTTATTGAAAATTACTCAGGGTTGGGATGGAGGTGGGGAACTGTCTTGCCAGCCTCTGACCTCAGCCCTGGCCCATTTGAAAATCTGTCTATCTCAGCCTTAAACATATTCAATGCTGGAGCATCCACAATCCTCTAGGGTAGAAGAGCGATGGAAGCTTTGTCATTGATTATATGTGAGACAGAGGTTGATAGAATTTCGGATACTGTTACGGTCAGGTGGGAAGTGGTTGAATGACTCTCCCCTCTGTCCCCACCCCTCCTTTGACCACAACAGTTGTTTTTCCTTTAAAAGAGTATGCTTGCCAGTTTAGTGAGTGTTTAACTGTTTAAGTGCTGTGACTGTAAAGGACACAAAGGCTGGAATTTTCCAGTCCCACCATGGCGGCACCTGCCCTGGGGGATGCGATGGGGGCCAGCGAAAAGTCCATTGACCGGATAATCCCAGCGATAGGCGGGGCTGGAAAATCCCACCCAAACAGACAGGTTTTCTAGTAATAAAAACAAAAAACTGCGGATGCTGGAAATCCAAAACAAAAACGGAATTACCTTTCGGACTGAATATTGAATTCAACAACTTTAGATCTTGAACTCCCTCCCCCATCCCCACCCCCTTTCCATTTCTTCCCCCTCCCTTTTGTTTTTTCCAATAATTTATATAGATTTTTCTTTTCCCACCTATTTTCATTATTTTTAAATCTATACCTTTAATGCCCTGTTAGTCTTTCCACCCCACCCCCAGTAGAGCTGTACCTTGAGTGTCCTGCCATCCATTCTTAATTAGCACATTCTCTTAGATAATATCACCACCTTCAACACCTCTTTGTACCTTTGTCTGTGACATCTTTTGATTATCTGCTCCTATCACTGCTTGCTTGTCCCTACAACCACCACCCCCCCAACTTCTCTCCCCCCACCGCCCCACCTTAAACCAGCTTATATTTCACCCCTCTCCTAATATTACTCAGTTCTGTTGAAGGGTCATGAGGACTCGAAACGTCAACTCTTTTCTTCTCCGCCGATGCTGCCAGACCTGCTGAGTTTTTCCAGGTAATTCTGTTTTTGTTTAGGTTTTCTAGTAAGTTTTTCAAAGAAAAGGGAACAGTATTTATTGTGTTTAACACCTGATCTAAATAAAAATGCCCCGATTCTCTCTCGCACATGCGTGCACATACACACACACACACACACACATATTACAGAGTGGGAGGATAGGTTAAGTAGATTAAGATTCCAGCAGCTCAAGAAGGCAGCTCACCACCACTTTCTCAAGGGCAGCTAGTATCGGGCAATAAATGCTGGCCCAGCCAACGAAGCCCACATCCCTTGAATCAATAAAAAAAACCTCATTTTAAATCTTCTATCTATGTGCTCCATTAACTTGTCCAAGGAGAACATTTGTCTCTACACAGGTTTGAGCCCAGTGCTTGCACGGCAGCTGTTTGATCTTTCACACAAACTGAACAGGTTGTAAGTACTGACTCCTGTTGCTATGGCCTGGGTCCACTGTCCCAGTGACCACAGCTCTCCAGGACTGACGGCAGAGAGCTGTTGCCCTGAGAGTTGACACCACATAGGTTAGAAACAGGCTTTTTCACACTTTGATAGTGAAGAAACAAAAACAAAAACTGCTGGAAAAACTCAGCAGGCCTGACAGCATCTGTGGAGAGAGAGACAGAGTTAACGTTTCGAATCCTTATGACTCTTCTTCAGAACTTTTGTTTTTGCTTCAGATTTCCAGCATCTGCAGTGTTTTGCTTTTGATAGTGAAGAACCTTGGTCAGCCTTTCACTATCTGGTATGATTTCCTGCATGAAGCAAGCAATTTTCTTTTTTTTACTGCTGGGACCCTAACTCCTCTCTGTCCTCCTCAGCAGAGCTGGGAGAGGACCGCACCCACTGACGACCTCTATTCTGGGCGGGGAGTACCTGCTGTTGCTAATTAATGCTGGAAATCTTACCACATTCAGACCCCTATAACTCACTGTCTAACTCAGCTGAGCGTCAATCTTTATTTCTGGTGCTTGGGAGTGAAAAAGTGGGTACCAGGTATCTCCCTGGAAAGATATTCCTCTTCGAAGGTGGCTTCTCCAGTAGGTTTTGGCTGTCAAGAAGGACTAAGCGGAAAGAAAAGGACATGAATAAGCATGTCATTTAGACAATAGATGAGAGATTCACAATGCAACTGATGTAAGTTAAGTTGCATGGTTGCACATTTTTATGAGCTTTATGAGGAATTGCAATAATAGTCAGCATCACTGTATACAGAGACTTCAAAATTCCTATTCTAACAGATTTGAAGGACCACTGATTTCCAATGGCCTCTGCTCAGCTTTGATTAGATCATTATTTTGGACAGTATCTACCTCCAGTCTTATCTCTCTCAGGTCATGCCTTTTGTCCTGTAAGGAAAGGGTTAGCACACTGGCTGCAAGTTCAGTTTGTTATGTGGAAATTGGATGGCTGCAATACTTGCTAGTTACACCAATAATTGTTAATTACAGTGATACTGCTGAACTGAATAGGACAATTTATATTGAATAGAACAGGTAATTGCAGCAAACGGATCAAAGCCAGACAGGTAATCACAGCGGGACAGGAAAAAATCTCATATGGCTAAGCCAGTGGAAGACAACTTGGGAATGCGCTAACCAACCAACAGCAGATCTGCACCCAACTAACCAAACCGCATCCAGAAAAGGATTGTGCATAAGGTCTTTCAAAAACTGTATTCTGCATGTAAACTGAACAAAGTCCCACACAGGGGCACTCAAGAAAGAGGAGAGAAGATATATATTGACAGGGAACACTGCAGAAAAAGGACAGAAGAGTCCAGTGAAGCAAACAGGAAGATCTTGGTCAAAGACCACTCCTAAGTGACTCACATTCATCTCAGATTGACAACTTGTGGGGTAACTATATGATTGAACTAAAACTGTTTTGTTGAAAATTCTCAATAAAGGTGTTGGATTTATGTGAGAATGTGTTAATCGTAATTCTTGGTCTCTGAGTGTAAGAAAGAGGTAAAATCACCCATCATAAAATCATAATAAAATTATCCCTCAATCAACACTTCCAGAAACAAATGATCTGATTTTTCAGCTAACTGGGGCACATTGCTGTATGAAAACTGACATTTGCCTACAAAACAACAGTGAGTACACTTCAAAAATAATTAATTGACTCAAGTATTTTGGACAAAGGCGCTAAATATGTGCAAATTACTATTTTTTCTTTCTTTTGGGATTCTAGTCATATTTTAGTTGGAGTTTCTTTGTTACAAAAATATATTTATATGCAAAAAGAAAATTAGGCCAATAAAACAGTGGCAGTGCTGTTACCTGGCAAGTTGCCTGATCACTATAAATGGGCCTGGTACTGTAACACGATGTCAGCTTCTCAGGTATAGGGCACCGAGGGGCTGGGAATTGTATAGACCCCTCAGGCTGTATGACTCACAATGAATAATGCAGTGAATACTACATGTATCACAATTGTATTGAAACACCTCAGAGTACAACATGATCTATGTAGATGACTGAAATACCATTGCACTCTCTGACTGTCTGTTATGACCATGTTGAAATGCCTGTAATGTTCATTGATTGTATTGAAGCCCCTCATGATCTATGTGGAAAACGAATATGATTGCACTTTTTGTGATGGCATGTTCACAGCCTGACATAAGGAAGCTGAGGGTCAGGATCCTCTTCAACCATTGTTTTGAGGCAGGGTCTCTTCCTCTCCCTTAGTTCAGCTACACAGTGAGGTTGTGTAAGGGGCTTCAGGTTGCAATTACCTTGAATACTTAGGTCAGCCTGAGCTGCGAGGCTCCTTTGATCCCACTCTCTGGAACCAATTTGATAGATGGGAAATAATAAATCACAGAATCACAGAATCACACAGTGCAGAAGAGGCCCTTTGGCCCATTGAGTCTGCACCGACACGTGAGAAACACCTGACCCACCTACCTAACAGGACTAGGCAGGGTGGATGCAGGAAGGATGTTCCCGATGATGGGGGAGTCCAGAACCAGGGATCACAGTCTGAGGATATGGGGTAGACCATTTAGGACTGAGATGAGGAGAAATTTCTTCACCCAGAGAGTGGTGAGCCTGTGGAATTCGTTACCACAGAAAGTAGTTGAGACCAAAACATTGTATGCTTTCAAGGAGAAGTTAGATATAGCTCTTGTGGCAAAAGGGATCAAAGGGTATGGGGAGAAAGCGGGAGCAGGCTATTGAGTTGGATGATCAGCCATGATCATAATGAATGGTGGAGCAGACTCGAAGGGCCGAATGGCCTACTGCTGCTCCTAGTTTCTATGTTTCAATCCCATTTACCAGCACTTGGCCCATAGCCTTGAATGTTATGATGTGCCAAGTGCTCATCCAGGTACTTTTTAAAGGATGTGAGGATGTGAGGTAACCTGCCTCCACCACCCTCCCAGGCAGCGCATTCCAGACCATTACCACCCTCTGGGTAAAAAAGATTTTCCTTACATCCCCTCTAAACCTCCTGCCCCACACCTTGAACTTATGTCCCCTTGTGACTTACCCTTCAACTAAGGGCAACAGCTGCTCCCTATCCACCCTGTCCATGCCCCTCATAATCTTGTACACCTCGATCAGGTCGCCCCTCAGTCTTCTCTGCTCCAACGAAAACAACCCAAGTCTATCCAAACTCTCTGCATAACTTAAATGTTTCATCCCAGGCAACATCCTGGTGAATCTCCTCTGCACCCCCTCCAGTGCAATCATATCCTTCCTATAATGTGGTGACCAGAACTGCACACAGTAACTCCAGCTGTGGCCTCACTAAGGTTCTATACAACTCCAACATGACCTCACTACTTTTGTAATCTATGCCTCGACTGATAAAGGCAAGTGTCCCATATGCCTTTTTCACCACCCCACTAACATGCCCCTCTGCCTTCAGAGATCTATGGACACACACGCCAAGGTCCCCTTGTTCCACAGAACTTCATAGTGTCATGCCATTCATTGAATACGTCCTTGTCAAATTACTCCTTCCAAAGTGTATCACCTCACACTTTTCAGAGTTAAATTCCATCTGCCACTTATCTGCCCATTTGACCATCCCGTCTATATCTTCCTGTAGCCCAAGACACCCAACCTCACTGTTAACCAACCAGCCAATCTTTGTGTCATCTGCAAACTTACTATTCCTACCCCCACATAGTCATCTATGTCGTTTATATAAATGGTGAATAATTGGGGACCCAGCACAGATCCCTGTGGTATGCCACTGGACACTGGCTTCCAGTCACTAAAACATCCTTCTGTCATCACCCTCTGTCTCCTACAACTAAGCCAATTTTGAATCCACCTTATCAAATTACCTTGTATCCCATGTGCATTTGCCTTCTTTATAAGTCTCCCATGTGGGACCCTGTCAAAGGCTTTGCTGAAATCCATATAAACTACATCAACTGCACTACCCTCATCTACACACCTGGTCACCTCCTCAAAAAATTCAATCAAATTTGTTCGGCATGACCTCCCTCTGGCAAAGCCATGCTGACTATCCCTGATCAAACCTTGCCTCTCCAATTGGAGATAGATTCTATCCTTCAGAATGTTCTCCAATAGTTTCCCTACCACTGACGTGAGATTCACTGGCCTGTAGTTCCCTGGCTTATCTGTACAACCCTTCTTAAATAGCGGAACCACATTAGCTGTAGCATTAAATGAGGGATATGAAATCGGTCTAGTTTTGGCAAATCTCCAATACAATTCCCTCACCTGATGCCCAGAATGAAAAAAAACAGTAAAAAATGGGAAATAAGGGTACTGGTCGGAACTGTTCTTTCCTTCTGGGTGGTCACAGATGACAAATGGGATTCAGCTTTAAGCCTGCAAAGACACCCAGAAGTAAACAACAAATTCACTTGATAAACATGCAGCTGCCTGATGTGACGACCAAGCAGATTCCACTATAAAGAAAACGAACCAAAGAGGTTGAATGCGCTGATCACCCAGAATGCATTTTAAGCGGTTGCTGAGATCCAATTTTGTTATTCAAGCATTGCAAACCAGTCTCATGGCGCAAGGATCTCACTTTTTTTCTGAGGCCACAGAGAGTCTAATGCACAGTTAGTGAATCGGCCCTAATGATGCAGCATGTGCTTTGCCGACTTTTGCATATCGGACCACAAATCCCATTAATACAGACAAGCTGGACAACAACAACTTGCAGTTATATAACACCTTTAACAAAGTAAAACACCCCAAGCTTTTAGTGGGAATATAATCAGACAAAACTTGGTACAGAGACAAAGAAGGAAGCATTAACTACAGTTGCTCAAACATTTGGTTGAAGAGCTACCTATCAATTTTCCTTAACCTCATAATCTTAGCAGAACAAGAGTCGGTCAGCTTTTATGCCAGATTTACATTTCACAAGCAGAGGGTGGAATTTCTGAATGTGAACTTCAGTACAAAGCTTCCCTGCCAGGATCGTTGATTGGAAATTGCAGGTTAGATCCCTGCTGATTTGGATGGAAAGGTGCGAGAAGTGCGGCTGTGGCTCAGCTCAGTATGTGCTCTTGGGAGGTGTGGCTCTGAGCCAACGGCACATCTTTGTAAAACTGGCCTTCAGACATTCAAAAGCAATAGCACAGGCATTGACTGTGACTCAATGGGTAGCACTCTCATCAGAATGAGGTGGATTCAAGTCCAAATCCAGAGGCTTTAGCACAAAATTCTAGGCATTATTATGTGTAGAACCATTCTGGTTTTTGAAGAATCCAACACTTAGGGGGTCTGTGAATAATGTATCCATTTGTGAGGGATTGCTGCACTGTCGGAGGTGCTGTCTTTCAGATGAAACATTAAACCAAGGCCCAGTCTGCCTTCTCATTGCTCATAAAGATCCCATACCACTATATTGAAGAACAATAAGGCAGTTCTCCCTGGAGTCCTGGCCAATATTTATTCTTCAACCCCTCAGTCACTAAAACAGATGATCACACTGCTGTTTGTGGCAAATTGGCTGCTGCCTTTCCACATGTTACAGCAGTAACTGTACTGCACCGACTGTAGAGTGCTTTGCGACCTCCTGAGGTTGTGAAAGGAGTTAAATAAATGCAAGTTTTTCTTTCTTTCATCAGTGTAGCGATATTCTGTCAATCCAAGAAATGTGCTGCAACATCTGCAGTGATGCTTTACACAACACGGCCTCTGTTTTTGAAGGGATGGCTCCTGGATAGTATTCTCATCTGGAATTCTGACCCTTGCATTCCGAAGTTTTAGAAGATTATCGGACCACCTGCTAATCATCAGAATGCTTTAGGCTTACCCGTTGATAGTCATCTTCTTCTTGCAAGACAAATGTCCATTGGCAACACATTCTGGCTTTTCTGTGCTCACAGGAGGGTTTATTTCATAAGACATCTGACCCCCATCTCAATTGCTTCCAGCTGCATTCTGCTTAATGCACCATATGGCTGAACAGTGACACAAATGTAGCTCGGGGATTTCAAATAAGGCATAATCTGTACATGGAAGCAATATTTCCTTCCATACAGAAGAGTATCAAATAAATAAGATTCTCAATCTTAAAGTGATGTGATAAACAATCATGCTTTAAATTTATATTTAGCAATACACAGAACACCTAATTATACACCTAATATTGGTATGTCATTTCCTATTCATGTAGCTGTGAAACTGAAAACATTAAACACACATGAATTTATTATTCACAGACCCTCCAGGCACTTCAGAAAGCCAAGTGGTTCTGCACATACCAATGTTGTTAGATCAAAGCAGCACAATGTGTAGAACAGATCCTGAACAATCCCCTACTCTTTAGCTCTGAAGAAGAGTCATACGGACTGGGGGCATTGACCCTATTTTGCTCTCCATGGACGCTGTCAGGCCTACTGCGTTTTTCCAGCATTTTCTGTTTTTGTTCCTGAACTATCACTATTGGACTCAGTTCCACAGGTGGTTAAATAGTATTTTTGAAACTTTGTCATTTAAATAGAATATTAAATTCAAGGACCTGGATTTTCTAGTGTACACTTGTGTTGGCAGAAGTGCAGTGGATGTGAACGTCTATGGTTGACCCTGCCACAGACCCCAGCAGGTTTATCAGGTTAAGCTAATTTGCATGAAAATCGGAGGTCTCCCACTGGAGAATTGCGAGAGATTGGACTCAAAAGTGGCTGGCGGGGAGCGATGGAGAAACTGGGAAACTGCAAGAGGAGTTAAAAATCTAAGGCAGTTCATAGGGGAAGTGGTAATATTATAGCAATGAAGGTCACCTGAGGAGCTGTGGCAGCCACAACACCTGCAGGGAGAGAGCAAGTTTCAGTGGAGGGTGGGAGGTTGGATATATACTGAAATCAATGTTGGCAAGAAGTGGACAATTGTTTAGCGCACAGGGAAAGCGCGCATGATGAACTGCAGTGAGGGGCACATTAGAGGGAGTTGATGTACCACCTCCACAAATCCAGAAAGTGCTAAACAGGGCAGGAAAATTCTGCTGAAAGGTTATCGATCTAAACGGTCGGATGGAATTTTCCTAGGCCGGGGATGCAGATTTGCATAACTCAATGGACTTAAATCCCCTGAATTTAATTTCGGGTAAGGACAGTGACATCTTCCTGCCCTCGTCCAGTTTCTACTGGGCAGTATTGAAGGCAAGTAGGAAACACTCTTGGATTTGTCAGACAAGCGATTAAGGTAGTTAAATAATAAAATAAAGAACAGTTTTATCACTCAATTCTGGATTTCCCACACAGTAGAACTGTCTCCAGAGCTGTCAGCAGCTTGCCAGGGACACTGAGTTGGGTGCACAGTGGAAAGAGCTTCCTTAGGTGCTGAAAGGCCGGGTAGGCTTTGATCAGTGAAAATGAAGAGATCCAGCCATGGCAGGTGAGAGGCTGCTGTTCAATGCACTCCTCTCAAAGTCAAGAGGGAGCAGCCCCGGGAGTCCTTAACATTGACTCTGGACCCCATGAAGTCTTATGGCATCAGGTCAAACATGGGCAAGGAATGCTGATTACTACCTACTACCCTCCTACCACTGATGAATCAGTATTCCTTTATGTTGAACACCACTTGGAAGAAGCACAGGGGGTAGCAAGGGTACAGGATATACTCTGGGTGAGGGATTTCAGTGTTCATCATCAAGAGTGGCTCAGTAGCGCCGTTATTGATCATTCTGGCTGAGTCCTGAAGGACACATCTGCCAGACTAGGCCTACGGCCCAGAGAATCTACAAGAGGGAAAAGCCTGCTTGACTTTACCCTTACCAGTCTTCCTGTTGCAGATACATCTTCCCTCGGGAGAATTGGTGGAAATGACCACCACACAGTCCTTGTGGAGGCAAAATCCTGGCTTCACACTGACACCCTCCATCACCCTGTGTGGTACCAGCACCACAATAAACGAGGCACTTTCAGAACAGATCTAGCAGCTCAAAACTTGGAATCCTTGAGATGCCGTGGCCATCAGCAACAGCAGAATTGCATTCAATCACAATCTATAACCACATGACCCAGTATATCCCCCACTCTACCATTGCCATCAAGCCAGAGGACCAACCCTGGTTCAATGAAAAATGTAGGAGTGGATGGCAGGAGCAGCACTAGGCATACCTAAAATGAGATGCCAACATGGTAAAGTTACACCACAAGACTACTTGCATGCTGAATAGTGGAGGCAGCACATGATGGACAGAGCTAAACAATTCCACAACATCCAGTTGTGAATGGTGGTGGACAAGTAAACAACTAAGCAGAGGGGGAGGCTCTACAGCCATTCCCATCCTCAATGATAGGGGAGCCCAGAACATCAGTGCAAAAGACAATGCCGAAGCATTTGCAACCGTTTTCAGCCAGAAGTGCTGATCCAGCTCGGCCTCCTCCTGAGATCTCCAGCATTACAGGTGCCAGTTTTCAGCAATTTGATTCACTCCATGTGATATCAAGAAATGGCTGAAGGCACTGGATGTAGCAAAAACTATGGGCCCTGACAACATCATGACTTGTGCTCCAGAACTAGTTGCACCCCTTACCAAGCTGTTCCAATACAACTACAACACTGGGATCTACTTGACAATGTGGAAAATTCCCCAGGTAAGTCCTGACCCAGAAAATAAGACAAATTCAATCTGGTAATTGCCAGCCCCATCAGTTTACTGTCAGCTATCAGCAAAGCAGTGAAAGATGACATCAGTTGTGCTTTCAAGTGGCAGTTATTCAGTAACAACCTGCTCAGCGATGCTGAGTTTGGGTTTCACCTGGGCCATGTGGCTAAAGAGCTCATTACAGCCCAGGACATCACTGCAGGAGCTTCTCAGAATAATGTCCTGTGCCCAATCATCTTCAGCTGCTTCATCAATGACCTTCCTTCCATCACAATGTCGGAAGTGGAAATGCTCACTGATGATATCACAGTATTCAGCAACTCCTCAGATAATGCTGGCATGTAGAAAGACCTCGATGATATTCATGTCTGAGCTGATATTTGGCAGGTAACATATGCACCACATAAGTGTCAGGCAAAGACAATCTTCAACAAGAAGGACTTATAACCATCTCTCTTTGACATTCAATGGCATTGCCAACACTGAATTCCGCCCCCATCAACATCCTGAGAGTTACCACTTACCAGAAAATTAACTGCACTAGCCATCTGAACACTATGGCTACAAGAGCAGATCAGAGGCTGGGAATTCTCTGGCGTGTAACTCACCTCCTAACTCCCCAAAGCCTGTCCATCACAAGGCACTAGGCATAAGTCACCAGTGTGGTGCAATTCTTTCTATTTGCCTGGATGAGTGCAGCTCCAACAACACTCAAGAAACTTGACAATATCCAGGACATAACAGTCTGCTTGATTGGTAACCAATCCACCACATTAACATTCACTCCCCCCTGCACCTATGTACAGTAGCAGCAGTGTCTACCATCTATAAGATGCACCAAGGCTCCTTCGACCAGCACCTTCCAAACTTGTGACCTCTACCATCAAGATGGACAAGGGCAGCAGATGCATGTGAATACCACCACCTACAAGTTCCCCTCTAAGCCACTCACTATCCTGACTTGGAAGTTTATTACTACTCCTTCAATGTTGCTGGGTCAAAATCTCAAACTCCCTACCCCACAGCACAATGGGTGGAATTTTCTGTGCCAGCTGACATGGGCATCGTGGTGGGTGCCAGCGGGCAATATGACGGGAAGGTGAAAAATTGGATTCATGCCGTCGTGAAACCCAGTTTGCAATCGTCCGCTCTGCCCATCAGTGGCAGGCTGCGTTTCCCACGGTCAGATATCGGGAACTTCATTGGAATACATCTGCATATCATTAGAAGCCCAGCTTGCCGGAATCATCCTCCCACACAGGATCATCCAGGTATGTCAGCTGGAAAACACGTGGGTGCAGAACATGCCTTGACAAGTGTGATGTGCGGAAGTTGCAACATACTGTCAGGGCCTTTCTCACATTGCGGACAACCGAGGATCAGAAGGTGCTGGAGCCCGACAGCAACAGGACCCTGGAGGAACGTCCATCGCATGCTGGGTGGATTCCGATGGACATGGCTCCACTGCAATGTAGCTCACGGAAGGTGGAAAATCAGGTTGAGGGTCTGCTTTGGGACTTCAGTGTCTTGGCCATGGTCTGTTATGGATGATTGGCGAGGTGGAAGGTGATGCTGGGGAGTCAACAGCGATGGGGGAAAGGATATGGGTGTCTGGGGGAGGGGAAAGAACAGGGGACTTGAAGAATAATGTTAGACAAACCATGCTTGCTAAATCGAAAGTGAAAGGAGACTTATGGTGGGCGAGAACAGGTGCTGCATGGGAGTGCGATCAGTGGTGGGCAGAGATGCAGGTCAGCTCAGATGGACAACTGAAAGTGAACCCCAGCAGGCAGTTTTGAAAATACTCAGGACAGTAAGATGAGTGTGATGTGGGAAGGATCTGCGTGTGTGGGACAGTGCTTGCACAAGGCTCCGAAAGACCCTGCCACACACACACACTTCTCCCCCCAGGATCACTCATGGGCCAGTTGCTCCCTCTACTGTAACAGAGGATGAGTTTGAAGGGGTCACAGGCCAAGGGGACTTGAAGGGAGAGAACAGTCTCCGAGATTCCTGAATGGATGACCCAGGGATGTCAAGCTGCCACCCCTCCTCCTTGCGGGTGCCCGAGGGCCCCGGCCTGACTTCTTGAGGGGAAGGAGCACCTGGAGGGACATCAAGGTGCCCAATTTCCCTCATGCATTGCCACTACAAGAACACGCCCATGGCTAACGTAATGGAGTGCAGGTCTGCACTCATCTCCGTGTCCTACTGGACTAGGGTCTCCATGGCGTCCGCTATCCTTCCCATGAAGACCTCCATATATGCACATGTGGGCACCACTTCATCAGAGAGCAGGCAGTCGTACTCCCCCGTCTTATGTGCCACTCCATTGAGGGCTCCCAACTGCTCTGCGTGATGTTGTCCCGCCTTCTGCTGACTCTCCAATGTGAGTTGGAAGGCTGAAACCAGAGGCTCATTATCTGACTCAGACCCCAAAGATGCCTCTTCCCCAGCAGTCCTCTGAGTGCTGGGGAGCTTGGTTGAACTTGTCTACTCCTGCTGCAGAGACGTGTCCATGTGGTGACCACCAGATTGTGAACCCGAGCCTGGTCTAGATCTTGCTCCCTCCGAGGTGTGTGTCTCTGCACTGGTGCAGGGGGGGTGGTAAGCACTGTGATGGGTCTTCCAGGCTGCTTATTTCCAGCTCTTCAATGGAGGAGGTGTCCTCTTGGCTGGAGGTGAGGACATGGATGGAGGTGAGAGGCTGACTGGCTGAGGGTGTCGGTCGCTTAGCAGAGTTCCCTGTGAGCCAAAATAGAGATAATTAGTGCGTGGCAGCAGAGTCAAAAGCAGGAGAGAGAACACTCACAGTTGCTTTGAGAAAGGGATGATGCCGTGCAGGATCCTCATGTGGGTGTTCGCCGCCATCCTCACCATCGCTGCAGGAATGGTTCGTGTCCTCACCAGTCGAATTGATGGTACGCTCCTCAAAGTGAGTGAGGCACCTAATGTGGGCCTCCACCACTCCACCCGTGGTCTGGGACCTCTCCCTGCTTCTTTGAGCCAGCTTCTCCTGCATGAAAACAGATGGAGAGAGTGTGAGCAGGACACATGGCACTGCGTGGAATGTTTGTGTGGTGAGCGGAGCCATGGACGGGATGAAGACATGAGCTCGAGAGGCTATAGGCCTGATGGAGATGTGAAGGTGTGTGTGAGAGTTAGTGGTGTTGTCCCTTGAGGTGTGAGATCCCTGTGGATGTGTGATGGGTTTGTGAGTGCAAGTTGAGAGTGATGAGGAGAGTGACTTACCCTGGCGGAACGGATAAAACCATTCATCCTCTTGCGGCACTGAGTGACTGTCCTCTTTTGCAAGGCATTGGCATTGACCACTGCTGCCATTCCTCCCATGCTGGATTGATGACATTGTTTGTTGGTCTTTGCCCACAGCGGTGTAGAGGACATAGCAGTGGGCCTCCACGGCATCCAAAAGTAGTCTCAGGAATGAGTCACTGATTCGGGGGGCTGCAGTCTTCTTGCCTTTCGAGGTCATGTCTTCTGTGCAGCAGTCCTGGGCTGGAATCACTGAGAGGTGTGCGTACGGCTGCACTTTAAATATCGTGCCCTGCATGAGGTGGCGACGAAGTGCTAGCCTGGCGGGCAAATGAGAGCCCACTCGCCATCGAAATGGCATGCTTCCCAGGAATGCATCATTAATAAGGTGGCATTGGGACAATACAATGTGAAAAGCCACCATTGCAGCCGGCAGGTAAAAAGTCCTTTCTCCCACCAACTACCACACTTAGTACAAATTTGGGAAGATTCCACCTCATGTGTGCAGAAAGGCATAACTGCAAGCATTGGTGCCATGTTTCCCTGCAGCCTCAAAGTACATGATTGCAATGTCCTTTAGTTTCCTTTAAAGTTTTTGTTTTCTTTTTGCAGTGTCCCTTCAAGGGGCTGCCTTTTACTTTGTCCCTCGTTCTCTTTGATTTAGTTTAATTGGTTGTACTTAAAAGAGTTACACCACAGAGACAGCAGCAGTTTAAGATGGCAACTCACCCCCACCTTCTGAAGGGCAATTAGCGATGTACAATGAATGCAGGCTTCGCTGACAATGCCCACATCCTATGAACAAATTTTTAAAAACTGCTTGACAGATGATTGCCAACTTCTTGGGTGTCACTTTAGCTGACACGCACTTCCTTCACTTTCAGCTGCACATTCGTACTTCCAACCTTCACCATGGCATGGGGAGTGGCTTATGCAACTGCACTTTCCACCCCTGATGAGGGGCAAGAGCAGAATAAAGACCAACACCAGTAGCAACACCAGTAGGTGTCTTCTCCTCAGATCCTCTATAGAGGAGAGGGAATTGCCAACGAAATCCAGCTGGAAGCAGGAAAAACCCGCAACATAGAGTCAACAGAGGCAGAGGGTCAACTCTGTCAACATGCCTGAGCATCGGTGCCTCAGGAAGCTCAGGCTCTCAGGGCAGGTCGCTGCTGACATCTGCAGCCTTCTGGAATAAGACCTCCTTCCCAGTGGAGTGGGTGGGCAAACATTGCCAATGGACAATAAGATACCTGGAGGGCCTCTTCCCAACCTCATGCCAATCCTGTTACTGCCCCCTCCTACTCTCCCAGGTTTCTGTCTCTCTGAGAGTTGTGCGTTCTCTTCTCCTGCAAGCAGAGAAACTAGAGATGTGTGAGTGTTTGTAATGGCTTCTGTGGCTAGCAAGAAGGGGCAATATTTGTGGAGGGTCACTGTGAGGCATGGTGCGAGAGGATGAGTGTGATTGTGAGCATTGGCTGCCCAGATGGATATGTGAGATGCCGGGAGAAAGAGGAATGAGTGCATCCGAAAGGTGTGTTGTCTTGAGGCATGCTATACAGGAGAGTGCTGGGAAAGTCAGAGTCTGGCGCTTAGCAGCTGAAAGTGATATGCTACTCACCTTTCCCACCCTCCTGAGATCCTGTCTCTGGGTTGGAGGGACCACACTCCTGCTACTGACTCCCTTGGCCACTTTCATCCACGGCTGCTTGGTTGGAGAGTTTGTTCTGTTCATCAGGGGACAGCCTTCCCTGGTCTCCTGTCTATTCCTGTAGTTGCTGCAGTCTCAAAAATTCAAGTGCTGGTGAGCCTTCCTGGTTTGTCAGGGAATCCAGAGGCAGGCTGCTGATACTATAGCTTTGGGAAAGACCCTAGGCAAAGCTCGCGCATTGGTAAATCAGATTCCCAATGTTTGTAATGTGTACCCTGTAAATAAATGCTTATAAAAATGTGTAAAGATAGACTCCAGTTCTATCCTTCAATCCTGCTTCCTGGAATATATAACAAGGCAGCAGAGGATACGAATATATGAAACAGAAGCAGAAGCAGTCAAGCGGCCCCTCAAGGATGGTTGCCTGAAAGGTGAAGGATAGATTTGGAGCCAATTTTTTCACACATTTATAAGCATTTATTTACAGATATACATATTACGAATGTGCACCAAAGTTTCAGACTGTTCCTTTCTACAGGGGTGCAAGTAAATCACCTGTCAATGCTCACCACCTGTGTGCAATTAAATAGAATTAACATACAGTTCATACTCAACCCACTAATGGTCCTGTTGTTCCACCAGGGACCAAATGCAGAAGATTCTGCCCTTTAACTCTCTTTCTCTCTCCTCAGATGTTGCCTGATTTGCTGAGTATTTCCAGAATTCTCTGTTACTGTTTTAGGGTTGTTTTTCCATTATTTATCCTGAATGGACAATTAAGTGCCTCATCCACCCCAGGCAACAGGTCATACAATCAGCATTTAACATATTGCCATCTAGGCTCAATTAACATGTCTCACAATGGTATCTGATGCTTGTATGAAGGCGTTCATGCCCCTAAGATGCGGCATACAATTTGCACCCCAGTTGGATAATGTACAATTGGAGGTAACATGCAACTCAATCTGTATCTGCTAACTCCTTGAATGTTACATTTATTAGTTGTGGTATATGCATGCAGTTTCTAGGTGCCATTGCTAATATTCTGATAAACTGTGTAAGACTGTTACCCTTGCTGGCCTGCTTTGGCTTCCAGTCCAGCGATGACACAATTTTAAAATTCCCATTCTTATTTTAAAATCCTCTCTAGCCTTCTGCGGCCCTGAAGCCTTACAGGAACTCTGTATTTCTCCAGTTCCTACCTCTTGCGCATGCTTAAAGCTCACCAGTCCACCATTAGCAACCAAGCCTTCAGCTGCCAAAGGGCTGGAATTAGGCTCCTGAACCTCTCCACCTTCCTCAATCTTTCTCCTCCTTTAAGGTGGTAATTAAACCTACCTCTTTGACCAAGCTTTTGGTCAGCTGTTCTAACATCTTCTTAATTTTGTTTGATAATGCTCCTGTGAAGTCTTGGGACACTTTACTGTGTTAAAGGTGTATACTTTGTTTTGCAGGAGAAGATGGCCATTAATGTGAAAGAGGGAAATGACTGGGGAAGGATTAGCAAATACATGACAATTAATCCCTCATGAGGGAGAGGCACATATTATGATAGGGTGTCCAATCAACAAAGGTCTAAGAGTTTAACTGATTGATTGACAGGTGGCACAATGAGGTTTACATTTGGGCAACAATTGCTCCAGTTACATCATGGCACCATTAGGAATAAGAGAGCTTGCTTGTGAGAGACCCAATATTAACTTGTGTTTTTTTTCTGTACATGTTGAGTTGCTTCCAGGTATGGGTGATGAAGGGTAGGTAAAGGAACCAACTCATTCTGGCTGTCAAGCAGTAAAAATGCAAGTTGTTTTATATCTGGTCTAATTATGCTTGATTCTGGGCTGCAGAATCTGGACAAATATTACCTTCTCAGTAGTGACAACTATTAGCTTGATGAACACAAGAAATCCCAACAACTTAAATTCAGAAATAATATCAAAAACAGCAATCATCTCAGTTTCTAGAAACGTAGGATACAAACAAAGGCACTAATGATGCCCTCTAGTCCTTACTGACATGTTGCTATCAAGTCACCAGTGAGCAAACCATGCTATTAAAATACAGCAGCTGCATCTTAGGCAATTTTACAGTTTGCTGCCTCTTGACACAATTAGACAAGTAATTATGAAAACTTTAAACAAAGTGACATTGAAAATATGGGACAAAACTTGTTCAGTAACTGCTCAACAGCTTTTTCAGTGGCAATAATAGATCCTGATTGAGACGTGGTAAATGTAATGAAATGGAATTCTCATTGCAGCATTTAATATAAAAAGCTCCATTATGAATAAGAGTTCAATAATGGGTACAACAATTAGCTCAAAGCATAGACTAATGGGAACACAGATAGTTGCAAGTCTCCACATTCAGTTTTGACTATAATTTGATGTTATTAAAATTCTTTCTTTTGACGTGGGTGTTACCCACCCCTTACTGTCCTTGAGAAGGTGGTGGTGACTCTCCTTCTTGAACCACTGCAGTCCATTTAGTGAAGGTACTCCCACAATCTCCATCAAGACGGGGCAGATTCCAAATCCATCCTAGTCGGAATGGAGTTCGAATGCCATGGTGTTTGCACCAATTTGATCCACACCAGCCATCCAGCCAACTGAACCAACTCACCCTCTCAAGGACTCTGAGTTTTTGTGGCAACATGAACTTTTACACGCGTATTATAGCCTGGAGCTATGAATAGTAATGGTAGAAGCTCCAATCTTCTTTCCATCACATGGCTGACCATGAATCTCTTCTGCTCTTACCATCAGCCATTGGTATACATTGAAAGGATTTGCAAATTGTTACTCAACCTGTTTGGCCACATTATGAACATGCCTTCCTTTGCCATCAAGTCCTGGAAGGGGACTTGAACCCACTCAGAGGCAGGGATGCCACCCAACACACCACAAGACCTCCACAATGAAGATACAGTGATACATGTCCAAACCAAGATGATATGTGACTTGGACGAGAACCTGGAGATTATGCTGTTCACCGTTGTCCTTGTTGTCCAGTCCCTGCCTAAGACCCCGGACTTACCTGTTTCCGGGGATCCATGGGCCTTCTTCCTCCTCCTCTTGCAGTCCTAGCAGCACCCATTAATGTGCTGTTGGCACCGCCGGGACTGATGGCGCTGCTGGTCAATCTGATTGGCTGGCAATGCCCGAGGGTGGGACTTCCTCCCCATTCAGGGGCAGGGTTTCCACTCGGCCCTTCTTTAGTCTGCCCGCAGCACCTTATAACTGAGGGGTGGGCTGGCGTGGAGTGGGTCGACTCCATACCCATCCACCCGCCTGTAATACTCAGCCCAGAAAGTAAGAAAAAATGCTGAGGGTCACACTATATCCTCGTATTTTGGGCTCATTATTTCAAAGGTGTAAATAGAGAATGTAGCAGAGAGAACTTGCTATCATTCCTGAACCTAGGACATGCCAAAGTGTTTCACAGCTCAATTACTATTTGACATTGTCATGAAGAGATGTTGATGTATATTATGTTATTGGAAAATTTTTTTTTTTAAATAGAGGTTTAGGCTGTGTGTGTATTAATTAGATTAAAACCAGCTAGTCTGGGTGCTTTGATGCATAGTAGTTTTGAGATGTAAATAGTAAGGTAAAGGGTGCATTTGCATTTTGTTGAATAAACCATTCAAAGACTTGGGGGGCTGAAATCTTGCACCTAGCTAGGAGACACCAAGCAATATGTTTATATTACTAATACAATTGGTATTATGAAAGGGGTTTTATTGTTAGAAGAGGTGGAGGTCAAGGGGCCTGGTGATACAATGAGAATTTACATTCAAAGTGAAAGGCTGGGTATAACAGAAAAGAGTTTGTGTGTGCAGGGCAGAGGCATGTAAGATCTAAGCAGCTGTAAGCTTACAACTATCTGCAAAGGAACCAGGTTGAAAGGAGCCTCATTTTGAATTTGTAAGCTGAAAAATGCTTTGCCTGGTGTTTGTTTAACTCTATTGGTTATTGTTGCCTTAGTGGAGATTAATTTGGGAATTTGTTAAAATGTTATGATAGTAGCAATTTGTAGCCATGTGTATGTGTTTAATTTGTTGTAAATTAATAAATGTTTCATTTAGTTTGTTATAAAAACCTGTCGAGAACTGGTGGCCTTATTCCTGAATTTAGAGCTGCAACTCAAAACATACTAATTAAAAATATAGGTTATGACAGTTGTTTAAAGTTTCCCTCTGGGATTTTAAATAACAGCCTTTACCAACTGCTGTGTCATAACAGATGTATTTTGTATGTGTTCATGGTGGCCAACCTGTGAACAGCAAGATCCCATAAACCACAAACAAAATCAATAACCAGGTAATGGCCAGGATTTTCTTCGGAGCTGCTCCCAATCCAAAGCAGAAAATTCACCAGAAATATGGTGGAAGCCCTGTTATTTTAATTCATTCAATGGGATATGAGCATCTCTGGCTAGGCCGGCATTTATTCCCTATCCCTAATTGCCCTTGAGAAGGTGGTGGTGAGCCACCTTCTTGAACCAATGCAGCGCACGTGATGTAGATACAAAGAACTCAAGAATGTAAATGTGGTTTGATCACATTTCCATTGAAGTTACGATGACAGAACAGGAGGAATTCCCAGTCAATGTATTTTAGTGGTGGTGGCCATGGGGTGAATATTGACCAGGACACTGGGAGGCTTCCCTTCTCTCTCACAAAAACTTTCGTAGAACGTAGCGTTTCATCTGACAGAGTGCATTTCTGATAATGCCAGACTCTTTCATTATTTTATCAGCCTAGTACATGTGCTCAAATTCTGGACCAGTGTTTAAATTCACAGCTTTCTGAACCAGAGGCAAGAACTCTACCAACTGAGACAAGCTAAATATAGAGACAAGCTTGTATATATGCAAAGCCATGTGGTGTAGGTACACTAACAACACTGTAGATGTACCTAGACCACATGGACTGCAGTGGTTCAAGAAGGCAGCTCACCACCACCTTCTCAAGGCAACTAGGGATGGGCAATAAATGCTGGCTCAGCCAGCGAAGCCCACATCCCATGAATGAATAAAACAAAAGCTGCAACAAGGAGACTGAGAATCATAGTAAATTACAAGGCACAAGTCAGGAGTGTGATGGAATACTTTCCACTTGCCTGGATGAGTTCAGTTCCAACAACACTCAAGAAGCTCACCGCCATTCAGGACAAAGCAGCCCACTTGATTGGCACCCCTTCCACAAACATTCACTCCCTCCACCACCAACGCATGTTGGCAGCAGTGTGCACCGTTTACAAGATGCACTGCAGCAACTTGCCAAGAATTCTTAGATAGCACCTTCCAAACTCGCAACATCTACCACCAAGAAGGACAAGGGCAGCAGTTGCATGGGAACACCGCCACTCGCAAGACCCCCTCCAACTCACTCACCATCCTGACTTGGAAATATACCGCCGTTCCTTCATTGTCGCTGGGTCAAAGTCCTGGAGCTCCCTTCCTAACAGCACTATGGGTGTACCTACACCACATGGACTGCAGCGGTTCAAGAAGGCAGCTCACCACCACCTTCTCAAGGGCAACTAGGGATGGGCAATAAATGCTGGCCTAGCCAGCAACACTCATGCCCCACCAACAAATAAAAAAATTTATAAAGGCATGAATACAATGTATGCACAGTGTATTAGATCAGTGGTTCACAAGCTGGAGATCGCACACCTCTGTGGTCTGTTGAAACTTTCCAGGGGGTCTGCAAATTAGCAAAAGAGATACAGCTAGGGGCACACATAGAGTAAACAGTGACATGGAAATGAAGTACGGCAGCTGGAGGCAAGTTTGGTGCGAGCCAGCGGCAGGAGTGGGGCGCAGCCATCACGTGCAGTGCAGAGCTGGCTGTCTGTCTCATGTAGGAGGGGGTGGGTATTGAGACATGCTGAGAGTTGCACAAAATTCACCAAGTAGAGTTGCAGTTACGACAGGCTGGCCTTTTGCCACCGAGGCAGAAAATAGGGGCTGGGCCTATATTTATGTCAAAAACCCATCTCCAGTAAGAAACTGACTGAAGTTCAGATTTTCATGGGGGTGAGACCTTATTTGACGTGGAGATGGATTTCCTGTCCAGTTAAAACTGGTGGGGGCAGGAATGCAGGGTGAGTTTCAGACACCCAACGCAGCCATCACTGAGGCTGCTGGTTGCCCTGAGGAAGGGAGTTTGTGCCAAAGCCTGCCACTGCACTACAGGGAAGCAAGACATCATTGGGAAACCAGAGGCCTGGCACCCATGAGGGAGAGGAGGGAGGTTGGCAGGAGGAGGCCACCTCGCCATGTAGCAGGGGCACTTCTCTGTTCAGCATCATCTCTCCCTGCCTCCAATACCTCCTCCTCTCTTACCTCCTGCACCTGCTGCCCCCTCGACGAGTTGGCCCCTTCCAGGGTCTCACCATCCTCAAGGCTCACGCCACTCTGGAGGGCCATGCTATGGAGAGCGCAGCAGACCCACTCAATGTCTGATGCCCTTGCAGGAGGGTGATGGAGCACTCCACCTGACTGCACCAGGCATCGGACCTAGTGCCTTCTAAGCTTGAAATGCCTCTGATGTGATGTGAATCTGGCGTGGTGTCCCGTCTTGACGAAGAGAGCATCTGTTACCTGGGTGATGCACAGTGTGCAGCCGCCTGTGAGATGCCGCTGAGGTTCCCACTGATGAGGGTACAGGTGCGTGACCAACTGCCTAGAGAGTCATTGTCTCCTTTGGCAATGGTTCTTAATGATCTCAAGATACCTTTGCTTCTGTCTGTATATCCTGTGCTCAGGGTAGTGGCTCCTTCTCCTTTGTGTTACTTGCTCCTCCCCTCTAGCCTCCTCATGCCCAGCACTCTGCCCTCCCTTTGCACGCTGCCGCTCCTTATCTCAAATAGCCTCGATGTCTGAGGGTGCAGCACCCATTTCCACCATCCTGGTGCACAGGTGATGTCCCCTGACACGCATGGGTTGCTGCAACTTAAACATCAAAGGAATAAGCCTTAGTGTGCCCTAAGGTGAGCCCTATGAAAAGCATGAACACTTACCTTTTTAACCTTTTCTGGCCTCTATGACTTGGCCGAGGTCCTCACCTACCTCCAGCTAGAGTGAAGCAGAAAGTTACTGAATGTCAGCTGCCCTGAGGAAGATTCAAAATGGTTGCAGAATCGGGCTCTCAGCAGTTGGCTTCAATTGGCCTGTTTGGGAGTGCAGGTGAGTTTGCAGTCCCACACTGCCCCTCCCACCCTCAGGAATATTGCCAGAAAGAGAGGTGGGGCATGCAGCCGTGGAATTTCTCTGCCGTTTTCTGCACAGGCCTGAATTGGGCCACCCTAAAATCCAGCCCCAAGCCTAAAGTGCCAGGTGAGTTCAGCCTTGTTCAAGGAAGGGGAAGTTTTAAAAATATTTAAGCAGTCACGCCCAACACAATGATATCTGCAAGTGATTACCTGTATTCTTAAAAGCACTATTAAAATACTCACTACATGCAGCATTTCCAATGAGTATTATATGGCATTATAATTTAGATGGGGGTTCTGTAAATACTAATCCATTTGAAAAGAGGACCTTTGAACAAAAAAGTTTGTGTCAGCTTACTAACGGATGACGAAATATAGGTGGTGCTGTTTACTAACTTACTTTTTTTCTGTTCAGAGTTCACTGTGCAAAGTGAATCATCCAGGAAGTTCCATTTTACTTTCATTTTCAGCACACTGTTTTGTCTTTACGATGGCTGCATCACATCCATTTCTTTTTGAGGAGGAACTTTGCTGTGCCATCTGTTTGGAGTTGTTCACAGATCCTGTTACAATTCCCTGTGGGCATAATTTCTGCATGAAATGCATAAAGAGCTATTGGGATAAAGAAGTAAGCATGGAGTCACACAGCTGCCCTAAATGTCGAGCAAGCTTCCTTCACAAGCTTCACCTTTGCAAAAACATTGCCCTGTCTGAAGTGGTGGAGAAGATTTCCAAACCTGAGAATGTAGCCCCACAGGAGACTTGCATTGATCCAGATGATGCTGTGTGTGATTTTTGTATTGACCAAAAGGTTAAGGCTACTAAGTCCTGTTTAGTGTGCAAGGCATCATTCTGTGATACTCACATCAGGCCTCATCATGTAAATGCAGCACTGAGCCATCACAAGCTAGTCGACGCAGTCAAAAGCATGGAGAACCGACAATGCAAACGGCACAACAGGCCGCTGGAACTGTTCTGCAGGACGGATGACACTTTTATCTGTTGTATATGTGTAGTCCAAGAACACGGAGAGCACATATTTGTGACTGTAGAGGAGGAGCGGGTGAAGCAGCAGAAACAACTGGCAGGTAAAGAGACGACATTGGAAAAACATGTAGAAATGAATGAAATTGAGATCGGAGACCTAAGAAAACAAATGGATTCAATTAAAAACTCTGCAATCGCAGTGCAAAAAGACATTGCTGCCAAGTTCAAGGAATTGGTCCAAGACATTGAAAAAGCAAATACCAAAGTGGCTGAATTTATAG
The DNA here is from genome assembly GCF_964194155.1 of Cetorhinus maximus. Taxonomy (NCBI): domain Eukaryota; kingdom Metazoa; phylum Chordata; class Chondrichthyes; order Lamniformes; family Cetorhinidae; genus Cetorhinus; species Cetorhinus maximus. The sequence continues at coordinate 137,128,287 of NC_135884.1, read as the reverse complement.
AGAAAGAGAAACAGACAGCATTAACTAAGTCTGAAGAAGCCATCACCAAAAAGAAACAGAAGTGTATTGAATTAAGGAAGAAGAAGCTTCAGATGGGAGAGCTTTCAGGTATTAATGACGATATCAAATTCCTACAGGAGTTTAAAGCTTTAAACAATGAGCGTGAAAAGACCTCATCCCAGATCATCAGTGACATGGATGTTAGTTCGGCTGGTTTAAGGCAGATTGTAGTTAATCTCAAGGAACAACTGGAGAGTAAATGCAATCAAATTGTAGAAAACCTAGGCACTGAAGTAGCAGGATTGAGGCAGTGCTGGCCAAAGCCAGAAGAACCACAGAACCGGATGGAGCTTCTAATGTACTCCCGTCAACTGACATTCGACTCAAAGACAGCACATAAGTGCCTTTCTCTGACTAAGGAGAACCGCAAAGCGACAAATATCTGGCCAGAGGAGGTTTATGATGTTGATCACTCAGAGCGGTTTGACTGTTGCTGGCAAGTGCTGTGTGCAGAAAAATTGGATAAAGGTGCCCATTATTGGGAAGTTGAAATCAGTGAAGGTAGCTGTCTGGGTGTGACATATAAAAGCATAAAGAGAAAAGGACCAGACAACTCATGCTTCATTGGGAAGAATGATCATTCTTGGGGTATACAGATGTACAGTAGTCATTGCTCAGCATGGCACAATAGTACAGAAATTCGAACAAAATCAGAGAAATATGAACACATTGGTGTGTACCTAAACTATTCTAATGGAAGTCTCTCATTTTATGGTGTCACTGACACACTTACATTAATACACAGGTTCCAGGCTGTATTCACTGAGCCACTGTACCCAGCTTTCAGACTTATAAATAGCCAGTCGTTTTGTTATTTTCCTGAATGAACTGGGCATCGTATTACCTTAGTAATGCTTATCATCAAAAAAAGGATGCCGGGACACTTTTTGTTATCAAATTAAGACGTGCTCATTAAAATAGGAAAACGTCAATTTTTGCCAAGTTGCGGAATTTTCCAGTGACTAAGTTGGTGAAGCAGCTGTGAATACTGCTTCTAAGATTTCAGTGCATGTTTTTGCAAATAACTTGTGATGTATCAGGATTTTAAAAAAAAAACTTTGCTAAATTTGATTGAGAAAATGTTATGAAAGAGAGCTGGTGTCCTTTAACATGGAGACTGCCAGAGGCTCTCTGTTTTGTAGCAGATATTATACCACTGTAGTGTGAATTTTTAAGTGGAGCTGTTTTCTGTCTTTGACTTTTTTCCTCAAAAAAAAATTCATGGTAATTACAAAGATGAAATTGTATCATCATAGCACTGGTTTTAGTAACTAGACACAGCCTGGTAGCGTGAGTTTTGCTAACCATTTTACTAACAACAACATCCATTTCAAAATGCTTTTAGATTTAAAATCAGTGGCCAATAGTAAACTGTGGCTCTGTCACTGTTAGCTGCAGTAAGAAATATAAGGGGTGGATTATTCTCTCTGCTTGTCATGCAGGCACATTGCTGTCTATGGGAGGAAGCCTGAATTGTTTATTTCCCTGAACCATTCACATTGTCCATCCATCGAATGAATCTTCAGACTAAAGACCATGGAGCAAATCCAAGTGCGGGCACAGGTCTCTTAAGCCTTCTGAGGCTAGCAGCATTGGATCTGGCCCCTAAGATCAGGTTTTTCTGCCTGCTTATTACAAAAAATTACAAAAGCTGACTATCTATGGGCTAAACCCCTGTAGCCCCTCTGGTCAGTGACAATTTGAAGCAGGTAGAATCAGGATTTATGTGTTCAAGTGCCCAACAAACAGGATCCACAATGGACTAGTGATGGTTTGTTTATCTTGGCTCTCCCTGACACTGTTGGAATAATTAGCGAGGACAGAAAAGCATTAGTGCCTCTGCCTTTTTGGTATAGACGTGATGATGTGTCTGTTTTTTACTGTGTACAGGAAAAATATTCTCATATCCTTTGGCAGATCAAAATCCCTTGACTTATATTTGATGAATACATGAGATTAACAGACCCCGAGGGTTGACAAATGCAAACTTCACCTTCGTCCTGTCACAAACCAAAAATAATTTTGTGTCTTTTTGTCGGTGGACTGAACATCACATTTAACCCACTTGCCGTGGGTCCTGCTCTTTCATTTCAACATCAACTGTGCCTTTTTCATGCTGCAGAGGCTAACCACCTCATATTTTTCAGCCGATTTGCCCTTACTGTCATGTATGCAATTTGCTTTTTTTGTACATCTCATAGGTTCTTGCTGTTACAATTTTCTTAGCTGCCTGTTCTCTTTAGCTGGCTTTGCTTTGGGGCCCTCTCTGTTTTATTCATAATGCTGCCTCTGTGCCTTTCTTTCTGTTCTCACTTGCTTTGTTACTTTTCCTGTCAGTTCATCTCCTCAACATTTGGCTATGAGAACTGGACTGCCAGGTAATGTGCAGAGTACAAATCATGAGTCACTGTAGTTATAGTCTGCAGGGTTTTGCAGGGAGTGAAAATTATACAGAAATTCTTCCACATTAAGTGTTGCATTAACTGAATTCAGCTGCTATGCTCGTATTCCAGGATTTGAAGATTTTTCTTAAAAAAAGGAAAATAAACATTTCACTACAGGTTCTATTGTCTAATAAATCAATTAATTAATTGTTATATATTGTGGCAGTTTTCTGTATGTAAGGTGATAGTTTGTGTCTATGATGTGTTAAATATTGCTTGTTGTGGCTCAGAAACCCGGCTTTCGCTTGGCAGTTTCTGTCACATTTTCTGCAAAGGAAGACAGTGGGTTGAGAAGGCTCACAATTCACTGGCCCCTGTTTTCTGTGGGCCCTCTTCTCGGCCAGCTGAACTTTTTTGTTTCTGCTCGCTTCTTCCAATGCTCTTCCAAACAGTCAGACTCCAGAGGTCACAGCCATCAGTGACTGTCTCCCAGTTGTCAGTGTCTGCCATCTTCATATTTCACTTGCAGGTGTCCTGAAAGCGGAGGTATGGATGCTCAGGATGTCATGACCCAGTGGCCAATTCACTGTAGGGTATACGGCTGTCATCCATCCGATGAACATGGCCGAACCAGCACAGACGGTGTTGGCTTAGGAATGAGTGTGTGCTGATGAAATTAACATACTCCAGCGTCTCTGAGTTGGCGACTTTGTCCTGCCAAGAGATGCCGAGGTACATCTGAGACAGTGAAGGTGCAAACTCTTCAGCCTTTTCTCCTGCCTAGCGTATGTTGTCCAAGTCTCCCCACTGTAGAGGAGTGCACTGAGAATGCAGGCTTGGTAGACTCACAGTTTGGTGTTCCCAGTCAGGTTGCTGTTGTTCTGCACTCTTACTCAGCTTGGACATAACAGCTGCAGCTTTTGCATTGCACATGTGAATTTCAGCATCAAGTGACAGATTGCTGGTGATTGTGGAGTCTAAGCATGTGATGTTATTAACAAGCTCCTGTGTCACATTGTCGGTGCTGGTAGATGGCGATATGGCAACATCCTGGACCAAGATATTTCATCACGCTGATGGTCAAACCAAACTCTTTACAGGCATGAGAGCTGTCCATTTTGCCACTGCCGGTGTTCCTCAGTGTGGAATGTTAGTGCAGCATCGTCATTGGAGAGCACCTTTCTGATGTGGATTTGCCATGCATTTGTCTTGGTTCTTAGATGAGCAAAGGCTGAACAGCTTTTTGTCAGTTCTGGTATGTGAGTAGATACCCCCTGTAGCTGACCTGAAGACAAATGACAGTGTTAGGTACAGCTCTGACCGCAATGCAGATCTCAAAGGGTTCTGAAGCTGCACCGTCATAGCTGACCTTACCCATCTTGTTATCATGAGAACAGGAGATCACTTTGAGCAGCATGGGTGGGCAGCCAATTTTCTCCAGCAGCTTAAATAGGTCTTCTCTGCGCATATGGTTGAATGCCTTGGTGAGATTGATGAAGGATAGTGGCATTTCTCTTGCAGATGCTGGACGGAGAAGATCATGTCAATTGTAGATCTTCCAGTTCTGAAACCACACTGAGATTCAGGATTGAGGTATTTAGCCAAGATCCACAGTCTGACAAGGGCAACACAGGCAAATACTTTTCCCACAATGCTCAGTAGAATGTTGGCTCAATAGCTGTTGCAATCGTTGTGGTCCCCCTTGTTCTTATACAGGGTCATAACCTTTACATCATGCGTATCCTGGGGCACTGCCTCTGTACATTTTCTAGATAATGTTTATGATATTTAGCTTACAATGATAAACATCAAATTTTAAAACAAATATTGGGAAGACTGCAAAGCAACCAGCTCCAGTCCCTGAGTAAGAAATTGGGGTTTTTAATAAACTGGTATTTTCTGTATTATTTAGAATTTATGAGATTAGCTAAACAGCATTGATTCTCTGTAAAGGCAATTTATAAACACTCTGACTTCTAAGCAGTCCCTGGAAATGGCAAGGCCATTTCCACTTGGTTCAGGCTGCCATATTGACATTCCCAAATTGGTAGGGTCGCATCTTTTCTATGCAAATGTTTAGAAAGGGCCAGGACATAACCCTCAGCATGATGAAAACTAAAAAGCTGACCTCGAGCAAGGCAACAAACAGGGGAGGAGGTAACCACCCCGACATTTTGGTAACCTGTTCTGTATCCATTGGTCAGAAGGGTTTGAATAGACGATTGTCACTGAGTAAGCTACCAACCCCCAGTAAAAGGGTATATTAACAAGTGCTCAGTGACAGGGGGCAGTGCTGGTAAGGTGGCAGTGCTCGTCAGTCTGCCACCTTCTTCAGATGGAAGAGGAAGAAGAAGTAGAGGAGGAAGACCGAGGGAAGAGTTTCCCAACACTTCAACTAGAGAGCAGACTGTTGCTAACACAGGCTACTGAGATCAACACACTCTGTGTCACACGTCCATTCATCCTCTGGGATAAGTAAACTGCTCTCAACTGTCATGGGTCATATACATTTTCTGTCTAATTAATTAATGCATCATATCTATGTTGTTTCTTAATAAACCTAATAAACTATTGTAAAATTACTTACGAAGTGTTGGCTGCCTGTCTTAGGTATCTAAGGCCCTCAATCCAAAAATCTTACACCTGCTACAAACTCTGTTCCCTCGCCAACAACTCCATCCCTCTCCTTGTCAACTGTCTGAAATTGAGCCAGACCATTTGCAACCTTGGTGCCATATTTGACATCGACTTGAACTTCTGATTACATATCTACTCCATTACCAAGCCTATTTCCACCTCCGCAACACCATCCAACTCTGCCACCTGCCTCAGCTCATCTGCTCCTGCAACCCTCATCCAGGTCCTTCCCTCTACAGTTGATTATTCCAACACCTCCCATCTTCCACTCCACATAAACATAAGCTCATCCAAACCGCTGCTGCCTCTATCCTAAATCAGCCTAAATCATTCAGCAATCATTCCTGTGTGCATTGATCCACATTGGCTCCTGATCTGGTAGTTCCTCTATTTAAAAATTCTCATCCTTGTTTTCAAATTCCTCCGTAGCACCCACCCTAGCCAACTCTGTAACCTTCTCCAATCCTCTGAGATGTCTTCCATCCTCCAATTTTGGCCTTTGAGCATCCCCACCATCGACTCCACAACTGGTGGACATGCCTTTAGCTGCCTAGGTCCTAAGCTCTGGAATTCCCTTCCTAAACCTTTCTGCCTCTCTTTTCTTATTTAAGATGTTTCTTAATGCCCACCTCTTTGGCCAAGCTTTGGTCACCTGCCCTAACATCTGCTTACATGATTCGGTGCCAGATTTTTTTGATAATGCTCCTGTGAAGCATTTTAGGATATTTTACTAGGTAAAGGTGGTATATGAGTACCAGTTGTTTTTGTTATTGAAAATGTGATCAACTCCAATGCCTAACAGAAACTGTCCAGCTTCTTGGAGTCACAAGTCCTCACGCCCACAAGGTTTTCTTTCTTGCTCTCTCACTCTTCAACTTCTCCCAGCATGGTTTTTCTTTTTTTTTCTCACATCTTCCTTTTCAACAGAGTGTTCACTTCTCTTTCTTCTTGCTTCCTCTCAGCATGTTTTTTATTCCTCCCCCCCACTCCCTACCCCTCCAAACAGAGTCCAAGTTTCTCTGTGTTCTCCTCTTCTCTCCCTCTCTCTTTTTCTCTCCCTCTCTTTCCAATTCCTTGGACAGAAGGAAAAAGGCTGAATTCAACCCTACAGATCCCATATTATCTTTCCTTACCCTATTGTTCACTTTACACAGTTTCCTTACTTTCTCTTCATTCTTTTCACTTTCTCTTTTTCTCCCTTTATTGCTATCGTCTGCATTCTCTGAGAAGAACCATTTCAAGCAATGTGTCTCTCTGCCATTTGTTTCTGCTGCATCTTTCTAACTTTATTTACTGCAGAGCTTACATTGCCACATTTTAGGTGGATGGTAGGAGTGCCCTAAAGAAAAGTTTAGCGATGGTGGCAGATTGAAGACCATAGATATGTATGGGAATATATTTGGAGGGTGTAGACTATTTTAGACATATTGGGAAATGTTCCTGAAAATTGCAGCCCTGTGTAACATTGGTTGGGAAGCTGGTGAACAAGGTCCAGTACTTGAATTCTGTCCCAAATTTGTGGAGGGATAGCCATCTGGCAATTCTTCTCCTAAAGAGGTAGATGGAAAACTTTCATTAAATTGACTCCCAATACAAATGTCCTTATGGCTTTTTTTGTCAAAACTATGGCTTATTGGATTTCAAAAGGTATTTAAGGATTTTCACCTTTTTTTAAAATTTCCCTTTCCTTTGCTTTAATGTGAATTTTGGGCTCTTCAAGGTGAGGGATGTTAGTGCTCGAAAATAGGATGCTATCATTTAATGAACCAAGGACATCAAGCACTCCCAGGTTAGCATAAAGTGTTTATTGGAGGTTAACACATTTTCCACACTGCCCCAGTAACGTGACTCAGCTCAAATCTCAGAAGGTATTTTCGTAGTGCACATACGAACAAGGAGTAGGAGTAGGCCATTCAGCCCCTCGAGCCTGCTCCACCATTTAATAAGATCATAGCTGATCTGATAGTAACCTCAAATCTGCATCCCACTTACCCCCGATAACCTATCACCCCCTTGCTTACCAAGAATCTATCCAACTCTGCCTTAAAAATATTCAAATACCCTGCTTCCACCACCTTTTCAGGAAGAGAGTTCCAAAGACTTACGACCCTCTGAGAGAAAACAATTTGTTTCATCTCTGTTTTAAATGGGCGACCCCTTATTTTGAAACAGTGACCCCTAGTTCTAGATTCTTCCACAAGAGGAAACACCCTCTCCACATCCACTTTGTCAAGACCCCTCAGGATCTTATATGTTTCAATCAAGTTGCCTCTTCTAAACTCCAGCAGATACAAGCCTAGTCTGTCCAACCTTTTCTCATAAGACAACCCACCCATTCCAGGTATTAGTGTGGTAAACCTTCTCTGAACTGCTTCTAATGCCTTTATATCCTTCCTTAAATAAGGTGACCAATACTGTACACAGTACTCTAAATGTGGTCTCACCAATGCCCTGTACAACTGAAGCATAACCTCTCTACTTTTGTACTTAATTCCCCTTACAATAAATGATAGCATTCTATTAGCTTTCCTAATTACTTTCTGTACTTGCAAACCGGCCTTTTGCGATTCATGCACTAGGACACCCAGATCCCTCTTTGTACTGGTACTAAATATTCCTATTTCCAACAATAACCATATTGATGCTTCTCTGAAAGTGACTGCCAGTTTAAGGACACTTTTGTATTATGGCCTCATGCCCACTTGGAATTGAGCCCAACTCATGATACAAAATGCACTCATTCAAGGAACAGAGACATATTTTGTGCAATTAGATTTAAAATCAAGCCCCGGAGGTGAAATTACCAAACCCAACCAGCTTTTACTTGCTACTGTATTTGTACCAAAGCAGATAACTCTTTTTACTAGAGGGGAAGGATGTCACGGATCATAAACAACTCTACAAAATGGACTATATCTTTCTGCCATTGGAAATTCCAATTAGTGTGTTGTGGCTATAAAGCTGAACACTTTCATAATGTGGAAGTCGTAGCTTTGCAATTCTGGAAACTTCAAGGAAGCTTAATTTTAATATCACAAAAGTATAAGAGGCTGTCTAGCTTAATCTAGTACTCTAAAAAGACTGTGAGGGAGAATTGAATGAATAAGAATGAGGTTTTATCAACAGACTCAAGATAACAACCCGTCAGCAAGCTACCTTGATATCAGGAAAACTGATGACAGGACCATAAAAATGGTCTCCACACAGAAATGTTATGCCTATCTTCATGTATGTATTGTGGTGGCATTTTATGGAAAGTGGTGTAGCTCATGTACAGTGGACGGTTCAATAAATATACTTAAAAACAGCTCAATTTGCTGCATATCTGAGCCTTTATCTTAGTTCCATTTATAATGAATTACTATTTGTCATGCCAAAATGGAAATTCAGTATCATTGGATCAAGAACTGTCTGAATGATTAACTACATTAGGACTTTTTAACCTTCTCTTCATAAAGGGATTTTGATAGTAATAAGGTTTCATTGTAGTCATAAGGGGAGAAATGTTAAAACTCATTTAAAATTAAATTAAAAATGCTCACTCATTATAAATCCATTTCAAATTACAAAATTAATGAAGATTGGGCTTGATTACAGAGCCCAGAGAGTATTCATGGCTTTATATAGGTCATTAAATAGAATATAGGAAAGTTTGCAATTAAATATTTATAACCAAACTGCACTAAATTAATATTTCTCATGCTATTAATTTGAGATAGCTGTTCCATCTCTTTATTAAAAAATCAATTTTTCAAATTCAGATAGTTGAAAAATATTTAGCATTTATTTCAACAAAGCCTGGCCCTTCTTTAATCAAAAAGCCTCAGAAAGAACGTTCTTAGTAAACTGCATGAAAAAAAAATGATAAAAACCCTAGTTCTGAGCAGTTCTGGGGTGCCAGTAGGATTTTGCATAAAATGAGAGGAGGTCATAAAATTGAGTATGTGAAGTTGCATACTTCCTTGCAGTTTTATAAGGCATGACTTGGGGGTGAATAATAAGGCCATGTTACCTGCTGGACAGCCTCAATTAAATATCAAAATATCATTTTATACTTAGCACCCTTGTCTACCGCAAAATTCAAGCTTCACTCAGAACAACTGGGCACAGATGTCCTTGGTTCATCTGAAAGTTAAGGCTTTGAAGGTCTTTTGAGGTTGGAGGGGTCACCCAAATGTTTAAGCAATTGTTAGGCTATTTAAAGTGTATCTTTATTTGGGGGCTAGTCTTCCATTTTTGTGTTCTGGGACATTTTCCTATTTTTATTGTTTTTGGCGCGGTATTTAATCCAGGTGAAGGGATCTCGCCCGTCAGCTGGAGAGCCAGTGAGAGTGCCATGAGCTTCCTTTGGGAAAGGCCCAACATATTAAGTGCCAATCAGGCACTTAAGTGGCCCAGCATCAAGTCTCCTGAGGGATCAAGATCCCCGGGGATGGAAATCGGTCCCCGGGAGCTCCTGGCCAATCAGAGGCTGCAAACTGTCCATTGAAGACAGTGCCAGCGGGAGCAATGGCAGCTGCCAACAATGCACCCACAAGAGACCCAGGATCAGCAAAGGTCCCAAGGCCTCAGGTGAGTGAGGGCAAAATGGGGGTTGCAGGATGGGGGTGGTCACAGGGGGGGAGGGGGTTTGGCAGCAAGTGCAAGCTGGTGGCTCTCAGTGGGCCCTTCCTCTTCTCGATGCTGGGTCCCTCAATCAGACATTAAGTGCCATTGAAAGAGGAATCCCCCCTAAGAGCTCGCAAGCAAGTGTGACAAGGTTTGCTATTCGGGCTTTCCGCGTGGCGACTACCCCACCTGCTGTGATTGATACCTGCTGCGGTGGGATAAGACACTAAGTGGGCATCAGGTGCCCACTTAAAGGCCTCAATTGGTGGCGGGGTGGTGAGGCCATCCGCAAGTCTTCCTGTCTTGGACTTAATTGGGGTAGAGCCAGGAAGGCAGTAGAGTCCTCACCTGCCACTCTCCCGCCTTATAAAATGCCACCCCGCCACCCCCCCCCCCCAACCTCCAAACTTGCCTCAGGGGAGGGCATTAGATTCTGCCCTTGGTTTCTGCATGGTTTGACATCATACCCTATAAAGAGATGAGATAGATATTGTCTTAGCTTCTTTTAATTTGCTGAGGGACTGAGATGATGTTGAGGAGATTGTGAGGGTCTAAAGAATACACTGACCACTCAGCTATTTTGATCAAATCCATCAATTCCTTTGCACCTATTCCCAGGAGGAGGCCCATCTTTGCCATCATTGATTTGCAACACAGGTTGGCCACTAGTTGCACTATCTGATGAGCAAGGAGACACACACTAATCATCTTTCTTACAGGTGCAGATGTGTTGGTATTTGCAGATTGGTGCAGAGCATCTCTTATGCAACTTGAACTATCTTACATTCCTTTAGTGGTCCTCCTCTTCTTTTTCCAAACACCTCAGAGAGGGGGAAATCCAAGGATGTCAGAAATGGTGCTTGGGAGAAAAGGCTTATTAAAACAATTGACACCAAACCTTGTGATGACCTAAGTGCCAGGAGAGAAGAAATTAAGAAAACAAATAAGACATTGTCTGACATTTGCTGAGTAAACTTACTTTCTATACCTTCAAATTTATTTAATGCACTCCTCTGCACCTAGCCACCCGGTTGGATGCCTATTTTTAAGGACATCCTTTAGATGGGGTACATGTCAAAATAACAATGTGAGAGGTGTCAGACTGGTGCTCCTATATCATTAGCATGTGATAATGGAACACTTGGTTGTTCTAAACAAGAGCATTTGGAGCATGTCTGCCAGAAATGTGTGCCAGGTGTATAAAGGGTGAAGAGCCAGAAATGAGTCTCTGCCCCTTTTTAACATTCTACGTATAACATCATGAACTGGCTCACATGGGATGCTATGGATTGAAACATCAATTCCATGATCTACAAAGAATGTAAATGTAACACCTGTGTGCTTGGACTGCCTTTGCTTTCAACTGAATGCCCCCATTAACTGGGTGTACATTAACTGCCATGATTACACAGCAGTTAAAAAGAACTTGTGTTGCAAGATAATTTACTAATGAAGTCTTGAACGTGTTATTTCTATGTTGAAAGCAATAAAAACAACGCATGGGCTTTTTTTTTAGCTGATTAAAAGCATTTTGTGACTGACTGCTGGCCGTGTGCAACAGTCTGTGCATCCCACTGAATATTTCATTCCCCTAGTGGAAATGATAAACAGATGGAGAAGCTATTATAATTTAGGACACTGTGACCATAGTCTTCTGTTCTATTGTAAAACCTTTTAAACTATGAATGAAAATGATTAATCTGGGTATATTTTGCAATCCAGGTCTCTAACCTGCATATGAAATCCACCTTACAATTGTTTACATCCGTTTGTGCAAGAACCACAGCTGCGATACTTCTGGACTGCCTCAGCCTCACATCACTCATCTGCCATTGCATTTATCCTGAAACCATTAGAAACTTTTTGGAGATTGCCAGTTTTTTTTATCAAGCGATCCAGCTACGTGTTCTGAAATTGAGTCAATTTAAGTTGGGTCACAGAGGAAGCAAATCCCACAATCAAAATTATCAGCAGCCAAAATGTAAACATGTAAAATGTTAGATGACTGCAGGAATGTTTTAACCTCCTGTTGGATGGTAACAGTCATAATATTATAACTGTGAAGCTCATTAAAAGGCAATTCAAATCAGTACACCCCATTACCCTAAATATGACTTACATATGGTGAGCTCCTTCAACTGTTGCTGCAGAGTGATTTGAACATGAAATGCTTCAAAAAGCTTTGCAGTCAATCCATACCTTACTGATTGAAAATTCTTACTAAGCATTACCACCTAAAAATATATATATATTAACCCTTACACAACTAAGCAGTGATAAACATTGGATATGCAAGCACTTTGGTAGGAAGAATAGAGGCATAGACTATTTTCTAAATGGGGAGAGAATTCAGAAATCTGGAGTGCAAAGGGACTTGGGAGTCCTAGTCCAGGATTTTCTTAAGGTTAACTTGCAGGTTGAGTCGGTAGTTAGGAAGGCAAATGCAATGTTGGCATTTATTTCGAGAGGACTAGAATATAAAAGCAGGGATGTGCTGCTGAGGCTTTATAAGGCTCTGGTCAGACCACATTTAGAATATTGTGAGCAATTTTGGGCCCCGTATCTCAGGAAGGATGTGCTGGCCCTGCAGAGGGTCCAGAGGAGGTTCATGAGAATGATCCCAGGAATGAAAGGCTTAATATATGAGGAACATTTGAGGACTCTGGGTCTATACTCGATGGAGTTTAGAAGGATGAGGGGGGATCTGATTGAAACTTACAGAATACTGAAAGGCCTCGATAGAGTGGACGTGGGGAAGATGTTTCCATTAGTAGGAGAGACTAGGACCCAAGGGCACAGCCTCAGAGTAAAGGGAAGACCTTTTAGAACAGAGATGAGGAGAAACTTCTTTAGCCAGAGAGTGGTGAATCTATGGAATTCATTGCCACAGAAAGCTGTGGAGGCCAGGTCATTGAGTGTATTTAAGACCGAGATAGATAGGTTCTTGATTGGTAAAGGGATCAAAGGTTACGGGGAGAAGGCGGGATAATGGGGTTGAGAAACTTATCAGCCATGGTTGAATGGCGGAGCAGACTCGATGGGCCGAATGGCCTAATTTCTGCTCCTATGTCTTATGGTCTTATGGTTCTCATTTCTTCCTCCTCCTCCTCAAATTGTTCAAACTATTTGAAAGATAGTCTTTATTATATTGTAATATTATTCATAAAGAGTTAGGAACTAATTGTTATGTGAATATACATCCCATGATGCCACATTCACTGCTGCACTGTAGTCATGTGCTGAGTAACAATGTATCAGTCCACCAGCCACATGCAGAGCAGCAAGAAGTACACTCAATGAAACTCCAGCATTTTGAATATGGTGGTGTGTTACAGTTCACTAAGGGAGTCTGAGTTGTTGTGGCAGCATGCACTTTTGCACAACTGAAGCTATGGATAGTGATGGTAGTCGTAGAAACATAGGAGGAGTAGGCCATTCAGCCTGTCGAGCCTGCTCCACCATTCAATACGATTGTGGCTGATCATCCACTTCAATGCCTTTTTCCCACATTAACCCCATATCCCTTTTTGTCATTGGTATTTAGAAATCTGTCAAATTCTGCTTTAAACACACTCAATGACTGAGCTTCCACAGTTCACTGGGGTCAAGAATTCCAAAGATTCATAATCTTCTGAGTAAAAAAATTCTCACCTCAGTCCTAAATGGCTTCCCCCTTACTTTGAAATTGTGTTGCCTCATTCTAGACTGTCCAGCCAGGAGAAACATCCTACCTGCCTATCCCTTTAAGTATTTTATAGGTTTCAATGAGATCACCTCTCATTCTTTGAAACTCTAGAGAATACAGGCCCAGTTTCCCCAATCTCTCTTCATAGGACAATCCTGCCATCTCAGGAATAAGTCTTATGAACCTTAGTTGCATTCCCACTATGGCAAGAATATCCTTCCTAAGGTAAGGGTATTAAAACTGCACACAATACTCCAGGTGCAGTCTAACCAAGGTTCTATACAATTGAAGCAAGTCTTCACCACTCATGTGCTCAAATCCTCTTACCGTTAGCATTCCTAATTGTCTGCTGCACCTGCCTGTTAGCTGTCAGTGACTTATTGACAAGGACACCCCAGTCTCTTTGTACATCTACATTTTTTAATCTCTTACCATTTAAGAAATACCCTGCACATCCATTCCCCTACCTAAGTGGATAACCTCGTATTTTCCCACATAATATTGCATCTGCCATGTTCTTGGCCACTCACTAAGTCTGCACAAATTGTCTTGAAGCTGCTTTGCATCTTCCTCACAACATACTTTCCCACCTGAAGAAGATCCATACGGGCTCAAAATGTTAACTCTGATTCTCTCTCCACAGATGCTGCTAGACCGGCTGAGTTTTTCCAGCATTTTCTGTTTTATTTCACACATTCCCACCTAGCTTTGTGCCATCCGTGAACTTGGAAACATTACATTTGGGCCCCACATCCAAATCATATTGTGAACAGCTGGGACCCAAGCACTGATCCTTCCGGTATCCAATTAGTTACAGCTTACCAAATGCTTAAATGACCCATTTATTCTTACTCTCTGTTTTCTGCCTGTTAACCAATTCTAAATCCATGCCAATATTTTGCCTCCTATTTGATGTGCTGAAATTTTGCTAACCAACCTCCTGTGGGGGACTTTGTCAAAGCCGTCTGATAATCCAAGTATACCATGTCCACTGACTCCCCTTTATCAATTTAATTAGCAACATCATCAAAAAACTTCAATAAGTTTGTCAAACATGATTTCCCATTCATAAATCCATGTTGACTATGCCCAATCGGATCATTATTATCCAAATGTCCATTTATCACACCCTTTAGAATAGATTCTAGCATTTTCCCTACTACTGATGTAAGGCTAACAGGTCTGTAGTTACCCATTTTCTCTCTCCCTCCCCTCTTAAATAGTGGGGTGACATTTGCTAGCTTCCAATCTGCAGGACCAATTCCAGAATCTGTAGAGCTTTGAAAGATGATCACCAATGCATTCACTATCTCCATCACTACCTCTTTCAACACTCTAGGATGTAGAATATCAGGTCCCAGGACTTATCAACCTTCAGTTTGAATACAACTTTCTGACTAATACAAATTTCCTTCAAATCCTCATTCTCCCTAGTCCCTTAGATCTCCAGTTCTGGGAGATTTCTTGTATCTTCCTCGGTGAAGGCAGACACAAAGTAATCATTTAGCTTCTCTGCCACTTCTCTATTCCCCATTATAGATTCCCCAGACTCTGCCTGTAATGAACCCAGATTTGTCTTAACCAAATGTTTCATTTTTACAGTCTGTTTTGTCTTTTGCTAGTTTACATTCATATTCTATTCTCCCTTTCTTTGTCGCTTTCTCGGTCCTCTTTTGCTATGTTCTAAAATACTCTCAATCCTCAGGTTTACTACAATTTCTGGCAACTTTATAGGCCTTTTCCTTTAATCTTATAAAATCCTTCTCACTTCCTTTCTTAGTCATGGTTGACTGACTTTTCTTTTTGGGTTTTTGTGCCTTGAAGGAATATACAATTGGTGTAAACTATGTAATAATTCGTCGAAGATTATGTGTACAGTCATACCTTTTAATGTTTTTTCCCAATTGACCTCAGCCAATTTGCCCCTCATAACTTTATCATTTTCTTTGTTCAAATTTAATATCCTGGCTTCAGATTGAACTACCTCACTTTCAAACATAATGTAAAATTCTATCATATTATGGTCACTCATCCCTAACTTACAACAAGATTATTATTAGTCCTTTCTCATTGCAAAATACTAGATCTAAAATAGCTTGTTTTCTAGTCGGTTCCTCAACATACTGCTCTAGAAAAACATCCTTAACATGCCCCAGAAACGCATCCTCAACAGCATTAGTGTTCATTAGGTTTACCCAGTCAATATGCAGATTGAAGTCAAACATGATTACTGTATTGCCCATGCTACATGCCTCTCTAATCTCCTGATTAATACCATGTCTCACACTACCACTACTGCTTGGTGGCCTATAAACAATTCCTACTGATGTTTGCTGCCCCTTTCTGTTTCTTAGTTCCACCCAAACCGATCCCACATTTTGTTCTTCCAATCTGAGATCCTCCCTCACTAATGTACTGATCCCATCCCTTATTATCAGCACAACACCACCTCCTTTTTCTTTTTGCCTGTCCTTTCTAAGTGTCCTGCGAATATTCAGTTCCCAGTCCTGTAGCCATGTTTCCATAATAGCAATTATAACATCCCATTTCTCTCTATTTATGCCTTTAAAGCATCTACCTTGTTGTGAATACTGCGTGAATTCAGGGAGAATGCCCTTAACTTTGTGTTTTTGACATTATTCCGCATTCTAAGTTTAGTTGATGCTCGCCTTTGTTTCACCTGCCTTCTAATTTCGCTTGCTACTTTTCTACTTCCCGTTACCAGTTTTATTTCCTTCCAGTTCAAGCTATCCTTCAGGCTCCCATCCCCCTGACAAGCTAGTTTAAACCCTCCCCACCAGCACTAGCAAATTTCCCTGCAAGGATATTAGTCCCATTCCTGTTAAGGTGTAACCTGTCCATCTGCGTAACCTGTCCATCTTGTACAGGTCCCACCTGTCCCAGAACTGATCCCAATGCCCCAGAAATCTGATGCCCTCCTTCGTACACCGGTTCTCCAGCCATGTGTTCAATCGATCAATCCTCCTATTCCTATACTCGCTAGCAGGTGGCACTTGGAGTAATGCTGAGATTACTGCTCTTGAGGCCCTGCTTTATAATTTCCTTCAGCTCAGAGGACCTGCACTACCTGCCTGGTTCTCTTACACTGCCTGCTGGTCACCCATTCCCTCTCTGCCGGTACGCTCCTAAGTGCCATCCCACCTTCGCACTGAGAACCTGCTAGGAAGAAGCCAGAGTTTGCCTGATGGTCTCCCCACGCAGCGGCGCTCCCTCCCAACGCTGATAAAATGCTGATGGGGACAGAGGTGAACCTTAGTTGGGTACTTCATTGGTATAACGGGCCACTCAGCGAGTGGCTGAGTTGCTGAGGCTCCTGTCGCTGGAAATACCCCATGACAGTGGGCAGACTGTGTACCCCTTCCAATGCCATCCATGTCATTAGTTTACTGGTTCTCCTGCCTCTGAGCCCATCTCCAGAGGGCTGGTAAAATCCAGCTCAGTGTGTCAGTGATGGGATGGGTAGGTATTGAGTTCAGTGCCTGAGGAATTAACCAACTCAACTGCTCTGCCCTGGACAACTTTAAGTGCTTTGAATGTTGCAGCCATGGCCATCCAGGTAAGCAGTGAGCATTCTGACACATTCCTGACTTATGCCTTAATGGATAGGCTTTGTGGTGTCAGGAGGTGAACTACTCATCACAAAGTACACAGTTTCTGCCCTGCTGTTGTAGCAACCCTGTGAATATAGTTGATCCAATTAAAGATGGAATCTTGTGGAGGTGGTGGGGGTCTCGGCTGCCACTGGGGAGCCGGCTAGAGCCCCGTGCCACCTCTTTCCAGGAAGGCTTGCCGCACCTTGTGCCATTCAGGCACTTTACAGGCCAGTGATGGGACTTCCCCCGGGGTCAAGGATCCCAGGTGCTGAAGTCCCGCCTGGCAGGAGCTGTCAGCTAATCAAAGGCCTGGAGTCCTTCTGCACTCAGCTGAGCTACCAGGGAGGCAGTGGCTGCTGCCGGCACACACCCACCCGAGGCCTCGGATTGAGGTGCAACCCAGGAACAGGTAAGTGATGACTGGAAGGGGGCTGCAGGGTGAAGGTTGCAGGGGAGGGCATGGGTAGTCAGCAGCAAGGGTGGGCCTCTGGGTTAATATCAGCGGTGGGGGCATGGGGTCCTTAAGTGGGCATTAATTTCCCACTTGAGGACGTCAATTGGCAGCAGGGCAGGAGGTCTGTCCACAGGCCTTCCTGCTATGGACTTAATCGAGTTGGAGGTGGGAAGGTGGTGGGGCCATCACCCTCTCATCTAAATGCACACCCCCACCCTTCCCCACCAACCAACCTACCAAGGGGGATCAAGTGAGGCACAAGATTCCATGCTAAGTTTCTGGTCAATGGTCACCCCCAAGTTGCCGACATTAGTGATTCAGTGTTTATCCTATCATTAACAGTCCTTTAGTAGTTTGCTCAGTAAAAGCGAAATAGCTGTTTTTAATTTCCTTTTAATTAACTAATCAATACATTTGATACCAATATAACTTAAGATTGTGTTTATTTACAAAACAATATTCGACTAACAACTTGCTGTTGCTTTGATTTTATTTCCCCAGATATAACAGGCATTGAAAAGATGATTAGTTCTTCCTAGAGGTCTGGTTCAGATGACTTCCATCTCAATACCTTGAGTTATTTATCTTAGTCTGGAGTAAGAACACACCATCCCCTATTCTGGTTCAAAGCAACTACCCAGCAATGTGATTCAATTCCAAATAATTCAAATCCCTGGTTCCTTCTGCCTCAAGAATCAATGCACATCCACTGGACTTGACAATCTGATACTGCCTGGTAGTTGAACAGGACTAGGATAGAATGAAATTTAAAAGTTGAGAGAATGCAAATGATCCAAGATCAATTTAATCTAACCTGAATGTGACGCCTCATTGTAAAACAAACTCCAGTCTCGGTAATAAAAATCATATTATGGGATGCGCATGTCAGCTTAACCCTTTTCAGCCCCAGAATATTCTGTAAAACAGAGGAGTCACTGCATAGAGCTGATTTCTTGTAGATTTTAAGGTGATTTTATGTAAATATTTCATACTAATTTGAGAAAAAATACTTTTTGTTGGATTAAAATCTGATTACGATTCCTCATTATTATTTTCTTTTTGATTATTAAGCTTACAAGTGGCAGGTTTGGTGACAGGGATGGCATTAAATCAGGCGGGAGGGGGGCAGGAGGGTGATGAGTGAGGATTACACAACCTTCCTGCCTCAACCCTGATTAACTCCAAGGATGGACTTCCTGCCCCACTGCCAAATGAGGCCTTTATGTGGGAAATTAATGCTCACTTAAGGGCCTCATCCCACCGCTGTTGGTATTAACCCAGCAGCGGGGTTGCTTGTGGGCTCCCGGGGCGTGGGGTGAGGGTGCCTTGTTCAATGGCACTCAGTGCCTTATTGAGGGACTGCTGAAAGCCACCCTCCTGCCCTTGCTGCCAACACCATCCCTCAACAAACCCCACCCCACGAGTTCCCTTCCATCATCATTCACCTCTGGCCTGGGATCCAGCGATGATCCTAGGCCTCAGGTGAGTGTCATACTAGCAGCAGCCACCACCTCCCTGGTGCCACTGCTGTTCAGTAGAGCTTCGGCCAATCAGAGGCCAGGTGGGAGTTCTGCCCCCAGGGTCCTTGATGCTGGGGGAGGCCTGGTGCTGATCTGGCAGATGCCTGAATGGAGCTGGATGCAGCAGACCTTCCCTAAGAGGGCTCTTGCCGGCTCTCCAGCCAGCAGCCAAAATCCCTGTTGCTGCCACAGGATTCTGCTCCTAACCTACAAATTCATCATGGCCACAATCCATCCTTCATTGGGCCTGCTCCAGCCTTCGACATTCTGGAAAAATAGGCAAAAAGGAAATTGAGGTGGGGTAGCTTTGTTAATAAAGGAAGGTATCAGTGTGTTGGTGAGTAGTGATATAGGTGCAATAGATTGTGAGGTGGAAGCAGTTTGCTTGGAAATAAGGAATAGTAAGGGGAAGATGTCATAGGTGGGAGTCGCCTATAGGCCCCCAAAGAGTTGCCTCACTGTAGGACAAAGTATAAATCGGGAAATAGTGGAGGCATGTAAGAAGGGCCTGACAATTGTCATGGGTGATTTTAATCTGCATATTGACTAGACAAATCAGATTGGCAGGGGTAACATGGAAGACAGATTTGTAGAGTGCATCAGGGATTGTTTCTTAGAGCAATATGCTGCAGAACCTACCTGGGAACAGGCTATTTTAGATCTAGTAATGTGTAATGAGGTAGGATTAATAAGAGATCTCATAGTTAAGGATCCTCTAGGGGGTAGCGATCACAACATGGTAGAATTTCAAATTCAGTTTGAGGGCGAGCAACTCGAGTCCCAAACCAGTGTCTTCAACTTAAATAAAGACAATTACAGAGGTATGAAGAAAGTGTTGGCTAAAGTGGGCTGGGAACATAGACTAAGGGGAAGGTCAATGGATGAGCAGTGGCAGACATTTAAGTAGATAGTTCATAACGCTCATCTAAAATTTATCCAAGTCAAAAAGAAGGACTCAATGAGAAGGATGAACCACCCATGGTTAACAAAGGCAATCAAGGAGAGTATCCAATCAAAACTAAGGCATACAAAGCAGCGAAAACTAGTGCTAGGCCAGAAGATTGGGAAATTTTTAGGAACCAGCAGTGGGTGACTAAAAAGCTAATAAAGAGGGAAAAAATTGATTATGAAAGTAAATTGGCAAGAAATATAAAAACAAACAGCAAGAGCTTATACAGGTATATAAAAAGAAAGACAGTAGCTAAAGTGAGCATGGGACCCTTGGAGGATGTGACTGGAGAATTGATAATGGGGGACAGAGAAATGGCAGAAAACTTAAACCAATATTTTGTATCAGTCTTCATGGTGGAGGACACTATAAATATTCCAAAGATATCATATAAGCAAGGAGCTAATGGGAGGAAAGATCTTGTAACAGTTTCTATCACGAGGGACAAAGTATTTGAGAAACTAATGGGACTAAGGGCAGATAAGTCGCCAGGACCTGATGGCCTGCATCCAAACGTTTTAAAGGGAGTGGCTGCAGAGATAGTGGAGCCATTGGTCGAAATATTCCAGAAATCACTGGTTTCTGGGAAGGTCCCAGCAGATTGGAAAACTGCTAATGTGACGCCCCTGTTCAAGAAGGGAGGGAGATAAAAAGTAGGAAACTATAGGCCAGTCACCCTAACATCTGTCATTGGGAAAATGCTAGGGTCCATTATTAAGGAAGAAATAGCAGGACATTTAGAAAAGCTTAATGCTATCAAACATCAAACAGAGTCAATGTGGTTTTGTGAAAGGGAGATCATGTTTGAAAAATTTGCTAGAGTTCCTTGAGGATATAACAAGCAGAGTTGATAAAGGGGAACGTGTAGATGTAGTGTATTTGGATTTCCAAAAGGCATTCGATAAGGTGCCACATAAAAGTTATTGCACAAGATAGGAGCTCACGATGTTGGGAGTTATGTATTAGCATGGATTGAGGATTGGTTAACATACAGAAGACAGACAGTCGAGATTAATGGGTATTTTTCAGGTTGAAAGGCGTAACTAGTGGAGTGCCACAAAGATCAGCCCTGGGGCCTCAATTATTTACTATCTATATTAGTGACTTGGAGGAGGGGCTGAGTGTAATGTATCCAAATTTGCTGATGATACAAAAGTAGATGGGAAGGCATGTTGTGATGAGGACGTAAGGAATCTGCAAGGGGAATAAGGCAGGTTGAGTGAGTAGGCAAAAACTTGGGCAGATGGTGTTTCATGTAGGAAATTGAGCTCCCCCATCAGTGTCTAAACCTTCAATTATCTTGCTACATCTCTCTACATTGAACAGCTTCCTCAAATCTTCTCTCATTAACCACAGCTTTGGCAATCTCCCCCGTTACTTCTAATGAGATCTGAAGTGTACCCAATACCTTGGCATGTTTTGCTATGTGAAAAGTTGTCAGTTACCACAGAAAGAGAGAGAGAGATCCCCAGATATGATAACCTATGTGAGACAGAGGATATCTCA
Source organism: Cetorhinus maximus (assembly GCF_964194155.1). Classification (NCBI taxonomy): domain Eukaryota; kingdom Metazoa; phylum Chordata; class Chondrichthyes; order Lamniformes; family Cetorhinidae; genus Cetorhinus; species Cetorhinus maximus. The sequence goes on along the minus strand of NC_135884.1, from coordinate 137,106,870 downwards.
ACCTGTCTCACTCAGGGTTCTTGACCAATTCTGACCTACAAAGGTTTAAAGACTCACATTTCTGTTAATAGCTCAACTTCTGCAATTCTGCAGTTTCACATTCATCTTATTCTGCCTTTCTGCTAAGGTCTCCATTTTATCTCTACCATTGTTCTTACACAAAGGTTTCAACAGAGTATTGCCTTGAAAAAAAATCACAGCAAAGCACCCATTAACTCGAACAGGCTTCAATATACTGGTGCAGATAACATATAACTAGTTCTATTAGTTTAACTGATTTATCTTTCACAAGCATAAAATATGTTAGACTCTGTATTCCCTACAATGCACCCACTGAGTCAGCATGTGGGCCTCCTTCCAACTGCATAACTTCCTCCTTTTCAGAATGAGCTGCATGCAGTTTCGCACACACACACTCCCACATTGACAAATCGACAGTTTTCAGTGAAGCTAACCATCATGCTTTGCAGTCCAACCTTGAAATTATATTTTCTTAAGAAGAATGTTACAGAATGATTATTATGGACAATGCATAAAAATCTGCTAAACCCAACAAAGGTGCTGTAAATGTAAATTGTTGCCACCATGTGACTACAGTTTATTTAACCATAAGAGAAGAAATACAAATATTGGGTCGATGCAGCTAAAGATAAAATTCACCAATGAAGGAGTCAGTCACTTCGTGTCTTCTATTAATGGAATAATTTTTCTTGAAAAAGAGGACATCCTGGCATAGATTTTGAGCTGAATGTTAATGTTAACTAAGGTAGGAACTGAACTGGACTAACCATATAAATACTGTGGCTACAAGGGCAGGTCAGAGGCTAGGAATCCTGCAGTGAGTAACTCATCTCCTGACTTCCCAAAGCCTGTCCACCATCTACAAGACAAAAGTCAGGAGTGCAATGGAATACTCTCCACTTGCCTGGATGAGTCCAGCTCCAACATCACTCAAGAAGCTCGACACCATCCAGGACAAAGCAGCCCACTTGATTAGTACCCCTTCCACAAACATTCACTCCCTTCACCACTGATGAGCAGTGACGGCAGTGTGTATCATCTTCAAGATGCACTTCAGGAACTCTCCAAGGCTCCTTAGGCAGCACCTTCTAAACATAATACCGCTACCATTTAGAAGGACAAGGGCAGCAGATACATGGGAATACCACCACCTGCAAGTCCCTCTCCAAGCCACTCACCATCGTGACTTGGAAACATAGTCATTGTGCCTAAACCTTGGAACTCCCTCCCTAACAGTACTGTGGATGTACCTACACCACAGAGACTGCAGTGATTCAAGAAGGCAGCTCACTGACGTTTGTCTTGTAGATGGTGGGCAGGTAGTGACCTTCTCAAGGGCGATTAGGGATGGGCAATAAATGTTGGTCTAGCCAGTAAAACCAACATCGCATGAATTAATTTTTTAAAATGAACAAGGAGATATTTGGAAGAAGTTTAAAAGCACAGGCCAGAATTTTCCTGTCGGCGATTTGGGGGCGGGGCCTGCTTGCCAACAGGAAAATGACGTGGGTTGATGTCAGAAGAAACCCCCGATGTCATCCTGGGCCATTTAAATTTTTAGGAAGATGGGCGGACAGCGAAATTAGCTGTCCCGCCGACCTGTCAATGGCCAATTGAGGCCATTGACAGGATAATTAAGGTCATTAAAGACCTGCCCATCCAACCTTAAGGCTGGTGGGCAGGCCAGGAGCCCCAGCGGGCCTCTGATAAAACATGAAACCTCATCCACTAGCGGGAAGAGGTTTTATATTCGTGTTTAAAAACTTTAATAAAGTTTCAGTGCTTCTTGTTAACATGTCCCATCTTGTGTGACATTGTCACATGTCACTGAAACAGCTGTTTAAAATATTGCCCTTGGGTGTTACCATTTTCTACCTACCACTACCTTTTAACAAACTTGCTTCCAATTAACATTTGTTAATATTTCCTTCCCTCCCTGACAAGCATTTAGGCATTTGTGCCGTTAATTCTCTTAGGACTATTTGAGATGGTATTTTTCATTTAAATGATGAGTGCTTGAAAAGTCCACAGAAGGTCAAACAAATTATAATGAAACCGCTTAGTACATTAATTATTTTTTAAAAATCTACGTGCTACTAGATTGAAGCAAAATCTGACACTTTCAACAAAGAATTGAACAATAAACAGTTTTGCTCCAACATAGAAGGTTATGGACCAAGAAAAAGGAATGTTGTAACAAGGCAATTATTAAATCTTTCCTCTTAACTACAATGCATGACACATCAATGCTGTACATGATTTCCTTATTAAAATAGATCAAAAAGGTAATTTGCTTGAGAGTAATGAATTCTATGAACGTATGTAATATTAGTATTTTGTCTGATGGAGGCAGACTGTGACATTGTTAATAGAGAACAATATAATGAGGAAATTATTACTGGCAAATAAACTATGCTTGTAATGATTCATAAAATTTTATTACTGCTGTGTTGCTTAGAAGCTCATTGACCTTGAAGGAACTGAGAAGTGCAACCTTGTACAAATTGCCAAGCAAAATAATTGTGAGCTGTAGGTATTTGGAAAAAAATGGGCTGTATTCTTAGTCTAAACCTATAAATTCAGATCTAGATCTATATGCAGGAATCTGTCAGTAACTTCTACCAGAGCTGCCCTGCAAGAAGTTATTCTACTGCATATTTGCCACTTATTGAAATCCAGGGCTGCAAAGAGCACCAGGCACAATCTGCCTGTACCCACTAATGTGCTAGTCATTTTATTTCTTGGCCAGCGACAGCTGAGGTGCACAGGCTCTACAGGTTAATGTTCAGCAGGGAGGCAGTTAGAGAGCTGCTTCAGAGAATCGTGCAGCCGACCCTCACCATAGAAATAACACTGCCAGCGGTAGTCAGAGGTGAACACTACTGTCAACGTCGATGCCTCCAGCACCTTTCAGGCTATCATGATGGATATTTATTTGATGCATGAGCCACATTGCTATCCACAGAGGTATCAAATAGGTGACTGACGCTTTGTTAATGGGGATCCAACAACTTCATTTCCTTTTGGGTTTCAGTGGGTGTGACTTGGAATCAGTTGGCTGAGAAGCTTATGACAATACTGCAGACAACTTCGAGGAGTATAAGAAGTGTTGGGATGAAATTTTAAAAAGTTAGGGAAGAGAGTGCATGACAAATATTAGCAAGTAAAATCAAGGAAGTGTCGAAAGGTTTATCATCTTTGAAAGTGGATAAATGCCCCAGGTTGTTAAGGGAAGCAAGAGAAGAAATAGCTCTGGCCATCATTTGCCAATCCTTTCTGGCTTCAGGCATCGTGCCAGCCAACTAGTCAACATTTTTTAAAAATGGATTGGCCAAGTAATTCAAAGGCCAACCAACCTAATCTCAGTGGTGGGAAAATTATTGGAAGAAGTTCTGAGGCACAGAGTGAATCATCATTTAGAAAAACACGGATTAATCAAAGACAGTCGGCTTGGATTTGTGAAGGGAATGTCAAGGCTGACTAACATGATTGAAATTTTTGAGGAGGGAGGGTCAATGAATTTTTTGCAAGGCTTTTGATGAGGTCTCACCTGGCAGAAAGTGAAAGCTCATGCGATCCAAGCGAAGTAACAAGTTGTATCCAAATTAACTCAGAGGCAGAAAGCAATGGGTAATGGTCAATGGATATTTTTGTGACTAGAAGGCTGTTTCCATTGGGGTTCCTTAGGGCTAAGTACTAAGTTCCTTTTTGTGGTATATATATCAATAATTTGGACTTAGATATAGGGGGTATGATTAAGAAGTACACAAATGGTACAAAATTGGCCATATGGTTCATAGAAGAAGAAAGATATAGGCTACAGGAAGGCATCAATGGCCTAATCAGATAAGTAGAACAGTGGCAAATGAAATTTAATCCAGAGGCATGTGAGATAATGCATTTGGGATAGGCCAACAAGGAAACAGAATGTACAATAAATGGTAGAATACCATAAAGTATAGAGGAACAGAGGGACTATGGAGTACATGTCCACAGATCCCTGAAGGTGGTCAAAAAGGCATATGGGATACTTGCCTTTATTACGTGAGGCAGAGAGTGTAAGAGCTAATACTAGTTAGGCCACAACTGGAGTGCTCTGTGCAGTTCTAGTCACCACACTGTAGGAAAACGTGATTGTACTAGAGAGGGTACAGAGGAGATTTACAAGAATGTTGCGTGGTCTGGAGAATTTTACTTATGAGAAAAGATTTAATAGGCTATGGTTGTTTTCTTTAAACAGCGGAGGCTGAGAGGAGACATTGTCGAAATGTACAAAATTATAAAGGGTCTAGGTAGAGTGGATCGGAAGACCCAATTCCTCCGGGTTGGAGGGTCCCTAACCAGGGAACATAAATGTGGGGAAAGAGGTAGGAGGTTTAGAGGGGATTCAAGGGGAAATATTTTCATCCAGAGGGTGGTGGGGATATGGAGCTCACTGCCTGAAAGGGTGGTAGTGACAGAAACCCTCATTACATTTAAAAAATATTTGGATATGCAATTGTAATGTCATAACATACAAGGCTATGGGCCTGGAGGCTGAATGTGGGATTAGGCTGGATGGCTCCTTGTCAGCCAGCATAGACATAATGGACCGAATGGCTTCCTTCCACGCTTAAACTTCTATGATTTGCTGCATAGCCTCATGAGATAACTCCTGAGATGGCCCTGTGATTTATTCAACTATATCTGCTGCTGTTGTGGTTGACTGGCCTTGCCTGCTTACTGGTACCTCTGTTGTAATTTAGAATGGATGGGCAGATGTGGCATTGACTAGTTAGGCAGCAGCCTCATTTGCGCCTACTGCAGTTGTGCTCCTTCACCTGGGCGCTCCTTTAATCTCCAGTGATCAATGATAGAGCAGAGTTGAGGTTGGTAAAGAGCTATGTGAAGCCCTGACTCAAAGCTCTCTCCATCCAATCCATCAGCTCCTGAATCCAGATACGATTGCTTATTGTAGGTTGGTCCAAGACTGTTATAGCAGTAGTTTGAGCTTTTACAGGCTGTGCATGGATCCTGTATTAATGGGGTTCCACAGCAGATGCTTCTGGTGTTGCATACTCCTCATGGTAGACTGTACTGTTAAGAACTCTCACTGTATAGCATAAATGCAGCTAGTGGATTGCACACTTTTTGGTAGACCTTGCAAGGTATTTTGGACAGATTCAAGTGACTCCTGCAAATTGTCCTTCTCCAACAGCAATTCTCTTTGCACAGCTTGCAAGGTTCAATCCCTAGGCACTACCCCTGAAGAAGGCCACAAGTTAATTCCCCAGCCAGCAAGTTTTTGCTTCTCCTGCCACTGTTACTTGTTCTTTCTCACCTGGTACTATATCTTCAAGTTTGCTATATAAATCTTCTGCAGTGTGTCATGGTGCTAATTGGTGACAATGATGCTGTGAGATGGAAGGCCACTTTTTTTTTAACCATTCCTATGAAAGCAGAATAATATATCTTGTAATGCCTCTAATATCTTTAATAGGTACCTCTAGCCAGTGCTTGCATTGTAATTTACTTTGTGTGATGTTTTGTGGCTGATTGTCTGGCTTTGTGGCAGGGTGAAAAGGGGTTCAAAACATGGCAAGTGTAGCATGCTCCCTATTGCTTAAGGCAAGTGTCTGGCTGTTAGGGGGAAAATTAAAAATGCTAAAAGAGAATACATAAGAATTTACTGAAAAACCCTTAAAATCTCCAGGCAGACATGGCTGCTAAACATATTAAGAGTTGAAGATTACTAGATGAACATAGCACAGACTGGAGACAAAAGTAGGACATAAATTAGATTAAGCATACTCCCCTCTCACATAGGGAAGGGGCAGGTGGTTTTAGCTTAGATATGGGAAGACATACAATGGACAAAGAGGGAGCTTTGATAAAACACAAACAGTCTTGAGTTGTGAGAACCAAGGTCTTTGCGTATGTGTTTTAATTTTGATTGGAAATTATAATTATGTATACAGCCTTTAGAATAATTGGTTAGCAAAATCACATGTTTATGTACTCAATAGGATAGAGTTAGCATGGGACCGGTGTGTCTGTTACCGATTGGATATATTCAAATGTATTATGATAAGAAAAAGTACAAAAGTAATGAAATGTAATCAGTCAGGGAGCTGGGTCTTCATTCTTAGGAATGATTGCGGTTCCCTTGCATATGCTTGAATAAAACCTGTTAAAAGGAAGCCTGAGTCTCTGTGGTCGCTGTGGGATTGGAGAGTGTAACTTCTCCTCTTCAACTGGCCTGTGTGGTTGTTGCAGGATCGGAAGGTGTACCTTCTTCAGTGGCTTTTTGCTCCAATGTTCTTTTGATGTAATAACAGGTACTCATGTCTAGTATGAACTGCTCCAAAGGAGTCAAGGAATGGGAACTTCTTGGTCTTCTTCCAATTTTGGTCTGTTCTTTTTTAATGTGCCAGTTTGAATCCAAGCACAACAATAGTCTTGAGATGTTATAAGACTAAGGAGCACTTCTGACAAACATATATCCAACCTATATCTCTTCTTCCTGTAAATAAACATATATTATGCGGCTAGATTGTGTTGGAAGATTTTTCAAATGAAGCCACTTTAAAATTTCAATGTTAACCTTTTCCAATGTAAGTTGCATCTTATACTTTTGTCATGCTGAAATACCACCATTCATGTGAAGGGTTAAAGAGCTTAAAGGTACCATATCTTCTGCATTTGGATCCATGTTCTTGGATATTCCTGGCAGCATTCCCACTGTTAACTGTGTCCTGCCAGGCTGGTCACATTGGTTTTTACTGTAGAGTTTGTCTTTAATGCCATCAGTTTGTGCAGCATGAACTCTGTTGCAAAATTAATAAATCTGATTCATGGGTTCCATTGTCTGAGAACTCTGCAGATCAAGTACCTTCTCCACTGTTGAAAGAGAAAATGCGTCATTTAAAGTGCCTCAGGGCCTTTTAAATCAACAAAAACTGTTAACCTTATGTGAGCACCTCATTAAGTAGCCAACTGTGTAGGCGGGATCACGCACAAAATAGACAAAGATGCACGTCTCAAATAGGCAAGGGAAAACAGCTGTGGGAGTTCAGCCACAATGTACTGTTTATTCCCAATTTGAACAGGAATAGCTATCTATAGTCACTTGGTAGTACAGAACTTGAATATTGCTGAAAAGAGAGACATGTTGCAAACCTTTCCATCTTGCTCTCATCAGGACAAATGCAAGAATTAAATGCAAATTTCAAACGATCACAACAATTAATACTATACAAGAAAAGGGTGCTGACTGGTTGGCAAGTCAACTTTGATTGGCAGAGGCATTGCCTTGGAGAAAGCAATAGGGAACTATAGGCTCCCCAAGATCTCAGGAGTGTAGTTTCCACTAACAGGATGCTATCGTCAGTCCAAAAAGACATTCCGCCTACCACACAATTGAGCAACGTTGCGTATGAATTCCAGTGTTAGTGTGATGCCAAGTAAGTAGACCATATGTTCCAGTGATTGCCTGATTGAATCAAACAGCATGTTCCTTCAGTTGTTCATAATAAGCAGAGTACAGACCTTACTCAAGCAGCCCTTGTTTGCAAAACCCAAAACAAAACGTCAACTATTAGGTGTGATTCTGCATCTGGGCAGCACTTGCAGAACAATCCTGATTGTGCTGATGGCTACACTAACAACCAATTTAAGATAATCGGTCAAGCTCGTAATGTGGCTCATTGTGCTTGCTAGAAGCAACATACGCTCATATACAGGGAGCCGTTCTCTGCAACTAAAGGAATGTTTTTAAGCCTTGTAACTTTTTTGAATTACCTGGGAGCTTAGGGAACTTATAGTTCCTCATTGTTTTCTCCCTGCCAATGCCTCAGCCAATCAGAATGGAGTTGCCACTCTTCTTCCTTAGCATAAATAGTGATTGTTTAAAATTTGGTATTCTTGCATTTGTCCTAATGAGTGCAAGATGAAAAGCTATGGCACAGGTCTCTTTATTAAGCAATATTCCCATATCTATAGGCTCATGAGAGACCTCTGCACAAATATATAAACTGTTAGGATGTGAACATCAATAGGAATTCCACTAATCTCCTACTATAATTCCTGACTGGTAGAACCCCTACAGAATTTCAGCCCTTTAATATTTTGAGAACATGCATTTGAGCTTTTGCACTTACTTATTTAATCTGCACTGCTTATCTTAAATTGTTTGTTAGTGTAGCTATTACCACACTTAAAGGAGGCCATTTTAACCTAACTCTCCCAGCGGTAAACTGAGGGGGGTGGGTCAATTGTCTGTTTTACATCCTGTCCAATTTTACTCTCCATTGAAGTCAATGACCCTATCGTGCCAGATTCGTACCAGGCAGGTTGGGCTAAAATTAATCTGAAGCAACTGCTTTAGTTTGAAAGGTAGCATGACAGATCCCACAGCAGTTTTTACACTTAATTTGGTACTCCATTGTAGTTCTGCTCCATATAATGTCAAACCCAACTGGTGGGAAAGAGCCTCCTTGAGGAGATCTCAAACTGCTGCATTCTAGATTCACATCAGGATCTGATTCTGCAGTTTAAAAGGGAGAATTTCTGCTTAGGTTTTTCCATTCATTGGCCATTACTTCATGGAGAATTAGAGAATCATGCAGCACAGAAGATCATTCAGCCTAGCGTGCTGCCAGAAGTGTCATGGAGTCTGCAAAAAATTGGCATTGACACCATTTCTTCATGGATTTCTGTGGCTCTTCTGCAGAAGCTACAGTAGGTCTAACAGAAGAACCCCAGAGATAATTCAGCCCAAAACTGATTTGCAGGGATGTACCGGTAACAATATAAATGCATCCTAAAAACACTGGTTAAACTAATTATTAAATGGTGTAACAGACTAACTAGGCAAACTATTTTCTGCTTTATTTTGTGTTAAAGATTTACATTTTTGAAACCGAGATATCTGCAGTGAAGGAAGTTAAAAGCATTCACTGTGATACAAATTTTAATGCATTGTAAATGACTATCATTATATTAAATGTGATAATGTGCTGCTTTTGTGCTCCCAATGCAGAGTACAGCATGCCAGAAGCACATATCAGAGATTTGGGCTTAGAGAATAGTGTACATTAGTGTAAAGCGCTTTGTGACATCTGGTGATTGTGAATAGCATTATATAAAATGAAGTCTTTCCTCAGAGCAGAGAAGGCTAAGAGGTTTGATAGAGGTATGTAAAAACATGAAGGGCAGGATTTTCCCCCCGTTGGGGGCGAAGTTGAAGGGCGGGAGCGCACAAACATGTTTTCAATCAGGGCCGTGGTGCCATTATACGTGGACAGGCCAATGAAGGCCCACCCAGCGTGACGTCCGCACTGAAGTGCTATGCGTTCCCTGTGCAGGCCGGGGGGGGGGTGTGGAATTCCAAAATCGAGAGTGCGCTCTTTCACACATGCGCACGATAGAGCTCATTCATCTCCCCGAGGCTAAGTGCAGCCTCAGGGAGATCGGCTCTAAATGTCAAAAAGCTAAATATAGAAAAATTAAATTTCCCTAACATGTCCCCTCATGTGACACTGTCACATGAGTTGGGACATGTCCATAATTTTTACAAAAACTTTATTAAAATTTTTAAAAAACCTACATGAAACCTCATCCCGCCTGTGGATGAGGTTTTATGCTTTTTCTAATTCGTGTCGGGACTCCTGGCCTGTCCGCCAACCTTAAGGTTGGACGGGCCGGTCCATTAATTACTTAATTGACTCTGTCAATGGCCTTAATTGGCCATTGACAGGTTGGCGCGCAGCTGATTTTGCTGTGCCCCCACCTACCTGAAAATTTAAATGGGGCGCGATGACATCGGGAGCTCCGCCCGACATCACCATGTGTCATTTTATGCGTTTGTGAGCAGGGCCCCTCCCCTGCTCGCTGACACGTAAAATCCTGCCCAAAGGATTTAGGCCGAGTAAATAAAAAGAAAGGCATTTTCAATGGCCAAAGGGTTGATAACTGGAGAGCACAGATTTAAGGAGATTGGCAAAAGAACCAGAGGTGTCATAAGGAAAACCTTTTGTGTAATGAGTGGCTAAGATTTGGAAAGCGCTGCTTGATGTGGATCTAATAGCAGCCTTCAAAAGGGAATTGGATAAATATTTGAAGAAGAAAAGATTGCAGGGATATGGGGAAAGAGCAAGGGAATGGGTCTAACTAGATTTCTCTACAAGAGAGTTAGTGCAAATTCAATAGGCTGAATAGCCTCATTCTGTGCTGTACTATTCTATGATGTTACCTCATCTCCACCTTTCCACATTTCTTTTGATTATATTTTCTCCAAAGCATTTGTATATTTGAAAGCATTAGGTATTTGCCTCAACCACTTCTTGTGGTAGCGTTTTTCATGCTCTGAGTTAAGAATTTTTTCCGTATTTTCCTATTGGATTTATGAGTAGGTATCCCCTAGTTTTGGATCTGCCCACAAGTAGAAACATTCTCTCCACCTTTATCTTGTCCAGCCAATTCATCATTTTAAAAATCTCGTTCAGGTCACCTCAGTCTTTCCTTTTCTAAAGAAAATAACTCCAATTGTTCAATCTTTCCCAAGAGCTGTAATTTTCCCAGTTCTGGTATCTTCGTTTTTTGCATGTCCTCCAGAATTTCTACATTATTTATATAGTATGGGAACCAGAAATTAGTACAATACTCCGAAGATGGACTGACCAGGTCCTATATAATCATAATAATTTCACTAATTTGAATTCCATGCCCCTAGAAATAAATCCAATTGTTTTGTTAGCGTATTTACTTGCTTTGCTAACCTGTAATGCTGCTTTTAATGATTTGTTCACGTGTCCCTAGATCATTCTTTGCCCTTCTGATGGTTTGCTTAAATTTGCTCTTAATTTCTACAGATTCACTTTTGTCTACCACTTCTTTAGCATCTAAATGCTTCTTATCCAGCTGACTGCCCACACCTCCATCATGGGTAGGGCAAGGAGGCAGGTCCTGAATCCACCCCAGCTAGGGCAGGGATTGAACCCCATGCTGTTGGCACCAATCTGGTCCACATTCACCATCCAGCCACCTGAGCCAACTGGTTCCCCAGTGATCCTAAGTTGCTGTGACAACATACACTTTAACATACATGTTGTAGCCTGAAGCTATGGATAGTGATGGTAGAAGCTCCAACTTTCTTTCTATCACATGGCTGACCAGGAATCTCTCCTGCTCTTACCACCTTCCATTGATGTATGTTGGAAGGATTCACAAGTTGATACTCAACCTGTTTGGCTGCATTATGAACAAACCTTAATTGGTCATTAAGTCCTAAACTGGATTTTATGGGGTTGGGCATACTGCTCACTTCCGTGACAAATAAAGTCAGTCGAAAACCAACCAACGAAAGAAAAGTCCACCCTGTAGCAATTACAAGCTGCGGGCAGCAACAGCAAGGAAGGTGTGGGACTTCCATTCCCTACTGGGAGGAAGTCCCGCCTTGAGGAGCTGCCAGTCAATCTGATTGGCCGGCAGCTCTCGCAGTCCCAGCTGCGCCAGAGCTTAATAGTCCGTGCTACAGGGATTGCAAGCAGGTCCAGGCTGAAGGCCCCAATGGATCCTGGACTGAGTTAAGTCAAAGGTATTGGACAGGCAAGGATCAGGCACCTTAGGGAGGTGGGTGAAGGGTGTGGGGATGTTGACTTTGCAGTGCTAACAGGGAGAAAGGAAGGGGTCATATTACCATTAGGGGATGCCCCTGATGCACAAAGGGCACCTCCCCAAAGAGAGTACTCCACCTTCCTTCCCGCCTTTTTAACAACATTTTCTAAAGAGCAGGCTGCCCACCCCTGCCTGCCTGCCTATGCCAACCATGTTTTAGCATGGGCAGTGTAATATCGGGTTCAAGCGGCTTGTAAACACACTCAATTGACCCCTAATTATTTATTTACATATGGTGGTTGGGGTGCCGATTTTCTTGCCCACCCATCCCCTGTATTACGGGGAGACAGCTTGGAGGGTGGAAGAGAACATGGTGAACTTTCCCCCCACCCCCTCATATTTTATTTGCTCCTCCCCCTGCCTGCCTACTGAAAACACACCCAGTGGAGGCCCATAAAATCCAGCCCCTGAAGTAGGACTTGAACCCACTCAGGGGCAAGGATGATACCCATTGTGCCACAAGACCTTCCATCTAAAAGTTTAGAAATGTATTTTTCCTTAGATTCAATTTCCCTTTCAGTTGTTTACCTATCCATCATATCATGTATGCATTCCTGAAGGCAAGTCCTTATCTCATTGTCTGCCAATGCTTTATCCTGAGCTGTTTTCTTGGCAGCTTTTCTAAGTGCTGATTTGCCATTATCTTCCACTCTCAGGGGCAGGGATAGGTGGCAGGTATCATGTCTACCTCGACTATGGGGAATTTAACCTGTGCTGTTGGCATTTTTCTGAAACACACACAGGTGATCTAGCCAACTGAGCTAACTGCACACCCCCTTCCCTTACTCATCCATAGTGCCCCATAGTTAGCTTGCTTGTGTTTTGGCTTCTAGTGAAATATTTCTTTTGAACTCTATTGATTGATTACAATTTTAATGATTTCCCAATGTTTTACTGTCTCTTTGTATTTCAAGATTTTCTCCCAGTTTACCTTCACCAGATGTGCATTCATTTCTTCATAATTTCCTCTTTCCCAATTCCTTTTATTACCTTTGTCTTTGTCCTACCTATGTCACTGAACCCTGTTCTTAAACCTTCCTAAGTTGTGATCACTACTATTAAGATGCTCTCCTTCTCTTTCCCTATTAGTTCTGGATCATTACCTATTACAAGATCCATGAATGATTATACGCTTGTTGGTCTTCTCATGTACTGAATGAAAATGGAGTCCTGTATACACTGTAAACTATATACTGTAAAAAAAAACCTCCCTTTTCCCCTTTTGCTACTTCTTCCTGACAATTTATTTGGTCATGATTGGAAGCTACCTTAATTATTATTCTATGGGCTGGATTTTGCCATCGGCGAGCAGGGGGCGGGGCCCGCTCGCTGACGGCAAAATGACACGGGATGACATTAGGGGGAACCCCCAACATCATCCCGCCCCATTTAAATTTTCAGGAAGGCGGGGGCACAGCGCGATCAGCTGTCCGCCTGCCGAACTATCAATGGCCAATTGAGGCCATTGACAGGATAATTAAAACAATTAAAGGCCCTGCCTGTCCAACCTTAAGGCTGGCGGGTAGGCCAGGAGCCCCAGCGGGCTTCTGAAAAAACATGAAATCTCATCCACCGGCGGGATGAGGTTTCATGTAGGGTTTAAAAAGCTTATTAAAGTTTCAGTGAAATTTATTAACATGTCCCATCTCGTGTGACTTTGTCACATGAGGGGGACATGTTAAGGATTTTATTATTTTTCTATTTTTAAAGTTTGTACAGCTGTCAGCGATCGCCCTGAGGCAGCACTTAGCCTCAGGGAGATGTGCGTTCTTTCGTGCGCATGCATGAAAGAGCGCACTCTCGCATTTGGGGAATATCCCCCCCACCCCCCCGCCCGCACAGGAAGCGCATAGCGCTTCCTGGCGGATGTCACGCTGGGAGGGCCTTAATTGACCTGCCCACTTAAAATGGCGGTGGGGCCCGCTTCTCCGGTGGGGATCAGCTCCCCGCCCACCGGAGATTGGGTCGGGCCCGCCCGTCAGGCAGAACATTCTGCCCTATTTCTGTTACTCACCACAGGTTTGTTCACATATTTTTTCCCCCCAATTCCATTCCACTATTTGGTGCTCTATTGTATACGCCTATTAGGGATATATTATCTTTTAACTTAATCCATATAGATTCTCTATTTATCTTATTGCTAGTTACATCTACTTTTCTACCACCATTATGTTATCTTTAACTGATATAACTACTCCAACACCCCTCCTTTCTTTCCTGTTTTTCCTAAATTTGTTATATCTGGCATGAAATACAATGCAGTACATTTCAAAGTGATGTGATGTGATATTCTGCACCAGGAGCACAGAAGTCGACAATACCCAATATAGGGGAGAAGATCAATATTGCTTCCTTCATGTGGAAGGCAACACCTCTCAGTCAACCAACCAAGGAAACATTACCAGGTATTTTTGGCAAAGTATAGGTGCATTTTTTCCACCCTGGATCTACATAACAACCTTTTCGATGCTTACCATGCATGCCTGCTCAGAAGCAGGGCACACTTTGCAGCAGCAATTTATACTTGTACAATCATTGAAAAACTTCACCTGAGAGTGATTGGCTTTGACATAAAGGCAACATCTGACCGAGTGTGGCATCAAGGAGCTGTAGCAAAACTGGAATCAATGGGAATCAGGGGGGAAACTTTTTGCTGGTTGGAGTCAATCGTGACATAAAGGAAGATGGTTGTAGTTGGAGTCAGTTCCAGGACTCCTCCATTGCAGGAGTTCCTCAGGGTAGTGTCCTTGGCCCAACCATCTTCAGCTGCTTCATCAATGACCTTCCTTCCATCATAAGGTCAGATGTTTGCTAATGATTGCACAATGTTCAGCACCATTCGCGATTCCTCAGATACTGAAGAAGCCCATGTCCAAATGCAGCAAGACCTGGACAATATTCAGGCCTGGGCTGAAAAATGACAAGTAACATTCACACCATACAATTGCCAGGCAATGGCCATCCCCCACAGGAGAGATTATAACCATCACTCTTGACATTCGATGGCATTACCATTGCTGAATCCTCCACCATCAACATCCTGGGGGTTACCATTGACCAGAAACTGAACTGGACTAGCCATATGAATACTGTGGCTACAAGAGCAGGTCAGAGGCTAGGAATCCTATGGTGAGTAACTCACCTCCTGACTCCCTAAAACTTGTCCACCATCTACAAGGCACAAGTCAGGAGTGTGATGGGATACTCTCCACTTGCCTGATGAGTGCAGCTCCAACAACACTCAAGCAGCTCAACATCATCCAGGACAAAGCAACCGGCTTTATTGGCACCCCATCCACAAACATTCAATCCTCCTGCCACCAGTGTACAGTGGCTGCAGTGTGTATCATCTACAAGATGCACTGCAGGAACTCACCAAGGCACCTTAGACAGCACCTTCCAAACCTACGGCCACTGCCATCTAGAAGGACAAGAGCAGCAGGCAGATGGGAACACCAACACCTGGAAGTTCCTCTCCAAGCCAGTCACCATCCTGACTTGGACATATATCGCCGTTCCTTCACTGTCACTGGGTCAAAATCCTGGAACTCCATCTCTAACAGCACTGGGAGTGTACCATACCACAAGGACTGCAGCGGTTCAAGAAGACAGCTCACCACCAACTCCTCAAGGGCAATTAGGGATGGACAATAAATGCTGGCCTAATCAGCAACACCCACATATCAAAAATGAATAATAAAAATGCTTCAAATTCTAGCTACATGATACATATTTGCACCAATGATAGACTGCAGAATGGGTACTTAGGTGTCATTGTTTGTTCCCATGACACTTTGAGCATTTCTTCTCATTTTGCAGGATAAGGTAGCACTTAAAGGAAAACTGACATTAATGGACGATGTCCAATAATTTAAAGATCTTGAGTTAATTGAGGAGGCCATATTGAAAATTATTGGCATAAATGTCATAGAAGGAGTGACATAGGGTCATGTCAATAACTCCCCCAAGAATAGGGCTAGTACCATCATCTTCATATTCTTTCTTCTCATTCCTACTCAGTGACTCGAGTCCTTAACCATACATTCAAGCACAGGATCATGCTGATGTTACTACTGGACAGGTCAGATCCAGAGTGAAACCTGACTTGATAGATCTTAACTTATATTTTTCTTAGGAACTGTGGAGGTAAGTTACTGAACAAATTCACAGGAGTCTGCTGGGGAACTTTAAAACAAAGAATAAAACATTTATTAAACAAGAAAAATGAACTATGTTACACAGACAAAGAGCTTGGAGAGATCTCAACGCAAACACAAGAATGTGATTCAAATACTCAGTTTCTTCACTCCAACTTTATCTTTACAGAAACATACAAAATCAGAAAGATAAAACAGGTTACCATGTCTATCTTATACTCTAATATTAAGGATAAGTATGTGGTACATGTGAACCAACTGCTGAACTGTCATTAGACATACCACACTCAAAAGTAAATGACAGATGCAACCAAAGCAGATTCTATGGATTTTTCAGCAACCCACCCTAATATTCGTCACGCCCGTGAGTCAACCGGTCTCTCTAAAAGTCTATCTTTCTCATGAGGGTTTCCAATCTCCACATTTGAAGAACTTTCATTAGGGTTCTCTCCAAACATCGCTTTCAGTCAGATTCCTGTGAATTTGTTCAGTAACTTAACTTTTAATTTTTTTAAGGAACGGTGGAGATAAGATTTATCAAGCCAGGATTCACTCTGGATCTGACCCGTCCAGTAGTAACATTAACGAGGATCCACCTCCAGGGTTTCAATCTCACCATCAGAGATTCCTTTCTTCTGGATCTCCGCCTACACTCAAGCTTCATCTTCCAAGCACACATTCAGATCTTCAGCCTTGCCAAAAGAGCACCACTGCTCCAAAGGGTACCTTTGCCCTCACAGTCCGCAGCATGGAGTCACCAACCTCCGGTTGCCCTCTCGGACCTTCAGGCTTCTCTCGAGCCCACTCTGCTTCAAGCCTGGCTCCCCGCAGCTCCCTCTCTTTAATTCAGAGCCTATTGCTCGGCTTCTTTCTCCCAACTTCACTGAACAGGATCCGTTTCTGATCTCTGTCCTTGTCCATCGCCAGGGACCTTCTTTTGCTCCACTCCCTGGTTTGGTGATCTTCTTGGTTTTGGACCTTCTCCCTCTCCCCTTCCCCACTTCCTGCTCCCTGGGACACCTTCTCTGCAATGCCGCTCCTCTTCAGGTCACCTGACCTGCAGGTTCTACCTGTTTCGCTTTTCTGCTTCTTTTCCTTCTGTGCATGTGCTCAGGCTCTTGTTCCCAGCCTGAGGATGAGGAGAAAAATCACTCACTACACATGTACGTCCCCTTTCCCGGCTGGCGCGTACGTGAGATGTATGAACTGATCATGTGCAGCCATTCTCTAGCCGGCGCATGCACAGGGAGCCCGAGGCACACTGGGAACTGTAGTCCCCGAACTCCAGACTCCAGATTTAGGGAAGTATTTGGGGGTTTCCTACCGATGCAGCACAGAATATTCTCAGATATGCAATCTTTGAAGAGACGTAACAGATGTTTTCCTTCTAAACATCCAGACGTTGCATAGGAAGCAGCATCGTGTCCCAGTGTTGCAGAAGGAGGCATCCCCGAACACTTAATTCTCATGATATAAACATCAGCACAGGGACATCCACAGCAGGAGATTTAGGCAGTGTAAATTGGGACAGAATACCAGGGGGAGAATTTTCTCCCCGTCGGTGGGGGGTGGGTGCTGACCAATCACTGCTCACGGTCAGGTCCGCGCTGCCATTTTACGCGGGCGGGCCAATTAAGGCCCGCCCAGCATGACGCACACCCGGAAGTGCTGAGCGCTCCCTGTGTGGGCAGGGGGGAGGAGGCTGAGTCGGGGCCTGCGCTCTTTCGCGCATGCACGTGAAAGAGCGCAGAAATCTCCCTGAGGTGCGGAGCTGCGTCAGGGAGATTTATTTAACTTATTGAGAATAAAGTTAAGAAAAAAAAATTTAAGACATATCCCCCTCTTGTGACAGTGTCACCCGAGCTGGGATATGTCAATGAACTTTAATAAAAACTTTCATTCAATTTATAAACACTTCATGGATGAGGTTCCGTGAAAATTCCAAGGCCGCCTGGGCTCTTCGCCTGCCCCCCGCCAGCCTTAAGGTTGGACGGGCAGCTTCATTTAGTATTTTAATTGATATTTAAATTGCTTTAACAGGGCCTTTGACAGTTCGGCGGGCACGCAGCCAACTCCAGTGCACACCTGCCCAGCTGAAAATCGGAATGACGCGGAGGGACGCGGAATGCACGCCCGAGGTCACCGCGTGTCATTTTACACGTTGGTGAGCGGGGCCCACCCCCACACGCCCACCCGAAGACTCTGGCCCAGGTGAAGCATTAGTGAGGCAGGATTGAAGGAGGGAGAACCCTTTGACCAGAGGGACAATTTGAATCAATTTTCTCCAGCAAGTCCCCAGAATTTAGACCTAGCAGGGTCTGCGTTGAAAAGGACAATGTTTTCTGGACATCAACAATTTATTCGGTCATTAGCAGATGTGGCAGTCATGTAGTAAATTCAATGGCAAGCATGGAGTAGGCAGCTTCAGTTGTTCATCAAAACCTCTTATCACTGCACAGGATGCACAACATCTCCAGGTCAATCTACAGGGGAAAATTTGCAGCTTTTTATTAAATATAATAATGAATTTTTAGCTTGTGCATTAGTGCAAAATTGCCCGATTAGCACTTGTAAATTACATTGAAAAGTCAAGAGGAATATTTTACTGGGTTTTGTCCCTGGATTAAAACCGAGCATCATCATGTGGAGAACTCGTTTGATGTACAGGCATGTCCTCTATGTCAAGGACAGGTGTCTTTCATGTGAGTGTATTTCTCATGTGTGTGTGCCTGTGTCTGGTGTGCGTGTCTGGGGTGTGTCTGTGTCTGGTGTGTGCATGTCTGGGGTGTGTCTGTGTCTGGTGTGTGCATGTCTGGTGTGTGTCTGTGTCTGGTGTGTGCATGTCTGGTGTGTGTCTGGTGTGTGCATGTCTGGCGTGTGTCTGTGTCTGGTGTGTGCATGTCTGGCGTGTGTGTGTGCCTGTGTGTGCATGTCTGGCGTGTGTGTGTGCCTGTGTGTGCATGTCTGCGTGTGTCCGCGCCTGTGTGTGCATGTCTGGCCTGTGTCCACGCCTGTGTGTGCATGTCTGGCCTGTGTCCGCGCCTGTGTGTGCATGTCTGGCCTGTGTCCGCGCCTGTGTGTGCATGTCTGGCCTGTGTCCGCGCCTGTGTGTGCATGTCTGGCCTGTGTCAGCGCCTGTGTGTCCGCGTGTCTGGCGTGTGTGCCCGCGTGCCTGGTGTGTGCGCGCGTGTCTGTGTGCGTGTCTGGTGTGTGCGCGCGTGTCTGTGTGCGTGTCTGGTGTGTGCGCGCGTGTCTGTGTACGTGTCTGGTGTGTGCACGCGTGTCTGTGTACGTGTCTGGTGTGTGCACGCGTGTCTGTGTACGTGTCTGGTGTGTGCACGCGTGTCTGTGTACGTGTCTGGTGTGTGCACGCGTGTCTGTGTACGTGTCTGGTGTGTGCACGCGTGTCTGTGTACGTGTCTGGTGTGTGCACGCGTGTCTGTGTACGTGTCTGGTGTGTGCACGCGTGTCTGTGTACGTGTCTGGTGTGTGCACGCGTGTCTGTGTACGTGTCTGATGTGTGCGCGCGTGTCTGTGTGCGTGTATGTGTGCATGCACATGTGCATGCGCGTGTCTCGTGCATGTCCATGCACATGTCTGTGTGTGTGTCTGGTGTGTGCGTACGTGTCTAGTGTGCACGTGTGTGTCTGGTGTGCACGTGTCTGTGTGCGTGTCTGGTGTGTGCGCGCATGTCTGTGTGCGTGTCTGGTGTGTGCGCGCATGTCTGTGTGCGTGTCTGGTGTGTGCGCGCATGTCTGTGTGCGTGTCTGGTGTGTGCGCGTGTCTGGTGTGTGCGCGTGTCTGGTGTGTGCGCGTGTCTGGTGTGTGCGCGTGTCTGGTGTGTGCGCGTGTCTGGTGTGTGCGCGTGTCTGGTGTGTGCGCGTGTCTGGTGTGTGCGCGTGTCTGGTGTGTGCGTGTGTCTGGTGTGTGCGTGTGTCTGGTGTGTGCGTGTGTCTGGTGTGTGCGTGTGTCTGGTGTGTGCGTGTGTCTGGTGTGTGCGTGTGTCTGGTGTGTGCGTGTGTCTGGTGTGTGCGTGTGTCTGGTGTGTGCGTGTCTGGTGTGTGCGTGCGTGTGTCTGTGTGCGTGTCTGGTGTGTGTGCGCGCACATGTCTGGTGCGTGTCTGTGCGTGTGTCTGGTGTGCCCGCGTGCGTCTGTGTGCGTGTCTGGTGCGTGTCTGTGCGCGTGTCTGGTGTGCGCGTGCGTGTCTGGTGTGCAAGTCCGTGTCTGGTGTGCAAGTCCGTGTCTGGTGTGCAAGTGCGTGTCTGGTGTGCAAGTGCGTGTCTGGTGTGCAAGTGCGTGTCTGGGGTGTGTGTGTGTGTGTGTGTCTGGTGTGTGTGCGTGCGCATGTCTGGTGCGTGTCTGTGCGTGTGTCTGGTGTGTGCGCACGTCTGGTGTGCGCGCGCGTGTCTGTGTGCGTGTCTGGAGTGTACGCTCGTGTCTGTGTGCGTGTCTGGTGTGTGCGCGTATGTCTGGTGCGTGCGTGTCTGGTGTCTGTGCACATGTCTGTGTGCGTGTGTGTCTGTGTGCATGTCTGGTGTGTGCGCGTGTGTGTCTGTGTGCATGCACATGTGCGTGCCCGTGTCTGGTGCGTGTCTGTGTGTGTGCATGTGTCTGATGCGTGTCTGTGTGCGTGTCTGGTGTGCGCGTGCGTGTCTGGTGTGCGCGTGCGTGTCTGGTGTGCGCGTGTGTGTCTAGTGTGCGCATCTGGTGTGTGCGTGCGTGTCTAGTGTGAGCATCTGGTGTGTGCGTGCGTGTCTAGTGTGCGCACGCGTGTCTGGTGTGCGCGCGTGTCTGTGTGCGCGTCTGGTGTGTGCGCGCGTGTCTGTGTGCGCGTCTGGTGTGTGCGCGCATGTCTGTGTGCGTGTCTGGTGTGTGTTTGCGCGTGTCTGGTGTGCGTGTCTGGTGTGCGTGTCTGGTGTGTGTATTTGCGCACGTGTGTGTGTGTCTGCTCTGTGTGCGCATGCGCACACATCTGGTGTGTGTGTAGTGTGTGCATGCATCTGGTGTGTGTATGTGCGTGTGCGCACGTACGTGTGTGCATGTCTGGTGTGTGTGCGCGCGCATCTGGTGTGTGCGTGTGTGTGTGTCTGGGTACGTGTGTGTGTCTGTGTGTGCATGTCTGGTGTGTGTATATCTGGTGCGTGTGTGTGTGTGTCTGGGTGTGGGTGTGTGTGTCTGGGTGTGGGTGTGTGTGTCTGGGTGTGTGCGCGTGCATGCGTGAGTTGGGCTGTAGATTCATAGAGCTCAATTCTGGCTCCTGCAATTCCTGTAAGTTCGAACAAGTTTTAGTTGATTAAGTTGGTTTTGCGTCAGTTTTGGTTCTGTTGCCTCAAGGTCCCAGCATAAAAATCGAGGCTGACACTAGCAGTATTGAAGGAATGCGTCACTGTTGGAGGGGTCATCTTTCAGATGAGACGAGCCAAGGCCCATCTGTCTCTCAGGTGGATGTAAAATACCCCATGCCATTATGTCAATGAAGAGAAGGGGGGATTATCCCTGGTGTTCTGGCCAATATTTATCCCTCAATCAACATCACATAACAGATTATCTGGCTGTTATCACGTTGCTGCTTGTGGGAGTTTGCTGTGTGCAAATTGTTTGTTCTGTTTCCTGTAGTACAACAGTGACTGCACTTCACAAGTATTTCATTGGCTGTGCTTTGAGACATCCAATGCTCACAAAAGATGTTATATAAATGCATGAAAGAGTATGTTGATAATTCCTCAATGCATCGCTTCAACTACTCTCTAAAGAGGTACTGAGATAACACTATTGCGGTTATTTGGCAGTTCAACCATTAAAAATAATAATTCTGCCAACAAAGAACTTTTTGGCACTTATGTGGCTCTGATTTTCTCACTGCTGCATAATTCAAACTAGCTGTTTCTGTGATTCCTGTTAATAGGGTTGCCAACTTTGATTAAATGTATTCCTGGAGGCTTCATCTCATGACTTGCCCCCATGCTCCATCCATTCGTCAGCCAACGCATCCATCCTTGTGGCACACTGCCTTCCTACACCAATTGGAAAGCAAAAAGACTCATTCCCCAAATGGATGATGCTTGACCGTCAGCCAAACAGCCCTTTGTCCCCTGTTTTCAAAGCGAAATGTTCAAAGAAAATGACAAAAAAACCCATCTTTTTTCATGTCCTGATGATTTTTCTCCAGGATTGTGCACAGCAGTGTCCTAGAGATTGATCTTCAACTCCTGGAGGCTCCAGGCAAATCCTGGAGGATTAACAACCCAACCTGTTAAATATGTTAGTTAGCACTGGGAAGGGAAAATATTTGTTCTTGCATTCAGCTGCTGTTTCACTTGCTGATGGCTTGAGCGCCATTGGATAAAGATGTTGCCAGTGCTTCCTTTTGATCTGCACAACCTGTGATCTGGAATCTTTCCCCCTTTTTAATTAAGCAATTTAAATATCCTGTGTTCTGGCACTGGGTTAAACATAATCTATTGCGTCAAATCTAAACTGTAGGCCATAATAACAATTACCTGCAGTTTTGCAATTAGTAATTTTTCTAAAAATCTCAGTTTTATTATGACTGTAAGACTCCCTTGCTCTGTAATATTTTTGTATTATTGTGCTGGCATCTGAGCATGAAGAGGGAGTTTATCCTTTTCACTCCATTTGGCACTCAGTGTCAGAATCAAGCACGCTTTAGGTACAGGGGCATCAATTTCCTCCTGAATTCATGTGGTGGAAGTTTTGGCTGCCAAGAGCACAGATTAGAAATTCAGGTGCACATGCTCATGATTTTCCTTTTAATGCAAAATTGTCTTGTATGCAGCACATCAGCACAGTCTTTGAAGCCATTGCTGCACACATTATGTTGCTCCCTTAGTTGATTCAGGCAGCTGACGCATCCCTCTTGGAATGCTTATTATCTTTTCAATGCTAAGTCTAGTGGCATTAAGTGCTTTATTATTAGTGGTGCTCCACTGGTATCCCAGGTAACTGCTTAAGTGTCATCACACACAGCTGTGGAGTATGGTATTGATTTCCAAGAAGGCACCCAGACATTTACCACCCTGGATTGTCTCAAAATGAAGGAATCATACCAGCTGCAGCAAAGTGAGCATTAAACTTCCTGCTTTGGTGGTACTGTTCTGAAACAAGTTGGGAGAGTGGTACCTTTCTTATGGAGACAGCTGCTGGGATTGTGAAAGGGGGTGTGTATGACAATATGGGTGCAATTTATGACACCATGGGCTTTGGGGAACCCTGGCACATTGTAATTATCCGATCATGTTGCTAATAGATAGTAATAGGGAAACTGAGGCATGGGCTATATCTAGTAAACAATGCACGTAGTGCTTGATGATACAATTGGAAATATCCCTATAAGCAGCCTGAAATAACACTAACTAAGAAACTGAAGGCAGCACTGACTTTTATAGTCACTGGCACTATGATGCCTGTGTTGGGGGTGGTCCCTAGTCAAAATTTGCCATAAGTCATTGATTGATTCATGAGTGAATTGGGAAGAATTGTCCCAGATTTGCACTAAGTGCTGCAGTGGGAGGATAAAACGATTGTTTTACCCGCTGGCCATGATGGCGAGTTTTCACGCCGTATCATCCCAAACCTGCCACATTACTTATGCATTCCCAGGATACACGCCGTTTCCATGGCGGGCGGGTTCCAATTCGCCTGCCACACCATCACCTCGCTGCTTCATCATGCCAGGCACCACATTTAAAACACAACCATCCAATGCAGATAGAGGATGAATGATCTCACCCGTGCAGCCAGGGTATAGCAACCATCTCATCACTCTAAACTCACACACTCAAGCCCATCACACATTCACTGGCATCTCACTCACTGCCAGATCAAGGGACATCACCACCCATTCTCACACACATACCCTCACATGTCCATCTGGTCTCATCTCCTCTGGAGACTGCCTCCTCAGCCCTCACCAACTTGAGGCCACTTGCGCAGATCAACATGTGGCCCCACACATACCTTGGGATACCCTCCTTCCCCATACACCTCTCATCCTGCAGCCTCTTCCCTTGCGTGAGGCCAATTCTCTCGCTTCCCCAAGCAAGCCCTAGCCCTGCAGCCATTGAAATGCCACCCACATATGGCTGATCTGGCAGGTAGATACCTACCCGTAAGACCCCAGCAAGGGGGTGGGGGGATGAGCCTGGCTGGCTGGCATTGTAATGAAATGCTGATGTATTACAATGAGGTTCCCGATGCCCGATGACGATCGCAAACTGGTTTCGCTACGTCACAAAACCAATTTTCGGCCCTCTCGCCATATTGTCCGCTCCCGCCACCGAACACGCCCAATGCCGGCAGGCACGGAAAATCCCAGCCACAGCCTCTGCACACACTGTTCATTGCTCGGGTGGAGTTACAAGTGCCTTGGCTGGTATTTGCCAGTTTACGGGTAGCTGCAAATGGGAGAAGACGCCTCTTGTGCAGCCTGATGAATATTGCTCCTCCTCATCCTCCGCTTCTTCCTCAAGATAACAGTGATATAAAGTGATTCCTAATGAAAATCCAATTTTCTCCTCTGTAGAATGGTGGAAATAAAGAGAGCATGAAAGCACTAGAACTCAAGACAGAAGAATACAAGTTGATGCTATTGTGATGCAAGGCTATTGGTAGAACGACAGCAAACAAAATTTATTCCGAACAGTTGCAAAACTTGCGAGTTAGTGCACCTCAAAGTTTCACTTCACTTCCCCTTTAAATTAACTATCACTCGGTGCTCAGAATGTCTGGGGGTCTCTTCTACCCCTGGTGTTCTCAGCATTGACTGAACCACAGGAGCAAATCTCAGCAAATCTGGTGCTTGAAATCATCTCAGGATTTAAATAGAATTTATTGTCACCGCTGCTGTCACTTCAAGTGGAAAATTGTAAGAGCCATTTCTGGCATGGGTGGAGATGCGCTTTCAGATTCACTTGCACCTCCCTGCAAAATTGCCCAGAATCAGGCAGAAAGATGTATATATATATATAAAAAAAATACAGTCCTGAGTAACCAGTAAGTGAAACTCTGCCACATTCTTGATCCTATCAAGTTCACGGTAAATCTGAATGTGTTCCACATGAAAAGAGCAAAGATTCACAACAGTAACAGTCTGTATTTAATTGCTTGGTCTTAATTACTAATTGAAACCCTGTTTGAGATATTACAGAATAAAACAGAAGTAGAAGAAAGATTTCAGAGCAGATATTTCACGTGATCTTCCCTCTATCTCTTAAATAAACCTTTACTTAATTCCAACTCTTATAGGTATTCCAGACATCCAATTTTGAAATCTATGAACAGTGAAAAGATTTCTGGTAGAATGTGTATAATTTTTTCATAGGTGCACTCTGACATGATTTATAAAGGCATAAAGTGAATTTGATTTCTTGTAAGGAACTTATCTTAAAAGTATTTGTGATTTCTGCATGCGAAATAGGCCCTAATGACTAACCAGCGGTCAAAACATCTAACCATGAACCACACTGCTTTTATACTACAGTGACGTTGGGCGGGATTTTCCATACCCGCCCGCCGCCTGGATCTTCCGGTCCCGCTGCAGGTCAATGGACTTCTGGCTGGGGCGCCGCCTCCCCCGCGATGGGTCCCACCCACGACAGGGCTGGAAAATCCCGGCTGTTACGAGGACAAATAGACAATGGTCCAACTCCATCTGGCTCTTTTCCCCTTTCTGATCCCATGAGAGTTGCTCATTGTCAGCCATCTCCTTTAGCCGGGTTAGGAACATAGGACTTAGGAGCAGGAATAGGCTCCATCCAAGTCACTTATAGAAATTGTCAACAGTTGAGGTCCCAGCGCTGATCCCTGTGGCACACCACTCGTCACACCCTGCCAACCTGAAAAAGACCCATTTTTGCCTACTCACTGCTTCCAGTTAGCCAGCCAATCTTCTATCCATGCCAATATGTGTACCCCCTATACCATGAGCTCCCCATAAATGAATACAATAAATACAGTAACCATTTTGCAAGGCTTTTCTACCTTGATAGACAAAAGCATGGATCAGAGATTGGTCTATTAAATTATAGCCTTATTCTTTGACTCACATTTGCTACTAGAGAGGCTGTGCACTGGCAATAGAGAATCACATTTGATGTCTTTGTGTCATACTAAAATAAACACTGGCTAAGACATAACACTTTTTTTTTTTATCAGCTGGAGATTTCTTTAGCTGGACATGACTTTGACAAGCAGCTATTGTTAGTACGCTACCTCACCTCTAGTCTAATTTATATCCTGGGCATGCTCCTGTCATCACTAATAACTGACTTTCAGATTAGGTAGGAAACCTTATACTGTGGCTAGTCTTAAAGAACCATATGTTTTCCTGATTGCAATGGCAAATCACTGAAAAGGAACATAAGAACATAAGGACACAAGAAATAGGGACAGAAATAGACAATATGCACCTTTGAGCCTGTTCCTGTTGTGACCGTGGCTGACCTTATGCCTCAACTACACTTTCCTGCAGGCTCCTCATATTCCATGAGAGACCAAAAATCTGTCTATTTTGGCCTTAAATACATTCAGCGATGGGGCATCCACAACCCTCTGGATAGAGGATTACAACGGCTCATAACCCTTTGAGTTGAGAAATTTCACCCCATCTCTATGATCAGCCCCTTATCCTGAGACTGTGGCCCCGTGTCTACCCTGTGAAGCCCCTTCAGAATCTTGTATGTTTCAATGAGATCATCTTTCATTCTTCTAAACTCCAGAGAGTATAGGCCAAAAATACTAAGTTTCTCATCATAGGACAACCCTCACATCCCAGGAACCAATCTAGTGAACCTCTGTAGTACCGCCTCTAAAGCGAGTTATCCTTCCTTAGATATAGAAACCAAAACTGCAGACAGTACTCCAGGTATGACCCTGTAGAATCATAGCAAAACTTCCTTATTTTTGTACTCCAAACTCCTTGCAATAAAGGCCAACATGCCACTTGTCTTCCTAATTACTTGCTGAACCTGCATGCCAACTGTGTTCCTTGTACGAATACACCCAAGCCCTCCAAAACACAACACTCACAAGTCTCACCCTTTAAACAGTATAAATTTAATCACATTTCTACCTCTCTTTAGCTCTGAAGAAGGGTCATATGGACTCGAAACATTAACTGTTTCTCTCTTCAATGATGCTGTCAGGTCTGCTAAGATTTTCCAGCATTTTCTGTTTTTGCTTCATTTTAATAACCCATCTTATACTATCTCCTATACTTATCTATATACTATTACATTACCAGATGCATGCATTAACATAATATATATACAAATCCTTCATATAAACAGAAATCATTTCAGTTCAGTGTCAAGGTTTAAAATGTCCAATTTTCCCCTTAAGCTTCAAACTCTTGATAATGTAGGTGCAATCGGATTTTCTCATCCTGCTACAAGTATAATCTGTAGATTAAATAGTTGTTGTAATAAGCTCCATCTGAATAGCATTGCAGTTCGGTCTCGAAATTTGTCCAGAAACATTAAAGGATTGTGGTCTGTATGTACAATTGTTTCTGACAAATTGTTTGCAACATAAATCTCAAAACGCTGCAATGCTAACACCAAACCCAAAGGAGAAAATCTTCCCCCTCGTTAGGGGGGTGGTGCAGGGGTGGGTGGGGGAGCGAGCGCGGACCCGATCGGGTGCACGCCGCCATTTTACGTGGGCAGGCCAAATAAGGCCCGCCCAGTGTGATGCACACCCGGAAGCGCTGTGTGCTCCCTATCCGGGTTCCGAGAGTCGGGAGTGCGCTCTTTAGCGCATGTGTGAATGCATGCGCAGAAATCTCCCTGAGGTACCTCTGTGCCTCAGGGAGATAAGTTTAAAGTGTAAAAAGCTGAATAAAGTGGCGGAAAATTTTTCATGACATGTCCCTGCATGTAAAACTGTCACATGAGCTGGGACATGTGAGTTAATTTATTGAAATGTTTGTGAAAATTTGTCATTCATGAAACCTCATCCCGTCCATGGATGGGGTTCCATGAAAAATGCGAAGGCCGCCTGGGCTCTTCGCCTGCCTGCCAACCTTAAGGTTGGATGGGCAGCTCCCTTAATTATTTGAATTGACAGTTAAATGGCCTTTAGTTCGGCGGGTGTGCAGCCGTGTCAGCTGCATGCTCACTAAACTGAAAATCTAAATGACACGCGGCGACGTTGTAACACACACTGAACATCGCCCCGCGTCATTTTACGCCTTGGCAAGCGGGCACTGCCCCCGCCGAGCTGAAAATTCCCCCCAGAGTCTCCTTTTTCATCACTAAATAAATCTGTCGTGCATTCAACTTGTATGAAAAATACCCGATCGATTTTTCAATTCCATTTTCATCTTCTTTTAGTACGGCCCCAATGTCTACATCATTGGCGTAAATGGCCAACTTAAATGCATGGCGTAATGAGGTAATGCCAAGACTGGTGTCGTAGTTAATACAGTTTTCAAACTGTCAAATGCCTTCTGACAGTCCTGTGTCCATTGAAACTTCTTGTTATAGAAACATAGAAAATAGGAGGCCATTTGGCCCTTCGAGCCTGCTCCGCTTTTCATTATGATCATGGCTGATCATCCAACTCAATAGCCTGCTTCCGCTTTCTCCCCATACCTTTTGATCCCTTCTTGAAAACATACAATGTTTTGCCTCAACTACTTTCTGTGGTAGCGAATTCCACAGGCTCACCACTCTCTGGGTGAAAGATTTTCTCCTCATCTCAGTCCTAAATGGTCTACCCGGTATCCTCAGACTGTGACCCCTGGTTCTGGACTCCCCCATCATCGGGAACCACCTTCCTACATCTACCCTGTGTAGTCCTGTTAGAATTTTATAGGTTTCTGAGATCCCCCCTCATTCTTCTGAACTCCAGCGAATATAATCCTAACCTACTCAATCTCTCCACATATGTCAGTCCCGACATCCCAGGAATCAGTCGGGTAAACCTTCGTCTATAGCAAGAACATCCTTCCTCAGATAAGGAGGCCAAAACTGCACACAATATTCCAGATGTGGTCTCACCAAGGGCCTGTATAATTGCAGCAAGACATCCCTGCTCCTATACTCGAATCCTCTCGCTATGAAGGCCAACATACCATTTGCCTTCTTTACTGCCTGCTGACCTTCAGCGCATGGTGTACAAGGACACCCAGGTCTCGTTGCACATTCCCCTCTCTCAATTTATAGCCATTCAAATATTAATCTGCCTTCTTGTTTTTGCTACCAAAGTGGATAACCTCACATTTATCCACATTATGCTGCATCCGCCATGCATTTGCCCACTCACTCAGCTTGTCCAAATCACACTGAAGCATCTCTGCATCCTTCTCACAGCTCACCCTCCCAACCAGCTTTGTGCCATATACAAATCTGGAGATATTACATTTAGTTCCCTCATCTAAATCATTAATATATATTGTGAATAGTTGGGGTCCCTGCACTGATCCCTGCGGTACCCCACTAGTCACTGCCTACCATTCAGAAAAAGACCCATTTTTTCCTACTCTTTGTTTCCTGTCTGCCAACCAGTTTTCTATGCATCTCAATACACTATCCCCAATCCCATGCGCTTTAATTTTATACGCTAATCTCTTATGTGGGACTGTCGAAAGCCTTCTGAAAGTCCAAATAAACCACATCCACTGGTTCCTCCTCATCAACTCTATTAGTTACATCCTCAAAAAATTCCAGTAGATTTGTCAAGCATGATTTCCCTTTCATAAATCCATGCTGACTCTTTCCAATTCTGCCACTGTTTTCCACGTGCTCAGCTATTAAATCTTTTATAATGGACTCTAGAATTTTCCCCACTACCGATGTCAGGCTGACTGGTCTATAATCCCCTGTTTTCTCTCTACCTCCCTTTTTAAATAGTGGGGTTACATTAGCTACCCTCCAATCTGTAGGAATTGTTCCAGAGTCTATAGGATCTCAGAAGATGACCTCCAATGCATCCATTATTTTTAGGGCCACTTCCTTAAGTACTCTGGGATGTAGATTATCAGACCCTGGGGATTTATCGGCCTTCAATCCCATCAATTTCCCCAACACCATTTCTCTACTAATACTATTTTTTTCAGTTCCTCACTCTCACTAAACCCTGTGTTCCCCAACATTTCTGGTATATTATTTGTGTCCTCCTTTGTGAAGACAGAACCAAAGTATGTATTTAGTTGGTCAGCCGTTTTTGTTCCCCATTATAAGTTCCCCTGTTTCTGAGAGTAAGGGACCTACATTTGTCTTCACCAATCTTTTTCTCTTCACATACCTATAGAAATTTTTACAATCAGTTTTCATGTTCCCTGCAAGCTTACTCTCGTACTCTATTTTCCCCTTCTTAATCAATCCCTTGTTATTTTTTAATAGTTCAGTTAGTGGAGCAACCACACTGCTAAAATTTGATACAAATTTCCAATAAAACCCACTCATGCCCAGAAATCTCAAAACTTCTCATTTTGTTGTAGGCATGGGGAAATCCATGATAGCCTTGACTCTCGCATCTCCCAGAGCCGCCTTACCATGTCTAATGGTATGGCCTAGATATGTAACTTGTGCTTTTGTACATTCACATTTAGCCAAGTTCACCACCAAATTAGCTTCTTGTAATCAAGTAAATAATTCTTCCAGATTTTATAAATGCTCCTCCCAAGTCTGACTATAACTATTAAGCCATCAATATAAACAGCACAATTGCTCAAGCCTGCAATTACTTTGTTTGTTAGTCTTTGAAATGTTGCAGGTGCATTTTCATACCAAATGGCAGGACTTTAAACTGATATAGTCCATCTGGTGTCATGAAAGGGAATATCTCCTTTGCTCTCTCTGATAACGGTACTTGCCAATATCCTTTTAGCAAGTCAATCTTTGTGATAAATTTTGATTGCCCCACTTTCTCAATACAATCTTCCAACTGTGGTATTGGATATGAATCCACTTTTTTCACCGCATTCACCTTTTGATTGTCCACACACAGTCTTTGGGTTCCACGGTTTCGGTATCAGCACAATAGTCAAACTCCAGTTACTGCAACTAGACTCAATTATATTATTTTGAAGCATGAATTTGATTTCTTTCTGTACTTGTGATAACTTTGCCAGATTTAATTTATAAGGATGTTGCCTTAGCGAGGATGAAACTTCTACACCTACATTGTGTATAGCTAAATTTGTCCTTCCCAACTTATTTCCACAAATATCTTTGTGTGACCTCAATAGCTTTTCCAAATCACTTTGGCACTTGTCTGGAAGGTAACTCAATATTACATTTAAATTTTAAAGTACCCCTCATTATCCAATTTGCTTAGAGGAAAATCAATTTCAGAATCCTGCATTTCTACTTCTTTCTCATTATTTATCCCACTAACACCTCCTTTTGTTCCTCTTCCCTGTCAAGCATAATTTCAGGACACACCCTCTGCTTCTTTCTTCTATCTGGAGTATTTATTAAATAATTCATTTCACTCAGCTTCTTTAAAATCCTGCAAGGCCCACTAAATCTTGCCTTTAATGAGTTACCTAGGACTGGTAACAGAATTAACACTTTCTCCCCAGTAACAAAACAACAATCAGTAGCTTTCCTGTCTGCTTTCATTTTTGTCGCTTGTTGTGATATCTTTAACTGTTCCTTAGCCAACTCACATGATCTCTCCAATCTCTTTCTGAAATTTGATTCATAATCCAGGGAGTATTTTCTGAATTTTGACCCACCAATTTCTCATGAATCAATTTTAGTGGTCCCCTTACCTCATCACCATAAACTAGTTTAAAGGGACTAAAACCAGTCAATGCATTAGGAGCGTCCCTAATAGCAAACAACAAAAATAGAATTCCCCTATCCTAATCCTGTGGATAATTCTGATAATATGATCTCATTATAGTTTTTAGAGTTTGATGCCATCTTTTCAGGGTGACTCAGGGTGATAAGCTGTAGACTTCAACTGTTTTATTCCCAAACTGTTCATTACTTGCTTAAACAGCTGCAACATGATATTTGAACCCTGATCTGATTGTATTTCTTTTGGTAAACCACATCTTATAAAAGATTTAGTTAACTCTTCCATAATTTTCTTTGTTGTAATGTTTCTCAAAGGTATTGCTTCAGGAAACCTGGTAGACACATCCATTATTGTCAGTAAGTACTGATTTCTGCTTTTAGTCTTAGGGAGGGCTCCTACACAATCAATCATAATCCTAGCAAAAGGTTCTTCAAATGTTGGAATCGGAATTAAAGGTGCTAGCTTAATCACTGCTTGTGGTTCCCCTATCACCTGACATGTGTGATATATTCTATAGAATTTGACTACATTCCTATGTAATCCTGGCCAATAAAATGTTTTTGTATCTTTGTCTGTGTTTTTCTAATTCCTAAATATCCCCCCTTGGAATTTCATGAGCTATCCTCAGAATTTCATTTCTATATCCAAATTGTAGTACAATCTGATGTACCTCCCTCCAGCTTTCATTTGCTGAAACATGATCAGGCCTCCATTTTCTCATTAAAACATTACCCTTAAGGTAATAACATTCTGAAATACGTTTTGCCTCGGTTTCTGAGTAAGCTGTCTGATACAAATGTTTTATTTGCAAATCTTTTTTCTGTAACTTCACTAACCTCCTTGAGTTAAACAAGGAGCTTCAGCTGAATTGTACTCTAGTCTTTCTTCCTGAACAACCTTATCAAACAGTATTGGCTAATTGGATTTCCATACCTTCTCCCTGCCTTTGAACTTCCTGTTCTTGTTTCAACCTATGAGCCTGTGATCTCATTATTACACAATCTGGAAACAATCCAGGATGTTCTCTCTGCATGACTTCTGTTGAAAACACTTCTACAGACTGCCCAACTACCACAGGCATCACCCACATATGTGATCCAGCTATATCATTATCCAGAATAATTGAACCCCTGGAATGAGAAATTTTTCCAGCTCTCCAATAATCACCTCATCTGTTTTCCACTTACTCTTTAAATTTACCTTCCAGAATGGAATAGGTTTAGCATCTCCATGAACACCACTTATTATCACCTGTTCCTGCAATACTCCCTCCAAACAACAAATGTCACTATCCCACAATATTAAGGATTGACTAGCCCCTGCCTCTTAAAATTTTAAGATGTTTACCCACTTCACCCTGTACACATGGAAAGACTTTCCCTTCACAAACATTTCTCAAACCTGCTCCTCAGAATTATCTTGGGTAATTTGGGAACACATTCCCACTTCTTTACCTATCACTGATTTTCCCTGTTTTACCTGTGCACAAACCATTGGTTTTTCCTGTGCCTTAACCTCAGAACCCACAGTATCTCTACTTCCAATACTTTTCTGCACCCCTATAATTCCAACAGATTTTTCCGCCATACAGGCTTCATATGTCCAACTTTATTACAATGAAAACACCTCAATTTTCAAATGTCACTCCTACCCTCAGCACCTTCCTTTTTATTCTGAGAAAACAACTTCCTGTTAATTTCCATCTACTCCTTCTCTTCCCTCACTACCCACCTTCCTTTCACTTTCCCACTTTCTATCTGTTTCTGATTTAAAAGGGTGATGAGAAAAAGGTTTAGCTCTTTGAACTAACTCACAATCATCAGCTATCTTGTCTTTCCATTTGAACCCTCTGCTCCTCCACATGAGTTCTCACTACCGAGGGATTGAATCTTTATTTTTTTTCCCAAAAGAATTACCTCTCTAAGAGCTGCATATGCTGTTTCTATCTTTAATGCCCGTATCCACTGATCAAAATTACTTTGTTTTACTCTTTCAAACTCAATATAAGTTTGCCTAGTCTATTTTCTCATATTCCTAAATTTCTGCCTGTATGCCTCAGGAACCAATTCATATGCACTCAAGATAGCCTTCTTTGCCACATCATAGTTCACTGACATTTCTTCTGACAGTGAAGCATAAACCTCATGTGCTCTATCCACCAACCTGGATTGTAACAACAATGTCCAGTTTTCCTGTGACCATTTCATTTGTTTAGCCATCATCTCAAATGAAATAAAGAATGCTTCCACATCTCTTTCCTCAAACCTTGGAAGAGCTTTTACAAATTTAAATATCTCCCCACTGGGTTTTAGATTATAGGCATTTTCCTCATCAGAACTCTCCTCAGAATCTGAGATCTCTTTTTCAACTTCCAGCCTCTTAAGCTGGTATGCCCTTTCTCTTTCCTTTGCTTTCCCTTGCCCCTCTTTCTTTATCCTTCTCTCTTCCCTAGAATTCCAGCTCCAACTTCCTTCCTTTCTCTTGCCTTTCCACTTGCTCCCTTTGAAATGCCCTATCTTGTCCTGCTGCCTCTAGCTCCAGTTTTTTTTTTCATTTCCAATTATTTTTCCTTTTCACTTGCCTCCAATTCAAGTTCTCTCAATTCCTTTGCTTGTTCAAATTCAAGCCTATTCATTTCTAGCTGAAGTCTCACTACCTCCAGCTGTGACTCACTAGGTATCACTTCCAACCTCAAATGCTGTGCTATACTTTCAATTATATCGGCTTTCTTAGCCCCTTCAGGTAACCACAATTGCAATGTATCCACTAATTCCATTAACTTAACTTTATTTACCATTTGCAAACCAGCCAAAGTTATAACTTCAACTCCCAAACAAGTCTGAGCAATTGCCAAAGACGTATTGCAGTTTCACCACATCAAAAAAAAAACCTCACACCAACTCCTGAATTCAAAGTGCTTCTCATACTCATGACCTCAAGATTCACCAACTCCAACCCAATTACAGAATTTCAAATATACCCTGGACGAGGCCCCAACTATGCTATGTACAGCCGATGGTAAATGCTGAGCTGTTCAAATCCCAAGGGGAACCTCGAAACAAGTGCCACAACTTGTTTCGCAATTTGTATAAATTTCGAGATGCATGCCTTGAATTAAGTAGTAATAAGACCACCAAGTTTTATAGGTTTTTACAAAACTAGATTAAACATTTATTAATAGAAGAGATGACTTTAAATACATACATCGATCTACAAATTAAATGGAGGGCATCAATTAAATGTTTGGGCTGTCTTTTTAAATAATTTCATATTGAAAGATATATCTTACTAAACCTTGTTACCCAATTTATTTTGGTAAAAATAAGGAGCAATATTCTTCTGACACAAAAATCTTGATGTCTAAATTATATCATTTCTCCTGCATTGTCACGTTGTAAGGCAGTGCCTATTTCTTGTGGGAGCTTCATGTGTATGATGTAACTTTGACAAGAATTGCATATTATATGCATTGCAGACAGAGAGGAAGATGATCTGTATGTACAATTCCAGTCCATTAGACCCCAAGTGCATTCATTTGTAATCTACCTTAATATATCAAGTAGCCCAACCCAAGGTACACCAAAAATTTTATAAAGCACAGGATTATTGTTTTGTTCATATATGCTTTTTTATTCTTTAATGGGTGGTGGGGGTCACTGCCAAGGTCAGCATTTGGTGCCCATCGCTAATTGCCCTTGAACTGAGTGGCTGACCCAGCCATTTCAGAGGGCAGTTAAGCATCATTCACATTGCTGTGGATCTGGGGTCATGTGTAGGCCAGAACACATAAGGATGGCAGATTTCTTTCTCTAAAGGAGGTAGTAAACCAGATGGGTCTTTACAACAATAATTTATCATCACCATTACTGAGACTAGCTTTCAATTCCAGACTTTACTAATTGAATTTAAATTCCACCAGCTGCCTTAGTTGGATTTGAACTCATATCCCCAGAGCATTATACCCGAGTCTCGACTATTAAACCATCATCTCCCACTATGAGCTAGTGTGCTCATAGTGAGCGCTGGTTGGAGTATCAAGGCTGCAATTTTCCAACCTATCCTATCTCCAATCCATGTTTCTTTCCAAAAATTCCTCTGGGAGTGTGGATCTCAGAATTGTGGAATTAATCCTGTAGCGTACAGCAGCAATCTTCCCCTGCATGAACTGCTCAGTAGACTCTTTCTAGAAAAATGTGTGCATGCTCATTCTATACTAAGCTACAAAACAATTCAAGGGTTCTGCTAATTTTCATTCCTATTGCTGCTTAAACAGTGAAGATGCCATTTCTCCCCTCCCCTCACTTTAGATTACAAAAGAATAGTATTTTTAAATGTTATATAATTCTCACTTTTCTCCTCTCCAGGGTATATTATCTGACTGGTGCTCATTCCATTTGAACAGTTAGCACAATCCTTTTATTCTCATGAGTTCTACCACATTTGAAGGGACATTTGTATGGAAAAATACAGAGGGATTTAGCTTGAGCACGATAAGCACTTGGATGGGAATGATACTGACTGGCAAATATAATTCCCTCTTTCTCCTGCTATACCTCCCTCTGTGAACCTTTACATATTCATTGCACGTTATGAAAAGTGCAGCTAGGCAACTTCCTTCCTGGAGTCTACTTGTTTTCTTTGTGAATCAGTTAATAAGTACATGAGAATACTCCCACGGGGTTCCCTTCAACTTTCCCTTCCTTCCCACCTTGTTAACGTGTTCTGCTTGACATCTAATTACAATACCTCCTCAGCTTCTGTTCAGCCCCTGCCCACAATATGGGAACTCACTGTACCAGTTATTGGAGATGTAAGGCTATTGTGGTTATGAAATATTAAAATCTCAAGCACAGACTGCTGCTCCCAGCGCTTAAGATATTCTAGACAGCTTCAAGTGCCTTTCCTGGAACTATCAGCACATCGTACAAAACTCAATTTCCTCATTACAAGTAAAGACGAGATGCAATCCTTGCTTGCACCCAACTAAAGGAATTTAATGCTCCCAAAAACAAAATTTTCAAACTATGTTCAAGCTCTCCACAAAATTATCCATTGTAAAAACAGAGTCATTTTTAGTTCAAAGTGGTTCATAATTTCTGAGTAAAACTAAACCATAACATGAAGTGTCATTATTGTACGTGTTTCCGACTTGATATCACCTCTTCAAGGGTAAATGGAACTGAATTAAGAGCCTGGAATTGCCATTAATGTACTGAAGTACTGTGCAATGAAATAAATTGCTATAGTTTCTATGGTCATAAGTGAAAAGAGTGAGTTTTAAAAAAAATTTCAGGCAGGAATATCTAAAATATACCTGCTGAGAGACAGGTACAATATAAACTAAAGAGTTCAGTCCGTTCAAACCACTTTAATTCAAGCCACTCCATGTCCTAGCAGTTAGTTCAGAATCACATTGGTCTGGTTTTCTGCATTTGGCCTTGTGCTGCCTGAGTCCTAGGGGAGAGTTTTTCCCATGTCGGGCGGGCCGTCCGGGAGCGATTGCGATCGCCGCCGGCAATCAGGTCCGCGCAGCCATTTTACGCGGGCGGGCCAATTAAGGCCTGCCCAACGTAGTTTACAAGGGCGGGCGGCGGCAGCGGGGGCGCTCAGACCGCCGGGTCCAATGGCGACCCAGCGGCCTGAATAAATGAAGGCCTGGCAGCCTTGGAAGGGCTGCTCACAATGGCTGGCAGAAGAGCACATCGAAAGGGGCAATGTGCGTGACTCAAGTCCGGAGGGTAGGCCAGTGGGGCAGTGTGCCCCTCGTGTTTCTGACGAGTGCCTTGCTGCCCTCCTGGGGGAGGTGCCAGCACCACGGGAAATCCTTCTTCCGAGGGACGGGAGTCGGAGGCCTCCCCACCTGACCAAACATGTGTGGGACGAGGTGGCCAAGAGTGTTAGCTTCCATGATGTGGTGCGGCGCACACATGGCTCCAGTGCCACAAAAGATTCAATGGTCTCCTGCGCGCGGGAAGGGTGAGTGGCTTCAAGTCACTTTCTGAATATTGCAGGCCCCAGAAATGGTCTTTACTGCAGAGTCCTGACCAAGGCTTTTTACTCCTGTCCGAGCAGCTGGTATGAGTTCTGAAGTGTTCCTGCTTACACAGGGTGCACGCTGCCATTTTAAATGGCCAAGCCAATTAAGGCCCGCCCAGCGCCCTGTGCAGGCGGCGGGGGGGGATTTCCCAAGTTCGGGCCTGCGCCCATTCGTGCATGTTTAAGGTTCAAACATTTAAATAAAAAATGGAAAATATTTTAAGACACGTCCCCTCATGTGGCAGTGTCACATGAGCTGGGATATATCAAGGAACATTAATTAAAATGTGTATTTAATTTATAAACACTTCATGAAACCTCATCCTGCCTGTGGATGAAGTTCCATGAAAAATGCGAAGGCCGCCTGGGATCTTGGCGTGCCCGCCAACCTTAAAGTTGGACGGGCGGCTCAGTTAATTGATTTAATTCGTTTTAAACAGGCCTTAAATGGGCCTTTGACGCCCGCCAAACTGAAAACCTAAATGACGCACGGTGAAGTCAGCACGCAGGCCACCGCACATCGTTTTACGCAGGGGCGTGCGGGGCCTGCCCCCACAAGCCAACAGGAAAATTCTGCTCCTATGCACAAGAGAAAATAGATTTTCCAGTTTGCAACCACTCACACTGGTATTTTCATATTTTTGGGGTCCTATTCAAATCAGAAATAATAACGTGTTTCAAATGATTATCAAGGTTATGAACTGAAAACCAAACCAATATTTCAAACAATACATTTACATTCCAGCTTTGGCTAAAAGGGAATTCTGGTAGAAAATCCACATTCTCTTTGGCAAGGTAGGGACCTAATGGGCGCACCTCCATTTTGAGGATTGGACTTTCAGACTGGGTCGATTTTAGTCGCTCCATCATTGACGGTTGTGCTTTAAGTTGTCTGAAGGAAAAATGGGTTCAGACAGTTCAAGATTGGCAGCAACTGGTTTTGAACTGGTCTCAGCTGGATTCTACTGGAGGCGACTGATTAACTTGCAATTCTACTGGAATCAGAAATCTAGTAGGGACTCCCAGTTGCTGAGTTGGCACTTGTACTTTTCAGTTAACTTCAGCTGGAATCAGTTTACCAGTTGTCAATTTTACTAAATCTAGTACGCCAGTGAATACCTCTTTCTCATCCTTCTCTGTCTCCTCCAGCTGTAACTCTCTCTCTCTCTCTCTCTCTCTCCCCACCCCACCATTATGGGGAGAATTTTCTGGGCGGGAGCGGGCATGGGCGGGTGCGCAGCAGATTGCTACCCACGATTGGCTGTGCGCTATCATTTTATGTGGGCGGGCCAATTAAGGCAGGCACACGAAAAAGAGTGCAGAAATCTCCCTGAGGCATGGAGCTACCTCAGGAAGATTACTTTGATTATGAAAAATTGAAATTAAAAAAAATTATTCCGACATGTCCCCTCATGTGGCAGTGTCACATGAGCTGGGACATGTCAATGAATTTTAATAAAAATTTTTATTAAACTTATAAAGCCTTCATGAAGCCTCATCCTGCCCATGAACGAGGTTCTGTGAAAAATGCAAAGGCTGCCTGGGCCCTTTGCCTGCCCACCAACCTTAAGGCTGGACGGAATCCCTGTTAATTGTTTCAATTGGCTCTTAAATGGCCTTAAGAGGCCTTTGACAGTTCGGCGAGCATGTAGCCGACTCCAGTGTGCTCCCGCCGAACTGAAGATTGGAATGATGCGCGGTAACGGGCGTCCTGCACGCCCGACGTCACTACACATCATTTTACGCGTCGGTGAGCGGGTCCCACCCCCACATGTCGACCAGAAGATCCAGGGACTATGTCTCTCTCCCCCAGTCTCCCCTACTTCCCAGCCTTCACACTCCCACCCTTGCATCCCCTAACCTTTATTTAATACTGTCTCTTTTTGTGATTGGGCATGTTCTCTGAATGAAAATCCATTTAAGGGGTATGTTCACTGTCTAATATATTTTGAGCGCAGAAGCAAAATTGCAAGAATTATGTAAGTGACAATTTCAATGGAGATTCACATGTGTTGCAATGCATACCTGATCTTAATTGGCTCTTGCGAATAAACTTGGCAATGATGTGAACTTACATTTGTAATATTCCATATCACTAAAACAATAAATGATTATTTCATGATCTCAATCATGAACTTTGTTTTTTTTTATTCCATTATTATTCATTAGGAGCGGATTTCCCCTTGCACCCACCAGGGGCAGGATTTTACGAGTCGGTGAGCGGGGGCGGGGCCCGCTCGCTGACGTGTAAAATGAAGCACGGTGACATCAGGGGGAACTCCCAGCGTCACCGCACCCCATTTAAATTTTCAGGAAGGTGGGAGCACAGCAAAATCAGCTGCGCGCCCGCCGACCTGTCAATGGTCAATTGAGGCCATTGACAAGATCATTTGAGTAATTAAAGGACCTGCCGTCCAACATTGTCACATGAGGGGACATGTTAGGGAAATTTTATTTTTCTATTTTTATCTTTTTGACATTTGGAGCCAATCTCCCTGAGGCTGCACGTAGCCTCGGGAGATGAATGCGCTCTATCGTGCGCATGCGTGAAAGACCGCACTCTCGATTTTGGGAATCCCCTCCCCACCCGCACAAGGAGCACATAGCGCTTTCGTGCGGATGTCATGCTGGGCAGGCCTTAATAGGCCCGTCCACGTAAGATGGCAGCACGCCTCATATCGGGGGCACTGATCGGAAGCGTGACTATACGCGCCCGCCCTTCAACTTCCCCCCCAACGGGGGGGAATATTCAGCCCCAGGTGTTTTGCAAATTTCTCTGGGCTGTACAGGCTGGCCAACCAGGTGCACCAGCCCCCTTCACCCAGCAGCCCCCCACCAACAGATTGCAGCAATTCAACTCTTCTCCACCACAATTGCAACAACTCCTATACCAACTGATTTCCCCCCAGTTGCAGCACCTCCCCCCAATCTAGCTCCTGGATTGCAGCACCTGCCCTGATCTCCCCTTATTAACTGCAACAACTCCCCTCCACACTCCCCCTTCCAGCCCCCACTCCTCCTCCCCATGCCCCAACGCCTCCCACCCCTTCCCTCCCGCTCCTGTCAAGCACACAGAAATTTTCTCGAGAAGAATATTTAATTATCTGAATCGCTTAGCTGAACAAAAGTAATTCCTTCAATTCAAAACTTCACCAGCTCTGGAGTTCCATTCCTAAACCTCTCCTCTGAGAAGACACTCCTTAAAACCTACCTCTGACAAATTCTTTGGTTATTTGTCCTACCATCTCCATGTGGCTATGTGTCAAATTTTGTTTGATAATACTCCTGTGAAGTGCCTTTAAATATTTTATTACATTTAAGGGG
Organism: Cetorhinus maximus; assembly: GCF_964194155.1. Taxonomy (NCBI): domain Eukaryota; kingdom Metazoa; phylum Chordata; class Chondrichthyes; order Lamniformes; family Cetorhinidae; genus Cetorhinus; species Cetorhinus maximus. The sequence continues at coordinate 137,065,905 of NC_135884.1, read as the reverse complement.
CTATGGAAATACATGTTGACTTTGATATTGGGCCAATTTATGGCATAGTTAAGCACTGTTTTCCATTTGCAATCTCTGGTCCAGTTGGGGGCAGTTTCATCTTTTCACCAACAGGCACTTGCAAATAAAGATTGTATAAGGCAATTTAATTTGCCAGCGTTGGGAACTCATTGGCAATCAAAACATTTCAGCTCCTACCCACAGAAAGAGATATCAAGGAGCACTATAGCTTTCCCCAGGGATCCTCCTTTTTGCAATGGAGAAGTAGGAAATGAATGAAGCAAAGCAGAGTGAGGTAGCATTGAAGAATGATGAATAGTCACCCGCTATAAACATATTAATGACTCGGTAGCCCCCTGAAATCTTATGATGTACTGAGGCAGGAGCTGTGTCTTCACTCCACTGAGGTGCCATGATGACCAGCAAATTAGATGTACTGCACAGACAGCTCTGCCTTTAACTAACGGTGTCAGCTCAGCACCCAACATCAATGTCATTGGCTCCTTTCAAGCTGCAACTGGGAAGATTTGCAACACCAGCCTGGGTGCCATTCTGGTCTATATTTGACAGGTCACTTTAGCAATCTTCAAAAGAGCTTACTCCAGCCATTTATGCAGGATACATATTGAAGAAGAATTAATGGGCTGAATTTTACCAGGGAGGGCTGGTAATGTGGCAGGGAAGGGAGGGAGCCCAACATGTTGCTGCCACTATGGCTATTTCCAGCAGCGGGAACCTTAATTACATGGCTACTGGATAGCCAATTATGGTAATTAATTGTCCTATTAAAGGCCATTTCCTGCACCAGCCAGCATTTTATTGACGTCAGGAGAGGGGCGCCGCAGATTGGGAAGAATGCCAGGCAAACCCTGACACTCTCCCAGTGAATTCTTCCCTCCTTTCAAAATTTAGCCTTTTTTTTCAAGATATTGTGGTTTTTAATGTATCTGTTGCACTTTTGCAATGCAAATATGGAAAACAAAGCCAAGTTTCAGCCTTGTCAAAGTTCTAGAGATTTCCTGCTTCCAGATCCAGGATGGGATTGTCCTGCTAGGAGAATATATTGGGTGGTTACAAAGCTCCTCCAAGAGATTTTGTTACTCTGTGCACAATGTCCTGATATCCATTCCCAATCGACACACGTCCCTGGTAGCTCATGGTTGTGCCAGGAGATTGAGAGTAGAAAATTCTCTCTATGGACTAGGTGGCTGAAAGTTTTCCCCACTTTAAATCGATAATGTGTCAAGCATCAATGTATTGCAATCATTAACTGACAAAGAAAGTAATGCCAAATGCATTTGCCACATTTGATTGCACATTGTACATAGAGGTTTCCTCCACCTTAACTACGTATAGCTTCATGTTCTTATTTTTTTTGATTCTTTCATGAGCATCGCTGGCAAGGTGGTTGCCCATCACTAATTGCCTAATGTATATAAGTTACAGCCAACTTTACATAATAGCTAATATTTTCAAAGTTTAATATTTACAGTAATATTAAAAAGACAATGAAATCACATTTCCATGGGCAGAATTTTCTGCCTGTCGGGCGGGCGGGCCCGACCCAATCTCTGGCGGGCGGGGAGATGATCCCTGCCGGAGAAGTGGGCCCCGCCGTCATTTTATGTGGGTAGGCCAATTAAGGCCCAGCATGACGTCCGGCGGGAAGCGCTATGCGCTTCCTGTGTGGGCGGGGGGGATTCCCCAAAAGCGAGTGTGCGCTCTTTTGCGCATGCGCACGAAAGAGCGCACATCTCCATGAGGCTAAGTGCAGCCTCAGGGAGATCGCTGACACTTTTAAAAAGATTAAAAATAGAGAAAAAAAAATCCCTAACATGTCCCCCTCATGTGACAATGTCACATGAGATGGGACATGTTCATAAATTACAGTAAAACTTTATTAAACTTTTTAGAACCCTGCATGAAACCTCACCCCGCCGGTGGATGAGGTTTCATGTTTTTTCTATTTGCCGCTGGGGCTCCTGGCCTGCCTGCCAGCCTTAAGGTTGGACGGGCAGGCCCTTTAATTGTTTAAATGATCCTGTCAATGGCCTCAATTGGCCATTGACAGGTCGGCGGGCGCACAGCTGATTTTTCTGTGCCCCCGCCTTCCTGAAAATTTAAATGGGGCGGGATGACGTTGGGGGTTCTGCCCCCTGCTCGCCCACAGCAAAATTCTGCCCCATGTTTTTGATTAGGTTTTTAAAAAATCCTACTTCTGATGTTGCACTGGTTTGCTCAATGAATTTATGCAGCGAGTAGCTGAACCTTACAGTTCCAGGAAAACCTCAGGATTTTATTGCGGCCAATGCTGAGTTAACTCATCCCTTGTAAGAGCACTACTGTTAGTCTCAGAGCCTTCAGCTGAGGAAGCTGGATATCATTCAGAGTTCCTGTTTACATGGCTGGTGGAAAGGAAAGATGGAGTCTGGTTTTAAGGAGATAAAAAAAGAATATACACTGATAACAACAGATTCAGACACCACAATAAGAACTAGTCAATAGGGAAATTGATTACTATTCAGCCCAACATATTAAGGATCTCATCAGAGCAACCTCACACATTAACCTGCTTCATGTAAACAGTAAGGACAAGGTTCATAATTTAAAAGTAATGGAATCTTTGAGAACTACTGAAAATGTTACAAGTGAGATTTCAATATTTTTAGTTTGTTTTTAATTCCTGTTGGAAACCTCATCCCGCCCGTGGATGAAGTTTCATAAAAAAATCTAAAGGCCGCTTGGCCTTTTTGCCCACCTGCCAACCAAACAGTTGGACAGGCAGCGCAAAATCAGATTTAACTAATTGATCAAGGGCCTTAATAGTCCTCTTACTTGTCAGGAGGCACACTGCCACCTCTCGCGTGTGCCCGCTGAATGGAATATCACGAGAGTGCACGATGACATCGGTACGCTCGCCCGATTTCATTGCACACTATTTTTCTCTCATTTGGGTCGGGCGGCGCCTGCCCGACGAGAGAAAAATTCTGCCCGTAAAACTTTTTCTGGTGAGTTTAGTGGACATCTACCATGTAATTGCAGCAACTTCACGCCCTTCAATGTGTTTCAATGCTGAGTCTCTTGGCAAGAAACTGTTACAGAAAAGCTTCTGGAGGAGCAGGGCAACTTTGCCAGAAGCATCCTGATCTCAGCTTGTAACAGCATGTGTGGTAACCAGGAGTTGCTCACTGATTTACACCTTAACAACCGAGAGTGCTGATATCCTCAGCATTATTTTTACCGCAAAATTCAGGCCATTAATTTCCATTAGTGGAACTTGCACTGCCTAGAAATGCAAAATGAACCATTCAATGAAAGACACGTTACTTAAGAAAACTCATAACTACAAGTGATGGCTATGTGTAAATGAAGAATGATACGACACTGAAAAATATGTTGTTTGCATAATTCATTTTTCTTAAGAGATTTATTGGCCCTCTCATGTAGTGTAATGGCACTTTTGTGTCATTTCTTCAGTTTTTTGAATCTTGTAATATTAATATTGAATTTTATCCATAAATGCATCTAGCAACTTCATACTTCTGTAGCCTCTCCCTTTCCCCTTATAAAATGAATTGAAACTGAAGGACCAGTAGCAAATATCAACAAATATTAATAACATTATTAATTTTCTCAAGTGCGACTGTCTGGAATATGTTCATTACAGAAGGTAGGATGCCCTATTTGAATGCCAGCTTATAATGAAATTTGCCTTCGCTGCAGAATTACATTTCAGCTATAATGAATCTGAAAGCATGCATCACTAGAAAATGCTAATGACAATGTACAAAACAGGCCTAAAACTAATGACCAAACAGCTACATTTTATTTCTTAGACCTTAAAGATCTGGATGTGGCACAGATCCAGAGAGAACATCCTCATTCATTCACTTTACCTTCACTTTTCACAATTAATTAAAGCCACTGATTGCATTTTGGTTGTTGTTTGTCCTTCAAGGAAAATATGACTATGCTCAACATCTGGAGTGTTTGGTAGGATTCCTCTGGGTATGTAGGTGACTGCTAAGGCTGATCTACACCCAGAGGGTTCTGCTGCAAATAGGACAAGATACCGCAGGCGGTTGAGTTTTGGACAAGTTTTTTCCTCAGGATTTCCTCTCCTTGCATTTTCTCTCTGCCTTTGATGTGCACCCGCTTTCAAAGGAAGTCACACCATTTTTTATTTGGTTGCACCGGATGTAGCATCCCAGGGTGAGCTTCTCTCAGGTTGATGTCATAACTCCTAATTGAAGATTTCAGAGTGTTTTTATAGCACTTCCTTTGACTGCCATGATTCCACACCCCAGACTCGAGCTCCCCACGGAAGATTTGCTTTGGTAAGCAAGTGTCAGGCGTTCTGGTTTGGTGTGGATGCTTGGCAGGCCAGCTCGGTTGAGCATCTCATCGTCTGGCATTCGTCTTGCCATCTGCTCTTCAGAACCTTCCAAAGGCAGTTCAAGTGAAAATGATTGAGACGCTTGGCATGACGGTGATACACAGTCAAAGTCTCACATGAGTAGAGCAGAGAGGGCAGGACTATTTCTGTATAGACTTTCAGACTTGTGGACCAATACAGGACGAGCCATTCCAAAGAGTGTGGCAAGCCCACCTGTGACAGGTGCTACGCCTCCCTCACACCCCTGAATTTTGGTATTAAGGATAGGAAGATCAATATTTCTAAACCCACTCAATAGCTGAAAAATTGGACTCTGTCTGCAGTATTCCTATGGCACTATGGGTGCATTTGGTACCAAAATGCTCTCTGTGCTGCATGCCACATGTCGAATGCCATCTTTGTGATGGAGGGAGTGAATGTGTTGGTGGGCGAGTGGAGGGTGTTAGCACAGCTGATAGGAGCACCTACCAGAAGTATGTAGAGTAGGGAGACTGTGACATCATTCAGCACATAATGCTGATTTGACATCAATATTTCTTTTTAGCCTCACTATCCCAGCAAACGCCTTTTCTTAAACATGTACAGTTCAACAGACATTCAGCAGCAGAAAGGACACCTTACCAATGCTATTTAAAGAGATCATCAATCACTCTCAGGTTTGTTGCTGGGTAATTTCTGCCCACTCTGAGTTTGTAGGTGTTTTGTTGTTTCCAGAGTTAGTTAAAGTTGAAAAGCTCTATAGGGAGTATTATTGCATGTGGAAAAGGCCTTCTGACTTCAATGATTCTTATCAGATTGCTTGCTCCCAGTCATGGATGCTATAGCTGCCATTCCTGTTGCTCTGCTGAATGAGGGAGATGGTTTTAAACCAATAGCTCTTGAAAAATAGATTTTTTTTTTAGGTATTTTTCCTCCAAAATATTTTTGTGAAAAATGGCTGAAATTTAAGGTACGCAGGGATCTCTATTGCTAAAAAATTCCAAAATAAAACTTAAGTTAGCATGAAATATTGCTGAATATAAGGCAATTAATACTTTAAAACAGAATTTCTCAGCGTAGTATCCTAGACGCAACCATCTTCAGCAGATTCATCAATGATCTTCCTCCATCATAAGGTCAAAAGTGGGGACGTTCGTGGGTGATTACACAATGTTCAGCATGATTCATGACTCCTCAAATATTGAATCAGTCTGTATCCATACGCAGCAAGACCTGGACAATATTCAAGCTTGGGATGAAAAGTGGCAAGTAACATTGATGCCACACGAGTGCCAGGCAATGACCATCTCCAACATGAGTGAATCTAACCATTGCCCCTTGACATTCAATGGCATTACCATCGCTGAACACCCACCATCAACACCCTGGGCATTACCATTAACCAGAAACTAAACTAGACTAACCCTGTAAATACTGGGACTACAACAGCAGGTCAGAGGCTGGGAATTCTGCGGAGAGTAACTCACCTCCTGAGTCCCCATAGCCTATCCACCATCTACAAAGCACAAGTCAGGAGTGTGATGGAATACTTTCCCTTGCCTGGATGAGTGCAGCTCCAACAACACTCAAGAAGCTTGACACCATCCAGGACAAAGCAGCCCACTTGATTGGCATCCCATCCACAAACATTCACTCCCTCCACTACCGACGTTCAGTGGCAGCAGTGTGTACATCTGCAAGATGAACTGCAGTAACTTGCCAAGACTCCTTGAACAGCACTTTCCAAACCTGCGACCTCCACCACCTAGAAAGACAAGGGCAGCAGATAGATGGGAACACCACCACCTGCAAGATCCCCTCCAAGTCACATATCATCCTGACTTGGAAATATACCACTATTCCTTCACTGTTGTTGGGTCAAAATCCTGGAAATCCCTCCCTAACAGCACTGCGAGTGTTCCTACAACACATGGAATGCAGGGGTTCAAGAAGGTGGCTCACCACCACCTTCCCAAGGGCACTTAGGGATGGGCAATAAATGCTGGCCATGAACAAATTTTTTTTTAAGAATAGGTAGACAACTGGAAGCAGAGAGGCAGAGTTACGTTATTTACTGGCTTAATATCTAAAAGAATTAAATAAAGAATTGCCTGTCCTCTCCTCCTACCAAAACAGGTAACATCCATTCTCTGAGCATTAAATTCAGCTCATTTACATCAAAGTCACTCAGAAGTCAATCCTGTCTCTTCTACCTCTCCCCCTAACAATTAAAAAGGAGTAGCAGCCAGGTCCGAATCATCTCAACAAATCATTTCAATCATATACTGTCAATATACCTCATACTTTTAGATCCAGAACGTTAGTACCAAAGCAATAAATTAATTGGTCGCAAAATAATCACATAGGGGCCTAAATTCAACATTGTTGCTCCTGTTTTCCAGGTGAAAAATGGGAGCAACAATAAGGGCAGAGGCCCTGTGCCCAATTTGCAGGGGCGTATAAACCACTGATAAATTGATCAGTGCCGACTCTGACTAGTGGTTCCAGGTCTTGAGCTACTCAACCCTTAAAAGGGACCTCTGGATACCACTCATAAAATGCTCCCAAATTTTCCTGAAATGTCCCTTTGGTGAAGTTGGGAGAAGAAGGAATACTCCACCTGGCTCCACAGAACAATTATCGACTACTAAGGGCTTTCCATTAGTCTTCACACTGTTAAAATGTAGACCAAACTGATTTGGTCCTAATAGGTGACTTGTGTCAGGCTGCCTAACTAGTGCCCACTTGCGGATTATGATAATGATAAATTTAGGACAGTCCACAGGCTCCTCAATTTTGATTGTTAGAATCGTGCTCAGTTTTGGCACTAATAAATTTAGGCACCATAGTTTGCGAGAGCCAATATTGCTTGATCCAACCATAACTATGTTTACGGCTTGCAATCAATTCATATTTATTTATTTTACTGGAAATAATTCTGTTTTATTGTTAGGTGACTGTCTCTTCTAATTTTACTGCCTTCTAAAAGATAGGATTAGAAAGGTATTTCTACCATAACTGTTGAATATATAATTATATCAAAGATATATAGAGCCATTAGCAATTTCAGAGATTTCCTGCGCACCTTACTTGAAAGAGTAAAAGGGAATTGGAAACTGTAACTTCAAAAGGAGATTCAGAGTCATAAAATGATAGTATTTTACAGGACTAAAGCTATTTGGTTCAAAGTGCCTGTATCAGCTATGTGAAAGAATCATCCACTTAGACACATTCCTCTGCTCTTCCCTAGACTCTTTAATGCTACTTTCCTTTTCTGACATATGTACACTTCTCTTTTTAAAAACTATTAAGGATTTCTGATTCTGCCTCTTTTGGACAGGACATTCCAAGTTCTAACAACTCTGAGTAAAAATATTCCTCTTACCAGATATCTTTTGAAAACACATTTGTTATTCATTATTTGTTCATGGGATGTGGACATCGCGGGCTAGGCCAACATTTATTGCCCATCCCTAATTGCCCTTGAGAAAGTGGTGGTGAACTGCGTTCTTGAACTGCTGCAGTCCATGTGGTGTAGGTACTCCCACAGTGCTGTTAGGGAGCGAGTTCCAGGATTTTGACCCAGCAACAGTGAAGGAACAGCGATATATTTCAAAGGCAGGTTGGTGAGTGGCTTGGAGGGATTCTTGCAGGCGATGGTGTTCCCATGTGTCTGCTGCCTTTGTCCTTCTTGATGGTAGCAGCCATGGGTTTGGAAGGTGCTGTCTAAGGAGCCTTGGTGAGTTCATACAGTGCATCTTGTAGATGGCACACACTGCTGCCACTGAGTGTCGGTAGTGATGGGAGTGAATGTTTGTGGATGGGGTGCCAATAAACCAGGCTGCTTTGTCTTGCATGGTGTCAAGCTTCTTGAGTGTTGTTGGAGCTGCACTCATCCAGGCAAGTGGAGGGTATTCCATCTCACTCCTGACTCATGCTTTATAGATGGTAGACAGGTTTTGGGGGAGTCAGGAGGCATATAGTGTCCTAGGCTTTATTAATAAGGGCATAGAATACAAGAGCAAGGAGGTTATACTGAACCTATATAAGACACTCAGCTGGAGTATTGTGTACAGTTATGGACGCTACATTATAGGAAGGATGGGAACACATTGGAGAGAGTGCAGAAGAGGAATGAGAAACTTTAGTCATGAAGATAGATCGAAGAGGTTGGGACTGTTGTCCTTGGAGGGAAGAAGACCAAGAGGAGATTTGATAGAGATGTTCAAAATCATGAGGGGGCTGGACAGAGTAGATAGGAAGAAGCTGTTCCTGCTCATAAAAGGATCAAGAATGAGATGCACAGATTTGCAAAAGAAGCAAATGTGATGTGAGAAAAAACATTTCACACAACGAATGGTTCGGGTCTGGAATGTACTGCCTGGAAATGTGGTGGAGGCAGGTTCAATCGAGGCATTCAAGAGGGCATTAGATGATTATTTGAATGGAAACAATGTGCAAGGGTACAGGGAAAAGTAAGGGCAATGGCATTAGGTCATTATGCTCATTTGGAGAGCCGTTGCAAACACAATGGGCCAAATGGCTTCCTTCAGTGCCATTAAAATTCTGTGATAATGTGATTCTGTGGAGGTGAGTTAATAGTGCAGGATTCCTAGCCTCTGACCAGCTCTTGTAGCCACAGTAATTATATGGCTAGTCCAGTTCAGTTTCTGGTCAATGGTAACCCCCAGGATGTTGATAGTGGGGGATTAAGCGATGGTAATGCCATTGAACATCATGGGGCAATGGTTAGATTGTCTCTTGTTGGAGATGGTCATTGTCTGGCACTTGTGTGCTGCGAATGTTACTTGCCACTTGTCGGCCCAAGCCTGGATATTGTCCAGGTCTTTCTGCATTTAGACATGGGCTGCTTCAGTATCTGAGGAGTTGTGAATGGTGCTAAACATTGTGCAATCATCAACAAACACCCCCAATTGTGATCATCATTCATTGCTTTTCCTTTATCAATACACTCCAGTATTCCCACAAAGAACAATGTTTAATTTCCCTGCTTCTCTACTTGTTCCTCTCAAAATGGATCACTGTACAATTTTATGCTTTAACTTTCATAACTTACTTTTGAGAAATCTATACTGACTGTTGCTAAGTAAAGCCATTTTTCAACACAACTTTTAACTTTATCCCATGTTATGGTTTTTGGATGTTTACGCCTCACTCTTGGTCGTCTCACTGGTCTATAGGGGCCTGATTTATACGTTGGATATTGGAGACCCTCCTTTAATATCCAGCTGAGTTGGACACAAGGGATGGAAAACCAGAAATAGTTCAGCACAAGAGGTTGAAAATTACAGCCCGATTTGATGAGAGTCAACTGTTGTACCTTCATCAGGATATAGTGGCCTTGGAAGGAGGAGTGCAGGTTTACCAGAATGATACCCAGACTCCAAGGTTAATTACGAGGAAAGATTACATGAACTAGGATGTGTTCCCTGGAATTTAGAAGGTCAAGGGGTGATTTGATTGAATTTTTAAGGGGAGCTGAGAGCAGATGGAAACTTGTCTCTGTTGTGCAGTCTTAGACTACAGGACATAGACCAAAAAATTAACCAAGCCTTTCAGCAGTGAAGTTAGGAATCACTTCTACATTCAATGGAAGGTAGGAGTCTGGAACACTATTCCACAACTGGCAGTTGATACTGGATCAATTGTTAATTTTAAATGAGATTGATCAATTCTTTTACCAAAGGTATTAAGTGATAGAGAGCAAAGATAGGCGTGTGGAGTTATTTCACAAAGCAACCATTATCTCATTGAATGATAGAAAAGTCTTGAAAAGCTAAGTGGCCTACTTCTGTTCCTATAGATCTCACAAGCTTATTCAGCAGAGATTATAACCAGCAATTACCTAGAGGGACAGATAGGGATGGAACCCACGAGTTCTGGTTTACAAGACCAACACCTTCCCGCTTGGCCACTGCACCACACCCTATACTCCTATATTCACACCTATTTTATTTGAAATGAATTCCTTTGATTTGTAATTCTTACTATAAGCTTCAAACTCAACCGCATCCTTTACTAAAATACAGATAATTTACTTTGCTACTTTAATATTGGGCTGCACAACTATTAGATGACAGGATGGCTTCCAAAATGTCATTTTTAATTAAAAGCCAAGGGTATTGTGTCAAGGATAACAAGTGTATTAGTCAGTTTTGACTTCTAATCGTTTTAAAAGCACAAAGATGCTAATATTTAAAAATAACAATAGGCCACCACAACACAGAGATTATTCAGGTGAAAGAATGAAAACAGGCACTAAATAGCGACTGTGATAATAATTTATGCCTGTTTGGAAGTTTGGATTTAGCATACAATTTTGATCCCAAATGCTGATAACCATGAGTAGAATTGTCCCAGATTTGCACTAAGTGAGGGAAAAATGACGTTTTACCTGTCAGCCACAATGGTGGCTTCTCACGCCGTGTTGTCCCAGTCCTGCCGTGTTAATTATGTATTCCTGGGAAACACGCCTTTTTGATGGCAGGCAGGCTCTCATTTGTCCACCGCGCCACCGCCTCACCGCTTCATCACGCCAGGTGTTATGTTTAAAGTGCAGCCGCGCGCACACCTCAGAGCTTCCAGTCCAGGACTGCAGCACCGAAGACATGGCCCAGAAAGGCAAGAAGACTGCAGCCCCTAGGTTTAATGATGCGTCCTTCGAATACTTTTTGGATGCCATGGAGGCCCGCCGTGATGTCCTCTACCCTCATACTGGCCACAGGATGGACAGCAACATCACCAATCTGGCTTGGGAGGCTGTGGCAGTGGTGGTCAGCGCAAACATCCTGCAAAAGAGGACAGCCACCCAGTGCCAAAAAAGGGTCCTCCGTTCCACCAGGGTAAGTCATTTTTCTCATCACTCTCAACTCACACACTCAAAACCCATCACACAACCACAGGGCCCTCACTCACTGCCAGTTCAAGGGACATCACCATTCACTCTCTCACACATGCCTTCATTGTCCTCATCCCATCCATGGGACCTATCACCATCCACACATGCCAGGCATATTTATCATCTGGCCTGGTAGGCGTCCTGCTTATGCTCTCTCGATCTTTACTGATGCAGGACAAGCTGACACACAACAAGAGGGAGAGGTCACAGACTGATGGAGGAATGCCTGAAATCAAGGTCCTCATGGACTTGGAAAACAGTCATCCAGCTGGCTGGCAAAGATCTGGACCAGTCCTGTTCTGACGGTGAGGTCAGTGGTGCTCTACCAAGAGAGGATCCAGCAGTGCAACATCCATTAGACAACCATGCTATGAGCGATGTGTCCTGTTTCACAGACCACTGCCAAGCAATAATTATCTCTCCTTGCTTTCGCAGGCACATATGGGAAAAAGTCAATGGAGTCCATGACCCAGGGCCTCCAATCAAGCCTCGAAGAAACCTCCGTAGAGGAATTTGAAAGCATCCTCCTTGAAGTCCTGTCACAGTGCTCACCCACACCCTCCACCAGCACAGAGACGCACACCTCGGTGGGACCTAGCTTTAGAGTAGCCTCGGGATCACAATCTGGTGAGCACATCGCACTTTCTGATCCACAGCAGGCGGAGGCAGGGACTTCCCAGGTCCCCGGCACTCAGAGGACTGCTGGAGGCCAGACATTTGCTGAGTCCGAGTCAGATGATGAGCCTCTGAACTCGGTCATGTCACAGTTGCTGGAGCTGCAAAGGCAAGCTCGGGAACATCAGGAAGGAATGTCCACTGCTCTCCTCAGATTGCAAGGCACAATGGAGGAGTCTGTCCGCTTTCAGGTTGAGTTGATAGCGCCGGCATGCCAAGGCACTGAGGTCAACACTGATAGGATAGTGGCTGCCATGGAGATCTTGGTCCAGGACATTGCTCCTGCACTACTGTGTGGGCTGACACCATTGTTAGCCTCCAACAGTGTGTATGCAAGACTCCAGATCCACTGCAATGATGTTGACTCTTAAATACCTTCTGAAATGGCCTAGCAATCCAGTTATATCAAACCCCTACAAAGTCACAAAAAAAGGAATTAAGCTGGGCGGACCACCCAGCATCGACCTAGGCACTGGAAACGACAACGGCAAACTCAGCCCTGTCGACCCTGCAAAGTCGTCCTTACTAATATCTGGGGGCTAGAACCAAAATTGGGAGAGCTGTCTCACAGACTAGTCAAGCAACAGCCTGACATAGTCATCCTCATGGAATCACACCTTACAGATATTGTCCCAGACACCACCATCACCATCCCTGGCTACGTCTTGTCCCATCAACAGGACAGACCTAGCAGAGGTGGTGGCACAGTGGTATACAGTTGGGAGGGAGTTGCCCTGGGAGTCCTCAACATCGACTCTGGACCCCATGAAGCCTCATGGCATCAGGTCAAATAAGGGCAAGGAAACCTGATTATCACCAACTGCCCTCCCTCAGCTGATGAATCAGTGCTCCTCCATGTTGAGCACCACTTGGAGGAAGCACTGATGGTGGCAAGGGCACAGAATGTACTCTAGGTGGAGGACTTCAATGCCCATCATCAAGACTGGCTCGATAGCGCCACTACTGACCAAGCTGGTCGAGTCCTAAAGTCCTAAAAAAGCTGCTAGACTGGGCCTGTGGCAGGTGGTGAGGGAACCAACAAGAGGGTAAAACATACTTGACCACATCCTTATCAACCTGCCTGCCAGAGATGCAGTATCGATAGGAGTGACCACCACACAATCCTTATGGAGATGAAGTCCCGCCTTCATATTGAGGATACCCTCCATCGTGTTGTGTGGCACTACCACCGCGCCAAATGGGATAGATTTTGAATAGATCTAGCAGTTCAAGACAGGACATCCACGAGGCGCTGTGGGCCACCAGCAGCAGCACAATCGCACTCAAACAGCATAAGCAGCAAGTGATAGACAGAGCTAAGCAATCCCACAACCGATGGATCAGATCTAAGCTATGCAGTCCTGCCACATCCAGTCGTGAATGGTGGCGGACAATTAAACAACTCATTGGAGGAAGCGGCTCCACAAATATCCTCATCCTCAATGGATGGGGGAGCCCAGCACATCAGTGCAAAAGATAAGGCTGAAGAATTTGCAACAATCTTCAGCCAGAAAAGTACCAAGTGGATGATCCATCTCGGCCTCCTCCAGAGGTCCCCAGCATCACAGATGCCAGCCTTCAGTCGATTCAATTCATTCCACGTGATATCAAGAAAAGGCTGAAGGCACTGGATACTGCAAAGACTATGGGCCCTGACAATATTCTGGCAATAGTACTGAAGACTTGTGCTCCGGAACTTTCCGTGCCCCTAGCCAAGCTGTTCTAGTACAGCTACAACACTGGCATCTACCCAGCTATGTGGAAAATTGCCCAGGTATGTCCTGTACACGAAAAGCAGGACAAATCCAACCCGGCCAATTATCGCCCCATCAGTCTACTCTCCATCATCAGTAATGTAATGGAAGGGGTCATCAACAGTGCTATCAAGCAGCACTTGATAGCAATAACCTGCTCACTGATGCCCAGTTTGGCTTCTGCTAGGGCCACTCAGCTCCTGATCTCACTACAGCCTTAGTTCACACATGGACAAAAGAGCTGAACTCCCGAGGTGAGGTGAGAGTGACTGCCCTTGACATCAAGGCCATATTTGACTGGAGAATTGGAGTCAATGGGAATCAGGGGAAAACTCTCCACTGGATGGAGCCATATCTAACACAAAGGAAGTTGTTGTGGTTGCTGGAGGTCAGTCACCTCAGCTCCAGGACATCACTGCCTCAGGGCAGTATCCTCAGCCAAACATCTTCAGTGGTTCATCAATGACCTTCCTTCCATCATAAGGTCAGAAGTGGGGATGTTCGCCAATGATTGCACAATGTTCAGCACCATTCATGACTCCTCAGACACTGAAGCAGTCCATGTCCAAATGCAGCAAGGCCTGGACAATATCCAGGCTTGGGCTGACAAGTGGCAAGTAACATTCGCACCACACAAGTGCCAGGCAATGACCATCTCTAACAAGAGAGAATCCAACCATCACACCTTGTCGTTCAATGACATTACCATCACTGAATCCCCCACTATGAACATCCTGGGGGTTACCATTGACTAGAAACTGAACTGGACCAGCCATATAAATACTGTGGCTTCAAGAGCAGGTCAGAGGCCAGGAATCCTGCAGCGAGTAACTCACTTCCTGACTCCCCAAAACGCATCCACCATCTACAAGGCATATGTCAGGGGTGTGATGGAATATTTCCCATTGCCTGAATGAGTGCAGCTCCCACAACACTCAAGAAGCTTGACACCATCCAGGACAAAGCAGCCTGCTTGATTGGCACCACATTCACAACCACTCCCTCCACCACAGACATAGCAGCAGTGTGTACCATCTACAAGATGCACTACAGGAATTCACCAAGGCTCCTTATACAGCACCTTCCAAACCCATGACCACTGTCACCTAGAAGGACAAGGGCAGCAGATAGATGGAAACACCACCTGCTGGATGTTCCTCATCCAGGTCACACACCATCTCGATTTGGAAATATATCGCCGTTCCTTTTCTGTCGCTGGGTCAAAATCCTGGAACTCCCTTCCTAACAGCACGGTGGGTGTACCTACACCACATGGACTGCAGCAGTTCAAGAACCACCACCTTCTCAAGGACAACTAGGGATGGACAATAAATGCTGGCCCAGCCAGTGAAGCCCACATCCCGTGAATGAATTTTTTAAAAGGGGTGCGGGGCAGCTCAATCTCTCTCCAGCTTCCTCTTCTCCTCAAGGAGTCAGCCAGGGGCCCTTGAGCACCCATAGGGAGGAGGATCAGCAGGTGCGAACCCCAGGGACTTCCACCCTAATGACCCCAGGAGAGTCCTGCCCATCTGAATCCCCCCTTTGTGTGACCCCAGCAACTCCAGCTCCACGAGCCAAGGAGGGTGTCACTCCCACAAAGCAGGACCCCGACAGCAGGCCAGGGCCCTCCATGTCTCAGCCCTCCAGAGGACACCCGCCAAGGTCATCGCAGTCAGCAGGCTTCCTCCACCTCTGCTGTGGATGTCCGGGGAGCACCAATACGTAGCGGCAGGGTTAGGGAGGTTAAGCAGATGTAGTTCCACAGCCTGGGCACGGGTGTTAATCACTTGCACATAAAGTTCACTATTGTAAATAAACTCTCAGGAATGTCTCCCTGCCTATGGCTCCTTGTTCTGATGAGCAGTGTTTGTGTCACTCAGATGTAAAATCTTGGTTCCTGCACAAGATAAAGGCAGGTGTCTCTGTCCAGGGCCTCTTCCCTGTGCTCTGTGCAGCCTTCAGGCCAAAGTGATGATCCGGCCTCACACTCCCTGGACACATTACTGATTCCTGCACCTCGGAGGTGCTCATCACTGCTGCCAGAATGTCGTGGGCAGGCGTCAGAGTTCTCTCATTCTCTGTGTACTCTCAGCACGTTTGAGATGGGGCTGGCCCTCATCTCGACAGCATCTGTGACCAGTGATGCTGTGCTCCTGAAGGGCTCAGGTGCTGAAGGTTGACAAAGGATCAGTTTCTTTTAATGTTTCATGGCTGCGTCTCCAGGATATGACCCTGATCACAGAGCACAAGCGAATTGCCCTCTGTCTGACTCCTGTCTGGCATTCTCAGAGGCTGTGTGAAGATCTATGGAGTGTCCTCACTACATGTCATCATCATCATCTTCCTGGAACTGAGCACCTATTAGGGCCTCCACTGTGTCTCCATGACAGGAGCATTATCACAGTGGGTATTTGCGCTGCCAGAAGCCAGACTGAAGTCAAACGTTCACAGATGCGATGTGAGGATATATGGTTTCTCCTCACTGCATGTCATCATAATCTTTCACAAATCTAGCAGTGATGAGGGCCTCCCAAGCATGCCTGCCTTGTCTGGCCAATGCAAAGGCCTCACCGCCATCATCATCATCATCTTTGAGGGCTTCCTCACACTCATCACCTTCACCATCCTTCTCATCGGGGGAGGCCACCAGCTCCTCCATCTCCTCCTCATTTAGCTCCACTCCCATTGCAACACCAGGTTGTAAAGGGTGCAGCAGGTGACGATGATGCGTGACACCCTCTTTGGACTATATTGCAGGGCTCCACCAGATTGTTCCAGTCACCGGAATCTCATTTTCAGCATCCTGATGGTTTGCTCCACCAAGTTGCGAGCTGCAGCACGAGCCTCATTGTACCTTCACTCTGCTGCAGTCTGAGGTTGCCATATGGGTGTCACCAGCCACGTCCTCTGTGGATAGCCCTTGTCCCCAAGGAGTCATCCCTGCAGCTTCTGTGGACCCTGGATGATGACAGGGATCTGTGACCAACTGAGAGTGTAGGAGCCGTGGACAGTCCCTGGAAACCATGTGCATACAGCTCGGTCACCAGGTTCCATGCCCCTGATGTACTTCTCCTGCAGGATGAAAGAGAAAGATGCGTGGGTTAGCTTGGGTATACTAAGAACCTCTCTTGGTTAAGTATGAAGGCTCTTTAACGCATCTCAGAGTGCTGGCCACCATTTGGACAGCCAGAGTTTAGTGCGCTGCATGGCTGTCAGAAACCCCACTCTCCTCTGCCCCACTCCACCTGACCGATTGGCAGCAGCTTTGCCCATTGACTACATGCCGTGCTCTCAGCTCAGGCACACTCCTAACCCACACTGCAAGGCTGCACTGTTAGCTTGAACTATGAGGGAGACTGGTCCAAACCGAGATGACGACATTGCAAGGGGCTGTGAGCACTTCCAGCAGTGACTATTCCATGCCCAGCTTTAGCAAACGGATTGTACAATGTGCGTAGTCATTAATCTGTTCTGCAGTCCACTAAAATGGTCATTAGCTTGCAGTCTGTGCCCAAGGATAAAAAGATCTGGAGCACTTGGTGGCACTTTCATGCCACTGTGTTGCTTGAGTGGGCAGATAATCTAGAGGCCCGACTCCAAGCATGTCCATGTGGCTTCGTCTGAACAGTCTTAGCTGCAGAGGAATGGTCACTTTATACAAGGTTTCCCTAATATGTGGCCGCTTCCATCCCCCCCATGTACTTATGTGCTACCTTCAACCGCTGGGCAGCCCTTGCCCCCCACCACCACCCCCCCACAAGTCACCTCAACTGAATTGCAGCCCTTGCACCCTCCTCCAATGCACCTCAATCTTGAAGTCCAGCAGGCGATCCTCGCGAGTGCTGCACAACGTTACTGTGTACTCACCTCCGAGTTCCCTTCGAGGTGCAGCTGGCCAATTGCACACCCTATACATGCTGTTGTGAGGCCGACATGCTTGGACAATCCAGCGCGGGAGATGATTCTGGCGAGCTGGCCTTATAATGATATGCAGATGTGTTACAATGAGGATCCTGACGTCCAATGGCAGGAAAAGTGGCCCGCCATTGATAGGCTGAGTGGATGATCGCAAACTGGTTTCACAATGAAATCGATTTTTGACCTTCTTGTCATATTGTCCGCTCACGCCTCCGAACATGCCCAACGCCAGCGGGCACGGAAAATTCCGCCTCATAATTTGAACTTGCCTGGAGGTGCTAAATTTAGCACTCAAGTGCTGATTAGATGCAATTTTGTGAAGCAGTATATGTGGGCTTTTCGCAGCCATTTCCACTAAAGGTATGGAGTGAAGTGACAAAGACACAGTGACACATTTCAGGTTGACTCAGGGACTGAGAAAGAGGGCGCACAGCTTCTAGGATGTGGAACTGGAGGTTCTGGTGGCAGAGGTTCTGAGAAGGAAGGATATCCTCTACCTACAGAGGGCATGGAGACCATCTCACCCTCCTATCCCTCTCTCCTGCAGCAGCCGGTGCTGCTTTGTCTGCCCTCGTGTCCTCCCATTCCCCTTGCCAACCAAGGAGATCCCTGGCAAGGTATTGATGACCAATGTTACAATCTCCATAGAGACTGACAACGTTTTAAAAAAATTGAACTTCTCTTTACAACTGATAGGATAACACAACAAGATTTCACATTTTAAGACTGTTACTGTAACACAAGATTAAAATTACTTTTGACTAAACATTTTTTTTTAAGCATCTTATATTTAAAACCACAGAACAGAACTTTCCCCTCTTTTGTTTTAGCACAACCAAAAATGCACAATTCACTTCACAGCACTTACTCTTTCTTTAGCGAAAAACTTCTGGAATAAATGCTGATAATGTTTTGAAGAAGTGTTATGGCCGATGCAGTTGGTAAAGCAGAGTTATTTAAAAATCCAAGCGGGAAACTTAAAACAACTGTCATAACCTATAATTTTAAGTGTTATGTTTGAGATGCAACTCTAAATTCAGGAATCAGACCCCCAGTTCTCAAGGTTTTACATTAAACTAAATGAAACATTTTATTAATTTACACAGGTTAAAATATATGTACACATGGCTACAAATTACTACCATCATAACTTTTAACAAATTCCCAAACTTATCTCCATTAAGGAACAGCAACCCATAGACTTAACCAAACACCAGGCAAATCATTTTCACCTTATGAATAAGACGAGGTTCTTTCACTTGATTCCTGTGGAGCCAGTTGGAGGCTTGCAGCTGCATTTTGATCTTACATTGCCTCTGCCTGCATACCCAAAAACTGCTGAACTTATCCCTACCACCACTGATCGAATTCAAGTTCAATCATTGTCTCACCAGCCTCTTTGAACTTCACCATTTAACAATGAAACCCCTTTCATAGCATCAATTTTATTAGTAATATGAACATATTGCTTGGTAGCTGCTAGAAAGGCATCAGTTTTCACCCCCCTTCTTGAAAACTGTATTCAAAAAAAATGCAAATACATGCTATCTCCCTTACATATCAAAAATAGTACCCATCAAAGCACCCAGACTAGCTGACTTTAATCTAATTAAGAAACACCTGCAGACTAAACCTCTATTTTAAAAGAAAATATTTTCCAAAATGTTATATACATTAATAGCTTCATGACATGAAGTTTTAGCAAAATGTCCTAGAAAGTCTACTGATATGCTTTAAAAGATCTCAAACCTCCAAACAGCAAGTAAATATTGAAAGTTGATATACCTTCAATAATTATACATTACACTGTCCTCCAAGTAGATATTCAATTCTCCCAGAATCAATGTAAAAGTCATTCCTAGTTCCCAAGGGTTTGCATCCAATCTTTTCCTTTCCCACCCTGGAAACTTTTAAATCCAGAACTGTCTTTCATGGTGAGAGTTTTCCTGCAGTCTTCTCCCTTTAGCTAAAGCTAGGCAAATCTTCCAGCCTTGTTTTAACTCCCCACAAATTTGATCTTTCCAATCCAAGCACGAACCCCCACCCTGCGTGGTGAACCATAGAGACTTCTGGCTTCTAGCTGTTCTCTCTCTCTCCCAGACCCTGGCAGACTAACTGTGACTGAATTTTCAAGAATATCTTTAAATTTTTCCCTTCTCAAAACCCATTTTCGTGGCAACATGCATCACTTTGGCTTTGTATCCAGGTAGAAATGCAGATTAGATATTCTTGAAAGCTCCTTCATCTTGGAACTAAATGGACAATTTAAAGCATAACTGTTTACAATGTGGCCTTCTCAGCACTTTTCCACAAGTTTGGAGATCACAGTCTACTCACTGTTAGCGCACAGACTTATTCCCTTGTCTCCAAGAGTCAATACCTTGCACCTTCTTCCCTGTAAAACAACCTGAGCTCCCTTTAATCTCTAACAATCAGACGACCCAAGCTTGCTATCAGGCAGACTTCAGAGCAGGTCACATGACCTCTTTCCGATCACAGCATAGTCCCAAACCTCATAATTGTAACACCAAGCACTTCCTTTCTCCTGGTGATTTCCTATAAGGTATCTAATAAGATAGAGTTAGCACAGCACTTACTCTTTTCTTAGCAGGAAACTTCAGGAATAAATTTTGGTAAAGTTTTGATAACTTTTGGCAAAATGTCCTAGAAAATCTTTTGATGCCCCTCAAAAGTTCTCAAACTTCCAACAGCAAGTGAATGGTGAAAGTTGATATATCTTCAATCAGCACCCAAAATCCTTTGCAAGGACTAATTTACTCACAATGGGTTGGTCACTGTTTGGAAAGGGTGTTGGGTCAAGCACCAGATACTAAAATGCCTTTTAACTTTGTTAATAAGCACTAGCAGTCAATCTAAATGACAATCAGTTGCCTAATGACCCACTTGATGGCTGTTCCCATTGCAAGCTTGAATTCATTAACTAAGATTGAGTCTTATACTAAACACAGGCTAAACTAGCGTTTCAGCATAAGATGTCATCTTGGTTGCCTTAGAGGCTCTTTAGTGCCTAAAGCATCCAGGGGGAAATTGACCCCCCGATGATTGCCATTATCAAAGCAATTTATTCTGGCGTGTTTTTTTTTCTATTCAGCATTTACTCAGACTGTTTCTGTTCAGGACCATCAAAGTCCATGATCAAAGAAATAAATAATTGACAAAAGCTAGAACTTTGGGTCAGAATTATCTTGCAGTTGACTTTTGCCATCAACCCTTCTCTGTTGGTCCAAACTAGTGATGATGCATCATCAGCACTTTTTAAATACTCATCCATGTTTTTGGTACTTTAAAGCTGAAAGATTCTAAAGCTTCTATTTAGCAGGATTATTGCTTGTGGAAGTTTATGTAAGTTTACTTCTTTAGAAATGCGCATTATTATGGAACAATATTTTTGAGTAATATATTTCACTGATTCTTGGATGCTTTTAATGTTGTCATAACTTCGGTCTTTCCATTTATGTCCAGATGATGGAATCCATGGTTTCAAAGCTTGCATTTTTTGAGACAGGCCCTAATTGTTAAGGGAAATTGAAAAGGGAAACTGAACAAGGTAACTGACCCTTCCAGTTTCTAAGGAAACCAAAACTTACAGGGAGACTGAAACTGAGATTGGAATCCAAAACTGAAACCGGTTGAAACATATAAAAGGACATAGAGCCATCAGAGCTTAGTTTGATGATGCCAATGGTGCAGTGCAGGCAGGCTGAAGAAGACAGAAGCTAGATCGAGAAGCTGAGAACAGACAAACGTACTGTAGCTGCAGCTGTTTCTGTTACTTGAAGATAACATTGGTGGATTTATACCATTCAGAGCATCACAAGCAGAGTTGAGGAGGTTCTGCAGATATGTGCCATTTTTTGTTAACATTGTGCCCAAGGAACTCAGGTTGGCTGTGTGCTACTGTTGGCTGAGAATCAAGCTAAATACTAGAAGAAGAGGAACTGAAATTCTTTGTGAGAAAGACAAAGTTTTGAAGGGCTTTGTGACTGAGATTGATGACTTATATTGTGAGTGGACTGCGAGCCAATTTGTAAGATCTGCCTTAGTTGTATCTGCCATTTAACATGTAATTTAACGTGGAACCTGTTCCATTCATGTTTAACTTATGTTAATTCTGTATTCTAGTATACAAGTGGTTGCCTAAAATAATATTTAGTATTTCCTTTGTTTGACTGTTGTATAGTAAAAATTCTTTTGATTTAAGCCATGGAATCTTGAGGCTTTATTCTTTAAGTAAATAATTGGGATTTCAGGTTTCTTCTTCACTTGAAAAAAACAGCTACTGGTCTCTACTGAGATCTAAACACTTCCAATATCTGGAAGCTGAAATCATTAGAGATTAAAATATTGCACTTCATACAAAATCAATTAATTCAACAGAATTGCTTATACCAAATACTTATGAATTAGATGCTGATGCTGCTGTACCTCAGAATGCAAAACAAGTTAGTCAAATGCAAATTGATGGAAGATGATGGTGAGGAAACAGAGAATTTGCAATTATATAATGCCTTATCAAAACATTCTGATTAATTTATTGGAAAACATCCGAAAACGCTTCACAATGAATTATGTTTGAAGTGCAGTGACTGTTAAATAGGTAAGCAGAGCATCATTTTGCACTGAGTAAAATTCCCACAAATTACACTAAGATGAATGATCAATTAATCCTTGTTTGGGGGTGGTAGTTGCCAGTGAGAGCTCTGTGCCCTTCTTTAAATAGTGTTACATGATCTTTAAAGTCTACCTGAATGGGCAAATGGGATTTTGATTTAATTTCTCACTAAATGTGTGGCAACTTTGGCAATGCATCACTCCTCCTGTATTGCACTGAAGTATCAACCTATATTATTTGCATGGTCCTGTTGTGGGAGTTGAACCACAAACTATCAGACTCAGAAGTACAGGTGCTATTCACTAACCAAACTGGCAGCAAGGGGGTTATAGAACAACAGAGAACTGAAGTCAAGAGTTTTATTGACCCTTAACACCTAGCAATTTGGTCCTTGAAGCTGAAATAACTTAGTTTGCTTTATGCTTATGTTTCTTATTCCTTGTTTTGCATGCTTGCATTTTATGATAACAGTTGCTTTAAGAGCTATTGTGCCAACAGTGGATCAATTCTAAATCAGAATACCGTGATCAGAGATTAAATAAATTAATTGAAATGTTACATAATGCCCCTGAAGTTCAATGTTTTCACCTATGCAACCTTCAAAGACATAATTCGGTGTTCGAGTATCTTAGGAGTGGCAACTTTTTTCAACAAATCTGAGCACTCAAAAATTTTATGTTGAATACAGACTTTCAAATAATCATAGAAAAACTCAGCAGGTCTGACAGCATCTGCGGAGAGGAACACAGTTAACGTTTCGAGTCCGTATGACTTCAACAGAACTAAGGAAAAATAGAAAAGAGGTGAAATATAAGCTGGTTTAAGGTGGGGGTGGGACAAGTAGAGCTGGATAGAGGGCCAGTAATAGGTGGAGATAACCAAAAGATGTCACAGACAAAAGGACAAAGAGGTGTTGAAGCTGGTGATATTATCTAAGGAATGTGATAATAAAGGTACAGATAGCCCCAGTGGGGGTGGGTTGGGGGGAAGGGATCAAAATACTGTCGGCGTGACATCAGTCGTCTCAATTTCTCTGCTCCTCTCACCCACTCTAACCTGTTTCTCTCTGAACTTGCTGCACTCCGTTCTCTCAGGTCCAACCCTGACATTGTCATCAAACCTGCTGACAAGGGTGGTGCTGTTCTTGTCTAACGCACTGACCTCTACCTCGCAGAGGCTGACCGTCAACTCACAGACACTTCCTCCTACCTCCCCCTGGACCATGACCCCACCACTGAACATCAAGCCATTGTTTCCAGGACTGTCACTGACCTTATCTCCTCTGGAGATCTTCCTTCCACAGCTTCCAAGCTCATGGTCTCCCAACCTCTGACGGCCCGCTTCTACCTCCTACCCAAAATCCACAAACAGAACTGTCCTGGCAGACCGATCGTGTCAGCCTGTTCCTGCCCCACGGAACTCATTTCTCGTTATCTTGACTCCATTCTCTCTCCCCTTGTCCAGTCCCTTCCCACCTACATTCGTGATTCCTGTGACACCCTACATCATATCAACAATTTCCAGTTCCCTGGCCCCAACCGCCTCCTCTTCACCATGGACGTCCAATACCTCTACACCTCCATCCCCCACCGGGATGGTCTGATCGGTCTTTGTTTCTTCCTCGAACAGAGGCCCGAACAATCCCCATCCACCACTACTCTCCTCCGTCTGGCTGAACTTGTTCTCACACTGAACAATTTCTCCTTAAACTCCTCTCACTTCCTCCAAATAAAAGGTGTGGCTATGGGTACCCGCATGGGCCCCAGCTATGCCTGTCTCTTTATGGGGTATGTGGAACATTCCTTGTTCCAGTCCTACTCTGGCCCCCTCCCACAACTCTTTCTCCAGTACATCGATGATTACTTTGGTGCTGCTTCATGCTCTCGCCTGGAACTGGAAAAATTTATTAATTTTGCTTCCAATTTCCACCCCTCCATCATTTTCACATGGTCCATCTCTGACACTTCCCTTCCCTTCCTTGACCTCTCTGTTTCAATTTCTGTTGATAGAATGGTCACCAATATTCATTACAAGCCTACCGACTCCCACAGCTACCTCGACTACAGCTCCTCACACCCCGCTTCCTGTAAGGACTCCATCCCATTCTCTCAGTTTCTTCGCCTCCGTCGCATCTGTTCTGATGATGCCACTTTCAAAAACAGTTCCTCTGACATGTCTTCCTTCTTCCTTAACCAAGGTTTTCCAGGGCCCTCAACTGTGTCCGGTCCATCTCCCACGCATCCGCCCTCACACCTTCCTCTCCCTCTCAGAACCATGATAGGGTCCCCCTTGTACTCACTTATCACCCCACCAGCCTCCGCATTCAAAGGATCATCCTCCACCATTTCCGCCAACTCCAGCATGATGCCACCACCAAACATATCTTCCCTTCACCCCCCTGGCGGCATTCCGCAGGGATCGTTCCCTCCGGGACACCCTGGTCCACTCCTCCATCACCCCCTACACCTCAACCCCCCTCCCACGGCAACCGCAGAAGGTGCAACAACTGCCCCTTTACTTCCCCTCTCCTCACCGTCCAAGGGCCCAAACACTCCTTTCAAGTGAAGCAGCATTTCACTTGCACTTCCCTCAATTTAGTCTACTGCATTCGCTGCTCCCAATTCCTCTACATTGGAGAGATCAAACGCAGACTGGGTGACCACTTTGCGGAACACCTTCGGTCTGTCCGCAAGCATGACCCAGACCTCCCTGTCGCTTGCCATTTCAACACTCCACCTTGCTCTCATGCCCACATGTCCGTCCTTGGCCTGCTGCATTGTTCCAGTGAAGCTCAACGCAAACTGGAGGAATAGCACCTCATCTTCCGACTAGGCACTTTACAACCTTCCGGACTGAATACTGAGTTCAACAATTTTAGATTATGAACTCTCTCCTCCATCCCCATCCCCTTTCCGATCCACCTTTTTTCCAATAATTTATATAGATTTTTCTTTTCCCACCTATTTCCATTATTTTTAAATGTATTTCCATCCATTGTTTTATCTTTGCCTTTTAGCCTATTTCGATCCCTTCCCCCCACCCCACCCCCACTAGGGCTATCTGTACCTTGCTTGTTCTGCTTTCTACCCTTAATTAGCACATTCCTTAGATAATATCACCAGCTTCAACACCTCTTTGACCTTTTGTCTGTGACATCTTTTGGTTATCTCCACCTATCACTGGCCCTCTATCCAGCTCTACTTGTCCCACCCCCACCTTAAACCAGCTTATATTTCACCTCTTTTCTATTTTTCCTTATTTCTGTTGAAGAGTCATATGGACTCGAAACGTTAACTGTGTTCCTCTCCGCAGATGCTGTCAGACCTGCTGAGTTTTTCCAGGTATTTTTGTTTTGGATTTCCAGCATCCGCAGTTTTTTGCTTTTATTCAAATAATCATGTTTGACTTCACCAACTGAAATGAACAAATCAAAATCCATAAATAAGAAAAATAAAGTAGTTGCTAGGATGTATAGAACTTGAGTATTGCTGAAAAAGTGATGCTATTGAAGCTTTTTGTCTTGCATTCATCAGGACAGATTCACAAGGATACCAACTCTAAAGGAAACAATTGATTGGCAAAAGGACTCTGATTTGTAGAGGCATTGCCATGAAAAATGAACCAGGGCACAGTTAATTGCCAAGCTTTTGTTTAAATTCAAATCAGGCAGGTCAACTCTGATTGCTCAAGGCAATGCCATGGGGAATGAACCAGGGAATGGCTGTCCTCCCAAGCTTTTGTCTAGCTGAAAAAAATGAAATGCATGGGCATGCTGTTCCTGTTTTCAAAGTACAGGGACCTATGTGTGAATATTTGTAGCTTCTAGCATGCGTAAGTAAACCATACTGCAAGCCCAACTGATAATCTTAAATTAGCGGTCAGTGTAATTCTCAGCACAATCAGGATTGCTTAGCAAGTGTTGTCTAATTATGGAATCACATCTATGGTTGGACAGTATGTTCTGAGTTTTGCAAGCACTGGCTGATTGAATATGGTCAGTAGTTTTCCTGTTGTGAATAGCCGAAGGATGGTGTTTTATACTATCCACCAATCATTGGAATGTATGACCTACATTCCTGGCATCACACCAGCACTAAAATTCATATACCGCATTACTCATCTGTGTGATGGGCAGAATGTCTTTTTGGCTTGACGGCAGCATCTTGTTAGTGGAGAATATCACTTGTGTTGCTACTGCTAAGTTACAGTGTGGAATGGCTATCTTCACCTGTTGTTCAAATTTTTGAGACTCCTCACCCTTCCAGGGTGAAATGAGGTAGACTGGGCACTTTTCAGGGCTGAAAGTGGCATCCTTAGGCCCATTCATGAGTTTGCACAATATACAGCATGCAATGATCTGATCAGAGTAGTCTTTGTCTCACAGGACGGCTTTGATTTGCCCTATTTCAGCATCAAGCTTGCACGGTGAGCAAATGGCTTGGGCCCTATATACGAGGTTGTCGTTAAGGCCGATCTTATAGCACATGAAACGGTAGAAACCCCAATGGGTATATTAACCAGTGAAAGTGGGCTTGAAATAGATAGTAGTAAAGAACCTATTGACAGATTTCTCAACTAGCATGTTGAGGAAAGGGAGCTCATTTGACTGCTCAATTTCAAAGGCGAATTTAAGCACAGGATGGAACCCATTAAGGGGTGTAAGGAAATTCTTACATGCAGTGGCAGATTCAAATATAGCAAGTGTATCATCTATGTATCAGAGATATGCAAGGGGTTGGAGGTTAGGCGACATTCCATTGAAGTTGTGCTTCTCGTGGAGACCGACAAAGGCGTTAGTGAGAACTGGGCCTAGAGGGGATCCCATGGCAACACCATCTATTTGGGCATACATGGTGTTGTTAAAATGGAACTCAACAATGGCGATGCTGCTAGATCACCAAGATATGGTGACACGTTGCAAATAAAAAGTTTTCACTGTTAAGAAATGCTCAAGTTGCTGCAAAAATTTATTATTGAAGGTACAAAGGTTGTAAAGCAGAAAGGTTTGTGTACATCCATTCATCTCTGGTTCAAATTCAACCCAAATTGATGGAATGAAGGACTCTGTCTATTTGCTGACAGCAAGGATTTTCAAATGAAATAAATCTGGGGCAAATTCCACTCATTTTCTAGCAAGTGTAGTCCACAGGGCAAAGCTATCAATCAGTTAGCAATAAACTGATAGTTTCACTGAGAAAGCCAAAAAGGATATTTGATATGGGAATCAACGCTATCATACTGGAATGGCAGTTAGTACTCTTTCATGATTGATGTTATAGTGCATTATTTAGGTAAATAATTGGTAATAGGTTTAGTTCATTTGTAGCACTTTCACTCCAAGTCAGCAGGTTGTGAGTTCAAACTCTCCTCAAGGATTTGAACATAATCTAGGCCAATGCTTCAATGCAGTTCTGAGGGAGTGTTGTGTTTTCAGAGCTGTGCTCTTTCAAATGAGATGTTAAATTTGAGGCCCTGTCTGCTCTCTCAGGTGGATAGAAAAAATTCCATTGCAATACTAAAAGTGAGGGTCTCTTGGTAAATATTTATCCCTCAACTAACACAAAGACAGAATGAGGTCATTGATCTCCTTGAGCCTTTTCTGCCATTCCGATGGCTGATTTGAACTCAAATCCATTTGCCTGCCTTTTCTCCATGTCCCTTGATATATTTACCCAACAGAAATCTATCAATCACAGTCTTGAAAGTTCCAATTGTTCTAGATTTTCATTAGTGTTTATGTAAAACACGGCATTCTGATTTAACTCTTAAACAGCCTAACTCCAATTTTAAGATCATGCATTCTTCTTCTTTCTTCTCCCACAAGAGAAAATGCAACTGTTTCTATCTAGCCTATTAGATAAGAACATATGAAATAGGAGGAAGGGTAATTCATACAGTAGCTCCAGCCTGCTCTGTCATTCAATATGATCATGGCTAATCTTCTGCCTCAACTCCACTTTCCTGCCCATTCCCTACATCCTTTGATTCCCTGAGAGATCAAGAATCTGTTTATCTCAGTATTGAGTATTCCTAACAATAAAGCATCCACAACCCTCTGTGGTAAACAATTCCAAAGAATAACAACCCATAATAACCCCCTCAGTGAAGAAATTTCCTCTCAGCTCTGCCATAAATTATCAATCCTTATGCTGAGACTGTGCCCCCATGTTCTAGATTCCTCAGCCAGGGAAACGACTTCTAGGTGCCTACCCTGTGAAGCCCCTTCAGAATCTTGTATGTTTACATGATCGCTTCTCATTCTTTTAAACTTCAGAGAGTATGAGCCCGATTGACTCAACCAAAAAATCCGGACTCGAACGTTAACTGTGTTCCTCTCCGCAGATGCTGTCAGACCTGCTGAGTTTTTCCAGCTATTTTTGTTTTTTGTTTCAGATTTCCAGCATCCGCAGTATTTTGCTTTTATCTAGTGAGCCTTTGTTGTACAGCCCCAACATACTTCCTTAGAAATGAAAACCAAAACTGGGCACAGTACTCCAGGTATAGGTTTCACCAAAGCCCAACAAAATTGTAGCAAGACTTCCTAATTTTTGTACTCCAATCCCCCTGGCAATGAATTCTGCAAATGGCAAACATGCCATTTGTTAATTGCTTGTAGTACCGATGTAATAAATTTCTGTGCTCCTTATACCTCTTTGGATCAACTCAGAAGGTTGCCAATAGTGAGGAACAAAGTGCCCCTTCTGAAAGAGTCACCACTGATTTTTAAAATTCATTAATGAGATGTGGGCATCGCTGGCTAGGCCAGCATTTATTGCCCATTCCTAATTGCACTTGAGAAGGTGGTGGTGAGCTGCCTTCTTGAATTGCTGCAGTCCCTGTGGTGTAGGCACACCCACAGTGCTGTTAGAGAGGGAATTCCAGGATTTTGACCCAGCCACAGTGAAGGAATGGCGATATAATTCCAAGTCAGGACGGTGAGTGGCTTGGAGAGGAACTTGCAGGTGGCAGTGTTCCCATGTATCTGCTGCCCTTGTCCTTTTAGATGGAAGTGGTTGTGGGTTTGGAAGGTGCTGCCTAAGGAGCCTTTGGTGAGTTCCTGCAGTGCATCTTGTAGATGGTACACACTGCTGCTACCGTGCGTCGGTGGTGGAGGGAGTTTGTAGAAGGGGTGCCAATCATGCGGGCTGCTTTGTCCTGGATGGTGTCAAGCTTCTTGAGTGTTGTTGGAGCTGCACTTATCCAAGCAAGAGGAGAGAATTCCATCAAACTCCTGATTTGTGCTTTGTCGATGATGGACAGTCTTTGGGAAGTCAGGAGGTGAGTTACTAGCTGCAGAATTCCCAGCCTCTGACCTGCTGTTGTAGCTACAGTATTTATATGGCTAGTCCAGTTCAGTTTCTGGTCAATGGTAACCCCCAGGATGTTGATAGTGGGGAATTCAGCAATGGTAATGCCATTGAATGTCAAGGGGCGATGGTTAGATTCTCTCTTGTTGGGGATGGTCATTTCCTGGCGCTTGTGTGGCATGAATGTTACTTGCTACTTGTCAACCCAAGCCTGGATATTGTCCAGGTCTTGCTGTATTTGGACAGGGACTGCTTCAGTATTTGAGGAGTCACTGATGGTGCTGAACATTGTGCAATTATCAGCGAACATCCCCACTTCTGACCTTATGATGGAAGGAGGTCATTAATGAAGCAGCTGAAGTTAGTTGGGCCTTGGACACTACTCTGAAGAACTCCTGCATTGATGGCCTCGAACTGAGATGATTGACCTCTAACAACCACAACCATCTTCGTTTGTGCTGGGTATGACTCCAACCAGCAAAGCGTTTGCCCCCTAATATATTATAACAAAAAACCAAAACCTTTAAAGGGAACTTAGTTAATCAGATTAAAGTGACATTCCCAGCGATGATGATACATTCTAGTTTCCCTGGAGCCAATCGGTCTTGGCAGGCCTGAAGTGTACCAGTGGACGTTGTGTGCTCCCTCTCCAGGGACACCTGGGAGCAAAAGTAGCCATGGAAGAGAGGCAGGTAATTGGGCTGAGCAATACCTTCAACCACTTGCTGCCTGGAACCCATGATGGCCACCTAGGCCAAGCCCAGGAACAGTCCCTTGAGCCGATACTTCGAACTGTTCACTTTACATTTAGAAGTTTCACACCTTTTAAAAATTAATGGGCTTGAAGTTCCTCGGAGTGGCAATCAGCATCGGACTGCCACTCCATTACTTACATCAAACTTTTTCCAATCCTATCTCACCCAACATTCCCGCTGAGGTCGGGCGGGATCCAGGAAGTGCAGCATCCTCAAGGCCTAGTGTCAAAGTGCAAGAGAGTTGAAGGGAAGGAGGCCACGCCCCCCCCCCCCCCCCCACCACCTTTTCACAGCACTAGCTGCCGGAAACCAGGTAACCTTAAAGATCCATTGAAATTTAAAGTTCCTTGACAGGCCAGGGAGAAGGTAAATGTCGAAGGTAAGTGGATAGGATTTGGGGGGGTGGGGTGATTGGAAGTCATGGGGAGGATAGGATGTCAGTGGGGTGGGGGGTCAAAGGGCGGGGGGGGTCAGAGATCGGAGGTTGGTGGGTCTGGGATTGGAGGTCGGGGGGGTCGGAAGTCGAGGGGTTGGAAATCATGGGGGTCGGAGGTCAGCAGAAGTCGGAGGTCAGTCAGCTGTTGGAGGTCAGTGGGGTCCGAGGTCAGCAGGGTGCCAGGCCTTGGGGGGGAGTTTCAGACCTCAGAGAGGTGTGAGGGGAGAAAGTGTCGACATGGTGTTGGGTCTGGGAAGTTGTTGGGTCACGGGGGGTGGGTTTCAGGACTGGGGGGGTGAGGTGATGTTGAGCCTTGGGAGGTGTCAGGCCTTGCAAGTGGGGGTGTCAGGTCTTGAGGGTGGGTGTTTGGCCTTGGATCCGATTGGGTCAAGACGGGCCTGTAGGGTTTGGGAGGAGGGTGTCCGGCCCGCCGGGCGGAGGAATCCCATTCAGGTAGGAAGAATCTCATAGGGCAGGGATAGTGGGAGACTCCTGTGTGAGGGGAAACCTGTGGGTGGGGTAGTTGCAGGTTGGGGGAGACCCCTGTGAAGTTGGGGGAAGTTGGGGGAGTCCACTGGTGGGGTAGCCAGGTAGTGGGAGATGACCCCTGAGGGGTCGGAGGGGAGGGGTTGAGGAGTCACATGGGGGTTGGTATGGGTCTGTTCAATAGTCACGCAGAAGTTAGAAGTGGTTTTAATTCTTCTACCTTTTCCTGGGTAACTATTGATGTAACCCAGTCGGAACCATCCAAAGTTTGTGGTTTAAATTGCATTTTCGGATGGTTCCCAGTACAGGGCTTCTGGGCAATTGCTGTGTAAATTTTATCTGTGAACTTCCAAAGGGGATTCCTCAGCACATCTTTGGGGCACCCACCCCAACCCGATGCTGGGGAGCTCAGAAGTTAATGCCCAATGTTTTTCTACCCTTACTACCAATTACAATTCCCCACATTATAGTCCATCTGCCACTCACTTGACCACTCATTCAGCCTGCCTATTTGTCCTACAGCTTCTTTGTGTCCTCCCCGCAGCTTACATTCCCACCTAACATTGTATTTGTATCATCAATGAACTTGGATATATTACTCATCACCTCTTCAGCCTAGTCATTTATAGTGTTATGACCGGGTGAGGAGGAGTGAGCTGGCTCCCCTTCTAATTGCCCCTCGGTTGGCCGCAACAAAGGTTTTAAAATCATTTTTCCCCATAAATGCTTTTTCCAATGCAAATGTATTAATTTGTTGATAAGGATCCAATCAAACCAGGTTTTCTTGAGTCAAAGAGAGAGTGAGTTTATTAGTTGCTAAACCCCCAAAAAATATAGGGCTGAATTTCCCCCCGTGACATTCACCCAGAAGCGCTGAACACTCCCTGTGCGGGCGGGGAGGGGGGATTCCCTAAGTCAGGACCTGCGCTCTTTCATGCATGTGTGCGAAAGAGCGCAGAAATCTCCGAGGCACAGAGCTGCCTCAGGGAGATCAGTTTAAGGTATTAAAATTTAAATAAAGGACAAAAGGACTTTTAAATCATGTCCCCTCATGTGACAGTGTCACATGAGCAGGGACATGGCAATGAATTTTTAAAATGATTTTTATTGAATTTTAAAACACTTCATGAGACCTCATCCTGCCCGTGGATGAGGTTTCATGAAAAATGCGAAGGCCGCCTGGGCTCTTTGCCCACCCACCAACCTTAAAGTTGGCCGGGCAGCTCAGCTGATTGCCTTAATTGTTTTTTAACAGGCCTTAATAGGCCTTTGACAGTTCGGCGGGCGCACAGCTGTGTCAACTGTGTACCCGCCGAACTGACAATCTAAATGACATACGGTGACATCAAGACGCCCGCCCCTGCTCACCGACTGAAAAACTCTTCCTATAAAGACGTGACAACACACACATACAGATATTAGAAGTTAGAAAGTTGGAATCCAATAAAAAGTTTTAAAAATATACAATTAAGTCCTTTGCTTGTCTTTGTGGTGTAGATTATTGAATGTTGCAGCCATTTAAAGTTAACTGGTTTCCTGTAGAAGTCTGGAGTTGACTTGGTTCAGGTATGCACTTTGTTGAAGACACTCTTTTAGCTTCAGAGAGAGAGAGAGAGCTCTTTTCTGTTTTCTTCCGGCAGTGTTTTCAGATGACTGTAATGTTTATTTCTCCTTCTCCAGATTCTGCTTGGCAGAACCAGTTTTTAAAACTCCTTTCTGTATATTCCTAGAAAGCAATTCGATTCGCATGTCTTGCAGTCATTGTTGCAGACCAAGTAACCCTATTTTTTGATCTTTTCATCTCAAAAATCTTTGATATATTTCAAGATAAAAATCAACAGGATAAAGGGTTATTTAATCCTCGACGTGGAGTTTTGAATGTCTGATGAGTGTTTGGCTGGTTAGCAGTTCTCATTGTCTTGATAGAATGACAGTTGATTAAAGTTCAGCACTTTGCATTTTTAATGCCTTCCTTTCAAGATAGTCCCTGTTTGAAGTGAATCTTAACACCCGCTCCCAGAGGTGAAATGCTATGCAACAGGTCTGCAATGCAATTCATATAGAAACTTCCCAGAGAAGTGGTCAACTTACAGTATCAGACATCAGGTGACTCATGGCAGCCATTTTTAAATTGGTGTCTTTTCTTGTATCTTTTTAAAAGCAGGTCTTCTTTAAACAGTTCAATATGTCTGTGGTTAGCTAGTGAAGTTGTAGGTAGATCGTACTCACTCAAAGTTTCCTGTCATCGTGACAATAGAGATTGTAAATAGCTGAGCTGAGCCACCAGCACTGATCCTTCTTTCACTTCTCTAGTTGCAGCCTGTCAACTTGAATATGTCCCATTTATCCTTAACCTCTGCTTTCTATCCATTAATCAATCCTCCATCCATGCTAATATACCCCAACTCCACAAGCCCTTATCTTGCATACTTGTCTTTTGTGTGGGACATTTGAAAAACAAAGTATATTATTTCTATTGCCTCCCCTTTATCCACCCCACTCCTTACATCCTCAAAAAACTCTAATGGATTTATCAAACAAGACTTACCTTTTATAAAACCATGTTGACTGCCTGATCATTCTATGGCTTTCTAAGTGTATTGCTAAGACTTCCTTAATAATAGATCCCAGCATTTTACTGATGACTGATGTCAGGACAACTGGCCTTTAGTTCCCTGCTTTCTCCCTCCCACTTTTCTTGAGTAGTGGTGTTACATTTGCTAAATTCAAATCTGCTAGGACTACTCTAAAATCTAGGGAATTTTGGAAAATCAGAACCTGTGTATCTACTATCTCTGCATATACCTCTTTTGTAACCCAAGAGCATCAGGTCTTGGAGATTTGTTGGCTTTTAGGTTTCCTAAATTTTTCACACGCTCTTTCCCAATTGACGTTAATTATTTATGTTCCTTGCTCTTATTATCCCTGGGTTACCCTTTAAATCCGGTATGTAATTTGTGTCTTTTACTGTGAAGACAGAAACAAAATAATTGCTCAACATCTTTGTAGTATAAAGGAATAACAGATGGGATATGCTATGAATGGACTAGCTGATGCCATACCACTGACATCAGTCAGTCTGGAAGCTAAATGCAGTGGTGGGCGGGATTAGCAGCAAATTTCCTGCTGATCGGCAGGTCGGGAAATTGCGCCCAATCTAATTCTTGGAAGTTCATTAATTGGTGAGTAGCTGTCTAAACCATATGGCGGGGGCCAATGATTCATTCACTCTGCTGTAATCTAATGGGGTTGAAGGTCCTGGCGCATTTATAAATGCCAGCTGAACACACACCTTACTCCCAGCAGCCTAGCTGTGTGGATGACAAAGGCTGAGATGGCTCCAAGCAAAAAGAAGGCAGCGTCAAGGTTCAGCAGTGACTCTCTCTTATTCGTAGTGTGCACCAGCACTGGGATGTCCTCTACCCAAGAGATGGTGCCAGGAGGTCCCCCAACCTCACTTCACTGACCTGGGAAGTGGTTATGAGGGAGGTCACCTCCGTGCACACCCACCTGAGAAATGCCATCCAGTGCAGGAAGAGGATGAATGATCTCATCCGTACTGCCAGGGTAAGTCATCATTCATCTCATTCCAAATGCGTACTCTCATAATGGCATTATGCATTCAGAGCATCACTCAGCTCAGGGATCTCACAAAATATTAGCAGGAGATATCAGCACTGAAAGCCTATTCATCAGCATCTCATCTATCATCTTGATAGCACAAACACTATCTCCAGCCCTTAATGGGGAGCGCTTAGCACACACAGTAGGCATACATGTTTCCCAACCTCTGCTCCTTCTCTTCTCATCACATTCCATCCATTTGTCTTCATACAGGCCAAGCTTGCCCAGAACAAGGGGGAGAGATCCCAGACTGGAGGACAGACAGCGGATAGTCAGGATCTCTCCAAGTTTGAGGAGGATGCTGCTGAGTTGGCAGGTGAGGACAGAGATCACTCCTGTGCAGGAGGCGAGATCGGCCTCTCCCAGCAAGCCAGAAGCTGTGAACCCTCCATGAGTTGATCACATTCTGACACTCACAGTGAATGATATGGAATAGTGTATTCACCTGCTCTTGAACTAAATCTATCTTCTCTCTCTTATAGGCAGCAGGTCCATACACGCCGGCACAGGCAACATAAGCCCCAGCCCGCAGGCCACCTCAGACGAGGATGCTGAGGAGCCATTTGAAGACCAGTCACAGCGTTCACCTGCACCCTCCACCAGTGCAGAGATACACACCCCGGAGGGTGATAGATCTAGATTAGGCTCAGGGTCACATTCTGGGGAACACCTCACTGACATGTCTCTGTAGCATATGGAAGCAGTGACAGCCCGGGTCTCTGGCACTCAGAGGACTGCTGGAGAATTGTCATCCGCTGAGTCCGAGTCAGATGACGAGCCTCTGGAAGCGGCCGTCACAAACATGCTGGAGATGCGAAGATAGGTGGTGGAACATTAGGCAGAGTTGCGAGACGCTGTCAACAGACTAGAGCGAAGGATGGTGGAGTCCGTCCACGTTCTGTCTAATGTTGTGGCTGTGACACGCGAGCGCCTCAAGATCTCCATGGGAAAGGTGACAACCGTCTTGGAGACCTTGTTCTAGCAGGTTCTGTTTCTGTGGATGGATCAAAGGGAGACAGGGGCTATCCATTAAGAGCTTGGCTAATGATCCCCTTTGAGAACCTACAATCCAAGGCAGAGTGCAACTATGACAGCAGCCACGTTATCACCAGGAGCACCATCGAGCAGGCCACTGGCATTTTAAAGATGAGATTCAGATGTCTTGATCCCTCAGGTGGATCTCTCCAATATGCCCAGCAAGGGTTTGAAGAATAGTTGTTGCATGTTGCACAATATTGTACAGCAGAGGGGCCTCCAACCTAATGATAATGAGGCCATGGGCAGAACACTAAACTCTGAGGAGGAAGAAGTTGAGGAAGATGAGAAGGAGGAGAGAGCTCCATGTACATTCAGGCCATTCAGAAACAGATGAGGATGATGAGCCCACCAATGGCAAAGCAATTGGGAGGCATGGACATGCATCCAGGACTGACACCACACAGGAGGGGTTCATTAGCAGATGGGTCCTTGACCAGAATAAATGTTCATAAGGTCCTCCAATATAACAACTGCCATCAGAGAGTCCCTGGTGACATGCCTCCATATAAAGATCCTTGTACCTTGACGCCACAGTCTCTCAAGGACTGCCCATTCCCCACAATGGAGCAAATGAACATCAATGAGTTTGATTCAGCCACATTCAGCTACCCTCTCCATCATAAACATGAGGATCATCATCTTTCAAACGCACATGGTAATAAGTACCTTCCAACCTGGCCCCCTCACGTGAATGCCATTGACCATGAATGAGGCCCCCATGCTGCCAAATGGACCATAATCAAATCATACCCACAATGCAGATAATGATATAAATGTAGATGTTAAACCCTAGACACACTGACACAAATGTATGTTGTCTCATTCATGCAGATAATGGCATCTCCTGCATGATGATTGGATAACTGCCATGACAGTTCATTGAAAGAACTTTTGCTACATCCATTCTGGCTAATTGTCCTTTTTAAGAACTGGGTGCTACATGTGTCAGTCCCAGCTTACTTATACCTCCGCAAACTGCGCAAACCACATCCCCGTGACTCTGGAAATGCCATTGCAGACACTGTAGTAGTGACAGCAGGCAGCCTATATTAACTAGACAATACATGGCCTATTGAGCTGTGCTGCCCACACCAAGGCCAAAGTGCAACACTGCATTGCGGATGAACATTTAGCACCAAGCATTCATGCTTCAGGTGCACTTGCTGACCTGGAGTTTGATTATTAAACATTCTCTTAAAGTCACGCTTAGATGTAAACTGAAAGACACAAGGGGCATCTTCATTTTTGAGCCTTTGACCTCTGGAGTTTTATGTGATACAACAGAGAAGGAGGAAACTTTCATATGCCTCCCCAACCTGGCCACATTATAGCTCCTGGGGAAGCAATGGTGAGATGCAACTCAGCTCGTCACCCTCAATATTACTGGTAAGAAGCTAACTCACACTTTTATCATTCCTTTTGAACTCTCTATTGTACATGCACACACTGAGTCATGTAGAAGTGAAATGAAATCTATTCAACAAGTGCTCAAATGTGCTATGTACAATGTGAAAACAGTAAACACGGTGAAACCATTAGAGCTCTAAATGAGACAGTGCCTTGTCCACGCACACTCTCCTACAAAATGGCCTTTGTTGCCTCGGCGTAGATGGAGGCAGGCTGCTCACTTTCTCTGTCTAAAGGGAAATGAGGAGCACGGCGGCCAGGCTAGTCATGCAGGCACCCATTGGGAACCCCCACTTAGGCTGCAGCCTCTGCATCTCTGCATGGGCAGCCGTAATCACTGATGCATGTGGAGCAAGTGAGGGCTCTGGTGGAGGGCCCTGGGAAGTGGAGGATGATGAGGGTGCTAAGGAGCTCTCAGCACCTTCGCCCCCTTCAGAGACTTCCATAGCCCTAGATTGGCCTTCAGATGGGGTTGATGGGGCTGGCTGCTGGTGGGCAGCAATCGTCCAAGCCAGCAACCACTCGGCCACCAGTGTGACCATCATGTTAGGTACGAAGCTCCCCATGTATTCCATGGATGTCAGCGCTCATACACCGAGCAGACTGATCCAGACTACAGAGGGAGGTTTGCACCCTTTCCTGGCTGAGGCGCTGCTCTTGTATCCACTCCGAGTGTTGCTGCATGTGTCCCTCCGTGAGAGTGGTTGATCTCTCATGTTCCAAGCTCATGAGGTTGATCCCCCAGGACAATGTGGAGCTCATGATGGCGATGGACTCCTGCATTCATAATCCAAAGGTTCCCACAGCCTCAGGGAACTCTGCCAGATGTCCACACATTTCTACTGATTGGACAAACACTATGCCCCAAAAGCCACTTCCGAAGCTCCACATTCCTGCCCATTGAAGCCTCATTCTGACTTTCCACCCTCCTTTGAGGGGGACTGTGCACAGTTGTCTCAGACTCTGGCACCTCCTCCTGCACTCTGGTGCAGTGACTTTCATCCTGTGCCACCAACTTTAAATGCATGCTACATCCCTCGATGTGCTGGTATCTGAGTTGACGGGAGTTGGCTAGTCAGATATGATGTTGCATACTCAGCCATCTCTTCCTCCTCTTGATGCCTGAGGGATGATCTGGACTGCATGGGAGACCAAGTGGAGCTGGGCACTGTATGAGGCACAAAATGAAATATTTTGGTATAGCCCTTCTCATAGAGAAAGCATGCTCTGATGCACTCCATTGCCGTAACCATTTTTACGCTGCCCACGTGACAAAACCCCATCATTTCACCCCCTTTCATGCCAACATCCATTATGCTCTATGAGATGACAGCATGACCTCCACCATTATCACCATGTGCCAAGGTAAGCTCAACACCTCCTTTATCACCTGATACTGCAGATTCACCATCACCAATGTTCAGGCACCCTGGTGATCTCCATGGCCATCTGCTCCACTGAGCATATGGGCCTCAGGTAGGCTGACCCACCCCCCAGCCCAGGCCATCTCATTGGGGCAGAATTTCGCCCCTGTCGGGTGGGCTCAGCGGGGGCAGGCGGGGGTGGTGGGGAAGCTGACCACCACCCACAATCGAGGGCCAATTAAGGCCCGCCCAGCATGAAATGCGAGTGGCAACACTCAGTGCTCCCTGTGTGGGCGGGGGGAGGAGGGCGTGCGGGGCAAGTGTAAACTTCGCATATGCGCGCGAGTGAGCATTCGAAAATCTCCCTGAGGCACAGAGCTGCCTCAGGGCGGTGAAAAAATTTTTCAAAAGAAATTAAAAATGTTATAAAACAGGTCCCCTCATGTGACTCTACCAAGGAGCAGGGACATGTTATTAATTAAGTTTTAAAATTTTAATTTTATTTTCATTGGCTTTAGGAAACCTCATCCCACCCGTGGATGAGGTTTCCTAAAAAGTGCAAATGCTGTTTGGCCTTTTTGCCAGCCCTGCCAACTGTAAGGTTGGATGGGCAGCAAAAAATTTATTTTTATTACTTTGTTAATGGCCTTAACAGGCCTTTTAATTGTCGGCGGGCGCACTGCCGACTCCAGCGCACGCCCGCTAACCGAAATATTGTGCGACTGCGCGTTGATGTCGGGATGCCCGCCCAATGTCAATACCTTCATTTTACACTCGAGCAGGTTGGGTGCGCGCCCACCTGCCAAGGTAAAAATTTTGCCTTTGGTGTTCTTGGCCCTTTTGTTCTGCAGCCACAACATAAATTTATGTTACCTTCACATATAGTGCATGCAGAGATATTGCTCTTCACTGCATCTATGCATCATGATGCTGATTCACATCTGTTTTACGCACAGTTTAATGAGCTGCCTCCACATACAAGCCTCAATGCTGAAGCAGAGGGATGTGCCAGATCTCGCACTTTATCTGAAGCCTGCAGATGTCACCCTTCCCTTTGATCCCTGTGTCTATGAGCCAAGCTACTCACATTGCCAGAACGCAACAGGTCACTAAACCTTTTGCAGCACTGTAACCACAATCTCCGTTGGTCTCCTGTGGCACTCACCACTGCAGCAATCTGAATCCGCAATCTGAATTCTTGGTAGCAGCCAGCCAGGTTGTGATGACCATCTAGGCGTATGATCTCTCTTCTCCTTTGAACCTCCTCTACTAAGGCCTGCTGGTCCTGGTCAGAAAAGATTGGGACAGCTGGCCCCATCCTTTCCGAAGAGGGTCCTCCATCTGACATTTTACGAATTGATGAGTTAATTAATGAAAATTTAAGGCAAGAAGAGTCATAAGCTACTCGGAATACATTGCTACAATTCACTTCTCTGTGCTTAAATGGACTAACCATTCACATCACCTCACCTATGAATGCTCTTAACAGTGTGGTTGAGAGAAGGGCTTAGCACAAACGCTTGGCGCTGTGTATGTTATTGCTTTCGCTCCAAAGTAACATGCTGTGCCCAACAACAAATGATGTCCCTACTGTCTAACTCCATCTTATTCAAACTGCTATGCAGCCACACTGTAAATGTGAGGGGCCTGATCAAGGGTCCACAGTGTGGGCACATCCAGAGAGACAAGTGACAAGAGAGAAATTTGGACGGGATAGTGAGCATGGCAATGTTGTTCATTCATCCCCTGAGTCTAGCTAGCTTTACTAAATCACTGCGTATTACCTGCATCAAGTAATGGTGCCAAGACAATGCCATCTCCATGGATATGTCTTGAGAATCCACTCGTGGTTTAGCTCAGCACGCTTTTGATTAGGAAGCAGCAATGACAATTCACCCATAGGCAAAGCCCGTGATTGGCCATCCGTTCTAGGATAATCTAACAGTTGCACGACATTTACAGTTTTGACACTCACCTGACAACCCAGAAAATCTCCTCCAAGGCTCTGGATGTGTGGCATTCAGGAATTGCTACTCAGACTGACAACTCAGAAGGAGCGTATTTTTATATGCACTCGAGTCACCTAACCCACACTGGGCCCACCTCCGATCCCTAACCACTTCTGGGTTTGCCCACTCCAAATCTGAATCCAGCCCGCCACCACCCACCACCCGCACCCCCCAACCGAACCCCTGGCCGAAAATCGAAACTGCGGCAGCCATTTTTAAAGGAATGCTCCTGTCTTTGCACATCCAAACTGGGAGCGAAAATCTGGGCCCTTGTGTCTGTCTACATGGGGGAAGATACAAAAAACCTCTCAGGAAGAGTAGAGAACCGAGGGGCTAGCAAATGAAAGAAATTAGCATTAGAAAAATTTTGCACTGGAGAAATGAATGAAAGTAGATATATTCCCTGGACCTGATAATCCACATCCCAGAGTGTTGAAAGAAGTGGCTGTAGAGATAGTGGATACATCTTCGAAAATTCTATAGATTCTGGGATAGTTCCTGCAGATTAGATGGGAGTCAATGCAACCCTACTGTTTATGAAAGGAGGTAACTACAGACCTGTTAGCCTGACATCAGTCATTGGGCAAATACTAGAATCTATTATAAAGGATGCAATAACTGGACACTTAACTGAGCATGGCGGGCGGGCCTGGAGCGGTTGCGAAGTCAACTGCCACCCGTAATCGGGCCCCGACATCGATTTCATGTTGGCTGGCCAATTAACGGCCACCCAGCATGAAACGCGCGCTGCAGCGCTCAGCGCTGCCGTGGTGGGGGGCCAACTGTAAGGTTGGACAGGCAGCAAAACATTTCATCCCATTAGAACTTTATTGGCCTTAATAGGCCTGTTAATTGTCGGCGGGTATGCTGCCAACTCCCGCGCATGCCCGCCAACCGAAATATTGCGCGAGTGTGCAATGACAATGGGATGCTCACCCGACGTCATCGCGTGTCATTTTACGCTCGAGCGGGTCAGGCACACGTCCACCTGCTCAGCGCAAATTTCTGCCCTAGGTGGGAATGTGAATTGTGAGGAGGATGCAAAGAGGCTCTAAGGGGATTGAGACAGGTTAAGTGAGTGGGCAAGAACACGGCAAATGGAATATAATGTGGAAAAATGTGAAGTCATCTGCTTTGGTAGGAAAAACAGAAATGCAGAGTATTTCTTAAATGGTGAGTGATTGATAGTGTTGGTGCCCAAAGGGACCTACGAGTCCTTGTTCATAAGTCACTGAAAGCTAACTTGCAAGTACAGCAAGCAGTTAGGAAGCCAAATGGTATGTTGGACTTTATTATAACAGGATTTGAGTACAGGAGAAAATAAATCTTGCTGCAATTGTACAGAGCCTTGGTGAGATTGCACCTGGAGTATTGTGTACAGTTTTGGTTTCCTTATACCGAAGGAAGGATATACTTGTGATAGAGGGAGTGCAATGAAGGTTCAACAGACTGATCCCTGGGATGGTGGGATTGTCCTATGAGGCAAGATTGAGGAGACTGGGCCTATATTCTCTAGACTTTTCCCGTGGTAAACTGTACTTTAGAGCTTAAAGTTGGGAGTAAGCTGAGCAATGAACTATTCCCTGGAAGTTCTTTATGCAGTGATATACTAAATAG
Source organism: Cetorhinus maximus (assembly GCF_964194155.1). NCBI lineage: Eukaryota > Metazoa > Chordata > Chondrichthyes > Lamniformes > Cetorhinidae > Cetorhinus > Cetorhinus maximus. The sequence continues at coordinate 137,023,588 of NC_135884.1, read as the reverse complement.
GGCTAGTTACTGACAGCTCACTGCACCATTCAATTAATATCAGGATATCAATACAAAGTTATGCTGCCAAGCCCCCTTCTAATCATCAATTCTATGGCATAATGCATAGTGACACATTATTAATTGTAGCTCCATCTCCTTTTCTAATCTTTCAGGATTATGGTATAGGTTCAGTCGAAAGCACTTCTCCTTTAATCGACATTTTATCGTTCAAAGCATAGTTCCAATTACTGCACAGAATACACTCTCTATTGATTACCTTGTGAACAATAATTTCTCAGTAATATCACAACCAAAAAAGGAAGAGGTGTCATTTAAATGCTCGGACCAGTTTATGTTCTGTCAAATACTGTAATTATCCTATTTATTCAATGATTCTCTTTTCTTTCTAATGCCTGAACAGAACGCACAAAAGCCTCTAGTTTGCCATTGTCAGCTGCATCACGTAAGGTTGATAAGGCCAGAGAGAAATGTTGCTCGCTGGATTTTGATGATTGTTTTCACTCTAATACAAATCTGAAGCATGTTAATTATTTCAGCATTTATTTGTATTTGATAATGCTATAAAATTTAAGTGTAGGTAGGATTAAAGAAAAATTGCCATCACTGATTAAATAAATGGCTTCCCAGAGACTGATTAATCATTGTGAAGTACAGACACATACTTGGGTCTGTCAGTGCAGAATTATCTGCAATATGCAAAATTAATTTCCTGCCCATTTTCTGTGCCATATGAAATTGGTTTAACCTCTTACACACCAACTTTAACCTACTCTGTGTGTGAAGACTCATATTAATTGTAAGAATTTCAAATCTTCCTTGACCTCCTTCTTGCCCTTCACCTTCCATGAATATGTCTTCGATCAATCATGGTGGCAAGGCCTTTCTCAAAGACACAGGAGTAGAATTTTGCCCATGGTGGTGGGGTAAACAGGCAGAATCAGATCGACTGCCTGTTATTCAAAGTACCTGATATTTAATTCCATTGATCCAATACTTGTTTTACGCCATTGCTTTTGACAAATTTCTATCCCACAGAATTTTATACAGTGCATATTACACTTGTGTCATTAATCCAAAAAGAAACCAAACACACAAGGTTGTTTCAAGGTATGCTTGTACTGATATACAATCATGGCATTCTCTTCAGTAATCAACTATCATTATTAATATTAGCAAACTTATATTTATTTACAATATTACCACTGTTTTACAAATCCTATCTAAAAATGGCCAATAGGTGTCATCACATTGCACATCAACTCAAAGCATGAGTGAAGAAGGCTATTTTTTTCTAGTCCTGGAGACATGTTGCACATTTGCTCCCAGACAGAGTTTCTCTGTGGTAGCGCTGGAAATGTAGTAAAATAGTGGCAGGACTGGTTTGACCTCATAGCTACAAAAATAACCTGTACTCATATGCTGCCCTTAATGTGATAAAATGTCCCAGGGTGTTTGGGTTTGATAGCGAGGCCCCTAAAGAGATGTTAGGGCAGACGAACAAAGCTTGCTCAGCAAGGTAGGCTTTAAGAAGTGTGTTAAAGGAGGAAAGAGAGGTAGAGAGGTTTAGGCAGGATATAACAGGACCTAGTGCCTTGCTAGCTTGACATACTCACCAATGGTGGGACGACTAAAATCAGGGGTACTCAAGAGGCCAGAATTAGAGGAACGCAGATATCGTGGAGGGCTGTGGTGCTGGAGAAGATCACAGGCATAGGGAGAGGCAAGGCCGTGGAGAGATTTAAAAATAGGATGAAAATTTAAAAATCGAGGCATTGCTTAACCAGGAGGCAATATAAGTCAGCAAGCACATGGCAATGGCTGAATGGGGCTTGGTGTGATTTAGGACACAGGAAGCAGTGTTTTGGATGACCTCAAGTTTACAGAGGGTGGAACATGGAAGGTCTGCCAGGAGTGCATCGGACTGGTCAAACACTGTTGTAAGTTACATGAATTTCGAGATGTCAGACCATAAAAGATTTACCTTCCTACCACACCCAGCTAAGAAATCTGCCTTTTTAAAAAAGAGCAATTGTAAATTTGGTGACTTGCTTTTTATTTTCCTGCTGATTGAAAAATGGCTCTTCCTAATTACTGAGGCCCAGAATTTGCATCCCCGTGTCGGGTTCACCGAGTCAGGTAACTTTGGACTCAGCAAACCTGACCTTTAAAAATGTCCACCCACTCAGGTCAGATTTTTGGTTGGGTGGGGGTCAAACTGGAGTCGGGGCGGGAGACTCTGAACAAATGCACAGGCCTGCCGAGTGGGAAGGCAGGCTGGACACAAGGCCTGTCTCTGTGCCCAGGCACTGTGTTTAAATACATTTTAAAAATTCCCTCCAGCCCTCACCCCTCACCCCGCTCAGCCCTCACACACTCCCTATATCTCATCGGTGCCAACCTAAGCCACCTCATTCTCCCCCACACCCATGGCCCCAAGCCCCCTATGCTAACTTAGTGGCCCTCTACCCACCCCTCATTGCCCCCATATTGCCGATGCCAACTTAGTGCTAACCCACACTTCCACCCCCAACCCACCACCATTTGCCCTTACCATGCCAACTCACCTAGTATCCTTGGACAGTTCCATGACAGCTTTGACACTTCCTGGACAGCTTTGACAGGTTTGACAGCTGGATAACTCTTTAATATTTCATTGACAGCTGGACAGTTCATTGACAGCTGGACAGTTCTTTGACAGCTCCAATGATTTTTTTGCATAAAAGCGCACAATCATATTCACTTTTAACAACCCCAAAGGGTACCTTACCTCTCCCAAAAGGTGCCTTACCTTTCCCAAAGGTGTCCTGGGACTCTATCCAAAGGGGTACTTTACCTATCCAAAGGGGTGCCCTGGCTATCCAAATGCATTTACCAAGTTCAGGTCTCCTTTTACCTGTTCCAATCTGCACAGTCTGGATTCCACACTCCTGTTTTTCTAAAATCCCACTTCAGTGGAAGCAGCTAGTGTTTTAAATGGCCAGCTGCCTCTACAAACTGCACATGTGTGAACCCTGGCCTGACTCCAGTCCCATCCCTCAAAGATGAGAAATGCCGGATTCATGTTCAGGACTTAGAAATTTCAGTCATTTCCGGGATTTTTGTCACGAAGAAGAACCTTTCCATCCTGCCAAAAATCTGGGCCTAAGTGTAGCAACACGGAGTGTAGGAGGGGTGTAAATTATGCTCTGTGTGCTCATTTAGGTGCGCATGCATGGAACTCGGACGTCTTTCCAAAGCTCCATAAAACATTACATTTGTGTGTGTGACTCATTAAATGTCAGCTGTAGCTCAGCTGGTAATACTCTCACCTCTGACTTACAAAGTTCTGGGTTCAAGGCCTCTCTGACACTTCAGCGCAAAAACCTATGCTGATGCTTGATTGGAGTAATGAGGGAGTGCTGCAATTTTGGAGATGCTATTTTTCTGATGAGACATTAAACCAAGGCTCCATCTGCTTGCTTGCTTGGGTGGATGTAAAAGATCCTGTGGCATTATTTTGTAGACGAGCTGGGAGGTGTTACCAGTGCCCTGACCAATATTTTTTCCTCAACCAACATAACAAAAAGGCAGTTCTGCCGAAGGGCCATGGAGGCTCGAAACGTTGACTGATTTCTTCTCTGCCGATGCTGCCAGACTTGCTGAGTTTTTCCAGGTAATTCTGTTTTTGTTTTGTTTTGGATTTCCAGCATCCGCAGTAGCTTTTAGCTTTTTGTTTTTATAACAAAAGAGCCGACTATCTTGTCATTATCACCTTGCTGTTTGTGGGGGTTTGCTGTGTGCAGCCTGGCTGCCACATCTCTGATATTACAACAGTGACTGCATTTCAAAAAGTGCTTCATTTTCTGTAAAGTGTTTTGAGACATCCAGTGGTTTTATATCTCTCCACCTGGTTTTGCTCAATATTCACTTGCTTCAAACATCACTGAAAAGTGTTGACTGTAGACAAGGTCGTGAATATAGTGGAGCGCAAGTGTAGGTTCTATTCCTTCATTCATTTAAATTTCCCACCTCAGCCATAAAGACACTGGGAAGAGGTCAGGGGCAGGGCTTTTTTGGTGAAATGGAGGAGGGAATGACGGAAGATTGGGATGCAATCAGCACCGCTGGGCATTGTGATGATTTCCCGAAATGGTTCTGGTTCCCAGACATGTTGGAACCGAGATTGGGTAGTGCAACTCGGCAACACACCCGAATATGGACAATGGGCAATTGATGATGCAAATGAGCAAGTTTTCATCTCATTAGGGGTCAGTCTGCAATTTTTGAGAAAAGGCACAGAAACCACGCTGGACCTCAAACAGGTCACTGAGGAGGAGTTGGTGGGAAATGCAGTGGGAAGCAGGTCATGACGTGCATAAAAGGGTGCAAGGATTGCTCAACCATTGGCATACAGTTGCCACCAAATAAGCAGAGCTATCAGCTAAAGCTGTCTGTGGGTGCTGGGACCCACAGGGATCATAGGGTGATATGCGGAGGGTCCAGGAGGCTGACCACAGTCAACACAGCAGCTGAACATGGGATTAAACTACTCCAAGATAATATTGAGTAACAAGGTGGTTGAGGGGGGAGAGGTGTTGAGATGGGGGCAAATTAACATCCTCAGCAGCAGATGCATCCCTGGGTATGAAGAGAGCAGAGAGGAGGAGAAAGAGGCAGGGAGGCAATGAAGGCATACAATCAGCATACCATGTATTATCAAAAAATAAGCTACCTAGTCATATTAGAGAATCAGCAGTGAACTTGGTGGCATTTCTCAAGTGGCAGCACACCATTACATATCACAGGTCACTGATGCCCTGTTTGTGGGAGCTGGGCAGTACATAAACTTTCAAACAGATGGGGTCACACATCCACAGAGGACAGCGGGATTCACCTTTATTGGTGGATACCCTCAGGTGAAGGTCATCATTGATTGAGTTCTTTAGCCATCACAAGGCACCAAGTGTATGGCCAGGGAGATTCATCAACAGGAAGGGCTTCCATTACCTAAGCATTTAACTGATCTGCAACCACAATAAGTGCATGTACGCGCCTGCTATCCTGCAAGCCACCATGGAACCTTTATTCCCTGGCAGTCAGGGGTCCCACAGCTCTTCATTACACCAGCAAGACTCAGAGGATAGCTTCTAGGGATGAGGGATAGCCCTTGAAGAGATGGCTACTCACATCTTTATGTGGCCCTAAGACCGAGGCACAGAAGTGCTACAACCACAGCCATCAGCTCACAAGGGCAACCACTGAGCAGGCCATTGTACCTCCAAAGATGCAATTCTGGTGCCTCGACTGTTTGGGTGACACCCTACAGTTCACTCTCGTATGGTTTCATGCATTGTAGTGGTCTGCTGCGTTCTCCATAACGTGACCCTCCAGGGGGATGTGGACCTTGAAGAGGGTGAAGACAGAGTTCATTGGAGGAAGAAGAGGAAGATACAGAGAAGAACAGTACCCATGCTATGCTGTGAGGTACCTGGGGTTGTCTTAGGAGTCAAAGCTTTCATTAGGATGGTGCTCAGGTGCATCTGATCCAGGCATGTTTCACTGGTGCTCTGCTCATCTAGCAGGATTTATTAAAAATATTATTCTTCCACGGGATGTGGGTGTCGCTGGTTAGGCCAGCACTTATTGGCCATTACTAAATGCCCTTCAGAAGGTGGTGCTTTGCCACCTTCTTGAATGACTGCAGTCCACCCACAGTGCTACTAGGATGGGAGATTACATGCTCTAGTACTCACTTTTCTATGATTGTGGGGATACATCCATTAAACACACAACACTGAGAAGCTCTATTCTTATCGTCAATGCACCTTTCTAGTGGTCTCAGTGAGTTCATTCAGGGACCACTGCATCCCTTTCCCACTGATCCTTCTTTTGCTGCTTTGCCTTCAAAGAATGGAAGTTCACACATCAAGTTTCATGGTTCAACGTATCCAATGCAATTAAAAACCATCACTTTATGCAGCCAGAAATAAAGACCACCCAAGTGAACCACTCAGTGTGATGAACCACGTGGTGACCTTCGCTCTCAGCCACTTTGACACCGTTCTCCCCTCGTGGTCTTGGAGTGCGTGGAGAAAGCCTGTTCTGCTTGCAGCTAAGATGAATGCGATGACTGTCTTCATCATTGAGGTGCCAGAGGGGGCATCAACAGTGTATGCTGCACTGATGTCAATGCAGGGGCAGCCTCTGTCACAGGGAATGAACAGATCTTGGTGACGATGCCACCCCGTGAGTTGGGGGTGGGGTGGGGGTCACCCTATTCAGTGACTGCCTCAGCCCTTTGATGCACTTTTGATCTCTAGGGGGTGCCATCAGCTGGGACTAAGATGGTTTCCACTCCATACATCGTTGCACCACTGGTTCCACTGATTGGTCAATGCTACAGAAGTGGCATGCTTTCTGTGCAATGGTCCTGCATCCACTCAGAATGCCCCCACGTATGGTTATCCATGAGGTTGGCCACTCTGTCAATGGAGGGGCTCATGTGTTCAAAACCCTGAGACATGGCGATGCACATGAGCTGAATGATCTTTTCTATTCTCAGCCTATTCTCAGCCTATGACCACCTCAGGAAACTCTGTCATATGGCACACATCTCATCTCACACTGCTGATCAAAATAGAGCCATTTTGCCTGTCTCTCCCAAGACTGTGCATCAATGCCCAACTGAACATGGCTGTGTCTGTCCCCCATCCTCTGCCGAGGGTCCGGTGACACTCCTCTGGCAGTGGCAGCCTCCCCCTCCACAACTCACCCTGTAGCGGAAATGTGCAGGTGATCAAGAGAATTCACCTCTGCCAGCAGATGCCTCTGCAAAGCTGAGGCTTCACAATGCAGGTGAAATTTTGGCATGGTATTGCACACACAGAATTGCATGCCATCACTTTCATGTGGAGATCTCTATGTCTTTTCCCTCGGTCCTACATGTATTCCCATCTCTCCATCATCTACTTCCTATGCAGTGCCATCCTCGTCATCTCAAGGGATCCCCCTCCATGCCTGTAGTGAGCTAGGTCTCTCCACTACCTGTCTGCGATTTCTCTCTGGCATTGTATCTCCTGCAAGCACAAACGGAAGAGAGAAGGCAATGCTGGCCTCCCTCACTTTTATGTTTTGGGCAAATGAGTTTGTGGGTCAACTGAACTCTATCTGCACGCCTTCCTATGTTCTCATCAATTGCTGCTTGCAATCAATAATGGGGAGAGACTGACATAAGAACAAACAGTGATGGTTTATTGAGACATAGGGCAGAACACCAAATCATACATGCTCACTCAGAAACCTCCAGAACGAGACTTACAGATCCCAGTTGCCCATGCTCTACAGTGATTTGTCAGTGCTGTCACATGATCAGTAAACTTGCATTTTCTTAAAGGGACAGGGTCCCTAACTTTACCACATCCCTCCCCTTTTACTTAAAAGTACAGCTAACAAGCTTAAAACACATTAACTATTTACACAATAACTATTTACAGGTCAAGTCTCTCAGGAGGCCTTCTTTTATGGGTTGAGTGTTGTAGCCCAACAGTCTGGGCTGGTGTTTCTGAGACCTCCTTTTCAGGGGCAGTTTCCCACCATGTCCCTCAGTGGATGATTTTCACCATCTTCTGGGTGCGGTCACGCTCACTCCTGCTGCCCCTCCCCTCCAAGCTGAAACAGATAAAGGACATCAAGCACAAAGCGATACAGTGATGAGCTGCATGATGTGTGAGGAGAAAGAGGAAAAGGAAAAAAAAATCTTTGTTTTTCTTTCCGAGGACTGTCAACAATTTCACTTTTTCTTCCTGCGTGTTCTTTTCTTGGTAGCACTGACCCATATCTCTGTCGTCTCTTTAATTTTGTTGTTGGCTGGACTAGACTCAGGCATGAGCTGAACATGATTGAGCTTAGTTGTTGGGTTTTCCGGCAGCTCTTCTGGGAATTCAGGGCCTTCTAGCTTTAAAACTTCAGGCCTTTCACACAGCTGCTGCTTCAGCTCTTCCAATTCTTTCTTATTTTCATTAATAGCTTCCTGGAGAATCACATATTGTTGCCCCGTCTCAGCTAATTTGTTCCTTAACTCGGCCAGAGACAGGTTTAACTCTTCCTTTTCTTCTTCATATCTTTCTCATGGCACAAATTAGGAGCTGATTGAATTTTGTAGCGCACGAAAGTCCTTTAATAGATTTTCTATTTCCTTTTGAAGGATGCTGACCTCAGCTTGAACTCTGTCCCGGTGTAACATTTCTACGGGCTTCTCCCGTTGGATCTTTGCATACTCACTTTTCTTGCAACAACGCTTCTGGTTTTGAATTGGGAACTTAGTGGGCCCTCAAGATTTATCTCTCCCAGCCAGTTCCTTCCGAGGAGGCTTGGTCCCTGCCTGACATTACAAATAGGGGTAATTTTGCAGACTGTTCCTCATCCGGCACCTTGACTTGACATACCCCTTTCACGTTTATTTCTTCACCCGTGTATGTCCTCAGCTTTGTGTCCGAAACTTCTAACTTCAAAGGATGGATTCCTTTGCTCAGATAACTAAATGTATGCTCTCCAATGCCAGACATCAACACTGCTGTATCAACTTCCGCCTTAATGGGTTGTCCGTTAATTGTAATGACTACTTGGATTGGCTCGGTTCTACCCACTTTGAGGTTATATAATGAATGGATGTCTGATTCTATTTCTTCTGGCTCTTCCATGAGGCATATTTCACGATTTTTCCTTCTGCTTTTATAATGTTGTTTTAGCCTTTCTCTGCAGTGCCGCCTTATGTGGCCATAGCGTTGGCAGAAAAAGCAGTCGACTTGTTTGAGTTCACTCACTGGAGGCCTGGGTGTATTTCTCTCATTCATTTTGTGGGTTTTTACTACAGTACCATTTTTCTCCATGGTCTGGAGCTAGAGAGCGCTTCCCGCCTTTCCGCGGAGTCCAAAGTTTTCACGCCTTTTGCTGCCGGATTGTCCCACTCGGCCAGATGGATGGCGCCATTTTGTGTATCTTTTATAACTTTGGAATTTCTAACAGCACTCTCCATCGTGGTAGCTAATTCTAGTGCCTTGTTGAAGTCTAGACTAGGTTCGGTTAGCAAACACCTTTGGATCGTACCATCTCCAATCCCACATATCAGCCGGTCTCTCAACATAACACTACTGGATGTTCTGAATTCACAATGCTCAGTTAATGCCTCTAAAACGGTCACATAGTCAGCTATTGTCTCTTCCAGAAGCCTGTTCCTTGAGTTGAACTTGAAGCGCTGCATAGTAATTGAAGGCTTTGGCCTCAGCTGGCTCTTACAATTTCTATTAACTTGTTGAAAGGCTTCGAGTCTGGGGCGCTAGGTGATGTAAGGCTAAGGATCAGCCTGTACATTTTGCTCCCGCATGAGGACAAAAGAATCGCCCCCTTCTCCTCCCCTGTGATGACATTAGCGGTAAAAAAGAACCCTAGGCGTTTGACATACTGAAACCAGTCATCTGAAATGGGGTCAAATGGATCAGTACGCCTAAACTGAGGCAAAGGGACTGTACTTCCGATAGGTTTTTTAGGTCATGATGAATTTAGGTGTTTGGCTTACAGTGGAGTTGCTGTCTCTGGGGTCTCATAACTTTCTGTCCATAGCCATTTTTCATGTATTTACTCTTTTAAATGCATTGCTGCTTTAAGAGCAGTCACAGTTTTTTTAAAACTCTATTTCTGTAGCTGTCGGCTTTTCTCTGCTGGGTTTCACGTTCTTTTTGAGTTTTGGCGGGATCCCCACGATCATGGTTCTATAGGGTTTTTTAAAATTTTAAACTGCAGCACTGCTTTCTGCTCTGATTGCCAGTTGTTGCCTATTTTACAAGCGAAGTACAGATGCTCTTTCCAATGCTTTGCTCACCCGTCTTGTGGACTCACACTCAGAGGGCTTGCAATGTTTTCATCCTCGTCGCCACTTTTATGTCTTGGGTAAATGAGTTCATTGGTCAACCGAACTCGAACTGCACGCCTTCCTATGATCTCCTCAATTGCTGCTTGCAATCAATAATGGGGAGAGTCTGATGTAAGAACAAACAGTGATGGTTTATTGAGACATAGCGCAGAGCACCAGATCATACATGCTCACTCAGAAACCTCCAGAACTAAGCTTACTGTTCCCAGTTGTCCGCGCTGTACAGTGTTTCATCAGTGCTGTCACATGATCAGTACACTTGCATTCTCTTAAAGGGACAGGGCACCTCACTTTACCACACTCACCAACTCCAGCAGCTCATTTTCATGAGTTGTTACACTTTTCAGTGCTGCCTGCTCCTCAATTGCATGAGGGCTTTGAGCTTTGCTCTCAGACCAGTAACGCTCCTGGGCACACATTGCTCCTATGTTGAGGAGCACCACACACTTTCAGGCTGCTCAGCTGGTGTGTCTACTGGTAGATGCAGACCTAAAGCCCTGCCTTCTGCGTATCACCCTGCACACAAGTTGCCAGATCAAAAAAGGTTATTGAACTGCTTATGGTACTACACCCACATCCTCCTCATCATGCTATAGCTGCTGACTGAATTTGTAATCACCAGCTGCTTGATCTGGCTGAATGGCCTTCAGCCACCCTCAGGGAGCAGCATATATTTCTACGCTCCAACTCCATAAGTACCTCAAGGGAGACATCAGTAAATCTTGTGGCTCCCTGGTACAGGTGGCTGAATTGTGGCCTTCCTGCTCCTCTCTACTCTTTGCTATTACTGTATCAAACAGCAGCCACAATAGGAGTTTCCATTGGTGCTTTAAATCTGGTCTATGCTTTCAGGCTCCTGCCTCCTCCCACACGACTGCTGCCCCCCCCATTAGATGGGGAACATGACCTCCAGCCAATACATGCGATATTCACCAAAATCACTTCCTCAGTCTCTTTCCCACTCAAAGCAGGGTCAGGACCGGAAACGATCCCAAAGTCAGGGCCCCCATCCCAAAAGACTAATCAATCCCTGGGGGTCTATCCATGATAGGTGGTAAAAGAATACATGTTACAGGTTGGGCAATATCTATGTATGGAAATTAACATTTTCAGAGTCCTGGGAGTAGGTTAATAATTGCCTTTTGATGCTGAAACCAGGGGAAAAAGTAGGTTTTTTTTAAAAATACAAACCAGCACAAAAAATAACATTGGGCATAAGCTGCAGGTTTTTTTTAAAGGTCTCTCCCAGTTGCTCTTTATCCATTTTAAGGATTCACCTTTATATTTCAAAACTTTAAAAGAAATCTGATGTCAATACAGCTCTTGGACATAGTGCCCACTATATTTAATAAAGTGACATTGACTCTGCACACTTAAATATTTATACCTTTTACTTTCTAATAGGATTAGTACTGTGGTCAACTTGTAGAGTTTGGTTTGCATTGATGCATTATCAAATATTAATGTTAAAAAGAAGGCAATTTAAAAACAGCAAATTGAATTTGACTTCAGTTTCACTCTGTATATGAATTTGGAAGATCACTTCACACATAAGGGAAAAACCTGGCACTGGGAAAGCCAATAAGAACATAAGAAGTAGGAGCAGGAGTAAGCCATTTGGCCCCTTGAGCCTGCTCCACCACTCATTAAGGTTGTCTGATCCGATTGTAGCCTTAACTCCACTTTCTTGCCTGCCACCCATAACCCTTGACTCCCTTGGAGATCAAAAATCTGTTGAACTCAGCCTTGGATATATTCAATGATGCTGCCTCCACCACTCTCTGGGCTAGAGAATTTCAAAGACTAGTGAGCCTCTGAGAGAAGAAATTCCTCCTCAATTCCACCTTAAATGGGAGACCTATTGTTCTTAGACTGTGCCCGCTAGGTCCAGATTCCCCCACAAGGAGAAACATCCTTTCAGCATCTATCCTGTCAAGCCCCCTCAGAATCTTATATATTTCAATAAATTCAATTCTCATTCTCCTAAACTCCGAGTATTGGCCCAACTTGCTCAACCATTCCTCATAATCAGTCTCTTCCTTCATCCCAGGAATCAACATAGTGAACCTTCTCTAAACTGTCTCCAAAGCATGTATATCCCTCCTTAAGAAAGGGACCAAAACAGTACACTGGATTCCAGGTGCAGTCTCACCAATGCCCTTTACAAGGGAGGCAATGAACATCTCCAAGAGAGAATCTAACCATCTCCCCATGATGTTCAATGGCATTACCATTGCTAAATCCCCCACTAGCAATATCCTAGGGGTTACCATTGACCAGAAGCTGAACTGGACCAGCCATATAAATACTGTGGCCACAAGAGCAGGTCAGAGGCTGGGATTTCTGCGGAGAACAACTCACCTCCTGACTCCCCAAAGCCTGTCCACCATCTACAAAGCACAAGTCAGGGCTGTCAACAAAGCTATCAAGCGGCACTTGCTTAGCAATAACCTGCTCACTGACGCCCAGTTTGGGTTCCGCCGGGGCCACTCAGCTCCTGACCTCATTACAGCCTTGGTTCAAACATGGACAAAAGAGCTGAACTCCCAAGGTGAGGTGAGAGTAACTGCCCTTGACATCAAGGCCACATTTGACAGAATGTGGCATCAAGGAGCCCCAGCAAAACTGGAGTCAATGGGAATCAGGGGGAAAATTCTCCACTGGTTGGAGTCATACCTAGCACAAAGGAAGATGGTTGTGGTTGTTGGAGGTCAGTCATCTCAGCTCCAGGACATCACTGCAGGAGTTCCTCAGGGCAGTGTCCTCAGTCCAACCATCTTCAGCTGCTTCACCAATGACCTTCCTTCCATCATAAGGTTAGAAGTGGGGATGTTCGTTGATGATTACACAATGCTCAACACCATTCGTGACTCCTCAGATACTGAAGTAATCCATGTCCAAATGCACCAAGACCTGGACAATATCCAGGCTTGGGCTGACAAGTGGCAAGTAACATTCACACAAGTGTCAGCCAATGACCTTCTCCAACAAGACAGAATCCAACCATCGCCCCTTGATGTTCAATGGCATTGCCATTACTGAATCCCCCACTATCAACATCTTGGGGGTTACCATTGACCAGAAACTGAACTGGACTAGCCATATAAATACTATGGCTACAAGAGCAGGTCAGAGGCTAAAAATAGTGCAACAAGTAACCCACCTCCTGACTCCCCAAAGCCTGTCACCATCTACAAGGCACAAGTCAGAAGTGTGATGGAATACTCCCCACTTGCCTGGATGAGTGCAGCGCTCACAAACACTCAGGAAGCTTGACATCATCCAGGACAAAGCAGCCCACTTGATTGGAACCCCATCCGCAAACATTCACTCTCTCTACGACCGATGCACAGTGGCAGTGTGTACCATCTACAAGATGCACTGCAGGAATTCACGAAGGTTCCTTATACAGCACCTTCCAAACCCATGACCACTACCATCTAGAAGGGCAGCAGATAGATGGGAACGCCATCACCTAGAAGTTCCCTCCAAGTCACTCAACACCCTGACTTGGAAATATATCGTCATTCCTTCACAGTCGCTGGGTCAAAATCCTGGAACTCCCTTCCTAACATCACTGTGGGTATACTCACACCACATGGACTGCAGCAATCCAAGAAGGCAGCTCACCACCACCTTCTCAAGGGCAACTAGGGATGGGCAATAAATGCTGGCCCAGCCAGCAAAGCCCACATCCCGTGAATGAATATTAAAAAAAAGGAGTGTGACGGAATATTCTCCATTTGCCTGGATGAGTGCAGCTCCAACAACACTCAAGAAGCTCAACACCATCAAGGACAAAGCAGCCCGCTTGATTGGCACCCATCCACCACCTTAAACATTCACTCCCTCCACCACCAACACACAGTGGCAGCAGTGTGTACCATCTACAAGATGCACTGTAATGATTCAAGTCTCCTTAGACAGCACCTCCAAACCTGCAACCTCTGCCACCTAGAAGGACAAGAACAGCAGATGCATAGGATAACTACCATCTCCTCTAAGTCACACACCACCCTGACTTGGAAATATATCACTTTCCCTTCATCATTGCTGGGCCAAAATCCTGGAACTCCCTTTCAAACAGCACAGTGGGTGTACCTACACCACATGCACTGCAGTGGTTCAAGAAGGCAGCTCACCATCACCTTCTCAAGGGCAACTAGGGATGGGCAATAAATGCTGGCCCAGCCAGCAAAGCCCGCATCCCATGAAAGAATAAAAAAAAGACTGCTGCTGCACATGAGCGGGAAACAGCCACATCTAACTGGATGTAAACATGCTTGTTGTACAAAATAGCCTTTAAACATGTTAATGTCTAGCAAGCCCACATGAATTAAAACCATGTCTCCCTACCTCGATTAATATAAGCTCCTAAAGAAAGTTCACAATGACATTTGTGATTAATCTGCATTGACAAAGCATATTTTTAAACTAGAACATTACATTAATTAAGCCACAATGGCATTTCATTACCTTTAACTCCCATCAAAAACATTGCTAGTTGTCAATATGAGGCTGGATATTAGATTTGTTCAGCAGATTGCTCAATGAAATGTAAGTTCCCAAACAGCAAGGCTCTGACTTGCTGCAGTTAATGATTATATCCTCAGGCAGAATTCTCTTCTTCAGCATGCCCTGTTTGGGATGAACACTTTACCCATGGAGAAGTCCCTGGAGGTTCTGATTTGAAGTTTTCCTTCATTTCTCTCTGGTAGTCCTCACAATGCAAAAGACAAACTCTTAATGGATTTCTTCATTTGCATCTTTTAGTTCTGGAAAAAAAAAGAGAAAAAGTAGTTTAAAGTCTTCTAGCAGTGAAACATTTCCATCCTAGTGCAAAATTCCATCATCCGAAGATACGTATTCTGAGAAAAATTAAACTCACTGGCACATCTTTAGGAATAACTGCAAAATTTATTTCCAGGGGTTAATTTAAAATCATGTCTATTGATCCTGAAGTACACAAATATTACCATCATTTGCTGACAAAACTATAATAATTACCAAAACACTGAGTTATACCATACAATATATTAGATTATTTGTTTAAAAAAAACTGGAAATTGCAAATAATTAATTTTAGAATTATTAATTTTAGATATGTCTTTAGTAAGTTAAACATTTTCTTTCCAATTGCTATTTACATCTCTCATGGAAATAAACTTTCAGTCTGTCTGTGTTGCAAAAGAGACTTCACCCTGTTAGATTTCCAATATATTTGGTTTGGTCCACATTTCCCTGCAATGGTAAGATCAGCAATATACATGGCAAATGTAGCCATCTCACCACCAACGCTAACTCGCTCCTTATCTTCCTGCATTCCTAAATAGAATGCACCACTGCCAGCACATTGGTGCATCAGGAACAGCATGTCCCAATTCCTCCAGCGACACGGTGAATGCATTTAATCAGCTTGCTGAGATGGAAGTACTCTGCCTCTATCAGCTATCTCTCCCGTGGGAAGTGGTCAGCTAGAACTTGTCCATGAGATAATTCAAATACATAAGAGGGATCTATCTGGGCCTAAAATGACAGACTCCTAGAAAGCACCTGGTTTGCCAGAGGGGGATATGAGACACTGACCAGAGTCTTGTGATATTTGATGATTTTTATTCCATTTTTCAAACTCTCTTATGCTATCCAATTTTGCGATAAACTAAGAACGAAATAGCAATCGGCTCAGCATTCCTCTGGGGAACAGGCTTTAGTGAGGCCAAGCTCAGAGCAACTGGTATAAAGGCAACTTCTTGGAGCAATTGTTCACACCGTGGATTTTTTTTATCATCATGAAGAAAGTTAACATTCCAAAATTATAAAGTTTGCTTTTCATCGCCAGTGTGGTTGTTTAGCAGTAATTATGACCTTGGTATAACGTTAAAACTCATTTGCACTTTATTTAACAAGACATAACTTTTTCAAGGGTAACAGCATGAAGATGGAAGTCCTTACCAATTCATGGGTTTCCATTGATTGTAGTCTGAGGGTCCTCAACAGCGCACCCTCTGAAAATGGCTTAAATCATTTTAAAACTCATATTTGTAAAATTACTAACATAATTATTACAATGAAAGTAACTATGAGGTTGGTAGAAAATCTTTCATTGTTGGACAGCTCATTTCCTTCCTCCTTGGCTAATACTATTAAAATTACTGACCAGAAGCAATCAATAACATTCTGTCATTCCATCTCTTTATGTCCATATAAATCCCATCTTTTCAAATCAATATCTCTGTTAATTATCTATTTAAATAAAAGTTAATTTTACTCAGCTTAATTTAAATAGATATCACTTTTTTTTAAAAACTTTTTTCTTAAGCTCCTTATTTTAATTTTAATTTCTATCTTAATCCATTTATTTCACTACATGAAAGTTTAAATTAAGAGTGAAGGATAATTACATTGCAGGAATAACTGTTAAACAGAACAGCAAGCTTTTTTTAATATTCATTCAAGGCCAACACTTATTGCCCATCTCTAATTGCCCTTGATTAGCCACCTTCTTGGCAACCAAGTAGCCTTCTCAGATATTTCACAGGGCAAAGAAGAGTCAACCACATTGCTGTAGGTCTGGAGTCAACATAGGCCAGGCCAGGCAAGGACGACAGATGGTCTTCCCAAAGGGTCATTAGTAAAACAGATGGGGATTTTTGGAGGAGACCATGAGCTCATATGCCATAATATGGTGTCACTCACGGCACTGATGGACTCCTCCACTGTTTGCACATGGGAGCGAAAAGCCTCTGGGAACACTGACATATGCTCATACATTTCACACTGCTGCTCCAATATCTGCTGCTTCGATGAGGACTCTCAGGGCTCGCCATCTGCAGGAAGCTGTGCATTGGTGGGGTTTTACTCAATCCTCCAAAGGGAGGTGACCAGAGCTGTTGCTGCCTTGATTGCCTATTCTATTGGTACCATGCCCTGCTCACCAGCTGGTGACACCCACTGTAAACGTGCATCAGTGCCCACTGACATGTGGGTATCTGCCCTGGTGGAGGGTCCGCTGGACTGATGTGACACTCTCTCCTCAGATGGTGGCTCCTCCTCTGATGTCTCATGTGCCTCAACCTCTCCTGGCACTGCAAGAGAGACAAGAGTGCTGTTAACAACTTCCACATCCACCAAGATCCTCCTGCCTGTCCTTGATCTGGAGCTTCTTGTGGTCATCAAGGCCCAGAGAGGTGCCAGTGTGAATACTCATCAGAAGGTTTGGTGTCCATGGCCAGCTCTTTTCTCATTCCCTGAAGGCTCCATACTTGCCTTTCTCTCTGTGACAAGCTGGTCTGCTGAAATCCATTCATCTGAATGACTACAGCAATGAAGGGCACATCACTTCCATGCATCCCCGCTTCATCGAATTATGAACTCACTTCTCGTACAATGACACAAATACACAGTGTCACATTTGTCTCATAGTCCAGCTGTGCTTGTCAGACTGTGCCACTTAAACTGTCGATCATCACACCACTGGGGGGTTAGCTGCATGCAGCCATTTATTCTCGTCACCCCATCGAGCAACACTGACCGACCATGATCATTAGGTGTGAGGCAACTCAGTGGCTCGCTGTGCACAGTGGTCCTTGGTCACTCTCTGTGCATGGGTTAGTCAGCTCATCTCACCTGTCATGGGCCATATCAAGCATTCAGGGCTGTCAAGTCGCCATCATGCAAGCCACTCACCTTGCCAGACCACACAAGGTATTTGAATCACTTTCAGCACTGCACCCATGTTCATGCCTCTACCCTGCAGCTGCTGACTTCCTCAGACACCTTTATCCTTGCCTTCTTTGTCAGGCTTACGAGCCCCCTATTCCCATCCACTGGGGAGAGCGCCTCCTTCTGTTTCCTCGCCTCCAGGGAGGTGTCATGGAAACTTGGAGCCACCCTTTCTCTCACAGTGGCCATTCCTCCATAGACTCCCTTCTGCTATAATCTCCTCCTCTGCACTATATGGCGGAGGGGAGGGGTGGGGTGGGGGGGGGGGAGGGAGGGGGGGAGGTGGCTGTAAAATTCAGCAGGTGACTTTCCCACTGCCTACCCACCTGCCACTGACCTCACCACAATTTTACAGGTGGTGGGCGAGTCCTGGGATGGCCCGCCCATTTCTGCCCCAATTTAGGCCCTTAAGTGGCTAACTGATGACCACTTAAGGGTCATTTCCTGCTCTAGATGCAATTTTGTGGCCAGCAGGTGGAGGCTGGGGACAGGGCAAGCCTGGCAGGGTATCTTGCTTGGGCCTTGTGCCTTGGGTGGGGAAGAGGGGCTGGTGCCTTCTTCATGGGCCCTCTTGTGCAATTGGGAAACCCCTTTCCCCCCCTACCCCGTCAACCAGGTGTCCCCACACTCCCCACCGAGTCTTTGCACCCCATTCCCCCCACCTTCTCTTGCCCTCCCCGCACGCCACCCCAGGGCTTCCTGTCCTGGCCTCTCAAGAGCCCCCGAGACCTACCTTCTATCTGGTTTTTTATTCTTTGTTTTTTGGGACTGGGTGCAGACCCAGCAGTGGCCACTAGTCCCACTGGCACTGCTGGGGCCAGAGACCTGTTGGCCAGTCAGATGTCTGGCTACTCTTGGAGCAGGTCTTCCTCCCGAGATGGGGGTGGAAGGCCTGCCTCCAGCCAATTAGCGCTTTTGAGAGCATTAACTGGCTGAGAGGCAGTTGTATAGAACGGAGGTGATTCCACTGCCAACTTTTTGGTGGTGGGTTGGGAAACCCCATCGCCCATTAAATTCTGCACCATGTGTGCAGCCTGTATGAAGGCTGCCGACAGGCTTCAAATATAGAGCTGGCAAACTACCTACCAGCACTAGCTCCTGCCCACCATCAATCATTGGCCAACTCTCCTGCTGGCTGGACTTTAATTGGCTGCATATCACTGGTGAAATTTCACCATCCATCCATGCAGTCACATGACCTGCAAAATGACCCCAGCATTGGGATATTAACAGGTTTGGCAAAATCCAGCCATTTCTGTCTCTTTAATCCATCTTTTTCTTCCCATTTCTTTATTTTGATTCCTGTGCATCACCCTGGATTGAATTAAGTATTATCACTTACACTTATTGAGTTAGGCCCTCAATACGGACTATTCAATCTGATTGTAACTTTTTCTAGTCGCACAGATCTCAGATCCGCTGCCAAGGGTACCGCACTTTATCAGACTCCCAATGGCAATAAAATGCTGTGCAAAAGCCCACAAAAAGTCAGTGGGAGCTGTAAGCATAATGAACAGTGAGTGCCATTCATCCTTTGCTAGCCATAAAATCTGGACCAATTGCTGCTTGTGATGTCTCATATCATAAATTTCTCAGCTTGGCTAAGTTCTTCAAATAGGAGCAAAAATGGAAAGTAACCCTTATTGGAATGGTGTTCAATTCAAATCCCATGTTGTGGTCAGTTAATGCTGTAGTATTTTGTGAGTAGATTGCTTGCCTACCATCTTGGCCGAGCAGCTAAAATCACAAATTCAAGCAAAACACTAAGTTTTAATTTAAAGTGCGCACATGTTTCTCAAAAGTTACAATTTGGCAGGTCTGTGAAGACCTCACAAAAGGTCACCAGGCCACTTCTTGCAAGGAAGATCAGCACCAGAGGCAAATAACCTATTGAATTTAACTCTGCACATCTGTTACAACAGCTGTAAAACATGACTGCAACACGCATAAATAAAATTCCAAAATGTCATAAAGGTTGTTGTTTACTGTGTAGATGACTAGTCAGTCCTTAGATAATGGTCTGAGTCGAAGAATAAGTAAAATTCAATTGAGAACATTATGAATCCTTTATTTACTAGAATAATAGACTAACACAGTGCAGATCAATATTTAATTTCACTTAAAATATCAGTAGAATTTGCAGATTTCCGGCCAATATTAAAAAGTCAAGAATATCTGAGAGTTGAGATTTACTGTTACAAGCAAGCATGTAGTTCCATCAAAATTGCTTTTTAATATGCTGTAAGGAACAAAAATAGCTGAGAATTAGCTTAGGATTTGTGCATGGGATGAATGCTGGATTGACATTTCTTCACCATTAATTAATACGTGGAGTTAATGTAATTAGAATTGGAATAACAAAAGGAATGGATTTTTCAATATAAAAGCAAAATACTATGGCTCAAAGGTCTTCAACCTGAAATGTTAAATCTGTTTCTTTCTCCACAGCCAGACCTGCTGATATTTTCCAGCATTTTCTGTTTTTATTTCAGACATTTCTACGCTGCCAGTTTACTGGATATTGCTGGCATGGTCAGCATTTGTTGCTCATCCCTATTTACCTTGAGAAGGTGGTGGTGAACCATCTTCTTGAACTGATGCGTATGATGCGTGCTGAGAAAAAAGCTGCTAACTGCCAAGCACTACATGGGTATAAAATTGGTGCAGATAATAGCCTCATCCAATATAACTTGGATGAATTAGTACACTGATAACAATGAGAAAACCAAATGGGGTAGACTACCTGTGAGGCCTGCTCCCTGTGCTAAACTACTATCAATCAGATGTTTACCAAATACTCACCCAATATCATTATTTATAAATAAAAACAAGCAACTACTTTTGTCATTTTATTTGAAGCCACATGCAACAGTCACTAACATCTATTGTGAAGGTTGGAAACTCTCTGGGTATGATAAATAGCCCCCTGTCCACATAAAACAACTTGTCTGCATTCAGATAAATTCAATTTAAACCTGATGTGAAAAAATTTGTCATTTGCAAATTAACTTCCGTGACTCAAATTTGATCAGTTTTGATGGCTGTATCATGCAAATCATTCGCGGTAGCTCAGTAACTTAATTCCTTGTTTATTTACATGCACTACTGTCAATTGGCATCGGTGGTACATGCAATTTTGAAAGCGTAGTTAAGAAACTACTGAATATATAAAACATTTGCTTGCCACATCCTAGAGTTTTCATCAAGATTGGTATATTTATCATAAAATGAGCTGATATTTGAACTTTAAATTTATTTGATCCATACCTGCCTACACTTTAGATAAAATCAATTTTTTTGAGAGCTGAGGCTTATTCCACTGAAAATCAATGCAAACTTGCAATGGACAGCAAAAAATATGACCAGTTTTCTGGTTTGTATTTGCCTAAACCTCTTACATTTACAGCCTGAAATGCTAACTCGTTGTGACATTTTTGATTGTATTCTGTGAAAGATAATCCATCCCACTGTGCGAAGGAATTGTTTCATAAACAGCATAAATATCACAACATGCACTTGCTGCTTTTTTTCAACCAACTGAACATTCAGAAACAACTCTACTCCAAGGAGGTCATTGGCTCATGTTTTGCAGTCAGCGGCAAAGTGATGGCATTCGCTGCTAACCTGGAAGAAAGGTGCGCATAAAGATCTAGCCATCCGTATCCCCTTTCCCAATGTCACTTTGAATCAGGTTCCTAGTTAAGGGGATCTCCAGGCATCAAGCAGTGTAAGGAACCAATCATATTGAAATGTTCTCACAGACAGCAAACTAAACGGTAAAAACTGCTGAATTCTTTTGCTCTTACTTAAAATTTAACAAAGTGTGAAATAAATGATTGGGATATGCATATGGGATTAAGGTAGATACTGAAATATCCACAAAAAAACTTAATTTAAAAAAAATTATGATTTCATTTTGATCATAATGGAGAAATTTGACCTTCCACAAGTAAAAAATTAGTTCTTTAGGCCTCCTAAGGCTGTACAGCTGTAATTACATCATTAAACGTCCAGTTACACCTTATTGAACAAAATGTAACTTTTCCAAGGCATTTTACAGAAAGATTAATAGAATAGAAAGGCAGCTTTTCATTGGTACAGTAGTTTCTACTTGATTACAGTCTAGGGCAAATCCAACAGCACACCAGAGGGGAAAGCAAATAATCGCTCACAGCAACTTCAGGTTTTATATGTTTATCTGCGCATGTGTGGACTCCAGGACTTGCTGCCAGTTTCAGGGGGGTAATAATGGCGAATAGTTTCACTCTCATTTCTACTACAAACTCCTGGGGCTGAATTTTTACCTCAGCTTGAGGGCGCACGCCCAACCCGCTCGAGCATAAAATAGCACGTGATGACATAGGGCAGGCATCCCGACGTCCTCCTGCGCTCGCGCGATATTTCAGTCGGTTGATGTGCACAAAAGTCGGAAGCACGCCCGCCGACAATTAAGAGGGCAATTAAGCCCATTAAAGTTCCAATTGTCCCCAACTTTTCGTGGTCCGTCTAACCTTACGGCCGGTGGATGGGCAAATCTACCAGGTGGGTTTTGCATTTTTGATGAAACCTCAGCCAAGGGCGGGAGGAGGTTTCTGTTATTAAATTTTTTTTAAAAAACGTAAGGACAGAATTTTCACCACGTGTATGTTCAGGTGACTGATTCTGATGCGTGGACATTTTTTTCCAGATTTTAAAATCTTTATTTCTCGCTTTTAAATTCTTCAGCTCCCTAAGGCAGCTCTCTGCCTTCAGGGAGCTTTCATTTCACCCTCCCCCCACGCCCACACTTACGTCAACGCCCGCCCTCCTCCTGCCCCCACCCCAGCAGCACTGAGCATTTCAGCGTGCGTTTCACACTGGCTGGCTGTTGATTGGCCAGCCAGCATGAAATCGCTGGGGTCAGGGGTCGATCACAGGCGGCAGTCCTTTCCCCGGCCGCTCCTGGGACCGCCAGTTGTGCCCGCACGCCGACCTAAAAATCCTGCCCCAGGTCAAAATATATTACTCTCTACAACTTAAAGAACAACTTAACAATCTTTTCATAATATTATCATAGGGCGTTAGAAGATAGCTATATGTCGCTGCAAGCATCCGGCTGAATTTTACCCGGCTTTTGTATCCCGCATCGAGCGGAAAAGTGGATCCCGAGCCCACACTTGTCAGCAGGGACACAGCTCAGTGATTTTACCGCAGGCAGCTTCATCATTAGCCTCCAGTATCAGGCAGGAGACCTCAGCAGCGCCTTAAAATAGGAGCGCCCTCATAGGGGAAGTGCAAATTAAAACTCAGTATGGCTGAGGGGGAAAGCCCCACCAATTGTTGAGTAAACCCCTCAGGGGGGGATCAATGAGGCTGCAGGGTTTGTCTTTCCTGCCGACGACCCCTGCTGGGGAGCTTAAATGCTCAAGCATCAATGCCCCCTGAGCTACGGCACAGAGGCCACATCCATAACGCTGGCAGCCTCCTCACACAGCAGGACATTGTCCTGTTTTTGGCAAAATGCTGGTGGCCTTTAATAGAGACTTTAACTATGCAAATAGTCAGCCCGCTTTCTTGGAGTGAGCAGCTGACCTGCCTCGCAATGCGCTGCTGGGAAACATTCCTGGTGATAAGATTACATCAGGGAACCGCGTTGGGATGGCTCTCCCCTGTTTTACTGCCCTCCCCTCCTCACCTCTATTCCTGCCATCCCCAGAGGGCCAGTAAAAATTCTGCCCATCAAATCTTCATTCGTATTTTTCTCTGCATGAGGTACTTAAACTAACCCCGTTCTTTAACTCGTTCCCCATACCCTTTAGTATTTCTCATTTTCAAACACCAGTCTTTTAACAGAATCTGTGGACTCTGCTTCAGCAACTGTTGTTGGCAGTGAATTCAAAGTTCTAAGTTTTTAAACAAACCCCCCACAGTCTCCCACAGGGATGGTGAATGGGGAGATTCACCACTAGCAGCAAGAATTCATATAAATTGTGGCAAAATTCTTGCTGACACCTTTTGAAATCTAGGCATTTCAGAAAGAGTTAGCGCACTTGAAGCAAAAATAGGGTAAATGTGTGCGTTTAAGCATAATAACAGTATCTCCATGACATATTCCCAGGAATTCTAGAAAACAGAAGATTTAGATAAAATGAAAAGGTCATTAAAAGATTACAGTTATAAAATAAATTACAGCGCAGAAACAGGCCATTCAGCCCAATGGGTCTATGCCAGTGTTTATGTTCTTCCCCTTCTTCGTCCAACTCATAAGAAGTTCCTTTCTCCCTCACGTGTTTTTCTTACTTCCCCGTAAATGCATCTATGCTATTTGCCTTATAACTACTCCCTATGTTAGTGAGTTCCTCATTCTGATCAGGCTCTGTGCAAAGAAGTTTCTCCTGAGTTTCCTATTAGATTCATTAATAATATTTACATTTATAGCCCCGAGTTCAGGTCTCATCCACAAGAGGAGAAATCTTCTCTATGGTTACTGTGTCTGACTCATTCATAACCTTGAAGACCTCCGTTAGGTCATCCCACAGGCTTTTTTTTTAAAGAAAAGAGCTGCAACTTGTTCAATCTTTCCTGATAGGCATAAATCTCTCAGTTCTGGTACAATTCTAGTTAGTCTTCTTTGCACTTTCGTTACATCAGTACTCAACACTGTATTCAAATTGTGTTTTAACAAAGATTCTATTAAAGTTTACCATAACTGCACTGCTTTGGGGCATTTCTTTAATGACCTTATTAACCTGCATCAAAATTAGTGATTTGTGTATCTGTAGCCCCTCTGTCCTTCTACCCAGTTAGACATTATTTTCCAAGGACTATGTGGCTTCCTTATTATTAAAGTTCATTTGCTAATTACACACCCATTGTGCAAGTTTATTAATACCTACCTATATTTTATTGCATCCTCCTCTGTATTCATTACATCCACTTCTTTGGAGTCGCCTGCAAATTTTGAGATAGTAATTTTGATTCCCACATTCAAGTTGTTTATGTAAATGTGGACAACACTGGTCCCAGCACTGATGATTGTGGAACACCAGTTTCCATTAACTGCACATCTGAGTATCTACTTTTATTCCTACTCTCTGGGCAGTAGTTTGCATTTGGGGTTGGGAAACCAGCATGGGAGTCATTTTCAGTTCCTGGAGAGGCGAGTCCTGGTACCCAGGGTAGGGCTGCCCAATGTTTCACAGATGAAACCCTGGAGGTGTTGTTGGAGGCAGTGAGAGAAAGCCGAGAGGCCTTGTTTCTGGAAAACAGGGGGAGAAGACCATGTAACCAAACCAAGCATGGCTGGCTGGAGGTGGTAGAACTGTCTATAGCTGAAGTGTTGTCCAGAGGAACTGGGTGCTGTGCTGCATAAGGTTTAATGACCATCTTTGCTTTGCTTCATCTGAGGCCACAAGGGGAGGAGGGGTGTAGAAGTTGCCAAGAGCAGGGACCACCATGTGTCGAGCAGAACACTGAGCGGTTCATTGGTGTTTATCTTACCTGTACATGTGTACTTTGTAATTTATTTTTAATGCTGTAAATGCTGATCCATGATCCCAGGCATGTGAGCTTCCATTCTATCATGGCAAAACTGGAAAAGAGGGAAGAAGTGATGAAGGGAAGTCATTGTCTTTAAGCAGGGGCAGTGAGACAGCTGGACAGATGTGCACCATGCATTGGCAGTAAGAATAGATCTATTCAAGGCTGTGTCTTCAATGGAAGTGTTTTCACAGGCAGATTATGCAGTCATGTTGGATAACTAATGCTCAGGTGAAATGTGCCTGGATCAGATGTGCCCTGGCATTCATACATCTTGATGAGAGCTTTGACTCCTGATCCAGTCCTGGTCACCTCCCTGCTCAGCATGTTCTGTTCTGCATCTTCCTCCTCCTCCTCTGCATCCTCCTCTCCCATCTTCTCCTCCAATGTGACGTGTTGGTCTAGCGCTTCACCCTTTTCAAGGTTCACAACTTTCTGGTGAGCCATGTTATAGAGAGTGGAGCAGACTGCCACACTGCATGTCTCCCTTGCAGGATTCTACTTCAGGATGCCACCTGACCCCTCCAGAACCATACCTTCAGAAACCCGGTGACCTGCTCAATCGTGGTCCTCGTGAGCATGTGGCTGTGGTTGTAGCACCTCTGTGCCTCTGTCGCGGGGTCTCGTAAAGGTGTAAGTAACTATTTCCTCATGGGATATCCCTTGTTCCCGAGAATCATTTCATGATGACATGAAGAGCTGCAGTACCCTGGTCTGCCCAAGGGCGAAGGGGGCATGGCAGCTGCCAGGATAGCAAGCACATGAATGCATAAAGCACTTGCTGTGGTCACAGACCAGCTAATCTTCGAGGGAGTGGAAGCCCTTCCTGAATGAATCTGCCTGGAAACTCATTCGGTGTCTTGATGGCCACATGGTCGCAATCAATGATGCCCTGCGCCTGAGGGAATCTAGCGAGGGAGGTGAGTCCCACTGTCCTCTGTGCCTTTGATGCCCCATGTGTTCTAAGTTGCATGAACCGACTGGTTCTCGCTAATAGATTGCAATGGTGCACTGCTACTTAAGAGGTGACATCAAGATCCACTGCTGATTCTTGGGAGGAGCCAGAGGCAAAGAGGTTCAAGGTCGCAGTGACTTTAACAGCTGCTGGCAGGGCATGGTGAGCAGTGCTGCGAGGTCTGAGGTATTCCTCAATCAGGGCAACAATTAGATAGCTACTGCTAAAATAGATGTAGTCTCTTGTGGCACTGATTCCCTGACATGCACAGCTAGCTTCGTCTTCCGTGGTACACTTGATTCTGAGGGAATGGTATTCATTGCCTTCCTGCCCCTCATTCCTCTCCTCTGCCCTTCTCATGCCCAGTGCTCGGTATCTGCACCTCATTTCTATTTAGCCCTATCACCAAATAACTCAATCCCATCTCTAGCTGTTGCCTTACTTGCAGTCAGCTGCATTCACAATGCTAAGTGGAAACCCCTCTGATCGCCCTGCAATCCCCGATTGTGCACGGACCACTTGCTTTGTTAACTTTACTCACTTGACAGCACCTGTGTGGCACTAGTTGAATGCCCATCTCAGCTTATTGAATGGCATGTCCGTGACTGGCTTCCCCAGACCCCCTGCCCCCGTGGGGGTCGTCACATCCTTCCACTTGAACTGTTCCTGATCCAGGCTGTAACCCAGGCGTCCCTACAAAAACTCCTCGATCAGTTAACAACAAGCTCGTTAACACTTGGCCAATTATCTGAATCAGGCATGTTGCCGGGTCCTGTCTTCCCGTGCCTGAGCAAAATTGCTGGCAAATCAGCACAATGGTCAGCGGTGCTAATTTTTTGGACCCGCCTGCCTCCATACTTGCCCCCATATGGAGACAAAGGCCCTGCCCTCTGTTTTCCATTTTGTATCCAACTTGCTATCCATTCTGCTACTTGTCCCCTGACCTCAGTCAGGGATCTACTGTGTGGTACCTTATCAAAGGCTTTTTGAAAATTAAAATACACAATTTCTACTGCATTACCCTTATCTAACCTTTCTGTTCTTTCCTCAAAAAAATTCCATAATGCCGATTCCCTTTTGGAATCTGTGCTGACGGCTCTTGATCGCATTCCCAGCTTCTGGATGTTTCCCTATTAAACCTTTGATTAAGTATTCTGTTATCTTCTCTACCACTGATGTTAAGCTAATTGGGCTATGCTTCCCTGGTAATTGGTCTACTGCTCCGTGCTAATTGGTCAGTAGCTCTTTGTGAACATATATGAAATAGAGAACCTTCATAATCAAAGAAAAAATAATTCTCTGGAAAAGCAAAACAAAAAAAAAAAGCTTTGATAAAACTGGAGATAGAACTGTGATCATTAGTTATAAACAGCACTGAAAATGTAGTTAATAAAAAAATGTTTGAGTTATCACTACAAATAGAGACCAAAATCTGACGTGTGAATTAATATAAAACTGTTGAACTGAAATTAAAAAAACAAATTTTTAAAAATCACATGAATTCTTTAAACTACAATGAAATAATAGAATATGTCCAAGCACTTAAATTGACTCTGTTGCTTGTGGCTGAAACAGATAAAGTCAGCACACGCCAATGTTTGAGCCTGGAATCTTTTTGATCATTTGGCTCCTAGTGCACATACATCCACACAGCTGAGACATCAGAATAGCTGAAGAAATCCCTTTCACTTTGACTACATTGGCTTTGTTGAAGTATCAACAGAACCTAATCCAGAAATGGATGGCAACTTGAAAATGTCAGAAAATAATGAGCACTGATACTGAGGATTGGACACCTGAGTTGAAAGGGAAGATAAGTAAAGCTGGGAATATGTACATAGGAGAACAAGAAGGAGATGGCAAGGTGGAGGCAATTGGGTAGAGAATTCCAGAGTCAGTGATGTATTTGCTAAACAAGCACTCCACATTACCTAAGTGACCTCCTCCTTGTTCATGTCATCTAATACTAGATTTCTCCTCAGCCCCCATGTTCTCTGTTCTACCATTGAGTGTTAATAGTAAACTATGCCTCCAGTGGAAGGAATTTAATTTGATAATGTAATGAATGTGAGGCTGGAAGTGAAGTCAGGGGTACAACAGGAGTCAAGTTTCCATTCTTCCTGAAATAAAAACAGAAAATGCTGGAAAAACTCTGCAGGTCTGGCAGCATCTGTGGAGAGAGAAACAGAGTTAACGTTTCGAGTCCATATGACTCTAGAAGGCTGTCCATAGATGCTGCCAGGCCTGCTGAGTTTTTCCAGCATTTTCTGGTTTTATTTCAGATTTCTAGCATCTGCAGTATTTTGCTTTTATTCCATTCTTCCTGATTCAGCTCGAGATGGCAGATGGAAGTCTGATGGACTGGATGCCAGGGCTCAACGTAGTGGAATATATTGATGAGAACTGAAGACAATGGCCTCAATTTTGGAAGATATTTTGACTTGTCCAGTTCTTGATATCAGACAAGCAATTTGAGAGTATGCAGCTCCAACAACACTGAAGAAGCTTGACAGCATCTAGGATAATGCAGCCTGCTTGATTGGCACCCCTTCCACAAACATTCACTCCCTCCACCATTGACGAACAGTAGCAGCAGTGTGTACCATCTACAAGATGCACTACAGAAACTCACCAAGGCTCCTTAGGCAGGACCTTCCAAACTCATGACCGCTACCATCTAGAAGGACAAGGGCTGCAGGTACATGGGAACACCACCACCTGGAAGCTCCCTTTCAAGCCACTCACCATCCTGACGTGGAAACATATTGCTGTTCCTTCACTGTTGCTGGGTCAAAATCCAGAATTCCCTCCCTAACAGCTCTGTGGGTGTACCTACACCACATGTACTGCAATGATTCAAGAAAGCAGCTCACCACCACCTTCTCAAGGGCAAGCAGGGATGGGCAATAAATGCTGACCTAGCCAGGGCCACCCACATCCCGTAAATGAATTTAAAAAACCTTTGGCTCAGCAGAGGTGGTGGTTGGTGGACACCAGTATTCATACTTTCTTCCAAATAATGTTGTCACGGGGTACCATGTGGATAGTGAAGAGGAGGGATCGAAGGATGGACTCCTGCTGTACACCAGAGATATCCCTCCCAGTAGGAGAATAGTGGCGGCAAACCTGCATTGAATAAGCTACCAGCAGAACTGAAGATAGCATCGATCTGGAGGCTTAATTTAATTTGTGGAAGATTTTGTGTTAAAACACGAAAAATATCAACTAATTTGGACAGGAGGTTTTGAATGAGATGGTTTTGGAGATTTGGAAATGTGAAAAGTTGTCCATCAGTGGCTCAGTGGTAGAACTCTTACCTCTCAGCTAGAAAGTCATGGGTTCAATCCTTTCTACCAGAGATTTGAGCATATAAAACAGATTGGCACTTCAGTCCAATACTGAGGAAGTGCTACTGTTGGTCATCTGTTTTGGAGGAGATGTTAATTTGATGCTCAATTTGCCCTCTCAGGTGGATGGAGAAGATTCCTTGGCACTATTGGAAGAAGTTCTGACCATCAATTATCTCTCAGCTAACATGGGAAAAACAGATTATCTGATCATTGATCACATTGCAGTTTGTGTGACCTAGCTGTTTGCAGGACTCTTGGTGTTTCTGTACATTGTAGGGACAAAAGCCACAAATTGATTTTATGCATTCATTTAGGGAAAATGCCTTCTTATTTCTGTGTGATTGCTATTTTATAATTAATTGAATGGGATCTCTTTCCTAAAGATACTTCAGGCTTTACAAAGAAAATAATTATATAAAAAGAAAGACTTAAATTTATATAACACTTTTCACAATCACAGGGCTCTCAAAGGGGGTGCCTTGGTAACACTGCATTTGAAAAACAGATATGCTAGAAAAAATGATTTGAGAACTGAGCAACATCTTCAATTTATATGATTTAGAATTGGTTTAACAACAATAAAAACTGCCATCTGCGTCCTAAAATGCATATCCCTTTGGAAGATGAAGGTCGACAAGCCACTTGTTTTCTTTCAGTATCTTTAATGTAAACACAATGGAGAGAGCAGGGTTGGGGGGGTGCTTCGGCTGGTTTAGAGCCAGATTCTGCAAGTTGCTATGGTGATCTGTTCTTCCTTTGTGGTCTTTAATGAGATGTAAGTTAATAGCTATTTTTCCCTCAGCCTGTCTGAAGCTAATTTTATTCTGTTATATAAGAATTTCATTTATGAAATATATATCTTACTGCAACATTTCTACAATAACTGCACTGCAAAAACATTATTCTGATGAAAAGTCATCAAACTGAGACATTGGGTGTAAAATAGGTGGCTTTGGGTCAGGTAGGAAGCTAACATCTTAAAAATTTCAAACCCAAAGTCAAGCCATGTTGAACCCACCCACTTTTGATATTAATGGAGTTAAGATGGAGGGCAAGTGCCCAATCCACTCTCAGTAGGCGGGTCAGTCAAATAAACCTTTTTAAGAAATCTGCATACCTCCATTTTACTGAGACCTCTATTTTTAATTTCTGTTGTCAGGTTTTCCCGAGCCTCAGGAAACCCAGCTGGTAAAAGAAGGTGAGATGGACTGGATTCATAAAGTAAGTGCCTTTACAGCATTGCTTGTGAGCCATGTAGTACAAGTGTTTGATATTTACAGGGCTAATGTGGGACTGAGCACAGTGCCACCCACACAGTGATGTAAGAAACACATGACCTAGACCTAGGGTCAGTGTGGTGTTGGCCAGGGCCTTGTTAAGACCTAGGATGGTTATAGCTCCCTGCCTGCACCCTTTACTGCATGTATGTATATGGCTGGAAGTAGTTAATAACGACTTGCATACAAGAGACTATGAAGACTTTTTTGTCAGACACGTTCTGCAACCAACATCACCCCAACATGGTGGCAGCTCCGGATCAAAAATCCTCATTCCCACAGAAATGCTGAAACACTAAGAAAAAGGACATCTTCAATGGATTCTGAACTGAAAGAAGCTCTCAACTGAAGCTACAGACACTGAGAAAGTTCACCAGATAAAGCTCCAGGAAGAAGAGCCGGGAAGCTAAGAGCAGAGGTATTACTGCAGCAGGAGGCTAAACCTCCTTTGGAAGTCCAGCTTTAGCATGCGGAGTTCATAACTTGCAAGGGTGAGCTAAATCCCTTTCACTTCCAGGCTGCAGTCAGTCATGAGAAGCTCTTTTACTAATTGACTCAGAAGCGCTGTTTGAACGAAACCCATCGCTAATCCCGATTCCTCATCTCCGAGCCTCAACACGTGGCTTATGAGTTGAACAGAGAGAAAAAAAAAAGAATAATTAACTTACTCAACTCTCGGGAACCTCGTGACGACCTGAATCCTTAAACAGCAAGCCTGCTGTTCATTCAAACACATCTTTACTCACAACGCTACATCCCTGATTCAATCAAGTTGGCAGTCCACCGATCCATGCAGCCACTGTTGAAAATTCTTCTTCCTGAAGCGTGCTGCCGCCATTTTGCAAAGCCTGCAAAAACCAGCAAGCGCCAAGAACCCATTGTTCTGCAGTGAACGGCGACACCATATTGGAAGCCTGTAAGCTCTTAAAGCTGTGTCCACACTTTTCAAATCTTCATCATGGATCATAATTCCACACTTCCAACTCCACCGGGATTCACCCAAGGCCCAGACCAGTCACAAAATTGGAGTCTTTGGAGGAAAAGATTTTTAAGATAAGAGCATTGCTTCAGGTTTAAAGAAAATATCAGAAGCAGAACAAGTAAACACATAGTTTTACTCAATAGGGCTAATTGCAAATGACATATTTGCATGACAGGTTGAGTCATCCGCCAAATCTGGGGAGGTTTTACAATTCTTTGACGTTTATTTCAACTTGAGATCCAACAAAATATTGGAAAGAGCAATTTTCAATAAGAGAGTCCAACTGCCTGAGGAACCTGTTGATTCCTTCATTAATGATCTCCACAGGGTACAGAGAGGCGCGACTATGGAGATTTTAAGTCTGAGCTCATCCGAAGCAGAATCATGGTGAGTGTTGTAGATGATTCATTCTCTAACCGCCTACAAGCTGAAGATGATCTTACCCTAGACAAGGCAATCCAGTTAGTTAGACAGAGCTACATGAATAACACAGGAGAGTCCTAAGAGGAGACAATACAACATAGGGCAGAAGCCCCATGGGGAGGCAGTGGCATAGTGGTATTCTCACTGAACTAGTACTCTAGATATACAGGGCAATGCTCTGGGGACTGGGGTTCAAATCCCACCATGGCAGATGGTGAAATTTGAAGCCAATAAAAAAACCTGGAATTAAAAGTCCAATGATGGCCATGAATCAATTGTCGATGGCACCTCTGGTGGAAGTGATGCCACAGAGTAATCAGCAGTCTGAGAAGCCTTTACCCCCCAGCTACGACGATGGTGCAGCTGGTCGACACATCAACCATTGTGCACACAGTGCAACCTCCAGATAGCATGCCACAGCCACATGGGAAGCAGCAACCGGGTAGCAGCCTATCACCATTAAAAAGCAGAGGTGAGTATACCACTCAGCCTTCAACTTGCCACAGGAACTCTCTTCTTCAGCCTCAAATGGTTTCCAGATGGCCCATATGGAAAAAGAAGAAAAAGCAGTACCAAGGAGATGAATACTATCTTTGTCTACCTCACAAGAAACGATTGAGGGTAACAGCAACTATGCCTCGTCACAACAGCCAAAGTGACCAGGTGTGATTCAACATAAAGCAATAGAAGTAAAGAATGAAAGCACACTCAAATGCCAGCCCAACATCCAAGCCAACAACAAGAGCCAGAAT
Source organism: Cetorhinus maximus (assembly GCF_964194155.1). Lineage (NCBI taxonomy): Eukaryota > Metazoa > Chordata > Chondrichthyes > Lamniformes > Cetorhinidae > Cetorhinus > Cetorhinus maximus. The sequence goes on along the minus strand of NC_135884.1, from coordinate 136,990,699 downwards.
CAACAGAGCCTACCAATCTCCTGACAGAATGGCGAACGAGATGTGGAAGGGTTATAAGGCCGCCAGACCGGCTGAACCTCTAACTTCAAGGACTTGAAGCGGGACATTGGGTACTGAGAATGGTGTTAATGCTGATACTGTAACAGCAATAATGTTGGAATAGCATTAAGGTGGTAACAGTAAGGTAAGTGCTTAATATTTATAGCAATATAAGACTTGAAGTGAACGAAAGTAATTCTATATCCATGGGATAAAAACTTGGTGGGAGGTATAATAGTCTGGTATATACAGGGTTAATGTGGAACTGCGTAGAGTACGAACGACACAGTGATGTAAGAAAGCACATGACCTAGACCTAGGGTCAATGTGGTGTTGGCAAGAGCCTTGTTAAGACCTAGGATGGAGATAGATCCATGCCTGCACCCTTTACTGTATATTTGTATATGGTTACAAGTAGTTAATAAAGACTTGGTGTGAACATACAGAAAACTACAATCATACATTAAAGACAATACTCAGCATACTCCAGTTCTGGGAAAACTCTCTCCATTCATGCTGACTTTGTTGGCTTCTCACAGTTCACTTTTTCTCAGTGGATTTGAAAAGTACAGGCACCATCTACCAGGAATTGGAATCAGCTCAATATGCCAGCAACTGTTAACAGAGAACGGAGAACAAATTTGGATTTTAACAGACACATTCGGCAATCAACACCATTCCAACAGGCAAGGAGGAGAGGAGTGTTTCCTCCAGACCTGATATCTATACCCTGTAAAACTCCACACCATCCCCATGATTTGCCTAACTTCTCATCTCCACAATTATCCCCTGAACTCCCCATGATCACTGATCCCCAGATCCCTCCCAGACCTCCTGTGATCATAGAGCTCCCACCAACAGAAGCCTGAATTTTCCGGTTGGTGGGGGTGGGTGGGGGGGGGGTGGGGGGGTGGGGGGGGGTGGAGCTGGTGCAGGCGGGCGCGGACCCGATCGCCACCCGCGATCAGGACCATGCTGCCATTTTACACGAGCGGGCCAATTAAGGCTCACCCAGCATATTTCTTGACTCCTGAGGATTGCGGGAGTGGACGGACGGCAGCAAGTGTGGACAAACCACCGGGTCCAATGGTGACCCAGCAGTTTGTTTAAATGAAGGCCTCGCAGCCTTGGAAAAGCTGCTCACAATAGCAAATGCAAGGCCACAGCAGAGGGCTTCTGGTGAGCAGGCCAGTCCAGAGGGTAGGCCAGCGGAGCAGGCCAGGCTGGAGGGTAGGATGTGGGGGGGGGGGGCCAGTGTGCCCCTCGTTTTTCAGATGACTGCCTTGCTGCCCTCCTCAAGGAGGTGGCAGCACGGTGGGAGGTGCTGATCCCCTAGGATGGGAGGAGGAGGCCCCCCACATGACAAAATGTGCCTGGGAGGAGGTAGTGGAGGTGGTGAGCTCCCGTGACATGGTGCGGAGCACCTGGATCCAGTGTCTTAAGTGCTTCAATGACTTATTGCGCTCTGGCAGGTTGAGTACCATGCTGGCATTGGGCATTTAACCCAGCAGGTCAGCTTATCCCCCCTGCTGACCCCACCCCCCCAGGTCTGAGCGTCGTGACTGCATTGAATCATTGATGGCATTTGTCCTTTGCTGGGTGGGCCAGCAGCTATTGCCCACGCTGAGGTCAGCCTGAGTAGGTCATGAGGAGATGAGTTTTCCCCCCAGGTGTATTACACTGAGACCCACATGACTGGTTTGGGGGCAACCTGGAGGAGCTGCACCTAGGCGCTGTGTTTGAACTCCAGGACATGTCCTAGTCAGGGTGATGAGATGGTGGGAGGGGAGCTTCAAGGTGGCGTGGCAACGAACCATCTGCTGCGCTCTGCGCTCCACGTGCTTGCGCCTCCTTCCTATGGAAGGATATACCATGTGGTGCCTAATGTGATGTAGGCAGCATGTGTCCAAAGGGGGGTGTGGGGGTGGGGAGCAGGCCCAGTACCTTTGTGTGAGTGTTCGGCAGCAGCGGGTGAGGGGGCACCGGAGCTGTGATATGTCCCACTCTGGTTGGGGTGGGCCGTGCGCGAACAGAGTCCATGTGCAATTTGCACTAATCAATGCTTGCCTCTCATTTTCAGGAGGAGAATGCTCATAACGTAGCAGAGCGTGTGAGGACTGGCGGCGGCCAGGCGCAGATCGCCATTCTGAGCCGTTTCGAGCAGGAGGTCCTGGATCTGGAGAGACGCCATTATCCCAGGTCCACTGGTATCGGTGAGGCTGGGGTGCCACGGCCAGGTATTTATGCCTAACAGTGGGGTCACCATTGTTCTCCCAACAACCATAGCACTGCTGAATGTTGAATGATTTAATTTTGCAACATGGCTTGACCATTGGTTATGGAAGGATGAGCGCATAATGATCTCAGGGACAGGGATGGACTTTGTCATTGTCTCCACGCTAAGTGATCCACTGTCCTTGTTCTTCTTTTCAGCATCACCGGAGCAGGGCCAGGAGGAGGAGCAGCAGAGGCCCCTTCTCACACCTGAGGGGCCTGATGTCTCACCAGCGTCACACCATCTCTGCCAGGCAGGCACCAGCGCAGATACTAGCTCCTCGGTGGGAATTCGAACATCAGCTAGTGTCCCGGGGCACAGCGGTGAGGGCACTTCACACTCGCTGGAGGAGCTGGTGGAGACAGAGAGTGCCCATGGCACCAGCAATTGGAGGATCGCAGGGGGCCAGGCACATGCTCAGCCGGTGCCTGATGATGTGCCTCTGGAGTTGTCTGTGATGCAGCAGGTGCAGGATATGCGGCCGGGTGTGCGGGAGCTTCTGGGGGTGATACATGAGGCTAAGCTTGGCTTGGTCTTCGTGGTGGAGGAGTCTACGCAGATGATCGCCGAAGCAATGAGCCACATGTCCGAGCGCCAAGCGTCCTCCATAGAGAGAGTGGCGACTCTCGTGGAGAGGCTCCTCCAGGAGACCCAGCAGGACTTCCTGGGGATGCGCTCTGACCAGCAAGCCCTCACATTGGCATTGACCTCAGATGGTCAGTGCCAGTGTGGGAGATGGTGTGGGCATCAAGTTTCCCAGCTCGATGCCCATCCATCCACGGTGAGCAGGGAGGTCCGAAGCGACCTCACGTTGGCGCAGCAGCTGCCTGGCGTCCCTGCGGGCTCCTCTCAGGGCGCTCCGGATGAGGGTGGCAGCTCCTCCGCCCCTCTGCCAGTGACTGTAGCATCCGGTGAGGCTGCAACGACTGGGGAGATGCCAGCTGTGGAACTGGCAGCTCCCTCCCAGGCGGGGCCAGCACAGGCTCCATGGACCAGAGGACGACCACCAAGGTCATCAAGGCCAACAGGACAGTAGAGTCAGCAGGGTATCTCAGATGCCACTCCGAGCGATGGGGCAGCACCAAGATGTAGAACCTGGAAACGAAAGCAGAAGGCACCTTATAAACATCACAGGTTTTTCACTGGTGGTTTTTTGTTGGCCTGAGGAGAGGCCCTAATGATTTTATTTGATTTGTAACACTTTTGTCTTTTTTTTGTAATAAGCTGCTTTGTTTCACACATTAAATTCAGAAATGTCACCATGGCTGAGGGTGCCTCTTTTCTTCTGCATGTGCATGGTTTCCAAAACTGTGATGAGTGCTTTGTTGGACATTCAGCTTTATTAACAAGGCATCTAGTTACTGTTGCTAACCTGGCAGATTTTGCACTTAGGTGCCGCGTATCGAGCCGACAGCCCAGGCTTGTCCCGGTGGACCATCTGTGTTGTGCTAGCTGAAGGTTCATTGGATTAAAGCCTCCCGGGTGTCCCTGCCTCCCTGGAGTATGCCCAGGTCAGCATCCACCCCCTCAGCATTTCCCTGTGCGTGCTCATCCTCAGACTCACTACTGGACTCGTCGTGTGCAGCCGCAGCCAATGCATCGGCGCCTTCATTGTCCACTGCATCCCCCCTTTCCAGCACAAGATTGTGGAGGGCGCAGCATGCAACCACTATCAGCAACACATGATCTGGGGGGTGCCTGCGTGCGCCCCCTCGGCGGTCCAGGCATTGGAAGCGCATCTTGAGAAGACCGCTGGCTCTCTCCACCACAGCCCTTGTGGTGCCCTGGCTCCTATTGTACCGCTGCTCAGGTTCTGTTCTTGGATGGCGGAGAGGCGCCATGAGCCACCTTCTGAGGGGATAGCCCATGTCACCCAGCAGCCAACCATCAAGCTGGGCTGGAACACTGAAGAGCCCCGGCAACTGGGAGTGTCTGAGGATGTAGGTGTCGTGGGAGCTGCCTGGGTACTTTGCACAGACTTGTAGAATCAGCATCCTGTGATCACACACTATCTGCACGTTCATGGAGTGGAAGCCCTTCCTGTTGATGAAGGCACCGGGCTCACCTGCTAGCACCTTGATGGCCACATGTGTGCAGTCTATTGCACCCTGGACGCAGGGGAAGCCAGCAATGGCCGCGAAGCCTCTGGCTCGCTGAGTCTGGCTTGGCTGGTCCCAATGGTCCCAAGAAGAAGTTCAATGCATCCTGAACAGAGCGTCTGTAACCTGCTTGACACAAGTGTGGACAACTGATTGGGAGACACCGCAAAGATCACCCACCGAGCCCTGGAAGGAACCAGAGGCATAAAAGTTGAGGGCAGCTGTGACCTTCAGAGCCACTGGCATGGGGTGTCCACCCACACGGTTCGTGGAGATCTCAGGCCCAATCATCTGACAGATATAGTTGACTGTCTCCCTTGAGAGATGGAACCTCCTTCAGTACTGCACCTCAGACATATTGAGGTAGTTACTTCGCTGCCTGTAAACCCTGGCAGCAGGACAGTGGCATTTTCTGTGGCCCCTTCCGCCTTGGACTACCTCTTGGTCCTGCACCCCTTGTGCCTGCGCCTGTCCTTCCAAAGGTGTCTCCCCTGGAGGCTGAATGTGCACTCCTGGCCTCCTCCCTCTTCTAGCCCTCCCTTCCTCCTCAGAGGAGCTGCCTCCAGTGGACAGTTCAGCTCCCATTCCCAGGCTAAGGGAAGGCTTCCTGAAACCTGCTGGCCCGGAAAAAATTCCTCACTGCAGAGTGCTGACCTGAAGGTTAAGAGTCCAGAAAAAGCAGCTGGTATACATTCTGAAGTACGGCAGATCACATACGGAAGATTGTGAAACTTTCAAAAATAAATACTTGACTTGCACATTCATGACTCCAGTGAGCCCTCTTATCCCACCTGTGGATGAGATTAATACAGATGTATCCCACGCGCCTGCCTATAGCGCCCATGCACTGAGCCAAAGATTGCATGGGCGCAGAAAAATCGGCATCGATTGAACACTCAAGGTCCTTAAGAGGCCCGTTACTTAGTGGTGGCCGCGCGTCAGACATCATCGCGCCCCCATCCAGCCAAATATTGCGATGGCGCGTGGTGACGTCGGGACACTCGCCCGACATCATCGCGCATCATTTTACGCGCGGACATGCAGGGCCCCCCCCGCCACATGACAATGGGAAAATTCTGCCCATGATGTCTGCACTCATCCCCAACTCCGCGATGTCTCGATTCTTCCCAACTCCTCAATATCTCCTTTGTCCACCACATCTTTTCCCTGCGTCCTGCAATCACTTCACCACCCAGCACTTCCCACCATCACCACCACTAAATCTTTCAGGCACGCTGTCAGTCATGTTGGCTGTCAGATGGGAAACCTATCCAAAAATAAAAATCAAACATGGCATGGAATTAAAACTCCTGACATCTGAAGAAGCCATGCTTTTGGGTTTCCTGACTATAAGAGTCATAGACTCATAGGGTCATAGAGGTCTACAGCACTGAAAAAGGCCCTTCGGCCCATCGAGTCTGCACCGGTCAAGCATGTACTGAACTATTCTAATCCCATTTTCCAGCACTAGGCACATAGCCTTGTATTCCATGGCATTGCAAGTGCACATCCAAATACTTTTTGAAAGTTATGAGGGTTTCTGCCTCTACCACCCTTTCAGGCAGTGAGTTCCAGATTCCCACCACACTCTGGGTGAAAAAATTCTTCCTCACATCCCCTCTAAACCTCCTGCCCCTTACCTTAAACCTATGCCCCCTGGTTATTGATCACTCCACCAAGGGGAAAAGTTCCTTCCTGTCTACCTTATCTATGCCCCTCGCAATTTTATACACCTCAATCATGTACCCCCTCAATCTTCTCTGCTCCAGGGAAAATGACCCCAGTCTATCCAATCTCTCCTCATAACTAAAACTCTCCAGCCCAGGCAACATCCTGGTAAATCTCCTCTGCAATCTCTCGAGTGCAATCACATCCTTCCTATAATGCGTATTCCAGAACTGCATGCAATACTCTAGCTGTGGCCTAACCAGCGTTTTATACAGTCCCAGCATAACCTCCCTACGCTTATATTCTATGTCTCGGCTAACAAATGCACGTATCCCATATGCCTTCTTAACCACCTTATCTACCTTAAGGGACCGGTGGACATGCACACCAAGGTCCCTCTGATCCTCATTACTTCCCAGGGTCCTACCATTCATCGTGTATTCCTGTGCCTTGTTTGTCCTGCCCAAATGCATCACCTCACAATTATCTGGATTAAATTCCATTTGCCACTGATCAGCCCATCTGACCAGCCCGTCTATATCCTCCTGTAATCTAAGACTATCCTCCTTATTATTTACTACCCCAACAATTTTCATGTCATCCGCGAACTTACTGACCAACTTTCCTACATTCAAGTCTAAATCGTTTATATATACCACAAACAGCAAGGGACCCAACACCGATCCCTGTGGAACCCCACTGGACACAGGCATCCAGTTACAAAAACACCCCTCAATCATCACCCTCTGCTTCCTGCCACTCAGCCAATTCTGGATCCAATTTGCCAAATTGCCTTGGATCCCATGGGCTCTTACCTTCGTTATCAGTCTCCCATGTGGGACCTTATCAAAAGCCTTGCTGAAGCCCAAGTAGACCACATCAAATGCATTGCCCTCATCTACACACCTGGTCGCCTCTTCGAAAAATTCAAATTGGTCAGACATGATCTCCCCTGAACAAAACCATGCTGGCTGTCCTTGATTAATCCCTGCCTCTCCAAGTGTAGATTAATTCTGTCCCTCAGAATTGCTTCCAATAGTTTCCCCGCCACTGAGGTTAGACTGACTGGCCTGTAGTTCTGTAGTTTATCCCTTCCTCCCTTCTTGAACAACGGTACCACCTTGGCTGTCCTCCAGTCCTCTGGCACCTCTCCAATGGCCAGAGAGGTATTGAAAATTATTGCCAGCACCCCTGCTATCTCCGCCCTTGCCTCACTCAACAGCCTGGGATACATTTCATCTGGGCCTGGAGATTTATCTGCTTTTAAGCCTGCCAGACCACTTAGAACCTCCTCCTTTTCTATGCTAATTTCTTTAATTATATCATAGTCCTTCTGCCTGATTTCCATACCCATGTCATCCCTCTCACTTGTGAACACAAAAACAAAGTATTCATTTAGAACCCTCCCTACGTCTTCCGGCTCCACACACTATGGTCCTCAATGGGCCCTACTCTTTCCCTAGTTACCCCCTTACTCTTAATGTACTTGTAAAATAACTTTGGATTTTCCTTTATTTTACCTGCCAATGTTTCTTCATGCCCCCATTTTGCTCTCCTAATTTCCTTTTTAAGTTTCCCCCTACACATTCTATACTCCTCTAGGGCTTCCACTGTTTTGAGCCCTCGATATCTGCCATAAGCCTCCCTTTTTCTCTTTATCCAACCCTGTATGTCCATTGACATCCAGGGTTCCCTGGATTTGTTGGTCCCGCCCTTTATCTTTACTGGAATATGTTGGCCCTGTACTCTCCCTATTTCCTTCTTGAATGAGTCCCGCTGCTCTGACGCAGATTTACCTAAAAGTAGGTGCTCCCAGTCCACTCTGGCCAAATCATATCTGACCTTAATAAAATCGGCCTTCCCCCAGTTTAGAACTCTGATTTTTGGCCCATCCTTGTCCTTATCCATAACAAGCTTGAATCTAACGGAGTCATGATCACTATCTGCAAAATGTTCCCCCACTGATACCTCTACCACCTTCCCGCCTTCATTCCCTAAAATTAAGTCCAGGACTGCCCCCTCTCTTTAGGACCTTCTACATACTGGCTTAAAAAGCTCTCCTGGATGCATTTTAAGTATTCCGCTCCCTCTAAACCTATCACACTATGACTAACCCAGTTAATGTTGGGGAAGTTGAAATCCCCAACTATTACTACCCTATTATTTTTACACCTCTGAAATTTGCCAACATATCTGCTCTTCTATTTCTCTCTGACTGTTTTGGGAGCCTATAGCACACTCCCAGCATTGTGATTGCTCCTTTTTTGTTTTTAAGTTCAACCCATATGGCTTCATTTGAGGAGCCTTCTAAGATGTCATCCTTCCTTACTGCTGTAATTGATTCCTTGATCAATATTGCAATACCCCCTCCTCTTTTACCTCCTTCCCTGTCTCGCCTGAAGACCCTATATCCTGGAATATTGAGCTGCCAATCCTGTCTCTCTCTCAACCATGTCTCTGTGACAACAATGACATCATACTTCCATGTATTAATTTGTGCCCTCAACTCATCTGCCTTATTCGTCAGACTTCTTGCATTAAAATAAATACCATCCAACCTTGCCAAACTCCCTTGTGCCTTAACTGGCCTAGAATTTCTATGCCTTCCAGACTCACTTGCTCTCTCTTCTAATTTTGGCTGTGCGTCTCCTGAACCTCCTCTCAGAATCCCATCCCACTGCCAGGTTAGTTTAAACCCTCCCCAACAGAACTAGCAAACCTCCCTGCAAGGATGTTGGTCCCATTCCGGTTCAGGTACAACCCGCCCACCTCTAAACTCTAACCCTAAAACCACATCTCAGTGGCTGCTGGTGTTTGTCTCTCCACAGATGCTGCCTGAGCTGCTGAGCGTTGCTGGCATTTCCTTTCGTTTACTTCAAAAATGATTCATTTTCTGTGAAGCGCTTTGAGACACCCTGAAATCCCGAAAGGTGATATATAAAAATGCAAGTTCTTTCTCCCTTCTCTTGTAATAGTTGGTGGCAGATTGATTTGATTCCAATTCCTGGTAGATGGTGCCTCTACTTTTCAAATCCACGGAGAAAAAGTGAACTGTGAGAAGCCAACAAAGTCAGCATGAATGGAGAGAGTTTTCCCAGAACTGGAGTTTGCTGAATATTGTCTTTAACATATGATATTGATTGATTAGTTAGTCATTAAATTGCTAATAGCTGTTTTTTTCTCTCTTTTGATGTGATTGTTTTTGCAATTGTTGACTGTGCCACTTTTGACAATTGACTTTTTCCTAAGGTGGTGAACTATTAGCTCATTAATTGAGCCAGTGTGAAAGCACTGCCAGTTGGGTAATCTTTGATTTGCTGATTTGTAAATCAAGACAGTGCTTGAATTGGCTGATCGATTTCCATCCACACTGCTTGAATGGATCTTAGTAAGGTTGTGTGATGGGGAAGACTGTTGAGCTGCGATAAGCCAGTGGCGTGAGGAGGTTGCAGAATAAACGGAGGAGGTTTGGCCAGAATTGGAGTTTGGCAGTGGACTTCGTACAGCTTGAAGTTTCTATGTATTTACTGTCGTTTCTGAGTCTCTTTGGTATGACCAGACAGTGGAATCATTATCCCGAAATACACTAATGATGTGGGAGTTCCTAATAGCAATCAATTTTCCAGACAACTGTGGATGTAAGAAGTGTCCCAGAGGAGGTTTGTGGAAACTGAGTCAGTGGGCTTGAAAAGCAATCACTCCACGCAATATGGCACGAGGAAGATTTTTGAAGTTCACATTGCAGGGAGGTGATAAACTTGTGGGCAGATGGGAAGAACAAGGCAGAGGAAAGGAAACAAGTGTTCATTGGGAAGGGTAGAGGCACCATACTATCTGAAATCGCCTAAAGGTACCCCAAGCTGGATACCTATGATGCACTCTAGGACAGAACCACACAGGAGGGAAAAATGCTACAACGTCCAGTGAACAAATGCCTACTTAGGAAGTCTTAGAGGAATGATAAAATTGATAGGATAGGCAGTTGATATTAGGGAGATTCTATTATTACAGGAATAGAAAAATTTACCTACAACTGCAGCTAGGAGCCCTGAATGCTGTGTCTAAGTGTCTCATCTCCATTGCAGTGGCCAATCAATAACCACTCGAAAGCCGTTTCTCACCTAGCCTCCAACTTCAGACTGGTGGAAAGACTTCAGGGGCAGGGGCTGAACCCAAAAAATGATCCTGCTCAGTCCTCGGGCAGGAATGGGGGTGGCTTCTATTAACAGCCTCTTTTCAACACTGCGCGCCCCGCCCCACAAGGTCTGGCCCCTGTGGTTGCTCCATGTCCAGCCTCTCCATCAACAACGCCACTCCCCTAGCCTGACAAACCCCGCCACCCCACCCCCCCCACCAGGCCTCACCTCCACTCCCCACCCTGAGGCCCCCCACACTTACCTAGTCTGGGACCCCGAGACATGGACACTGCTTTCAGAACCCACTGCAGCATCTGGCACTGCTGGGACTAAAGCAGCCAATCAGAGGCAGGACTTCCTCCCAACTGAGGAGTGGTAGTCTCGCCTTCAGCTAATGAACATGCGTTGGAGCGTTAAACGGCTGTGGGGCAGCCAGTGTCAGCGATGATGTGTTTGCTGCCAATTCCTTGGTGGTGGGAAGGGAAACCCCATTGCCCTAAAAAGCCCTGGCCATGGCGGACAATACTGGGTAATTGATTTATATTTCCCGTTAGGAACCAAGATATGTCCAGAGGAATTAAACAAACAACTCTCATGTATGTAGTTCATTTACTTTTCAGAGTTGCTGTCAAATAGGGCTGCCGTCATTGGCTGCATTAAAAAGGGGCGATCAGAGCAGTTACTGAGCCCTATACTGTGAGAAAACGGAATTAACCTTCTGGAGATCTAGCCAATCACCCAAAAGTTGCAGCTTTGAATTTTAACTTGGCTCTTTCTCAGAGCTGGATTCACCAACTCCTCTTAGCCAGCTCTGCTAATTACATCTGAAGTTAAATTATTGTTTAAACAAAGATAATATTCATTTAAAGAAAGTGAAGGCAAAAATTCTTTGCAACAAAACAATAATTTTGTTTCACAAGAAGAGGGCTGCCGACACTGTGCTTTAGATCTGTGTTTGAGGTACAAGGCAGATTAGTGTTCTTGGATAAATCTTCCTGCAACCCTTGATGTCTTCCTAAAGGATTTTCTTTGTGTTGTAGTCATGGTCCAGCACCTTAACATCAAAGCTGACAACCTCTTCAGCTGCCAAACGAAACTTCACAGATTTACCCGAAAGAGGATGTATACTGCAGAGGAGGATTTAAAATTCAAAATAGTTTTTTAAAAAAAATTCAAGCAGAGTATGAAACACAAAAATGTTCCAAAGTACCCCATTGCTTTTTAAGTACTTTTAAGTAATTCAAATTTGCAACTCAAGTATTTTGGGTGATTGGCTAGATCTCCAGAAGGTTAATTCCGTTTTCTCACAGAATAGGGCTCAGTAACTGCTGTGATCGCCTCTTTTAATGCAGCAAATGACAGCAGTCCTATTTGACAGCAACTCTGTAAAGTAGATGACAGGCTGAGGCTGTGAAAGGTGCCGTATGAATGCAAATCTCTGTTTCGTGTTAATTTTAAAATGATGCCCTCTTCTTTTCGATTCCTCTATCAAGGACATGGTTTCTCTGCATCTAACCTGAATAACCCTATTATCATTTTAAACACTTTAATTTGATCACCCCTCAACTGTTTAAGCTCAAGGGAATACAAGACAATTTTATGCAAGCTGACTTCATAATTGAACTCTACACTTCAGAATCATTCTGATGAATCTGAGCTGGGTCAGTGGCTCAATGGGATCTCGGGGTACAGATCCACGAATCACTAAAAAATGAGGACTTTAAGATCCCTACTTAAAAATAGTGATGCTGGTTAATATGGCCAATTGAAAAAACAGAACATTGGGTTCACTTCTGGAAAAATGGGAATTGAAAAGCAGATAAGGTACATTAACCCTTTGTATGTGGGAGATGGTGGCGTAATAGCAACGTTACTGGACATGTAATCCCGGGGCCCAGACTAATGCCTCGCGAACACAGGAACAAATCCCACCATGGTAGCTGCTGCAATTGAAATTCAACCAATTCATTCAAGACACTCAACCTCACTGTTAACCACCCAGCCAATCTTTGTGTCATCCACAAACTTACTAATCCTACCCCCCACATAGTCATCTATGTCGTTTATATAGGGGACCCAGCACAGATCCCTGTGGTATGCCACTGGACACTGGCTTCCAGTCACTAAAGCATCCTTCTGTCATCACCCTCTCCCTCCTACAACTAAGCCAATTTTGAATCCACCTTATCAAATTACCCTGTATCCCATGTGCCTTTGTCTTCTTTATAAGTCTCCCATGTGGGACCTTGTTAAAGGCTTTGCTGAAATCCATATGAACTACATCAACTGCACAGACATCAGAAGCTAGTCTTCGGTCCTCTCTATCACCACCCTCGTGGAGGCATGGCTTCTGTTATACTGCTGCTCCGCCTCTGTTCTTGGGTGGCGGAGAGGCATCAAAAGCCACCTTTTCAAGGGATAGCCCTTGTCACCCAGCAGCCATGAATCCAGTCAGGCTGGAGCACTGAAGAGCCTCAGCACCTGGGAGTGTCTCAAGATGTACACGGTATGGGAGCTGCTACAGTACCTTGCACAGATTTGCAAAATATGCATCCTATGGTCACACACTATCTGCACCTTTGAGGAGTGGAATCTCTTCCTGTTAATGGAGGCACCCAGCTGACCTGCTGGCACCTTGATGCCAGTGTGCAGTTGATTGCACCCTGGATGCGGGGAACCCAGCAATCGTTGCGAAGCCTCTGGCTCACTCAGCCTGGCAGGCCTCGTCCATATGGAAATGAATGAAAGTCAATAGCTGCCTGAACAGAGCTTCTGTCACCAGCTTGATGCAATTATGGACAGCTGATTGGGAGACTCCACACTGATCCCCCACTGACCCCTGGACAGAGCTGGTGGCTTAGACGTTGACGGCCACTGTGGCCTTCAGAGCCACTGGCATGGGGTGTCCACCCACACTGTTGGAGCTGGTCTCAGGCCCAATTATCTGACAGTTGGAGGTCACTGTCTCCCTTGAGAGGTGGAGCCTTCTTTGGCATTGCACCTTGGACATATTGAGGTAGCTGCATCGTCACCTGTAATCCCTGGCAGCAGGATAGTGGCATCTTCTGTGGCCCCTTCCACCTTGGACTGCCAGCTGGCCCTGTGCCATCTGTGCCTGCACCTCTCCTCCCATAAGTCACTCCCCTGGGAGCTGCATTGGCACACCTGGCCTCCTCTCCCTTCTGCCCCTTTCTTCCTCCTTTGAGGAGGTGCCACCAGCGGAGACCACAATCCCCATTACCAGGGTAACAGAAGGCTGTCTGATACCTAGAAGGGTCCACAGAGTCTGAGTTCTTCAGGGTCCTTTAAGACACCAAGGAGTCCTGAAATGAAGCCTGGAAATGCCAACAATGAAGCCCCGAACAGAGATAAGGCTGCCAAATACCAATAAGTCACCAGCAGCAAACTATCTGCCGAACTCCTCACTACTCACACTGGCGATGATGCTGGCCCTTGTCCTTCAATGCGAGAGAGGTTAAAGGTTTGGAAGGTGCTGTCAAGGAAGCCTTATTGAGTTTCTGCAGTGCATCTTGTAGATGGCACACACTGAAGCCACTTTGTAATGGTGATGGAGTGATTAAATATTTAAGGTGACTGATGGGGTGCAATCAAGCGGGTTGCTTTGTCCAGGATAGTGTTGAATTTCTCGAGTGTTGTTAGAGCAGCACTCAACCAGGCAAGTGGACAGTATTCCATCACATTCCTGACTTGTGCCTTTTGTTGGTGGAAAGGCTTTGGGAAGTCAGGAAATGAGTTGCTTGCCTCAGATTAACTAGCCTCCCCAGCTGTTCTTGTAGCCATAGTAATTATGTGACTGGTCCAATTAATTGTCTGGTCAATGCTGACACCTTAGCATGTTGATGGTGAAGGATTCAGTGATAGTATTGTCATTGAATGTCAAGTGGGATGGCTACCAGGGAGTGATTATGATCAAGAAATTCAGAGGCCAGGGTTAACAAACTGAAGACATGAGTTCAAATCCCATCATGGTAGCTGGGGCATTTAACTTCAGTTGATTAAATAAATAAAGAAAAAAAAGCTAGCTTTGACCATTGAACTACCAGTTTGTTGTAAACATCCCTCTGATTCACTAATATCTTTAGGCAAGGAAACCCTTTTGGTTCTACATGTGGCTCCAGACTCACAGCAATGTAGTTGACTCTAAACTGCCCTCTGAAAGGTCCAGCAAACCATTCAGTTGGATCAAACTAATAAGAATAAAACCAGAGAGACCAACTGACATCACCCTAAGGTGCATCCAACCCCATTGACCCTGCAAAGTCCTCCTTACTAAAAATTTGTGCCAAAATTTGGAGTACTGTCCCGCAGGCTAGTCAAGCAACAGCCTTTGTTTTTTTATTAGTTCATGGGATATGGGTGTTGCTGGTTAGACAGAATTTATTGCCCATCCCGAATTGCCCTTGAGAAGATGACAGTGAGCTGCCTTCTTGAACCACTGCAGTCCGTATGTTGTTGGAACACCAAAAGTGCTATTAGGAAGGGAGTTCCAGGATTTTGACCCAGTGACAGTGAAGGAACGGCAATATAGTTCCAAGTCAGGATAGTGTGTGACTTGGAGGGAAACTTCCAGGTGGTGGTTTTCCCATGCATCTGTTGCCCTTGTTCTTCGAGATGGTAGAGGTCATGGGTTTGGATGGTGCAGTTGAAGGAGCCTTGGTGAGTTGCTGCAGTGCATTTTGTAGATGGTACACACTACTGCTACTGTGCATCAGTGGTGGGGGAGTGAATGTTGAAGATGGTGAATGGGGTGCCAATCAAGTGGGCTGCTTTGTCCTGGATAGTGCTGAGTGCCTTGAGTGTTGTTGGAGCTGCATTCATCCAGGCAAGTGGAGAGTATTCCATCACACTCCAAGACTTGTGCCTTGTAGATGGTGGACAGGCTTTGAAGAATCAGGAAGTGAGTTACTCTTTGCAGAATTCCTAGCCTCTGATCTGCTCTTGTAGCCACAGTATTTATATGGCTAGTCCAGTTCAATTTCTGGTCAATGGTAATCCCCAGGATGTTGATAGTAGGGGATTCAGTGATGGTAATGCCATTGAATATCAAGGGGAGATGGTTGGATTCTCTCTTGTTGGAGATGGTCATTGCCTGGTACTTGTGTGGCAGGAACATTACTTACCTGACATAGTCACACTCACCAAATCAAACCTTATAGACACTGACCCAGACTCCTCCATCACCATGCCTGGATATGTCCTGTCCCATCAGCAGGACAGCCCCACCAGTGGTGGCAGCACAGTGGTATACAGTCAGGAGGGAGTGTCTCTGCAGTGTTCTCAACATTGATTGCAGACCCCATGAGGTCTCATGGCATCAGGTCAAACATGGTCAGGCAAACCTCCAACTGATTAAAGTCTACTGCCCTCCCTCAGCTGATGAATCAATGCTCCTCCATATTGACCACTTGGATGAAGCACTGAGGATATCAAGGACACAGAATGTACACTGGGTTGGGGACTTCAATGTTCATTGCCAGGAATGACATGTAGCACAACTATAGGTTGGACTTGCTCGGTCTTGAATCTACCTGACTGGATCTACGGCATCCCCTGCTTCTTCCATGGGTCCCCCAGCTTCTTCTGTGCCCTCTCCCCCACCACCATACCCACCCCCCCACCTTGGTTTCTTGCACAGCTCTCCTGGCTCCATCAGCCCCCCCACCCCCTCTCCCCACCCTACCCCACCACCCTCCCCACGCCCATGATTTCTTCCATGGCATCCCATGGGATAGGGGCTCAGCCACTGCAAACTGTCAGGAAAGGGTCCAGGCTCTGGAGACAGAAAGACAGAGATAGAGTGGGAAAAGAGAGAGAGGGAGAGGCAGAGATTCAGTGGAAAATGAGAGAGAGAGACACACAGAGTCAGAGTGGAAAAGTAGAAAGAGGAGACAGAGACAGAGACAATGGGAAAGGAGAGAGAGTGAGAGAGAGAGACAGACAGTGGCAAGGGAGAGAGAGAGAGCTAGAGATAGAGTGGGAAAGGAGAGAGAGAGAGAGAGAGACAGTGTGGGAAAGGAGAGAGTGGGTAAGAGACAGTGGGAAAGGAGAGAGAGAGAGACAGAGTGGGAAAGGGGAGAGAGACAGAGTGGGAAAGGAGAAAGAGAGAAGCAGAGACATAGTGGGAAAGGAGAAGGAGACAGTGGGAGAGGAGAAAGAGAGAGACAGAGACAAAGGAGGAAAGGAGAGAGAGAGAGACAGAGACAGGATGGGAAAGGAGAGAGAGAGACTGACAGACAGACTGGGAAAGGAAAGTAAGCAAAAAGTTGAGCTGAGTTTCAGGAGAGCTTTGGTGAGACACAGAAGCTGTGCTACCCAGGGCTTTTTTGGGTGATTTAGTGTTATCTAATTTCAATGTATTGTGAGAAATAAATGTTTTTTTTTATTTTGGGGGAATATTGTGTTATTCTGCGGGAAAGGCTGTGTGCATCTGTGTAGGTGTATGATTTAAATAAGCTGGGCAGAGATTAATAGGAGATATGTTGTCTGGGAGTGTTGAAAACATGATAAGGATAGAGGTGTTAGGTTGAGATACCAGTAAATAGGCTAGATATAACATTTGCATTTTTAGATAAGTTGAGAGTTTATTTGAATATCAAAGGCAAGTCAAAGGTTACACGAAACATGTTTGCATCTTGCAGGAGTTCCATAGGTAAATAGAAGGGGGGGGCACTATATTTCATTGACCCGAAAGCAAAGACAAAATGGAGACATGAAAGATTTTATATTTGTAACGGTTTGAGTTTCAAGCTGGTGTGAGAACAATGGAACCTGAGATGAAAGGGGTAAAAAAAGTATTTTAGAGATACTGTGGAGGTGTGAGAGATAGCTGGGGAGAAATGTTGAGCTGGAGCTGCTGGAGTTGGGAGAGGATGCAATTTGAATCAACCATCCGGTGAAGCCAGAAAAGTCTTGGGCTACAAAAAGCAGTTTTATTCTGAAGTTTGGTTTTCCACAGCAAAGTGGAAGCAAGTTACAAGTCATGTGGCATGCCTTTATTGAAGCTACAGCAATTTGCCTTGGGTAATATTACTGAATTTTTCTTATAGCTAAACATCTATGAGGGAGTGTTGCCTGGCAGGTAATGACTTGTGCATCTGTGCAAGTGGAGAGTCTTTTGGGAGATAATGTTTGTAAGACTAACCTCAATTGTGCAACTATAATCTTGCGTGCTTAAATTTTCTTTTAGTCTTGTTAATAAAGCTTTTACTTTTAATTTTTAAAATCCCAGAAGTGTTACAGGACCTCTTGCAGCTGAGATCTGTACATCTTCTTCTCGTTTTCAGAATACAAAAAGAAAGGTAACGGCCTGTAAGCCAATTTTCCCTCTGGGATTTGGTCTGCGCAGCAATTAACATTGGCTGTGGTCATAACAGTATACAGTCTTTCTGGTACTTTCAGTGACTTATTTTATTTTCAAAATTATTCCAGCTAGGAATGCACAGTGCTCCACATGTATGGTACAGTATTTTAACTCGTACATTTTTTTTTTCTGGGCAAGAAATGTCTGAAGGAACCTAACTCCAGCTTTAGCATTGATTCCTATGATTCACATAAAGTTGTTTCACTTAAATTTGTGATTTTCAGGAACACAGTCGCAACTTTAAGTGAGGACTTACTGGACTGCATTGGAGTGTCATATATTTTGTTCAAATCCCTGGAATGGGGGCTGCAAATTCACAACCTTATAACTCAGACGTAAGAATGCTACTAACTTAGCTATGCCTGATAGTACATTTGTTTAATTCTACTTAAGAATATTCAACAGCAGAAGTGTCCATCAGAAAAAAAAATCTTATTTCTGTAGCTTTAAAAGTCCAAGCCAATGGATTACGTTGGTTTTGATTAGAAAATGGTTTTCGGCCAAGAAAAGAAAAAAATAAATGAAACTGTGGGGCAAGTTATACGTTAATCTAGTATCAAAGCACACAAATCATTGTAAACCAATTCTAACAGTCATCTTTTGAGGTATTCTTTGCTACCATCTATTGATTGACTTGTCACTCAAAGGTAATGAAATTACACATGCTGTTTGCAAATGCGTTCTGTGGTTGGAAAACTATATTACAGATCTTTTGTTTCCCCAAAATATCCAGGCTATTCAGTCATTTATACCCCTAATCCCGTTACTGTTACTGTGTGACAGCCAGCTGGGGAAAGAAGTTATGTGATTTATTGAACCATTTTCCTTCAGAAAACGCAGTAACGCACATATAAAATAGTGAGATCTATGATGAAGTTTGGACATTAATTTCACCAAAGGAGAATCTAACACCTAGATCCTCTATGCTCAATTGAATCATCCAGATTTTAAAATATAGTTCATAGCCTAACTCAGCATTTTTCATATAAATGATTTACATGTAAGAGGTCTTCACAGTGACATTTACTGACCCCTCTAACTATAATAAAGGAGGTCTTGTGCAGGGGCTCATGTCCCTACCATTGGACCAGAAACTCCAGGTTCATGTTCCACTTTAGGACTTGATTGCCATGGAAAATGCATTCAAAATGTGGCCAAACAGGTTGATCACCAGCCTGTAAATTCTTCTGATACGCCTGGTGACAGGTGGTATAAGTGGGAGAGTTCTCTGGTCAGTCATACTGCAGAAGTTGATGGCAAACCACTGCAGTACTTTGCCATGCATAATCATGGACCAATCCAATGGAAGTCCACGGTGGCCAATGTCCTCTTGGGGCATGGTACCTGAAGGAGGAGGAGTAACTATAATGAAATAGTTCATTTAACCTCCAAAGATTTTTAAAATAATATCAACACAAAACCTTTATTTAAACAATTTATAATGGTACTTGATGTTTGTTTGTATTTTTGATCTTGTGCAAGAGTTTTCTGTAACTTTTATTTGTTCATGGGATGTGGGTGTCACTGGCTGGGCCAGTATTTATTGCCCATCCCTAATTGAGAACTGAGTGGCTTGCTAGGCCATTTAAGAGTCAACCACATTGCTGTGGGTCTGGAATCACATGTAGAGCAGACCAGGTAAGGACTGCAGATTTCCTTCCCTAAAGGACATTAGTGAACTTTTATGACAATGGTTTCATGGGTCATCATTAGATTTTTAATTCCACATTTTTTTATTGAATTCAAATTTTACCATCTGCCATGGTGGGATTTGAACCCAGGTCCCCAGAGCATTACCCTGGGTATCTAGATTACAAGTCCAGTAACAATACCACTACTCACTACACCACCATCTCCCTTATCATTTTATCCTCAGTTTTCTGTCTGCTGGGCTTTTAGTTTTCCCAAGGTCAACATGGTTCATAACAATCAAGGAAAACTTGGAGGTTGTATGGTGGAGACAACCACAAAGTTCATGCTATTGGTCCAGAGACCTGAGTAGACAACGATAGATAGGGGTCACCATGAGAACTCATTGAGCACATGAAGCTATTAGGACAGAATTCTCTATAATTACTTGACTGCCTCTGGAAAGGATGATCTATCTTGACAACAAGAGTCCGAACAGAATAGTAGTTGAGCATGTGAGATGCTGAAAATTTTTATTTTAATGATCTGCGACATA
Organism: Cetorhinus maximus; assembly: GCF_964194155.1. NCBI lineage: Eukaryota > Metazoa > Chordata > Chondrichthyes > Lamniformes > Cetorhinidae > Cetorhinus > Cetorhinus maximus. The sequence goes on along the minus strand of NC_135884.1, from coordinate 136,970,916 downwards.
ATAGCATAAAATTGTTACGTTGTATAAAATGGTAAAAGAGCTGCTTAGTTGGGTTACTTCGCAAATATACATTTGACCCTTGCATTATATTCTGCTTTGACAGGGGATTGCACCAGAAATCATCCTTCAGTGGAAAAAGAAACAGGATGCTTCATACAAGAATTCTAAAAGTAGTTTCAGCAACATTAAGGTCATTTGGCAGCAAGTGACTTTTAAATTATATGGCTTGTTCAAAATCATATTCATATTTCTGTGCTTTTAAGCAGGCTATTATGAAGCCACATGGACCCTGCAGTAATACAACCCAGACACAAAGTTAATTACTGACCACAAACAGGATTTCCGACGATGAAAGTTTACATATTCTAATCTGGTAGTGCTTTCCCTTTAAGTGTGAAGACCAAGAATCCTGATTTATATGTTGTACAGAACTCAGCATAACCAAGTAGTAAGACACAACACCAATATTTTTATCACTGAGTTCACTATAGACAAGTGATTGATTTAGTTTTATGGTACAGCATATTTGTAAAAAAGACAAAGAAATTTAAAAGTTAACAGAAGATTTTTCATTGTAAATGTTAACAGACTCGTTATTTTGTTCACAGTATATCTTGTGTCAACTCTGACAGTAAGTCATTCCAGAAGTTTAATGTATGTTTTTATGATAACAGTGCTGACTTTAATAGACAGCAGGACCTTTACAGTGATCAATTAGGTGTACGCAAGAGCAAAGGACAATAAGTGATCAGCAAGGACACAAAAGTGGTGATGAATCACTCTCACTCTTCAGTGCTCGCTTGCCCTGAGACATTGGGGTGGAATGCCATTGAGCGATACTTCGAATGCACTGCTTCACTTGCTAGGGTATCATTCACAATGGAGTTCTCCCGATCTCCTTTTGTAATGCTCATTATGTCATTCCCCCAGGTTTTGTGTCAATCTTTTGCCTGGAAGAACGCCTCAGTGAGGTTTAGTCGTCTTTGTCCTTTTTGAGCAAACCTATTGACCAATAGGTTTGCAGAAGGTTAATGATAAAACTGTGCACATAGAAATACTACACAAGCAGATCAGCCACTGCACCAAAAATAGCATTCAGTCCCTTTACAGTCTCCATGGCCTTCTAATTGCTATTAGTGGTCGGAAGATTAATTCATATTACATTTCTTTGTTCACTATTTGAATCCATGCCAAAAGGTGAGTGAACACATCTTAAAATGGAGATAAGTAAATGTGAGGGATCAATTTTCAGTTCCACCCAGGGAGGTCTCGGACTTGAAAGATGCATGGGACGGAAAAGGTGGCTGCACTACTGAACCAATCCTCTGATTTGCAGTCCCTTGAGTACATTTACTCACTTGGAGGCTGGAAGCAGTGAATTTGCCCACAGACATTGGTGGTGGTTATTGCTAGGCTTGTAGCGCCATTTCCATTAGAAACATGTACTAGGGATGATTCAGAACCTCTTTATAGCACGAGGTCAGCTCTGTGTTGCAGTTGCACGCAATGTCTTTAGGCCATGAGCTGGGTTGGGGTGGAGAGCTTATGGCAGTGACGACTTTAATTTGGTTACCCCTCTGACTGAGAACACAGGCCGGTTCCTTGAGAAATATACATCTGCGTCACATAGCAAAGTTAATGGGATACCTTTGTGTTCCTTTTTCTTTCTGACACCTTTAATCCTTAAACAATTTGTAACGTCAGACCAGAAATGGGAAAAGTGTCATCTCTCTATTGTTCATGAGTTGTCGCCACAATTTAATCAGTTACAAATGTCTTTAATCTGACATTTACTTAGTTAAAAGGTGAAGCGCCAATTAACCTTTATCCAAAATATTTAAAACCGTGACTAACAGTGAATGAATCAGAGACAGATCTAGTCATTTGTGAATGTTTGGCTCATCAGAGATATAGATCTTGTACTGTTGGCACTTCAGCCAGAGTACGTGGAACTGGTGCTGATTGACAACTCCCTGTTGGGAGTCCACCTGTTGGACAATGTAAACCAGAGTTTTACAGTGCACCAGGCTACAGGCCTCAACAGTGAAGACTGCAAAGACTCTATGCAAATCCAAATATTTAATTATTTCCTCTCAAATGTATATTCCTAAACATGAGACATGACTAGATTTGTGACATCTATTTTGTTATATTGAAACAGAATTTGTAAGGAATGTTATCTCCTGTAATTATCTTGCTTGGCTATTGCTTCATAATTTTATGTTTCTTAAGAAATCTGCTTTGTAATCTATAGCCGGAGACAGTAAATAGGAATGTACAGAACTGGACAGCAGCATTAGACTAGAAATTTGTCTGCACTCACCTGTGCAGGGATTGCGATTCGCAACTTACCCATTGCTATGGAGGTAGGCAGTGTGCAAATTTAGTGTTGCCTAGCTCCGCATTGAGGTGATTTTAGCATGCAGCCCAACGAGGCCTGTGCTGTTGGCTGGCTGTGCACTCAACAGGTGGCCTAATACCCTGTGAGGTTAGCACATGTTCCAGCCAGCCTCCAGCTCTTACAGGTAATTTCTTTCCCTCTTAAAGGGAAGCTGCACTGCAGCAAAGGAGGCTTCAACATGAATGCAATCACCGCAACTCTGAACAGGGAAATGGGACGCCAGAACAGTGAGAAGACTCTGAGTTTCACTGATGCAGTGCTGGAGGCATTAATGATGAAGTTGGACAGAATGGAAGAGGTCACGCTTCTGCAGGCAGCATGGGGGAGATGACAGGAGGCCCTCAAGACAGAAGGGAGTGGGAGTATAGTATTTCCACAAACTTGAGTTTTTTATTGAAAAGCTCTTCACTTGCATGTTGGAGCCTGGCTTTCAATAGTGCTGTTTTTGTGACCCACATGGCAGTATAGCTGGGAGTGATCAGGACATGTGTTCCATGGACATGCACAGATGCAGTTTCTGCAATGGCCGATTGACATCATGGTAGCGCCAGTTTTGCTGCTTCCTGCGCACACACAGCATGCTGGTGCTAGAGCCTTTTCCAGAGGGGGGAGCTTAACGCACGCTGCGCAGGAAGTGGTTGGAAGCACAGAAGGTGCCATTTTCTTGCCTTGGGGTTTCCGCAGTGCCGGCGCCAGTGGTGCTACCGAGCTCAATTTTGCAATCGTTGTGTTTTATCTAGCCGGTCCTAGTGTCAGAGTGCTATTTGTCCATCAGGTTCTGGAGGGATACAGTGAACTTAGTTGCAAAATAAGAGATTATTTGCCTAGATCTTCTGGTTAGCGGTGACCCCACAGCAGTTAAAAATACTTCCTTACCCTTTCTTTCACCCTTCCAGTCCTGGCGTGAGGAACGAGCCATAGTCACAGGGATCCATTAGCCAGGACCGGTAAGAAGAGGGAGCAGTGAGACCAGAATCCTTCTGATGTTACCAGTTCAAATAACTCTCCTTAAGGTCAGCATGCTTGCAGTGTTATGGTAAGTAAGGCAGTGGGATTGGGGGGTTGGGCTGCTGGGGGATCATCGAGAGGAGAGTGCAGGAGTGGTGGGCATTGTTGGGAGGGGCTTGAGGGAGGCTAACAGGAGGAGTTGAGCTTTGTCAGGGGTGTAGATGAGAGTGAGCAGTGTCAGGACAGGTGAAGACAGTTGGGAGGAAGCATCATCAAGAGGGAGAGTGAGCAAATGTGATCATTGTCTGGAAGGGGGTTGTGGGGTGGTGAGCACTGTCAGGGGCTTGGAGGGGGCAACCATTGTCAGGGGGTGCAGGGAAGAGTAAGCAGTGTCAGGAGCAGGTGGGGGAGGGTGAGGACTGTCAGGGATGGTGTTTTTGTAGCCCTTCCCAATATAGCTCCCGCCGTTAAGTGCTGTTCAAATCTGAGATTAACAGCAGGAGAAGGATGGGGTAGATATCTTGGTACGGTCACTTTGGAGATATTCAGGAGCAAGAGCAGCATTTTTCATGGGGTGTGGGTGTTACTGGCAAGGCCCACATTCGTAGCCCATCCCTAATTGCCCTTGTTCTGCCATTTCAGGAGAATGGGGTTGAGAAACTTATCAGCCATGATTGAATGGCGGAGCAGACTCGATGGGCCAATTGGCCTAATTTCTGCTCCTATGTCTTATGGTCTTAAGGGCCTCAATAGGCCAAAGGGCAGCAGGCTGCCTGACGCCTTACCTGCTCCTGTAATATGGGAGACAGGTTGGGAGTGGGCAGGAAGATGGTAGGCAGGCCACCGCTTTAGTTTACATGTTACCCGCCTTCAAATATGCTGGCAGGGGGCTGTAAAATTCATGCCATTGGTTCATGTGGTACCACTTCCCTATGGGGAAGCAATACCTTTGGTCATTATCTACGGCAACCGATGTGAGTTTGTATAGCACCAGATTTTTCCCCGAAGGGTGGAATTAAGAAACAGAAAAGGATTTTGGACTGTAGTAGAAATTGTGTACAGACAAATGATAGAAGCTGTAAAGCGGTAGATTGTATAAAGGAAGAGATCACAGAAGCATGTAGTAAAGGCAGATTGGTTTTAGTGGGGGATTTTAACTTTCAAATAGAATGGGATAAGCAGCATAGCATATGTCAGAAAGATAGTGAATTTCTTGATTGTGTCTGCTACACTTTTCGGCAACAATGGAGTGAATTTTACGCTTCTCGTGGTGGTCAGGAGTTTGACCCTGAAGTATGCAATTTCCTGCCCATGCCTTTTAAAGGTGCTGAATGAAGCATTTTGTGGCCAGTTAACAGTGATCCGGCGGGAAGCCGGCCAATTTGGAAAGGAAAAGGTGGTCAGCTCTCCCAATCGGGCCTCTGGGACAGGACATCCGGGGAGAGAGGTGCCAGGCTGTGAACCAGAAGTCAGTCATGGTCACCCATTGAAAGGCACCCTGACACGGATTAGTGGCAGCTGCACTATAATTAGTGGTTTTCAGTCCCAGGTTTTGACCAAGAGGAGTGTGAAATCCCTTGAACTATTAGAGCACCCGCAGTTAAGAGCTTGTTTTTAAATTTTGGTGACAATTAGTTGAATAACTAAGAAACTAAGAGACAACATAAAACTGAAGACACTTAAAGCATGCAAAATGCAAAAAAAAGCACAGATGCTGGCAAACGGGAGAGATACCAAGGGAAATAAAGGATGACAATGCTGATAGCAATGTGAAAAAAGGCTTGCAAAAGATGTCAACATCAACACAAATTTTGACAAGTGCATTCAGATAAAAAATGGCCTAGGGTAACGTGGGCCCCTTGAAAACCGATAACAGTGATATTGTTATTGAAAATAAGGAAACAAGCTGAATAATTACTTTGTATCAGTACTTACAGCAGAAAAAGAGGTCAGTATTCCAGACTTCCCAGGGAAAGATCCAAAGCTAACAACATTCTTGGATTTCTGAGGAGAAATCTTTAATTTGCAACAAAAATATCAGAGCTATTTATAGTTTACTAAACATTTGTTTGTCCAATCCTGGAATATGCCAGTTGTGTGCGGGGTCCTTATATAGCAAGAGATAGCAATAAGAACGAAGCGACCCAAAGACATCCTGCACGAATCAGTATGGGAAATACATCAGTATCACCTCCTTGATCAAAGACTTGGAAAGGGAATCACGACAGCAAAAGAGGGAGAAAAATAGACTGACCATGTTGTATAAAATATGAGGTGGATTGGGGGGAATTGACAGAAACAAATACCTGGTGTCCTCTGGCGATGATAAAACACAAGGTAGCCATCCATAAAACTACAAAGACCATTTGTTTCCAAGGCAGTGGGCGGAATTTTCTGTGTCCGCTGGCGTCGGGCGTGGTCGGTGGGGTGAGCAGACAGTATGGCATGATCAGTTTTACGACGACAGGAAGCCAGTTCGCGATCGTCCGCTCAGCCCGTCGATGGCGGGCCGAGTTTCCCGCCATCGGACGGAGGGAACCTCATTGTAATACATCAGCTTATTATTATCAGGCCAGCCTGCCATCCCCCCCGCTGCTTGTTCGACTGCGTCGGCGGGAAAGCACGCCAACGTGTTTCACAACAGCACAGCACATAAAAGGCGTGCTCTTGGCAGCCTGCACTTTGAGGGGAACTCAGAGGTGAGTGCACAGTAACGTTGTGCAGTGCTCGCCAGGGTCGCCTGTTGGACTTCAAGCTTCAGGGACGTTGTGGGGTCAGGGTTAAGGGCAGCCCTGCCATTGAGGTGACTCGTGGTGGGGGGGGTTGGGGGGCAAGGGCAGCCTTGCCATTGAGGCGACAGGTGGCGGGGTGGGAAGGTGGCAAGGGCAGCCCTGCCGTAGAATATAGCGCATAAGCATTCGGGGTGGGGGTGTAGGGTGAGTGAGGAAGCGGCCACACATTGGGGAAACCTGTATAAAGTGACCATTACTCTGCAACTGAGACAATTCAGGCGCAGCCACATTGATATGATTGGAGCCAGGCTTCTAGCTTATCTGCCCACTCAAGCAACGCAGAAGCAGCAAAGTGCCATCAAGTGCTCCAAAGATTTTCATTCATCCCCCCCACCCCCCGACACAAACTGAAAATTCATGAGCATTTTAGTGGACTGCAGAACAGTTGGACGACTGCACTTGTTGTACAATCTCCTCACTAAAGCGGGCCATGGAGCAGTCACTGCTGGACTCACAGCCCCTTGCAATGTCAGCATCCTGGTTTGGACCAGTCTCCCCCATGGTTCAAGCTAACAGGGCAGCTATGCAGCGCACTAATCTCTGGCCATCCAAGTGGTGGCCAGCACTCTCTGGGAAGTGTTAAGGGGCCTTCACTCTTAACCTGGACAGGTTCTTAGTACACCCACGCTAACCACTGCAGGAGGAGAACATCGGGATCATGGAGTCTGGCGAGCTAGCTGTATGCCTGATGGCCAACAGAGCGCAAAGATGATGGAGGAGAGAGTGACTGAGGCTCCTGGCTGCACAGGGGCAGGAGCAGCAACCTCAGGGAGAAAGGGCGGCTGGGGCTCCCGCACATGCCACCCAGAGCCACAGTGAGCCATTGCTGGTCAGCGCCTAGTGACACCCAAGGTCTATAGACGACACCTTTCATTCCTGCAGATGACCGAGAACCAGTGTCGCTGAAGACTGCGAATAGCTAGGGAACTAGTCGCTCACACCTGCCACTTACTGCAAGATTTGGCGCCACGGGGACATGGAGAACATCCACTGCTAGTGGGCATGAAAGTGACAGCGGCACTCAATTTCTACGCCAGTGGCTCCTTTCAGGGCTCCACTGGTGACCTCCATGGGATCTCATAAGCCTCCACCCACAAATGCATCCATGAGGTCACGGATGCCACCTTTGCGAGGGCACACGACTTTGTGCATTTTGCCTGAGACCAGGACAGCCAGGAAGCAAGAGCAATAGGATTCGCCCAGATCTCGGGCTTCCCATAGGTTCAGGGTGCGATTGACTGCACTCATGTGGTGCTCAGATCTCTGTCGCAACACACGGTGAACTACATCAACTGCACAAGGTTCCATTCGCTGAATATTCAGTTGGCATGTGACCACCAGAAACACATCCTGCAGGTGTATGCACGGTTTCCACGGAGTGTGCACGACACCTACATCCTCAGTTGGTCACAGGTCCCTGGAGTCTTCCTGGGTCCAAAGGAGCTGCAGGGATAGCTCCTCGGAGACAAGGGCTACCCACAGAGGACGTGGCTGATGACGCCCATGCGGCTGCCTCAGACTGCAGCAGAGCAACGCTATAATGAGGCTCGTGCTACAGCTCACAACTTGGTGGAGCAGACCTGGGATGCTGAAGATGAGGTTCCGGTACCTGGACCAGTCTGGTGGAGCCCTGCAACACAGTCCACAGAGGGTGTCAGGCATTGTCGTCATCTGCTGCGCCCTTTACAACCTAGCACTCCAGCGGGGAGACAAGCTGGCTGAGGAGGAGATGCAAGAGCTGCATGTCTCCTCCGATGAAGAGGACGCTGATGGGGATGAGGGTGAGGAGGTCCTCGGTGGTGACAATGACGGGGATGGGGCCCTCGCACTGGCTAGATGAGGCAGGTGCTCTCGGGAGCCACTCAGAGCTGCTAGATTTGTGGAGGATGATGATGACATGCAGTGAGCTGACCCCATAGATCCTCACGTTGCATCTGTGAACTTTTGACTCCAGTCTGGCTTACAGTAGCATGAATACCCTCTGTGAAAATGCTCCTGTCACGGAGACACAGTGGAGGCCCTAATAATCGCTCAATTGCAGGAGGATGATGATGACATGCAGTGAGGACACTCCATAAATCTTCACATTGCCTCTGAGAATGTCTGACTCCTGCCTGGACGAGGGCAGCTTGCTTGTGCTCTGTGATCAGGGTCATATCGTAGAGAAGCAGCCATGAAACTTTAAAAGCATCTGATCCTTTGTCCACCTTCAGCGCTTGAGCCTTTCAGGAGCACAGCATCACTGGTCACAGATGCTGAAGAGATGGGGGCCAGCCCCACCTTAAAGGTGCTGACAGCACACCGAGAGAATGAGAGAACTCTGTGGTGCCTGTCCATTAAATTCTGGCAGCAATGACCAGTGCTGCCGAGGTGCAGGCATCAGTAATGTTTCCAGGGAGTGTGAGGCTAGACCATCACTTTGGTCTGAAGACTGCACAGGGCACAGGGCAGAGGCCCTGGACTGAGACACCTGCCTTTATCTTGTGCAGAAAGGTTTCACATCTGAGTGACAATAACACTGCTCATCAGGACAAGGAGCCATAGGCAGGGAGACATTCTTGGAAGTTTATTGATACTAGTGCACATTATGTACAAGTGTTTAACACCCATGCCCAGGCTGTGCAACTAATTCTTCTTAACTTTCCTAACTCTGCCTTGTCTTGGTGCTCCCCAGACATCCACAGCGGAGGTGGAGGCAGCCTGCTGACTGCAATGCCCTGTCTGTGATGACTTTGGCAGGCGTGCTCTGGAGGTCCAAGTCTGAAGGGCCCTGCCCTGCTCTTGGGGATCGGCCATGTGGCAGTGGCACCCTCCTCGGGCCTGTGGAGCTAGAGCTGCTGAGGTCACTGGAAGACAGTCACATGAGTAGATGGCCCCGGGGTGTGCACCTGCTGATGTTCCTCCCTATGGGTGCCTGAGGGCCCCAGGCTGACTCCTTGAGGAGAAGGGGTAGCTGAAGTGAGATCGGGCTGCCCCGCACCCCTCTCATGCACACGCTGTTGGAGGCCAACTATCGGCGATGGAGTCGAGTCCACGCAGCAGTGCAGGAGCGACACCCTGGACCAAGGTCTCCATGGCAGCCACTGTCCTAGCAGTGTTGACCTTGGTGCATTGGCATGCCGGCACTATCACCTCAGTCTGAAGGCGGGTGGGCTCCTCCATCATGCCTTGTAATCAGAGGAGTGCAGTGGACATCCCTTCCTGATGTTCCTGAGCTTGCCTTTGTAGCTCCAGCAACTGTAACATGACCGAGTCCAGAGGCTCGTCATCTGACTTAGGCTCAGCAAAGTTCTGGCCTCCAGCAGCCCTCCGAGTGCTGGACACCTGGGAAATCCCTGCCGTCGCCTGCTGTGGATCAGACAGTGCGATATGCTCACCAGATTGTGATTCCGGGGCTACTTTGAACAGATGAATAGAAAACAACATCAAAAATCTTACAAATAATCACACTTGCACTTTGTCATGATTTCAGATTATACACTTATATACACAGGCCCAGTAGTTAAAAATCAAGCCGCTGAGGGGGTTTTCTGTTCCGGATAGAGCAGCGTAAATCTATAGCCTGAGGCTCTCCTACAGGATCAACACTGACAGGAACTGCGATAACGGGTACCTCCTTTGGCACAGGCAGTTCATCACTATCTGATTCAACTGAAGCATCAGTTATGTCTATAATAGGTTGATCGAGTACTTTGGTGCTTATGGGCTCGATAATGTTCCTCGGTGGCAAAACTGACTGTGGAAGCGTCTCCCTGCTCCTCAGGTGATCCACATGTTTATGAATGATCCAGCCTTCCGTGTCTACTTGGTATGAAAGGGGTCTGGTCTCACAGACAATAATTCCCGGGATCCAAATTGGATTGCTACCGAAGTTTCTTACATATACGGCTTCATCTGCCATAAATTTCCAGGCCCTACTATACAACTCATGGCTTGTTTTCTGATTACCTTGGTGCTTCTCTACCCTTCCTGGCAAATTTAGAAACACGAGGCTCAGTCTTGTTCTGAGACGACGATTCGTAAGCAGTTCTGCTGATGGAATTCCCGTCGTTGCATGCGGAGTCCTGCAGTAGCTAAGAAGGAAACGTGAGATTTTGGTTACTCCTGACAATTTTTTTTTGTCCTGACTTGAAAGTTTGGACGGTTCTCTCAGCTAGTCCATTAGATGCCGGGTGGTAAGTCGCAGCTTGGGTGTGTTTAATGCCGTTTAGGTTGGTGAATTTCTGAAATTCAGCACTTGTAAATATGGTTCTATTGTCCGATACAATGACTTCGGGCAATCCATGAGTCGAAAAGCATTGGTGTAACCTTTCGATGGTAGCATGTGATGTAGGTAATTTCACCTCAAAAATCTCCATCCATTTTGAGTGTATGTCAATTCTAAGCAAAAACATTGTGCATCGGAATGGGCCCACCTAGTCTAAAGGTATCTGCACCCATGGCTGACCAGGCTATTCCCAAGGGTGTAGGGGGGCTGTGGCTGGCAACTTTTGCTGTAGTTGGCACCTTTGACAGCACTTAACTAGCTTCTCGATATCTGCATCTACGCTAGGCCACCACATGAAACTCCTGGTGAGCATTTTCATCTTAGAAATGCCAGGATGAACGCTATGTAATTCGGTTAGGAGCAGTTCTCTGCCTGGTACAGGAACGACTACTCTTGCTCCCAAGAGTATGATGCCATCTTGACAACTCAATTTGTATTTGCGGGTAAAAAATGGTTTCATTTCCTCAGAGACTGGCTCATTTAGCCATGTTGTAAGTATCTGGTCTCTCGCTTTGGACAGAAGCAGATCTCGATTGGTCCAGTTCCTGATCTGCTTCGTGCAGACAGGCAATGTGTCTAAGAAATTCAATGCAAGGGCAATTTCTTGGGGTACAGGAGTACACACGGTGCTTTCTTGCAAAGGTAGGCAGCTAAGAGTGTCCTCATCCGCTATGTGTATCCCAGGTCGGTGCTTGAAAGTGTATTCGCAGGCAGACAGAATGGATGCCCATCGCTGAATTCTTGCCAAGGCAATTGATGGGATAGCCTTGTCTTCTTTGAAAAGACCCAAAAGCGGCTTATGATAGGAAATGATAGTAAAGTGCCTGCCAAGTAAGGATTGGTGGAATTTTCTAACTCCAAAGATTATGGGCAGTCCCTCCTCCTCGATCTACGAATAACCTTTTTCGGCCACTGAGAGGGCTCTTGACATGTAACCTATTGGCCTCTCAGAGCCGTCGTCCATTTCATGGGACAACACTGCACCAAAGCCATGTGGGGAGGCGTCACAAGTCAATATCAATTTCTTAGATGGGTCAAAGTGCACTAACAAGGTTGTGGAGTGCAGCCGTTGTTTTACTCTGTTGGAGGCTTCCTCCTGTGGAGGCTTCCAGGACCAACGATGGTGTTTCTTCAGCAGCATGTGCAAGGGGACCAGTACAGTCAATAGGCTGGGTAAAAATCAGCTGTAGTAGTTATCATTCCCAAAAATAGTTTGAATTCAGTGATATTTGTGGGGGAAGGCACCTCCTTTATCACCTTAACCTTTTCTCCCACAGAGTGTATTCCTTGTGCGTCTGCATGGTGCCCCAGATAGGTAACCTCGGTGGCTCGGAAAGTGCATTCCTCCTTTTTTATGCAAACTCCCACTTCCAGAAATTTTGTTTGTTAAGTTTGTTAAATGCTTGGCCTCTGCTGGTCCAGTTATGAGGACATTGTCAAGGTATACTACAACCCGTGGTAGTCCCTGTAGCAGACTCTCCAACACTCTTTGAAAGATTGCACATGCCGAAGACATGCCAAAAGGGAGGCGCATGCACTGGTATAGGGCTTTCTGTGCATTTATCGAGACATACGCCCGGGATGTGTTATCTAACTCGAGTTGCTGGTACGCATGGCTCATATCCAACCTTGTGTAGGATTGACCTGCAGCCAGCTTTGCATACAATTCTTGGAATTGGATATTTATCCAACTTGGCGGCCTGATTAACTGTTAATCGCCACAAATGCAGATGGTCCTATCCACTTTCAGCACGGGGACGATAGGTGCTGCCCATTCTGAAAATTGAACCAGCTGTATGATGCCTAGTCTTTCCAACCTGTTTAACTCAGCAACCACTTTTTCTATTAAGGCAAATGGTGCTGGTCTTGCCTTAAAAAATCAGGGAGTTACCTCTGGATCAACATAAATCTTGGCTTGCAAGGCCTTTGATTTTTCCTAATTATGTTGCGAAAGACGTTGCCGTTTTTTTTAACAATTCTATCAGTCGCCCTGCCCGCACTTGAAAAACCTTGGACCAATTTAACTTGATTTCTTTTAGCCAATCACGGCCCAGAAGTCTTGGTCCTTCCCCAGTCATTATTGTTATTGGGAGCTGGGCTGACTGCTGCCCATAGCTCACAGGTACCATGATGGTGCCTTTTACTTTTATGGCTCTCCCGCACAAGTCTTCAACTAGGCAGAAGTTCTCTCCAGGCTTAAGGGTGGGTTACCTTCTCTCAGGTACTGAAATGTGCGCTCACCCATCACTGTGGCTGTTGCCCCTGTATCCACCTCCATAACCAGAGGCTTCTTGTTTACGTGGAGTGTGACAGTAATAGGGTTTGCTTTGACTGCTTTAAGATTAAAAAGAGAGTGAATGTCAGAATCAGTTACTTCAGGCTCTTTCACGTTATGTATTTCTAATATCTTTGCTGCCTGGTTACTTGGCAGTCTGGACTTAGCTCTGCACTGCTTTGTCAAACGTCCTCTTTTGCGACAGTAATAGCACTTGGCCTCCTTAAATCTACGTGTTTCAGGAGTGTGGTTACCCCCACATCGGTAACATTTCAACTTCAGGATCGTTGTCTGATTACCTCTGGTATATATTTTTTGATTTCTGGGTGATTGGGAATGATTCCCACTTCGTGGCTGCTTCAGTGGTTTTGGTGCCACACCTGGCTGCATGTTCCCGCCCTAACCGGTAAACGGTGCCATTTTTCAAGCTCTGTAGCTCCTGCGAATCTTTTTCAGCACCTTTGATGGCCAGCGCTATCTCCATTGCTCGTTTAAAAGATATGTCAACTTTTGCAAGCAATCGATGTTGAATGGCATCATTGTGCACGCCACAAACTAACTGATCCCATAGCATGTCGTTCAAGGTCGCTCCGAAATCACAATGCTCTAGTAATTGCTTCAACTTAGTAATATAAGTTGTGATCAATTTGCCTGGGGCCCTCACCCTTGTATTAAATATGAATCTTTGCATAATGACCAATGGTTTGGCTGAAAATGGCCCTTCACTAAATCCACGAGCTCACTGAATGATTTGGAATTGGGCACGCTTAGGACTGTGAGACTGCAAATAAGGTTGTATGTTTGACTCCCACGGACGCACAAGAGAATTGCTTTCCCTACTCCCCTATTTCGTTGGCCTGGAAATACAACCTGAGGCGCTCGATGTATTGAGTCCAGTCCTCCATGGAGGAGTCAAATGGGTTGGTCCTCCCAAAGTGAGGCATCCTGGTGAGTATATATATTTTTCTTTCATTCCTTCTTTAAAGCAAGATACTCACAGTTGTCGGGCGAGAGGTAGCACCAGGATCATTTACCCTCATCGCCAGATGTAGAGATGTACTGCCAAGAGGCTTCTTTAGTTGAACAATGAACTTTATTTACAGGGCTGTTGGATTAGCCGCCTGCTTCTAGTAAGGCTACAATACACTCCCCCAATCAGGAAAACTCCACCCCTTATAAGATTCCCCGCGCTCGGTGTTGATTGGCTGCTCTGACCACGAGACCTTTACTCGAAAGGCTGGCCTTAAAGCACAATCACCACAGGTCCAAAACTCAATGTTGGGGGCAGCCCACTTTACATTTTTCCATCCTGTTATTACTCCCCTAACCATTATCTGTTCATTCCATCAACCAATTAATATCCATTTCCAAGTTTTATTCTGGGTCACCACAACTGTGAACTTTACCAGTAACTTCCCATGCGGATATTTATCACATGCCTTTTGGAAATATAAGTACACAATATCATGAGGCTTAGACGAGTTGGCTTGGATTGTCACTTCCTGAGCAAAATTCATGATTCCCAAACGCACAATTAAAGTAACAAGTTACTAACCTAGGACAATGGGGGTGGTTAATTTAAATCTAACATGTTTTATAGGTGTTTGTTTAGTTTGCATCATCGGACACCAGGATCCACGTAACGCAACTTGGAAAATCCAGACTGCAGTTTGTCATGCTCCTCGCTGAACTAGTGTTGATGCAGAAGTGCTTTAAAGTACTTACCCTCATGTACTGTACACCTTTAACTTCAAAGAACTCCTTTTCAAAGGATAATTCTTTGAAGTTCGTTCTATGGAAGCTCAAGGATAGCTATTTGATTCAAGTGAAAGTGAAGTGGACATGTGTTACTATTGAATGAAAGATTCTTCTGCTTGCCAGAATTGATTTCTGCATACTTCCACAACCTATTGGGAGTTGTTCATCTTTAACAATTTATTTTTTGGGAGGGGTTGGAGCCAAGAGAAGAGAGCTGTCTGAGACAATAACAGCCATTGGAACTGCACCATGTTTCCAAAGAGCATTTGTCAGCAATGATCATCCGCTTCACTTCAGTTTGGATGAAATGGCTGCTTTACAGGCATGACAGAGACTCCTTGGGGTAGATTTTGATTTTGTGCAATAGTGTAAAACAGCTCATAGTGAATCAACAGCCCATTTTACTTATCACCCAATTTTGATTTCCACAATGGAGGTAAAAAACGTAATTCACAATTCCTATTTACGCGAGATTCACATTTTAGATGAATATTTCTGTTCTGCCTTTTCTCTGTCGCAGTGAAAGTTTACAGCTTTTTTCAAAAACATTACTTTTGTTTTGTATTTGTTAGCTCAAGATTTAAAACTGCGTTTGGAATCTGAATTACTTTACTAGGGAAATAACTGACCATTGGGTCAACTTTTTTAATGTGTATGAAACTGCAATAATTTCAAGCTTTAAATGTAACATAAAGCGTGTAGTTAAATAATCTGTACTTGAACAATATAAAGCGTACTTTAATAGTCTGCTACATGACATTACTGTTATTTAAGTGCCAGTGGGATGCGTCATAGGGCACTTACTCAGGAAAGAGGGCAATTGGATATGGCATACCACAGTCGAAACAAAAATATATATAAATACTTCAGAACTGTTCCATGCTTAGAAGAGCCGATTGATAAGATGGAACAGCATTGTTTTGAAGTCCCATCCTGCTTGTTTGAAGAAGGCATCTATAAGTTTTGTTCTTCTTGGTTTCTCATATTATTTTTTCCAGCTTGTTCTTTACATCTGCATTCTTTCAGAAGCCATCCGAGCTGAATTCGCAGATTGTGCTGACAGATCAAAAGACAGGAAAGAAAATCACACTAAAGGCTATTACTTCTGGAGATGCAGCTCTTGTGCATAGTGCAAAGTCAATACTGGAGCGTGTCATCATACACCCATCACAAAGAAGCTGTGTGCCATTTGTAAAGGAGAATGAAAGTAATGAAGTATTTATGTGCCAATTTGATGCAAGATAAATGAACACTGAGGGCTTCATCACTGGCACTGCCAATTCTGTTGAAGTATTTGCCCCGTACATGGGGATACTTAGAGGCATATAATCTGCCCACGCAGATATTCAGGAGTGAATATTCTGTTACGGACAGAGGAGAGATGTAAGATAATTTCCCCTTTTATCCACCTCTCGACTGACCGCAACAAGGGGCAGAATATTGCGCTCGTCAGGTGGGCGCACGTCAGAACCAAACAAGCGTAAAATGACGCGTTCTCTTTCGGTCGGCGGGCATGCGCAGGAATCGGCAGTGTGCCCGCTGACAATTGACAGGCCTATTAAGGGCTTTAAAGTTCTAATTAAATGAAATGTTTTCACTGCCTGTCCGACCTTATGGTTGGCAGGCAGACAAAAAGGCCAAGCAGCCTTTGGATTTTTTTTGCAAAACCTCATCCACGGGCAGGATGAAATTTCGATCAGTGATTCAAAAAAATAAAAAAAAATTTCAAACTACTTTGCGACATGTGCCTGCTCATGTGACAGAGTCACATGAGGGGACATGTTATTAACATTTTTAAACTCTTTAATTTTGCGTTCAAAAAGCATCAGCTCCCCGAGGCAGCTCTGTTTTAAAAATAGTTTGAAAGTCACGGTTACCCTGATTCCTCAAGATGGTACTCGGAAATGTTTTAGGCCTGCGAATTCTCTCTTGGTTCACTGAAGAAAATGGAGGTCAGAAGTTTCTGCTGATGAACCCAGGATGGCTTATTACTCGCAACAGTAGGCTCCTGGCTTTGTCCCAGTTGAAGCTCCTTTAGTGAGGTTATATCTTGCAGGTAAAATGAATTAGCACCACTTCTCTGTCTATGATGGATTTTTTTGGGCAGGGCCCTTTTGCTGGGTGAGATGGCTTCCCTCTCATCTTCATATCCCAGACTCATTCACCAGGCTGCCCTTGTGGATTTCCTATCATGAGCCAATTTTTATCATGTATCAATGAACAGAATCTTCTGCTCTGAAGTCTAAGTTGGTTAGTGGGCATGCAAGTGATTCCCGCTTGGGGCGGAGTGGGGGGGAGATGGCTGAACATCTGTGATCTTGCACTGTTCAGCTTATTACTTATGCATCCATATGGAGCACACTGAATCCTGTGGCAGGCCTGGGCAGGAAGTTGCCGTTACCTCATGGCCTCGTTACCTCATAACACAAAGGTCCAGGCGTCACACTTAAAGGGCACCTACACAGCCTCCCTTCCGTATCCACTTAGCCTGCCTCCCAGGTCCAGGCTCTGCTCCACCCTTCCACCCGACCACCCTCAGCAGCCTTCGCTCAGCTTGTGCTACCGACACCAAATATGAGTGAAGTAATGAGCGGTCCCCAAGCAGGTGAAAACAGCATCTACTGACCACAAGGTTATGGAAGAAATGAAGATCGCCAAGTGCATGCCATATAAATACAGTTGTAAAACTGAACGTTCTAATTTCCTGCTGGTGGGGGACATAATTTGGAGGGGGAACTTAATTCTGGTGAGGTGACCTTTTAATGAACATGCATGACATGCTAATGCATGCAAAGGGGCTCCCCGACAATGTCATCGGGAAGCTTGACCCGCCTTCAAAGCTCTGAGAACAGAGTTCCAACAGTTCGTCCCGATATTGTGAAACTGATTTTTGGCTTCATGCCAAATTAAGTTCCCCTGCCCACCATGTGGGACCACTCCAGGTGGGACCGGAAGATTCCACCCAATGTTTCTATTGTCCACACAATGGGCAGAATTTAGCCCTTGATGGGCGGACGGGTGGCTGAACCCCGCCACCGAAACGGGGCCCGCCGCCATTTTGAGTGGCCTTCCCGACAGGAAGCGCTTTGCGATTCCTGTGCGGTGGGGGGGGGGAGGCGTGAGGGAGGGAGGGAATCCCCAGCTGTCAAAGTGCACTCTTTCATGCATGCATGCGAAAGAGCGCACTGCTCCCTGAGGCAAAGTCCTGTCTCAGGGAGTTTACTGACATGTAAGATAAGTCAAAAAAGAGAGAAATATTAAAATTATTAACATCCTCCTCATGTGACAATGTCACACGAGATGGGACATGTTAATAAGAAACACATAAAGTTTATTAAATGTTTAAAAAATGGACATGAAACTTCATCCCGCCAGTGGATGAAGTTTCATGAATAATTTGGAGCCCCCTGGGGCTCCTTGCCTGCCCGCCAACCTTAAGGTTGGACGGGCAGGTCTTTAATTATCTTAATTAGCCTGTCAATGGCCTCAGAGATAAAAACAAAAGGCTAAAAGCTACTGCGGATGCTGGAAATCCAAAACAAAAACAGAATTACCTGGAAAAACTCAGCAGGTCTGGCAGCATCGGTGGAGAAGAAATCAGTTAACGTTTCTAGTCCTCAAAACGTTAACTGATTTCTTCTCCACCGATGCTGCCAGACCTGCTGAGTTTTTCCAGGTAATTCTGTTTTTGTTGTCAATGGCCTCAATTGGCCATTGACAGGTCGGCGGGCAGACAGATGATTTCGCTGTCCGCCCGCCTTCCTAAAAATTTAAAGGGTCCGGGATGACGTCTGGGGTTCCTTTTCCCATCGGCGAGCGGGCTCCGCCCCCAAATCGCTGAGAGGAAAATCCTGGCCAATGTGTTAATGGAGAATGTTTTGTATAACATCAACATTCCAGTCATGAATAGCCTCCTGGAAGTCTTTATTTGTAACTCCATTTTCATGGGACCGGCAAGTTAACTAGCCATTGTTACTTTAAGTCTCTTCAATTGGAATAGAGAGGGTGTCATCAACTCCTGGTTAGGCAGTTTGCATTCTAACTGACTTCCCTGGGATATGCTCAGACATGTCTTCCCTGTGTCATCACAAAACACACAAGAAATCACGCCCCCACCACCCCCCCCCACCGAACTTCATCTTGAGTCAAGGTAAATTGTCCATATTTCATGCTGCATTTTAAAAATTAAATATGTCCATCTTCCTCATACATTCATGAGCATAAGACCTGAGCAGAACAACTGAAACATGAATTACATATCAAAGCAGTAAGTAGTGTGCTTCCAGCTAAACACAGTTTCATAACTAAAAATTAAAATGAATCAAATATAACATCCAATATTCCCCATTTATCCAGCTTTTCATTTGTTAAAGCAAAGCCAACCCATCTGCCACTGTAAACGTTTTCTTCTTATTTACTCTGCCAAAACTATTCATGATTTTTGATCACCTCTATCAATTCTTCTCTTAACCATCTCTGTCTAAGGAAAGCAATCCCAATTTCTCCAGTCTCTTCACTTAATTGAAGTCTTTCATCCATGGTACAATTTCAGTAAATCTCTGCACCCTCTCCAGGGCCTTGGCATCCTTCGTAAAATGCAATGTTCAAAATTGAACACCATACACCAGCTGAGGCCTATCCAGTATGGTATAAAGGCTTTGGATAACTTTCTTGCTTTTGTACTTTATGCCTCCATTAATAAAGCCAAGGATTCCATATACTTTTTTAATAGCCTTCTCAACTTGTCCTGCTACCTTCAAAAATTTATGCACATATATCCCCATGTCTCACTTTTCCTGCACCACTTTAAAATTGTACCATTCGCATTATTTACATATTGTCTCTTCTCATTCTTCTGGCCAAAATATATGAGTTTACACTTGCTTGCATTAAATTTCATCTGCCATGTGTCTGTTCATTTTACTCATCTATGTCCTCCTGAAGTCTGTTACTGTTCTTTTAATACATTTTGGACCTTTATATCATCTGAAAACTTTGAAATTATGCCTTATATACCAAAGTCCAGGTCATTACTATATATCAAAAAGAGCAATGATACTAACACTGATTCCCAGGAACATCACTGTATACAGTACATCCCTCAAGTCTGAAAAATAAATGTTCTCCACGACCTGAATTTTTCCCCCCCACCTGCTGGGGGAGGGAGGGGGGGATGTTGGTGGGAGTATGAAATTGAAGGAACGTGATTCCTTCCGGTTTCCCGCCCACTCCAGCCAGGCAGTGATTTTACGCTGGGGCAGGCAAGGCCTCGCACGGGAAGCCCCCCCTTGTCATAGCTGAAGCCTTATTGGCCACATAAAGGCTGTTTCCCGCCCAGCGTCAATTTTTAGCTGACAGGAGGATTAACGTTGTGTAGTGGAAGCCAAAAAATCAACAGACTTACATCTCAGGCGGGAAGAGGAGAGGAGGGGGTCACCTCCATCAGAAGCCCCCTTCTGCAGTCGATGCACCCTCCTTAAGGTCCGACGACATCCAGACCTCCTTCCCTCCTACCCCCGGCCTCTCCTCCGAGATCCCAATCACCCTGGCACCCTTTAAACTTACCTGTGCTCCGGTGCCCAGACTTAATCTCAGGCATCCTCATGCAATTACTCTTCATCCACTGCAGCTCTTGTCAATGCATGGACTGGAGCGCTGCCGGCCAATCAGGTTGGTAGGCAGCTCTCTAAGGCAGGACTTACACCTGAGTGAGGGACAGAAGTCCCACCTGCAGACACTTAACGCTCATTCGAGCGTGAAATGGCTGCATTGCACTCGGAGTCCCGGCCGAATCTTCAGATGGCAGGAAGCGAGACCCTGTCTTCTGAAAAATGCATGCCCGCTACTCTCTGCTTTCTGTCCCTGAGCTAATTTTGTATCTATGTTCTTACTGTTCCTTTAATTCCATGGACTTTAATCTTGTTAACAAATCTATTATGTGGTGCTTTGTCAAATGGCTTTTGTAAGTCCATATCCACATCAACTGCACTAGCCTCTCCTTTACTTCATCAAAGAAGTTAGTTAAATATGGGGCTGAATTTTCAATTGGAGGAGGGGGTGAGCAGGGGTGTGAACGCACATTGAAACTTGCGTTCCTGGCGGGTGCCACTGGATCCTGATGCCTGTGGAACATGAAGAAACTTTCAAAAGGAAGGTAGGAGGAGGAACTGGGAACCTGCTCACTTTCATTAACTTCCCATAAAGCTCCTTGAGGGGCTTTTAAATGAGCTACAAATGGCAAGGAGGTGATTTTCAAAACATAAATTGCCAAATTCAAGCAGACTGATGCAAACTGCCAGGTTCAATGAGGGCAACTGCAAAGTTTCTTATAAACCAGAAAAGTTTTTGCAACCAAGAGTTTCTCTGCAGTATTGGATGCAATATCATTTGGCAGGCTATTTGGCCAATTCTCTGAGCGCTGAGATGGCTAGACCTCTAAATTCCTGCCTCCTCTCTTGTTCAATGTAGTGGCAGGTCCTGTCATGGCTGCTGTCTGCCTTTAACATTCCTGTTCCAACAGGCATCTGCCGCCTCCTTGGAGAGCTTGGCATCACCAATTGGGTGTTGAGCTCACTTCTGGTCCAATTGGGGCATTAACATTTGAAGGTTATGTTGTGTGAGTGACGCAGATGCGGCATGGGAAGTTATCCAAACATTGGGTTCCCAACACCGAATTGAAAATCAAGAACACATTCGACTTCAATAAATTAGTGCTAACATTCAATTATCAACCCATACTTTTCCAAAATGCCAATTAATTTTGTTCTGGGTTATAGTCCCTAAAATATTCCCAACACCAACATTAGGCTGAGTGTCCTATAGTTGCTGGATTTATCTTCTCCCCTTTTTTAAGCAGGGGTGGCATTTGCAATTCTCCAGTGCTCTAGCACCGCCCCCATATCCATGCAGGATTGGAAGATTGTAACCAGAGCCTCCACAATTTGGATCCTTACTTCCTTCAGCAAAGGCTTAATAAATACAATTGTTGTCCCCTCTGATCCTCTAGCAGCAACACAAGTCAAAAGTTACTGGAAACTCTATTATATGCTATAGCAATGATAACAGTGATCCAGGGTTTCTGAAGGGCCACTGTTGCTCAGAAACATCATTTGCTCAATTTTAAATAGCAAGGCAAGTCCATGTGAAAGACTTTTTGACATTACATTGTCACGACTCACTGGGGATAGTGCGCTGCATAATCAAGCCCCACTGTTCCCCGAGCCGCGACAAATGTGAAAAGGTTTGATCAACCCACCTAATTGTTTAAGTTATGTTAACAGAATATGGGTACCAGATTGTAAATTTAATAAGCAAATAACTGTTTATTGAACAAATTGTCTTTAACCAGTTGCAAAAGAAAGAAATATGAGCTGCTAATTTCTAACTCTATAACCTAAACTCTATCCCTTCTTAAATCCCTATACACACACATAAATGACACGTAAGACACACAAAAACATGGATTTTAAGGGTGGGATAAAACAGTTCAATAGCATCAATTCCAGAGCACAGGATTTAATGGGTTAATTTTGATCGATGTCTTCCAACTTCCTTTCAGTTCTTTGTTGATGACACAAGGTGGTCTTCCAGCACTTTCAGTATTTAGTTGACTGGTTGAGCACTTGCCTTTCAACGTCTCTAACAGTGATTTTCTCCTTTGCCTCTTGACAGGGGTTTTCAGAGAGAGAAAACAGGTTATAGAGATATGAGGATAAAAAGCCAGCTAGCTATTATTGTAGAATTACTGGAATCTTACACATATAGGAGAGAGAGGGGGTTTAGGTCTTTTTCCTTTCAGGCTAGGAGTTATTCTGCTGCACTGTACTCACTCAAACCCCGGTCAGAAGCCAGTTAAAATGTTGTTGCCAGGCAGTTCCCCATTAGACCAGACTCCTCCTTGGCACCAGCCTGTCTTTCATGGCACACTCTGTTCTAGGACTGCAACATTGTATATATCCCTAACACTGTTCCAGTAGACATGTCCTTCAAACTGCAGCCATTGTAATTTTAATCCACAGTCCAACAGAAATAAAAAGATATGTGCTTTATAACACTCATAACTTAAAAAGAAACTCATTACACAATGCCTCGCTTGTGAATTTCAAACTTTTCACAGGGGGGAAGACCAATGTATATGCAGAATAATCTGACACTTCACTTTGAAATTTCATTAAAGGGTCTATTGAACAGATGAAAAATGCCCATCAGTTGTTTAAAGGAAACTGATCAGTTACCCATGCATATCTGGAATAATCATCTCCTTATACATTGTGGCAATTTACTGCCTATGACATTTCACAAATTATTCATGTTTCCTAATGTCACAAATTCTGTTTTTGAATGCACCTTGAACCTTTAAATCCAGTGTGCAGAACTCACCTTTGCAGTCATTCAAGCTGCCTGCTGAGCAATCTAATCAAGACCATAACACCCGTGAAAGGGCAATGCTGGAAGTGATTCACCAGCCTCTATGCTAAAGCAGTCCTGTAGGCCACAGTTATGGTAAGCCATATGTAGCAAATTCACAGTCACAGCTATTCTGAATCAGGGTAGTGTCTGTATAATCCATTTTAATAAATGCAGTGCAAATGGCACAAGAAACTTTTGCTGTGATAGAATTAATGCCACAAGTCACTCCTGCCATAATTTCTTGAAATCTTTATGCCATAATAATATATGGGTCATAGAAGCGCTTGGTATGTCCTGACATCAATTTAGGCACAATGTAAATACAAGTCTTTCTTTCTCTCTTTATATTTATAGGAAACTACAGACCATTGGTGCAACTGCTTCAAGAAGGATTCTTGTAAATAGCCTGCTGGTAATGGGATTGAAGGTTATGGGGTAAGCAGTACCTCCCATGGTGCTACTCAAGTGGAAGGTAGATTTTCTAATCAATCTGTGTTGCAGCTTTTCTCTTTCTCTCTTCCACATTTCTCTTTGCCATACTTGTCATTTCTCCTATGTTTCTCTTATTTTCTTTTTCTCTTATTTTCTATTCAGCACACTTCTCCTCCCCTTTCAGGTGAAATTCAAGGTGGTGTAGGAGGGAAGAAAGCAAATTTGTGGTGCTGGCTCTGAGGCATCAGGCAGGGCAATAATCTGTTCAAATGAGATGGTGGAACAGAGAGGGATGTCCAAGAGGAAAGAAAGACACAGGAGCTCAGGATGGAGATAGGAAGGGCATGTGTGATGGAATCTGTGGTTTCAAAACTTGTATCTTTTTCAGGCAGACTCTAACTGAAAAGGGAAACTGAAAAAGGAAACTGAGAAAGGAAACTGACCCTCCCAGTCTCTAAGGAAACTAAAACTGAAACTGCAATTGGAAATCAAAAAAGGGAGACAGAAACTGGGTGAAACAGATAAAGGGACACAGAGCTGCCTAAGCTCAGTAGTGTTAGTGGTTGGTAATTCCAGTGGTGCAGTACAGGCAAGCTGAAGAAGACAGAGGCAAGATCCAGAAGCTGGGAATAAGCAAATGCACAGTTGCTGCAACTCTTTCTGTTACATTGAAGAAAACATTGGTGGATCTACGCTGCCCAGGCTGAGTTGAGGATGTTCTGCAGACATGTGCCATTTTTGGTGAAAACTGTACCCATGGAACTCAGGTTGATTGTGCACTGCTGTTGAGTGGGGATCATGCTAGCTCCTAGAAGGAGAGGAGCAGAAATTCTTACTAAGGAATACAGAACTTTGTGACAGAGTTTGATGACCTATATGCTGAGTAGACTGCTGAGCCAAATAGTAAGATCGGTCATAGTTGTATTTGTCATTTAATGTATAATTTATAGTTTATATTCAACTGCAATTTGCCTGTTAATTCATGTTTAACTTATGTTGAACTGGGTTTTAAAGTACGTAAGATAGTATTTAGTGCTTGCTTTGTTTGACTCTTGTACAGTAAATTTTGTTCTGATTTTAAACCATGGAATCTTGTGGCTTCATTCTTTTAGTACATAACAAGGATTTTGGATTTTTTTTAATAAAAGTTACTGGTCTCTATCAAAATTGTAACACAAGGAATATGAAGAAGTTAATGCACAGAATGGAAAATGGTGAAAGAGAGGGGCAAGAACAAGGAGGTACAAATCAAGGGAGGGATTCAGACAATGCTGCAGGCCATCAGCTGTTTTTTGGGATCTCAGTTTGAGCTATGAAAAGAGATTGGAAAGGGTGAAGTGATTTTCTTTGAGAACTCCCACCCACATCTCCCACCACCCCAAGCCCCCTCACATCAAAAGCACTTCCCAGTTAGGGCCAATTGTTGGAAGTGCAACCTGGGAAGGCAGGAAAAGTGGGATCATGGCTGAAAAGAGCAAGTGAAGGTGCCAAACGGATGGTAAGGAAGTCAAAGACCATGGATTAGGGAATGAGAATGAAAATTATACCATAGTGTCACAAGTAGTGGAAGGCCTGCAGTGTACCATAACAGATAAGTTTTTATGTTGGACATTCCCATTATAAATCTTACATAGTGTGTTTCAACAATAAATGTTGACATAAAAGCATTGACAAGTGGAAGTTGGAAAGAAGTGCTTGCATTTGCAAGACTTTTAATAGGCTTTAATTATATGGTGCCATTGTAATTCACTCTTTCAGCATTCTGGGAAATACAACCTAAGTGTCCAATAGATCATTAAAATTGACAGTGTTTACCTGAGTCAAAAAGTGAGAATGTTACATCTGCCTTGTACAATAGGAATAAGATGGCAACCACCGTCCCTCCTCATTGGGGTAAAAATGTAAAGAATGCCTGTCCCCAACAGTTAGCTCCTGATGCCTCTGTTTATGTGCCACCTTTTCCTTCTAGAGAGGGCGAAATGTATCATTGAGTGCAGTGAAATCTGTTTGGGTGACGTGCCTGTGATGGTTGAATAGCTGGCAGTGTGTGTAAGCTGTGACACCTGTCTGTGAGGCTGGCAGCAGTGCTAAGTATGTGGAAGGGTGATGTGAATCATAACTTGCACTTCTTTGTGTTGCAGCCCCCGTCACCATCTTGTGACAGTTCTACAATCGGAAAGCATATTGCACCCCAATGGGGGGACCGTGGTCACCATCTTATTCCTATTGTACAAGGCAGATGTAGCATTCTCACTTTTTGACTATTTTGAATACATAAAAACTGGCAAATATCAAATTGACAAACTGTAAATGTAGCGATTTGAATATCAGCAGACATCCAACAAGAACCCACAAGATTATTCTTCCATAGTAATTGTAGTTCTGTACAAATTAAACATTGATTGATTCATGCCTCAGTGATTTAATTGCTACAATCACACTTTGTAGCAAGTTAATAAAGCTGAACAAAGTGGTCTAAACAGCTCAATTGATGATACAATATCAGTGATAAATTGTAATTTGCTTGAGCAGTGATACTACAACTGGAAAATTATAACTTAAATACAAGCCTAATGCAAGGAAAGTACAGGTAAAATGACATCCACTCCTAAAATTACCTCTGCTTAGATTTTTGCCTACTTTAGGTAAAACTTTCCAGAAGTAATCCCAACGGACAGTGACGAGCAATTTATTCTGGGTGAAATAAGCTTGGCAAATTTAACTTTAAGCATAACTTAAATTTTCTGAACTGTAGCTTTGCAAAATCATACCAGATTGCACTCCATTCATTTATTGCACACTCCCATAATGGTTGAATTTCCAATAAACTCATTCATTCTGCATAGCTGTTCCACAGAATTTTAATTTAGAATTTATACAGATAGTTTATTTGTGAAAGAGAAACCTCATATATCTGCCTATCATAGGTGACATAAGAACATAGGAAGGTAAGGGATGAGAGAAGACTGCAGTCCATCTGACTGGTCCTAAAAACTTACGGGGCAGGATTTCCCCCCCTGTCAGGGGCAAAGTTGAAGGGCAGGCGCGCACAGGTGCACTTCCGATCGAAGGCACGGCGCCATTTTACGTGGGCAGGCCAATTAAGGCCAGCCCAGCATGACGTCCGCACAGAAGTGCTGTGTACTCCCTGTGCGGGCAGGGAGGGAATCCCAAAATCAAGATTGTGCTCTTTCCCACATGCGCACGAAAGAGCTCAGTCATCTCCTTGAGGCTAAATGCTGCCTCAGGGAGATCGGCTCTAAATGTAAAAAAGCTAAAAAAAAAATTTCCCTAACATGTCCCCTCATGTGACACTGTCACATGAGTTGGGACATGTCCATAATTTTTACAACAACTTTATTAAAATTTTTAAAAACCTACATGAAACCTCATCCCGCCCTTGGATGAGGTTTTATGCTTTTTCTAATTCCTGCCGGGGCTCCTGGCCTGCCCGCCAACCTTAAGGTTGAACAGGCAGGTCCTTTAATTGACTCTGTCAATGGCCTCAATTGGCCATTGGCAGGTTGGCGGGCGCGTAGCTGAGTTTGCTGCGCTCCCGCCTACATGAAAATTTAAATGGGGCATGGTGATGTCAGGAGTTTCCCCCGACATCACCGCGCATCATTTTACACGTCAGCAAGCAGGCCCCGCCCCTGCTCGCCGACGCGTAAAATCCTGCCCATGATGTAGAAATTTGGGGCAAACCAGGGGCTTCCTTACATTTGAGCGGTGAAGACCAACACACCCCTGATATTGGGCTTGAGGTTGGCTTCAATGGCCCTGGTGAAACACCAGCAGCCAGGTGGCAAAGAGGGAGATAAGATCAGATTGTTATGATGCCAGCAACAACCCTCAGGTAAGGGACGCCAGGTGTGAGGAGTTAAAAGTTGCAGACGGAGTGAGGGGAGTGAGCATCAATGGCTGGAAGATAATGTTGGGTGGCTTTCTAGGCTAGGGAGGGAGCATCTGAGGCTTGCGGGGAGGGTGGGTGTGGTGGGGAGGAAGATCAGAAGCTGAGGGGGATCATCAGAGGTCAGGGGCTGAGAGTTAGAAGGCTCTAGGAGTTGGGGGGCTAGGGCCAAAAGTGATTGTTTGGAGGCTAGGGGGGCAGAATTGGAGGTTGATGTGTGGGGGAGAAAGCATCAGAGGTTGGGGGATTCACCCCCATCTTGTTATCTTGCTTTTCAATTTGATATGTAATACCTAAAGGGCAATGTAGAGTCCATTTATAGAGGTTCATATTTTGCAGACAATGTTCAAGCTTCACATTGTTTATGTTTATTTGAGAGGGCATTTTGAAAAAATATAGGACACAAATTATTTAAGTTTGTAAGCAATGGCACACCAATGGCTTAATTGGCAAAGGCAACATATAACTCAGCCCTGCAGACCAGAATATCATAGGTTTAATTCTGAGCTTTGACAGATTGGCAGATCTCAGCTGGTGTGGCAGTAAGGCAGTCACAATTGGCCCCAGTGCCCAGGTTAAGGAGGAAAATCAGCCAAGGATTATGCACCTAATCCCTGCTGGAAATTGTGTGCTTGAGATGTTAGGGAATGAGGCTTGGCTGCAATGTTTTCTATAATCAACAAGCCTGCCAGAATTTGTTATCTACTGGGTACTTGCAGGGTGATTGGCACCTGCGGAGCTATAGCCCAGCAGCCATTAAAAATGTGATTAAAAGGGGCAGGAAGGCAGCAACTAAAAGACTTGAAAAATGGTGTGCAAGCTGATATTGGTTGGTATAATTGCAGTACCTATTGAAAAGAATGAACAGTGAAACTGTTGCGATGTGATATAAAAGATTAAATGCAAGCGGAATGTGAGACCCTGAGCTCTGCAATGATAATGCAGAAAGCAAATTTTCTGGGTTATTTCATTATGTTTTGGAACTTGGCTTCACCTGCAATGAAACTGGATGGACTCAAATTTCAACCTTAAGTAAAAAGGACATGCTTACTGATTGAACTTTGGCTATGGAAAGTTGCGTGGGCAAAGTTAAATTCGGCTTTGATCAGCTAAAGCCCTGAGTGTTTGTTCCAACTAGTTTATCTCCTCGTTGAGCTTGATGCAAAGCTACCATTTCTATTGAGAAATCAAGATAAAGGGGTAAGGCTCATAGTGCAGAATACCAACAAAGTTGAAGATAGCAGGATATAAGGTAAGGCAAATCAAGAGCATTGATTAGGTAACACTGGATTTGGATTTTAAGTTTAATTATAGGATGAAAAGGAGAGTAAATGGGCTGAATTTTTGTTCTGGAACTGGAACCCTGACCCTCGGTGAATTTCTGGGTCCTAGTCCCACATCACATCGATACCTAATGCCCGTAACGAATTTTGAGAAGCAGGCCAATTGTTGGCCAGGGTTAATGCTCGCTGTCCAATTAAAGATGGCCTTTGCCTCCACCTATCACTGGCCCTCTATCCAGCTCTACCTGTCCCACCCCCCCTCAACCAGCTTATATTTCACCTCATTTCTATTTTTCCTTAGTTCTGATGAAGAGTCATACGGACTCGAAACATTAACTGTATTCCTCTCCGCAGATGCTGTCAGACCTGCTGAGTTTTTCCAGCTATTTTTGTTTTTGTTAAAGATGGCAGGTGGTCTCCCAAGGTTGGAGGGCCAATACGAGGCCTTTCAGCAATAACCATCAGCAGCCCCATCCTCAGAGATGGAACTGCCAATATAAGTTGGAAAAGGAGAGGGCTCTTTAAGATGAAGGCACCCTCAGAAGAGATTTTTTTAAATGTTGATCAATAAAAGAGGACACAGCTGCCAGGACATCATCCTGGAAGGGCACCCCCTCCAATGGATGGCCAGTGGCTGCAGATATGGTCCACTGGTTATGGCTGATGTGAGGTGGGGGCAGGAATTGTTCCTGAAGTGGATGGAGTGCTGCCTTCCTGGGACTGCTTCTGGGAGGTTGCTTTCATCCCTTGGCTGTGTGTTGGTCTCAGTGGGAGGCCCTCATACTGCCTGGAAAATTCTTCAGCTCAGCTTCTGCTCTGTGGCCTCAGTAAGCTATTTAATTGGCCTAATAGGCTATCCACTGGTTGCAGGTGGGTAGCTGTAGCCACCTCCTCCAGCCCCTGCCACACACACACCCCCCACCCCCACGCCCCGCTGCTTCCGGACCCCCTGGAATGAAAATGACCTTCAGGCAGGATCATGGTGGGAGACTGTCAGCCAGATTGTGCCTCTGCGGCCATTTGAAAGTTTAGCCTAGCCTAATGGCTTCTACAATTTTGAGGTATTGGGATAGAGTGAATTAGAATACGAGAAAGTGTTACTAGTTTGATGTCAACACAATGAGAAGGCAGAGAAAAGCAAGAGCTTGTGTGACAGGATTTGCAGATTTGGAAGAATAAGATGAAAAAGTAAAGAAATGAAATGGGACAAAAGATGACGCTAGGCCCTAAATCAGTTAGCTTTAGACAGCCGGAGATATTTCTAGCTGCTGGAGGATGAAATAGATACTGTACAGTGTCCAGAAGAAAGATGTAGTGGATTGAACAAACTGCTTTCAATGTAAAGCTAGTAATATGAATGAATACAAAAACAAAGTCATTGATTGAAGAATAAAACAGCATTATCAATAAAAGATGATACAACAAACTAATTGAATTAAGAATCAGTGTAAGGGCTAAAGCTTTGTCTGCACCATTAATTGGATGTGAGAGACATGATTTACAACCTGCCCATGCTGGCTCCATTGAGGGTAGGCAGCACACAAGCTCCATTCTGCCCTCTTATTACCATGATTGTGGAATGCAGTCCAGCATGGCCCATGCTGCTGGCTGACTACACACAAAATAGCGGGTCTAAATGTCTGCGAGTCTAATATGTGTTTCAGCTAACCTCCAGCTCTTAAAGGCAGTTTGTCCCTCTTAAAGGAAAGCTGCATTGGAACTTTCAAGACTGAAAACAACTGAAACAGAAACATTCAAGGTAAGGGTAAATGAAATACCAGATCAGGGAGAGGGCTCCACTATTCACTGATGCTGCTATGGAGGCACTAGTGATGGAGGTGGATAGAAATAGGGAGGCCATACTTCCTCAGTGAGGAGGCCCTCAGTCATGTCTTCAGAAGGGAGTGGGAGCAGGTAGCCAGTGAGGTCAATGCCTGGAATCTGGCCTGGAGGACCTAGCAGCAGTGCAGCAAGAAGTTTAATGACCTCACACACATGGTCAAGGTCATTGACTGCATCACATCCCATACCCACCAAATTACTTGCCTCTCACTGGCCCTGTGCACTACACCCCATCACTCACTCAGCAGCAAATAATAGCATTCAGGACTCATGCCTCTCACTGAAGTGGCCTGAAGTCAGGCTCCCAGGGCTTAAAACTGCTCAAGCACATCCTATAAAGCCATTTGCAGTCTCCTCCAGTGAAAGCTGTCTTCCACCAAACATACTGCACTGGGTCAGGTATCCTTTGTCCTCACTGAGTGTAAGCACCAAGTGGGAAAAAACAACCCATTCCCAAAACACAACACAGTATTTCCACAAACTTAGCCTAAGAAAAATTAATTCAACAAAGCACCTTCCATGCAACTTTTGAGTGGCCCTTTAAATACTGCAGGTGCAGGGCCCATCTTGCAGTTGAATGTTTGATCCTTGTGGAGTGACGTGCAGATTCACCTCACGGACCTACATTGTCCAATTTTGTAGATCGGTGTCACATCTCCTGATACCGCTATGTGATATCAGGATAATGCCGAATCAGTTGCTTTCAAAGCATTTAGGGGACACCCATTCGAGCATCCTTCTCATGATGACACACTGCGTGGGTTATGACAGAAGGGCACTTGGTTCCCATGGTGCCATCTCCAGTAGCTATGGAAGCCAAATTCACGTCCATAATATTTCAGCATCATAAAGAGTGTTAATGAGAATCAACTAGAAATAATAGATTAAAATTCTTACCTTTAACAATTATTTGCGAGGAACAGGATGATGAAGCTCTGAAGATGAGCTAAAATTTGGGCACTTAGAGTTTGAGGATAGACAGGTGAAGGGAAATGAAGCTGAGGAC
Organism: Cetorhinus maximus; assembly: GCF_964194155.1. Taxonomy (NCBI): domain Eukaryota; kingdom Metazoa; phylum Chordata; class Chondrichthyes; order Lamniformes; family Cetorhinidae; genus Cetorhinus; species Cetorhinus maximus. Next base: position 136,939,593 of record NC_135884.1, on the reverse strand, counting down.
AAAGAACCCTTGTTAACTTACAGGCCATACTCTCAATGAGTTTTATATTTGTTTAACTGATACTAAGTTTAGGAATAAAATACATTTCAAGAAGAAAGAAACATAATTATTTGTTTTTAAAGCTTCTTCTCATTAAATAATAATCAAGAATGAGTAAGAATATGAATGCTTGATTTCTGCATTGGGAAAATTGAATTTGCTGTAATTCATTTCTCTATTTGAAAAGCAATTTATTTAAATTACTTCTTTTACAAAGCTGATGAAAGTGTAAGCGAGGATGTAACTAGCAGGGTAAGTAAAGAGGAAATATTAAATTAAGCTTACAACAGCATGCATTTTACCACTAAAACATACAGTTAGTGTGATTTACTATAAAGATCAAAAGATTAAAAATACTTATGTTTACATCTCACAGTACAAAGTTACAGAAGATCATTGATAGAAGCTCGGGAGCTGGCCTTTGTTTCCCTTATCAGGTTTGGAATGATACGCAGTGACTAACAATGAAAACAGTAATACAAACATCCTGAAAAAGAGAGAAGATAAAACTTGAGTTCCACAAATATGATTTGCCATATGATATAAATTTACCATATGAAAGATTAATGCCATAAGTCTGCACAAGACTTAATTCTAACATAAACTTTAGATAGGTTCTTACTTCCATTATTTGACTTTCTAAGTAAAGATTTTATACCAGCTCCATGACACCATATAACAGAATGTTATATTTGGGTTCAGATGACCCTAAGGATACCTTATGTTGGGTATCAGAAGATCCATGAAAATAGTTTTAATTCCAATGAGAGAAAGGAGAGAGAGAACAAGAGAGTAAGACAATGAGAGAAAGAAAGAGAGAGAAGAGAGGAGAAAGAATGAGAAAGAAATAAAGAGAAAGAAAGAAAGAAAGGGAAGAAGAGAGAGAGAAAGAGAGAGCGAGACAAAGAGAGAAAAAGAGAGGAGAAAGAGCGAGAAAAATAGAAAGAAAGAAAAGAAGAAAGGAAGAAAGAAAGGGAAAGAGAGAGAGAAAGAGAGAGAGCAAGACAAAGAGAGAAACAAAGAAAGAAAGAGAAAGAAAGAGTGAGAGAGAGAAAGAACAAGAGAGAAAGAAAGGAAGAAAGAAAGGGAAAAAGAGAGAGAAAGAGAGAGCAAGACAAAGAGAGAAACAAAAAAAAGAAAGAAAGAAAATGAAATACTATGCACACAGCTATGAAATACTACACACACATTAGTAGTCTGCCTTAATTTTTCACCATAGAAATGCATGTTTTACTTACCTTATACTGTAGCTCAGTGCATGGGATCAAGCATGCGATATGGACTATGTTGTCAAGAAGATGCACAGGAGTTATAGGCACTCCCACACTGAGCAAACCACGCGTGGCATGGCAAATGACAAACAGAAATGTGTCCTCCAGCAAAACGAATGAAGTAGGAAGTTGCTTTCAAGCTAAAAGTTATAACGTTTGCTAACTCATCAAATAACTGTGCGCCAGCCAGGGAACTCAGTGTTAGTGAAAATGCAGGAGAATGGAAGAAGGAGGAATCTGCGCTGAAGAAGATGCCCAAGACCAAATGCAAACAGGGACCAGCCACTGGCCTGGTCTTGAGAAGAATGTATCAGAATGGGTCCTTGAGAATCGTTGAAATGGTTACACCAGAAATGCAACGCATACATACTTAAGTGGGCCGAATCAAATCATGAGTCCAGCAAACATTTCAGACCAACAGCTAGCTGGTTTAGCTGCTTTATGAAACAAAGCACTCTAATTTTGCGGCAGGAGACCAAGATCACTCAGAGACTGCCAAAAGACCTTAATGCCAAAATTACCAGTTTCCAGCAATTGATCATCAGGCAGTGGCAACAACATGAGTACCCATTGAGTCACAGTGGCAACATGGATGCAACACACATAAATTTTGATATGCTCAGCAGCCAAACTGTGGAGTGGAAAGGTTCAAAAACAGTTCCAGTGAAAACAACAGGACATGAGAAAACAAGATTCACAGCCTGCTTGGCCAATAGAGCAAAATTAAAGCCTATGGTACTTTTCAAATATAAAACCATGCCAAACATCAAGTTCCCTGAAGGAGCTTTTGTGCATGTCCATGGCAACAGTTGGAATGATCAGAATAGAGAGAAGTGAGGATTGATAATGTGTGACATAGGCATCCTAGTGGCCTACATAAAGAATGCAGCTTATTTATGTAGTACATGTCCAGATTCCATATAACCAATTAAATCAAGAGGTGCCTGTGAAGAAATACCACCCAGATTGCAGTTATACCCAGGGTCGTACAAGGAACACAGCAAGTTAGCATGCAGGTGCAACAAGCAATTCAGAAGGCACAAGGCATGTTGGCCTTTATTGCAAGGGGATTAGAGTACAAGATTAAAGAAGTCTTACCACAATTATACAGGGTTTTGTTGAGACCACATCTGGAATACTGTGTGCAGTATTGGTCTCCACATTTAAAAAAGGACGTACTTGCATTGGTGGTGGTACAGCAAAGCTTCAGGAAAATGATCCCTGGGGTTGTCTAATGATGAGAGGCTTAAATTATCTGGAGTTTAGAAGAATGAAAGACAATCTCATTGAAACCTACAAAATTCTGAAGGGGCCTAACAGGGTTGATGCTGAGAGGTTGTTTCCACTGGCTGGGGAGCCTAAGACGTGGGAGTACGGTCTCAGGATAAAGTGCCAATCATTTAGGATTGAGATGAGAAGAAATTGCTTCACTCAAGGGTTTGTGAATCTTTGGAATGCTCTACTCCAGAGGGTTGGAGGTGCTCCATCATTGAATATCAAGGCTGGGATAGACAGATTTTTGGAGTCTCAAGGAATTAAGGGAAATGGGGAGTAGGTGGGGAAAATGGAGTTGGAAGCCCAAGATCAGCCAAGATCATGTTGAACAGTGGAGGAGGACCGATGGGCCATATGGTCTACTCCTGCTTCTATTTCTTGTGTCCTTGTGTCTAACGTCCATAGTTCAACCTTTGGATGCATGCATCAACAAACCATTCAAGGATCATGTTCACACCGATGGAATAGATGGATGGTTGACAGAGGAAGAAACCTTCCCAAAGCTGCCCCGCATGATGTTTTGTGTCATTTCATTATCAAATCATGGGATACTATTAGTGCACAAAGTGTCATCAGATTGATCAAAAAATGCAGAATGTCGAATTCAGTGGATGGAGAGGAAGATGATTTGTTGTAGGGGGATGATTCTCAAAGCAAAAGTGCCAAACCTGACCCCAGAGTTGGATCCTTATGATGATGCCATAGCCAAAATGACTCAGAATGAAGTCAGTCAACTCTTTGCATCGAATGCTGAAGACAATAACCCAGATCTTTCAAACTCCAGGTGGTTGTACCCCTAGGTACCTCAGTACATTCGCTGGGGGATCCTTCAAAAGATCCCATGCAAGTACTGCATGGGAATTGCCCAGGAAATTTCAACTTCCATTGGGCAACTGCCCTATGCCTGGAACCCTCCAATACTCTGATTTAAAGTCAGAGACTTCAGATGGTTCTGCAGAATAGTTACACAGGAAAAGTTAGAAGGATTAAACCAATACTGACCTGCCCCGATCCCCCAACTATACCCCCTGACCCCACAACTACCCTCCAACAAATTCCACTGCAAATGCGCTCGCCCCCCATGCCTTGACCCCCCCCGACCATCTGACTACAGCCACACATAATACTCCAACCACTCACTAGAACCACCCCCCCCCACCAACTACATCCCCCTGACTACCCGACGAATTCCTCCACCCCCAAACTGCAACCCTTGACTAGCTGACTACCCCCCAACTGCCTGACCTCTCCCGATCACCCGAACCACCGTGACACACCCTATCCCCTCAGCCATTGACCTTACACACCTAACTTTTCTCCTAGAATGTCAAAGTGGCTTTGGGACATTTAAACTTACTGGAATAGGACAGCTAGTGCAGTAAAAGGGGTTGCGGCTTTGTTTCCCCTGACGTTTCTGAACTACGCTGAAGGGCTCCCAGAGCCGCTACGCCTCACATTTCTCAGCAGGGCTGGATCAGAAGATAAATGTGAAGCTCCAGTCCAGATAAGAAAATAGGTGCAGAGGAGTGCAATCTGACGGTGATTGCTCTCTACGGAAGATTCGGCCCAATTCATTTGACGATTTTAAAATGCTTTGATTGTGGTTAAAGGTATCTTTGAAAAATTAATTAATTCAATAAAGCACGCCACATTAATTTAATATGAATTACCAGTGTCTTTTTTTCCTCATTTCAAAATGGCGGCCACACACAACCACATCAGCAGTTCACCTTTTATATACAGCATATAAGTCACCCCTGTTTTTGGAAGGATTTTTGAAGGCTTCAAAGGCCCACTTATATGCCACAATCTACGGAGCTTTTGAAATATAGACACTGTTGAAAGGTGGCAGCCAATATGGGCACAACAACCTTCCCCAAACAGTAATGCGATAAATGACCAGACAGTCTGTTTTTTGAGATGCTGATTGAAGAATAAATATCAACCAGGGCACATTTCATAAAGTCTACTACGAAAAGACAAGTGAATGGTTAAATTAGAATTCTGTGTCATTCCAATATGATATATCAAAGCCTTGTATTACATGAAATTAAGATACAGGGTTGGGCCAAAGGTAACATAAGAAATAGGAGCAGGAGAAGACCAAATGCCCCATCGAGCTTGCTCCACCACTCAACATGATCATAGCTGATCTTGGGCTTCAACTTCATTTTCCCACCCACTCCCCATATCCATTGATTCTCTAAGAGACAAAAATCTGTCTATCTCAGCCTTAAGTATATATATATATTCTCTCAATCTCAATTTATTGTCCATATAGAAATTCATTTTGGACATATTGTTCGTTCACTAAAAAAATTACATATAAATGAATAATAACACTAAGGAAGAGAATTACCCTATCACAAAAGTCTAACTTTGATTAAAATATATTAAAAACTATTCCAGTACAGTAAAATAATCAGTCAGTGAATCTCACCTTGAGTGCATATCCTCGTTCATTCATCAAACTCCTGTTAAAAGTTCTTACAGAGGAGGGCACAAACAAGTTCAAGGACCAATTTGTCCTGCATCTGTGGGATTGTAGCCTTTTCCATGAATGCATCCAACAGTAATACTGAGGCAAGGAGTGATTCTCATTGTTCATGACACTCTACTTTCATCAAAATCCTTTGAGAACAGATTTTGTCAAGAAGTATCTGCTCATCAAATATCCTTCCTGCCTGATTCAATAATCTCTGTACCCTTAAAAAGTCTATTTTCCTAAGACAACAGTACAAGGCGAGACATCCAAAAATGATAGCATTCTCAATAACAGCCTTATAAAAGAGTTTCATGATTGTGGGATTTACTCAAGGAATTTTAACTTTCTGAGGTAGTATATTCATGAATACATTCAATTATGGCGCATCCGCAATCCTCTGAGGTACAGAATTCCAAAGATTCACAACCATTTAAGTGAAAAAATTTCTACTCATCCCATTCCTAAATCAGTGGCCCCTTCTCTTGAAATGGTGTCCCCTTATTTGAGATTCCCCAACCAGGGGAAACAACATTTCAATATCTAACCTGTCAAGACCTTTCATAATCTTGAATGTTTCAATGAGATCGCCTCTCATTCTTCTCAATTCCAAATAATATAGACCCAATTTACTCAGCCTCTCATCACAGGACATCCCTCTCATCCCAAGGATCAATCTAGTCAAACTCCGCTCAATGCACATAAACCCTTTCTTAAATATGAAGACCAAAATTGCACACAGTATAGTCTCACCAAAACCCCAGATAATTATAGCAATACTTCTGTATCCTTGTTCTCAAATTCCCTTGCAATAAAGGTTAATAGGCCTTTTGCTTTTCTAATTGCTTATAATGATATCATATAAGCTGAATGTGGATCACCTTGCTAATCAGGAAAGGCACAACTGAATTTGGAAGAACAAAAAATAAAATGAAATTAAAATGAAGCATCAAGTTGCACATCACCTGATAAACAATTGCAGATCAATTCTGGCAGACTATAGCTGACTATAGCCACAGTTCTCAGGGCAGAAATAGTAGACTGCATAGGCAACGTGGAAAAAAGGAAGAAATTAATTTGATTGCTGAAATAATATCCAGAAGGGTTTGAACACTAAAGCAGAAATGAGTACAATAACAATTAAGAACCTGAAAGAAGACAGTCTATAAAAAATACAGATTTACTGATTTCATTCACTAAAATAGTGCTAATAATAAGTTCCTTTATAAACATTTAAGGAGCTACAAAATACGAATGAATGACACAGGTGAATGGTCTCTTAATTTTCTGCTCGTACCAGAACTGAAGCAACTTGAAATTTAACTGGTAACTGAATTCCAACCAATATAGCTAAAAAATATGTGTGGAAGGAAAGACAACACCTACATACAATTAAAGAATTGCATTATATTAATGTATTCAGTTATCAGTCTTTCCAACCAAAAAAACAGTTTAGTTAAATTGAGAAGCACGCCAACGTTTTGGAAAATTTTCAATAATGGACTTGCACGCTAATTTGCATTTGTTAATAATATTAAGTTGTTGTGATTGATGAATTAAGAGGATTGCCCATTTGTTTCTGTGCCAGCATTGAAATGATAACACAAAGCACAACACCACTTAAACAGGTCCAATCCCAGACGCTGCTTTTGAAATGCAATGAATTACATCAGCCACAGTGTAGTGGAAACATTCAGGGGAGAATTTAAACCATGAGAAATGGGTGGATTTGGTTTAGGGGTTAAGGGGTAAAAGTATTAAAAATCAGAATCCCACTGTCAATCAGTCCACTTCCGGTTTCAGCGGAGGCAGTGGGGTTGGTGTGAGGAACAGATAATCTACCCATTCTGAGTTGGCAAATAGGCTGTGAAAGCTCATTGCTTTTCAGTTTTTTGAATGTATCTGGGGATGGCTAGGGTTCCTGAGCTTTGGAATACATGGCAGCTACACCCAGGTGAGGACTGTTGGATCCAGCATGCCAGCCTAGGCAACGCCCACGCTCCGTGACCATACACCACTCCACCCCAACCCTTACCAATTTCCCCGACCTTCCCCCCACCACCTCCCTCCCCTTCCCCCACCACTTCCCTCCCTTCCCTCCACGACTTCCCTTCCCTCCCCCCACTCCAGCCTCCAACTGCTTCCTGAGGCCTCAGATTCTCCGCCACAGGCCTCCAATAATACCCTGCTCAGTTCTTTGAACCTTTCCCCAGGCTTAAAAGCCATGCATCATCCGCCACGCTGCCTGCCCTGTCCAGCCCAACAAGGCCTAAAAGCCGTACCCTTCCACGCTATCCCAGGGCCCTGAGATTGGCCCACCTTCATTCCAGCACCCTGGGATTTGCACCTCTCACAAGGAACTAATGATTGCCCCCAGCTAGTTCAAGGACCCCACTCCCAACTGGAGCATAGTCTTACTTTGTTCCATGTCTTTCTATAGAAATTGAGCCTAACAAACAATCGATCAGCCACCTGCCTTATGCGGTTGTACACCGCTGAGTGAAAGATCATGGATATGTCTCCAGTAGAGCCCTGGAAGGATCTAAAGGTGAAAAAGGTTGTGGGTGGTGGCCATTTTGACGGGCACTGGTAAGGTGTGGTGGACACCAGGTTGAGCAGGGAGCAGGCCTTCTTATAAGAGGTTGCAGAGATTGCCACCACCTGAAGAGATAATGTGAGCCTCCTGAAGCACTGTTGTTCCAACATGTCAAGGAAGCTTAGCCTCTGTCTGTGCACAATGTGCAGTGGGTAGTGCCTCTTGCGAGCTGCACCCCTCTGCTGCTCTCCTCTTTGCTGTTCAGCTACAGGTTTCTCAACAGGATGCTGCTGCTGCTGGTCATATTGCTCCTCATCTGAGCTGCAATCTAGGGAAGCCAAAGCACCACCCATCCTGATGTGACTCAGTAGACCTCCATAGTGTAGGAAGTAAACTCTCAGCAAAGGTACCGTGAAGAAACTCTTTCCCACTATAAGATAAGAAAGCAATTGTGAGTACTGAGTATTTATTGCAGTGTTGCCTTGAGTTTTAATCAACACGTTCACTTCTCACCTTGCTTTCAACTGAGTTTCAGGAAGCCCAGGAATCCCATGGATGTGACATTATAATCAAAAGTGTGTTGAAATCTTACACTGACTGAGCAATTAATATATGTTAGTCAGCAACCCATCTCTCCCAAGGGGGTTGCATAAAATCAGTCTAATATGCTGACTTCTCAATGTGCTTACAGCTTTGCCAGCTTTTACCACACCTCCACCTAAACCCATGCCTGCCTCTCCACATTAAAATCCCCGCCATTGCATCCAATTTCTGCTCTAGTGCTTTTATTCAGGGAGACAATTATCACAGATAATTACTACATTCATCAAGGTGAAACCAACAAGTATTTTTCAGATTTTATGCCCTTCTTCATATACAAGTAGGATTCCCTTGATGGATTTGTTAGTAAACTTATTGCCCCATTTGGAAATGAAGCATGCAGATCAGCAAAACTCTAGGTTCAACCCATGGTCTTTGTTTAAAACGTTCCTTCTGTCGGGTCGCTTTTCTTGTGAACACGGCTGTACCTATCTACAAGTGAGTGAGTTGGCAAACAATATACTGCAGACGCAGAGACCAATATAAGATGAAGCACATGCTGTTTATTAACACAAGTAACAGGGCACTAACACAAAGTGTGCTTCTCAAACCAGACCCAATTCTAAACTACTGACTAACATTATAGCCTGCGCTACACAGCCACTGGGTAATACAGTCACGTGGTTAATTTGGTCACATTCTCTTAAAGATCTATTGCACCTCAGATTACCACAGTTTCCAAGCAGCACTGAAATTAGAAACATAGAAAATAGGAGCAGGAGTAGGCCATTCGGCCCTTCGAACCTGCTCCGCCATTCATTATGATCATGGCTGATCATCCAACTCAATAGCCTGCTCCCGCTTTCTCCCCATACCCTTTGATCCCTTTTACCCCAAGCGCTATATCTAACTCCTTCTTCAAAGCATACAATGTTTTAGTCTCAGCTACTTTCTGTGGTAGCGAATTCCACAGGCTCACCACTCTCTGGGTGAAGAAATTTCTCCTCATCTCAGTGCTAAATGGTCTACCCCATATCGTCAGACTGTGACCCCTGGTTCTGGACTCCCCCACCATCGGGAACATCCTTCCTGCATCTACTCTGTCTAGTCCTGTTAGAATTTTATAGGTTTCTATGAGATCCCCCCTCATTCTTCTGAGCTCCAGCGAATATAATCCTAATTGACTCAATCTCTCCTCATATGTGAGTCCCGCCATCCCAGAAATCAGTTGGGTAAACCTTCGCTGCACTCCCTCTATCCTCATCCTCCCTTTCTTCTCCAAGGTCCTTGATAGTACTGTTGCCTCCCAAACTTGTGCCCATTTTCCCAGAATTCCATGTTTGAATACGTACAATCAGGTTTCCATCCCCACCAAGGTACTGAAATGGCTCTTTTCAAAATCATGAATGACATCTATGTGACTGCAACAAAGGTAAACTATCCTTCCAAGTCCTTCTCAATCTTTTCAGGCTTTGACGTGGTTGACTGCACCATCATTCTCCAATACCAATCCACAGCTGGATGAGACTACACTTGCCTTGTTCTATGCTTATCTAGACAGTCGTGAGCTGAGAATCACCTTCAGTAGCTTTCTTCCCACTCTCTGGTGTCCTCTTGACTTCTTCCCATTTCTCAACTACATGCTACTCTAAGTGACATTATCTAAAAACACAGCCACCCATCCTGGTGTGTTTCAGTGAACCTCCTTAGTGTAGAAACTCTCAGCGGAAGTACCATGAACAAACCCTTTCCCACTAAATGATAAGAAAGCAACTGTGAGTATTGAGTATATGAGTTTCAATCAACACCCTCACTTCTCACCTTGCTTTCAACTGTTTCAGGAAGCCCAGGAACCCCATGGATGTGACGTTAAAATTATGAGTGTGTCGAAATCTCGCTCTGATTAAGCGATTAACATATGTTAGTTGGCAACCATCTCTCCCAAGGGGGCTGCGTACAACCAGTCTAATACGCCAGCTTCTCGATGTGCTCGCAGTTTTGCCGGCAGTACCCGCACCCCCACCTAAACCCATGCCTTCCTCCATGGTGAAATCCCCCAAAGAGTGGCCACTGGGCGATGAGGGCTATCCACAGATGACATGACTCATGACTTTGGCGTGCAACCCACATACATACATGTGCACAGTACTCGTACAATGAAAGTTATGCCATCACACAAAATGTGATAAAGGAAACAATTAGTGTGCTGAAACCGCATGCTTTTGATGCCTGAGCTGCTCTGAAGGAGCCCTGCAGAAGTCAGCGGAGCAGGGGCCAAACTTCATGATAGTCTGCTGCATGCTGCACAGCCTTGCATCATAAGAGTAATTGCACAGAGCACTCGTTAATAAAGTGCATCATTAACAGAGTGTAAAAATTGGAAATTTGGTGAGAGTGCAATTCTCTGCAGTGTGCGTCTATCTCAAATTGAAATGTAGTTTAACATTTTTAATTAAAGTTAAGAACATAAAAAAATGTAGAAGGGTTCAGACTGGTGGATAGTAGACAATGGTGTATTGATGTACTGAGTATAAATGCAGGGAAGTTATGCTGAACCTTCATATAGTCCTGGTTGGGCCACAACTTGAGTATTTTATCTTGTTCTGGTCACCACACTTTAGGACATATGTGACAGTTCTTGATAGGGTGCAAAAGAGAGATACCAGAATGGTTCCTGGGACGTGAGACTTTAGCTACAAGGTTTGGTTGTTTTCCTTGGAGCAAAGATTGAAGGGAGAATCGACAGAGATGTACAAGATTATAACAGGTTTAGATAAGGTAGACAAAGAGAAGTTGTTCCCATTAGTTGATGATACAAGGGCTAGGGAAGCCAGACTTAAGGTTTGGGGCAAGCAATGCAGCAGGAATGTGAGGAAGAACCTTTTCATGCAGCAAGTTCTAATGGCTTCTTATAAGCGTGGTGGAAGCTGAGACAACCAATAATTTCAGAAGGAAATTGGAGAAGTACTTGAAGGAAACAGACTTACAGGGCTATGAGGATAGAATAGGGGAATAGGACTGACTAGATTGCTCTCCAGAGGGCTGGTATGGCCTCCTTTTGGCCATAATGTCTTTATGACTCAAATTTTCCCCTAAGGGACAAGATCTACTTCCCAAAAAAAATCATGGATAACTATAGATAAGAGACAACATAAAACTAAAAAAAAAGTGCACAAAAATGCAAAAAAAACCACAGATCCTACTGAATGAGAAAAGTATAATGAACAAGGGTGGGTGACAAAACAGATGGCAAGAGCTACAAAAAAGAATATGAAAATAAACTTGCAAGGAATATCTCAAATAAACACTTTTTTTTTTACAATTTATGAGGAAAAAGGTCAGGAGCAATGTGGACTCCTTGAAGACTGATAATGATGATATTGCCAATGAAAATAAGGAAACAGTGGACATGTTGAATAATTACTTTGCATCCAGTATTTGCAGTAGAAGATGTCAGTATATCAGGCATTCCAAGGAATCTAATACTGGATCTGGGGCAGAAACTCACCAAAATTAATGTACCTGAAATAACAGTAATGAAGAAAATAATTACACTAAAGAGTTTATTTGTTTCATATCTTCACACACATTTTTTTGCCTTTTGGGGAATCGTGGGGAGGTGGAATAATTATCAACCAGTTGAACCTCGATATGAACAATCCTTCCGTGGCCAACACACCCTGGAGTGGTGCTTGAACCTGGACCTTCTGGCTCAGACACAGGGGCACTATCTACTGAGACACAAGACCTTCCTCCTACACTAAAGAGTGACAAATCCCCAGATGGCTTTCACCCCAGGGTTGTTAAAGAAGTAGGTGAAAACATTGCAGATACCCTAACTGAAGGTTCTTTCGATTTGGTAACCATTGCTTTAGGTTGAAAAATTGTGCATTTCACTCCACTATTTAAGAAAGGTGAGAGAGGGAAACCACGGAATTATAGACCAATTCGCCTACCATCTGTGTCAGGAAATTATTAGAATCTACAATTAAGTATATAATTAAGAGTAACTGAACACCCTGAAAATCTTCAGCTGATCAAAGGGGCTTGGCATGGACCTGTGAACTGCAAGTCGTGTCTGATGAACTTGATTGAAAATTTTGTAAAGTTGACTAATGGCAGAGGAATGTCTATGTATGTTACTTGTATGGACTTCCAAAAGACCCTCAATAGGGACTGTTAGCTAAAGCTCGTGGAATTGAAGGCAAATTATTGCCATTAGAAAGTTGGTTGTGTGGCAGGAGACAGAGGGTAGAGATAATGGGCAGATATCTAATTGACAGGGTGTGTTTAATGGTCTGTGTTAACAACTTAGATGATGGATTAGATAACCAGATATCAATCAAAGGAAAATACTGCAGTTGCTGGAAATCTGAAATAAAAACAGAAACTTATGGAAAAACTCTGGGTCTGGCAGCATCTGTGGAGAAAGAGAAACAGAGTTAACGTTTTGAGTCGAATGACTTCTTTGGAACGTGGGAGGTAGAAACATGATAGGTTTTATACTGTTGAAAGGGAAGTCAGTGGTAGAACAAAAGGGAAGGGCTGGGATTGGGTAGAGGGCAGGAGAGATTAAATAACAAAGAAGCCACGGAACAAAAGTTCAAGGAGGTGGTGATGGTTGTAGTAAAGAAACAAAGCATTGATCCAGAGTAAAAACAGAATTACCTGGAAAAACTCAGCAGGTCTGGCAGCATCGGCGGAGAAGAAATCAGTTAACGTTTCGAGCCTTCATGGCCCTTCGGCAGAACTGAAGCATAGTTAGAAGAAGGGAGAAATATAAATTGGTTTAAGGTGGGGGGGGCGGGGGAGGGGCGGTGGTGGGGGGAGGGAGAGACACATTGAGGGTGTGGTGATTGTGGAGATGAGCAGATAATCAAAAGATGTCACAGACAAAAGGGTCAAAGAGGTGTTTTGTCTGAGAAAAGTGCTAATTAAGAATGGAGGGCAGGATATTCAAAGTACAGCTCTAGTGAGGGTGGGGTGGAAAGGCTAACAAGGTTTTAGCTTTAGATTTAAAAATAATGGAAATAGGTGGGGAAAGAAGAATCTATATAAATTATTGAAAAAAAAAGCGGGGGGGCGGGGGGGAAGAAACGGGGTGGGGATGGGGGGAGGGGGAGTTTAAGATCTAAAGTTGTTGAATTCAATATTCAGCCCGGAAGGCTGTAAAGTGCCTAGTCGGAAGATGAGGTGCTGTTCCTCCGGTTTGCGTTGGGCTTCACTGGAACAATGCAACAAGCCAAGGACAGACATGTGGGCAAGAGAACAGGGTGGAGTGTTAAAATGGCAAGCGACAGGGAGGTTTGGGTCTTTCTTGCGGACAGACCGCAGGTGTTCCGCAAAATGGTCGCCCAGTTTGCGTTTGGTCTCTCCAATGTAGAGGAGACCGCATTGGGAGCAACGAATGCAGTGGACTAAGTTAGGGGAAATGCAAGTGAAATGCTGCTTCACTTGAATGGAGTGTTTGGGCCCTTGGACGGTGAGGAGAGAGGAAGTGAAGGGGCAGGTGTTGCATCTTCTGCGTGGGCATGGGGAGGTGCCATAAGTGGGGGTTGAGGAGTAGGGGGTGATGGAGGAGTGGACCAGGGTGTCCCGGAGGGAACGATCCCTACGGAATTCCGTCAGGGGGGGTGAAGGGAAGATGTGTTTGGTGGTGGCATCATGCTGGAATTGACGGAAATGGCGGAGGATGATCCTTTGAATGCGGAGGCTGGTGGGGTGATAAGTGAGGACAAGGGGGACCCTATCATGTTTCTGGGAAGGAGGAGAAGGCGTGAGGGAGGATGCGCAGGATATGGGCCGGACACGGTTGAGGGCCCTGTCAACGACCGTGGATGGAAAACCTCGGTTAAGGAAGAAGGAGGACATGTCAGAGGAGCTGTTTTTGAAGGTAGCGCCATCAGAACAGATGCGACGGAGGCGAAGGAACTGAGAGAATGGGATGGAGTCTTTACAAGAAGCGGGGTGTGAGGAGCGGTAGTCGAGGTAGCTGTGGGAGTCGGTAGGCTTGTAATGGATATTGGTGGACAGTCTATCATCAGAAATTGAGACAGAGAGGTCAAGGAAGGGAAGAGAAGTGTCAGAGATGGACCATGTGAAGATGATGGAGGGGTGGAGATTGGAAGCAAAATTAATAAATTTTTCCAGGTCCCGACGAGAGCATGAAGCAGCACTGAAGTAATCATCGATGTACTGGAGAAAGAGTTGTGGGAGGGGGCCGGAGTAGGACTGGAACAAGGAATGTTCCACATACCCCATAAAGAGACAGGCATAGCTGGGGCCCATGCGGGTACCCATAGCCACACCTTTTATTTGGAGGAAGTGAGAGGAGTTAAAGGAGAAATTGTTCAGTGTGAGAACAAGTTCAGCCAGACGGAGGAGAGTAGTGGTGGATGGGGATTGTTGGGGCCTCTGTTCAAGGAAGAAGCTAAGGGCCCTTTTCCATCCCCATTGATCCAGAGTAGGCGTTAATGGCAGAATAAAAATTCATCACTGTCTGAAAGCAAACACATGACAAGACACAGACTGTTATTGAACTCAATGTTGAATCCAGAAGGCTGTAAGTGCCTAATCAGAGGATGAGGTGCTGTTTCTCAAGTTTGCGTTGACCTTCACTGGAACATTGCAGCAGGCCAAGGACAGCTGTAGGCTATGAACTCTGTCCCCCGCAAAATGCAATTCTGTGGCTTGTTTTTGCTTTCAGACAGAGCTGATCTTTTTATTCTGCCATTAATACCTACGTTGGACCAATGCTTTGTTTCTTTACTACAGATTACAGCGATAGGGAAGGGGCAAAACTACGGTGGGATTAAAGAAGAGGATTTTTAAAACGAGGTGTTGTTTAACCTCAAAATAATGCAATCTTTGGGATTCATGTGTTCTTTTTTTTTTACATAGGTCTTCAATGTACTTTCTGTACATTTTTAGGGCCATGATCTCTGCTGAAAATGGGGTTAGAGTGGGCAGCGGTACAATGTTAGTAAAGCAGGCACACATTTGCAAAATAATTAAAAGCCTCTTTCTTCTAACTGGTATTCTTTTTTTTTTGCAAAAATATACTTTATTCATAAAATATCTTCAACCACATTCCAAACCATTTCAAAATCACCATTACAAAAATACAATCAGGTTCACCTTTTACAACATGTATCACAAGGTGCATCAGTACAAACAATGAATATTACAATCATTTGCAGACATTCATTTTGAGCTCTACAGTCCGAGGGGCTCTACACAATTCCCAGTCCCTCGGTGCACTGTGGCAAAAAGGTCTTAGGCATCGACCATTCCCCATTGCGGCAGCTGCCCCAAGCTTTAGTGCATCCCTCAGCACGGTAGTCCTGGACTTTGGAATGTGCCAGTCTGCAACACTCGGTCGAGGACAACTCTTTGCGCTGGAAGACCAACAAGTTTCGGGCAGACCAAAGAGTATCTTTCACCGAGCTGATGATCCTCCAGCTGCAGCTGATGTTTGTCTCGGCGTGTGTCCCCCTGGGAACAGCCCGTAAGAGCACAGAGTCCTGTGTCACAGAACTGCTCGGGATGAACCTCGACAGAAACCACTGCCTCTCTCTCCAGACCTTCTTTGCAAAGGCACAATCCACAAGGAGGTGAACAACGGTCTCGTCCCCACCACAGCCACCTCAAGGGCAACGTGCCGAGGGGGTGAGACTCCTGGCGTGTAGGAAGGATGTGACGGGGAGGGCCTTTCTCTTCTAACTGGTATTCATTTGTCTGCCCATAAGGAGGGGTTTGGTTGTGATGATCAGGGTAGGGTTGGAGGAGGGGTAGGTAACCCCATCCACACCCCCACCCCCCAATCCCTTCTCCCTCTATCCCTGGGGCCCGCCTCCACCCCCCAATCCCTTCTCCCTCTATCCCTGAGCCCCGCCTCCACCCCCCAATCCCTTCTCCCTCTATCCCTGAGCCCCACCTCCATCCCTCAATCCCTTCTCCCTCTATCTCTGGGCCCCACCTCCACCCCCCAATCCCTTCTCCCTCTATCCCTGGGCCCCGCCTCCACCCCCCAATCCCTTCTCCCTCTATCCCTGGGCCCCGCCTCCACCCCTCAATCCCTTCTCCCTCTATCCCTGGGCCCCGCCTCCACCCCTCAATCCCTTCTCCCTCTATCCCTGAGCCCCGCCTCCACTCCCTCTATCCCTGGGCCCCGCCTCCAACCCCCAATCCCTTCTCCCTCTATCCCTGGGCCCTGCCTCCAACCCCCAATCCCTTCTCCCTCTATCCCTGGGCCCCTCCTCCACCCCCCAATCCCTGGGCCCCGCCTCCAACCCCCCAATCCCTTCTCCCTCTATCCCTGGGCCCCGCCTCCAACCCCTTCTCCCTCTATCCCTGGGCCCCGCCTCCAACCCCCCAATCCCTTCTCCCTCTATCCCTGGGAGCCGGCCTGAACTGGTCGCCGTTACCAGGGTAACGGGAGCAGGCCCAGGCCGGGCGCAGTTGGAGCGGCAGCTCGGCCCCGAGATGGTGCGTTGGCTGCTGCTGTGGGCGCAGCGCCAGAAGGCGGCGGCTCTGCTGATCCTCCGCCGGGGCAGCCTGGCCCCCGGCCGCTGCTGCTCCTCCTCCTCCTCCCGGGGCCCCGACATGGACGACGACGTCCTTCGCCGCACCGTGTCGGCCCTGCCGCCCTACGAGACGCGGGAGAAGCCGCCGGCGCTGCTGGAGGGGCCGAGCCGGGAGTTCGTGCAGTTTTACCAGGGCCTGGAAGCCGCCGGGAGGCCGGCCTTCCTCGCCAAGCTGGCGGCCGAGTACGGCGCCGAGCACGGCCTGGTGTCCGAGCTGTGCGGCCGGGTGACGGAGGCCCAGGGCCGGGGCCGGGACCTGGGCGCTTTGCTGCAGGCTGAGGACAGGCTGCGACACTCGCTGACCCCTCGGTACAAATTGCTCATCAACCACATCAGCCGCCTGGAGGGCGGAGTGAAGTTTATTGTTGACCTGCGGGCGGATATCCTCCAGTCCCTGGAATCTAAAACAGCAGACAGCCCGCAGCTGAGGGTAAGGGAGGGGGGGGAAAAAAAAAACAATAACTTGCATTTATATAGCGCCTTTCACCACCACTGAACGTCTCAAAGTGCTTCACAGCCAATGAAATATATATATATATATATATATATTCTTATAATTCATTCACGGGATTTTGGCTTCGCCGGCTGGGTCAGCGTTTGTTGCCCATCCCTAGTTGCCCTTGAGAAGGTGGTGGTGAGCTGCCTTCTTGAGCCGCTGCGGTCCCTGTGGTGTAGGTACACCCCACAGTGCTGTTAGGGAGGGAGTTCCTGGATTTTGACCCAGCGACAGTGAAGGAACGACGAAAAATTTCCAAGACAGGGTGATGAGCGACTTGGAGGGGAACTTCCAGGTGGTGGTGTTCCCATCTATCTGCTGCCCTTTTCCTTCTAGATGGTGGTGGTTCTGGGTTTGGAAGTTGCTGTCGAAGGAGCCTTGGTGAAATCCTGCGGTGCATCTTGTAGATGGTACACACTGCTGCCACTGTGCACCAGTGGTGGAGGGAGTGAATGTTTGTGGATGTGGTGCCAATCAAGCGGGCTGCTTTGTCCTGGACGGTGTCAAGCTTCTTGAGTGATGTGGGAGCTGCACTCATGCAGGCAAGTGGGGAGTATTCCATCACACTCCTGACTTATGCCTTGTAGATGGTGGACAGGCTTTGGGGAGTCAGGAGGTGAGTTACTTGTCGCACGTTCCTGGCCTCTGACCTGCTTTTGTAGCCACAATATTTATATGGCTAGTCCAGTTCAGTTTCTGGTCAATGGTAACCCCCAGGATGTTGATAGTGTTGTATGAAATTCGGTAGCTAAATTGAGATTACTGCAAACAGCAACAAGATCATCTATTTTTGTGATGTTGATTGAGGGATAAATATTGGTCAGAACACCAGGGATAACTCCCCATGCTCTTCTTTAAAATAGTGCCAAGGGACCGTTTACATCCACCCAAGCAGGCAGATGGGGCCTCAATTAAACATTACTGTACACCTGAAAGGGAGCATCTGTAGACTCCCTCAGTATTGCACTGCAGTGTCACAGTCTTGATTTTTTTGTGTGTGCTCAATTCCTGGAGTGGGATTTGAACCCTGAACTTTTTGATTCAGCGGCAAGAATGCTACCAACGGAACCACCACTGAAACTGAGAGGTGTGGAGTGTATGCACCCAGTCATTCCAGAAACCAGACACTGATGTGCAAGGAGTAGGGGTATAGAAATGGCCAGTTACCAAAAATATTAATGGTCCATAATTAGCTGTCAGAATAACAGTGAGTTTAAGGTGCACATCATACTTTGTGGAAAAAGAAACAGCAATTTGTGACGAGGAGCTATTCCAGGAGTTGGAAATCACCACAAATTGCTGGAAAATTTGTCACTCTGCCATTAGCTTCACAAAAGCCAGAGCTTGCCATCAGTCTTCCTCATGAGTTTCAAAAAATTGTTAAATTTGCACTTTTAAAACACATTTAATTTCACTGTAGAAAGTTAGAGCTTGTATTTCACTGTGTGAGGACCCTTTTTTTTCCTAAGAAATATATTCCAGAACCAATGAGAGCAGCTATGCTAGATTCAGTAATGAGTCAGTTTAATAAATCTTTACAGCACAGGAACATTTTTCTTAGCATATTCGTGATTTAGAATCCAATGTTAGGCATGAGAAACAGAAACTTAACACAATTGCTAAGATCTGGATTTTGTCAAAGCTAATTTTAACAGAATGGGATATGGATGGAGGTCAGCAAACTGGTCAAATCGGTAATTGGGTAAAATTACAGTTTGTTATGATCCCTTTAGGGACCGATAACTTGTAAAAATATATTTGAATTCCCAGGGACTGATTGGAGGATCACATAACAAGATTTCGAGTTTTAAGACTTTTACTATAATAAACAAACTAAGAGCAACTTTGTCTAAATACTATTCAGTAGGCAAATTTTACTCCAAAGGAAAGTTTCCTCCATTTGACTCTCTTACTCTCACTCTGTCTCTCCCTGCCTCTCTCTGATTCTTGCAGACTGACCTGCCTGTGACATTCAGGGATATGTTAGAAATCCTGTAACTTGATGCTGCAATGACTTTCTATGGACTCTTCCCCTCTTGAGGCAATGTTAATCACATGGGCTTTTTACCAGGTAGAAGTGCTAATTAGCTATTCCCTAGACCCTCAGCTCAATTCTATCTTGGAATTAATGAGACAGTTTAAAGTATATCTGCTTATAAAACCTGATATTCATAACACCTTCTGAGACTTGGGATTAGATTTTCAGCTCCAAGACTGATAGCTTAAGCCAGGAAATTTCCCAGCTCAATGGACCTGCTTCTGTAGAAAGTGCCCTGTCAGACCCAATTTTCACTCCAGGAGACCAGGTGTGAGATAGAGTTACCCACCATCACCCCCACCCTCTCCCGGAGGTGGCCAAAGGGGCAGCCAAGTGTCAAGTCGGGCTGGTGTAAGGTCCGTCTTGGTTCTCTGAGATTGTCTCAGTTGTTTGTTGACGTTTTAGGCCCTCTAGCCCTCATCCTTGCATCCCACCGCCCTCCTGATCCACTCCCCATGTCAACTCCATGCCCCCATGCCAACTCAATGCCATCTCAGGCTCTCCACCCACTCCCCATGGCCCCTTAAATCTCCTATGCCAACTCATGGCACTTTCATGCCAGTTCACCCAGGATGCACCATGTACAGAACCTATAGTAACAATGGCATGTGAAACTGCTAGAAAAAAAGCACCCACTCTTTGGGGGGAAAAATGGTGTCTCAGCTACCCTATTAAAGTTTAAATCAAGCAGATCATTAAAGTATCAATAACAGAAATTTTAAGCAGTTCACACCTCTTAATCTTGTGCAAATAAACATTGAGACATTGACAAAAAAGATCACAGAAAGAACAATTGACACTAAAATGTCAGTCAAGCAAAGTTAATAGTTCTGTCCAGCTGTGTGAACAATCTCCATTCACATAATCTACTTATGGGCCTGGGCTCGGGCTCTTTACCAAGCATGTATAATGTGGCTTATGTTGAGGGGACTGAGATTGATATAAAGAACAGCAAAGGAAGGCAAAAAAAGATAGTAAGATCTACAAGAATAAAATACGTTGGTAGTGCAGAACTTGCTAAAAAAATATTTTTTGTCGAAGCTTTTCGTCTTGCACTGATCAGATCAGTACGCAAGGATACCAATGACAGGGGAAACAACAAATTTATACTGTATGAGAGGAGAGTGCTGATTGGTTGGCAGATGGACTCTTGATTGGCAGAGGCGTTGCCCTGGAGATGGTGACTGACAGTTAACTGCCAAGCGTTTTTTAAAAATTTAAACCACGGTGCTTGACTCTGATTGGTCAAGGCATTGCCCTGAGGAATGAACCAGCGAATGGCTGTCACTTACATTGTTTAGCTGAAACAGGTGCGATGTGTGTACATGTTCTTTCTGTCTGCTAGGAACAGAGCCCTATGTATTAATATATGTAGCTTCCAGTATACACAAATGTGCCACATTGCGAGCCCGACTGCCAGCCTTAAATTGGTTGACAGCGTAATTTGTAGTACATTGAGGATTATTTAGCAAACGTTGTCCAATCGTGGAATCACATCTAATGTTGGACACTGCTTTGAGATTTGCAAGCATGGGCTGATTGGGTACAGTCTGTATCTTGCTCATTGCAAACAGCGGCTGGGACGTTCTGTTTGATACAATCTGCCAGTTTCTGGGACGTAAGACCTACTTACCTAGTATCACGCTGGCAATGAAATTCATATACCACATTACTCGTTTGTGTGATAGGCAGAGCGTCTTTTTGGCTAGACGGCAGCATCCTGTTAGTGGTTTATACCAATCGTGTTGTTACTGCATAGTGTCATGATATGACAGGTGGTATTTGCAGGGTTGACCAAATCCACAAGGGAAACTTGGCCACTCTATCACAACGGTTTGGCGACTTGTATTTATTACAAGAGGGTTTGTGCACTGAATTCTGAAGCAATAAGTCCACTCACACCTTTAGAGATTTTAAAAATTAAATTAAAACATTTATCAACAAAGGAATTAAAACACCTACACAAGATTACAGTTACACCATTACTTAATATTATAATAAATCTCAACATTTCTAATCAACTGGACTCCCAACTACACAGCACCTTTAAGGTAACAGTCCAAAATAGATTTAAATTTAGATAGGCATCCAGCAAGGTTACCACAGTACCCATTCAACAGTGGAATTCCAAAGGCTTTTAACACAGCTTTGGTTACTGCAACAGCAGACTTCTGCAAAGTGGCTAGAGGTGTTTTCCCCATGTCTGTTACACATGGTGTATCTTTTAGATCTTACACAGCTGCTCCTGATACAACTTTTCATCCTTCTTTAAGTATATTTCTCTCTCTTTAATCTGTTAATCCCATTGTTCCCATATGTTTTTGGAATTTACTTTCCCCGTAACATAAAAATCTTTCATGTTGTCAATATGGCCTTCTCCTTTTGGGAAAAATAAACGTAATAACCTTACCCTATTTATCCTGTCAGTTGTAAAACTTTATCATGTTTCTTTAAAAACAAAACACCTCTCCATTTATCTTAAAATGCAATTCCATTCACACCCTAGCTGCGGAGACTGTTACCCTAGCTCACTCATCAGCATTTCAAATACCCTTTTTACACCTAACTCTTTGATAATTTCAACCTTGCAACCTATCCAACTCTAATTGAATTAAATCAGCCACACTGACAGAACCATCCCCACACACAATATAAACCTACTTTACAATGCCCCACAATAATATTATGAAAAATATGGTAGTTTCGTGACAGTTGTAACAATGTGAAACTGCTAGCTTCACCTGTTGCTCAAATTTTTGAGATAACTCGCCTTTGTCACGTTTCAGGGCCAAATTTCTCGATATACAGTGCAAAATGATCTGATCAGGGTAGCCATTATCCCACAGGATGCCTTTGATGCGCCATATTTCAGCATCAAGCTTGCATGGTGAGCAAATGGCTCAGGGGGCCACCGTTTGCTCACTGGTGCATTCTCCATTGCAACGCCTCGACCAATCGAGAGGCCACTTGCCACCAAATCAGCACTCTTTTCTCATACAGTATAAGTTTGATGTTTCCCCTGACATTGGTATTCTTGCGAACTGTCCTGATGAGTTCAAGCCTAAAAGCTTCGACAACAAAACTATTTTTCAGCAATAACAAAGTATGAATAGGAACTTGAGGAACATCAAGATTAATGCAAAGTATTAACAATTATATTAGAAAGAACGTGGTAGTTAAGAGTAATGTGGGCCCTTTAAACACAAATTTGGGTAATATTGCAATGAAAGTAAGGAAATGGCAGGTTTGTGGAACAATTGCTTTGTATCAGTCTTTACAGTAGAGGAAGAGAATCTCCCTGACCTTCCAGGCTAATGAATAGTGAATCAAGGACTGCAACATCCTCCAGTTTGTTGTAAGCAAGAGAACAGTATTAGAAAAAAAATGGCATTACAGATGACAAATCCCTGGACCTAATGGTTCCACCCCAGGGTTTTAAAGGAAATAGGTGCGGAAATTGCAAGTGCTTTAGCCATAATCTTCCAAAGCACGCACAATTCAACACTTATCCCATTAGATTGGAAAATTGCAAACGTATCTCCATTATTTAAGGAAATAAGAGGGACGTCAGCAAATTATAAATCTGTCTAACATCTGATGTAGGCAAGTTATTAGAATTTATAATTAAGCACCTAAATACTTAGAGAAATTTGAGCTGATTAGAGAGCCAACATGGATTTGTAAAGGGTATATCATGTGTAACATACTGAATATTTTGAGGAAATATCTAAAGTAATAGACAGAGAAATGTCATGGATGTAATTTATATAGACTTTGAGAAGAAAGTCTCTCATAAAATTGAGGGTAAATTATTGATCTGGTTATATGATTAGTTAAGTGGTAGAAACAGAGAGTAAGGATAATGGATTTGTACTGGAATTGGAACGAGATGACTAGTGGAGTCCCACAATGAATGACTTAGATAATGCAATAGAGGGTTTACTTTTCGAGTATTCCTGCATGACAGGTTCCCATGGGTGAATACCAGTGGGGGTGGGATGAGGCCCTTAAGTGGGATTTAATTGTCCACTAAGGGCCTTCATAGACAGCAGGGCAGGAAGGTTGTCCACAAGCCTTCCCATAATGGACTTAATCAGGGCAGCAGCAGGAAGATGCTGGGGTCCACATGCTGCAACCACCCACCTGATTAAATGTCCTCTCTGTCACCAAACTCGCCACGGGGAGGGCATTAAATGCCACCCAGCCTCCCTGGCCGAATAAAGGAACATTTGAAGTCTCATTCCTCCAGATAGTAAATTGTTCTTAGATTTTAAAATTATAAATGTAATTTTTTCTTACTTTTTCTATCTCTGTCCTCCCTCTTAATCCAATCATTTTTTCCCCCCTAACTTTATTTGTCTTTCGGTATCTAACTCTAATTCACCCTATTTCCCTCTCCATCATTCTTCTGTTTCTTTCTCTATCCTTAAATCCCATTGTTTAAGGGGACAGATTGTTTAGTACCATCATTCACCAAAGTCCCAGATGGCCCATTGTGTTCACTGCTGTTATCAGTTTGCATTTCCAGCAATTTGTGGTGCAATAATTTTTCGAGCTGAAGGGTAAGAAAACAGAAATCAAACTCGAGGGACATGATGCAGGATGCCTCCCTCTAGGAAATTCTTGCCCATTAATTAGCTTGTGCTATAAAGTCCCTACTTAAGTGCAAATACGTACAAACATTAGTATAGTATATTAATAATGTTTGTTAACACATTCATGTGAAATTATTTTATATTAACTAAATTTGAATGGGTTAATGCTTCTGTCGAAATGGGTGATGTAGGAATTCGAAGTGGTGGGACCCAGAATTCATAGGCATTTGCCTGAGAAGAAGGATGTTTGAGGAACAGAGAATCATAGAATGCTTACAACAGGGAAGGAGCCATTCAGCCCATCGTGTTGATGTGGAGAGGATGTTTCCTCGTGTGGGAGAATCTAGAACTAAGGGTCACTGTTTAAAAATCGGCCATTTTAGTCACAGATGAGAATAATTTTTTTCTCTGAGGGCAGTGAGGATTTGAAACTCCCTCAAAAGGCAGTGGAAGCAGAGTCTGAATGTTTTCAAGGCAGAGGTAGATAGATTTTTGATAAACAGTGGGGTGAAAGGCTACGGGGATAGGCGGGAGGTTGCAGTCAGATCAGCCAACATGTTATTGAATGGCAGAACAGGCTCGAAGGGCCGAATGGCCTACTGGTTCATATGTTCGTATGTGTCCATGCCAGCTCTCTGCAGGAGCAATTCAGCTCGTCCTTTTCAGTGTAGCACTGCTATTCTCTCCCTTCAGATAATTAGCCAATTTCCTTTTGAAAGCTAAGATTAAATCTACCTGTACCATATTCTCATGCAATGCATTCCAGATCCTAACCATATGCTACATAGGAAAGTTTTTCCCCATGCTGCTTCTGGTTCTTTTGACAATCACTTTAAATCAGTGTCCTCTGGTTCTTGACCCTTTCACCAATGGGAACAGTTTCCCCCTACCTAGTGTATTCTGTCCAGACCCCTCATGATTTTGAACAACTCTATAAAATATCCTATCACCCTGTGCTGTAATGGAGAACAGCCCCAGCTTCTCCAGCCTTTCCTCATAATTGAAGTCCCTCATCCCTGGAACCATTCTCGTAAATCATTTGCTGCACCCTCGCTAACACCTTCATATCCTTTCAAAAGTGTGCTGCCAATAATTGGAAACAATAACCCATTTGAGGCTGAACCAGTGTTTTCTAAAGGTTCATCATAACTTCCTTGTTTTTGTATTGGAGCCTCTATTTATAAAACCCAGCATCCTGTATGCCTTATTAACCTTATTCTCAACCTGACCTCACACCTTCAATGATTTGTGCACATAAACCCCCAGGTACCTTTGCTCCTGCATTCCCTTTAGAATTTTATCTTTTATTTTATATTGCCTTTCCTCATTCTTCCTCCCAAAATGTATCATTTCATACTTTTGCTGCATTCAATTTCATCATACCCACTTACAGGCTGTGAGGTCAGTCTCTGGGGAAGAAGGTTGAACCTACACAGCTGTGCTTTGTGCTAACAGTGCAGAACATTGTCCTCTTCACAGGTATTAATGATGTGAGGGAAAATTTGTTGGAATCTGCGGCAGGTCCCAGTCTGAATTACAGACTGCAGCTAAAGTCCCGGAAGCCAATGGGGATGGACTGAAAATGCCTCAGATTATAGTCTCCAGATCATGTCCTGAGGCTTTCAGAACCTGATAAGTTGCCTTTTAGACCAGCCATTCCATTGATACCTGGGGCCAGAGGTTCAGGAATCAGTGAAATGATAATGACTGGGGTCTATCTGCCTGACATTACTGTCTCTCCAGACCTCCAGTGTTCCCTTTCAAAGTACCATGTCAGTGGAACATGTCTGAGGGAACAGCAGCTCTGATTCAGGTAGCTGTAAAAGGTCCCATTGAACCATTAGGAGAAGGAAGTTTTCCTGGTGTTTTGAGCAACATTTACTCCTCAGTAAACAATGCCATAACAGAATAATTGGTCATTCATCTCAGCTGCGATTTTATGACCCCTTGCGCCCCTAACCCCCCCACTCCTGGATCCCCAAGAGTAAGCTTGGAGGAAGGGGGGCTTAAAATCGGTGGGATGGTAGGGAGTGATGTACCTGTCATCTACCTGCTGCCGCTGGGATTTTACCAGTGGCAGGGAAGGTCGCGGACTGCTCGCCGACTCTTAGGCCAATTGAATCCCTTAAATGACCATTTAATGGCTACTTAAGGGCCTCTTCAATGGCTGTGCACCTCCCCATCTGGGGAGGTCACCCAACCCAGTAAAACCTGGCCTCCCTAAGGGCTCAGATCCTTCCTGATCAGGCACCCTGTGGCCACCCCCACTGGAAGACCTTCCCTTCCTCCCCCATCTCTCGCGATTGAACCCCCCCCTCCAACAACCCTCTCAATAGGACCTTCCTGATTGGCTGTGGCAATCCACAATGCTGCTTAACTTTATTCCAGGCCTCCTTGATGGTCCCTGGTACAGGACCTGCTGCATTCCAGCAGTGGCCAGCACTCTAAGTGGCGCTGAAGAGCTGCTGACCTCCAATTGTCCAGCAACGATTGGAGGCAGCAATCCTGTGTCAGAGGTGCAGAATCCACAACTTTAGACAACCAATTACCTGAACAGTGTATAAAATTCAGTCATGGCTTCCAAGGCTGGTGGAGGAGTGCTCATCCTTTAATTTCCAGCCAATGGTCACCGCCCCCATACCTGTTTGACAACAGTGACTGCATTTCAAAGCAATTCACTGACTGTGAACCACTTTGTATTGTGGGGAGATACTTTTATAAAAGCAAGTTTATTCTTTAGTTTGAATGGGTTAATGCCATGTTGTAAAATAGTGAACAAAGAATTTTACGTGAAAGGAATTGTCACTGATATTGTTCAATGCTTTTGAACCCAACAGTCTGTTGTAGATATAGAAATACCCTCTTGAAACCAAAATTGCATGAGGTTACCTCCTCAAAAATCATCTTAGATGCCTGACTGAACTCAACACGTTATTTAACACCATTACCCAGTTTTGAGTTATTGTAAAGTGAAATAGCTTTGCATATACACAAATTGCTTTTAACTAGGCTGTTGTAAATACAGGAAAAGCTATTTGAGTGATATATATGAAATAATAATATGTGTTAAAAGGTAAGCCGATTACAAGGTAGCAATGTTTCATAGGTTGTGATGATGGCTATAAGTCACTGAAATCGATTTTCAGCAGCCATTTCAGTTCTAAGATGTGTTCCTGAAGTGGAACACACCCCCAGAGAGCCCCCTTTCTTCAGTTTTTTTGAGCTTTTAATTGTCAGGGATGTCAGTGATGGATGTTGTTTGCCACTGATCAAATCACATGACTTTAGTAGAAACGGTTTTGCACTGTTTGATTTGAACTGCTGCAGGTTTTTTAACTATTCTTCAGTCTACTACCATGGTTCATTTCCAAATCCATAATCAGAGGGAAGATTCTTCCAACATGCATAGTTTAAAAGAAACTACTCTCTAACCTCTATCGGGTATAAAGGAGCTTCATTGTTCAATGCAGAATGAGAGAGCTCTTACCTCCTGTAATTTTCAAAAAACTCCTTAAACTCTGAAGTGGATTGTGAAATTTATCGTACAATATTTCTGAAGAACATTGGAGTTACCATTTTTCTTCCTCAGATTCCTAAAGTTTAATGGCTTCATAGTTCATTTGTGAAAGCCTTTATAGCTCCTTGTCAAACCCAAATTCATAACCACCGAAATAGTTACTCTCAGGATAGTTGAACACATAGGTGTCACTGTTATTCCACTAGAATGTAAAAGTTGTGTTTTCAGAATTGCGCAGCTCCTCAAGTGAGGAATATTAGTGGACAGATTGCGGCCCAGTGGTTTCTGAGCAGGAGTATAAAATGGATGTGTACTAGCTTTCTTGCTCCATAACTGAGTAGCTGGTCTGAAGGGGGATTTAGTCTGTGACAGTAGAGTTGTCCAGGCTTATACTGTTTGGTAGTAGAAGCCAAAGTTTGTTTCTTTGGTAGCATGAGCCCCTTGATGCCAGTCTTCACTTTCTTGACATTCTAGAGGAGTCTAGTGATCTCTTTCAAGCTGAGATTTTTGATATCTGGATGATTGTAATGTGAGTGTCTGAAATACTGATTATCCTTTACTGTCAGATTGGGAAGAAGGTCAAGGAAATTTTTTCCTCAATGTTTTTGTGTTCCTGGAGCATTGACTCAGTGAAGGTTTCAGTCTTCAGAATTTATGTTGTCGCCTGGCTATTCAAATACCAATGGTGACTCTTTGAAGGAGAATTTTATTTTGGTAGCAAGAGTTTTATATGTCTACATGCAGGCCTTTCATCTTTGATTGGCTGTTTTCTATCTAGATGGCTTACTGGTGATTATGTTTTTTGGAAATGGAGGTGATATCAAGAACCTGAAGTGTATAGAGAAAGACATTGGGCAGAATTTTGCCGTGGGCGAGCAGGGGGCGGGGCCCACTCGCTGACGCGTAAAATGACGCGGGATGACGTCGGGCAGAACCCCTGACGTCATCCCGGCCCATTTAAATTTTCGGGAAGGCGGGGGCGCAGCAAAATCTGCTGCGGGCCCGCCGACCTGTCAATGGCCAATTGAGGCCTTTGACAGGATCAATTATACAATTAAAGGCCCTGCCCGTCCAACCTTAAGGTTGGCGGGCAGGTCAGGAGCCCCGGCGGCAAATAGATAAAACATGAAACCTCATCCACCGGTGGGATGAGGTTTCATGTAGGGTTTTTAAAAGTTTAATAAAATTATTATGTAAATTATGAACATGTCCCATCTCATGTGACATTAGGGATTTTTTTTTCTATTTTTCATATTTTTCAAAGTGTAAGCAATCTCCCTGAGGCACATGCACGAAAGAGCGCACTCTCACTTTTGGGGAATCCCCCCCTTGCCCGCACAGGAAACGCATAGCGCTTCCCGCCGGACGTCACGCTGGGCAGGCCTTAATTGGCCCGCCCACGTAAAATGGCGGCGGGGCTCACTTCTCCGGCGGGGACCGGCTCCCCACCCGCCGGAGATTGCGTCGAGCCTGCCTGCCCGACAGGCAGAAAATTCTGCCCATTGTCTGGTCTGTGTGAATTTCTTTAGGAAGTTCTTCAGTGGTGAGGTGAAATAGCTTATTACTTGGGAAATTGAAGCCTGAATCGGTTACTGTGGTTATGGCACAAATATGATGGAGTTAACTGTTTTCTGAATATTTAGCCCAATTCCATTTGGGAAAACTCCATTTTGATTCTCCACAATGAATTTGTTGTAATTTTTTCTCCTTTACTTCCGAGACTGAGGAGTTTGGCCCTGGATTCTTCTAATTAGCAGGCATTGGCAAGAAAATATCCACTATGAGTTCAGCACCTTTTTTGATTAAACTTATCCATCTAAATTTTGAACTAACTTGGCTCTCTGCAGTTTTACAGGCCATGATTTAGTTTGGCTTTCTGGAATTCACTCTGAGCTGCTATAGGGTATCAGCATCTGATTGGGTTACAGGGCAGTTTTCCTTGAGCTTTTGTATTCTTGAACTTGCCCTGTCGTCTGATGTTATGGATTTTCCTAAGGTAGTTGTGGAATGTATTTCAAAGCTCATTTTGTTTGTTCATATGTGTATCTTATCCTTAAAGCAAGACAAGATTTACACATGCCTTATAACAGGTATAACTGAGTTGGCATGGAAATGCTTGTTTTTCCAAGCCTTACAGAGGCTTGAAAGCCTGGTGGAGCATGCCTCATTAGTTTTACTGCTTTGCAAGTAGAGTTATTGTCATCATGTCTTTTGCCATACCACAATAGATGAATTCTAGCACTGTTCTAATTTATCTTCCTCTAATTTTACAGCCTGAACCTTTGTGTGTTTTTAATTCTATGACTGGCTTCTGTGTTGATAAATTCAGATTTCTGTGCATTTTGATGAATTTGTTCAAACACTGCTGTTGCTACAGATGTTGAGGTGTGGGACGCTACATTGCCTGTATAACCTACATCTTCAATCAACATGTCACCCAGTTTGAAATACAATTTTAATAACTATCTGTTCAGCTTTCTAATATATGTAGCAGTCAGCAGCTACACAGAATGTGACTATTGATAAGACAGAAGGCATTGTGAATAAGGAGCCATTTTCCAGCTTTATTTTCATGCAACCAACTCATCAACACACCTAGCCAGAGTCCCATGTTTTACCCTCTGTAAACTTGAGGCTGTCCAAACTCTGCTGCCTGTGTTCTAACTTGCACCAAGAGCTGTTCACTCGCCACCTTTGTGCTTGCTAACCTACACCAGCTCTCGGTTAAGTAACGGGCTCAATTTTTAAAAATTGTCACCAAATTCCTCTATGGTTTTGTTTGCACACCAACCCCCCGCATCTTTATAATCCCCTCCAGCCCCATAACTACCCGATATCTGTGCTCCTCCAATTCTGACCATCTCCTATTTTAATCACTAACCTGAACCCTTCAGCTGCCAATGCTCTAAAGCTCTGGAATTTAAAACCCTCTGTTTCTCTACCTCTCTGTCTCCCTACCCATCTTTCCTTCAATAAGATGCTCTTAAGAAGCCTTCTTCTTTGACCAAGCTTTTGGTCATCTGCCAAAGTGTCTCTATGTGGCTCCGTGTAAGGCTTTAGTCCTGTGAAGATCCTTGGGAAATCGTACTATATAATTACAAGCTATTATTGTAACTTGGTATACTTCTGAAGCTATTTATAATTAATTTGAGTTCTTCACATTTACATGACCTTCTTTCTTAAGGATGGTCTGAGCTTGGTAAGGGTGAAAGAAGTTTTTCCTGTAGATTTAAAATTTGCTAATGCCACACACTGGGCAGCTTGTGGTCTTTACTGATGCTACAGTAAAGCAAGTTGGTTTGAATTATGATTTCCCTCACCACCGCCCCCTCTCCAGATCGCCTTTATTGCTGGCATTTTTAGATCTAGGCCTCATTTATATTAGGCCGGCAAGCTGCGGAGTGCAAACGGCCATCTCAATATAGCTTGCCATATTAAACTCTGTTAATATTGTTCTACCAAGGCCAGCAGTAAGGAAAGTGCAGTGGGATCACTGAGGAGGGATTCCAAAGTGGCATTGGGCCAGATTACCTTTGCTTGGTCACTTCGGCTCCATATCCTGTAGAACTGCGCATGCTGCAAAGGGTTTGAGCTTAAAATGACACTCAGTGGGGTCCTAGGACTCCTCTATTTGTTTATTACGAAGGGCCAGTTCTGAAACAGGCAAGTATTGTGACCCCCAGGTATCTTTCAAAATGGCACCAGCCACATCATCAGGGTTAATGGGGTGGTAAGGCTAGACCCCATTTTAAGGCTTTTATTGCCCTGTTAATGCCAGACCAAATAAGTAAAAGTCAAATACAAAAACAAAATACTGTGGACACTGGAAACCTGAAATAAAAACAGAAATTGCTGCAAATACTCAGCAGGTCAAGCAGCATCCCTGGAGAGAAAAACAGAGTTAACATTTCATGCCAATGACCTTTCAGTTCTGATGATTTCAAAGGTCGTTGTAATTAGGTGAGAATTTGTTATGGTGCCTGGTGCTTCCTCAGAGAAAAATGTTCCTCATCCCTTAGAGAGCCAGAATTCTTAAAACTCATCCAGACAAAATTTTCTGACATCAAAAATGTTACTTGATGTTTCAAAGAAGGAAATCTAATCTTAAAAGGTACAAGTAAAGAGCATTGCCAATGGGCATAGCAAAAGCTGCAACATAGTCTATTTGTTCTATATCTTATTTGGAATGGTGTCTTTTCTCCCTAATTCCATTGCACATTTACTTTCATGTGGTTGTGGCAAGAGATGGTGGCAATGGGAGGTGGGATTCAAGAGTTTTCTAGCTAAGTCCAGACAGAGCTTCTTCCACCTTTCAGCAAGGGAACACATATTCAGTTTTTGATTATGTCAGAATAACATTGATATGTGTTACTTAGGATCAGTTTCAGTGCTCATTTCTGACTGCTTTCGAGCTTGTTCACATTCTTTTTGGTATGTTCTGCATTCCAAACAGTCACTACACATTCAACAATGGGTTTTATGTAACTATTAAACGCAGTTAATAGGTCAGTTTGAAATATGTGATGCTTGAGAAGACGTGGCATGTGAAATCTTCCCTTTGCTGTATTAAGCATTGCAGACACTTGGTGATCCCATTTGAGATCGCTTTGTATGTAGATTCCTAATAGTTTAATGCATGTTTGTTGCACAGTCTAGTCATCTTCTGGCACTAGAAGCGACATGAAACTTTTCCACAGAAAGCGTTGCCTTGCTTTGTCTTGAATTGAAAGGCAAATTGCGGGGGACATTTCATCCTGTAGAATGTGGTAGTTCAATTAACTCTGATGCCATCTCAAGGAAAACATCAGAGATTTCTTTTCGTGAGGCCTTGAGTATGCATTTAGTTAGTTTTGAATGCTGTTTCACCTTAGGTTGATTTGCTGAGGAATATGCTTTTACCTTACCTGTGTAAGTTGGAGTAGAATTCTGTATGGTCAGTAGGATCACGTTTGTTAGCCCAGGCTCCTTAAGCAGATAGTATTGTAAGTCACACTGCTGATATTTTTTCAGTCAGGGTGTCTACTGAGTAACTGAGTTCAGCTATTAGCCTAATCACTGTGCATAGAAAAAGGCAAGTAGCTTTTTGAAGGAGATATCCAGTTAGTCTCAATCTGCTCTTTCTCCAACACCCTGCATTTCTACTTGCTTTTCACGCATTTATTCAATTCACTTTTAAAGGTTACAATCAAATTTGCATCCACGCCTTTGTAGGCAGTGCTTTCCATATCATAACAACTAGCTGTGCAAGAATTTTCTCCTCTTCTCCACTCTCTTTTGTTTGCCAATTACCTTTAAATCTATTTCTTCTGGTTGTTGACCTACCCACCAGTGGGAATGGTTTCTCCTTATTTACTCTTCCAAAACCGCCTCGATTTTAAGCAAACATCTCTATTAAATCTCCCTTTGATCTCCTCTGCACTAAGAAGAACAATCTCAACTTCTCAAGTTTCTTCATGTAACTGAAGCCCTTCATCCCTTGTATTGTTCTAGTAATTCTCTGCTCGCTCCTCCTCCAATCCTTTTATTCCAAAAAGGTCATTAAAATAAGACAACTGGAAAATTTTGCCTTTGGTATTTTGCCATAAACCTATAAAGCTCTTGGTGCCTACTAAGCTCAGTGCTGCATTAAAATGTCTTCATCTTTGTTGTACATCAAAGCCAGCACCATTAGTGATGTGGTTGGGCATACAATTATATGATGATTCTTTTTCTCCCAGCACGACTTCATTTACACGTCAAAGAAATGAATAGCTTTGTTAACGCACCTATTGTACTTCTTGTGGAATCTGCAGCAAGCTGAGAGAAGAATATCAAAGCACTGTTATAGTCGTTGTGTAGTACGGAACTTGAGCATGCCTTGACCGATCAGAGTCAAGCTGTCTGGTTTAAAATTTCAAACAGTGCTTGGCAGTTAACTGTCGGTCACCATTAACTGGTGCATTCTCCATGGCATTGCCTGTACCAATCAGAGTCCACCTGCTAGCTAATCAGCACTCTTTTCTCATACAGTATAAAGTTGTTGCTTCCCTTGACATTGATATTCTTGCGATTGTTCTGATGAGTGCAAAACAAAAAACTGACAAAATGTCTTTTTTCAGTACTAAAACATTGTTAACTGTAAATGTAAATAGTTCACCCTCCATTAATGAATGCTGTCTCACATATTTTCAATGAAGCTTTGCAATTCTATGGAACATAGGTCAATTATAGTCATTCACAAATTGGAATTTTCTTTAGCTTTGCAATAGGTTCCCTGATGGTGTGCTTTATCAGAATGCAGATGCCTTTTTTTGTAGATGCTGTATGAATTCATAAACCGAGCCCCTGGAGTGTACTCCATACTCAGAACACAAATTGAATTGTGTTTATAGTTATGCATTGATGACTCTCCCAATGCAAGATTAGAAAATATGGAAGAAATATAGGTTTAAAATGATGAAAGAAATTTTCATGCCAAATAAAGGCATGACATATTCACAGCTTTAAGCATGGACTGTATTTTCTTGAACTGCCTTTTCTTATAAAAACGGGCATTAAAAAGCTTCTGACGTGGCTGCAGAGGGCCAGGTGATTTTTGCAATTTCTGTACAGACTCAGAGGTATCTCAATCCTCTGGAAAGTTCCTAATTGAATGACTGTGGGTGGAGTACCTCCCTTGAATGGAGTACCAAGACAAAACTGCTTGTGGAATTCATACCTTCAATTGTTTGTGAACTTATCCGAAACTCAAAATCTATGGATTCCTAGACTTACCGGGCTGAGTTTTGCCGTCGGCGAGCAGGGGGCGGGGCCCGCTCGCCGATGCGTAAAATGACGCGGGATGACATCGGGGGGAACCACCAATGTCTTCCCGCCCCATTTAAATTTTCAGTAAGGCGGGGGCGCAGCAAAATCAGTTGTGCACCCGCCGACCTGTCAGTGGCCAATTGAGGCCATTGACAGGATCATTAACACAATTAAAAGGACCTGCCTTAAGGTTGTTGGGCAGGCCAGGAGCCCTGGCGGGCAATAGAAAAAACATGAAACCTCATCCACCGGCGGGATGAGGTTTCATGTAGGGTTTTAAATAGTTTAATGAAGTTTTAGTATAATTTCTGTACATGTCCCATCTCATGTGACATTGTCACATGAGGGGAATGTGTTAAGGATTTTTTTTTTTCTATTTTTAATGTCTTTAAAAGTATCAGGGATCTTCCTGAGGCAGCACTTAGCCTCAGGGAGATGTGCGCTCTTTCATGCGCATGTGCGAAAGAGCTCACTCTCACTTTTGTGGAATCCCCCCCCCCCCCAACTTGCACAGGGAGCACTTAGCGCTTCCCGTCGGACGTCACGCTGGGCGGGCCTTAATTGGCCCGCCTACGTAAAATGGCGGCGGGGCCCGTTTCTCCGGCGGGGATCAGGTCCCCGCCTGCCGGAGATTGGGTTGGGCCCACGCGCCCAGCAGGCAGAAAATTCTGCCCACTGTCTCCGAGTTCGAAACTTAACAAAGACAGCTGTAGAGAACCCAGTCAAATCATAAGTAGGTGTGAATGGCCACAATTCATTCCCCATTGTGTAGCTGCGGCTTCCAATTTCAAATCAGTCTGGATGGACAATAGAATTATTAATCATGTGGTCACCTGATTGATACTGTCTTCAGATAACCAATTTTACTGACTGTGTTAGGGGGAAACCAGTCAGTCTGCAAACAACACGCCAAAACAGCAAAGGCAGCAACATCTGTGCCTTAAGATTGGAGACTGCAACATCCTGAAGTCTCCAAACCTGTTCCTTTTCAAGTCCACTAGTACAGAAAACCAATTAATAAGGCTACAAACAACTAACCATGTGTGACCTGCTGAAAAATCTACCTCTTCGAGGGGACCTGCAATGATTTTGATATCTGACTTTGGTTATTGAATTCACCTAGCTACACTTTCAAGAATGGAAATGAAACCCTTCTTCACCAGGCCCGCACTGAGATTAGCAAATCGCATGACTTAAGAATATAAGCAATAGGAGTAGGCCATCCAGCCCTTTGAGCCTGCTCCACCATTCAGTGAGATCATGGCTGACCTTCTACTTCAACACCATTCTCCTGCATTATCCCTGTAGC
Organism: Cetorhinus maximus; assembly: GCF_964194155.1. Classification (NCBI taxonomy): domain Eukaryota; kingdom Metazoa; phylum Chordata; class Chondrichthyes; order Lamniformes; family Cetorhinidae; genus Cetorhinus; species Cetorhinus maximus. The sequence goes on along the minus strand of NC_135884.1, from coordinate 136,904,124 downwards.
CCTTGATGTTTTTAATATGTAGAAACCTATCAATCTCAGTTTTGAACATACTCAATGACTGAGCCTCCACAGCCCTCTAGGGTAGAGAATTCCAAATACCACCTTCTGAGTGAATAAATTCCTCCTCATCTCAGTCCTAAATGGCCTGTTCCTTATTCTGAGACTGTGTCCCCTGGCTCCCGTCTGCCTAGCCAGGGTAAACATCCTTCCTGCATCTACCCTGTCGAACCTTGTAATAATTTTGTATGTTTGAATGAGATCACCTCTCATTCTTCTGAATTCCAGAGAATAAAGGCCCAGTCTATTTAATCTTTTCCCATAGGACAGGAATTAGTTTGGTGAACCTTTGTTGCAAGTATATCTTGTGAACTATTCCTTTGTCTGTAATTTGTAAAAGTGCACTCCCCTTTTTAAATGTATTTTCCTCAAGTGTGTGTGTGTGTGTGGTGAGTGAGTGAAGTAGTGTTAAATTTTCAGCCTGAATGTGTGAATAAATAATCCTCTTTATTTAAACCATGAAAAGCGTGCTGCTGGTTTTTTTAATAGACTGTACACTTGGGTTAAGGAGCACCCACATTTTCCTTTTTAAAAACACAACGATTACAGATAGTAAGGGAAGTACACAAGGGTTTCAGGTCTCTCTCATCCCTCTCTGTAATAAAACGGTCTTTGCTTTGAAAAGATAATGAAAATAAAATGATAGATGTGCAGACTCAGTGAAGAATGTTATGAAAACATTGCAGAAGTATAGTGACTTGCCTTTGTGGTTTAGGTTTGATTTTATGATGAGGTCAAGATAGATTGAAAAATGTGGACATGCCAGCACTTGTGTACTTTTAATATAGCCCTTACTTCAAGTGCAAACATCAGATACTGTCTCTATGGCACACAATTCTATTGAAATGATAGTGAAGATCAACAATTTTTAAAAATTTTAAAATTTATTTTGAGCTTTTATTTATTCTTGCTAACTGGTGGAAAGCTTGAATTGTTAAAAAAATAAAATGTTATTGACTACATTTAAATTGGCTAATTTGTTTTATTGGTCAATAATGATTCAGTATATTTTCCTTCCTCAAACTGATTTATTGTTCCATTAGTTTGTGTTCCGGATGCCATGCAGAGATTGAAACTGTTCATGATACAGGATGTAACAACCCTTTTTAGTCACACTGTTACTCTGGCTGCAGTTATACTGCAGTTACCAATCTGAAGTGTATTTGCCAGCTGGGATGTGCACTCAGTAGAGACTTGTTACGATGCCGACTAGCTTAAATCTCACAAACGCAGGGGTACATTAACAATGTGTATCATCAAAGCACTATTAACTGTGAACCTAAATAATTCATCCTCCATGAATCACTGAAAGAACATTTGTGAGAGATTGCAATGAAGAACTTCTTCCAAGGAGCTTATTTTTACGGTTAGCGAGGCAAGAGTTTTGTCCTAGCATTTAAAAATGTTCCAAATAAAGTTTTGAAAGTTCTGAAGGGTCAATAACATTTTTTTTTTAATGCAGCTGTGTACCATGCTGGAGCTGTACTGTAACTGATGTGAACCTGAAGTGATTTGGAGGATTCTCACATTACTTGGTTTTAGTGTGCTCGAGTGTCAGATCAGGACCTGACACAGAGTTGTATTGCCACTTTCTATGCTTGAGACACATCTGGATCCTTTTGATTCAATGCAAAAATTTCAGAGCCAGTATTGCCAAGGTTTGTTTTCTAAAACAAGCATTCAAAAATACAGGCCTCAGTAGTGTGTCTCTTTAATAAACCAAGCGGTTTTTGCTTCTGGAAGAAGTTATTTCTATCATTTATTAACCTACCAAGCGGTTCAAATTTCTGGATACTATATATTTTTATCTCCATCAAATATGTTTACTGACCGTCAGAAATAGCAACCACGGGGCAAGAAAACGCACATTTAGCCACAACCCAACTATTCACTCATAGTAATGCTCTCTGCACAGTAGGAGTGTACATATTGTATATTAATAAACCAAACAGTGGTTCTACTTCTACTGTAAAACACACAAATATACTCGAGGAACAGCACCTCATTTTCCGATTAGGCACTTTACAGCCTTCCAGACTTAACATTGAGTTCAACAACTTCAGATCATGAACTCTCTCGTCCATCCTCACCCCTTTTTAATCCCCTTTTTTCAATATTTATTTTTAAACTTTTATATATATTTTTCTCCCACCTATTTCTATTATTATTTTAAAAATTTATTTCCATTTATTGTTTTATCCCAACCTTTTGGCTTATTTCAATCTTTTTTCCAACACTGGCCCCTCCCCCCACCCCACCCTCACTAAGGCCATCTGTCACTTGCTCATCCTGCTTTTTACTCTTAATGCCACCATTAATACCTCCTTTAGCCAGTATGACCACCATCAACACCCCTTCGACCTTTTGTTTATGACATCTTTTGCAATCTCTCCTTTGCCTCCGCCCATCACTGGCCTTCTATCCAGCTTCACCCGTCCCACCCTCTTAAACTGTATACATTTCACCACATTTCTACTTCTCTTTAGCTCTGAAGAAGAATCATACGGACTCAAAACGTTAACTCTGTCTTTCTCTCCACAGATGCTGTCAGACCTGCTGAGTCTTTCCAACAATTTTTGTTTTTGTTTCGCATTACCAGAGGTGTCTTTATACAGCATAACCTACAGCATGCATATGATATGGAAGGGGGAAAGGTAGGTCCATAAAAAATGGTTCAGCTATGCTAGGAGAATTCCTTTTGCTAAAGTCCCTATCTTGCAGTTTGTTACATAATAAAATGCTTTAAGTGTGCATTCATGGTGCAGTAATCTGATATGTAATATACCTTGAAGACAAGTGTTGTAATGTAAGATCACATGATCTTAATACCCAATAGCAGAGTAGCGTAGGCTACCTCTGTGGGAGAGTCTTGAGTTAGTCATTGAAGAGTGAAGACAGAGTTTTGAGTTGCAAGCACACAAGTGTAGCTGCTGAGTTTAGTTTGTAAGTAAACAGCCTGTGTTTATTCTAACAACGATCTCTTTATGTTGTCTGTCTCTTTACCAACTCAGTCACCCCGAAACAAGTGTGCAACCCGGATCCTTTAGCCCCAACAAACCAAAGGACACTGGATCCAACACATGCGTTAGAAGACATTGTTGTTAACATTACGTTCACAGGATTATTCATGACAAAGTTAAGAATCTGCTGTCATCTGAGTATGTCAGAATGTATTCATAATATTTATATGGCCAATGGTTATCCTTTGAATAGCATCACAAAAAAAGATTATCTAGTCATTATCATATTGCTGTTTGTGGGAATTTGCTGAGCAAAAATTAGCTGCTATGTTTCTTACATTACAATAGTGACTACACTTCAAAAAGTACTTTATCGGCTGTATAGCGCTTTGAGATGTCCAGTGGTCATGAAAAGCACCATATAAATGCAAATCTTTCTTTTTATAACCTCCCTTGAATATTTTATGTGAAAATAACCAGCGATGAAACTGCAAATCATTGAATAGTTTTAATGAGATATGTTAATTTTCCTATATGATCAATTTTTATTCTTCTTCATATGTTTATATAAATTACAATGAAAATATATAAAGCAACACGTTAGTTAAATGCTTTTCAGCAGTATTTTGCTCTTGATTGTCTATTTTGAGATTTGTTTGCATTCAAATCTTTGTTTGTGCAGCTTTTCCAAGAAGCTGCTATACAGGTGTTTCTGTCCAACTTCACTGAACATTACAACTTATACCAAATGATGGTACCACTAAATTTACGCTCATGAATGCAATTTGTCTTGAATACAGATCTCATGGCATTTGCCTAAATATAACCACCCAGCTATAACAAGCATATTGGTTTAAAAAGAAACTACCAATTTTTTCATATTCAAAATAAAATGCAATTCTTTATGTGTGAGTATTCCATTAGATGCTGTTTTGTATAGATTGTAATGGCATCTGATAGGGGTCCATTAGTCAAACTGTATGATCAATTAAAAGAACACTTGAATGCTGTTTATCCTAGAAATAATGGAAATGGTGATGATAAGACCACGTAAAAACAGTCTACATGGTTTTACTGAATTGTTTAATCAGAAAGAAATATTTCTCCAAGCTTCTGAAGTTGGCCACATTTGCTCACTAACTTTGTGTTGAATCTCAGGAAATGAATGGAATATTGAAGATGCTGCTTTCAGATTGGTTTTCTATCGGATTCTTGAACCTGGAGCGCATTACCTGGCAATCCTCTTGTGATCTGCTACAGAAAATTAGCGAGTAAGTGTTTCTTAATCACTTTTTGCACTAGTTATTAAAGTGATCCTACATTGCCAGCAGATCTACAAGTCATTTTTAATTTGGCCTCAATATAGTCTAATTCAAGTGATGATCTTATTGCACTCAAAGCTGACTGTCATTTGCAAATTTCTGGCCAGTTGAATGTTACGACACAAATGGGAACCATTCAGCCCATTGTGCCTGTGCCAGCTCTCTGAAACCACTAAACAATTAGCCCCATTTTCTTATCCTTTCAAATGAAATATGTTTAGAGGTGAGAGCAAGAATTAATTAGTCATGTTGTACTTTGACTTTCTGTACTTTTAAATGTGGACACAGAAAAAGCCTGTAAAAAATACTGTACTTACAGGTGGTCTGCAGTATACTGATCCTAAGCTGACCTGCCAGAAGTTTCACCAAGAGGGCAGCTTTCCCATTGTAACAGTGAATTGAATAGGACACCCTCCTGAGAGATTGTAATTAGGCCCGAGAGTTTAAAAAAAAAAACCTGGATTGATTTCTGGTGCATTGGGTGAATTTCTAACTCGCTTCACTGCTCACCTAACCAGTTAAAATCAATGTCATCACTTTTAATGCACTTTTAATAAATTATTAGTGCACAGAATCTGTCTGCACAATTTCTATTTTGTTTCCTCCTGGACAACAGCTTAGCTTGAGATCTGATTAATTGTTGCACTTCTGAGCTTTGAGCTAGCTTTTTTTTAATATTGTTTACTTCACTTCCAGTCCTCCAGTGAGTACAGTTCAAACACATTTATTTCTTTCAGGTACGAAGCAGTGCATCCTGTCAGAAACTGGGCGGATATTAAACGCCGAGTTGGACCTTACAGAAGGTGCTATGTTTTTACACACAATGCTATGCCAAGGGAACCACTGGTAGTTCTACATGTGGCACTAACAGATGACATCTCCAAAAATATACAGGTAAGCTCATTATAGTTGCCTTTAGCCTCTAGCGTACATTAGCTAGTGCCCAGCTTTTACATTAGGTAGAATATTTACCAAGATTTTAATGCTCAAAAAGCACTCATGAGTATTTTCCCATCAAAAATGTTTGCTTGGTTTTGTCCATGATTCAGTAATAATACTCTTGTCCCTGATCTCACTTCAGGAGCTTGAGCTAAAAATCTATATTTACTGAATTAGTATTGAGGGAATGCTGCACTGTTGGATATGGCACTTTTGAATGAAATATTAACCCGAGGCCCTGTCTCCCCTCTCAGGAGTCAGGAGGGTGCTAAAGATCCCATAACACTTTTGCAAAAGAGTAGGAAATTCTGTGCAGAAAAAGAGTTTGAGTGTGGGGAAGAGGAAAAAATGATAGATTGTTGATTACACACCTATTGTGGCTTTTGTTCCATGTTCTCCAAAGCTCAAAGTGGATGAAGCTGAGGGGGAGAGTCTTTCCTCCTGGGAATTGCGTTTGTTCTGATAAAAGTTTAATTTTGAAACCAACCTACTTCTAATTATATAACAGTTAGAAAAGGTAAACATTTGAATTGGGTAACAGCTGCCAGACACAAAGTAAGAGAGATATGATATTTTCTTCATTTCATTTAGAAAAATGAAAACAACAATTTGAAATCTGAAAGCATTCATTTCCACCCGTGTTTTGTTGGGAGCAATTTGAATACTTTTACTTTCTAACAAATAAGGTAGATGAGTTGAGGGCACAAATTAACACATGGAAGTATGATGTCATTGCTGTCACAGAGACATGGTTGAGAGAGGGGCAGGATTGGCAGCTCAATATTCCAGGATATAGGGTCTTCAGGCAAGACAGGCAAGGAGGTAAAAGAGGAGGGGGTATCGCAATATTTATCAAGGAATCAATTACAGCAGTAAGGAGGGATCACATCTTAGAAGACTCCTCAAATGAAGCCATATGGGTAGATCTGAAAAACGAAAAAGGAGCAATCACATTGCTGGGAGTGTACTATAGGCCCCCAAATAGTCAGAGAGAAATAGAAGAGTAGATGTGTAAGCAAATTTCAGAGAAGTGTAAAAATAGTAGAGTGGTAATAGTGGGGGATTTCAACTTCCTCAACATTAACTGGGCTAGTCAAAGTGTGATAGGTTTAGGGGGAGCTGAATTCTTAAAATGCATCCAGGAGAGCTTTTTAAGCCAGTACGTAGAAGCTCCTACAAGAGAGGGGGCGGTCCTGGACTTAGTTTTAGGGAATGAAGCCGGGCAGGTGGTAGAGGTATTAGTGAGCGAGCATTTTGCAGATAGTGATCATAACTCCATTAGATTCAAGGTTATTATGGAAAAGGACAAGAATGAGCCAGAAATCAGAGTTCTAAATTGGAGAAAGGCCGATTTTAATAAGAACAGTTATGATTTGGCCAGAGTGGACTCGGGGCAGCTACTTTTAGGTAAATCTGCGTCGGAACAGTGGGACTCATTCAAGAAGGAAATAGGGAGAGTACAGGGCCAACATATTCCAGTAAAGACAAAGGGTGGGGACCAACAAATCCAGGGAACCCTGGATGTCGAGGGATATACAGGATTGGTTAAAGAGAAAAAGGGAGGCTTATGGCAGACACTGAGGGCTCAAAACAGCGGAAGCCCTGGAGGAGTATAGAATGTGTAGAGGGGAACCTAAGAAGGAAATTAGGAGAGCAAAAAGAGGGCATGAAAAAACATTGGCAGGTAAAATAAAGGAAAATCCAAAGTTATTTTACAAATACATTAAGAGTAAGAGGATAACTGGGGAAAGAGTAGGGCCCATTAAGGACCATAGTGGTAATTTGTGTGTGGAGTCGGAAGACGTAGGTAGGGTTCTAAATGAATACTTTGTGTCAGTGTTCACAAGTAAAGGGACGACGTGGGTATGGAAATCAGGCAGAAGGATTTTGATATAATTAAAGAAATTAGGTTCTGAGGCTTAAAAGTATATAGATCTCCAGGCCCGGATAAAATGTATCCCAGGCTGTTGAGTGAGGCAAGGGCGGAGATAGCAGGGGTGCTGGCAATAATTTTCAATACCTCTCTGGCCACAGGAGAGGTGCCAGAGGACTGGAGGACAGCCAATGTGGTACCGTTATTCAAGAAGGGAGGAAGGGATAAACCAGGGAACTACAGGCCACTCAGTCTAACCTCAGTGGTGGGGAAACTATTGGAAGCAATTCTGAGGGACAGAATTAATCTACACTTGGAGAGGCAGGGATTAATCAAGGACAGTCAGCATGGTTTTGTTAAGGGGAGGTCATGTCTGACCAATTTGATTGAATTTTTTGAAGAGGCGACCAGGTGCGTAGATGTGGGCAATGCATTTGACGTAGTCTACTTGGACTTCAGCAAGGCTTTTGGTAAGGTCCCGCATGGGAGACTGATAACGAAGGTAAGAGCCCATGGGATCCAAGTCAATTTGGCAAATTGGATCCAGAATTGGCTGAGTGGCAGGAATGGTTGAGGGGTGTTTTCGCGACTGGATGCCTGTGTCCAGTGGGGTTCCACAGGGATCGGTGTTGGGTCCCTTGCTGTTTGTAGAATATATAAACGATTTAGACTTAAATGTGGCAGGGTTGATCAGTAAGTTCGCAGATGACACGAAAATTGTTGGGGTAGTAAATAGTGAAGAGGATAGTCTTAGATTATAGGAGGATATAGACGGGCTGGTCAGATGGGCTGATCAGTGGCAAATGGAATTTAATCCAGATAAGCGTGAGGTAATGCACCTGGGCAGGACAAACAAGGCACGGGACTACACGATGAATGGTAGGACCCTGGTAAGTACCGAGGATCAGAGGGACCTTGGTGTGCATGTCCATCTTAAGGTAGCGGGACAGGTAGATAAGGTGGTTAAGAAGGCATATTGGGTATTTGCCTTTATTAGCCGAGGCATAGAATATAAGAGCAGGGAGGTTATGCTGGAAGTGTGCAAAACGCTGGTTAGGCCACAGCTAAAGTATTGCGTACAGTTCTGGAATCCGAATTTTTGGAAGGATGTGATTGCACTAGAGAAAGTGCAGAGGAGATTTACCAGGATTTTGCCTGGGCTGGAGAGTTTGAGGAGAGATTGGATAGACTGGGGTTATTTTCTCGGGAGCAGAGGAGATTGAGGGGGGACATGATTGAGGTGTATAAAATTATGAGGGGTATAGATAGGGTAGACAGGAAGGAACTTTTCCCCTTGGTGGTAGGATCAATAACCAGGGGGCATAGATTTAAGGTAAGGGGCAGGAGGTTTAGAGGGGATGTGAGGAAGAATTCTTTCACCCAGAGTGTGGTGGGAATCTGGAACTCTCTGCCTGAAAGAGTGGTGGAGGCGGAAACCCTCATAACATTTAAGAAGTATATGGATGTGCACTTGTGATGCCATGGCATACAAGGCTATGGGCCTAGTGCTGGAAAATGAGATTAGAATAGTTACGTACTTGTTTGACCAGCACAGACTCGATGGGCCGAAGGGCCATTTTCTGTGCTGTGGACCTCTACGACTCTTACAGCTATGCGAGAGAGAGAACAAACAGAGATATGTACACAAACTACTCACGAAACACTCCATTCATTGCTTGCAGAGATCATTTATAAAGTCACAAACCAGTGTTGCTATACATGAGATTTCCTCCAATAGGCTCATGTCTGCTCATCTGCTCAATTAGGACTAGATTTTCACACCTTTGGCCATGTCAAAACAGAGGCAGGTAGGCTTTAAAAGTGGATAGGACCCTATTCCAGAATTCCTGCCCCCATTTCCATTGCCAGTAATATTTAGCAGCACAGGATAAAGGGTACGGGTAACAAACCTGCACACAACCCTCCTGCCCTTGCTAGCTCCATTGCGGGGGAGGTGGTGGCATAGTGATATTGTCACTGGACTAGTAATCCAGACACCCAGGGTAATGCTCTGGGGACCTTGGTTCAAATCCCACCACAGCAGATAGTGGAATTTGAATTCAATAAAAAATCTGGAATTAAAAGTCTGATGATGACCATGAAACTATTGACGATTGTCATAAAAACCCATCTGGTTTACTAATGCCCTTTAGGGAAGGAAATCCGCTGTTCTTACTTGGCCTGGCCTACACGTGACTCAAGACCCAAAGCAATGTGGTTGACTCTAAAATTCCCTCTGAACAAGGGTAATTAGAGATGGGAAATAAATTCTGCCCTAGCCAGCGACACCCACATCCCATAAAAAAAAATTTTGGACACCCTGCAACTTCAGAGGAGTCATGAACCATAAGTCTGGAGTCAGGAACCTTTTGACAGGGAAGTTCAAAAGCTGTCACCAACTTCACAGTACTGACAGTAGTGACAATTAAATTAGCCAGTACTGTGAAAGTGAAAAAGTGTTCAGATGCATTAGAGTACATTATCTAATGAATGAAAGTGCTCTTCCACATTGAATATTGATATTCAGATTTGACTTTGTCAATAACCCTGTGATTTAATCTTCTCTTTCAAGTGCTGTTCAAACACCTGTTCCCTGTTTCAAAGGTTGAGCAGTTGGCTGAGGTCTTTCAAAGACATCTAAGGTTTTAATGTACTCAGCTCTGGAGGTTCTGTTAATGCAGCTATTCATTGGAATTCTATTATGAATGCTTAGCTGAATCCCTGCCTCATTAATGCAATCAGCTCAGCAGAGATTGTTGACATAGTCATTCAATAGAATCTTGGCTGAGCTCCAAACCCCACTAACGGATTAAGCTCAGCAGGGATTGTTGACACAGCTGTCAAGGGAACTGTAATTTTTTTATCAGGACAGTTTTATGACCAGTTGAAAGGATTATGTTTTTTTGAAATGGTTTTTGAATGGCTTTGTTTATTTTGTTAGCTTCATGAGCATCTCATAGACTCCACAATGTTTTTGTAGGGCTGAAGAGGTTTCTACATAGTAGATACTGGGTGAGCGAGCATCGGAGAGTGATGTGGTATGGAGAGGGTATGGGTTTTGGGTGGGGAGAATGGAGGAGGCAAAGGGATTGAGGGTGTATTGGGGGTGGGTGAGTAGTCATGGAGGGGGCATATGTGTATTGGGGCATGGATGGGGCTTGGAGGGGTGAGGGGAATCATGGAGGAGTGAGGGAGGTAGGGGGTGAGAGGTAGAGGAACTCACACTCAGCTACTGACCTAGGCTGATGTCCCAGGGAACCAAAGAAGGCATTCAAACCTGCCCAGTTTGGCGTCTGTCCTCCTCTGTTTCCATGTCAGACCTGCTTTGGGAGGCAGTGCTCCCAGCTCCAGCCCATGATGAAAATAGCGTGTGTGGACATTGCCAGATGAGAGCCGGAATTGCAACGTTGGGAAATGGCCCGACTCGTGTTTCCTGCCTTGAAGATCAAAATGTGGGCCTAAGAATCATATTCAACTACAAACCTCAGGATCACCTTTCAGTATTCTCCCAAATTTTGGGTCCTCTCTCTAGAGCACTGCTACATCAAAGACCACCCGCCACCCATCTAATAGTCCCACAACAGAACTATCAAACTCCAGGACCGTCTCACATTATACCATATCAGGAGAACATTTCCCATTGTTGCAAAAGACCAGAACCATAACTAATTGCTCCTAAAGCACAGAATTGTGCCCCAGCGCAGCTAAACTCCATTTCACAGTATGGCTCAATATCAGCTGCAACCTTTGTTGATGAATCTAGCATACCACTTTGTCGCATGTATTCAGTTTTAGAAATGGTAAAGAGTACATATTTACAATTTTCACTGAATAATGTATGGTGTTGTGAAATTCAGTTCACAAAGCACCAGTAAAAATCTGATAAAATGAAATTTGATTTATTCACTTGTTGTAAATCAGTAAACTTAAATGTTAATCCCCACCTGGAATAAGCACTTCGATTGTTCTAAATATCCTAAACATTGTCACAGGACATCCGTTAGTAATATTAAAATTGAAGCCCTGTTCCTTTATATTCAAAAGTCCTTTGCAATCAGTCACTAATAGAGTTTTCTAATCTCCATGATACTCAGAGATTTTGTGACAGCTTTGGCACCAGATGGCATTATGGAGCAATATTTTTCATTCTGAAGAGTAACTTTATCTTCCATCTTGATTTGCATCACTCCTAGCTATGGGGTAGAATTTCCAAGAAGTTTTTCCCAACCTCCTGCTAAAACTTGGGGAAAGATCGGTGGAGAGGACAGAAAAACACTGTAAATGGGCATTTATGCCATTTTGTGCTGTTCCCTCCAAATTTATGGAAAATGAATAGGAGGAATTCCAGTTATCTTTTATAATGAAAAATGTTTTAACCATCTTTATGTTAGATTTTTTGCAGCTAAAATTGTTTTGAGCTTTTACTTTTATGACAGAATCAATATTGTGCATAGAAATGGGCTTGATGGAGGAAAAGTATCCACCCATATTTTACATTAAACAATAATGCTTTTTAATTGTTTTTGAAAAACTATAATTAATTATGATAATTAGTATATTTTTTATTTGCATTATATTTAATGAAGAAATAAAATGCTGCATTAAATGAAGTGGCTCAACACATTTATTTTCAGTAATAGTCATCACTATATACTATATTGAAACTGCTTTATCTGCTAAGGAATGTGTAATGTAAGACAAAATGTCTATATACCTACCAAAAGCTGAATAGGAAAATAAATAATTTTAAAACAAATTTTAATTAAATGTTCTGTGTAGGCTATTGTCCGATGTGGTCAGTCTCCTGAGCTGAGTGAGGATGTTAACAAGATCACCACAGCTGTTTTCTACTCCATCAGCTCTTCACAGCGGGGTCTGCAGGGGGTAGAGCTCGGAAATTACCTGATCAAGCGAGTTGTGAAAGAGCTTCAGGTAGGTCTTCGTCACATCAAGTATAAAGTCTGTAAGGACCAGTGTCAAATATGGCTGGGATCAGCAACATCTTGTGATCAGAGTCTAGGAGTAACAAATGACTTTAACTTGTGTTAGAAACCATTATACCACAACATATGAAATACTATAATTTCTAGAATTGAAAAGAAATCCTCAAGATTTTTACTGTCTTATTGTAAAAATAAACATTCCTCTTGCATTCTATGCAAAAAGCCTTTTAAATCTAGCACAGATAATATTTTTTAAATATTAGCTTTCACTGGCCTCCATCCACACTATATGTTTTTAAATGCTCTATCATTCTTCCCTGTCTCTTACATTTTTATTTAAGAACAAAAAATTATCTTTTTTTCCATTTATCATTCTCTAAGGTGCCATTAAGCCGGCTTGTAGGTGGAATTCATCATTTAAATTGTGGGGAGGAGGATTGGGAGGAATTCAAACATAGGGCAGAATTTTCTGAGCCGAATGGCAGCAGGCGTGATAGGTGGTGTGTGCGGAAAATATGGCGCGACCTGCTTCACGGTGGCCTGAAGGCAGGTTACAATCGTCCGCCCAGCCCGCCGACGGCAAGCCGCGTTTCCCGCCATCGGTTGGAGGGGAGCTAATTGTAATACATTAGCACATAATTAAAAGGCCATCCCGCCAGGCTCTTGGAACCCCGTCGTATCGTCCACCCACGTCGGTGGGAAAGCACGCCGACGTGTTTCGCAACAGCACGCAGGCAACGTGCACTTGGCGGCCTTCACTTTGGGGGAACTGAGGTGAGTGAGCAGCAGCGTTCTCCACAGCTCGCCCGTTGTTTACAGGCCTCAGGGGTGGCAGGGGGCGGGGGCACCTGATACCTGGCCCTGCAGGCAATTGCTGAGGTGGGAGGATGGTGTCCGGGGGCAAGTGCTGGCCAGCCCCGGAGGCAACTGCTGGGGGCGGGGGTGTGGTCAAGTGCAGCCCTGGTGCTGCATCCCGCGCACAGGCAATCGCGTTGGGGGCAGGGTAAGTGAGGGGAGTGGCCATGCATTAGGGATACCTGTATAAACTGACCATGCCTCTGCAACTAAGACAGATCAGGCACAGCCACGCTGATATGATTGGGGTCAGGCTCCTAGCCTGCCCGCCCATGCAAGCAACACGGAGGCACCAATGGGCCACCAAGCGTTCCATTCCTTACCACCCCACCCCCACTCCCCAGCACAGACTTCGAGTCCGCCACCACTTTAATGGAATGCGGAGCAGTTGGACTGCACACGTTGTACAGACTCCTCTCCAACACTGGCCATGTAGCAGTCACTGCTGGAAGCGCTCAGCCCCTTGCAATCTCAGCTTCCTGGTTTGGACCAGTGTCCCCCATGTCGCAGGTTGACAGGGCACCATGAAGTGCACGCATCTCTGGCCATCTGAGGGGTGACCAGCACTCTTCGGGAAGCATTAAGGGGCGGTCACACAAATCCAGGAAGGGTGCTATCAGGACTCCTGCCGGGCCAGCTAATAAGTGTGCCTGGCCTGTGTGGGTGGTGAGTCATCCCATGGACAGGATGAGGACAATGACGGTGTTTGTGAAAGAATGAACGGTGATGTCCCTTGCACTGGCAGTGAGTGAGGGCCCTGTGGATGTGTGATGGGTTTGTGAGTGTAAAAGTTTGGGAGTGATGAAAAGTGTGACTTACCCTGGTGGAACGGAGGAGATCATTCATCCTTTTGCAGCACTGGGTGACTGTCCTCTGCAGGGTGTTCACGCTGACCACCGCTGCCACCGCCTCCCAAGCCGGGTTGGTGTCATTGCTTCCCATCCTGTGGCCAGAGCGGGGGTAGCGCACATCCCAGCGGGCCTCCATGACATCCAGCAGTCGCTCGAGGGACCCATCATTGAAGAGGGGGGCTGCAGTCTTTTTTGTCTTTGCTGGCCATGTCTCCCAGGCAGTGGTGGTGAGTTGGTGGTGTTGAGTGTTTTGCTGGCGGCTGCCATTTAAAGATGGCGGCCAGCGTGATGCATCAGCAGGGTGATGGCAAGTGGGCGAATGAGAGACTGCCTGCCGTGGAAACGGCGTGTTTTCTGGGAATGCATAAATAATGAGGTGGGCTCGAGGAGATACAACGTGAAAACCTGCCATTTTCGTCGGCGGGTAGGACTCCATTTTACCCGCCCATGACTACACTTAGTGCAATTCTGCGAAAATTCCACCCATAGTCTTTCACTTTAATCTTCCCTTAAAAACTGCAATATAAACTCCTCCAGTCACAGCATTCACCTGTTTGTCACTGTTTCCAGCCTCAGCTGCTTTTATTTTGTGCTGACTCAATGTTGCTGAAGTAATCCACTTCTTTTGCTTGTGTCAAGATGAAGAATGTCAGTATAGAATACACTTTTGTATCAACTGTCAGCAGTAAGCTGTGGTAGGTTTGCTACAGCAAAGGTTAAATGCACTATTAAGCTCCAAGTTTTAGCAAAACACCTCCTCTTTCACCGTTGTGACATTTCAATTTCTCACACCGGCCACCCTTCCCAGCTCTCTGAACAAGGCCATCGGTTTCGACCCAAATTAATGGTACTTTTGTGCTGTGGTTTAATTCCCGATCAGATAAAGTGACCTCCTGATCAGGTGACAGCCAGTCAGTTTTTTTTTAAGGTTAGAAGCTTATTTTTATTGAAATAACCAAAATGAATTAACACAAAAAATAGATATCTGGATATTTGACAAGTTCTTTGAATTAATAGAAGCTTCCTGGAGCTTGGAATATTCCTTTAATTGCTTTGGACAGGCTTCATTCAAGTTGCAATATCTTTCTAAAGTTGATATGGTACGAGAAATGATTTGTGCTGATGAGACAACTTGTGGCACCAGTATAATGTTCCTGTTTATTCAGGGTAAAAGTTCATTCAGTACCCTTGAATTTTAGAGATATGTGTTGAAATCTTAATCTTTGTGTAGGAGCTTTGCAAGCTAATCAGCATTGAATTTCAATTTTGACATTCAAGTCATGTTGACAGACATTCAGATTATAATGTTGTCTGTTGACTTTCATACATCAACAACCTCAATGCTAATTTCCACCACCTTTAACAGGACGATTGACATCTCAGTAACGTGAAGTGTTTAGCTTGTGTTACTGCACTACTTACTCTCAGTTTTTAGCTTGTATACTTGTGTACCTATCCAATAAATTTTGTAACAGTAGTGTGCATTGTGAACATTCAGCAGTTTTTTGAATTGAACATCTGCCAGTCTCCCCTGCCTTATTTTTTGATTCTGTTTGCTGTGCTCTGGTTTCTGTGGCTGAAACTGTCTTTGACTTTCTCTCAGATGTGCTTTTTGCAAATCTGCCTCATTTTTTAGCTGACCATTGACATCCCTTCCTTCAGTGGCCTGGATCCCACTCTGGAATTTCCCCCTTAAAATTTTCCATTTCCTTCTCCCCCTTTAAATCCCCACTTAAAACCCACCTGTTTAGCCAAACTATTAGTCACCGCTCTTAATATTTTTTCCTTTGGCTGAATGTTCATTTTCCTTATACCTTTATAAAGTACATCGGAGGTGATTTTTCTCTGTTGAAATCACTATATAAATGCAAGTTGTCTTTGATGTAAACTATACCTGTTCCGACTGAATTGCTTGCAAGCACAGTCATAAAACACAGACACGTTTGACACTATAGATACAGTTGACAAGTGCATTGAGTGGAATGCAGAAGCAAATTGGACAAATCCCATTGTGCAAATTGTGAAGATGACAGGCAGAATTTTCCGCTCCCGTTTGGCAGCGTGTGCGGACAATATGGCAAGAAGGCCAAAAATCGGTTTACACCGTCATGAAACCAGTTTGCGATTACCTGTTCCACCTGTCAGTGGTGGGCCGTGTTTCCTACTGCCGCACACTAGGAACCTAATTTCAATACTTTAGCATCTCATTATAAGATCTGCTGACAGGAATCATCCTCCCACACTGGATCATCCAGGCACCATGTGTGTTCCACAACTGTACATAAGCGACGTGCACCTGGTGAGCTGCACTTTGCTTGGAACTTTGAGGTTTGTTTGCCTACCTTACTTCGGGCAGCACTCGTGGTCATTAGCGCCAGACTTCACAGGCAGCTCCACATCACTTTTAGGGGGGGCTCGTGGGCAGGTCTCTACCTACCAAACCCGCCATAAGCTGGATTACTGCTCGTTTGCCTCTCCATCAGAAACCAGTATTTTGTTCAGCATGCTCCTGTATTCATGAATTTCCTTTCACTTTGCACTATCTAAAGTCACTAAAATCCCATTCTTTACATTGTGCCTTTAATTACTCCACCCCTAAAGGCTTTGACTTACTGTTTGGTATCTCCTTCCCTTGTAAAGTGCTTTGATTTACTATTCCATGTCAGATATGTTGTGGAAGTGCAATTTGTTGGAGCAAGGAGCAGATAGCAAGGCTTTTACCAATACAAATAGCAATTTCATGTGTGTGCATATATATTCATGGGGGCTGCAATATGTTTTGTATGGAGGATTCCTGCATACTAAAGGCTATATTCTAGAACTAGCTTAGTATGGGAACCCGCACCAAAGAATGTCCAATACTCGGATGCAAAAACACCCTGAACAGATCCGAATGGACAAGTCTGCCATTGAACAATCTCAACATTTTGAGGAGAACAGAGTCGAGTCCCTGCAGGACAAGTGAGCATGCTGCAAAGCCAGTGACTTCATATGTAGTATTTGCAATCCGATCTGCAAATTATGATTTGGCTTAATATCACATGTGAGATGACACCAGCCTAGACGGTGAGCAATTGGTCTCCTTGCTGATCACTCACCCATCGAAGCGTTGGGAGAATCCATCATCATATATATTCTAATATTTTTTAATAATCTGTTAAATTAGGAGCATCTGGAGATCTTTGGTAATTGCAATTAAAATAGAACGAAGATTAATTGAGTAGAATTTTGTGTCAACCTTGTTACCCTGTAACAAAGTGTGGTTTTTAATGGAGGCGACGGCAATCTCGCCACTAGCTAGAGAGCCAGCAAGAGCCCCATGCGCCTCTTAGGGAAGACCTGCCAAATTAAGTGCCACTCAAGCACCTAACTGGAAATCAGCAAGCCTTCTCCCGAATCAAAGACTCAGGAGGTGGAAGTCCTGCCCACCGAGAGATGCCAGCCAGTCAAAGGCTGGCAACTCTACTGAATGGCAGCGCATTCAGGTGGTCATGGCTGCTTCCTGTACGACACTCACCTGAGGCCTAGGATCATTGCTGGATCCCAGGCCACAGGTGAGTGATGATGGGAGGGGGGATGCAGGGTGTTGGTCATGGGGAAATGGTGGGAGGGGAGTTGGCAGCAAGGATACGGAGTGACTCTCAGCAGGCCTCTCCTTCCCAATGCTAGGCCCCGTGATCAGGCACTGAGTGCCTTTGAACGAAGGACTGCCCCCAGGAGCTAGCAAGCAACTCTAGTTTGCTTGTCACGCTCCTCATATGCGAGATCCCTACCAGTCACTGGGTTTAATACCAGCGGCGGCAGGAAGAGACTCTTAAGTGGGTATTAATTGCATACTTAAGAGCCTTAATTTGACAGCGGGATGGGAAGGTCATCTTGCTACGGACTTAATAGGTTTGGAGGCAGTAAGGCAGCAGTTTCTCCAACCGCTGCTTCCCCGGCCAATTAAATGCCCGCCACTACCAAATTTGTCATGCAGGAGGGCACAAGATTCAGCCCAAAATTTCTAAAAGGGGCATGCCTTACATTAGATTTAAATTTGCATCCCTTCTGATTTGTATTGCTTCCTCAGTGCAGTGTAACTACATATCTGTTGGCATTTTTTTGTAAGCTTGCAAAAGTGAGATCTTGTGGTGCCACATTTGAAGGAGGTAGCAGCTGGGCAATGGAGGGGGGTCAGCCCTGGCTTGTTTGGGTGAGTGTGCGGCAGCTGCAGGGTGACAAAGAACTGGAGTCCTGCAATGTCCCACTCTGGCTGGGTTGGCAGAGATGCAATGGGAATTCAGGTGTAGGCTGGACTAATCAATGCTCTTCTCTCCTTTTCAGGAAAAGACTGCGCACAATGCGTCAGAACGAATGCGAACTGCTGGAGGACAGTTGGCCATCCTAATGGCTTTTGAGCAGCAGGCCATGGATCTTGAGAAGGCGCCATGCCCCCAGGTCCACCAGTGGCGGTGAGGTTGGGAAGCCATAGGGAGGTATGTTTGGCGAGCACTAAGGTCACCATGTGTGTCTCAGAAGCCATGGCACTGCGGAATGCTCCATGATTGAAATTAACAACGTGGGTTTACCCTTGATTATGGAAGAACGGGCGCATAATGATCTGGGGGAGTGGCATGCAAGTTGACATTGTCTGCACTTTAACTAATCAAATTTCCTTTTTCTTCCTTTCAGTATCACCGGAGCAGGGCCGGGAGGAGAAGGCAGAGGGCCCACCTGTCACCCCTGAGCAAATGCACTCACCAGCGTCACACCACCTCAGCCAGGCAGGCCAGTGCAGATACTAGCACCTCGGTGGGAATTAGATCTTTGGCTAGTGTCCCGGGGCATGGTGGTAGGGCACTTCACACTCGCTTGAGGTGCGGACAGAGACAGAGAGTGCCCAGTGCGCCGGCATTTGGGGACTGCTGGGGACCAGGTACTTGCTCATTCGGTGGCTGATGATGTACCTTTGGAATCGTCCGTGAGGCAGCGAACACGAAGTGCAGCAGGGTATGCGGGACGATCTGGCGGAGATACATGAGGCTATGCGTGGCATGGTGCCCGTGCTGGAGGAGTCCACGCGCATCACCGATGCAATGGGCCTCATGGCTAAGCGCCATGCTTCCTCCTTGGAGAGAGTGGTGACTCTCATGGAGAGGCACCTCCAGGAGAACAATCAGGGCTTCCTGGGGTTGCGCTCAGACCTGCAAGCCTTCACAGCGGCATTGGCCACAGCTGGTCACTGTCAGTGTGGGAAATGGTTTGGGCACCAAGTATCCCAGCTCGGTGCTCATCCATCTACAGTGAGCAGGGAGGTCCAAAAGTGACCTCACATCGGCGCAGCAGCTGCCTGTCGTCTCTGCAGGCTCCTCTCAGAGCGCTCTGGATGAGGGCAGCAGCTCCTCCACCCCTCTGCAGTGACTGTGGTATCCGATGAGGCTGCGGCAACGAGGGACAAGCCAGCTGTGGAGCTGGCCGCTCCCTCCCAGGCGGGGCCATCAAATGCTCCACGGGCCAGAGGACGTCCGCCAAGGTGATCGAGGTCATGAGGACAGCACAGTAAGCAGGCTGTCTCAGATGCCAGTGCCAGCAAGGGGACAGCACCTAGGCATAGCACCCATAAGCGTAAATTTAAGGCACCTTAGGCACATCACAGGTTTCTCACTGGTGCTTTTATGTTGACCCATAGTACTTAGTGGAAGACTTGGTGTGATGTCCAACACCATTTTTGTTTTGCTTTATGAAGTTACTTTTGTTTACTCAATAAATTTTGACATGTTGCCATGCCTCGGGGTGATTCCTTACTTCTGCATGTGTACGGAAAGCCATGTTGTTATGAGCGAGTTGTTTAACATTGAGCTTTATTGACAAGGGCCTTAGTTAATGTTATTATCCAGGCTGATTTAGCCTGTGTGGAGTGTGGAGCCTGCAGCCCTGGCATGTGTTGAAGGTCCATCTGTGGTGGGCTAGCTGAAGGTTCTTTGGATTAAAGTCTCCTGGGTGTCCCTGTTTCCCTGGAGTATGCCCGGGTCAGCATCTACCCCCTCGCGTTCTCCTGTGCATGCTCATCCTCGGACTCACTGCTGGACTCATCGTGTGCATCTGGAGCAACTACGTCCACGTCTTCCTCGCCCACTGCGTCACCCGTTTCCAGCGCCAGATTGTGGAGAGCACAGCATGCAACCACTATCAGTGACACACGATCTGGGGGGTATTGTAGTGCACCCCGAGCGGTCCAGACATCGGAAGCGCATCATGAGAAGACTGATGGTTCTCTCCACCACACCCCGTGGCTCCTATTATACCGCCACTCAGCCTCTGTTCTTGGATGACGGAGATGCGTCATGAGCCACCTTCTGAGGGGATAGCCCTTGTCACCCAGCAGCCATCCATCCAGCCGGGCTGGAGCACTGAAGAGCCTCGGCACCTGGGAGTGTCTGAGTATGTAAGCGTCGTGGGAGCTGCCTGGGTACCTTGCACAGACTTGTAGAATCTGCATCCTGTGATCTCACACTATCTGCACATTTGTGGAGTGGAAGCCCTTCCTGTTGACGAAGGCACCGGGCTCACCTGCTGGCACCTTGATGGCCACATGTGTACAGTCTATAGCACCCTGGACACGGGGGAAGCCAGCAATGGCTGCGCAGCCTCTGGCTCAATCTGTCTGACTGGCATCATCCCAGCAGTAGTGGATGAAAGTCAATGCACGCCTGAATAGAGCGTCTGTCACCTGCTTGACACAAGTGTGGACAGCTGATTGGGAGACTTCAGAGATCACCCACCGACCCCTGGAAAGAGCTGGAGGCATAGAAGTTGAGGATGAGAAGTTGAACCTTTAGGGCCACTGGCATGGGGTGCCCACCCACACAGTTTGCGAAGATCTCGGGGCCTATCATCTGACAGATGGAGGTGACTGTCTCCCTTGAGAGTCGGCCTCGTCCCCCTCCTGGCCTTCCCTTCTTCCTCAGAGGAGGCGCCTCCAGTGGAGAGCACAACTCCCATTCCCAGGCTAAGGGAAGGCTTCCTGAAAGCTGCAGGCCCCAGAAGTGACTTCTGCTGTAGAGTCCTGACCAAGGCTTTTACTCCTGTCCTACCAGCTGGAATGAGTTTTAAAGTCTTCCTGCTCACTCAGGTAAGTATAAGTTACTTTCACACTTAAATATCTGAAAGATCACATTTCCGACCCCACTCACCCCTCTTATCCTGCCCATGGATGAGGTTTATACAAATGTCTCCTACCCGCCTGCCCGTTGTGCCTGTGCGACATCCTGAAGATCGCACGGGCTGCGAAAAATCGAGATCAATTGCTGCCTCAGGAGCCTTAACTGGCCTGTTAATTGGTGGTGGGCGCACATCTGAACTTATAGCACGCCCACCTTACCAAATATCGTGATGGCACGTGGACGTGCAGGGGCAACAGAAAATTCGGGCCTGTTTCTGTTTCCAGATTAGATGAACCCTAAATAAAAAAACATTTTGTCATTCCCTCTGCTGGAAATCCATGAAGTATATCTGTATTTTGCCCAGTTTTTATTGTTTTTTTGTGTTTGGGAAAAAGAGGAATGCTACTTTACTAATAATGTAGGTAAAATGATTTAAATGTAGCTGTTCATAAAAATCACCAGATCAGTGGTGGTAAAGAAATAGTGTGCCAACATACATCTATTATTATCCATTCCTCATCTCTGATGCTCTATATGAGAATGTTGGGAGTAGATCAAGGTTGGGTTGAGGGAAGAAGTTCCACACGAGGAGAGCATACAATCACCATATGGGGATATTCATGAACCTCGAGTGATTGGTCATTTTATCATTGGCAGAAGCCTGTTGGATTGTCATTTGCTCCAACCCCTTGATAGAGGATAAGTAAAGAAATGAACAGAATAACTCATCAGGTGAACACCTACAGCTTGCAGTCTTCTGTTTCACAGGGCTTCAATTCTTTTTCTTTTGTTGTTGCTTAAATCTACAGGTCCTTATAATCTTTCCCACAAACAATACTATTCAGAATGATGTATTATAATACACTCCAGTTTGGGCACTAATCCATATTTATTTATGGGGTAGAAGCATTTAAAGGGCTTTAGTAGGTGGGAAATGACAGGTTATCACTTGCTTTGGAAATATGTGTTTTTCTGCCAGAAGAGCTACGATACATCCCTAACCCATTCTGAGATAAGTGGGAAAAGGGGGGGATAACTTAAGGGTTGTAAGTAAAGAAGTACCCAAAAGTAGTTTTTATAGATTCCTATTTCTTTCTGTCACCTAATTGGTTATCATCCTTACTTGTAGTTCATATAGATGAAATACAATCGGGCAATAAATGATGCATATGCAGTGTGTTGCAGCTACATTTTATCCTTCGGCTCATTCAAGAACTGAAATTTTAATACCTTAATATTGTACTCTGCAATATTAATGACAACATTGTTTTTAAGAAGTTCCATTGCTATTTTTACAGTCACTAGTCTGTGAATGTTATTAATATTGCAAAGTGTGTTTTTGAAGTATATATTGAAGACTGTTCTGCTCAGTGAGTTTATATGTCTCTTGCCAGTATGCTATTGATAAAAACTTACACAATTCATTTGTCAGTTAACGAATGTGAAACTTAAAGCAAATTTTTATCCAGTTCTGAGAAAAAATGTATTGCAGCACATACAGCTACTGTTTGTATTGCCTGTTTCAAAATAACAACTCGGCAGTTTTGCCACCTTAATATTCTATATGAGAACAACTGGACAAAGAGAACATTTTACATTTTCCCATTAAGAAACTTTTTGTTGAGGAACCCAAGTGTAGCACTTTGGTTTACATTCCACAGAATGGCATTAAGGTTGAAAAGAGTAGCAGAGCAGACTTGGTGATACAGGGCAACAGTCATAGGACGTTAGTAGTGCCAATTTGACCTTAATCTGTTTTTTTTTTGTCTGTGTCATCTGCAGGGTGAGTTTCCTCATATGAACCAGTTCTCTAGTTTGTCTCCTATTCCTGGCTTCACAATATGGCTGCTTGGAACCCTCAGTGTCCACATCAAGGAAGGGAAAACGAACCAAATCTTTACAGAGCTTGAATACAAAAAAATCCAGGACGTCATTGAAGGACCTGTGCTAGAAACGCTCAAGAGCCTACTTACCACCAATGAGTGGATGAGGTCTGACAAATTAGTTCGAGTTCTTGAGATGCCACTAATGCGACTTTGTGCCTGGTACCTGTATGGAGAAAAACATCGTGGGGCTGCCCTTAATCCAGTAGCTAACTTTCACCTTCAAAATGGTGCTGTGTTATGGCGATTAAACTGGCTGGCTGACACAAGTCCTCGTGGTCTTTCATCATCCATTGGAATGATGGCAAACTATCGATATTTCCTGGAAAATACCAATCATAACAGTGTCCAGTACTTGAGGACACGACACATTGAAGCCTCTGAGCAGATTCTGAGTCTTGTAACTCAATGTCAGAAAATCAGTAAACTTTAACTAGAGCTCCACAGGGCAATGACTGTTCTCAAATAGAACCATAGAAAAGTTATGCCACAGAAAGAGGCCATTCAGCCCATCGTGTCTGTGCCAGCTAAAAAAGAGAATCTTTAACCAGTTCATTATTACTTAATATTATTTAAGTAAAAAGATTTAAGTAAAAAGTTTTTTTAAAAAAGCAACAAAAATTATAACCTTAAGAAATTCATTATGGAACAGGCAATTTTACTTATAACTTATTATGTTTATCATTATATAATCATTACATGAATGCTGAAGCCCATCAAAAATTCCATCCAAATATTTAATGAGAGTAAAATTTATTAATGTCTGGCATGCCTAACTGCATGTTAAGTTGGTAAACCATTAGACATATCTTTATATGGTGACTTTCATGACTCAGGATGTCCCACTGCCAATGAAACAAGTAGTCACTTCTAAATACCGTGCAATGTTATTGTAACATCTGCCAGCCTGGGAGAAAAGGATAGTTATTTTCAACAGGACATCAGTGTGCCTCTTCAAAGTTAAACAGCCTTCAGAGCCAACTGTTCAATATATTAATACGCTTCAGCTGATCATTAATTTAAATATGGTCAGTTTCACTTAGAAGCACCTATGTTGGTGACAGCAATCAAACACATTTAAATACCACTTCTGAAAAGTCTACCTCAGGGATAGTTTACCATCGTTAGTATATGTTTCAAAGAGAGAATTACTTGCCAACTCACTTGGGTCATACTGCCATTTTTAGTCTGAGCTGTAACACAAAATACTATCTGCAGATATTTGGACTCATCCCTCACCCTATAGTCCACTGACTGAAGACAGTTTTCCAAAGGAAACCAATCCCAAAGCACATTACCCTGTATGGTTATTATATACTAGAAAACAGAACTTTCTCCATGACCAATCTCTTCCTTTGTTACTATAAGTACTTTGCAAGATAGATATATACATGAATTATTGTTTAGTTTCAGAAAAGAACTTATTTAACAATGCCACTTGAGCTTGTTTCCTTTTTTTAAGAGAGAATTTCATGCCATGAAGATTTTGAAACTGAATAAAATTAGAATATATAACCTGTCATTTGTTTGCTTAATTCTGGAATCAGTACTTGCACTCTGGTTTGTTATAACGTTTACTATTTACCAGACTCTCTTGTGTCACTGCCCTTTCCTGCTGAACAGTGAGAAAAGAGAGCTAAATATCTAAATATGATGTGAGAGCTCTTCCACTTGTCCCACATCTTTTTATGGATGAGCTGCAAAAAGCCCACAAAAATGGAAGAAACAGCGAGTGAGCAGGTTCCAACAAATGGGCACCGAAGTCGGGACAAATTTCCTATTTTGTCCCATACTCATACACTCCCAGGTGTATCACCCGTCAGCCCAGTAATTGGTATAAATAATATAAATAAATAATAAATAAAAGTATAATCTGCAGATTCATCATTTGCACTGAGAAAATTGAACATATCCATTAATTTGAAATAATTTAAATAACAGAATAAAATCAAGTTATCCAATCATTTCAATTAGGCAAGTTTTAATTAAGGATAATTGTGCATTGCTGCTTCCATTCATGCCTGCATTGAAACGGCGAATACACTTCAGAAGTACTTAGTCCTGTAAAGCGCTTTGAGATTATGAAAGGCACTATGTAAAACAAGCCCTTTTTATTGTTGATTGTGTCTGTGATTGTAAGTTCTGAATTCCTATACTGACTGGAAAACGTGGGCTAGAAAAAAGGTGCAATAATCTGTTATTACCTTCAACAAAGATGAAACACTAAATTGTCACCACTGATATTGAGTTGGAGTTTCACCCCTCAATTTCGAAATGCCTTAGTTTGTTCAACATTCCCTCCTCGTGACCAATTCCCAGCATTCACATTTGGAGTATAAAAGATAAAACACTGTGTTGAAAGGAATCTGAGCCTCATGGCAGTCATTTCAAATGGACCTTTGCACCCAGAAAAAACATTTTGAAATGTTTAATTTAGTCAGTAAATATGTTAATGTGGAAATTGTGTAGTTATCAATGTATCATTACCCCTTAAAACTTCTAATCAATGGACAATAAACTATTTTGAATTAAATGTTTTACTAGGTAGCATTTTTAAAAATATTTTCTGATGCTTGAGAGAACAACAGGGGTACAAGACTATCTGCTTCTTCCCAGAAAGAAAGAAACATGCAGATGCAAAGCAAAACCTTGGTAAAGACAATGTTTTAACAGAAACTCATGTTTGAGAACAGATATGGAATACATGATCTAGCAGCTGTTGGGGGAAAAACGGAGAATTGCAAAGACCCACAACTTGGGCTGAAGTAATCACTGGGCAGAAAAGAACATAAGAAATAGGAGCAGGAGTAAAGGCATTTTATAAGATCATGATCTGCCTCAACTCCACTTTTGCGCACTGTCCCTATATCCCTTAATTCTCTTGGTATCCAAAAATCTGTCAATCTCTGTCTTGAATATACTCCGCCACTGAGCGTCCACAGCTCTCTGAGTGGGAGAATTACAAAGATATACAGCTTTGAGTGGAGAAAATTTCCCTCCTTTCAGCCCCCTTATTCTGAGACTGTTGCCCCTAGTTCTAGATTACCTAGCCAGGGAAACATCCTCCAAACATTTACCCTGTTAAACCCCTTATAATCACCTCTCATTCCTATATATTCTAGGGAATATAGGCCTGGTCCATTCCATTGCATAGAACAATCCCCTCATCCAAAGAATCAGTCTATTGAACCTCTGTTATAGGCAAGGCAAGTATATCTTTCTTTAGGTAAGGACACCTCACCTTACTCATACTCCAGATCTGGTCTCATCAAGGCCCTGCATATTTGTAGTAAGACTTCTTTTCAATTAGACTCCAATCCCTTTGTAATAGAGGCAATTTGCTTTCTTTACCTGCCCTAAGTACTATCATTGGTAATCTTCGATCTTCTCTAGTTAAGAAAAATGAGGGAACAATTTGCATGAATTTATGCTTGTTGATCACTAGACATCATTCTATTATAAAAATGAGCCCACTTGTGCTTGAAGTAGGGAAATAGTGTAATGAAGGCACTGCTGACTACAAAGATACCAGTTTACTACTCTACCCCATGTGAGTTTTGCCTTGGGCTCTTTGTATTAGCTTGGTGTTTGGTATGCTGTTTTGTTCCAAATAAAAGTACTCAATAGTTATCATGTCTTTTGTGTCAAACTTTCCTGGCTCTTCTGTAAAGAGGCATGACAGCCTTCTATGGTCATTTCATAACCAGTGTAGGTTCCCCAGAACCTTCTTGCTGAACTTTAGGCCAGCCTCTCTTGTGGCCTCCTGTCATGAAGAGATTAATGTCAATAATGTTATTGGAAATTATATTTTTAAATAGGATTTAGTGGTGTCTGTGTCTATTTGTGCGTGTCATAATTAGATTAAAACCAGCTGGTCTAGAGGCTTTAATGTATAGAAAGAAAGAAGTAGGTTTGAAATGGTAATTAGATAAACATGGGATAGTTTAGAAACACAGGTGTCAAGAGGGCAATTTGCATTTTTAAATAAACCATTCAAAAGAATGGGTGAAATCTTGCACCTAGCTAGAAGATGCCAAGTAATGTGTTTATTTTTTTCAGCTTACTAATAAAATTGGTGGAATCAAAAGATGTTATTGTTAGAAGAGGTAAAATCAAAAGCTTAATGATACAATGGAAAATTTACATTCAAAGAGAAAAATACGTATAAAGGAGATTGTGTGTAAAGCAGAGGCATTTTAAGATCCATCAAGTGTGAGAAGCCTCCAGCCTGTAAACCTCAAGCCTGCCTGCAAGGACTCAGGACTGAAAAAAAATAATTTTGAATGCGACTGCCCAGGGTGTGCTCTGCCAGGTGTCTCTTTATGTCTATGAGTTTTACTGTTGCCTTAACGGGGGTGTAACGGAGAGTCAGATAAATTAGGGGATTTTTGTAGTTATTATAATAGTAATTTTGTAGACATATGCATGTGTTTACAATTTTTCATATATTAATAAATGTATAATTTAATTTTATAAAAAACCTCTTGAGACTCAGTGGTCTTATTACTACAGAATTCAAAGCCTGCATCTTGAAACATACAAATTTCAAAAATGAGTTATGACAGTTTTTTCAAGTTTCCCTCTGGGATTTCAGCAACTCCGCCTTTACCATCAGCTGTGTCATAATACCTCCACAGGGAAGTTCACACTCTAGTAATTGACAATATCTAATTTGCCCTAGTATTACTATTACCAATTTGGAAATTTATTTCAATTGACTAACAAAATTTTGTGTTAAACTTAACATTGAGTGAATTGAGCAGTAAAAACTTTCTGAATAGGGGAAGAGAACATTGTGTACCTGAAGAAATTACAGATAGAGAATTTGCAATGAATTTACTTGATTTATTGTTATATTATTCGGAAGGAACTAAGATCTAATTGTTATGTGAATACAGGTATATATCCCGAGCTGCCACTTTTCACTGCTGCACTGCAGTATTCTGCCAAGTAACAGTGCATCAGTCTGCCAACTATGCGGAGAGCAGCAAGAAATACACTCGATGAAGCTGCAGCATTTTGCGTCCGAAGTGTGATTATTTCTAAATTATAGGAACCAGAAGACATAACACATGACTCTCTTACAGAATCAATAGTTGTTAAACAATTCAATAGCCAGTTTGCAGGAACCCGATGAACTGTAATTAATATTCTCCATTTAGTTTTATTACCATCGTTTACTTTTAATTAGATTTTCATGTGGGGGTTCTTTTAGCAATGATATTTCCAAACATTACTAAGTTCTTTTTGGTTTACCATAATTTTCAAGACTGCAGATTGCATGTAGTTCAAAGAGGCCAAAATCAACTAAACTAAGAAAATAAATGTAATCTACAGACATGGTATCATTAATGGATGTAATAAAATTCAGTTTTATGTAAAAAATGTTGAGTACATCACAAAGAAAGCATGATGTAACTTTCTGAACTTAAAACTATTTAAAAACCAGAAGTCATTTTAATTTAATTTCAAAATTTAAAATAGAATTTTCTTGTGTCCGTTGTAATTTCCAATATATATTCTGTTTGAATTTGCATTACTATTGAGATTTGTTGCTGCATTGATTCTGTAGGTAAATGCAGCCGCAGTGTGATACTGACTAGGAAGATCCCAGATCTATTTTCCATCCATGCTGATTTATTTGATCTAGGTCTTGGGTGAGAGGGGTTAAGGCCGTTGGCCAGTGTCTTCAGGAAGGGACTGGGGTAAACTTCCAGGGTTTCTGCTTCTGATTATGATCAACTAGAGTCTGCTGGTAAGTGTAGATGTGGGGAAAGTATGCGAAGATGGGGTCAGTCTTGGTTCTGATGTTCCTATTTTGCATAGTCTGCAGAATCATACATAAAGAATGCTTACTTGAGTGAGATATAGGAGGGTTACTGCCACCTTTGAAACTACTTCACAATGAGACACTGCCTTCAAAAGAAAGTGCTAATAAATTGAAAAAGAAAATTTTGTCTCCTGTTCAAATATATTCTGCAGGTTATGGAGCCTAGGACTGGGACCATAGCCTAAATGTTAGATCCAGACCTTTCAGGAGTAAGGATAGGAAACACTTCTCCATGCGAAGATGATAAAAGATTATAACTCTTTTCTGTAAAGGGCAATTGTTGCAAGGGCAATTGTTAACTTTGCATCTGAGATTAGTAGATTTTTATTCACCAAATGTCCTAAGGGATATGGGGGCAGAGGTGGGCTTGAGAGCTAAAAGGCCTACTCCTGTTCCTATGGTTAAATTTTTTTTTTATTCTTTCATGTGTCGTTGGCAAGGACAGAATTTGTTGCCCATCTCTAATTGCCCCTGAGAAGGTGACATTGAGCCACCTTCTTGAACGCTGCAGTCCCTGTGGTGTAGGTACACCCATAGCACTGTTAGGGAGGAAGTTCCAGGACTCTGACCCAATGACAGTGCAGAAATGGCATTATAGTCCCAAGTCAGGATGGTGTGTGGCTTGAAGGAAAACTTCCAGGTGTTGATGTTCCCATGCATTTTCTGCCTTGTCCTTCTGAGTGGTAGAGGTCACAGGTTTGAAAGATACTGTCAAAGGAAGCTTGATGCGTTGCTGCAAGTACACGCTGCTGACACCGTGTGTTGGTAGTGGAGGGAGTGAATGTTTAAGGTGGTAAATGAGGTGCTAATCAAGCAGGCTGCTTTGTCCTGGATGCTGTTGAGATTCCTGAGTATTGTTGGAGCTGCACTCATCCAGGCAAGTGAAGAGAGTTCCATTACATTCCTGACGTGTGCCTTGAAGATGTTGGATAGCTTTGGCGAGTTAGGAGGTGAGTAACTTGCCTCAGATTTCTCCATTTCTGAACTGGCCTTGTAGCCACAGTATTTATATGGCTGGTCTAATTTAGGTTCTGGTTGATGGAGCCCCCAGAATATTGATCATGGGGGATTGAGTGATGGTAATGCCATTGAATGTCAAGGGGAGATGGTTAGATTCTCTTTTGTTGGAGATGGTCATTGATTGGCATTTGTGTGGCATGAATGTTACTTGCCACTTACTAGCCCAAGCCTGAATGTTGTCCAAGTCTTGCTGCATATGGACACGGACTGCTTCAGCACCTGAGGAGTCACGGATGGCACTGAACATTATGTAATCATCCGCAAATATCCCTACTTCTGATCTTATGATGGAAGGAAGGTCATTGATGAAGCAGCTGAAAGGTGATTGGGCCTAGGACACTACCCTGAGAAGCTCCTGCAGTGATGCCCCCAATTCCCATTATTTTTATTTTTGCTAGGGCACTTTGATGCAACACTCAGTCAACTTCTGCCTTGATGTCAAGGGCAGTCACTATCACTTCACCGCTCAAGTCCAAGTCTTTTGTCCAAGATTGCACCAAGCATATATTGAGGCCTGGAGCTAAGTGACCCCAATGGAACCCAAACTGAATGACAGTGAGCTGGTTATTGCTGTGTAAGTGGTGCCTCATAGCACTGTCCACAATACCTTCCATTACTTTGATGATTGAGGGTAGACTGAAGGGGTGGCAGTTTACCAGTTTAGATTTGTCCTTTTTTCCGTAGATGGGGCATACCTGGGCAATTCTCCACATTGTCACGTAGATGCCAGTGTTGTAGTTGTAATGGAACAGCTTGGCTATGGGCCCAACTGGGTCTGGAGCATAAGTATTCAATACTAATGCCTGTATGTTGTCAGGATCGATAGCCTTAGCAGTATCCAGTGCCTTCAGCCATTTCTTGACATCACACGGAGTGAATTGCTTGGCCTGAAAACTGGTATCTGTAATGCTGGGGATCTCAGTAGGAGGCTGAGGTGGATCATCCACTCGGCAGTTGTAGCTGAAGATAATTGAAATGCTTCAGCCTTGTCTTTTGCACGGATGTACTGGGCTTCCTTGTCATTAAGGTTGGTGATAGTTGTGGAGTCTCCTCTGGTTAGTTGTTTAATTGTCCACCATCGTTCATGACTGGATGTGGCAGGACTGTGACCTTTTGCAATGGTTACGCCAATATCGATGGAATTGTGTCAAAATATGCCGCAATTGAATGGAAACTTGTGTATTCATATACATGCCAACCAATCCTGATTCCAATTTTTTGATACCCTTTTCCCTATCTGCAACAAAGTTTTATGCCTAATTACCTCAAAGTTTCACTTTCTCTGACAATAGTTTTTTTCATTTATTCCAAATATACCTTCTGCTCCTATGATAATAGCTTTCTTAATAGGAACATACAAACATACAAAAAGACTGGCTGATCCATCAAACTTATCCCAAACAGTCATGTTGCATCAAAGCAACAAGACACCAATGTTCCCATTCGCTTGTACTCATGCAATCACCTACAAAAGGCAAAAATACAGATTAAAGAGAATAGCCTAAGCAATTTCAGAGAAAATCAAAGGAAACTCCTCCTTAACCCCCAAAGGTGATCAAAAGGTTTCAAGACATTAAAGGGATAAAGCTGATGCAGTATGCAATGGCATTAGCCATGATGAAAAACCCATCCAGCTATTTTTGAATGAATGCTCTTCACTGCTAGTCTCCAAACTAGACTTACCCCACCACCTGTCATATAAGTTTATTTCCTTCCCAATACTTTATTTGGTATCTCTCAGAAAAAAATGTCAAGCATTTCTGTACGTTAAAAAGTGGCTTCCATGATGCCAATCTTTGAAAATGGGATTGGGGATGATCCAGGTGTGTGAGCATAACCTCTGCTTGGAGGAAGCATTGGAAGGAGGAGATAATAAAACATCTGAAAGGCTTAAGAGGTTTGAGTTCTTGCCTGAAGAATTTTCTGGGCCAGGATGACCTGCCAATCAAGCAGGCTTCTTTGTCCTGGATGGTGTTGAGCTTCTTGAATGTTGTTGAAGCTGAACTCAATCAGGCAAGTGGGCAGTATTCCATCACACTCCTGACTTGTGCCTTGTAGATGCTGGGCAGGCTTCAGGCAGTCAGGAAGTAAGTTATTTGCCATAGAATTCCCAGCCTCTGACCTTCTCTTGTAGCCACAGTATTTATGTGGCTGGTCCAGTTCAGTTTCTGGTCAAGGGTAACCCTCAGGATATTGATAGTGGGGGATTTAGTGATGGTAATATCATTGGGTGGATATTAAACGGGTTAAAATCAGGCCCATTGAGCCTGGTAGCTGTATCCAAAAGGCAACCAAACTGATAGTTATCAAAGCATCTAAGCATCGAGGTTTAAAAGATTATTTACTCTAGGAAAGAAAATGTTTAAGCTATTACTCAAATATTCAACATTCATGAGTACTCATTGAACCTGTCTAAACTGTTTGAGATTGACACAATCTCTAGTCCAGTGGATTTGGGCTCAAATATAGAAGGGGGATGGTGCACATATCTAACTACCTTATGTAGACGATGGTGAACATGTATAATGGATTGCCTAGTGAGGCAGTGGAGGAAGATCACATGGAAAAGCTTAAGGGGGAATTAAATAGATATTTGGAGGAGAGGTGATTGAGAGCTATTTGCTTTTAGGATTGTTCAGATTGACTACAGAGGCTCCCAGTCTTGTATCTTTTATCTTATGCTCTGAAATAAACACAGTGTCCTCATCCCAAGCACATACTTTTGTTTAACTCCCTGTAATTGATTTTGCTTCTACTATGTTCCCTAAAGTGTGCAGTTTTATATGCTCTAAACACAATGAGACACAGAGGGGGGAATTTTAATCTATCCTGCCAGGCAGGAATCTGAACAGACCAGATTGAGAGTTGAACACCTCCTGTGTTTACTCTCCATTGACACTAACAGAGAAAAAAATCAAGCTGTAATTTTTAACTATCTGATTAGTTTCCCACCTGGCTGATGTTGTTAAAGTGACCCCCATAGAACATGCTGTCTATATAGCACATTGTCTAAAAATGGAGATGGTGTATCTAATAATTTTTTATACCTCTTGGGATGTTTTACTGTGCTATATGGTGCTTTATAAATCTATGTTGTTGTTACAGAGATGATGGGCGGAGTCGTCCCAGATTTGCGCTAAGTGTGGTAGCGGGTGGGTAAAATGACGTTTTACCTGCCGACCACAATGGCGGGTTTTCACGCTGTATCATCCCAAACCCACCCCATTAGTTATCCATCCCCGGGAAACATGCCGTTTCCATGGCGGGCAGGCTCTCATTTGCCCGCCACCCTATCACCTTGCTGCTTCATCACGCCAGGCACCATATTTAAAGTCCAGCTGCCCGCACACATCTCAGTGCTTCCAGCCCATGACTACTGCAGGGAAGATGTCCACGAAAGGCAAAAAGACAAGTTTAGTTATGTGTCACTGGAGCGCCTTTTGGATGCTGTGGACGCCCACCGTGATTTCCTTTACCCCCACTCTGGCCGCAGCATGGCCAACCAGGCTTGGGAGGCAGTGGTAGTGGTGGATCAGTGTCAATGCGGCACAGAAAAGGTTGGCCATCCAATGCAGATAGAGGATGAATGATCTCATCTATGCAGCCAGGGTATGGCAACCATCTCATCACTCTAAACTCACACACTCAAGCCCATCATACATTCACTGGCATCTCACTCACTGCCAGCTCAAGGCACATCACCACCCATTCTCACATAAATACCCTCACATGTCCATCAGGCCTCAACTCCTCTGGAGACTGCCTCCTCAGCCCTCACCATCTTGAGGCCAATTGCACAGATCAACTTGTGCTCCCACACACACCTGGGATACCCTCCTTCCCCAGTACAGCCCTCACCCTGCAGCCTCTTCCCTTGCCTGAGGCCACTTCTCCCCCTTTTCCAAGCAAGACCTAGTCCTGCAGCCATTGAAAAGCCACCTGCATATGACTGATCCGGTAGGTAGAGACTTGCCATGAGCACCCCCCACCCACTAAAGGTGAAGTAGTGCTGTCTGTGAAGCCTGGTACTGATGACTACGAGTGCTGACCGAAGCAAGATAGGCAAACAAACCTTGAAGTCCCGAGTGAAGTGCAGCCCACCAGATGTTCAACGCTTATGTCCAGCTGTGAAACACGTCAGCGTGCTTTCCCGTCGACGTGGGTAGACGATCCAGCGGGGGGGGACAATTCTGGCGGGCAGGCCTATTAATGATATGCTGATGTATTACAATGAGGTGCCTGACGTCCGATGGCAGAGAATGCAGCCCACCACTGGCGGGCTGAGTGGACGATCACGAATTGGTTTCACGCTGTTGTGAAACCAATCGCGCCACGTTGTCCGTTCATGCCACCAAACATGCCTGATGCTGGTGGGCACAGAAAATCCCGGCTGATATTACAGCACTCAAAGTGTTACTACCCTACTTCCCTTAAGCTACTCATTCCTACCTATTCTGCTAAAACATTTGGTCAAGAAAGACTGACTTGTTGCCATGGAAATTCTAGCTTCTTAATTGCAAAATGCACTGCCGTACTTGATACATTACATAACTTAATGAATCCGTGCCATCATTCCGTGGGCTGGAAATGGTCTCTTTAGCACCCCAGTTTAAATTTCAGGGACTGTCCCACCTCTGCTTGGCTGATTCACCCCACTTTAATATTTTGGGTGACAGCCCTTTAGCGTGAGGGTAGACTTCCGTCCGTCTCCAGGAGGAAATCCCGCCTCATAGAGCTGCCAGGCAGTCGGAGGCCAGCAGCTCTGTGCCACACTAGAATCGGTGGCCACTGCCAGTTTTGCAGGAGTCCTGGGAGGGTGAGGAACCGTGGATTCCCCCGAACCACAGGTAAGTCTGGGTTCTCACTGGGGTCCAGTTTGGCTGGCTCAAGCAATGGGAGTGTGGGGGGGGCATGTTAGACAGAACAGGGTGGGAGGGCGGACACGGGGAGGCAACATTGTAGAGGGTGGGTCTTCTGATTGCCAAAGGGGGCCCAGGAAGGACGCAGCGCCCCTTTCACTCACCAGCGGTTCGCAGGGATAAACCTGCCGGACTACACATTGGGTGCAGGCTTCTCCCACCTCCCATTAAATAGGAGCAGTGATAGGATGAACCCCTTAACTGACCATTAATTGTGGCAAGGGCAGGCAGGCCAGCAGCACACCTGCTGCCGATGGCACAACATCCTAATTGACTGATCCACCCGTCTGTTTTACTGCCCGCAGGTGGCCTGTAAAATTCAGCCCACTGTTTCTTCACTGCATGTACAAGGTCATAAATAGAATCAAAGGCCGGAACTATGGTGCTGTTGAGGTTTTTTTTTTGTTTTGTCAACCATGAAAAGGAAAATTTGAATACCTGAGGCGTTTGTGTTTACTCTGGATCATTTATAAATGTGATGTGATACTGAATATTGCCACATTTGCATTTTACCCGGGAAGGTCAATTGAGCAGACATCAAACAAACATCACTATTGAATACTTCAGCTCCTTATTAGGGATGTGCATTAATTCATGCTGATACCTGCTTCAATTTTAAATCGAATGCTGCCTTCCTTTTGCAAGACTTTAAAATTTTGAATTATTTTATCAATTGACCATGGTCTAGTCAGCCTTCAAACAAAAAATGAGCAAAAAAAAAACTGCAACAGTAAACTCATATTTCGTTTAATGCTTTTTTTCTCAAAAAAGGGCCAAAACCCTTTCAACAATTTATATTCTAAATATATGAGAATTCCTGAAATTTGTATATAAACAGACTTTTACTTTCTGCTACTACTTGATTCCTAATGCTAATCTGTGCTTGGTGCCATGGGATTTCTTTCCAGTAAAGGATGTATCATTAAGGGCACTAGGAGTGAGGAGGGAAGTGAATGTATGCCTGATGAGATATCGTCTCATGAGAGCCCAAAAGGTTAAGCAGAATGCTACCTGCCCAGCATAAACCTAGGTTTTGCTTTGCTAGTTGAGCAACCACAAAATAACGTATGCTTTAATAAATGTTAAATAGGCGCAAAACACATATTTTTAAGATACTTTTGAGGCTGGAAATAATAAATAATGGTACACAAAACCAAAACTACAGAAATTTCTCAGTGAGCACAATTGGAAAATAATGGACTGAATAACATGGTGCAGAAAGGGGCTGATTAAGGCACAAAACTCAGTAATCTAATCACATCTTCTGAAAGTGAAATCCCACTAAAATCAGAAGACTCGTCTAAATACGTTGTTTATTTCATAGCAAAATGGCACAATGGGGGTAATTTAAACTTTGCCTGATGGTGTAAAGTAATGCTTATCGATTAAGCCATCTGTTATACACTGACTTCAATTGAAATAAACATCAGGAGACATGTGTAGATGGCAGTTGAACTGATATTGTTCACCTTATTCTATCGCCAAAAGCCAAAATTGCCCCCAAATTTGTGTTGGATTGAAATGGATTTGAACTAATACACACTTGGAAAAATAGGCACATTTTATTTAAAAGAAAATTTACTTGCTGGGGGAACATTTTCAACCTTATTTTAACATCATTACATGGTGGAAAGTGATTTACAGAAGAATATAGCACCGGTTCCCTATTTGAGACACAGCATTACATAAAAGATCCACACTCGCACATCACCTGAGTCAATACTGTATATGTTTTCATGATTGTAGAGTCGGGGCTGAGATAGTTGACTGGATCTTGAACAAAAAACAGAAATTGCTGGGAACTCTCAGCAAGTTCCAGGACATCTGTGAGGAAAGCAGATGAACTAAAGCTTTAGGTGCAGACCCTTTGTAAAAAAAAATGAAACCCTATTTTGAATTTGTATTTTAACAACAGTAGTGAGCACTCGAAACCAATTACCAATTTGGTAATCAATATCAAAGTTACCCTTTTGCATGACACCACTAATGAAACCAAAACTTCTATTGTTAAAAGTGCACCAAGCATTTTAGTCAACCTTTTAAGTTGTTAAAAGTTTATGTGACTGAGTGATTGATAGTAAATGTATTGTCTACTTGTTCCTACTTCTGAATAGGCAAAGGTAGACATTTAGAAACACTTAAAAGATATCAGTAGGATCTTCAAATTCTTTTTCAAAACTTGATTTGTATTCAGGGACTGAGTATAAGAGATTATCTTGGAGAACCATCAGCAATACAGTATGCAAACAATTTCTAATATTTTAATGGTTTTAGCTCCCCATATTGTATTGGCTGTTTTGTTTTCTCTCTCAGTGTAGAATTAGATAGCAGGAATTCATCAAGGTTCCTTAGACATCACCTTCCAAACCCATGACCACTACCATCTAGAAGGACAAGAGCAACAGACACATGGGGACACCACCACCTGGAAGTTCCCCTCCAAGCCACTGACCATCCTGACTTGGAAATATATTGCCGTTCCTTGATTGTCACTGGGTCAAAATCCTGGAACTCCCTCTCTAACAGCACTGTGGATGTACCTACACCACATGGGCTGCAGTGGTTCAAGAAGGCAGCTCACCACCACCTTCTCAAGGGCAACTAGGGATGGGCAATGAATGCTGGCCCAGCCAGCGAAGCCAACACCCCATGAATGAATAAAAATAAATTAAAATGTGATTCATTTTTATTGATTTTATAAAACCTTTAAGGGAAAGATAATTTCATAATTGTACCTGCAAATAACCTAATTATGATCAATTTATTAATTATGATCAAACTATCAGTTCTGCAGATTCAAACAATTTGACTCAGCTCCAAAAAAGGTGGCAGTTCAAAAATAGTCTTGAATACAAGTGAAGAGGCACTCAGTAGAATGTATACCTCCACCATGCTGTGCTAACTCAACGTTATTACTATTATAATAACAAAAAACTGCAGATGCTGGAAATCCAAAACAGAAACAGAAATACCTGGAAAAACTCAGCAGGTCTGACAGCTTCGGCGGAGAAGAGTACAGTTGACGTTTCAAGTCCTCATGACCCTTCAACAGAAGTTTTTCCAGGTATTTCTGTTTCTGTTTTTGTTATTACTATTACGCAGTTCTTCCTTGAGGCTTCTCCCTGCATGGTTGAAGCTCTGTAATTATAAAGCTGAAAAAAAAATGCTTTTATTAAGATCTTCCATCTCACTGAGGAAGCTGCTCTGAAAACTCTGCTCATATTTTGACAGCTGTTTCACATATCACCACAGCAGCTGAGACAACCCACAGCATCCTAAAACAATCAACACCCTAAATAAAACAACTCACAACATTCTTTAAAAAAGTGAATTTGGCTCTATCTCCCAATGTTAATGGATCATTAAAAAAATTCCACCAAAAATCACCAAAATCGAATCAGTTCTTCCTTGGGTGATACCATATCTGTGTACCAAGTTTAGCAGAAATCCTTCCATTGATTTTTGAGATCTATTGTTTACAGACAAACAAACAAACAAACACAGGGGCAAAAAGAATTACTCTGCCTGCCTTCAGTGGCGGAAGTAATAAGCTATCTGACATTGCAAAAGCAACAAATTATTTGAAACAACTGCAGGATATGAGCTTATCACAACATAAAGTGCAGGTTTACCAATGTGCAATGGATCAGATTTTGCTCTCACCTATTCCTTAGACTTGCACTTGCCCACAAGCTTGCTATGGGATTTTGCACTTGAACCTACTGAAAATTACAGTGCTGGAACAGTGCAAGACCTGCTACAGAGAACCTGAGACCTACCTGGACAGAGCAAGCAACTGTAAATAGCTAGTTAATGTTAAATCAGGTACTGGAAGCAAAAAAAAAGTGAAAAAATGGGATTAAAAGAAAAAAATAACAAGTGTCAGAAAGACAAAGTTTAAAAAAAAAAGTTTTATTTTTAAAATCTGATGGAATGAGATTCCACATTTGTAGAAATTAATATTCAGGGACAGATGTTGTTTGGTAATAATTAAGACTTGGCATGCCATTAAAAAATTACTTACACTGTAACGTTTTCGGGAAAGTTTATTGGGTATCTATCATATAAGTACCGTAACTTCACACCATTCCACATGTTTTACAAGGAGAGATGGCAGTACAGTGCAACTTCAAGAGGAGCAGGGCAATTGAGTTGGCAACTCCTGGGGCTGAATTTTTTTTTGGGGGGGTGGGGTGGAATTGCCTGCCATCCCATTACAAAAGTCAGTTCCATACTGACTGACATAAAAAAAAAGGACATCCCACAGTGATAATATGCTACTGGTGCTCTAAATGACCACAG
Source organism: Cetorhinus maximus (assembly GCF_964194155.1). NCBI lineage: Eukaryota > Metazoa > Chordata > Chondrichthyes > Lamniformes > Cetorhinidae > Cetorhinus > Cetorhinus maximus. Next base: position 136,865,225 of record NC_135884.1, on the reverse strand, counting down.
AGTGGGACTTCCATCCCCTCAGTGGAAGTAAATCAAGAACTGCTGGTCAATCTGATCGGCCAGCAGCTCTAACAGTCCCAGCCGCGCCAGAACTCAATAGTGCAAGTAACCCCAGGATGAAGGGCAATGGATCCAGGACTAAGGTAAGTCCTGGGCTTTTAGGGCGGGAAGGGATTTGGGAACCCAGGAGTGGGGTTGGGTGGGGGGGGGGGTGGGGGTAGTGTGGTGGGTGGTGGGTTTTGGAGGCCAACAGGAAGGAATAAAGGAGGGGTATCATCTTTCAGGGGCACAGGACACCCTCTGAATAATGTACCCCACCTTCCTTCCCACCTTTTCAACAAAGTTTTAAAAAAAAAACGGCCCCCTAATTCTCGCCTGCTTGCCTGTGCTAACCATATTATAGCAAGGGCAGCGTAATATTTGGATCAATTAGCTTGTTAACAGGCTTAATTTCACGTTAATTATTTTTTAAAAAAAGGCAAGGCTGGCTGCCAATTTCAGCAGGCGCCTGGATTCAGTGTGGACGGGAGGGTGATGGGCAGGCCGCCTGTCATATTAAACATGCTCCCCACCACGCCCAACCCTGTTGAAAACACACCCAACGGGCGGGGTGGGGGGAGGGGGCCATAAAATCCAGCCCCTGATTTCCTTGTTCAGCTGCTCATGTATGGTTGCAGGGAATTGCTGTCCAATTTACACTTTCAGTAAGCTCTGTTGCCTTGCTGTCATTTCTACTGCAAAATCCAGCCCAATCACTTTTATGGCGGTGGGGGACCATAAAACTGAAGCACACTACAGCGATATGCAAACTCAGCGAAATTTAGAAAGAACTGTCGGTGTGAGATTATATTTTCTAGAAAAGTCTGGGGCATGTTCTGTTTGCTTCCTAGTACCATACCAGCATTTCATGGCATCTTAAAGAATTATAGATTTTTAAATCATGGAAATAAAAGTCGCTATAATGACTGTTGTATTTCAGGCTTTCAATCCAATGGTTTTAATGTGCGTTCACAGCAAAAAAGCAACTGGTTTTCCTATGTATAAAAATCCTTGAGCTGTAAATAGGATAGCATGTTAAAGGACTAACTATAACGTACCCTATTATCATGGTATAACATACCACAGATCATGTGAGATGCACAGCACATTTCTCTGACCACTTCAAATTCAGCCTAAACCTAATAAATGTGTTTATAAGTAAGACAATTGTATAGAAGAGCATCTCGTGGCACAGTAGTAGTGTCCCCAACTCCGAGCCAGAAGCTCTGGGTTTGAGTCCCACTCCCATAATTGATGGCCACGAAAGGTGTATGCATAATATGGCCAAACAGGTTGATTATCAACTTGCAAATCCTTTCAATATGCCTATGGCCAAAGGCAAGAGTGGGAGGGTCTCCTGGTCAGCCAGGACTGTGTGGTAGCTGCAGAGCAACAGCCTCCCATCTTAAAAGACTCTACATGCAGGCTCTTGCTATGGGCTGCACTCCATGGCAAGCGTCCCCCTTGCTTTGAGGGGCTACCAATCAATCAATTGCATAGAAGTCGAAAAACACAGCAAGCCATGGCACAAATACTAAAATAACATTGAAAATTAAAACATCCTGCAAATTCTCTTCATTCACCATTCCTGCTCCCACCCCCCCACCCCCACCCCACTTCCCCAGCATCCCTTCCCCTTCCTATGGCATCTTCCCATGCAAGTGCAGGAGATGCAAAACCTCACTTATACCTCCCCCATTTCCACCATCTTGAAACACTCCTTCCAGGTGAAACAACAATTTATTTGCATTTCCTTCAATGTAGCATACTATATTCATTGCTCATGATGAGGCTTGTTCTATATCAGAGGAGAAATGTAGATTGAGTGATCATTTTGCAGAACACCTCCATTCAGTCTGCAAGTATGACCCTGAGCTTCTGGTCACTGTCATTTTAATTTACCCCTCCACTCCTACTCTGATCTCTTTGTCCTCGTTCTCCTACACTGTTCCAATAAAGCTTGATGGAGGCTTAAGGAATAGCACCTCATCTTTCGATTAGACACTTTCCAGATTCAACATTGAGTTCAACAATTTTAGTTTAGGACTGCTCCCATTTTTCGAATAGCAGCTAATGGTAATGATGTTGCTATTGCCATTTTCAGCTTTTCTAGGCTCATTTTTTGTTTCTTTACTTGTTCCATTATCACCTCCTTTTGCTTTGCCCCATCATCCACTTTGTCATTTAATTACTCCAGCCTTCCACCCTATCACAGGCTTTCCCTTATATTCTTTCGCTGACACTGTGTTTGTATAAAACCCATCAAATTTCTAACTTTTGCCAATTCTGATGAAAGGTCACAGACCTGAAAGGTTGACTCTGCTTTGCTCTCTCTTCACAGATGCTACCTGACCTGCTGAGTATTACCAACATTTTCTGTTTTTATTTCAGATTTCCAGCATCTGCAGTATTTTTGCTTCGGAATGGTTCAGTTGAACAGGTGTTGTTTGGATTGAAAAGGTTGGAAATGATATAGTCCTAAGCCTGTTCTCAGTAGATATAGCTGATCCAGCTTTGGATATAGGAAGCAAAACCTTGAAATTTGGTGATGAAACAAAAGTTGGAGAATTCGATAACAATCAGGGGTCTATAAAAGATTCCAAAATGACAAATAGTTAACAGAATGGGCAGATTGATTGAAGATTCAATTTAGTGTGGATAAGTATTGAGTTAATACATTTTGAAATAAAAAATAAGGAATGTGAGTATAAGCTTTGTGGAAAAATGCTGAAAAGTTTGGATGAACAGAGAAACCTAGGGGTTCAAGTACATAATTCCCTGAAAGCCTGAGTGCAGGAAGATAAGTCCATAAAATAGAGACCAAGAGCATTTTGACAGGGATGAGATGAGAAAATATTGTTTGGAAGAGAGATTTGAGGAACCATTGCCACACAGGCAGAGAAAGATAAAAGGATATTAAAGGGAGGTTTTACCATTATCAAGGGTTTTAATTGAGTGAGTATGGAAAGACTAATGTGATTGGGGCTGGTGTGACAGTGTGTGGGTTGGGGAGGAGAAACTTCAATTTAAAATTGCCGCTGAGAGAGTGAGAAGAGAGAGAGGTGAAATTTATTTTCACAGATAAGTTTTGGAACATATAATTCTTTCCCATAGAGGGGGTGTTTGAAACAGATTGTATATTTCAGAGAAAACTGGATGAATATTTGAAGCAGAAGAAACTATTGGTTTTAGATGTCGCTAGCAAGGAGCCAACATAGAAACAATGAGCTGAAGTGCTGCCCTTTATTGCTCTATAACAAAAAGTTTAATGGCATATAAATGGTACACCAGTATAAATTAGATTTTGTCGATGTGTTACACATGTAATCTGAACTCTACAACGAAACATTTCTAGTTATTTTATTTGGTGCTTCTCTTTTAAGCATTCATTGATAGCTTTCAGAAAACTAACTTTTTTACTGTCTACAAATTTTGTGAAACCATCAATAAAAAACTAGAACCATAAACTTCCAAATATACATTTTGGAAATAACTACACATAGTTTATCACTCATAGATTCCTTCACAAATGATTCCTTAATAGTCTCTAGTTGACAATTAATCAGTCACACATTAAACATGTCTACAAAACTCATTAACTGCCGCTTTATATAATCAGGATACAGGGTAATTGTTTTCTTTCCCTGATGTCACAATACTGGTCCCACGTCTACATCCAGTTAATGTAAAATATATTCGATTGGATTGGAATTTAAATGCAACTAAATTAATCTTAAATATACAAAAAAAAATGACAGATTAAACTTAGAAGGCAGTTGTAAATCATTCTATAGGAGAAATATTTTAATCATGCTGCAGATTATCTCAATATTGGTGATGGGTTACATGATAATCGGAGATCTGAAACTTAAACAGCAGCAGGGTTAAAAGAAACATCACCAGTGCAAGGCCAAACATTCTTATGCTGGTCACTGAAGTGTCAAATAAATATTTATCCAGGTGCTAAATGGATCTGTTCACACATATGGAGATTGACAGTTCACAAGATTCATCTTGTGTAGCATTTAATTGACAATTAGGCAAAATGTTCAAATTCTACAATGGAATAATGAGTAAAAGAGGGCTACAATCAGGGTCAGCTTCCTCTAAAGCACCATAAGAAGGTCCTGATTAGAATGTTGAGTAGTCTTATTAGCATTCATAGAAATAGGCAGATGTTTTTATGCATGTGTCATTCCCACAGCTCAATATGTAATTAAAATGCTTAAAATGTATTAGTAGATGGAGAAGACTAAGGCCAGGATTTTCTGCTCTCACCCACGACGGGCATCATGGTGGGTAGGAGCGGAAAATATCGCTAGAAATCGGTTTCATGTCATCGCGAAACCAGCTCGCGATTGTTCAATGGCGGGCCGCGATTCCCGCCGCAGCATGTCGGGAACTTCATTTCATTAAATTTGCATCTCATTATAAGAACTGCTCACCAGAATCATCCCCCGAAGCTGGATCATCAGGGCACGTCAGCGTGCAATTAGAACGATGTGATCCACAGCAGTATATTAGCAAAGGGCACCTGGTGATCTGCACTTTGCTCGTGACTTTCACGGTTTGTTTGCCTGCCTTGCATCACGCGGCGCTCGAGGTAATCGGCACCAGGCTTCGCAGGCAACGCCACGTCACTTTCAGGGGGTAGTCACAGGCAAGTCTCTACCTACCAGAGCAGCAGTAAGGTGGGGGTGGCTTTTAATGTGCTGTAGGACAAGGCATCCTCTGGGCAAGGAGGGAAACTGGCCTGAGGCTAGGGAATGGGCTGCAGGGCAAGGCCTCCACTGCGGGGGGGTAAGATTGGGGAAGGTTACACTCGGACACATGGGACGCATGACTTGGAGGGGGTGGGGGTGCAGTGTGGGGGGTTATCGGCCTCAGCGTCACAATGGGGACAGAGTATGTTGCGGGATGATGTAAGCCATTTGGGGCCAGAATGGGAGGAGCGCTGAGTGAAGAAATGCCTCACTTTACATTGTTGGGTTGACAAAGACTGTTCTTGCCCCTGTCCAGGGAGGGGGAGCGCATGTCAGCCCGGTCTCAGTCATGCTCAGCACGTTGTGCACAGGGCATTGTCGTCACAGCACACGCCTCGGTCTGTGGGGTTTCTGGCATCATACTGGGCTGCAGGTGGCACACTTAGTCAGGGGAACCATCTGCAGCCTACAGATAGGAAGAAGGCATTGTGGGGTATCCAAAGGCGGGGTGCAGGGGGGTGGTTGGTAGATGTTTAACAGTGCCTCAAGGTGGGGAGGGGTGAAGCACATCCAACTCAAAATATTCAGGGGCTAACAAATGGATATCAACCACAATCACATTGGGATCAAGGAATACAGGGGGAGGGTTGAGAGGTCTTGGAGGGAGGGAAACCTGAACATTAGGCTCCTCCGGGATGATGGGAGAGGTTTCCACCCTCACACAGGGGTGGTCCAGGTCTGACAGTGAGAGCTCAGCACCACAATTATCCAACCTGCAGCGATGGAGCAGTACAAAATTAAAATGAGGAGATACTCTGCTGGTGAGGGCTCCGAGGGCCGATTGGAGGGTCGGAGCATGCCCTAGGGGGCTGATTAAAGGGGCACCTAACTGAACTGTGCATTCCTAAATGAGGAGAGCTGCACAGCTGAGACATGTTAGAAGCCTTTCAATGACAATGCAGGGAATCAGGAAAGTGAAGCAATGATGTGCATTCATGCAAGTCTAATCCTGCAAAGTGGCACTGATTGAGCTCCTTGCATTAACCCCTTGTTCGCAGCTTGGAAATTCCCCTGATCAATAATGAACTCTAGAGCAATTGGGCAACTGGACAAGCTTCAGGTGCATGTTAGAATCATGGCACTAGCAGCTTCACAGATGAGAAGCCTCAGCCCCTGCTCAAATAATCACATTTCCTGACTAAACATTTTCCCTCATGCTTATTTCAGAGTATAGTTTGACAGTGCAGTGATTTGATTGAGCAGGAATAACAGAGAAGGCTGTTTCAGTTGAAGGAAGCTGCTTGTTGTACGAGTAGCAAAATGGGGGGAGATTTAAATTCGCCCTCGATGGACTTTGTAACAATTGGACGGTAACACTTGCCATCAAGGTAACTGATACACTGATGCTTTACATATGATTAAGAATAACTTCTTTCTGTACCTTCCTCACTGATTTATGAGTGATAATTCACTTTTTCTCAAGTCCTGCATGACAAGGAATTGAAACTCTTCAGCCCCACTCCACAGGTCGAAGTCTGGTGGAGTACGCAATAATGATCTCTGCTCTTGACCCAAGTGGAGTATCTGGGATCCAGGTGAGGTGCTTAATTTCCGTGCTAACATGAATGCACCTTAAGAACCACTGTCTCAGACAATTCATCTCGTTTATCTAATCCACGCCCCCCACCCCCACCATCCCCCACAACACCCATCCCCTGGCTTTACAAGGATGCTGATGCTGTTATTGTGAGAGTTCAGTCTAGGACTAATGCCTAGACTCCTACAGCACCATTTCTGTTGCTATGCCAAACCCTATTTATCCTAGTGTCCAGGCCAGAGGGTAGTAAGGAGATTCCTGGTATGGGAAATGCATCCTGCTCCAAGTCCCTGATTGGGAGTCACTGGGTTTTTGAACGAAGATCTGATGTTCCTGGGTCCTGGTAGAATTCCCATTTCCATTTCCTGCACCTGATTTGCACCCAGGATCATTGAGGACAAAGGCTTATGGTCTTTCAGTCAACTTGGCTCAGTTGGTAGTATCTTGCTGCTGAGATGGAAGGTTGTGAGTTTAATCTCCACTATGCATTTGAGTAGGTAATCTGTGTTGACACTTCAGTGTGCTGAGAGAGTGTTGCATTGCTGGAGGCATTCTTTTGGCTCAATATGTAAAACTAATTGCCCTCTGACCAAACCAGGTGGACTTAAAGTATCCCGTGACATTATTTGAAGAAAGGCAGCGAATGTTCCTCCTGTCCTAGCCAATATTACTCCTTTAACCAGTACCAGTAAAAATAGATTATTTGATTATTCATTTGCTGCTTGTGGTATCTTACTGTGCAAACTGGATGCCGTGCTTGCCAACAAAACAACAGTGACTGGAATTCGATAGCAATGCTCTGGTTGGAGGGCACTTTACGTTTTAGGATATGAGCTATGTGAGTACATTCTGACATTTTAGTTTACTATATACTTTCTGCTCTGCATCATTCAGTGAATTTCTATTTGTCCTTGTCAAAGCTGGAAAAAATAGCAAATAAAATTCCTCAGAAGAGATGAATAGAGACTACCATACCAGTGAGGAATTATCAACATCATAGCCGACAGGAAGGGCATCCTGTACCATTCGAAAAGGCAATTAACTACCAAAGGAACAAATGAATCAATTTATCACTATCCAGAACTAATTCGACTATTCTGTTATTTATATCACTAAATTTTGCCAGGTACTTTGAGTTCTTGTTGAAAGGTGTTGAACAGCATTGTTGCAACGCTTTTCAGCTCCCAGTGGTAATATTGGTAACTGATTTGTAACTGCCGTTTTAATCCTCCAAAGCTCCAATCTCTCTATTCGTATGGCTCAGGTTTCTTACATTAGTAGCATCTATTTTTGGTCCAGCCTTAGGCAATGATTAATTTTCAGATAAGATATATCAATCACATTTAGCCAATGCTGGCGCCAGATCTTTGGCAATGGCAGATTCCCTCTGTAGCTGGATTCAATACAAAGCTTAATTTCTTCCATAGTCAGGAACCAAGCTTGCAGTTGACAGCCCAGGCCTCTTGCAGTAGTGTTGCCATAGTGATATGCGGTTGTTAAGCAAAGAACTTTTAAAAGCAAAATATTAATTTTTAGAACATTTTAAACAAAAAAAGAGAAAAAAAAAAACTTGAGTATATATGTTGCATTTAACAATCTCCAAACTCCCAAAGGACTTCACAGCCAATGAAATACTTTTGAAAAACCTTCATCTTACAACGTAGCCAAATGTAATGTGCAGGCAATTTGTGCACAGCAAGAACCCACACACAATTAAACAAATTACCAGATAACCTGTTTTATTGATTATGGTTGAGGGATAGGTATTGCCCAGGACGCAAGGAGAACTCCGTGCCAACAAAAATAAATTACCTGGTTACTCATTTGCTGTTTGTGGGATCCTACTGTGCATGGGAAATGCTGTCAATTACAAACATTCACTGCACTTTGAAAACTATCTTTTCATTGGAAAACACATGAACACAGCCTAGGATCTTTTAATCCAATAGAGATGAGGTCCCCAGTTAAATGTCTCATCCAAAAGAGAGCTCCTTCATCAGAGTATTAATCTTACAAACATACAAATGGAGGAGCATACGAATAAGGAGAAGGAGTAGGCCATTTGGCCCCTCTAGCCTGCTCCTCCATTCAATAAGATCATGGCTGATCTAATAGTAACGCCAAATCTGCATCCTGCCTACCCCCGATAACCTAACACCCCCTTGCTTACCAAGAACCTATCCAGCTCTGCATTAAAAATATTCAGACTCTGCTTCCACCGCCTTTTCAGGAAGAGAGTTTCAAAGACTCACGACCTTCAGAGAAAAACATTTTGCCTGATTTCTGTTTAAAATGGGCAACCTCTTATTTTTAAACAGTGACCCCTAGTTCTAGATTCACTCACAAGAGGAAACATCCTCTCCACATCCACCCTGTCAAGACCCCTCAGGATCTTATATGTTTCAATCAAGTCGCCTCTTACTCTTCTAAGATCCAGCAAGCCTAGCCTACCTAACCTTTCCTCATAAAACAACCCACCCATTCCAGGTATTAGTCTGGTAAAGAATCTCTGAACTGCTTCCAAAGCATTTACATCCTTCCATAAATAAGGTAACCAATACTAAACACAGTACTTCAGATATGGTCTCACTAGTGCTCTGTATAACTGAAGCATAACCTCCCTATTTTTGTATTCAATTCCCCTCGCAATAAATAATAATATTCAATTAGCTTTCCTAATTACTTGCTGTACCTGCATACTAACCCTTTGTGATTGTAATGTAATCCCACTATTTGAAAAAGGAGGTAGGGAGAAAACAGGGAATTATAGACCAGTCAGCCTGACGTCAGTAGTGGGGAAAACTCTAGAGTATATTGTAAAAGATTTAATAGCTGAGCACTTGGAAAACATTGGCAGAATCAGACAGAGTCAGCATGGATTTACAAAAGGGAAATCATGCTTGACAAATCTACTGGAATTTTTCAAGGAGGTAACTAGTAGAGTTGATGAGGGGAAACCAGTGGATGTGATTTATTCGGACTTTCAGAAGGCTTTCGACAAAGTCCCACATAAGAGATTAGCGTGTAAAATTAAAGCGCATGGGATTGGGGGTAGTGTATTGAGATGGATAGAAAACTGGTTGGCAGACAGGAAACAAGGAGTAGGAATAAACGGACCTTTTTCCGAATGGCAGGCAGTGACTAGTGAGGTACCGCAGGGATTGGTGCTAGGACCCCAGCTATTCACAGTATACATTAATAATTTAGATGAGGGAACTAAATGTAATATCTCCAAATTTGCAGATGAGACAAAGCTGGGTGGGAGCGTGAGCTGTGAGGAGGATGCAGAGGTGCTTCAGTGTGATTTGGACAAGCTGTGTGAATGGGCAAATGCATGGCAGATGCAGTATAATGTGGATAAATGTGAGGTTATCCACTTTGGTTGCAAAAATAGGAAGGCAGATTATTATCTGAATGGCTATAAATTGAGAGAGGGGAATGTGCAACGAGACCTGGGTGTCCTCGTACACCAGTCGCAGAAGGTAAGCATGCAGGTGCAGCAGGCGGTAAAGAAGGCAAATGATATGTTAGCCTTCATAGTGAGAGGATTCGAGTACAGGAACAGGGATGTCTTGCTGGAATTTTACAGGGCCTTGGTGAGACCACAGCTGGAATATTGTGTGCAGTTTTGGTCTCCTTATCTGAGGGAGGATGGTCTTGCTATAGAGGGAATGCAGTGAAGATTTACCACACTGATTCCTGGGATGGCGCGACTAACATATGAGAAGAGATTGAGTCGGTTAGGATTATATTCACTGAAGTTCAGAAGAATGAGGGGGGATCTCATAGAAACCTATAAAACTCTAACAGGACTAGACAGGGTAGATGTAGGAAGGATGTTCCTGATGGTGGGGGAGTCCAGAACTAGGGGTCACAGTCTGAGGATACGAGGTAGACCATGTAGGATTGAGATGAGGAGAAATTTCTTCACCCAGAGAGTGGTGAGCCTGTGGAATTCGCTACCACAGAAAGTAGCTGAGGCCAAAACATTGTATGTTTTCAAGAAGGAGTTAGATCTCTTGGGGCGAAAGGGGTCGAAGGATATGGGGAGAAAGCGGGAGCAGGCTATTGAGTTGGATGGTCAGGCATGATCATAATGCATGGCGGAGCAGGCTCGAAGGGCCAAATGGCCTACTCCAGCTCCTATTTTCTATGTTTTTATGCTTCTATGATTAATGCGCTAAGACACCCAGATCCCTCTGCATCTCAGAGCTTTGCAATCTCTCACCATTTAGATGATATGGTTCTCTTTTAATCTTCCTTCCAAAATTGGCAATTTCACGTTTTCCCACATTATACTCCATTTGCCAGGTCTTTGCCAACTCACTTAACCTATCTATATCTTTTTGTAGCCCTATGATGTCCTCTTCACAGCTTATTTTCCTACTTATCTTTGTGTCATCAGCAAATTTGGCAACCATCCCATCCGTCCCTTCATCCAAGTCATTTCTATAATTTGTAAACAGTTGAGGTCCCAACAGTGATCCCTGTGGTTAACCACTCATTACATCTTGCCAACCTGAAAATGACCCATTTATGCCTACTGTCTGCTTCCTGTTGGCCAGCCAATCTTCTATCCATGCCAATATGCTACCCACTATACAATGAGCTTTTATTTTTCGCAATAACCTCTGATGTGGCGCTTTATCAAATGCCTTCTGGAAATCTAAGTACAGTACATCCACCAGCTCCCCTTTATCCATAGCACATTACTTCTCAGTAGGTCCAATGGATGCTGCTGAAAGTCAGGTGGGCTGGGATTTGCAAGAACCATGATACCTCAGTTCTCATCCCATCTTAAATTGCAGGGCCAGTTAATTATAATATGTAGGGGAGTGCAAGCGATGCAAATCCAGCGAACAACATATCAGTTACATCGGGGTGGGGAGGGAGGTAATAGTGAAGGAGCAGCGGTTAGGCCCCAAAGATATCCTGAGTGCAGTGGGTGTGGGGAATGGTAGTTAGATTTTAAAATGTTGATTAATGCACTTAAAGGAATGTGAATGATTAAGGGTGTCGAATATTTTTGTGGCGGGTTCAGGGAGCCCTCTTGTTTTGAAACACTCACTCACTGGAAACAGCTTGTTCCCATTTACTCGATCCCAATCTATGCTAATCTATCTGATCTCCGCCAGCCCAGAATTTGAGCACCACAATTTGCTTTGGCATCTCTGGGCTGAATGGGGAGTGGATTTGGAGGTGCAGGTCGAGGGTGGGGTAGAGGCTGGATTTTTTTGATACCCATCCAATGCTCTCAGCCTTCAGTATACGGATAGAGGGTGAGGAAAAAAATGTATGGGTATAGCCTGTCTGAGTTGATTTACTTCAGGCAGCTGACTAGAGGCAGAGAAAAATATATTAGGAAAAAAATCTATAACTATAAACAGAACACAAAGAAAGCAAAATGGTTTCCAGATTTAAATGCACTTTTCCCAATCAATATAACAATCAAACAAATTCAAAGGCTGCTGCATATTTGGCCTGGTTCACTAGTGTATAAAAAATGTATAATAGTGATGCCATGTAATTAAAAATTTACATCTGCTGACAGCGTTCTTAGATAAAAATTGGATTGAATAGCTATAAAGGACATCGGTACAGGGGAAGGTTAAAGAGACTGATAGTTTTTTTGTAGTTATGCTAAGCATCGCGAATCATGTTCCCATCTTTTTTGTGTTGCCCAAAAAGACCTTGGAAGGCTTCCAGTCACTTGCTTCCTCATTCACATCATCAGCACAAAATCAAAACATTTCCACCAAATCACTACACTCCCAGGAAACCCTTTCACCAGCACAAACTGGTTTCTATTGACAACATCTGTTTGAAAGGAAGTACTAGAGAAAACAAATGCAGGCATAATAACAGAACCTAATAATGTATGCTTGCTTCTATTTAAATATTTACTTTAAACCATTAGAAAGTAAAGCCCTCACAATTTATTAGATTCCCATGTTAAATCAGAGAATGAATGCTTTGTATTTGCATACAGGAGCAAAACTAATGTTTCAAAACCACTCCTAACAGCTATTAGAATGATTAAATCAGGACATAGAAGTAGAAAACAACTTAGAAGAGCTTTTGGTAATAACATTTTTCAGAGTTAAAATTAAAATGTTGTTTCCATTAGTTGGGAAATATAGTGAAAGGAAATTAGGGGAATTTATTCACACTGTGGGTTCTTAAATATTGATTGTATTACCACAAGTGGCATTGAGGCAGAAAGCATTACATTAGTTACAAGAATATTGCATTCTAACAGGGAGAATCTAAAAATATAGGAGGCAATGAGGCACGGAAATGGGAAAGAAAGCTCCAGTAAGAGGGCAAGTAACAAGCATGGTGAGCTGAATGGCCTCCCGTGTAGTTTGCAGATTCCATGGTCTTCGAAAGTCCAGTGGAATGGCTATGCTGGTAAAAGTCAGCTGGGCTGGGACTTGGAGGAACCATGATATCCCAGTTCCCATCCTACCTTAAATTGAAAGGTTAGCTAATTAGATTAACGGAGAAGTGAGCAGGCTATGCGAATCTAGCTGATAACAAATCAGATACATCAGGTGGGGAGGGAGATAATAGTGAAAGGGCAGCGGTTAGGCCCCAAAGATGTCCTGATTGGTTGCAATGTAGGTGAGGGTGGGAAATGGTAATTCGGTTTTAAAATGTTTATTCAGGTACTTAAAGGGGACGTAAATAACTAATGGTGCAAATTAATTTTTTGAAGAGTTCAAGGATGTATTTCTTTCCACCTCTCAAAACATATTGATCTTTGATATTTTATTTGTTGCTTATCCCAACATTTTGGAGAAGCATAATGTCAGGTAGGGGACCAAGGCGATTAGAATTTCCTTGCTTTTCAAACCCGCAACATTCATTGCCTAGAAGAACAAGGGCAGCGTGTGCGCGGGAACATCATGAGCTGGAAGTTCTCCTCCTCATCATTCTGACATGGAACTATGGCCGGAATCTTCCGTTCTGGCGTCTAAGTTTGGTGGTGGGTACGGGAGTGGGAGTGATTCCCATTGTGCGGCGGTTGGCGGGGGGGAAACAGCTGACCACACACGATCTTGCATTGTTCAGCTCATTACTTATGCATCCGCAAGGAGCTCACTGAATCTCACGGTGGGGATGGATAGGAAGTCATCGTCTCCACTGTTACCTCATGGGGCTGAAGGCCCAGACGCCATATAGAAAGGGCGCTGGGACAATTATTCACTCACCGCTGGCTGGCCAGGAGCTCCATATTCTGCATCAACCAGAATGTCACAGAGAAGACAACAACAGGTTAGGAGAATGGGCAAAGAAGTGGCAGATGGAATACAACGTGGGAAAGTGTGAGGTCATGCACTTTGGTAGGAAGAATAGAGGCATAGACTATTTTCTAAATGGGGAGAGAATTCAGAAATCTGGAGTGCAAAGGGACTTGGGAGTCCTAGTCCAGGATTCTCTTAAGGTTAGCTTGCAGGTTGAGTCGGTAGTTAGGAAGGCAAATGCAATGTTGGCATTTATTTCGAGAGGACTAGAATATAAAAGCAGGGATGTGCTGCTGAGGCTTTATAAGGCTCTGGTCAGACCACATTTAGAATATTGTGAGCAATTTTGGGCCCCGTATCTCAGGAAGGATGTGCTGGCCCTGGAGAGCGTCCAGAGGAGGTTCATGAGAATGATCCCAGGAATGAAAGGCTTAACATATGAGGAACGTTTGAGGACTCTGGGTCTATACTTGATGGAGTTTAGAAGGATGAGGGGGGATCTGATTGAAACTTACAGAATACTGAAAGGCCTGGATAGAGTGGACGTGGGGAAGATGTTTCCATTAGTAGGAGAGACTAAGACCTGAGGGCACAGCCTCAGAGTAAAGGGAAGACCTTTTAGAACAGAGATGAGGAGAAACTTCTTTAGCCAGAGTGGTGAATCTATGGAATTCATTGCCACAGAAGGCTGTGGAGGCCAGGTCATTGAGTGTATTTAAGACCGAGATAGATAGGTTCTTGATTGGTAAGGGGATCAAAGGTTACGGGGAGAAGGTGGGAGAATGGAGTTGAGAAACTTATCAGCCATGATTGAATGGCGGAGCAGACTCGATGGGCCGAGTGGCCTAATTTCTGCTCCTAAGTCTTATGGTCTTATAACATGTGGCCCCACGGTTCAGCGAAGCCTCCCTGGTGATTCTCCTGCAGATCGTCCAGGAAAGGCAGGAGGTCCTATTTCCCCAGGGTGGCAGCAAGAGGCCCTCCCGCCTGACCATGGTGGCCTGGGCATAGGTTGCAGCCGAGGTTAGTGCCTGTGGGGCCCACAGGAGAACTGCCCAGCTGTGTTGGAAAAGGATGAATGTTCTGCTGCAGTCTGCAGGGATAAATGGCACCATCTAATCACTGCAAACTGACACTCATAAGGGCATCATGCAGTGTAAGTGTGCAAGTGCACAGGGATGTCACACTGGAGTTTGGGTTGCAATTCTCAGTAGCCAATGGGGCCTGTGCGCTGAATGTGTGCCAGGCACTTCATGCTCTCAATCTTCTATCAGTTGCAGGTCATCCTGCTTGTTAATCACTTACTGGGGAGGGCTCAGGAGCTCTACATAGGCATGCATGTCCTTAGCTACTCACGCACCCATTGGGATGACAATCAATCCTTCTCTCTCTCTGCAGGACACAAACGGCCACAACAAGAGGGAGCGGGCCAAAATTGGAGGTGGCATTCCGGGCATCCAAGTCCTCACCCCTTTCGAGGAAGAGGCTGCTGAACTAGCCAGGGAGGAGCAGGATCTTGCCAGCACTGAAGTCAAGATAGGACTCCCCCAGGAATCCAGTCAGGCTGCCTGAAGTCTACAGTTGTCAGATGCGCCCACAGAGTAACACATTACTTTAATTAAGGAGCCTGCTTAGGCATCCACTAAATCTTTCTTTCCTCTATTCCGGGTACCAGCGAGAAAAGGCGGAGGCCCACAGGGGAGTCCAGCCATAGCTCCATCTCCAACCCCATCTCTGAGGAAAGTGCTTCAGAATCCTCAGAGGATGCACCATCATGGTATTCACCTGCGCCCTCCACCAATGCAGAGGCATTCACCTTGGTGGGTGCATGGTCTAGAGTAGGTTGGCAGTCACAATCTAGTGATCACATCGCAGACATGGGTCCACATCTAGTGGAAGAAGTGACAGTCGAGGTCTCTGACACTTGCAGGACTGCTGGAGATCAGGCCCCTGCTCAGTCCCATGCAGATGACGAGCGTCTGGATTCAGCCATAAGAGTCCTGATGGAGATGCAGAGACAGGCAGGGCAATATCAAGCAGAGATGCCAGAGGCCATGTGTAGATTGGACTGAGGGCTGGAGAAGTCTGTCTGTTTTCTATCCAATGTCATGGCTCTGGCATATGAGCGCTTGGCTGCCTCCATGTAAAAGGGTGATGGACACGTTGGAGACCCAGGTCCAGTAGAACACACAGTAGCTGCTGGATATGTGCTCGGACCTGTACCCCATTGCTCTAGCCATGGGTGCAGTGCAACAATGGCTAGGTGAGAGGGGAATGGGGCACCTCGATCTCCCTCCAGGCACACCTTCTCCTCAAGGAGTCAGGGAGGTGCCAGAGCACCTACTGGGAGGAGGAGTGCCAGCCAGGCACCCTGGGGGCTTCAGTGCCGGACATTCTAAGGGTATCCTGCCGCTCTACCTCCACTCTGCCAGTGACCCCATCACCTCCAGCAGGTCAGACCAAGGAGGATGCACCTGCACTTGAGTAGGAGACCCTTAGCAGGCTGGGGCCCTTTAGGCTTTGGGCCACCAGAGGCTGCCCGCCAAAGTCATTGCAGCCAATTGGGCATTGCAGTCAGCAGGCTGCCTTTACCTCAAATGTGGATGTTGGGCCTGCACCTAATCATAGTAACAAAAGAAGAAAGATAAAGGAGTTTTGAAGGCACACAGATGGCACATGTCTACAACCATTGTATATACTTTTGGCACTTGTAAATATATGTTCACTTGTGTAGTTTGGAATTCTGGTTTCTATCTTGCTGCTAGTTGCTCCAATGGTGGTGGGCATTTAAGGGAGTCGAATTTGGGCACCCATCATAGACCAATAATGAACTCCTATAGATTCAGTTCTCTCACATTACTGACATAATCCTATATGTGCATGATCAAGCACTGGCCATCATTTGAGATTGTGCAGCCCGGTTATGCAGAATGCAGCAGGCAAGCCATTACTTGCAGCACACCAATTTCTGACCTCTGAAAATGCGTTCAGTGAGGCAATTGCAGCTCCTGCTGCTGTTACCCTGATATGAGATGTGGGTGGACGCCAGGAGTTCTCAAGGGGAGTTAAACATGCTATGTGAGTGGTAAGGAACACTGTAGATGCAGTTTCAAGGCTGAAGGAGTGAAGCTCTACACTGCCTTCTTAACATAGAAAACAGGAGGCTGCCCTACATGTTTGGAGAAAGCTGTGGTGGGCACTTCTGACCGTGAAAGGCTGTCCTTGGTGATTTGCCATTTTGAGCCAACATGCAGGTGAAGGCTGCAAGTAAGAAGGCAATAGGCAAGTTTGCCTCGACTGTAAGGGGGATTTGAGTGTAGGATTAAAGAGACTTGTGTGCAGTTGATTGATGCTTTTGTCAGACCTCACATGGAGAATTGTTTGGCCTGCTCGTCTCCTTATCAAGGGTAGAACCCGCATAAAGGGTTAGCAACCAAAGTGCATTGGACCTCATTGAAGGAGCGGGTTCTTAGCTGATAAGATGAGAGAGAGTAGAATGGTCCTGTGTGCTGGACCGTGCTAAGAACTATGAGACTATCCATGTGAAGCATCAGCAGCTCTAACAGGGCGCTGCAGAGTCCATGCAAGAAAAACATTTACCTTGGCTGGGGATGGATCACAGTCCCGCACTAATACTAAGGCCATCTAGGACTGAGGCTTGTAGGACTCTCTGTGATTGGAGGGTCCAGAGTGGTTGCCACTCAGCAACCCATAGTGCAGGTGAGACTTTCTCAGTGATTGGGTTCGAGATTAACCTTGAAACGTTTCAGCACGATAAAAATATCAAGGGAAATGGGTTTACTATGAGTGAGTGGCGATCGAGAAGTAGAAATACAATCTTCCCTGATCAACCTGCATGAAGCAGTGATCTTGAGAGACCAAATGGTGTTCTCATGCTGCTCCTCCCTGTGGACCCAAAAACGTGGGTCCGCCTGAAAGAGTTCTCTGCTCCCCTACGGGAGCAAGTGAGCAACATGAATGCATCCCTGTTGAGGTTAGATTTGATTTTACTTCAGAGTTTCCATGCACATGGGCTTTGTGAGAGCTTGGTAAAATCTCAGTACTACTTGCAGGTGCCCAAGGCTGTGGGAGGACAGAGCGCTGTGCACATTCCAGTGTGCACATTTAGGGCCAGGGCTCTGTATATCAGATGCAAATGATCAAACCGCAAACAGGGCAGACATTAAGTAGTGCAATTTAACTCAGCTATCATAAATCAAGATACATTAGAGCAAAGTATAATGTCTGAAACCAAAAAGAAGCTCGGGCCAGCCAGTCAGCACAGGATAGAAAACCAAAGAGTAAAGGAAATGTTTCAGCAGCTTACTCATCCTGGAATCTGTCTGTTATCAGATTGTCACGGGCCTATCTACCACGTCGTACCCTTGCAATGGCTTCTACATGGGGCTCTGAGGCATCCTGGCTGGTGTCAACACCATCCCCTTCACCGTCATGATCATCGGAGGAGACACCTTGGTCCTTCATGTCACCCTCAGGCAAGACATCCCCTATTTGCAGTGCGAAGTTGTGCAATGCAAAGCAGAAAATGATGATCTGGGAGATTCTCACTGGTGAGTATTGGAGAACCCCGCCTGGGTGGTCCAAACATCTGAACCTCACCTGAGAAGGCCCAATGTCTGCCCAATTGTGGCCCTTGTGGAGGCATGTGCGGCCTTGTACCTCTCCTCAGCACACTGAGGTGGCAAACTGGCATCATCAGCCAGATCTACTGGGGGTATCTCATGTCCTCAAGGAGCCAGCCCCATAATTGCCGAGTTCCTTAACTATAACCACAAAAAACAGGCCCGTGACAAACCTGATAGCAGACAGATTCCAGGCAGAGTAAGCTGCCGAGGCATTTCCTTTACTATTTGGTATTCTATCCTCTGCAGGCTGGCAGGCCCCAGCTCCTTTTTGGTTTCAGACATTATACTTTGCTCCAAAGTATCTTGAGTGGGTCAGAATGTAGGCATTGTGAGAGCTCCTTTGGAACTGGGCACATACATGCAGGATTTATCTGGTGTGATCACATATCAGCTGCACGTTCAAAGAGTGGAACCCTTTCCTTTTGATGGAAGTGAATGCCTGTTGCCAGGAAGCTCTCAAGGCCACATGAATGCAGTCAATAGCTTCTTGCTCTTGCAGCCTGGCTTTCGGGGTCCGGGTGGAATTGGACAAGTTGGTGCGCTCTCCTGAACAGAGCACCTGTCACCTCCTGGATGCACTTCTGTGTCATTGACTGTGACATGCCATACAGGTCTGCAGTGGAGCCCTGGAAGGAGCCACTGGCAAAGAAGTTTAAGTGACCTTTAATGCCACCAGCATGGGATTGCATCTAAGTCCTTGTGGCCGCAGGTCAACGTGGAGAAGCTGGCAGATGTGTGCAAAGCACATTTCGGCACCTTGGCATTGCCTTTCGCTCATTTGTAGATAACTGCACCACCTTCAATATACTCATGGTTGGGCCAGTGACCTTTGGTCCCCAACATCCTGACCGTATTGAGGCCCCGCTGCCTCTTGTTGCTCAGGAAGTTGTTCCTCTTGGCCCTGTGCCAACCTGTGCCAGTTCCTCCTGCTCCTCCTCTGGATGAGAGGAGCCAGTAGAAAGGCAGGGTTACCTGGGGCCTGCATCATCTAAGCCTCAGTGGATCTGTGAACGAGTTTTGTTACAACCAGTCCCCAAACGAAGTTCTCCCAAATTGTTATGCTCCCAGGTAAGGAGTGTTGAATTGTCTCCCTTTCTTTATTCACCCACTTCGGTTGGTCACAACAAGGTTAATTTAAAAAGGATCCCTTCCCTCGTTTCCCAGTCCAAGTGTATTTATATTTTAAAAGGAGCCAATTTAACCAGGCTGTCTTGAGTCAAAGAAAGATTGAGTTTATTAGGTACTAAATGTGAGGAAAAATAAGAAAATCACAACACACATGCACACAGATTAGAAATGAGAAATTGAGTCCAAAAATAAAGTTAAAAAAAGATATATGAACAATCCTTTGGCTTGTCTGTGAGAAATAGATGGCGAAACATTGTGGCCATTAAGTTGAGGTGATTCCGGCAGCGCTGACTTTGGCAGTTGGAGATTCTTGGATCTTCAGGTTAGCTGAAAGGAGTTGTCCTGTTTTCTTATCGGCTGTAGCATTGCTGACTTACTTCCAGTAATCAGAAAGGACTTTTAACCTGCAAGCAGGGGGATGCCCAGTTGGTGTCCTACAGCTGTGACCTTCACAGCACACATATGCCAGAACAGAACACCAGACTAGCACACAAAACTAGGGTTGCAGTTGGCTTTTTTAAACTCCTTTCCTTGTGTATTCCCGGAAGGGAAAAAGAAACATCTTTCACACAGATCTGTTTTCTTTTCAACGCAGTTCATGTTCACAGTATGGGATATAACTCAATCGGAGGTGGTCTCAGGTGAGATGGTAATCATTTTCCATTATCTCCACAACCACAGGAGATTACAGTTCAGTTTGCATTGTATCTTTTCCTTTGAAGTGTCTCTGTCTGAAGTAAGCCGTGACACTCCTTTTAGCCGCGACATTCCGTTCTCTCTGAACTAGTTGGTCAAGTAAACCGCTTTTCCAGCCAGTGGTTACCTTTTGGTCTCAGCCAGCTTTTGCTTGTTTGTCCTTTTTTAAAAAAATAAACACGTCTTACTTAAAAGTGTCTTTAAATAATTTGGGTATTGCATCCCTGATCATGACAATTGCAGTAATCAATCTAGTGAGCATTTTCTTTTCAGATTTGCCTCCATCTCAGAGTCACTGAGCCAGTGCTTAGCCCTGTGCCTGACTTCCATCTAGACGTGGCATCCCCACTCCATCCCTCCCAGGTGAATGACTTCCTGGAGGACCAAAGATGAGTTTTCTTTCTGTTCACACATGAATGCGCATGGAGACATTGCTCTTTGACTGGGGTGATGAGAGCCATGTGTGAGAGCCCTCCCTCAGACACTATACAGCTTACCCTCAAGACCCTATAGAGCAGGCTTGTCCAACCTTTTCGTGTGGGGGGCCACTTTTCAAAGTTTTTCTCACTCAAGGGGCTAATGAGCAAATTTCGGAAAGATACACAACATCAAACATGAATTTAAAAAAAACTGAGGGATGAAAAGAAACAACTTGTTGACCAAAAAAACAATGAGTAATAAATAAAGATGAGTATTAGGGTTTAATAGGGTGAAAGTGTGTGTGTCTGGCTCACTCCCAGGCTCAGGGCGCTCACTCACTCACCCACTGTGAGACTGAATAAGAGAGCATCATTGTGTGTGTGGGTGATGGTGAATGAGAGCCCTCATACTGGGAGTGAGCCAGACTTATGGCCACACTCCGCCCTCCACACACACTCCCCTCACACTCTCTCTCTCCCTCTCACCCTCATACTCTCTACCTCTCCAACCCCTCACATTGTCTCTGTCATACTGTCTCCAGTCACTCACTTACCCAGACGTCAGTGGGCCCCGCTCCCACTGCCTCGTGCTCTGCTCTGGCCTGCCTGAGCCCCTCTCTGGATCCTGCTCTGGCCTGCCTGGGCCCCTCTCTGGATGCCTGAGCCCCACTCAGACCTGCCTGAGCCATGTTCAAACTCAACTTAGCCCCGCTCCATCTGTGCCAAGCCCAGCTCTGACCCACTTGGGCCCCACTCTGGACACCTGGGCCCAACTCCCCAGCATCTGTGCTCCCTGTGCCTTGCTCCCTGGTACCTCCGCACTCAGGACCCCGCTCCCTGGCACCTCTGCTCCTGGCCCATGCTCGCTGGGCCATTCTCCCAGGCTCCTTTGATCGCTGGGCCATGCCCCTTGGCACCTCTGCTCCCTGGGTCATGCTCCTGGGTCCCAAACTCACCACCACTGATGCTCGCTGTTCCTCCAATCACAGATTGTTTCCCTTCTACATTTGCTGCTGATAAGCTGACCACTGAGTCTATTAGCACCAAATGCTGGAGTGAAACAGCCTGTGATTGGAGGAGTATCTGCCATTCAAACTCACCTGTTTGACTGGCATTTTGAAAACTGGCTCTGTGTGCCATGCATTGGACAAGCCTGCTATTGAGATACCATTGCCTTGGCAGCAAAGAAAGAAATATCACATGAGACGGTTGGGGGTTTGGAATCAGGAGTTTGCAGCCATTTACCAGCCGTGTCCCTTGGAGGCATTCACCTCCCACCCTCCCTCCCTCCCTCCCTCCCTCCCTTCATCCCTCCCTCCCTCCCTGCCTCTGACAGCAGCAGGCGGCCAATCGCACAGAATGAACGGCAGCTCCAGACCTTTCTTGTATCTCGAGGTTACGAGACCCTTGTGTCAGGAAAAAAGACTGGTGCTGTGTGTGCTCCACCATAGAGAGGAGAACACAACTGAGAATGGTTCACATTCACATGCTTCGTGGTTATGAAGGTGTCCCTTTCGTTAGCCAATTGTGCTGGCCTTGAACTTCACCCATCTGAAAAGACCCTCCTCCCACTTCGAGGTATCGCAGTTTCAGGGTGATTCCAGACTCACTCCACCACCTTCCACCCTCATCCTGTCACCCACCAACTGCCCCCCATCACACTTGACCCACCCATTATAACCATTCCACTCCCTTCTGTCACCCTTGAACCCTCCCCCGTTACTCTTCCACATATAACCATCACCATCCCCATGCCCACCCTGACCTCTCCCATTATCCAAGACACCTGCTTCGGCCATTTTCGTGACATATGTGAAGTAAAGTTAAAGCATGGCAGGGCAGCTCAGTCGCGTTGAATGCCTGCCGTGTAATATGTGGGAAGTCATAGATGCTACCAGTGACCTAGCTGGCCACATGTGGAGGAAGTGCTGCAAGCTGCAGAAACTTGAGCTCCGGGTTTCGGAGCTTGAGCGGGGACTGGATTCACTGTGGCACATCCGCGAGGTTGAGAGCTTTGTGGATAGCACGTACAGAGAGGTACTCACACCACAAGCTAGGAGCATGGGAGGCAGAAGGCAATGGGTGACTGCCAGGCAGTCTGAGAGAACCAGGCAAGTAGGGTAGGAGTCCTCTGAGGTGCCACTCACTAATCTGTTTTCTGTTTTGGATACTGGGGAGGGCAGTGGTTCCTTAGAGTGCAGTCAGAACCAGGTTCGTGGCACCACAGGCTGCTCAGCTGTGCAGGAGGGGAGGAAGAAGAGGGGAGGAGCAGTAGTGATAAGGGATTTGTTAGTTTTTTTTATTTATTCATGGGATGTGGGCATGGTTGGCCAAGGCAGCATTTATTGCCTATCCCTAATTGCCCTTGAGAAGGTGGTGGTGATCTGCCTTCTTGAACCGCTGCAGTCCATGTGGTGTAGGTACACCCACAGTGCTGCTAGGAAGGGAGTTCCAGGATAGTGATGGTGAAGGAACAGTAATATATTTCCAAGTCAGGGTAGTGAATGGCTTGGAGGGGAACTTCCAGATGGTGATGTGCTCATGCATCTGCTGCCCTTGTACTTGTAGATGGTAACTGCTGTGCATTTGGAAGGTGCTGTCTAAGGAGCCTTGGTGAATTCCTGCAATGCATCTCGTAGATGGCACACACTGCTGCTACTGTGCGTCGGTGGTGGAGTGAGTGAATGTTTGTGGATGGGGTGCCAGTCAAGCTTTGTCCTGGACGATGCCCAGTTTCTTGAGTGTTGTTGGAGCTGCACTCATCCAGGCAAGTGAGGAGTATTCCATTACACTCATGACTTGCGCCTTGTAGATGGTGGACAGGATTTGGGGAGTCAGGAGGTGAGTTACTCGCTGTAGGATTCCAAGCCCCTGACTTGCTCTTGTAGCCATAGTATTTATATAGCTAGTCCAGTTCAGTTCCTGGTCAATGGTCACCTCCAGGATGTTGATAGTGGGGGATTCAGCGATGGTAATGCTATTGAATGTCAAAGGGTGATGGTTAGATTCTCTCTTGTTAGAGGTTGTCATTGCCTGGCACTTGTGTGGCATAAATGTTACCTGCCACTTGTCAGCCCAAGCCTGTATATTGTCCAGGTCTTGCTGCATTTGGACATGGACTGCATCAGTATCTGAGGAATTGCGAATGGTGCTGAACATTGTGCAATCATCAACAAACATTCCCACTTCTGACCTTATGATGGAAGGATGGTCATTGATGAAATAGCTGAAGATGGTTGGGCTGAGTACACTACCCTGAAGAACTCCTGCAGTGATGTCCTGAGACTGAGATGACTGACCTCCAACAACCACAACCATCTTCTTTTGTGCTAGGTATGACTCCAACCAGTGGAGAGTTTTCCCCCTGTTTCGCATTGACTCCAGTGTTACTAGGGCTCCTTGATGCCACACACAGTCAAATGTTGCCTATGTCAAGGGCAGTCACTCTCACCTCACCTTTGGAGTTCAGCTGCTTTGTCCATATTTGAACCAAGGCTGTAATGAGGTCAGAAGCTGAGTGGTCCTGGCGGAACCCAAACTGAGCATCAGTGTGCATGTTATTGCTAAGCAAGTGCTGCTTGATAACATTGTTGATGACCACTTCCATCACTTTACTGATGACCGAGAATAGGCTACTGAGGTGGTCATTGGTCATGTCGGATATGTCCCGCTTTTTGTGTACAGGACATACCTGGGCAATTTTCCACATTGCCAGGTAGATGCCAGTGTTATAGCTGTACTGGAATAACTTGACTAGGGGCGCGGCAAGTTCTAGATCACAAGTCTTCAGTACTATTGCCGGAACATTGTCAGTGCCCATAGTCTTTGTAGTATCCAGTGCCTTCAGCTGTTTCTTGATATCATGTGGAATGAATCGAATTGGATGAAGACTGGCATCTGTGAGGCTGGGGGCCTCCGGGGGACGCTGAGATGAATCATCCACTTGGCACTTCTGGCTGAAGATTGTTACAAAAGACTCAGCCATATATTTTACACTGATGTGCTGGACCCCCCCATCATTGTGGATGGGGACATTTGAGGAGCCTCCTCCTCTAATGAGTTGTTTAATTGTCCACCACCATTCACAACTGGAGGAACAGACAGGCCTTTCTGTTGCTGTAAACATGACTCCAGGATACTATGTTGCCTCCCTTGTGCCAGGGTCAAGGATGTCATGGAGTTGCTGCAGGGCATTCTTCTGGGGGAAGGTGAACAGCCAGAGGTTGTGGTCCATATTGGTACCAAAGGCGTAGGTAGGAAGGGGATGAGGTCTTGAAAGCAAATTTCAACGAGCTAGGAAGGAGATTAAAAAGCAGGACCTCTAAAGCAGTAATCTCAGGATTACTCCTGTCTCACATGCTAGTGAGCATAGAAATAGAAGAATTGAGTGATTGAACACATGGCTGGAGAACTGGTGTAGGAAGGAGGGCATCAGATTTCTGAGGCTTTGGGATCAGTTCTAGGGTAGATGGGACCTGTACAAGATGGATGAGCTACATCTTAGCAGGACCAGGACTAACATCCTCACAGGAAGATTCACTAGTGCTGTTGAGGAGGCTTGAAACTAGATTGGCAGGGGGATGGGATCCTAAGAGGGAGCTCAGATTCGAGGGAAGCAAAACTAGTAAAAGGAAGTAGAAAAGTAGAAAGCAAAAATAAGAAGGCAGACGAATCAAAGGCAAGCATCAAATCGGATCAGAATAGAGAATAATGTTAAAAAAGCAGAATTTTAAAAAGCAGAATCTGAATGCACGCAGCATTCGCAAAAATGCTGGTCATTTGAATGCACAAATTGAGGTAAATGTGTATGATTTAATTGTGGTTCTGGAGTTGTGGCCAAAGGGTGACAAGGATTGGGAACTTGACAGCCAAGGATATTCAGCATTTAGGAGGAATGGGCAAAAAGGAAAAGGAGGTAGGGTAGCACTCTTAATAAGGGACGAAATCAGCACATTAGTAAGAGAGGATCTTAAATCGAAGGATCAATATGTAGAATCAGTTTGGGTGGAGCTAAGAAACAGCAAGGGGCAGCAAACATCGGTGGGAGTTGTTTATAGGCCATCAAACTGTAGTGCTAATGCTGGGCATGGTGTAAATCAGGAAATTAGATATGCATGTAACATGAGTAATACAGTACTAAGGGGTGACTTCAATTTACACATGGACTGGGTTAACCAAATCAGCACTAATGCTGTGGAGGAGAAATTCCTGGAGTGTGTACGAGATGGGTTTCTGGAGCAGTACGTTGAGGAGCCAACTAGTGATCAGGCTATGTGTCATGTAATGAGAAAGGGCTAATTAATAACTTTACTGTCAAGGGGCCTTTGGGAAATAGTGATCACAATTATGTCCTTATATGATAGGATTTTACATTAACGTTGAATACCTTATAGTTTATTCTGAAACTAGTGTTTTAAATCTGAAGAAAGAAAATTATGAAGGTATGAGGGGCGAGTTGGCATTGGTGGATTGGGAAAATACAAGAAAAGATTTGATGGTCTGGCAATAGCTAGTATTTAAAGGAATGCTACACGGTCAATAGCAGATGTACATTCCCCTAAGGTACAAACACCCAAAGGGAAAGGTAAATCAACTGTGGTTAACAAAAGAAGTTAAAGATTGAATTAGGTCAAAGGAAGTGTCTTTTAAGTATGCCAGAAAAAGTGGTGAGACTGAGGATTGGGAGCAATTTAGAACCCAGTAAAGGAGGACTAAGAAGCTGATTAATAAAGGAAAAAGAGAATATCAATGCAAACTAGCGAGGAACATAAAGGCGGACTGTAAAAGCTCCTTTAGATATGTGAAAAGGAAAAGATTAACTAGGACAAAAGTGGGCCCATTACAGGTGGAAATGGGAGATTTTATAGTGGAGAACAGGGAAATGGCAGAGAAACTAAACAGTTACATTGCATCTGTCTTCACGGAAGAAGATACAGAAAATCTCCCAGAAATATAGGCAACAAAGGAACTACAGGCCAGTGAGTCTCACGTCAGTGGTAGGGAAACTATCGGAGAAATTTCTGAAGGAGAGTATCTATCTCCACTTGGAGAGGCGAGGTTTGATCAGGGATATTCAGCATGGCTTTGTCAGAGGGAGGTCATGCCTAACTAATTTGATTGAATTTTTTGAGGAGGTGACCAGGTGTGTAGATGAGGGTAGTGTAGTTGATGTAGTTTATATGGATTTCAGCAAAGCCTTTGACAAGGTCCCACATGGGAGACTTATAAAGAAGGCAAGGGCACATGGGATACAGGGTAATTTGATAAGGCGGATTCAAAATTGGCTTAGTTGTAGGAGACAGAGGGTGATGACAGAAGGATGCTTTAGTGACTGGAAGCCAGTGTCCAGTGGCGTACCACAGGGATCTGTGCTGGGTCCCCTATTATTTGTCATTTATATAAACGACATAGATGACTATGTGGGGGGTAGGATTAGTAAGTTTGCGGATGACACAAAGATTGGCCGGGTGGTTAACAGTGAGAGTCTTGGGCTACAGGAAGATATAGACAGGATGGTCAAATGGGCAGATAAGTGGCAGATGGAATTTAACCCTGAAAAGTGTGAGGTGATACACTTTGGAAGGAGTAATTTAACAAGGAAGTATTCAATGAACGGCATGGCACTAGGAAGTTCTGAGGAACAAAGGGACCTTGGCGTGTGTGTCCATAGATCTCTGAAGTTGGGGGGGGCGCATGTTAGTGGAGTGGTGAAAAAGGCGTATGGGACACTTGCCTTTATCAATCGAGGCATAGATTACAAAAGTAGGGAGGTCATGTTGGAGTTGTATAGAACCTTGGTGAGGCCACAGCTGGAGTACTGTGTGCAGTTCTGGTCGCCACATTATAGGAAGGATGTGATTGCACTGGAGGGAGTGCAGAGGAGATTCACCAGGATGTTGCCTGGGATGAAACATTTAAGTTATGAAGAGAGGTTGGATAGACTTGGGTTGTTTTCGTTGGAGCAGAGAAGACTGAGGGGCGACCTGATCGAGGTGTACAAGATTATGAGGGGCATGGACAGAGTGGATAGGGAGCAGCTGTTCCCCTTAGTTGAAGCGTCAGTCACAAGGGGGCATAAGTTCAAGGTGAGGGGCAGGAGGTTTAGGGGGGATGTGAGGAAAAACTTTTTTACCCAGAGGGTGATGACGGTCTGGAATGCACTGCCTGGGAGGGTGGTGGAGGCAGGTTGCCTCACATCCTTTTCCACGTGTCGGTACAGACTCGATGGACTGAAGGGCCTCTTCTGCACTGTGATTCTGTGATTCTGTGTGATTCTGTGAAAGGAACTTGTAAAACCGAGGAACTAAAATAAATTTGTATTAGTAAAGGGGTAGTACTTGAAAAGTTAACTGGACTGAAGGTTGATAAATCCCCTGGACCAGATGTGCTTCAACCCAGAGTATTGAAGGAGGTGGCTGCAGAGATAGTGGATGCTATCTTTCAAAATTCTATAGATTCTGGAAAGGTTCCTGTGGATTGGAAAGTAGCAAATGTAACCCCACTATTTAAGAAGGAAGGAAGAGGGAGAATGGAGAACTACAGGCTTTTAGTTTGACGTCAGTAGTAGGGTAAATGTTAGAAAATATTATAAAGGATATGATAACTGGACAATTGGGAAGAATGGTAAAATTGGGCAGAGTAAACATGGATTTAGGAAAGGGAAATCATGTTTGACAAAATTGTTGGAGTTTTTTTGAGGACATTACTTGTAGTATAAATAAAAGAGAACCAGTGGATATGGTGTATTGAATTTTCAGAAGGCTTTTGATAAGGTCCCACACAGGAGGTTAGTAAGTAAAATTAGAGTGCATGGGATTGAGGGAAATATACTAGTATGGACTGAGAATTGGTTAACAGACAAAAAGCAGGAAGAAGGAATAAACAGATCATTCTCAGGATGGCAGGCTGTTACTAGTGGAGTACTGCAAGGATCAATGCTAGGTCCACAACTGTTCACAATCTATATAAATGATTAGGATGTGGAGACCAATTGTAATATTTTCAAATGCTGATGAAACCAAACTGGGTGGGAATGTAAGTTGTGAGGAGGATGCAAGGAGGCTTCAAGAGGACTTGGAGAGGCTAAGCGAATGGGCTGGAACATGGCAGATAGAATATAACGTGAATAAGTGTGAAGTTATTCACTTTGGTAGGAAAAGCAGAAAGGCAGATTATTTCTTAAATGGTGAGAGGTTGGAAAGTGCCGGTGTCCAAGGGGACCTGGGTGTCTTTGTTCGAGTCACTAAAAGTTCGCTTGCAGGTGCAGCTAGCAATTTGGAAAGGATATAGTATGTTGGCTTTCATTGCAAGGGGATTTGAGTACAGGAGTGAAGATGTATTTCTGCAGATGTATAGCGCCTTGGTAAGACCTCACCTGGAGTACTGTGTATAGTTATGATCCCCTTACCTAAGGAGAGATATGCTTGCCATCGTGGGAGTGCAACAGAGGTTCACCAGATTAATCCCTGGGATGGCAGGATTGTCTTGTGAGAGAAGATTGATGAGACTGGGTCTGTCTCCCCCTGAAGTTTTGAAGAATGAGGGGTGACTTCATTGAAACCCCTGTCCCCCCTGTCCCCACCAATGGGAGTTCACAGGTAAAGTTTGCATGGCAATTGCCTCTAAATGCTAACTTCCCCTGGGCAATTGCCCTGTACTGGGAAAAATCGGAAAATGCAATTCAAATCGTAATCTTCGGATGGTTCCGACTGAGTTACATCAATAGTTACCCAGAAAAAATTAGAAGAATTAAAACCTCTTCTAACTTCTGGGTAACTATTGCACAGACCCACATCATCCCCTCACAGTACTCCCCCCATCACCATCCCCACAGGACACCCCTCACCCCTGACCCCTCTAGGGGACTACCCCTACCACACCCCCATACCCAGCCCCCGACTAGCCACCCCACCAGCTGGAGTCCCCCACCCCCGGGGACTACACCCTCTGACCAGAACTCCCCAACCCACTGGACTCCCCACCTCGACGGGAACTCTTTCCTCTTTCCTCCCCACCCACCAGACCCAATGCTCCCAAGATCTGACCCGATACACTGTCACCAGGCCCAACCAGACATCCCTCCCTCTTGAGGCCCCACCCGACCCGACTCGACCCGAGCCCCACTTACCCGCGATGCCCAGTCTCTCCACCCATTGCCTGACACAATCCCTCCACTGCCACCACACCCCCCCCCGCCCCTCACCCCCGAGACCCTACATGAATCTCCTACCAAGGCCCGAGGCACGAGCCTTCCTGAGGCCCAAGCCTCCACAGGGGCCCAACCACTCCCAAAGAGGCTCAACACAAACCCCCCCATGCTCCCTGAGGCCCAGCCCGACCCCCTGCTGAGGCCCAACCTGACCACGCCCCCAAGACTCCACCCCTTCCTGAGGCCCAACTGGACCATCCCCGACTGATCCTACCTACTTAGTTCATACACGTACCTTTTCAAAGACCTTTAGACCTTTAAACTTTACCTTTAAATATACGACAGCTAGTTCCATAAAAAATGGGACGGTTTGTCTCCCTTTGATTCTACAGCCCTTCGACGCTAGGCCCCGGGAGTGTGCTGCACTACCTTGAGTCTGAGTCGCAAGGGCGGGTGAGATAGGATTTGTCTGCATTTTAAGGTAAGGACTTTCAAGTGGAGTGGCAATTTGACTCAATTGCCACTCCATCAACAGTGACGGCCCTATATCAACTGTCAGACAGTGGTAGCATTCACTCAAGCGATTTGTGCATATAATCTAGGCTGACACCAGTGTGGAACTGAGGGAGTGCTTCACTATTGGAGATACTGTTATCAGGTGAGACATTAAATCAAGGGGCCTCATCTGCCCTCTCAGTTGAACATAAAAGATCCAATTGCATTATTTCAAAGAAGAGCAGGGGAGTTCTCAGGCCAACATTTAGGTCTCAACCTACATCACCAAAAATCTGATCATCTGGTTCTTACCATATTGCTGTTTGTGAGAAATGGCTGAACACATATTGGCTGGTATCCCTACACTTTAAAAGTAATCATTGACTGTGAAGCATTCTGCAATAATGGTCTCAGAGGTACTGCTATGAAATGAGAAGAATGTTAACAGAGGATCTGGTCTGGATTTTCATGCCTCCATCCATGTCGCAATGGAGACAGCATTGATTTAAAAATGACAAATGGGAGCAGTTTCTGAGGGGAATCAGGAGGAAAACTCTCCACTGGTTGGTGTCACACCCAACACAAAGGAAAATGGTTGTGGTTGTTGGAGGTCAGTCATCTCAGGTGCAGGACATCATAGCAGGAGTTCTTAAGGGAAGTGCCCTAGGCTCAACCATCTTCAGCTGCTTCACCAATGACCTTCCTTCCATCATATGGTTAAAAGTGGGGATGCTCGCTGATGATTGCACAATGTGTTCAGCACCTTTCACGATTCCTTAGATACTGAACCAGTCCATGTCCAAATGCAGCAAGACCTGGACAATATCCAGGCTTGGGCTGACAATTGGCAAGTAAGATTCATGCCGCACAAGTGCCAGGCAATGACCATCTACAACAAGAGAGAATC
Source organism: Cetorhinus maximus (assembly GCF_964194155.1). Taxonomy (NCBI): domain Eukaryota; kingdom Metazoa; phylum Chordata; class Chondrichthyes; order Lamniformes; family Cetorhinidae; genus Cetorhinus; species Cetorhinus maximus. Next base: position 136,834,200 of record NC_135884.1, on the reverse strand, counting down.
TACCCATTGTCCCTTGACATTCAATGGCATTCCCACTGCTGAATCCCCCAATATCAACATCCTGGCAGTTATCATTGACTAGAAACTGAACGGGACTAGCCATATAAATATTGTGGCTAGAAGAGCAAGTCAGAGGTGAGGAATCCTGTGACGAGTAGCTCACCTCCTGACTCCCCAAAGCCTGTCCACTGTCTGCAAGGCACAAGTCAGGAGTGTGATGGAATACTCCCCACTTGCCTGGGTCTTCAGCTTCAGCCCACTTGTTTGGCACCCCATCAACAAACATTGACTCCCTCCACCACCAACACACAGTGGCGGCATCTATGAGATGCAGGAACTCACCAAACCCTTCCAAACCCACAATCATCAACATCTAGAAAGACAAGGGCTGCAGCCACATGGGAACACCACCACTTAGAAGTTCTCCTCCAAGCCGCTGAACATCCTGACTTGGAAATATATCGCCATTCCGTCACTGTCGCTGGGTCAAAATCCTGGAACACCCTCCCTAACAGCACTGTTCAGAGTACTTACACCACATAGACTGCAGAGGTCCAAGAAGGTAGTTCATTACCACCTTCCCAAGGGCAACTAGGGATGGGCAATAAATGCTGGCCTACCCAGTGATGCTAAGATCCCTTGAATGAATAGAAAAAAAAATTCCTGACGTCAGCAGTTTTTGCCTGTGTGGGATAAGGGTGCGTTTAGTGAGCCTCCACCTTGCACTCCTGGCCTGGCTGGCTCCATTTCAGTGGTAAGCATCTCATACCACCTTCCGCTTTCCTCCTCTGCAATTTTTGTGGAGTTGGGCTGATTTCTGGATGGCTCATGGTTCATGACCCTGCAGAGGAGGTGTGAATTAGAGCCTGGCTTCAGGAACCTTTTGAAAGGTAAATTTAAAAGGTCTTATCCATGCCCCCTCCATGTCCTCCATGGCCCTTCAATGCCCCCATGTCCCTTTCTTCCCACCCTGCCCGCTCCTTGCCTACTCACCTAGTGTGCATGATGTGCAGAATTAATGAGCCATATAATAACATGGCAAGTCTTGAAATGCTGACAAATAAACACCTATTCAGAAAGCTTCTTTGAAAAAAAACTGCTGTTCTTACAAACCTATTAAAGTTTCAATCAGACAGAGCCATTCATAATGTCAATAACAGAAGCTTTGCCTCACTTCACACCCTGTTCTCTTGTCCAAACAAACATACAGTTAATGACAAAACAAAATAAAGAAAAAATAACTTATTATAACCTCTTAAAGACGTCAATCAATCAAAGCAAACACTCCACTTCCAACTGTCAAGTTGCTGAGCTAATCCATTTGAGAGTCTTGGAGGCCAGCCAAGCATTCATAATAAGCCCATTTGAGGGGGAAAAAAAACAGATGTCTGTCCATCTGCCTCTGTTGCTACAGATCCCAAATGGCCTCTGCAAATACCAATTACTCCACTTTAAAGGACCAAGCAGCTTGGTAACTGCAGGGTGTTTAATCTTGAATAGCATTCTGGATACTGCACACCCATACTTGCCCTGTTCAACTGCAGGTGAGTGGGTGTGGAACAAGATGAGGTTGATGTGGGAAACACAGCAATCAATCCTGTGCTTAACAATCTCACACAAACATCCATGTGATAATGACCAGATAATTGGTTCTTGAATGAATGTTGATTGAAGAATAAATATTGACCACTCATTTGCTATGCTTCAAAAGAGTACCATGGGATCTTTTACATCCTCTTGATAGGTCAGGTTTTATTTATTTTTTTACTTTTATTCATTCATGGGATGTAGGTGTCACTGGTTAGGCCAGCATTTATTGCCCACCCCTAATTGCCCTTCAGAAGGTGGTGGTGAGCTGCCTCCTTGAACCGCTGCAGTCCATGTGGTGTAGGTACACCTACAGTGCTGTTAGGGAGGGAGTTCAGTTTAGCGAGTGGCTCAGTTTAATGCCTCTTCTGAAATACAGCGCATCTGACAGTGCAGCACTCCCTCCGTGTTGCACAGGATCGTCAGCCTTAATTTTTGTGCTCAATTTCTGGAGCGGGGTTTGAATCTTTGACCTTCTAACTCAGAGGCAAGAATACTACCAAGTGATCCACAGCCGATACCATGAAGGAGCCAGAGAAGAAGGTGGAAGTGAATGAAAATTCAGTGTTCCCCAGGGAAGATTGAGGAGATCATGGATTCAGAGCTCTGGAGCAGTGAAATAAAGAACAAATCTCCTACCTATGTACAGACACTAAGATTGTTCTTAGAGAACATGTTGCAATTGACAGTGGTTTCAATTTGCCCCACTCAATTCACAGGCAGCAGTATGAGGGAAGCTTAATTCTTATTCCAGAGGTCAATGGAATTGTGTTTTAGCTTTCGGTCTGTAACTATTCCTCACCCATCTCTCAGCAGCATCCCCTTACCTTCCATACCTGCTGCCTCTACCACCTGGAAGGACAAGGGCAGCAGAAGCATGGGAACATCACCACCTGCAAAATCCCCCCCTAGTCACTCACCATCCTGACTTGAAACTATATCACCGTTCCTTCACTTTCGCTGGGTCAAAAACCTGGTACTCACTCTCCAATAGCGCTGCGGGTGCACCTGCACCACATGTCCTGTAGTGGTTCAAGAAGGCAGCTCACCACCGGCTTGTCAAGGGGAATTAGGGATAGGCAACTAATGCTAGCCTAGCCACTGGTGCCCACATCCCGTGAAAGAATAAATTTTGAACAAGGACAACTTTTGTGCCTTCTCCACATTAAGAGCAGAGACTTCAGCCGTGGAGACCTTGGGGCAATAGGCGTGAAAAAATACTCTGCATTCTGATCTTCAGGCACTTGAGGCCAGTATAAATACTATGGCTACAAGTGCAGGTCAGAGGCTACGAATCCTGCGACGAGCAACTCAACTCCTGACTCCCCAAAGCCTGTCCACCATCTACAAGGCACAAGACAGGAGTGTGATGGAATACTCTCCACTTGCCTGGATGAGTGCAGCTCCCACAACACTCAAGAAGCTTGACACTGTCCAGGACAAAGCAGCCTGCTTGACTGGCACCACATCCACAAACATTCACTCCCTCCACCACCGATGCACAGCAACAGCAGTGTGTACCATCTACAAGATGCACTGCAAGAACTCACCAAGGCTCCTTAGGCAGCACCTTCCAAACCCATGACCATTACCATCTAGAACACAAGGACAGCAGATAGATGGGAACACCACCACCTGGAAGTTCCCCTCCAAGCCACATACCATTCTGACTTGGAAATATATCGCTGTTCCTTCACTGTCGCTCGGTCAAAATCCTGGAACTCCCCCCCTAACAGCACTGTGGGTGCACCTACACCACATGGACTGCAGCGGTTCAAGAAGGCAACTCACCACCACCTTCTCAAGGGAAACTAGGGATGGGCAATATATGCTGGCCCAGCCAGCAAAGCCCACATCCTACGAATGAATGAAAAAAAAACTTACAAGAAACACTCCTCCAGGCTTTCAAGGATCAGGTGAGAGCCATTAGATCTACTCCCGCAGGTCGACGGCCATCCAGAACAAATGATGCAGCTCAAGTTGATTGACAGAATGCTGCTTTTTCTCAGGATAGGAACACATGAATTTTTCACTGATTGTGATTTGCCACTTGCAGAGCTATTTAGTGAGGTTCAGTACAGCAGATGTGACAGCGTAGATGCACATTGAAAGCGACCTTCAATGTCATTACCATTAAATGGCACCAATACAAATGAATTAATTAAATCCTACAGTGTTAAAACATATAACAGAAATTGAAAACTGCATGAATTAGATTTTAGGAGGAAAAATCAGTCCACTTTCTAAATAAATATGCCTGTGATTCTATTTCTCACAGTATATGTAGAATTAGATTAATTATTTTTTCCATATTAGTGACATTCTTCTAAATTTAATGGCACAATGCTTTAATCAAATTACATAGCAAAATTCATATTGTAAAGTTTCCAATTTGCATGCCATCAATATTCATCACTGCATGAGCAAATTGACACAATGAAAGGATAAATTGCTGAGTTACTTGTAATTAATTTTAAAGGATCTTAAGAGCTTTTAGATTGGTTAGCAGTGAAATGTGATTGTGTATCTGGGGAGTCAAATGATCATGTACGATTTCTAAGTACGCTCGTTTGGTTTGATGTTTCTCACAATATTTGAATTTTTCAGGGATTGCAGCTCTAAAAGCTGGTTACTCTTTTCAAAGCTGTTAATTTGTTTTCCACTGGCAAACTGAACTGATGAACTTTTCTCTCCCAGTTGTCTTAAAGTTCAAAAGTGGTGACAGCATGTGATGCCTGTAAAGCCTATATTCCAGGCCCCCAACAATCTTTGTAAAATAAACAACCCGGAGTGTCACTTACAGCTTTTGCTCATGTCCAATTCAATCTTAGCTGAATGAATAAGCATCTAGCTTCTAAAAGCCACATGAGTTTAAATGACACCAGGAATTTCACCTTCAAAGTCCTCAGTATGAAATTGTATAGTAACTTTCTTATAACGGTATTTTGTGATAATAATGAAAAAACACATATTAATTCCAACATTGCAGTACAAATAGTATTATGAATATCACACAATGTTTATAAAAATTGTAAAATCTGTGCCCTTTCATTTTGAATCACTAACATTATCCTCCTGATGTGAATATTAAGGTGATAGCTGTTAATACTTGGGATAGTGTTTTAATTTCATCTACTAATAATTTCAACTTGAAATTACATCACATTATTATTGATATTAATGTGCAAATGATTAACCCATAGATTTCCTGAGTCTACTATTTTAATAGAGGCATGAGCCTATTTTGTTAAACACAGCAAAGGAATTTAAAAGGAATTCACTTGCATAATAAATTCAGAGAATATAATTTGACGATATACATGTCTTGCAAAGCATATGCCACATATAACACAAAATACCCCTATAATACCCTGGAATGAAGTACAAGATTAAGTAGGATCTCTGGCCACTTTGTTGTCGGCAGCATTTCAGTTGGAATGTGCCATGATCATGGAGGTCTTATGTCATCTTCTGCAACAGACAAGGAGAAGGATTCACACTTAATTAAGTGTAAACTGCACACCCTGAAGCCCCTGCCTCTGGTCTTTAGTGAAAACTGAATGACAATACAAATGAATTCTCCTACAATAATTAGGCATGTCCTCCAATTAGCCACTTGCCAGGTCATTTCTGTTAAACTATCAAAAAAAAATTTTTTAAATTACCTTTATTGTTGCGGTACCAAGTATGGACAAACAAACATCTGTTCTGATCTGCTATTATGGTGAAAGCATTTTCAGTGAAACTGCAAAATGGCAGTGCCTCAAGGCAATCAATCTCAAAATCAGCTTTCAAATTTCTAAGCTAAAATAGCCTAAACTGCAGAAAACATGTAAGAATTCAGGAAAAGTGCAATGAGACTCAAGGAAAGGGTACGATTAGGTCTAACTTCGAAAAGAGCATTTTGTGAGCCCACACTCTCTGCTGAGAGCTATGTTCAACTGATACTACAGAGCAGAAAGCCAGGGATGGATTGCATACAATTTTCCAAACATTTGAATTAAGTGAGATACTCAATTAAAACTGTACCCTTAGTAAAGCCAAGGGAGGTGGGGATCCTCACCAGAGGTGGGGACATGTAAAATCATCCCTCTATAACCAAATCCTACAACTTCATTTTGCATGAAGTTGCATTATTTTGACTGAAATCGTAAGATATAGGGACATGGGAATGTAGGAACAGGGCTAGGTTTTTAAGCCTCTCAAATCTGTTCTGCCATTCATTGAGATCATGGTTGATCTGCATGTGTATCTCCTTATCACCAGTAAGAACTTAGTAATGTAAACCCAAAGGACTAGCATTACGATTATCAGTGCAGTGCAGGTCAGTTAGGCACTACATTCAGACTCAATGGAATGGCTATTTAGTGTCTACTATACTAAATTGATTGGGGAGTGATGTCTACTAAGAGTTTGATCAAGAGTTTCATTTTTTGACAACCATTGGAAAGAGAGAAAGAAAGAATAAACATTCACCCCATCCATCTGGGACATGAAAAGTTGCTCTAATGAGCACACACATTTCTTAACTGATGTTGCTATTATACATTATTAAGGCAGAAAATGTGGCCAGAGCATTGAGAAACAGTTCACTGGTACTTTTTATTCGACAACATGAACTATCTTTTTAAGCTTATTAAAGCCAATTTCCTTGGCTTTAATGAGGTAGTTGATTTTAATTATGAAATTTTAAAAGATGATGGCTCCTGGTAGGCCAAAGTACACCATGCCAAGCTGTGGATGCACTTGTATGGAAGTGTTGGCAGAGCATATCAGTGTCCATGAGAACAGGATTTACAGGTGGGATGGGTAGAATGACAGCAGAAAAAAGAAAGCAGTAAAGGCAGTTTGGCCATCAGGAATTAACATCACCAAATTTCTTCTGTAAAACTGATATATTCATCTCAAATGAACATATCTAGGAGTAATATACAGTCTGAATAAAAATTGTTCACCTTTTGTCAAGGCGAACCATTCCAGGGTCTGATAATAGCCTGGCCTCTGGAATTAGCTTCACAACATAGCCCCTAAAATCCCTGGGCCAAAATTTTCAGTCTGGCGGGCGAAGTAGGAGTGGCCATGGGTGGGCGCAGACCTGATCGGTGCCCGTGATCGGAGCCGCACCGCCATTTTGGGCGGGCGGGCCAATTAAGGCCCGCTCAGCGCATTTCCGACTCCCATGAATGGCGGGAGTGTGCGGGCTGCAGCGGGCGTGCACAGGCCGACGGGTCCATTGGCGTCCTGCCAGCCTGTTTAAAGGAAAGCCTGGCAGCCTCCTGCAGGCTGCTCACAATGGCCAGTTCCAGGTCACACCGCAGGGGTTCAGCTGAGCAGGGCACGCTGGAGAGAAGGGCGGAGGAGCAGGGCAGGCTGCAGGGTCTGCCACAGGGGCAGAGCAGGCTGCAGGGCCAATGCGCCCCTCGTTTTCCTGATGACTGCCTTGCTGCCCTCCTCGAGGAGGTGGCAGCACGGCGGGAGGTGTTGGTCCCCCAGGATGGGAGGAGGAGGCCCCCCCATATGTCCAAACGTGCCTGGGAGGAGGTGGCGGAGGTGGTGAGCTCCCGCGACATGGTGCGGCGCACCTGGATCCAGTGCTGTAAGCGCTTCAATGATTTGTTGCACTCTGGAAGGGTGAATACCATGTTGGCATTGGGCATTTAACCCAGCAGGTAGCCTTAGTATTTGAGGCCCACCCCGTACCCAAGTCTTACTGTCGTGACTGCATTGAATCATGTTGGGCATTTCTCGTACGTTGGGTGGTCAAGCAGACAGTGCCCATGCTTACATCAGCCTGAGTGTTTCATGAGGTGATGAGTTCTCCCCCGCACCATGTGTTGCTCTTAGTCGCACATGACTAGTCTAGGGGAAACCTGCAGGAGATGTAGCTAGGCGCATACTCAGAACTCCAACACATGTCCTATTCACGGTGATGAGATGGTGGAAGGGGACCCTCGAGGTCTTGTGGCCAAGAGCCATCTGCTGTTCAATATGCTGCATGTAGTTGTGCTTCCTTGCTATGGGAGCTAAGACTGTGTGTTTCCTAAAAGTGATGGACGCAGAATGTGTCCAAGGTGGCCGTTGGGGGGGGTTGGGAGCAGGTGTACTATCTTTGTGTGACTGATCAGCAGTAGCGGGGAGATGAGGCACTGGAGGCCTGATATAGGCCACTGTGGTTGGGGTGTGGTGTGCGCGTGCAGAGTCCATGTGCGATTTGCCGCAATGAATGTTCTCCTCTGTTTCTCAGGAGAAAAATGCTCACAATGCAGTTCACGGACTGGAGGCAGCCAGGCCTGGCTCATGATTTTAAGCCGCTTCAAGCAGGAGGCCCTGGAGCTTGAGAGACGCCATGCACCCAGGTCAACTGGTGTTGGTGAGGCTGGGGTGGAATGGCCAGGTATTTGAGGTCAACAGTGACATCTGCTATGTCCTCCCACCATCCATAGCACTGATGATTGTTTAATTTGTTATTGTTGCAACATTGCTCGGTCACAGACTGATAGAGTCAGAGGTGTGGGTCATAGACAAAGGTCCCTCGGCCCTTCGAAGATGCACGTGTCAAGCACCTTCCAAACTCACCTTATCCCATTTCCCACCACTATCCCCATGGCCTTGTATGCCATGGCATCACAACTGCACATCCAAATACTTATTATATGTTAGGAGGGTTTCTGCGTCCACCACCCTTTCAGCCAGTGCGTCCCACATTACTGTGTGCAAAAGTTACTCATCACCTCACCTGTCAACCTCATGCCCCTTACCTTAAATCAGGTTAGTTATCCCTCCGCCAAGGGGAAAAGTTCCTTTCTGTCAACTCTAACTATGCCCCTCATAATGTTATAAACATCAGTCATGTCACCCCTCAATCTCCTCTGCTCCAGGGGAAATAATCCCGGTCTATGCTATGTCTCCTCATAAGTCAAACTCTCCAGCCCAGCCAGCATCCTGGTCAATGACCTCTGCACTCTCTCCACTCCAGTCACGTCCCTCCCGTGAAGCGCATTTCACAACTGCACACAGAACTATAGCTGCGGCCTAGGCAGCGTTTTCTGCACTTGCAACATGACCTCCTGTTCCCATATTCTATTCCTTGGCTAATAAAGGCAAGTATGGCATTTACCTTCTTAAATGTCTCATGTACCTGTCCCGCTACCTTAACGGGCCTGTCGACATGCCCAGCAAGGTCACTCTGATTCTCCTTACTTTCCACAGTCCGACCATTCCTCAAGTATTCCCGTGCCTTGCTTCTCCTGCCCAAGTGCATCACCTCACACTTATCCACATAACTTTCCATTTGGCATTCCTTAGCCCATCTGACCAGCCCGTCTGTATCTGCCTGTAATGTAAGGCTATCCTCCTGACTATTTGCCACCGCACCAATAATCGTGTCCATAGGTTCTGGAAGGTTGAGTACATAATGAGCCAGGGGGAAAGGGATGAAGTGTGTCACTGTGTGCACGCTAACTGATCCACCGTCCTTGTTGTTAATTTCAGCATCATCAGAGCCTGTCCACCAGGAGCAATTCCAGATGCCCCCTCTCACACCTGAGGGCCCTCAGCTGTCACCGGCTTCACACCATTTCTGCGGGGCAGGCACCAGCGCAGAGACTAGCACCTCGGTGGGCATTGCAACATGCTAGTGTCCTGGGGCACAGTGGAGAGGGCACTTAACAATCGCTGGAGGTGCTGATGGCGCCAGCAGTTGGAGGACTGCAGGGGACCAGGTATATGCAGAGTTGGGGCGTGATGATGTGCCTCTGGAGTCGTCCACGACGTAGCAGCTGCAGGAAATGCGGCCAGGTGTGCGGGAGCATCTGGGAGCGTTGCATGAGATTATGCTTCGCGTGGTGTCCGTGGTGGAGGAGTCCACGCGGAGAATCACTGATGCAATGAGCCTCATGGCAGAGCGTCATGCTTCTTACAAGGAGAGAGTGGCAACTCTCATGGAGAGGCTCTTCCTGGAGAACAAGCAGATTCTCCTGGGGTTACGCTCGGACCTGCAAGCCCTCACAGCGCCAGTGGCCACAGCTGGTCATTGCCAATGTGGGAGATGGTGTGGGCTTCAAGCTTCCAGCTCGTTACCCACCCATCGACGGTGAGCAGGGAGGTCCAGGGCAACCTCACATCGGCGGAGCAGCTGCCTGGTGTCTCTGTGGGCTCCTCTCACGGTGCTCCAGATGAGGGCAACAGCTGCTCCGCCCCTCTCCCAGTAACCGCTTCATCGGGTAAGGCTGCGATGACTGGGGAGATGCCAGCTGTGGAACTGGCTGATCCCTCCCAGGCGGGGCCAGCACAGGCTCCACGGGCCAGAGGATGACCACCAAGGTCATCGAGGCCACAACAGGACAGCAGAGTCAGCAGGCTGTCTCCAATGTCACTCCAAGCGATGGGGCGGCACCAAGACGTAGCACCCGGAAACTTAAGCATAAGGCACCTTAGACACACCAAGGGTTTCTCACTGGTTCTTTTGTGTTGTCCCTAGATTAGGGAATTATTATTTGTTTATGCTTGAAAAATATTTTGGTTTGACTTTGTGTGACCTTATGATGGTGAAAATTAAATCCAGATGTTTTACCATGGCTGAGGGTGGTTCCTTTGTTTTGCATTTGTATGATTTACATACATGTCATGTGTGCTTGAGTGGACATTGAAGTTTATGTCCAAAGCCCTTAGTTGCAACTGATTAAGTGGAATTTAGCACTTAAGTGCTGAGTATGGAAGCGCCAGGCAAGGCTGGTCCTGCTGATCCATTTGTGTGGAACTAGCTGAAGGTTTGTTGTATTAAAGTGTCCCGGGTGTCCCTGCCTCCTTGGTGTAGTCCCTGGTCAGCGTTTAGCCCCTCATCGTTCTCCTGTGCTTCTTCATCCTCAGAATCAGTGCTGGACTCATCGTGTGCAGCCACATGCACTGCGTCAACGTCTTCATCATCCACTGCATCCCCCCCCCTTCCAGCGCAAGATTGTGGAGAGTGCAGCATGCTACCACTATCACAGAGATGCGATCTGTGGGGTACTGGAGTGCGCCCTCTGAGTGGTCCAGGCATCAGAAGCGCATCTTGAGAAGACCAATGGCTCTCTCCACCACAGCCCTTGTGGTGTCGCGGCTCCTATTGTAGCGCTGCTCAGCTTCTGTTCTTGGATGGCGGAGAAGCATCATGAGCCACCTTCTGAGGGGATAGCCCTTGTCACCCAGCAGCCATCCATCCAGCCGAGCTGGAGCACTGAAGAGCCCCGGCACCTGGGAGTGTCTGAGGATGTAGGCGTCGTGGGAGCTGCCTGGGTACCTTGCACAGACTTGTAGAATATGCATCCTGTGATCACACACTATCTGCACGTTCATGGAGTGGAAGCCCTTCCTGTTGACGAAGGCACCGGGCTCACCTGCTGGCGCCTTGATGGCCACGTGTACAGTCTATAGCACCCTGGACACGGGGGAAGCCAGCAATGGCCGCGAAGCCTCTGGCTTGCTGTGTCTGACTTGCCTGATCCCAGATGAAGTGGATGAAGGTCAATGTACGCCTGAACAGAGCGTCTGTAACCTGCTTGACATAAGTGTGATTGGGAGACACCACAAAGATCACCCACCGAGCTGTGGAAGGAGCCAGAGGCATAGAAGTTAAGGGCAACTGTGACCTTTGGAGCCGCTGGCATGGGGTGTCACAGTTAGGAGAGATCTCAGGCCCAATCATCTGACAGATTAGGTTAACTGTTTCCCTTGACAGATGGAGCCTCCTTTGGCACTGCACCTCAGTCATATTGAGGTAGCTGCTTCGCCGCCTGTATACCCTGGCAGCAGGATAGTGGCATCTTCTGCGGCCCTTTCCACCTTGGACTACCTCTTGGCCCTGCGCCCCTTGTGCCTGCGCCTGGCCTCCCAAAGGTGGCTCCCCTGGAGGCTGATTGTGCACTTCTGGCCTCCTCCTTTTTCTAGCCCTCCCTTCCTCCTCAGAGGAGCTGCCTCCAGTGGAGATGTCAGAATCTATACCCAGGCTAACTGGAGGCCTCCAGAAAGCTGCAGGCCTGATAAAGATTACTGACTGCAGAGTGCTGACCTGAAGATTCAAAGTACACAGAAAGCTGCTGGAATTCGTTCTGAACTGCTGCAGATCACACAGGCAAGGTTAAAACACTTTCTGCAATAAATACTCACAGACCAGATTGAAGACCCCACTGAGTCCTCTTATCCCGCCCGTGGCTGAGTTTTATTAAAAAGTCTCTTACCTGCCTGCCCGTTGCGCCCGTACGCCGACCTGAAGATCGCATGGATGCCTGAAAATTGGCATCAATTGCCAATTTAAGGGCCTTAACTAGCCCATTAAGTAATGGTGAGCACACGTCGAACTTCATCCCGTGCCCGCCCAGTGAAATATCGCAATGGCGCGCGGTGATGTCGGGACGCTCGCCCGACGTCACCGCGCGTCATTTTACATGGGCCCCGCACGCCAATGGGAAAATCCTGCCCCTGGAGTCTTGCTCTGTCAGTTGCCATGCAATGTAGTGGACTTTCTTCACCCTTGGAGATCGAGAAAAACTCCATCCCAAATTTTAAGGGGGGGGGCATGTAATTCCCATAATCTTTGGTTGTGGTGTATATTCTGAAGTAATTCTTTGTACAAAGCAAATGGGATATTTTAGCTCCCCTCCCCCCGTTCCCCCCAAAACACAACTGTACTGAAATAAAAGCATAATACTGCAGATGCTGGAAATCTAAGATAAAAACAGAAAATGCTGGAAAAACTCAGCAGGTCTGACAGCATCTGAGGAGAGAGAAACAAAATTTGCATTTCAAGTCCATATGACTCTTCTCCAGAGTTAAAGCTGCTGAGCTTTTCCAGCATTTTCTGTTTTTATTACAATTGTACCGAAATTGTTCTTATGAGAATTTCACTTTGAAGGTGCAATCATACTCCACTTTTGAATCAATGCAAAGTGGTTAATGCCAAAGCAAAACTTTGAACCAAGCTCTGAATGATTTCATTGAGCTCACTTCAAGGGTATGGAGGTAGGTGGTAGAAGCTTGATGCTGTGAGGTTGATCTCTGCTGCAGTTTAAAGCCATGCTGTTAAAAGTGCTTATGTGCTCCGTTGGATATTGTGGACATATCCTATCCTGCAGATCTTTCAAACATTTTGAGAAGGTAAATTCAATTACGCTCTCTAAATATTAAAATATTTATCAGCTAGGGAAATCTCATCTGCTGGGCAGAGTACGTTTCCCAGCCTGTAGAATATTGTTATCTGCCATGCTTCTTATTCTGCAGCTCTTAGGTCTCAGACCAGTGTAATCACAACAAGATACATTTCTTGCATTGGTACCAAGTTCTGAGCTGGCTGGGAAAGTGGCGGGGGGGGATATTGTGAAGAATTTCTTCCCATTAAAGTTGTATTGCAGGAAGCATTTGTAACAATTCTACAATTAGATCATTTATCAGGAGGAATTGGTGAGCCTTGAAGAAATAGACATTAAAGGCAACATTACTGTGTGCAATGAGTGTACTGTCTTTCAAACTATTAATTAGAGCTGTGAAGTTATTTTTCTTCCCCTCTTCCTCCAAATTAGCTGCCAGTTACACAATTGATTTACTTTTCTCCAAGTCATTACAGTGTAAATGTTAATGTTTCCTTACTTATCTCTGGAATCAAACATACTGTTGCAATTTTTGAGTGGGCGATTTGCCCACTTGGTCTATTTGCACCACAGATGCAATATCCAATCTGCAGACAAAAATAGATGGGCTGCAGTGAAAATCGATGAACCGTGCTGAATTGTGAGCAAATGGATGATGTATGTGCATGAGCTGCAATGAAAATAGATGACATGTAGTAAAGTGAACAGGAAGGGAAACTGGTGGAATAAAAGCGACAGTTGCACCTAACCTCAACAAGTGGAGCCACACTGCAAAGTGTCACCGCACCATTTACCCACAAAGGCATTCTGAAGAATTGTGAGTACTTCAGATATGTAGGGAGTGCATTCCCAACTTTTGAGAATTAGAATTGGGTGGACCAATTTCCAAGTGTGATCCCTCATTTCTCACCTTCTCCAGAAAGGCACCAGAAGCCAAACTGGCAGCCGTTGGTTTCCAAATACCCAGACCACACACCAAGAAAAAAGGAATTTGTCCTCTTGAATATGCTGTCAGTCCACTTACCCTATCCAGAATCTGAATTAATGACAGGCTATTGTTCTTGATGATGCCTTAAACTATCTTAAATTAGATACTGATTAAATTAGCCATTAAATTATGACTCAAGGTTAACTGTCAAACTCATAGATCTGGCAAAGTAGTCTAACTTGGCATCCAATACAGGAACTGTAGAATGATCTACACTAGAAAAACTATTGGGTAGATTCTACCTCATCATCAAGTGACTAAATGATATTATCTACACCCATTATCTGTGGAATTAATTGTAGCCCTGGGCTGTGGTTGTCCAGGCAAGGTAGTTAAACTCTTCTTGCAGAACATCCTAAATACAAGTAAATTTGTCAGATTCTAAACATTGTTTTAGCATATTTAGGAGTGGTAGTTTTGCCATATTTTGAATCTATCCCTCTTCTGTTTGGTGTTTCATCATTATCCCTATATTTTTTTTGTAGGCTGAAAAGAACTAGTGTGTTTTTGCATAACAGTTAAGCAATTGACTGCCAAATAGCTTACTGTTATGAATGGAATCTATTTTATTTGTGCTTCTCTTGAATCAGCTGGACATCTTTTTTTTAAAGTCAGTGTTTCATAATTTTTTCTTACACAGTGGATAACTCCCTGTAGGCAAACTTTCTTAGAACTAATTTGTTTATTGGGATGTCACACACTGAACAAATAGTTGAAATTACATTAGCAATTGATGAGGGAAGTTCTCAGCTGAAAAGTTTACTCATCTGGAATTCAAAGCATCTATGAGTAATGAATGGTGTCCTAAAATGTACATTAGAGAATGGTTATTTGAATTCTCCAAAGACTGAAGGCTTTTAAATTCTCACCAAAATAGGCAATTCAAAAGTCTAAAACTGCTTAGATATAACTAACTGGTCAGTGAAAGTTTGTGCTGGTGGAATAATGAATACTGAACGTTGTTTCCAGGATAGAGCCCAGTGGCTATGTCAGAAAAGAAGTTAAGGCACCTGACCACAAGGCCATAAGTTCCAAGCTTCCGGGAGAACCCCAAAGATGTGGTGGGGAACCACCCCCCCACCCCTCTCCCAACCCAGCGTCCCACAGCCCCAACGCAACCCGCCTCCCCCTGAAGGTCCCCAGGTAAGGACTGCATGGCGATTGCCCAGGAAGTTCAAACTTCTGTTGGGCAATTGCCCTGCAATGGAAACCATCTGAAAGTACAATTTAAATCATAAACTTCAGATGGTTCTGACTGTCTTACAGCAATAGGTACCCAGGAAAAATTGAAGAATTGAAACAACTTCTAACTTCTGGGTAACTATAGTTACCATCCCTACCATCCCCCTAACCCCCACAGGACTCCCTGCACCACCCGGCCCACACATGAGACCCACCCCCGACCCCCCCAATGCCCCACGGGAAACTCCCCCAACCCTCCGACCCCTCTTGGGACACACGACCACACCCCAAACCCCCCACCAACATCCCACCCCCACACGGAAATGCCCCCACATCCTGATCGCTTACGGGACCCCCAACTACACCCCCCATATCACCACAGGACTCCCCCAAGCCCCTCACAAGACCCCCTGTCTACCACCCACGCCCCAACAAACCCTTCCACCCCTCTGCCGACTACAACCCCAACCCCCGACAAGACACCCCAACTACACACAAAACACCCCACTGACACCCCCGACAACCTGAACCCCCAATGACCACCTGATCCCTCCCCCCACTGACCACCCAACACCCTGCTCGCCCATACCCAACTTACCTTACAAATTTACCTTATCCTGAGCTTCTCAAAGTGGCTGGGACCATTAAACGTATCTGCTTTACGGCAACTAGCACTGTAAAAAAGTGGGCATGGTTTCCTTAATTCCAACTCTCTGGCCCTTGACACAAGGCCTCAGGAACCCATTGCACTGCACTGTTCTTGCCTGGCCTGAGTCGGAAGGTTGGACAAGAAAGGAGCTGCATCATTTCCAGGTAAGTAAGTAGGAACGGTCTGGCAGTCCAACTCTGTTTGCCACTCCACTGAAGTTATGGGCCTTTATCTTCATCCCTGTTGTAGGGTGTTGGTTACAGTCCCATAGGTCTGAAGAAGTCTTCATAGTCAAACGTAGGTTAACTGTAAGTCTTTATTGACTCTTAGAACTCTTTACAAATACACAGTAAAGAGTGCTAGGAGCTGTCTCCATCCTTGCTGCTACACACAGCACTGTTCAACACTCAACTGACCCTGGGTATGAGTCATGTGCTCTCTTCCATCACTTGTGTGGGCAGTGCCGTACTCAGTTCCACATTAGCCCTGTATATGCTGGACCTTAATGCCAAACCTCCCCCCAAGACTTTATCTAATGCATTTTGAGTGATTATAGTTGACCTTATGCCCTTGTTATTACTATTGTACATTTACATTGTCATTACTACATTATCACTACCCCATCTGCCCCCTTCAAGCCCTTGAATTCAAAATTTCAGATAATCTGGAGGCCTTATAACTCACCCATTTCTCATTTACACTGCTGTCAGAGGAGTGGTAGGCTCTGTTGCTACTGGTTCTTTCTGTAGGTTTGGAGGTTGTTCTGGCGTCTGGGTAAGTTTCCATCCTTATCTTCCATTCTTTCATGTTGAACTGCACTTGATTGGTTTGGCTTTTGCTCTGGTCGGTGGTAGCTGCCCTAACATGCTTCTTGTGGAGTGGATGAACATTGTGTTCATCTCATTGTCATTTTTTTTGCTGCTTCCGTCGTTGTGTGGGTCATGGTGATGTCCTTTGTGACGGAGGTGAGTACTCCTGCTCCTAGAACGAGGCTTAGTTGTATGCTCACCTCCGGTTCGCTGTTGGCAATGGACGGCTGCTACCAGGTTCTAGCATCTTTTGTGGCTTTAACATGCTGGCTTGGAGTTGCATTGTATGTTCAGTGGTTACAGTGTTGACCTGCTGTACCATCATCAGAGCCGGAGGTTGACACTCATCGGATTTCTGGTTGCTCCATTGGAGGTGTCATGGTTACCTCCTGGCTGGTCTGACCAATGGAAGTTTTCCGGCACCTGTAAGGAGAATTGTCAAGCCCGCGCCACAAAGACAGAAGGCAGTTCAGAGCTGAAGTCTCAGTCAGGATACTCATTTTTTGTTTGAGTGCTCAGGAACTTGCAGTTGTGTATGATTAATGACAGTGGTTGTCTGGCATCTTCTGCCAAGAGGAGATCCAGGGCTACACAGGCATCTCTGCTCTACAGAGAGAAAGGCTGGTTACAGATGACATACATCAGCTTGAAGATTTGTTTGCCGCCATACCTTAGTGGTTCCAGAATCATGCCTATGACTGGAAGTCAGATTCCTCCAGGCCCATAGAGTGGTGTGTTTGTTGTTCGAAGCCAGAGCTCTTTTAGCCATTGTTCTTTGCCCAACAGGACTGTTACGCTGGTTCCTGTGTCTAATCTAAAATTTGTTAAATGGTCATTATCTGAAATATCCGCATTCCAAAATGAGAAACCAAGATCATTGACCTCACCCAAGAAGCATGGTTATGTGTCTGCTGCGTTTGGAGTCTTGACCCCGTGACTGATCTTTGAGCCTGCTGTGCATTTCAGAGTTTTTGTCTTGCAGTTTGCTGTAGTGTCCAATCCTGTTGCACTGAAATCATTGCGCTGAAACTGAAGGACGTTGATCTCGCCTGCGGAGGCACTTTGCTCTACAGTGTTACCATGGTCACTCTGCTGGCCAATTCGGGTATTTCCTTCCCTGGCCTGGAGTGTCCCTCTGTCTTTGCCGCTTAACTAGCTGAACTGTGGGTTGGCCTCTGAACCACGGTTTATTTTTTCCCTTAAAATGGTTCTCAGCTTCTCATGGTGTTCTGATTGATGACTCATTGCCTTTTCCAGGGTCAGGCCTTCCTTTGCTTGCATGAGGTCAGAGAGTGCATCATCCACTACTCCTACCACTATTCTGTCTCTGATGAGTTCAGGTTTTAAATCTCTGTATTCGCAACCTTCTGCCATCCTGTACAGGTCATTGATGAATGAAGCAACGTGTTCTCCTGGCTTGCTTGGACTTGCTTGTTAAATTTAGCTCTTTTGAGTATTTTATTGCTTTTTTGGTTAAATTAAGTGTTGAAAGATTTTAGCACTTCTTCAAATTTAGCAGATCATGCATTGATTCCCTGTTTTGCAATGATGTCATCTGCAATTAGGCCTATTAAGTAAAGCAGTGTGTTAACCTGCCCTGTTTCTGACTTTTTGGCTAAATTTGAAGCAATGCTGTATCTTGGGAATCTTTTCCTGCAAGGTCCCCAATTATCTGATTGATCTGGGCCTTGGATTAGTTCCAATTGATTTGGAAATGTGAAATCATCATCCATTAATTCTTTAAAAGTGTAGGTTCTGCTTTAAATGCTTTCTGAATTTCAACACGGCATGACCGTTCACTTGTTTAAAAAGGGATTTCCCATGTTCGTCGGGCTCCACTATAATGGCGATCGCGCTCAGCTGAAAAAGAACATTTTCAGCCATGGCTGCCTGGATCGACTGCCTGCAGAGTTCGCTCGCTCAGCGGTTCACTTTAAAGTTGCAAATCTGTCAAATCCTGGCTTTTGCTTTCTCTTGGCAGAGCCCAGAAGTTGCGATTCTCCCGGATTATTTAATTAATTATTTTTTTTCCCATTTTGGACCGAGATCAGGCTCGGTGATCGAGTTTTAGTGATGGGTTTTTTTCAGACTGCACCTCTGACTCTGAATTATTTAAACATTTCTCCTGACTTGCTGCGGCCTGGTATTTTAAAAGACTTAACTCACCCCTGGTAGGTGTGCTGACTTTGCACGCTGGGTTTAGAAACTGGACTTCCGAAGGAGATTCAATAGAGTCGTCTGCAGCAGTAAAGAATTTTTAATTTCTGCCTCCAGCTTTCAAGTCTTTCTTTGGAGCTTTTGCCTGGTGAGTTTTCCTCTGCACTTCTGCTCCCGGAGCTTCTTTCCAAGTTTTACAGCTTTGCTGAATTGGGAGGGGCATGTGGCTGACTAGAAGGCAGCTGGTGCTGTTGCTGGGATTGCTCCTACTGCTGTTGGAGCAATTGGTAGTGATGTGGTCTCTGCTCTCGACCCTCAGCAGTGGTGGAAGGCAGATCTGCATAAGCTGCTCCCATGCCACAGTGAAGGCTGGCAGCAGGAAAGTGGAGCTTAAGTTGAGTGCACTGCTAGACAGGTGAAGTGACTTCCAAAAAGCTGGCAATCACCTGTCAAACAGCGGTAACACACTCAGAGAGGGGAAGTGCTTTGAACAGCAGTCTCTCACCTGGCCATGGCTGGAGATCTTCAATGTAACTGATCAAAGGCCTCATAGCCTTCAGTTTCACTGAAGAAGCTCTTCCTGCTATGCACTCCCCTCAGTCACCTTGGGAAGGTGCAAACACAATGTGGAAGCCATACACTGTTGGGAAGAAAAGATTTCATGGTTAAAAAAAAGTGCGGAGGGTTGGGGGGGTGTTCCCCACTGGACTTGGATCTCACCCTGGGAAAAGGCAGAAACGTAGAGGACAATGCCAGTTTGGAATCAGGGAATCAGTTGAAATTTCAGGGCCTTTACCTTCCCGCATGCATCGGATCCTGTGCCTACTTGGCTGGAATATGCTGCCCAATGTCTACACCCATTATCACACCAGCACACCAGAGTTAACCTGTTTGCACTGTCTCAGAGGGTGTCACAGAGTGTGATGCCTGGTACAGGCTAGTCTGCAAAGAAAATCGAGAACAATGGCATCTATTCCTATGCCAAGCAGGATATCAAAGCATTTTGCTCCTAGCAACAGTATCTTTCCACATCTCTGGCAGATCAGCCAACCTGGAGTGTGTGTATGCATTATGCAAGTAATCCCCTTGAAATTCTAAAAGTCCTATCATTGTTCCCATTGGTGGAAAGGTCAAAACCCTGAGGACACAATTTAAGGCGATGGGCAGAAAATACAACTGCAACATGAACAGGAGGTTTTGTACACAGCGAGTGGTTAGGATCTGGGATGCACTGCTTGAGAGGGTAGTGGAGGTAGATACAATTGGAGCTTTCAAAAGGGAATTGGATAA
Organism: Cetorhinus maximus; assembly: GCF_964194155.1. Lineage (NCBI taxonomy): Eukaryota > Metazoa > Chordata > Chondrichthyes > Lamniformes > Cetorhinidae > Cetorhinus > Cetorhinus maximus. Next base: position 136,814,415 of record NC_135884.1, on the reverse strand, counting down.
GCACCTGAGGAGGGGAAAAGAACCAGCTGAGTTTCTCTTGCAAAGAGGGGCATGGACTCAACAGGCTGAATGGCCTCTTTCTGCACTGCAACCACTCTGTGGGCCAAATCTTGCAAGGAGTGGCCACTCTGCTCTTATTTTTTACCTTGCACCGGAAGCTCCGCACTTCTCGCATGCAATTCGGAACAGGGCCTCTTCAGATGTACCTGTTCTCGCCTCCTTCCTCATAGTGCAGGATCATCAGAGGAAGCCAAGGCCTGCCCCTTTTTTACACCATTAGCTGCTGTATTTTGGTCTTCATTCACTAACATGGTGAAAAGCTTTGGGACGTTCAATAGCTTTTCATTGTATTAGTGAATGAATGAGGGTGAGGTGAGTAGGTAGGGTGGGAGTGGCAGGGTGGGCAGTGTGGCACCTGGGTAGTGTGGCAGGATGATAGGTGGCAGCATGGGTAAGAAGGCAAGGCAGGTAGGCTAATTAGGGTGCAGCTAGGTTGGGTGGCAGGGTGGGTAGGGTGGTAAGGTCAGGTCAGGTTGGGTTTGGGAGGAGCCAGGGAGGTTGAGGCCAAGTCGGAGGTTCAGGAGTGGGAGTCAGAAGGTCGGGGGTGGAAGTGACAGGTCGTGGGGAGTGGAGAATCAGACAGGAGTTGGAGGGTCAGTGGTGATTCAGAGGCTCAAGGGGTGAGTCAGAGGGTTGGGAGGGATTTGGAGATTGGGGGGTTATTGGAGGGTCAGATGGGTAGTCAGATTGGTTCGGGGGAGGGTCGGAGGGTCAGTGGGGATTGAAGGCTGAGAGAGTAGTCAGGGAGTTAGTGTGAGTGATTATGTATAGTTACCCAGGAGTTTGACATGGTTTTTTACGGTCCAACATTTCCTGGGTAACTATCCAGGTAAGTAAGTCAGAACCATCTGAAGTCTCCGACTCTAACTCAGAATTGGAGACCTTTTCAGAGGGTTCTGGATGCAGGGGAATTGCCCATCGGAAGTCCCAACTTCCCAGGCAATTCCCGCATAGTCTGTACTTTGGGACTTCCCAAGGGGTCCCGTAGCATACTTGGGGGGTACGTCTGGGGTAGGACCATCCAAGGATTGGAAGCTCTTAGCCTATGATTCTAAGTTAATACTGAAATGGCTGGCCTGTGCTACAAACCTGGAGGCTCCATTCACTCTTACCTTTCACAGGATGGTAGTCTTCTACTCCAAAGATATCCACCTCCCTTACCTCTGACTACTGGAGCTGGACATCCAAGGCATCTGCAGTAAATGTGGGAATTTTCCCCACATTCCCACTTTCACATGAGCATAAATAAATTAATTAGTTGCTTCAGACTGTATGAATCTGGTTTACTGTATGATAATTACTCCCATCTGACAGACAAAATGGAATGGGAAACTTATTTAAATTCTAGTAAGCAATTTGCTGCAATAAAGAGTAATTTTCACAAGTCTATATAATTTCTGATCATAAGGGACACGGTTCACTTTTGAGAAATGTCAACATGTAACATGACTGAAGAAAAAAGTGTTTTAAAAACCTGATTTTTAATCAGAGCTGTAATGACCAGTTATAGCTAAATGTTTTCTTGTGCATGTCCATTATTCATGACCCCAGTCTGATGCCCCTGGCAGACTGACATTGGAGAAGAAACCCAATGAAAGTCCCTTGTTTGAAACTGTGTGTACGAGTGGAGTTAAGCAGCTTAGCATATCAAAAAGGTAAGGCATCACATTCTTCTCAATAAATTCACGGCAAAACACCAAGGTTAACTTTAAAGACTGAGTTCTGTTTTTCACATTACGCAATTCTCTTTGATCACTACAGGATTCCCTTCAGAGATTCAACTAATCCTCCAAATCAGATGTGCCTGACCTAGAATTCGAATGAAAATATTCCCTGTTCATATTATTGTAAACACTCAGGGTTTGGTTGTGGTCTGAATTGTTGGATTTGCCCACTTGATCCATAAAGAACCATTGGTATCTTGGCCCATTCCAGGATACTTTCTTCCTGTGATATCAATGCACAGGCACTTTTTAAAAATTCTTTCATGGGATGTAGGCATCACTGGCAAGGCCAGCATTTGTTGCCCATCCCTTATTGCCCTTGAACTGAGTGGCTTAATTGCTAGGTTGTTTCAGAGGACAGTTAAGAGTCAAGCATCTTACTGTGTCTCTGGAGTCACATGTAGGCCAGGCTGGGTAAGGGTGGCAGATTTCGCAGAATCACAGAATTGTTACAGTGCAGATGGAGGCCATTTGGTCCATCATGTCTTCACTGGCTCTCTGAATGAGCAATTCAACTAGTGCCATTCTCTTGCCTTCTCCCCATAACCCTGCACATTCTTCCTTTTCAGTTGACAGTCTAATTCCCTTTTGAATGCCTCGATTGAAGTTACCTCCACCACATTCCCAGGCCGTGCATTCCAGGCCCCAACCACTCACTGCATGAAAAAGCTTTTCCTCATGTTACTTATGCTTCATTTGCCAATTACTTTAAATCTGTGCCCTCTCGTTCTCGATCCTTTCTTGGATGGGAACTGTTTCTCCCTATCTACTCTGTCCAGACCCTTTCATGATTTTGAATACCTATACGAAATCTAGTCTCAATCTACTCTTCTTTGAAAACAGTCCCAACTTCTCCAATCTATCTTCATAACTGAAGTTACTTATCCCTGGAAACATTCTGATGAATCTTCTCTGCACCCTCTCCAATGCCTTCACATCTTTCCTAAAGTGCGGCCCCCAGGACTGGACACAATGCTAGAGCTGAGGCTGAACTAGTGTCCCACACAAGTTCAACATAACCTCCTTGCTCTTGTGCTCTATGGGTAGAATTTTTAGGTCGGTGGGCAGGTGCGATCGGCGGGTCAGGGATTGCCCAGGGAACAGGTCGCTGACCGCAATTTCACACTGGATGGCCAATTTATGGCCAACCAGCGTGAAGCGCGCACTGAAATGCTCAGCGCTGCCGGGATGGGGGCGGGAGGAGGGTGGGGACTGATGTAAGCATGGGCGCGGGCGAGCACTGAATGAAAGCTCCCTGAAGGCAGAGAGCTGCCTCAGAGAGCTAAAGACTTGAAAATATTTAAATAAAGTTTTTAAAATCAGGGAAAAAATGTGCAAGCATCACAATCAGTCACCTGGACATGTACATGATAAAAATGTTGTCCATAGATTTTTATCTTTTTTTAAATTTAATAACAGAAACCTCATCCTGCCCTTGAATGAGGTTTCATGAAAAATATGAAGTCGATTCACCTGCCCGCCAACCATAAGTTTGGATGGACCATGAAAAATCGGAGACAATTGCAACTTTAATTACACCAATTGGCCTCTTAATTGTTAGAGGGCGCGCTTCCGATTTTAGTGTGTACCCGCCAACTAAAATATTGCATGAGCGCAGGATGACATCGGGATGCTCGCCCGATGTCACCTTGCGCGATTTCGCATCCGCTCAGGTCGGGCGCACGTCTGCCAGATGGCCTAAAAATTCTGCCCTATGCACTATTAATAAAGCCCAGGATACTGTATGCTTTAATAACTGCGCTCTCAATCTGTCCTGCCACGTTCAATCACTTATGCACATATGCATCCAGGTCCCTCTGCTCCTGCACCCCCTTCAGAGTTGTATCCTTTATTTTATTTGGTATCTCATGTCCCTCCTACCAAAATGAATCACTTCTCATTTCTCTGCATTGAATTTCATCTGCCACTTGTCTGCCCATTCCACTACCTTCTCTACGTTCTTCTGAAATTCTACACTACCCTCCTCACAGTTCACAATGCTTTCAAATTTCATATCATCTGCAAATTTTGAAATTGTGCCCTGTACGCTAAGGACTAGGTCATTAACGTATATCAGGAAGAGCAAGGGTCCCAACATTGACCCCTGGGGAACTCCACTACAAACCTTCCTCTAGCCCGAAAAACATCGATTAATCACAACTCTCTGTTTCCTGCCACTCAGCCAATTTTGTATGCATTTTGCTACTGTCCCTTTTATTCCGTGAGCTATTACTTTGCTCACAAGTCTGTTGTGCCGCACTGTATCAAATGTCTTTTGGAAATCCACATATGCCACATCAACAGCATTGCCCTCAACAACCCCCTCTGTTACCTTTTGAGAAAGCTCTAGCAAGTTAGTTAAACATGATTTTTCCTTAACAAACTCATGATGGCTTTCCTTAATTAACCCGCATTTGTCTATGTGACTATTAATTTTGTCCCGAATTATTGGTTCTAGAAGTTTCCCCACCACTGAAGTAAACTGATCGGCCTGTAGTTGCTGGGCTTATCTTTGAACATGTGCAATTATCCAGTATTCTAGAACCACCCTTGAGTATAAGGAAGACTACGAAGTGACATAGATAGATTAAGTGAGTGGGCAAAGATCTGGCAAATGGAGTGTAATGGGGGCAAATGTGAAATCGTTCACTTTGGCAGGAAGAATAAAAAAGAAGCTTATTATCTAAATGGTGAGAGGTTGCAGAGCTCTGAGATTCAGAGGGATCTGGGTGTCTTGGTTCATGAATCACAAAAGGTTAGCATGCAGGTACAGCAGGTAATTAGGAAAGTTAATAGGATGTTATTATTATTGTGAGGGGAATTGATTACAAAAATACGGAGGTACAGGACTTCTGTTGTACAGGACATTGGTGAGACCACATCTGGAGTACTGTGTACAGTACTGATCTCCTTATTTAAAGAAAGATGTAAATGCGTTAGAAGCAGTTCAAAGAAGGTTTACTGGACTAATACCAGGATTGGGCAGGTTGTCTTGTGAGGAAATGTTGGACTGGTTAGGCTTGAATCCACTGGAATTCAGAAGAGTAAGAGGCGACTTAATTGAAACCTTTAAGATCCTGAGGGGTCTTGACAGGGTGGATGGGGAGAGGATGTTTCCTCTTGTGAGAGAATCTAGAACTAGGGGTCACTGTTTAATCACAGCTTTTAATCACCTTTTATTTTCATTAAATAATGTTTTTTCCTCTCTTTTATTTTCCTAGCTTGTGTTGCATGCACCTCATCATGACTGTTAAGGAAATTTTAAAATGAATAGTGGGGCCTATTTTACTGCTGTTGTGTCTGTGCCTGGATCGTGTCAGCACAACTCATTGAGGAAAATCAGACAGGAAGAGTTGCACACATCCCACCCAGTATTCCTTTGCACTTACTCCAATGGGAAGGAAAATCAAGCAAGGGTGTCTGATCTGTGCCCAATCTTGCCAACACTCATTTTGTACCCTTACTAAAGTTGACTTTCATCTATAGTCACCATTTTTAAATTGAGACGTGCAGTCTTCTGAGTTTTGGTTATTAAAAATTGGCTAAAAACTTGCATGGCATCAGAACTGGGATGGAAGTGCACATTCCATTGGTGACAATCCTGTCAACAGTATCAAGATTGTATCCATTATTCCTGGCTTTTTGATGACCAGATTAAAGTGCTGTATATAATTTATTACGATCTCCGTAGAGGCCGATAATGTAAAAAGAAACACAACCTTCTAGTTACCACCTGAAAGAATGACATGGCAAGATTTCTCAATTTAGCACTTTGATTGTAACAAATAACTAAAAGCACTATTGACTGTACACAATTATCTTTTTGTGGGAAACTTATACTTTAAAAGGCAGGGAAGAATATTAATATGTATTGCACATCGCGCTCACCATGGAATTACACTTATTGAGCAAACAGCTTCTCCCAGCTTCTAATGAGTTCTCGTATCCCCCTTTTCACTGAGTGGTAACTTCGAATAACCGTCTCCAGTTTCCTCAGTTTTTAGAGGCTTTCTTAAATCCACCACCAGCAGTTCCGATGATTCTTCTTCCCCCTAACCATGCTAGGATGAAACTCCTTAGACAGCTGCAGGATGCATCTCTTTGACTAGAGGTTGTCTCCCACATGCACCTGTCTGTGGTAGCTTGCAAAATCAAGTAGCCTTTTCTCTCTGCTGCCCACAGAAACCCTCTGCTGTCTGTGTGTGATATTCATTGATTTGTAGGGAAGCCCTTTCAGCCACCCCCTATGGCCCCTCTTACCCCCATGCAAAGCTGCGGCACTCCACACACCCAAAGCTACATTATGTATGCATGGCCGAGAGCCCAGACATCCATTCCTCTTGTTGAAACAGCTACACTCCGGGGTAAACATTGCTTGATTGACAGTTCTGCCTCTCTGATCTCTGTGGCCAATTTTGCAATGTTTATTTACACAAGGTTAAGTGGTTTCCAGGGCTTGTGGTTTCTGTTATTGATTTTGTAAAGGGTCTGGAGGATTGACATTTTTATTGCCTTGTAGTGAAATTAATTTTCTTTAGCGGAAGGTAATGAATAAATGACAAATTTTTTTCAGTTGCTTTTTAACACATCCCAGTGTCACTATTGGGTTAATTGGTCCTATACAACGCATGGTAGCTCAATGGGCATAGAAGTGCCATAGCTTGGCATAGGGGATATGAGAGGCAATAGGGGACGGGATGGTGGAGGGGAATACGGTGGCATTTGGCTATTAGGGGGCCATACTATGTATATGCAGTGCCTTGACATGACAGCATGAGGGGCCATGAGGGGCTGATGGCAGGCATAATTTGACATGGGGGCATGAGCGGCCATGGAGTGCCATAGCTTGGCAGAGGTAGCATGAAGGGCCATGGGGGTGTGGGTGGAGGGGCATGAGGTGGCATTGCAGGTACGAGGGGCCATAGGGACTGGGTGGGGGGCATGAGGGAGTGTGAGGCATGAGGGTTGGAGGGCCTTTCTCCTTTTATTTTAACTGGGATTAAGTCCCACAGCACTGAGGCAGGCCTTGCAAATAGCCCGCCTCAGCACCCGACAGCCCCTGTGGCTGCCTCCGACCTCTTTCCCAGGTCAGCTTCCCCCCCCAACAATGAAGATGCTGCCTTTGCAGGGCACATACTCCCGAGGTGGTCGGGCCAAGCCGGGAATTTTCCCAACTCCAGCTACCGCTTCGAGGATGAAAATCCAAGCCTCAGTGTCTGCCCATGGTAAACTTAGAGACTGCTTCCATTGCCTCCAAACGTAAATACCTTGCACTATCTTCTCAGTAAAATGATGTAAGCCTTCTTTTGATCCCTAACAGTTAAGCCACCCAGGTTTACCATCAGGCAGATTGCAGAACAGGTCACAAGACCTGTGCCCCCGGCCCCCCACCCCCACTTCACTTAGCCTAAATTTAAAACTACAGTCCCAAAATATAATAATCTTATGAACTTCATAATTGTAACAACATACACACATCAAAGTCTAGAATTTTGATTTCCCAGAGAATTTTGGAACTTTATTGAGGTAGATCTTTCTCTCCCTGTGCCTGGTCGCATAGGACGAAAATGGTGGGAAAAGATTCCATGGGCGGTATTTTACACCTGTGGGATTCTACAGTCCCGTCAAAGCTAAGGGACATTTGAAGGGCTGGTCGCATTTTATGGCCCCGCCCCCCCCCGCCACGAGGGGACTGTAAAATTCTGCCCCATGTCTGTAAGTAAGGGTGCCTGGCTGAATTACTCCCCACTTCCCCCCTTCTGCCTCAAGTACCTGCAAATTGAGAAAGATGCCTATATGGGTATCCATAGTTCCTAAATAGACAATAGCAATGGGGATGGGGCACAAGCCCAGGAAACTTTGGATGAGTCATCTTTCGGAAACATAGCAAAACAGAAATGAAGCACTGACAATGGTGAAAGCAAACAGCTAAATAAAGGATGTGGCTTAAATTTATTTTGAGCAGTAGTACCGAGCAGCTGATAGCGAATTGGCAGTGCGTTTTGAAATCCATCGAATTTTATTTTCTATTGAAGTTAATGCAGATGAAAATTAGGTGGGGTACAAAACAAGCTGCTGATTCCTTATCATCCAATTTGCTCTGCTGTCCGGACAAATGTATTCCCCCAAGGAGTCCACTGAAAGGGACAGGACACAACATGGTAGTTCAAACATAACCTCCAGTGAGTCCATAAAAACCCTTATCCTAGATTTCCACTGGAAGGAGAATAAGTACTAAATTGTTTCTTCCAGTATTTGATCTAAGCTTGTCCATCCTGAATTGTTAATACATGATATCACTCAGCCTTTGCTCCATTATTGTCATGCCATGCAGCAGCTTTGCACATCTGTCGTTTATTTCCTCTGTTATGTTCCGTTACATTGTCAAAAAAAATCTGATCTCTGACAGCTTTCAAATTGCCAGACTAAGCTTTAAAGTCCAGGACTGCCAATCTGATAACCATTTTTTTCATCCACTAGGGTTGCAAGTATTTTATCTGTCAATCACTCCCCCACCTTGCCTTGACTACAGTGTAAACCATTTCATTCCCCTAAGGCCTTGCTTTTTGATTTGTTGAAACATTTTGTGAAGTTTTCAAGGTTTCTGTTGCCTAAAGCTGCTAAACATGTACTCCCAAATAGAAATCTTGCCCACAATTACACCCTGACTTATAAAAAATGTTGTCCTGCGTGCGCTGTGCATAAGCTCAAGGAGAGAGACAGGGCTGGGCCTTATCAGCTCCCTAGGGACAGGCTGAGAGGCAGTAAAATGGTGAGGTATGGCGGGGGCAGTGGAGTGCCTTTCCCCTTCCTGCTGGCATTTTATCAGTGGTGGGTAAAGTGGTGGACGGCTCTCCGACACAGAGGCCAATTGAGCCATTTAAATGGCCAAATAAAGGTCTCTTCCCACCTCTTCTGGCATTTTACCAGTGGTGGATGGGCCCTCCACTGGGTAGGGAGATTGCCTGGTTGTCTTCCTGCAGGCTCTTAAGTGGGGGTCTCCTGTGGCTCATAGAGGGGCCCCTGGCAGCAATGGCCACCGCACAGCAGCCACCCTTGCCCTCACCAACCCCCACCTCCACATCAGAGCCTGCCTGACAGGCCCACTGGCCCCGGCAAACCCCGACCCCACTGACCATTAGCCAGGCAGCGTCCTTCCATGGTTTCACTTTCTTTGCTGGTGCAGTCGCCATCCCGATCTCCTCATGGCATTGCCGGGACTGCTGGCCTGCAAGCCCTCCGATGGGTTGGCAGCTCTTTGGAACTCTTTCAAAGGGACATGAGCTCCGACAATAACCAATCAGCTGATGCACAAACGGACGAGGCAGGGCCCATCGTTGGGGAGCTGCCGCTCTGTCAAAATTGCAGCCACAGAAACCAATTCAGAGCATGAAGTGTTTCACCCTCTTCCAGATCTACTGCTGTTTTAATACTGACAACCTGGCCTTGCCTGCTTACACCTGCAAGGAAAGTAAGAACTTGCATTTGTATGGTGACCTTCACGACCTGAGGAATCTGAAAGCACATCACACACAAAGAGTTTACTTTGAAGTGTGGTCATTGGTGTAATATTGGCAACACAGCAGCCAATTTGCACACAGTAAGTTTCCACAGCAATATGATGAGGAGCAGATAATGGGCTAGAAATTGGACATCCTATTTTTTTTTGGACAGGGAGAGGAGGGGTTGCCATACACCAAGGTCCCACAACCAGTCCTGAAATTAATGACCAATGTTTTTTTGACCTTGTTGGTTGAGGGGTGTGTTTGCCAGGACACTGGGGGAACTTCTCTACCCTTCTTCAAATAGTGCCGTGGAATCTTTAAGATCAACATGTGGGATATCGGTTTAACTTTTCAACTGAAAGACCGCACCTCTGATGGTGGCAGCCCTGCAGTGGTAGCCGAGATTATAAACCCAAGTCTCTGAAGTGGACTTGAACCCACAACCTCCTGACACAGGGGTGAGGATGCTACCATCGAGCCAAGCCTGACATCTTAATGCATGCCCTCTTTTAAAAATGTTCACAGGGAAATAAAGAAAAAAAAAAATCTGCAATCAGGCAAACACCATCCAGTCCAACAAGTTCATTCACTCCTGTTCGTTAAAATAGTTGCAGTGGTTATGATCTGAAATTGTTGAACTCAATGTTGAGTCCAGAGGGCTGTAAAGTGCTGAATCAAATAATGAGCCTCTGTTCCTGAAGCTTCCATTGAACTTCATTCGAACAGTGTATGAGGCCGAGGACAGAGAGATCAAAGTGGGAGTGGATCAGAGAATTAAAATGACCAGTGATGTAGACTACAAACACACTTCAAAATGTCATCATGCTACTTAACGTTGGTCTGGAAGACTTGCCCTGCTGGAATCTCTATTGTTCCTGGGCTTCAGCATTTAATATGCCCAGGTTTAGTGCTGTGGCTGTGTTAAGTACTCAGCGTTGACATGTTTTTCAATTTTACAAGGAGTTGCTGCAACAGTGCTTTGCAACTTAGTGGAATAGAAGGATAGCTATGTTTCAATTATATCCTTCAAACAAATTTACAATATTGCTACACATGGTTTACTGAGGAAATCTTCATCTTATAAGTCCATGCCCTTCTTGTTTGAAGTGCCGCTTTCTTCTGAAGCAGGATGCTCCTACAAAGAAAATTCTATACCAACATTCACAATTTGACATTGTGTAACAGAGGAAGCTCTCACTTGTTAAACATCATCTGATTAGACTTGTGTCTAACCAGATTTTCTTGGTCATTAATACTTATATTGCATTTTCTCTGCTGGGCTCTGATTGTCGAATTTACTGCCATGCCTATTCTTAATATTCTTGTTCATCACAATGAAAACCATTAGGCTCGATTAAGAATAATACCTGTTCTGAGATAGTCCATCTTATCTGTGGACTCTAGGCGTGGTACTTGATTACTAGACAGACTGTAGTCACACTCTGGTATTTGCTTGGCACTTGTTTATTAGCACTACATCTAAACTGGTTACAGAGTAGGTACGTTTTTCCTGGGCATGATGTTCCAACCTCTCTCTCTCGAGTCTAACACACAATATGTCATCATCTATGTCATACATTAGCATATCCCATCTGTTAACTCTTTACACTATAATACAATATCAAACACTGCCCAGAGACAATTTAGTAAATCGGTGCTCTAAGACTTCACAATTTTTTAAAATGTAATTCTATGGCAAGACTGCCTTTGTACTTTTTATTTCATATACATCTTTTAACTATCGGACCATACTTGTATCATGTGAGACAGATGATCATCAAGTCAATTTGTACAATGCAACACAATGTTGAAATAATACACAGAATTATTTGTGTATGATATTTTTGTTTACATATTAATTCCTAGTAAAGTGAGTAAAGTGTTTTACGTTTTAAGAACCATAGATTAATATCAACACCACCAAATGCACAAGTTTTCTGGTCATTTTCCTCATTATTATTTGTGGGCCTTGTTTTTCACAAAATCGGCTGCAGCTTTTGCCTACATCATAATAGTGGCTACACTTCAAAAGTACTTCATTGGCTGTGAAGGATGAGGGATGTCCTGGGGGACATAAAAGATGCTAAATAAATCCAAGTAATTTCTTCATTATCCCCACACAATAAAGCCCAGTTAGATATTGCCATAAAGCAAATTGGTAGACACTCACATTGCCAGACAGTCAAAATGGTTGCATGGCAACATTAGTGCGGCTGTGTTCATATGCCATCATTACATCTCTCCAACAGCTACTGTGAACACGGAATATATTACCGGAGAGGAGACATTTGACATTTCTTTTTAATGAGCAGTGAAAACAGTGGCTGCTATTTTTCACTATTATCACCACAGCAGGTTTTAAATGGGAAAATTGGGAATGGTCATTAAGGTTGTCACCCACCTTAATTGACTTAATATGACAAAAGCAGCAATGCCTTAGACCACCTGGGTTTTCAGTGTAAAATTAAATAAAGGAAAGATCATGTTAGTCCAGTCAAAACTGGAAAGTACATCACAGACTTTTGGGCAATTTCCTTGATTGTCTGCCATTACATGGTACTTCAGGCCATCAAAATTGAGGCTGACATTTGGAAATCCTAAGTTAGAAATTTGTGACATTGTGATTGGAAATGTTATGCTTTTATTACTATAATAGTGGATGGTTACTGTATTAGTTTAAAAATTTTGAACACCGTTAATAAATTATATTATCATATCATCCATTAGCAAATTATATTATCATATTGTTATGATCTTTGGCCAGGTCCCCAAGTTGTTGGTAGGATCCGGTTAGAGACCAATAATGTTTTGTTTAAAGTAGACAAGGTTTGAGATTCAAGACACTTGCTCAGTGAAGAAAGCGACAAAATTCCATGGGGTTTTGAACAAACAAAAATAGACTTTACTATGCAAGCTCAGAGATATAAAACAATTTACAATACCTATCTGCAGCAAAACTGACAATATCCAGGCTTGGGCTGACAAGTGGCAAGTAACATTCGCGAACACAAGTGCCAAGCAATGACCATCTCTGACAAGAGAGAATCTAACCATCGCCCCTTGACATTCAATGGCATTCCCATTGCTGAATCCCCCACTATCAACATCCTGGGGGTTACTATTGACCAGGAACTGAACTGGACTAGCCATATAAATACTGTGGCTACAAGAGCAGGTCAGAGGCTAGGAATCCTGCGGTGAGTAACTCACCTCCTGACTTCCCAAAACCTGTCCACCATCCACAAGGCACAAGTCAGGAGTGTGATGGAATACTCCCCACTTGCTCCCACAACACTCAAGAAGCTTGACACCGTCCAGGACAAAGCAGCCTGCTCAATTGGCACCACATCCATAAGGAATTAACCAAGGCTCCTTAGGCAGCACCTTCCAAACCCACGGCCACTACCATCTAGAGGGACAAGGGCAGCAGATAGATGGGAACACCTCCACCTGGAAGTTCCCTTCCAAGTTACACACCATCCTGATTGGAAATATATCACCGTTCCTTCACTGTCGCTGGGTTAAATCCTGGAACTCCCTTCCTAACAGCACTGTGGGTGTACCTACACCACATGGGCTGCAGCAATCCAAGAAGGCAGCTCACCACCACCTTCTCAAGGGCAATTAGGGATGGGCAATATATGTTGCCCCAGCCAGCGAAGTCCACATCCCATGAATGAATTAAAAAAAAATACGCTAACGTTCAGGGTTACGATGAGGTTAACAGGGACACTGTGGTCAAACACATCACTGCGCAATAAATGCCAAATGCGACCAAAACAGATTCTGTGGATTTCTCAACAACCCACCCAAATGTCAGTAACATTGTGAGTCAACCAATCTCACTGAAACTCCGTCTCTCTCACGAGGAATTCCAACCTTCACCTTTGAAGATCTCGCCTTGGAATTCACTCCAAAAGTCGTTCCAACTCGAATGGCTTCGATGACGGCCCACCTCACAGGGTTTCAATTTGGCCTTTGGAGATTCCGTTCCCTTGGATTCCCGAGCACGCACTCAAGCACCAACTCACAATTTCAGATCTTCGGTCATGCCGTGCAGAACACTACTGCTCCAGAGGGGTACGTTTTGCCCCAACAGCCTGCAGCTTAGAGTTTCCAACCTTCAGCTGGCTTCTTGGATCTTCAGGGTTTTTTTGGAGCCCTGTTCAATTACCAAGGCTTCTTCTGAGCCCACTCCACTTAAAGTCTTTGCTTCCCTGCGGCCCTTTCTCTAATTGGAGCCTGTTTTGCTGTTCCTCTCTTTTTCCTTAACCAGGAGCTGTTTCTGTCCCCTGGCTTTGTCCCTTACCTGTTTCTTTTGGAACCTCTCCCTCTCCCCTGTTTCCTGTTTGGGATATTTGCTGGCTATGGCCCTCAGCACCCGGTAACCTGACCCGGGTTTTTGCACTGTTTTCTTAGGCGCAAGCGCCTTCAGCCCCAAAGAACATAGAAGTGCCGATCTGAGCACATGCAGCCCGTTCCTGGCCTATGCATGCACGGTAGGTCTGAGTCTTGTCAGTACTTGGAGTTCCCAACCTCTGCGCTCAACATTAAGGTAAATTAGGCTTCATAACAACATCTACCATTGCACATCATTGTGAACCTTCTTGCTGTAAACCCAATAGGCTCTGTACCAGGCAGTTAAGCAGCTTCAAACTTAAAAAAAATATATAAGATAGCTCCCTACAACCATTTCTTTTAGTCCACATTCTGCAGGCAGTTAGGAAAGATCAACATTAGTTTCACTAGGTTCTTGTATTTCTAGTGCTGATGCCCCATTCAGGAAGACTCACCAATGTTAAATTATTAAGTTTGATGCGATCTTCCAATCCAAAATAAATTTGGTCTTCTGCTCCTTTTCATTTTTTTTTTTCTCATGGCATATATTTTGTAAAGTTTGTTTAGCTGCTGTTCAGCAAAGATCTGCATTGCTTAGACTTCAGGAATTTGCACAACATGAAGTTTTGGAGCCTCATACATAACAGCAAAACCAAAACCTTCATGAGGACTCGAAACGTCAGCTGTGCTCTTCTCCGCCGATGCTGCCAGACCTGCTGAGTTTTTCCAGGTATTTCTGTTTCTGTTTTTGTTTTGGATTTCCATCATCCGCAGTTCTTTGCTTTTATCTCCATTTAGTTTGGTGGCTCTTTTAATTTGCTTTAAATAAAACTGGAGAGAAAATTTAATCAGATATTACAGAATAATACCTCTGTAAGAGCACTGAGGCAGACTTCTTCTTAATTAGATTTAAAGATTAGGTGTCAGTTAGAGATTTGTTTTATCATGATAACTTCACTGAAATCCCCGAGCAACAAAAAGCTAACTACACAAATATATTTCAGGGAACGATTGATGGAGATATCTTTGATGGTTGAGAGAATCTCATGTCAATTAGTCAGTGATGTAGAGGTTTGCAATGTGATAGCATGAATAATTTTAAGGATTTTCCATCCTCTGTGCCTCTAAATAGGCTGTGGTCTGTAGAAAATTGATGTGTAACTATGACATTCATTAAAAACAAAACTCACTGTGAAAATAATAATCATATAGCTGCTAGTGGTAATGATCTGTTGGAATAGGTGGCCGGTTGAATTTAATGGTTAGATGGTATCTGTGACTCTGCATCGGTGTGAGCAATTCCAACTGCATCTGGGGATGAACAGTTTGATTAATTTAGACTTCTGCTTCATATTTGGGAGAGGAATTGGTGTTCATATTAAAAATGGCTGGCTCATTAGTGATGAAGCAACCATATAATTAATAGTAGAAATGGGTATATTACTACTTCATATCCTGAAATTAACTGCTGCCAGGGGATCTGACAGAGCTGTCATCAGAATGCAAAGCTGCAAGCCTCTTCCCACCTGCTAAACTGCCAGAGACCGGATGATTTTATTATCCAACAATGTGAGGATCCAAACCTCCCTTTCCTCCAGATAGATATTTAATGCGAATAAATAAATGGAGCCACCATGGTGAAATAATTACAAGTCACCAGCAATATTGAGAGCAAGAAAAATTATTGCCTGCTTGAATATTATTCCATGCAAATATTTAGAGGGGTTAAAACAAAAACCTCAGGGGCACAGAAAATTGTCTTTAGGAAACATACTTGCATCAATATTATTTTTTAAAAATACAAACCATCTAAACCTCTTACTAAAGAAAATGGACTTTTCCTCGGTTATTCTTCACATGCCAGTTTTTATTTGTTTGGGGATTTTATCTTTTTCTTTCATTTTTGCACTAAGGAGGGTGGGGTGAATTTGACTTCCACATGGTCTAAAATGGGCTGACTGTCTTGCACTACTGCTGAAGATCAATTTCATTCCCTAGCTGTTGAAGAGGAGATGTTACACTCTCCAATCCCGCTGACTACAGAGACTCTGGCTTCCTTTTAACCGGTTTTATTCAAGCATATCAAAGGGAGCCGCAATCATTCCTAAGAATGAAGTCCCAGCTCCCAGACTGATTACATTTCATGACTTTTGTACCTTTTCTTATCATAACACATTTGAGTATATTTGAATACATCCAATCTGTAACCAACACACTGGTTTCATGCTAACTCTATCCTATTAAGTACATAACCATGTGATTTTGCTAACCAGTTATTTTAAAGGATGTATACATAATTATATTATCCAATCAGAATTAAAACATATACGCAAAGACTTTGGTTCCCACAACTCAAGACTGTTTGTGTTTCATCAAAGCCCCTTCTTTGTCCATTGTTCATCTTCCCATATCTAAGCTAAAACCATCTGCCCCTTCCCTATGTGAGATGGGAGTACACTTAATCATACTTTTGTCTCCAGTCTGACTCTCAAGGCTGTGCAATGTTCATCTGGTAATCTTCAACTCTTAATATGTTTAGCAGCCATGTCTGCCTGGAGATTTTAGGGGTTTTTCAGTAAATTCTTACTGTATTCTCTTTTAGCATTTTTAAATTTCCCCCTAACACTGTTAAAGCGCTCCTTCGCTTAATATGATAGGCAACAGCCTGAGACCAGTACTTGCTTACAAGACATGGTGACAACAGACTCAATTCATATTGTTGATTCTGTCCCATGCTCTGGAAAAGCAAAGTAGTTACCATGCAGCCTTCTCACTACGTTATTGTTAACAAAGCCAATCAGGTTGTTCGCTTTTTGTTAACCTTAAAAGGAGTCAAATAAAGTTTTAAAAGTTTCCAGGTGCTTCAATTAACAATGTTGGAATTTTTTTAAGTTTACCCTGGGCCCAATTGCAGTTATACTTGTCTATATTGCTGTCATGCCTGAATTATGCCACAATTCAATGTTGAGTTGAGGTTGATATCGCTGCACCAAGTCCAAATATGTGTTAAAACTGGTCTATTATGATAAGCAAATGTTTTTCATTTATTTTTGTGAACATTCCCAAAAAATCTTCAGATGCATTCCTAGCAGCTACCATGGAATACTATGTGCTAGTGTCCTCCAGTGCTGATTTTGTTGGATTTGGCAAAGACAATGGGCAAACATTTCACTTACATGTGGCCTGCAGGTGCCCACACCTCTCCAGGTGCATCTCTGCCACCTACTCACCCTATGTGGCTGGAAAATTTGGCACCTACCTGCCATTGTGGGAATTGCCTCAACCCCTACCCTGAAAACACATAGTGCCACTCCCCTTACCTAAATACCTGCTCCCTGATGGAGCCCATTTGCACCAATATGGGGGCCAGTGTGCTTCACCTCACACAGTGTAGCAGTTCCCAGTAATTATCTGGGTCCCAACTCTCCCAAAGTTGAAAGCCTTGCTTCCAGGCCCACCTTTACATAATTGACTTAGGGATGAAAGAAGAAGTTCTGTTTTTTCACAAAGCCTAACCAGGAAATTTGGAAATCAGTGAGGACCTGGTTTCTTATTCAAACTGTTTGATTCTGTTTGGGGGTCTCCATGTTTTGCCAATGATGGCTGACAGCAGAGGCCACTACTTTCCATTTGTTGGTATATTACCATACACACTAATGGGTTATTTGTTCTGACGTAATCCTAAATTTATTGAATAACAATCAGCAGTTTATTGTGAACTGATGCAGCAGCATAGGAAGATAAGAACAGAATTCAGTCCCTTGCGCCTGTTGTGCCATTTAATTAAATCATGGCTGACCTTTAACCTCAACAACATTTGCCTACATTTGCTCCATCTTCCTCGATACTCTTAACAAATATCTATAGATGTCAGACATGAAAATTTCTATTAACCCAGTGACCAAAACCTTTTGAGGATGGCTGTTCCAGATTTCTACTACCTATTGTGTTAAAAAATGCCTTCTGATTTCACTCCCATAGCTCTAAGTTCACTATTTTTGCCCATTGTTCTGATTCCTCAATCAAAGGAAATAATTTTTATTTATCTATCCTATAACGTCAGTTTATCATTTGAAACACTTTCATTAGATCACCTGCTTAACCTTTTAAACTCAAGAGAACAAAAACCACGTTTATGCAACCTGTATTCATAATTTAACCCTTCATAATTCTGGTGAATCTGTGGTGCATTATCAACATATTACATAAAGTCATTCACTAAATTGTTGACATGATAGCTAAAATGTCAGAAGCTGTTTAAAGACTGTCATAGTTCACATATGCTTCATTAAATAAATATATTAGTTTTCTTGTTTTATTGAATACTTAAGGCACTTTTTCCAAACTAATATACATTTCTTAATGATGTCTTTAGATAACAGTGCTTTACACACACATATAGAAGCGCACACACATATATGCACGCATATAAGTATATAATAAAGATCCATATATATGTTATATATAAGCATATAAATGATATAGTATATATATGCATATATATTATATATGTGTATCTATACACACACGCACACATATATAAGTTATAAACAGGGCAATCTAAAACTCTTCTCAATACTCATTTCTTCCACTAATTGCTTTTATTATTTAACTTTTATTAATAATTTCACTTGAATTGATGCTAGAATTGCAATGTTTCCCATTAAGTAAGTAGCATATAATGAATAGTATTGCATAGCATTGTAATAAGTTGTGCCTCAATGGCTTTATTTACTGTACCTTGCTGTTTCTCATTAACCTTAAATTTTTGTCGCTTTTAATATCATCAACCTCTCTGTTGAACTAAAGTAAGACATTGAATTTTTATTATTAATGAAAGAATATATTACATCTTTTCTTTACTGTAGGATATTTTTGGCTGATGATGTCAAGGTTGAGAGAACTGAGGTTATGCTGCTTATCTAATTTATAATTTAACAGTAATTGGTTTGTCAAAGTTCATTACTACAATCTCTATAACTCTGTCCTAACTAATTTCTTCCCTCATTCCAACTTCAGTCACACTGTGTTTACTAAAGTAGCTCCAAGTTTGATCCAGCCAATTGCCTGAACAGAAGAATTATTAATGAATAATGATTTTAAAAAAGCACTGGAAATACATAGCAAGTTTACCAGTACTGTCTGCAGCTCTGGTGCCATATTCTAAAGAAGATAAAGGAGTGCTGGAGAGGATGCAAAGAATATTTACAAGGATAATGTCAAAAATGTGAGGTTATATCTATGAGGGAAGACTGAATGTGCTTTTTGAGATGTCCCTTACCCGGCACAGGCAATACACTCTCCAGGATTCTCAATGTTTACTGCAAAGAATACTACCTATCCCCTACATTCCTATAGGACTGGAAGCACATATAAGTTAAAATAGGTAAGGATTACAAGTTTCCTTCCCTAAAGGATATTAGTGGGACAATTGAGTTTTATGACAAGTTGACAGTTTCATGGCCACTTTTACTGATGCTCGCTTTTTATTTCCAGGTTTTAGAAACTGAATTTAAATTCTCAAATTTCCATGGTGCAATTTGAATATACCAGAATACTAATGCAATACAATGTCATAACCATTATGCTACCTCAACCAACAAATTGCTTTTGGATCTTAAGCCTCAGAATATGCAGAGAAGAAGAAGCGGAGAATGTTCAGCTGAAGTCCAACTTGAGGGGTTGGTAACTCTATAAAAATACTTCCATAAGTATTGGTGAAAAAAGGGACATGTCTAAGCTTTTCCTCCTTATATTGGTATTCCTGCGATGTCCTGATGAGTGCGAGATGTAAAGCTTAGACATGTCTCTTTTTTTCAACAATACTCAAGTTCTGTACTACCAAAACACTATTTGAAAACATTGGAGCTGAGGGAAGGGTTCCACTTAAATATTCCTGCTTCTTTCAATCCAAACTCACACCTGACTCGGCTTCTAATGTTCCAGAGACTTTCACACTTCCAAATCTCTTCTAAATGGCTATTTCTGATTTTATCTCACGGGAGATATGTTGAAATATTGAAGCAACGCAAATGGCAGCTTGAAAGGTTCTCGGAAGCTGCTTGAGGACAGTGCCACACTTACGTCCACCCAAGCTGCTGATTTCAATTTTCAGTTAGGATACCACTCAAGCAATATTCCTTGGCTATTCCAAAGTGCCGTGAGATAATGTAAATAATAGCAATTACAGAATGGAGAAAATTACACTGTGTGAAAATTGGAAGTGTCTCTGCAAGAAATATCATTACATTGTATCGTAATAATAATCACTTTGAAATAAAAGATAGCCAATCATATGTGTAGTAATAAACGTTATAAAAGAATATTAGTAATAAATATTCAATTCTTTCTAATAAATATCATCCACTAGAGAAAACAAATAGATTTCCAAATTGAGGAGTGAATTGACTAACTGACCCTCTGTATTGATGAGATAAATGTACAAAACTAGGACAATAAGGCCAAAAGTACAGTTGATAGAATAGTTACCTCTCAAACCAGCTGATAATGGCTTTGAGTTTTAGGACTGCCTACCACTGTTAACAATCATTTTCATCACTTCTTGGGCAGCTTATTTAATGGGGTGCCTTAGCGTGTCAGGATGCTCAATCTTGGGAAAAGGGAGAAGATGGTGGATAACCTGATTTTTTCCAAACAACATTCCTTAAGGAGACTGATGGAAAAGCATCGTTGGCGGATGTTGAAAAATCTGCTGAAGGAAGGTAGATGGTGACAAATAAAGCATTAAAAAAATTGAGGATAGAAAAACTATGAAAGAAATTTAACAAAGATGCAGGGATCAAAGCATATATAGTCCACGCTGTGCAATTGTTTAGTCACAAGTTCAAGACTTAAGCTATTGCTGATGATATAATTAAGCAAGACTTAAGTTTCACCATTTCTCAATTGTATTCATACCTTTGGAATTCCCCATTTCTGGTCAAAATATCATGGGGTAGATATTGTCTGGGCTACAAACTCAACACGCCCTTTGCTGAATGATGGCTAGAAGCCCTGGCCAGATCATTCCCCCTCACTTGCCAACTGCAATCTAAAAATGAAACCCATGTACCTCCAGTTTGCAGCTCTAAACAGAGCCCTCCTCTGACCTGGGAAATGTGGACCGCACCCCTCAGTGCTGTTTTTCTCTGCTGTACCATACCCAAAGTGACAGAAGAAAAGAAGAGAAAGAGAATGCACCCCTTACCTTACCATGAGCAATGCCACAGGAGATCCATTAGTAGTATTTTAGAAATAAAAACACAGAAAATACTCAGCAGACCTGGCAGCATCTATGAACTGCAAAACAGAGTTAATGTTTCAGACCGATGACCTTTCATCAGAACCATTAGGTCATTGCTGAAAAGTTAACTCTAGAGGACTGAATTTTTAAGTCCCAATGAGGCTGAGTATGTCAATTCATGCTGCCAGCTGGCATGAAGGTTTGCTGACTCCACCCTGTTCCCAGGCCATTTCGCTAGAAGTGGACTAGGGTTGGGGGGAGATGTGGGGAAGCAGGACTACCCACTCACAAGTAGCAATTAGCAAACTGACCCAGTTAAAGACATGTTAAGGCCTATGGCCAATTGAAATTTTCCAGTCAACCTCCGAGCCCCAGAGGCATCGGGCATCAATGTAGCTGTCTTGAGGCAGCCTCCTGGTGGCAGACCTGGAGGGGCTGATGCTCCAGGCAGGCTTAGAAGCCCTTCCTACCTGTCTAGTTTCAGCTGCCTCTGTCACCTTTGGAAGGGTTTGTCCTCCACAACAGTGGCCAAGCTCTAAGGCTATTTTAAGCCAGAGGTACCCTCTCTAGCATTGCCAACCCTCCAGGATTGGCCTGGAATTTCGAAGAATTGAAGATCAATCTCCAGGACACTGCTGTGTACAGCCCTGGAGGAAAATCATCGGGACATTAAAAAACGATATTTTCCTCGCCATTTTCTTTGAACATTTTTCTTTTATCAGCTACAAAAATATTGAAATTGGGAAAAGTGTATTTTGACGGACAGTCACGCATCATCCAATTGGGTTAAGAGTCTTTTTGCTTTCCAATTAGAGTAGGGAGGCAGTGCATTGCAAGGATGGACGTATTGGCTGAATAATGGCTGGAGTGTGGGGACAAGTCATGTGATGAAGCCTCCAGGAACACATTTAATGACAGTTGGCAACCTCTTTCTCCTATATCTGCAAAGTCAGCTTGCTGCTTCTTCAGTGCTGGAGGGCCACTGTTATAGAGTTGATTTCCCAGGGAACTTTTCCTGATGGGAACATTGAATTTTATTTACAAGATAGCAGCAGCAGCTCCATGTGTGCATCTAACTCTAAAATTAAAGAAGAACTTGCCCCAGAGGTTCCCTGTGCTAGAAACTGATTGGTTTACACAGATCATGTGATCTTACAACACAGGGGGCAGAATTTTCTGCCTACCGGGCGGATGGGCCCGACCCAATCTCCGGCGGGCGGGAAGCCGATCCCCGCTGAAGAAGCGGGCCCTGCTGCCATTTTAAGTGGGTGGGCCAATTAAGGCCCGCCCTGCATGATGCCCGGCGGGAAGCGCTATGCGCTTCCTGTGCAGGCGGGGTGGGGGGGATTCCCCAAATGCTACAGTGCGCTTTTTCGGCGCATGCACACGAAAGAGCGCACATCACCCTGAGGCTAAGTGCTGCCTCAGGGAGATCACTGAAAGTTGTACAAACATTAAAGATAGAAAAAAAAAATCCTTAACATGTCCCCCTCATGTGACAATGTCACACGAGTTGGGACATGTTAATAAATTTCACTGAAACTTTATTCAACTTTTTAAAACCCTACATGAAACCACATCCCGCCGGTGGTTTTTCTATTCCCCACTGGGGCTCCTGGCCTGCCCTCCAACCTTAAGGTTGGACGGGCAGGTCCTTTAATTGTTTTAATGATCCTGTCAATGGCTTCAATTGGCCATTGACAGGTCGGCGGGCCCCCAGCTGATTTTGCTGTGCACCCACCTTCCTGAAGATTTAAATGGGGCGGGATGATGTCGGGGGTTCCGCCCAACTTCATCCCACGTCATTTTGCGCATCGGCGAGCGGGCCCCGCCCCCTGCTCACCGAAGGCAAAATTCAGCCCAGGGTTATTCTTAAAGCTACAGTCCTGCGTTTATCAAAACCATAATTACTACATTCCTCCCCCTCTAACTTTTCTGTACATTTTGTATTTACAAGGGTAGTTATCTCATGTCATTACAATATTTAAACCAGTCATGAAATTACAAGTTCAGTCTTTCAGGTAGCTTCCTGATCCATGTAGAACATTGTAGCTCCAAGACTTCCAAATCTTTGGCAGGAACCACAGTCTCTGGAACCGTAATAACATCAGGTACCTCATTAGGCACAGGCAGTTCTGTGTCGCCCACTCATCCAGAAGCATCTGGCATGTCTAAGGTTGGCTGGCAGGCCGGGAGCCCTGGCAGGCTTCAGAAAAAGCCTGAAACCTCATCCAGGGGTGGGATGAGGATTCATGAGGGTTATCAAAAATTTAATAAAAGTTTGAATAGAAATGATGGACATGTCCCAACTGATATGACAGCGCGAAAGAGCGCACTCCCGGCTTAGGGAAACCCCCTCCGCCTGCACAAGGAGCGCATAGTACTTCCTGGCGGACATCACGCTGGGCGGGCCTTAATTGGCCCGCCCACATAAAATGGCGACACTCCCCCGATCGGGGGCGCCGATTGGAGGCGCGCCGGCACGCGTCCGCTCCTGCACTCCTCCCTGCCCCCCCCCA
The DNA here is from genome assembly GCF_964194155.1 of Cetorhinus maximus. Classification (NCBI taxonomy): domain Eukaryota; kingdom Metazoa; phylum Chordata; class Chondrichthyes; order Lamniformes; family Cetorhinidae; genus Cetorhinus; species Cetorhinus maximus. The sequence goes on along the minus strand of NC_135884.1, from coordinate 136,791,026 downwards.
CGGGGGGAGAATTGTTCCCCATGAGTCGCTTTTTTTATCCCTTGACTTTTCTCCACCTTTTCCTCCAAATTGGGAAGGATCAGGCTTAGTCTTGTTTGAAGATGGCGCCACATCAGTAACTCTTCCCTTTTTTTCGGGGGGGGGGGGGTTGTCCTGTAGTGAAATAGGAAACAAGCATGTTTAGTTTCCAACGATTCACCTGTTAATTTTTTCATCCCCGCCTTTTATTGTCTTTTCGGAACCTTTTTGTCTTCTTCTTTCTACCACAGAGTTCAGTACCGTCCTTCGTTTTGACTTCACTGACGGCTAGACTTCTCTCAGCTGAAATCTCAGCTTGTCTCAGTTCGGTAGTTGAATTACCCCTGATTTCATTTTCTATTCGCACCTTGGAAAGCTCTATGACTTTTGCTTTCAAGGCCGCTTTAGCTTCATTCAGCTGATTCATCAGCTCTTCTGTCTCCTTCTTGTGTCTGTTGGCTTCCTCCTGGAACCTTGACCATTGTTGCGTCTTCTCTGCCAACTGTTTCTTCAGTTTGACGTTATTCCTGTTCCTCTTGGTAATTTTCCAGAGGTACAAACTTTGACCTGGGGGGATCCTTGTAGTGTGTGAAGGTCTTTCAACAGGTTTTCCTTTCTTTATGACTCTCACTCACTTCATCTTGAAATCTGTAATTCAGCAGAGTCTCCTTGAGTTTCTTCTACTGTCCTTCCATGTCATTTTTAAGACAGTCTTCATTTTCTCAGGTTGGTGAATGGCTACATATTCCTTTTTCATCTGGTTGCAGTCCTTGGACACTCCAGGCTCTTCCCGAAGTTCCTTGCCTTGTTCCTTTCCCAACTTAGGGACTCTTCCTACTTCTTTTTGAAATCTCACTGGCCAATCAAGGTTAATTTCCCTCAACCAATTTTGACCTAGAAGGTTTGGTCCTCTGCCTCCTAATACCATCATTGGTAGTTGTGCAGATTGGCGCCTATAATAAGCAGGTACACTGGCCCCGCCCCCTTCTCGCCGATGGAAAAATTCAGCCCTATACTTCATTTGACTTAGTTTGTTGCCTAGAAATCTATTTTAATCTCGCTTTGCAATGTTTTAATATGTGGCCTCTTTTATGGCAAAAATAGCACTCCACCACTTTAAATCGGCAATCATTAGGAGTATGGTTGTTTCCATGCTGATCACAATTAGTTTTCAAATTTGCTGCTGAGCTGTTTCCTCTGAATTTTCGGGTAACGGGGGCTGTTTCACACTTCGTGGCAGAGTCCCGGCTTTGTGCATCACTTTTGGCTGACCGTTCCCACCCAACTAGGAAAATGGCACCATTTTGTGTACCTTGAATAGCCTGTGAGTCCCTTACAGTGCTTTCAATTGCAAGCATTATTTCCAAAGCTTTCTTAAAATCAAGATGCATTTCAGCCAACAATCTTCCCTGAATAGCATTATCTTGCACACCACAGACCAAACGATTCTTGAGCGTTTTATTCAGGGCTTCACCGAAATCACAATATTCCGTTAGTTGCTTTAATTTCACCATGTATTTGGCAATGGTCTCCCCTGGGCCTCTATTCCATGAATTGAACCTGAACCTCTGCATTGTGACTGAGGGGTTGGGTTGAAAATGTTCCTTAATGAGGTCTACTAATTCACTGAAGGTCTTCGAATCAGGTGCACTGGGAGTGGTCAAGCTTTGAATTAAACTATAGGTCTTGCTCCCACAAATACTTAGGAGAATCGCTCTCCTCTTTTCCTCCCCCGTGATTTTGTTGGCTTGAAAGTAGAACCCAAGATGTTCTATATATGTGGCTGGCTCAAAGGGATTGATCTGCAAAAATGTAGCATCTCAGATGAGTATATCTTCCTTTCTTTTTCATTATCTTAGGTACTCACTATCGCTGGACAAGGGACAGCACCGGATCTGATTTATCCTCGTCATCAGTTTGTTATAGAATTGATTTTCCAGGCAACTTTTCTTGGAAACATTGAATTTTATTCACAAGACAGCAGCAGCAGCTACATGTGTGCACCTAACACTATAACTAAAGAAGAGTTCTCCCCAGAGATTCCCTGTGCTGCAAACTGACTGGTTTACACAGATCATGTGATCTTACAACACAGGGTTATTCTTAAAGCTGCAATCCTATGTTTATCAAAACTATAATTACTACAGCCACCTAATGGCCCTCTAGTTTCAAGAGCCCATCCACCAGGCTTAATTGGATGGTGAGTCCACCCTCTAGCCATTAATAGACCAATTTGGGAAAAAAAATTGCAGCCAGGTGATTGTTCCCGACACAGTGCAGGTTTCTGATTCCCATCTGACCCTGATGCCAGGGTCCCAAATAAAAGAAAAATACTGCAGATGCTGAAAATCTGAAGTGAAAAGATTTGTTTTTCCCTCTCTCTCTCTCTCTCTCTCCCCCCAGGTGCTGCCTGATCTGCTGAGTATTTCCGGTGCTTTCTGTTTTTATTTTCAGTTTTTCAGCAACTGCAGCATTTTATTTTTGTAGTAAGTAATGTGTCACAGAAAGTGCATAGCACACAATTTTCATAACACATTTCTTTTCAAACTTTGTCACCATTCTGTCAAAAAGCCAAATTTATTACCGTTACTCCAAATTTATCCAAACCTGAGCAAATTTACCAGGCACATTTATTCCATTATGCCCAGGCTGAGTAATTTTATCCATGTGATTGACTCCTTCTCTGACTTCCATTTACTGAGAGTGACAGCAGACTATGGAAAATGGAATTAAAATAAAGTGAAAAGAATTAAATAATTCCAAACTAGATGTAAATGTCAGAAAGTTTAATATTTTGAAACATTGGTTCTTGTCACTCACATAATTTACACTTCCCGGGAATAATTTTCTCCCTCCTTGCTTGGCCAATGATTGACATTGAGATCAGCCTAGCGACTTTCACTTCTATTGCAAGTTGAAAATCAGCCACTCTCTGTCTCCTGCAATTGGCTGTTTCTCTTCCAGCACCAAAGCAATCTTAAAATGCTTTGCATTTCAGATCCCACTGAGCAAGAAACACTGGGGTCAATTTTCTCTGCCTTTGTCTGGTGTTAACAGGGTGATAACAGCCTCAAAATGAAGTCAGTAGCCTTAGCACCCTGTTAACTACCAGTGATAAGGTCAGCTCCATTTTGAAAGGAGTCTACCACCAGTTGTCCAAAGGCATCTGCCTGTTTCAGGTAATGAAACGTTTTAAGTTACAAATTTTGGTCCTATGATGTATATAAGACCAGTTTGCAACTTTAGCTCTGAGCTGCTCATAGTCTTTGTACTGCACACAATGATCAATTCCACTAAAAGTGGAACCGAAGAGTCCTGCTAAAAGTAAGCATTTTTAAAAAATGCTTTTTATAGAATGGTACAGCACAGAAGGAGGCCATTTGATCCATCATGCCTCTATTAGCTATTCAATTAGTCCCAACAATGAGATCTTTCCCATAGCCCAGCAAATATTATCCTTTCAGGTATATATCCAATTTCATTTTGAAAGTTATCATTGGGGAGAATTTTCTTCCTGCCATGTGGGCCGGTCGGGAGTGGGCGCAGACGGACACGGAGCTGACCACTGCCCGTGATCAGCTGCGCACCGCCATTTTATGTGGGCGGGCAAATTTAGGCCAATTTTTGCGCTTGCGCGCGAAAGAGCGCAGACATCTCCCTGAGGCACAGATCTGCCTCAGGGAGATTCAGAACGCACTGAGAATTTTTAATAAATAAAGTTAAAAATTATTTACACATGTCCCCTCATGTGACAGTGTCACATGAGCTGGGACATGTTTATGAAATGTGAGAAATGTATTTATTGATTTGATAAACCCTCCATAAAACCTCATCCCACCCATGGATGAGATTTCATGAAAAACGCAAAGGCCACTCGGGCGCTTTGCCTGCCCACCAACCTTAATGTTGGACGGGCAGCCCTGTTAATTATGTAAATTGGTTTTTAAATGGCCTTAACAGGCCTTTGACAGTTCGGCAGGCGCGCAGCCACCTCCAGCATGTGCCCTGCGAACGGAAGATCGGAATGACATGCGGTGACGTCAGGACGCACGCCTGATGTCATTTTACACATCGGTGTGCGGGGCCCGTCCACTAGCTTTTCAGACAGTGCACTCCAGATCATAAAAGCTCACTGCATATGGATAAAAAATGTTCTCATGTTGCATTTTTATTTTATCAATGATCTTGAATCTGTGTCCTCTGGTTACTGACTGCTCTGCCACTGTAAACAGCTTCTCTTTACTTACTCTATCAAAACCCTTCATGAATTTGAACACCTCTTAAAAAATCTCCCTTAACCTTCTTTGTTCTGAGGAAAAGAACCACTGTTTCTCTCACCTCTCCAAGTTATTAAAGGATGAGATTAGTGCAGTAGTGAGAGATGACCTTGTTTCAGTACAGCCAAGATGTAAAATCAATTTGGCTGGAGGTAAGAAATAGCAAAGGAAGGAAGTCACTTGTGAGAGTGGTTAAAGGCCCCCTAACAGTAGCTACATTGTAAGAATAAGTATATATGAAGAAATAATCTACATATAAATTAGCCAAATCAAATTGGCAAAAGTAGCGAGGAAGATGAGTTCATAGAGTCTATTCGGTACAATTTCTTAGATCAGTACATTCTAGTACCAACCAGAGAACAGGCTATTTTAGCCCTGGTAATGTGTAATGAGACAGGATTAATTAATGACCTCATAGTAAAGGAACCTCTAGGCATCAGTGATCATAACATGATGGAATTTCACATTCAGTTTGAAGGTATGAATGGTGGATCTAAAACTAGTGTCTTAAGCTTAAATAAAGGCAATTACAAGGGTATGAGGACAGAGTTAGATAAAGTAGACTGGGAAAGTAGGTTTAAAAGTAGGATACTAGATAAGCAGAAGCAGACATTTAAGGAGATATTTCATAACTCTCCATAAAGATATGTTCAACAGAGAAAGAAAGATTCCATGAGAAGAATGCATCATCTGTGTCTAAGCAAGAAAGTTAAGGATAGTATCAAATTAAAAGAAAGGATGGACAATACTGTGAAGATTAGAGGTAGGTCAGGAGATTGGACAATTTTAAGAAACCAGAAAATGATTAAAAAGAGAAAATAAGGGAGAAGAAATTAGGATATGAGAGAAATCTAGATAGAATTATAAAACTAGACAGTAAGTGTTTCTACAAGTATATAAAAAGGAGAGTCACTAAAGTGAGTTTTGGTCCTTTAGAGGTTGAGGCTGGGGAATTAATTTAAAAAAAAAATTCATTCAAGGGATATGGGCTAGCATTTATTGCCCATCCCTAATTGCCTTTGTTCAGAAGGCATTTTAAGAGTCAACCACATTGCTATGGGTCTGGAGTCACATGTAGGCCAGATCCAAGGATAGCAGATTTCCTTCCCTAAAGGACATTAGTGAACAAGATGGGTTTTTACAACAATCAACAATGGTTTCATGGGGCAACATTTTTGCCCCGTTGGTGGGAGAAGTGCGGGAGCAGGTGCGAGTGAGCGGGCCTCCAATTGGCACCCCCAATCGGGGGCGTGCCGCCATTTTACATGGGCGGGCCAATTAAGGCCCGCTCAGCGTGACATCTGCCAGGAAGCGCTGAGCGCTCCCTGTGCGGGCGGGGGGTTGGGGGGGGATGCTCTCAGTCGGGAGTGCGCTCTTTTGCGCATGTGCACAAAAGAGTGCACTGATCTCCCTGAGGCTGAGTGCTGCCTCAGGGAGATCGGCTCTGATTCAAAAGCTGACATAAAGGTAAAAAAAAAAAAATCCCTGCAATGTCCCCTCATGTGACACTGTCACATGAGTTGGGACATATCCATAACTTTTATTTAAACATTTGATAAAAATTTAAAAACCTTCATTAAACCTCACCCCGTCCGTGGATGAGGTTTTATGCTTTTTCTGAGGCCCACCTGGGCTCCCGGCCTGCCTGCCAACCTTAAGGTTAGACGGACAGGCCCATCAATCAGGTTGATTCATTTTTTAATGGCCTCAATAGGCCATTGACAGTTTGGCGGGCACACAGCCGAATTGGCAGCGCGCCTGCCGAACTGAAAATCTAAATGATGCGGGGGTGACATTGGGATGCACACCTGATGTATCCCCGCGTCATTTTACGCGTCGGTGAGCGGGCCCCGCCTCCCCTGCTCGCCGACCGGAAAAACCTGCCCATGGTCATCATCAGACTTTCAATTCCAGATTTTTACTGAATTTAAATATCACCATTTGCCGTGTTGGGATTCGAACCTGGGTCCCCAGAGCGTTACCCTGGGTCTCTGGAATACCAGCCCAGTGACAATGCCACTACAGTCTTTGCTGTAGAAGACAGAAAAGTATCCCAAGAATACTTGAAAATCAAGAGGGAAAAGGGAGGGAGGAACTTAATAAAATCACAATCTCTAGGGAAAAAGCATTGGGAAAACTATTGGGACTAAAAGCTGACATGTCCCCTGGACCTGATGACCTGCACCCCAGGATCTTAAGAGAAGTGGCTGCAGAGGAAGTGGGTACATTGCTTGTAATTTTCCAACATTCCCTGGATTCTGCAAAGATCCCGGTGGATTGGAAAACTGGAAATGGAACACCTCTATTCAAGAAAGGAGGGAGACAGAAAGCAGGAAACTGTAGGTCAGTTGGTCTAACATCTATCATAGGGAAAATGCTGGAATCCATTATTAAGGAGGTAATAGCAGGTCATTTAGAAAATCATAATACAATCAGGCAGAGACAACATAGTTTTGTGGAAGGAAAATTATGTTTGACTAATTTGTTAGAATTCTTTGAGGAAGTGACAAGTAGGGTGGATAATGGGGAACCAGTATATGTGGCGTATTTGGATTTCCAAAAGGTATTTGATAAGGTGCCATATAAAAGGTTACTACACAAGATAAGAGCTTATGGTAAAAGCAAAATACAGCAGATGCTGGAAATCTGAAACAAAAACAAAAACAAAAATAGCTGGAAAAACTCAGCAGGAATCTCCGCAGATGCTGTCAGACCTGCTGAGTTTTTCCAGCTATTTTTGTTTTTGTGTAAGAGCTTATGGTATTGGGGGTAACATATAGCCTAGAAAGAGGGTTGTTTAGCTAACAGGAAGCAGCAAGTCACGATTAAGTGGTTGTTTTCAGGTTGGCAGCTGTAATTAATGGAGTGTCACAGGGACCAATGCTGGGGCCTTAGCCATTTATAATCTACATCACAGAATCACAGAATTATTATGGTGCAGAAGGAGGCCATTCAGCCCCTCGTGTCTGCACCGGATCTCTGAGCATTTTAACAATCTCCTGCCTTTTCCCCGTAACCCTGCACATTGTTTCTATTTAGATGCTCATCCAATGCCCTCTTGAATGCCTCAATCAAACCTGCCTCCACCACACTTCCAGGCAGTGCATTTCAAACTCTAACTACTCGCTGTGTGAAAAAGTATTTTCTCACCTCGCATTTGCTTATTTTGCAAAACACTTTAAAACTGTGCCCTCTGGTTCTTGATTTGTTTATGAGCAGGAACAGTTTCTCCCTATCTATTCTGTCCACACCCCTCATAATTTTGAAAACTTCTATCAAGTCTCCTCAGCCTTCTCCTCTCCAAGAAAAACAATCTCAACTTTTCCAATCTTTCCTCATGACTGAAGTGTTTCTTCCCTGGAACCATTCTCGTAAACCTCTTTTGCACTCTATCCAATGTGTTCACATCCTTCCTATAGTGTGGCGCCCAGAATAGTACACAATACTCCATCTGAAATCTAACCACTGTCTTATATAAGTTCATCAAACCCTTCCTGCTCTTATACTCTATGCCCCTACTAATGATGCCTCGAATACTGAATGCTTTAGAAATAGCTCTCTCTACCTGTCCTGCCGCCTTGACTTATGTACATATACACCCAGGTCTCACTGCTCCTACACATCCTTTAGAATAGTACCCTTTATTTAATACTGTCTCTCCATGGCCTGGCGGGCGGGCTGGCCGGGCAGGGGTGGGTGGGGGTGGGCGCGGAGCCGATCGCCGCCCTCGATCGGTTGCACGCTGCCATTTTACGCGGGCAGGCCAATTAAGGCCCACCCAGCCTAACACGTGGCTGGTAGCTGCCTCAGGGAGATTGAATGGTTATGAGAACTAATAAAGATAGATTTAAAAATTTATTCAAACATGGCCCGTGGATGAGGTTTCCTGAAAAACATGAAGGCCGCTTGGGCTTTTTCGCCTGCCCACCAACCTTAAGGTTGGACGGGCAGTGGTCTGAGCTACTTTTATTACTTCCTTAATGGCCTTAATAGGCCGTTGACATTTCGGTGGGTGTGCTGCCGCCTCCGGAGCGCACCCACCGAACAAAATATCGAGATGACGCGTGATGAGGTCGGGACGCACTCCCACGTTGTTTTACGCGTGGGCGTGTCGGGCCCGCCCCCGCACGCCGACCAGAAGAATCAGCCCCATGTTTTTTTACCAAAGTGCATCACCTCACACTTTTCCGCGTTGAACTTCGTCTGCCACCTATCTGCCCACTCCACCAATGTATCAACGTCTTTTTGATATTCGACACTGTCCACCTGACTGTTTACAATTCTCTCAAGTTTTGTGTCATCCGCAAACTTTGAAATTGCTCCCGGCACACTAAGATCTAGATCATTTATATATATCAGGAAAAGTAAGGGTCCCAATACCGACCCTTGGGGAACTCCACTACCTTCTTCCAGCCTGAAAAATACCCATTGACTATTACTCTCTGTTTCCTATCTCTCAGCCAATTTTGTATCCACACTGCTACTGTCCCTTTTATTCCATGACCTATACTATATCGAACGCCTTTTGGGAATCCAAATACAACATCAACGGCCTTTCCCCCATCAATCATCTCTGTTACCTCTTCAAAAAGCTCCAGCAAGTTAGTTAGACACAATTTCCCTTTAACAAATCCATGCTGACTCTTCCAAATCAATCCACATTTTTCCATGTGACTATTAACTCTATCCTGAATAATTGTTTCTAGAAGTTCCCCACCACTGGAGTTAAACTGACTGGTCTGTAATTGCAGGGCAGATCTTTACAACTTTTTTTGAACAAGAGTGTAATGTATACAATTCTCCTCTGGCACCTCCCCCAAATCCAGGGAACATTGAAAGATTATTGCCAGTGCCTCTGCAATTTCTACTCTCACTTCCTTCAATAGTCTTGGATGCATCTCATCCTGGTGCCTTATCAACTTTAAGTACCGATAGCTTATCCAATGCCTCCTCCTAATGAATTTTAAGCCCTCCTGGTGACTGAGTTTCCTCCTCTGTCATCATGGCCTGGACAGCATCTGCCTCATAGGTAAAGACAGTTGCAAAGTATTCATTTAACACCTCAGCCATGCCTCTTGCCTCTATGTGTAAATCCCCTTTTTGGTCCCGAACTTACCACCCTTTTACTATTGATGTGCTTATAGAATATTTTGGGATTTCCTTTTACGTTGGCTGCTAGTCTTTTCTCATAATCCCTCTTTGCTTCTCATATTTGCTTTTTCACATCCCTTCTGAACCTTCTGTATGCAGCTTGGTTCTCAATTGTATTTGCTACCTGACACCTGCCGTAAGCACACTTTTTCTTCTTTAACTTAATTTCTATTTCCTTTGTCATCCAGGGAGCTCTGGATTTGTTTGCCCTACCCTTCCCTTTTGAGGGAACATACCTTGACTGTGCCCAAACCATCTCCTCGTTAAAGGTAGCCCATTGTTCAGGTACAGTTTTTCCCACCAAACTTTGGTTCCAGTCTATCCGGCCCAGCTCCTTTCTTGCCCCATTGCAGTCCACTCTGTACCAGTTAATTATTCTTTCTCTGGACTGACCAATATCTTTTTCCATGATCATTGTCCACTAAATGTTCCCCCACTGTCACTTCATCTACTTGGCCCACCTCATTCCCGAGAACCAGGTCTAGCGTTGCCTCCTTTCTTGTTGGAATGGACAGTACTGCTGTAGAAAATTCTCCTGAACACAATCTAGGAACATTTGTTCCTCACTGTCCCTTACACTACCACTATCCTAGTCTATATATGGGTAATTAAAGTCCCTCATTTTAACTACGATGCTTACACCTCTCTGTAATTTCCTTGCAGATTTGTTCCTCTATATCCTTCCCAATAAATGGTGGTTTATCTATTACACTGAGCAATGTATTTGCACCCTTCTTATTCCTTAGCTCTAGCCAAATCGATTCTGTCCTTGAATCCTCTGAATCACATGAATGACTTGGATGAAGGGACCGGGTGTACAGCAGCCAAATTTACTGATGACACAAAGATAGGTAAGAAAGAAAGTTGTAAAGAGGACATAAAGAGTCTGAAAAGTGATACAGACAGGTTAAGTGAATGGAAAAACATTTGGCAGACGTACTATAATGTTGGAAAGTGTGAGGTTGTCCACTTTGGTCAGAAGAATAGAAAAGTAGAATATTATTTAAATGGAGAGGGACTGCAGAAATCTGTGATACAGAGGAAGACAGAAAGCAGTTAAGCTAATGTCCCTCATATGAAAATTGCTGTGCTGGGTGTCTTTGGAAATGAATCACAAAAAGCTAGCATACAGATACAGCAAGTGAGTGGGAAGGGAAATGGGATGTTTGCATTTATTGCAAAGGGAATGGGCTATAAAAGTAAGGAAGTGTGTTGCTTCAACTCTACAGGGCCTTAGTACTGCAGTACTACGTACAGTTTTGGTCTCCTTACTCAAGGAGGGATATTCATTGGAGTTAAGAAGAATAAGCAGTGATCTTATGGCATCATATAAGATCCTGAGGGGACTTGACAGATTGGGAGGTGGTTTCCCCTTGTGAGGGAGGCTAGAACCAGGGGCACAGTTCAAAAATAAGGAGTCTCCCATTTAAGATGGAGATGAAGAGGATTTATTTTCTCTCAGAGGGTGGTTAGACTTTGGAATTCTCTTCCCCAGACAGCAGTGGAGGCTGGGTCATTGAATATATTCAAGGTGGAACTGGACAGGTTTTTGATTGACATGGGCATTCAGGCTGATGGGGGAGGTAGGAAGGAAAGTGTTTGCCGATAATAGTATCCCAATACAGTGCTGATACTGCAAGTGGCTGTGCACAAATCAGCTGGCCTTGGATATGTCACTTCTAATGTCCTCAGAGTAGCAGGGCCAGTTGACAGGTGCCCGTAAAGAGATAAAAACAGAAAATTAATGTTTTGAGTCCGTATGACTCTTCCAGCTCTAAGAAGGGTCATACGGACTCGAAACGTTAACTCTGTTTCTCTCTCCACAGATGCTGTCAGACCTGCTGAGTTTCACCAGCATTTCCTGTTTTTATTTCAGATTTCCATCATCCGCAGTATTTTGCTTTTATGCCAGTAAAAGGACCTTGGCTAATTTTCCAGTGTGGGTGGAGAGCCTGAAGTGGGATTTGAGCTCACAACATTCTGATATAGTGGCATATGAAAAATCTGCGGTAAAATACAATTATATGATAAAATCTGAAACATATCACAGTAACGCACAATCCAAAACATCACACATGTCAAAACATTCTCACTCAGCAAACAATTTCATCTTATATTGTTGTCTTTCCTACTTATCTCCCCAACATTCCCTAGTGAGATTTATAGTAACTCAGGTAATACACTGTTTTATAATGTCAGAAACATTGCACCATTTTATATTAATTTGCTACTAAGGTTCAGCTAGCCATGTAGTCTAACTGTTGTTAAGTAAATATAACTAGAATTCATTGAGACTTTTGGTAGAGGTGGATAGAGAGATTAATAGATAGACAGGAGGATAGATAACCATCAACTATTGGCTTGGGTATAAAAAGATTTTTCATTTCCAAAAGTAATTCAAATACCTTTAAAAAAAATACCAGCTGAATCTAAAAGTTAATATACCAGCCACCATGGCCTGATTAAAATATTCGCACAATGGCACAGTTAATGAACTTGGTTAAAAGCTTTTCAGGTTTCTAACGTTTCAATGTTATCACATCATTTAACATATGTAGGTGTTTTAAATTACACAAGAATTATACGTGTTATATATTCACTTCCTGAGAAAAAAATTTAAGCTTGATAGTTCTCTTCAAATCCACATCTTAACTTGACTACAAACGAAAACAGAAAATGCAGGAAAAACTCAGCAGATCTGACAACATCCGTGGAGATCTCTCCACAGATGCTACCATTCCTGCTAAGTTTTTCCAGCATTTTCTGTTTTTGTTTTAGATTTCCAGCATTCGCAGTATTTTGCTTTTATCTTAAATTGACTAGATGTTTTAAAAGCCAATAAGCAATTAAATCCTCCTTCACTGCTCAGTAAACAGACTGGGGGTGATATTTAATGGAGGTGACGTGGTTTACGCCTGCCATGGATAGCTGCTAAGAGCCTCAGGTCGTTTCTTTTAGGGAAAGCTCACTGATTTAAAAGCGCCACTCAGGCAATTGTAGAACAGTGGCTAGCTTTTCCTAGGATTGAGGACCCTGAGGCGGAAGTTCCGTCGGCCAAGAGCTGCCAGCCAATCAAAGGCTGGCAGGTTTGGTGAACAGCAGCGCCACCAGTGAAACGGTGGCTGCTAACAGTATGACACCCACCTGAGGCCTGATATCGTCGCTGGACCCGAAGCTACAGGTGAGTGATGGCAGGAGGTGGGGTGTGTGATGTGAGTTGCGGGGAAGGGGGATCAGCAGCAAGGGCAGGGAGTGGCTCTCAGTGGGCACCCACTTCCCAAATTCAGATCCCTCAATCAGACACTGAGTGCCTTTGAACAAGAGACTCCCCCACCAATACCCCAACCCCCACACCCCCACCTACTTCCATGAGAGCCCACAAGAAGTCTGTTCCCGTTTGCATGTTGTACTCACTGCAGGGCGAGCCCCCAGCTGCCACTAGGTTAGCACCAGCGATAGTGGGGTGAGGCCCTTAAGTGGTCATTAATTGCCCAATTAAGGGCCTCAACTGGCAACGGGTTAGGATGGCGGTCCAAGACCCTTCCCACCATGGAATTAATCAGGGTCGAGGCGGTGGGGTCCCAACTAATAAAAATTGCATTGATAAAATGCAAAGAGGTCATACCTCATAATTACATTTAATATAACCAATAGATGCCACACAGTATTTTTCACATTTGTGAGGCAGGTCTGCTTAACTTACAGCCAGTGTAACCATCAATGCAAATTAACTTGGGTGATGTATTCTCTGACTACATCTACCTTTGTAAAGTCCAGTAGTTTCAAAGCACTGCAGTTCTCTTTGCTTTGAGTAGCACTTGTTTAGTAGCATATACCTCAGAGATGCAGGAGGGAAAATGCACATCTCTGAAATGTTACATTCTCAATTAAAACTTGGAGAGCCAATGACAAAATATACTAAAATAAGCTAATTTCCCAAATGCATGCTAATGGTGCGGAACCTTATTCAAAGGCAGCATGTCACACAACAATGGATGCAAAGTGGTGTTCCCCATCTCAAGTATACTTTTGAGCATTACACCACCTCTGCCTCTAACAATTCTTTCTTCAGAGGTCAGAATGCTACCAACTGAACTAGGATGATACAGGAGCAAGGTACTGCTAGGCATTGGATTCCTATGTTGCACCAATGTTCCAAGTTGTTCCAGTACAGCTACGACACTGGCATCTACCCGGCAATGTGGAAAATTGCCCAGGTATGCGCTGTATACAAAAAGCAGGACAAATCTAACCTGGCCACTTACTGCCTCATCGGTCTACTCTTGATCATCAGTAAAGTGATGGAAGGAGTCATCAACAGTGCTATCAAGCGTCACTTGCTTAGCAATAACCTGCTCACTGATGCCCAGTTTGGGTTCCGGCAGGTTCTACTGACCTCATTACAGCCTTGGTTCAAACATGGACAAAAGAGCTGAACTCCAGAGGTGAGGTGAGAGTGACTGCCCTTGATATCAAGGCAGCATTTGATAGAGTGTGACATCAAGGAGCCCTAGCAAAACTGCGGTCAGCAGAAATCAGGGAGTAAACTCTCCGCTGGTTGGAGTCACACCTAGCACAAAGGAAGATAGTTCTGGTTGTTGGAGGTTAATCACCTCAGTTCCAGGACATCACTGCAGGAGTTCCTCAGGGTAGTATCCTAGGCCCAACCATCTTCAGCTGCTTCATCAATGACCTTCCTTCCATCATAAGGTCAGAAGTGGGATGTTCGCTGATGATTGCATAATGTTCAGCACTATTTGCAACTCTTCAGGTATTGAAGCAGTCAATGTCCAAATGCAGCAAGACTTAGACAATATCCAGGCTTGGGCTGACAAATGGCAAGTAACATTTGCGCCACACAAGTGCCAGGCAATGACCATCCCCAACAAGAGAGAATCTATCCATCGCCCCTTGACATTCAAAGGCATTACCATTTCTGAATCTCACACTATCAACATAGAACCATAGAAGAACCATAGAATCATAGAAAAAATATGGCGTAGAAAAAGGCCAATCAGCCCATTGTGTCTGCGCCGGCCAAAAAAGAGAAAAAGGAAACTAGCCGCTCATTTTAATCCCACTTTCCAGCACCTGGTTTGTAGCCTTATAGGTTACAGAACTCCAGATGCAGATTCAGTTAGTTTTTAAATGCGTTGAGAGTTCCAGCTTCAACCACCAATTTAGGCAGCGAATTCCAGATGCGCATTACCCTCTGGGTGAGAAAAGTTTTTCCTCATGTCCCCTCTAATCCTTCTACCAATCACCTTATATCTATGCCCCTTGGTTGACACATCAACTAGGGGAAACAAGTCTTTCCTGTCTACCCTATCTAGGCCCCTTATAATTTTGTACACCTCAATTAGATCACCCCTCAGTCTCCTCTGTTCTAAGGAAAACAACCCTAACCTATCCAATCTCTCCTCATTGCTGCAACTTTCAAGCCCCAGCAACATTCTTATAAATTTCCTCTGTATTCTCTCCAGAGCAATATGTCCTTCCTGTAATGTGATGACCAGAACTGTACACAAAATTCCAGCTGTGGCCTAACCAGCATTTTGTACAGTTCCATCATCACATCCCTGCTTTTATATTCAATATGTTGTCGAATAAAGGAAGGCATTCCATATGCTTTCTTGACCACCTTTTTCAACTGTCCCACCAATTTCAAGGACCTGTGGACATGCACTCCAAAGTCTCTCACTTCCTCAACACCTCTCAATAACTTTACATTTATTGAGTATTCCCTTGCTTTGTTTGCCTTCCCCAAATTCATTACCTCGCACTTTTCCGGATTGAATTTCTTTTGCCACTTCTCCGCCCAAAATCAACCAAACCATTGATATCATTCTGGAGTCAACAGCTATCCTCTTCACTATCAGCTACAGGGCCATTTTTTGTGTCATCTGCAAATTTTTCAATCATGCCTCCCACATTTAAGTCTATATCATTAATATATACAACAACCAGCAAGGGCCCCAACACTAAGCCATATGGAACACCACTGGAAACCATTTTCCATTCGCAAAAACATCAACAATTACCCTTTGTTTCCTAACACTGAGCCAATTTTGGATTCAACCTGCCACCTTCCCTGTATCCCATGATATCTCACTTTCCTGATTAGTTTGCCATGTGGGACCTTGTCACATGCCTTATTGAAATCCATGTAGACAACAACCACTGCACTACCCTTATCAATCCTCCTTGTTACTCCCTCAAATAATTTTGTCAAGTTAGTAAGACACGATCTTCCCCTAACAAAACCATGTTGACTATCCCTGATAAATCCGTGCCTTTCTAAGTGACAGTTTATCCTGTCTCTCAGAATTGTTTCCAATAATTTTCCCCCTACTGAAGTCAGACTGACATGCCTATAATTTTCTGGCCTATCCCTCGCACCCTTTTTAAATAATGGTACAACATTCACAGACCTCCAATCCTCTGGGGCCTCACCTGTATCTAGTGAGGATTGGAAAATGATCTTCAGAGTATCTGCTATTTCCTCCCTGGCTTCCATCAACAGCCTGGGATACAATCCACCTGAACGTGGTGATTTATCCACCTTCAAGGATGCCAGACCCTCCAGTACTTCCTCTCACTATGCTAATTGTATCTAATGTTTCACACTCCTCCTCTTTAACTAGAATGTCTACATCATCCCTCTCCTTAGTGAAGACAGAGACAAAGTACTAATTGAGAATCCTGCCCACATCTTCTGCATCAACGCACAAGTTACCATGTACATCTCTGATAGGCCCTACCTTTTCCTTAGTTATTCTCTTGCTCTTAATGTACTGGTAAAACATCTTAGGATTTTCTTTGATTTTACCAGCCAATATTTTTTCGTAACCTCTCTTTACTTTCCTAATTTCCATTTTTACCTCACCCCTGTACTATCAATACTCCTCTCGGCTTTTTACAGTATTAAGTCTTTTGTGACTGTCATATGCTTTCTTTTTCTGCTTTATCTTGGCCTGTGTGCTTCTGGATAACCAGGGGGCTCTACCAGGTTTGGCAATACCACCCTTTTTCTTTGTGGGGACATGTTTACGCTGTGCCTGTAGAATCTCGCTTTTGAATGCCTCCCACTGATTTGACACAGTTTTTTTCTTCTAATAGCTGTGTCCAGTCCACTCTCGCCAGCTCACCTCTCAGCTTTGTAAAATTTGTCTCCCCCAATTTAGACTTTTTACTCCTGTTCTATCTTTGTCTTTTTCTCTAATGATAGTAAATCTAGCTGTATCATAGTCACTATCTCAAAAATGGTCTACCGCTGCTACTTAATTCACTTGCCCAGCTTCATTTCCTAAGAGTAAATCTAGAATTTCAACCTCTCTTGTGCTGGCTAAAACAGTTCTCCTGAATACAGTTTAAGTATTTTGCGTCCTCTGTGCCCTTCACTCTGCTTGTATCCCAATTGATAATAGGGTAGTTAAGTCCCCAACGATTACTGCCCTATTGTTTTTGCACTCAGAAATCTGTCTACATATTTGCTCTTCTAACTCTCTTCCACTATTTGGCAGTCTATAGCACGCTCCTAGCAGTGTGGCTGCCCCTTTTTTATTTCTGAGCTCAACCCATATGGCTTCAGTTGATGCTTCATTTAGTATGTCATCCCTTCTCACAGCTTTAATTGATTCTTTAACCAATAATGTTACATCCCCACTTTTTTATCCCCCTCCCTATCCTGCCTGAAAACTCTATATCCATGGATGTTGAGCTACCATTTCTCCCCCTCCTTAAACCAATTTTCCATTATAGCGATGATATCATGTTGCCATGTGTCCTTCTGTGCCATCATTAGCTTTGTTTACTATGATCCTTGCATTTACGTATAGACCATTTAACACTGCCAAATTCCTGTGCTGTACACTTTTTAACCTGTGCTGCTTCTGTCTTTCGGAGTCATTCACTAATTCTCCATGTCCTGTTCCCTGCCCTGAATTTTCCCTCAGGTTCCCATCCCCCTGCCAATCTAGTTTAACCCCCCCCGCCGCCCCCCCCATATATAACAGTGCTAGTAAATCTCCTGCGAGGATATTTGCCCCAGTCCCGTTCAGGTGTAGACCGTCTGGCTCGTACAGCTCCCAACTTCCCCAGAATCAGTTCCAATGCCTCAGAAATCTAATGCCCTCCCTACTACACCAGCTTCCCAGCTACGTGTTGAATCTCTCAATTCTCCTATTTCTATACTCGCTGGTCATGACACTGACATTACTGCTTTCGAGGTGTTACTTTTCAATCTCCTTCCCAGCTCCCCTAAAGTCCGCTTTCAGAACCTCATCCCCTTTCCTACCTAAGCCATTAGTACCAACATGGACCATGACCTCTGGCTGATCACCATCCCCCAGAAGAATGTCCTACAGCTGCTCTGTGACATCCTTGATCCTGGCACCAGGGAGGCAACATACCATCCTGGAGTCACGTCTATGGCCACAGATACGCCTGTCTGTTTCCCTAGCTAACAAATCCCCTGTTATTACTGCTCTTCCCCGCTTCTTTCTCTGCTCCTGTACAGCAGAGCTGCCTGTGGTGCCACAAACATGGCTGTGACTGCACTCCTCCAAGGGACCAACCAGAATCCGGAAGGGAAAACTGATTGGTGAGTGGGACCCCAGGGTACTCCTGCACTCCCTGCGTAATTTCCTTGGACAGCCTGACGGTCACTCATTGCCTTTCTGCCTCCAGGCTCCTAAGCTGCAGTGTGACCACCTCTCTGGATGTGCCAGCTACGTAGCGCTCAGCCTCGCAATGCACCACAGTGACTGCAGCTGCACCTCGAGCTCCCAAACCCAGATCTCAAGATTCTGCAGCTGGTGACACTTCCTGCACATGTGGTCATCTAGGACACCGGTAGTGTCCAAAATTTCCCACATATTAGAAGTCACACATTCCACACAACCGAGCTCTCCTGCCATGGCTTCAACTTACTTCCCTTGCATTAACTTAATTTTATTTTGGCTTAGTTATGCAACATTATTTTACCTGGCCTCTCCTTAACTTTATTTCCATATTGCTTGTGTTTCTTACTTATATGTAAGTAGCCCCTTCTTAAATAACCTGTTTTTCTAATTCTCAGCTACTTGGTGACACTCCCTAATAGCAGTTTCTCACCAACCAATGAACTTTTGTCTCTCCTGTGATGTTGGGTGCTAGGTGCCGCTGACTGCCTGACTCAGGTTCCTCCCCTCACACTCTCCTCTAGGTGCTGCTGACTACCTATTCCAGGGTCGTCCTCTTGCACTCTCCTCTAGGTGCCACTGGCTGCTTGGCTCGGGTTCCTCCTCTTGCACTCTACTATTGGTGCTGCTGACTGCCTGGCTCGGGTTCCTCCTCTTGCACTCTCCTGGGGGTTACCATTGACCAGAAACTTAACTGGACTAGCCATATAAATACTGTGGCAACAAGAGTAGGTCAGAGGTTAGGAATCCTGTGGCAATTAACTCACCTCCTGATCCCCCAAAGTCTGTCCACTATCTACAAGGCACAGGTCAGGATACACTACCTTCTCAAAGGCAACTAGGGATGGGCAATAAATGCTGGCCCAGCCAGCGAAGCCCACATCCCATGAATGAATAACAAAAAACTCTCCACTTGCCTGGATGAGTTCAGCTCCAACAAAACTCAAGAAGCTTGACACAATTCAGGACAAAGCTTGATTGGCATCACATCCACAACATTCACTCCCTCCACCACCAATGTACAGTGGCAGCTCTGTGTACTATCTACAAGATGAATTGCAGGAATTCATCAAGGCTCCTTAGAGAGCACCTTCCAAACCCACGACCACTACCATCTAGAAAGACAAGGGCAGCAGATAACATGGGAACAGCACCAGCTACAAGTTCATCTCCAAGCCACTCACCATCCTGACTTGTAAATATATCGCTGGTGTTCCTTCACTGTCGCTGGGTCAAAATCCTGGAACTCCCTTCCTAACAGCACTGAGGGTGTACCTATGCCACATGGGCTGCAGCGGTTCAAGAAGGCAGCTCACCACCACCTTCTCAAGGGCAATTAGGGATGGGCAATAAATGCTGGCCTAGCCATAAGTGCAATGAGTCACTTCAGTGTTTCAGAGCTAACATCGCTTTTCCAACATAGAAGAAAACGTAACCAGTTTGCAAGCTGCAACCCTAATGAATGAAATAACAGTAGATACATTACCATTGCATCACAAGAATTCTTCATCAGGTTCATTTGCTGAATACATGGGCCAGTTAAACTTGTACTCAACTGATCACACAAGTAACACTGTAGATTAAGCAGACCTGCCTCACGAGTGCCAAAAATACAATACGGCATCCACTGGTTACATTTATTCGCAATCATGAAGTATAGCTTCTTTGTGTTTGATCATTGCGATTATTTTTGATTAAAACATGAAAGCTTAATGCATGCAGCAAATGTCGATGGCCATTGTTTTATTTGAGGATTGAACTGATATGAAGTTCTGGATACATTTAAAAAATGTTAAAACTATTGGGGAATCTGGGTGGTGCAGTTAGTTAGTTTCTGCCCTCTCACTTCTGAAATCAGGTAGTCTATTGATGCGATGAGAGTTTCTTCTGCTTGTGATGAGGTTGGGTGATCTCATCAGTTCAGTTCTTATTAGACATAGGTTAAAGTGCCCTAATGTGGTACTAATTGCTAATCTATTCAGGGGTCTGAGTCTGATTGTGCTTTACTTGATCAAAGAGCAGTTAATTTAGGCACTGAATTGCTGAATTGGTAATTGATCTATTCTCTAGCACTACAAATTGATGAGCACAAACATAACAAATAATAATAATAATGAATAATAAAAGGCAGTGAGATACAAAAGTGCTTTAACAATGGGCAAGGTCGCTACTTAATTGCTTTGAGGCAATAAAGTAGGCAATAAACAAATAATTGCAATTCCCAGTAATACAAAGCACGGCCATTAATTAGGATTTTTTAGATTCATTCATGAAATGTCGGGATCACTGGATATTGTCCAGGTCTTGCTGCATTTGGATATGGACTGCTTCAGTATCTGAGGAGTCGCGAATGGTGCTGAACATTGTGCAATCAGCAGCGAACATCCCCGCTTCTGGCCTTATGATGGAAGGAAGGTCATTGATGAAGCAGTTGAAGATGGTTGGGCCAAGGACACTACCCTGAGGGACTCCTGCGGTGATGTCCTGGAACTGAGATGATTGGCCTCCAACAACCACAACCATCTTCCTTTGTGCTAGGTATGACTCCAACCAGCAGAGAGTTTTACCCCTAATTTGCATTGGCTCCAGTTTTGTTAGGGCTCCTTGATGCCACATTTGATCAAATTCTGCCTTGATGTCAAGGAAAGTCACTCTGATCTCACCTCTGGAGTTCAGCTTTTTTGTCCATGTTTGAGGTCAGGAGTTGAGTAACCCTAGTGGAAACCAAACTGGGCGTCAGTGAGCAGGCTATTGCTAAGCAAGTGCCACTTGATGGCATTGTTGATGACCCCTTCCATCATTTTACTGATGATTAAGAGTAGACTGATGGGGCAGGTCGGATTGGATATGCTCTGCTTTTTGTGTACAGGACATACCTAGGCAATTTTCCACATTGCCGGGTAGATGCAAGTGTTGTAGCCATACTGGAACAGCTAGGCTAGGGGTGCAGCAAGTTCTGGAGCACAAGCCTTCAGTACTATTGCCGCAATATTGGCAGGGCCCATCGCCTTTGCACTAACCGGTGCCTTCAGCCGTTTCTTGATATCACGTGGAGTGAATCGAATTGGTATCTGTGATCCTGGGGACTTCTGGCAGAGGCCAAGATGGATCATCTACTCGGCACTTCTGGCTGAAGATTGTTGCAAATGTTTCAGCCTTATCTTTTGCAGATTATGCTTATCAGACGACAAGACAAATATGAATGAAGAAAACCCATCTTAGTTCATCCATCTTAAATGCCCTACTTCTCCTCCCCCGATTGCAGCGTCAATGTTTATCTTAAATGATTCCAAGGTTTTCACTTCCACTTCCAAATGGAAGTCCATTCCATGCATTGATTACTCTTCATGTGGTTAGGATCTTCCTGGTGTCACTGCAAAACTTACCTTTTCTGTACTGTACGGACAAAGGGTTTGAGAAAGATGCCAACTGAATAGGAAATGTTGGTGTCTTTAAGCATTTTAAATTACATTTTTGCTTTGGCCTGTCAAAAACAAATTGTGTGTGACTCTCCGATGTTTATACTGGTGCTTTGTTTTGATTTCCATGTAGTACAGTTGGCGGTTGATCAGCAAGTGAACATGGGAGAGCATCATGTTTGGATATATAGGAAAACCATACAGAAAAATAGTAGAACTGAATATTAAGTAAATGAACCTGATGAAGAATTCTTGCGATGCTGAGCCAGCATCTGATGGTAGTGTGTCTATTATCCTTTCATTCATTAGGATCACAGCTTACAAACTGGTTGCATTTTCTTCAATGTTGGCAAGGTGATGTTAGCATTGAAGCATTGAAGTGGCTCGTTGCACTTAGTAGTGCAATACAGGAAGTCAATGCCTGGCAACGTCTTGTTCCCATATTATCCTGGTTCAGTTGGTTGTATTCTAATTGCTGTTAAATGCTTGTAGGTTAATCCCCTATTCCAGGACTCAAGTGCATAGACTGTTACTTCAATGCAGTATTAAGAAACGCTTCTGTCTTTTAACTGGTAATGTTAAATGAAGGCCTCCTTTATCTTTTAATGCTGGCTAGATTCAACATTCAAAACATTTTACATAGAAGGAGTTCTTCCTGTATCCAGACTAACTTTTCTCACTTAACCAATACCACGGAAAACAGATTAATTGATCATTCAGCTTAGTGTTATTTGTGTAGTTTTGATGTGCTTAAAATGACTGTTGGGTTTGACTACATAACAACAGTCCTGTAATTGAAAAGAATTCATTGTACTTGAAGTGCTTCGGGGGCTTTCTGATTAAGGTAAAGTGCTACATAAATGAAAGGTAGTGTTTCTTTCTGTTCTTTCTTCAAACTGGGACACTCACTGCTCTCTGCAGGAGTGTGACCAAGTTCCTGCAGGCAGCCTCAATAGGAATCCCAGTTGGAGGAATAGTAAGTGAGGTAGCGAGGACATACTGCAATTCGAGGCTTGGGGTGAGAGGGTGGGGTCAGGAAGTAGCCTCCATGTGCATAAAACTCCCAAGCTCCTCATTGGCATGGTGCTCCTCTAATCTACAGCTGAACAGACGGAGAGTCATTTTGATAATTACCAGCAACTTGCAGATCACCCCACGGACACATTTGTAGCAAGGTGCCTCCCTCCAGCAGTGAGCCTCCTGACTCCTTTGCAAATAAAATCAAGAAGGTAGGAAATGTGTTCATAAATACAATTATGCTTTCCTTGTGTATGGGTTCTTGAGTGTTTCAGTCAAATCAGAAGGCCAAAATGACTCATTGGTCTCCAAGTGCTGCCAGCCAAAGCATGAAGCCAAAATGCATTTTGCTGAGCTTCTCCGGCAGAATTCTGGTTTGGTGTGAAAACTGACTATCCTGACATTGCACTGCACACATTGTATATTCTTTTTGTCAGTGCCTAGTTATGTGAAGCTGGATTTAGCACACTAGTCTGCATCAATTCTCAATAGCAAGCCTTGATGTCACGTTAGAGATGTGCACTATCAACCACACTGCCAGATTTTGAGGGATTGCATTACAACATGCATGCCAAATGAGTCTCAATAGGCCCAATGCTTTTCATATGTTTAAAGTTACTGTACCCTTTGATAATACAGCAGTAAAACTTACTTTCCTGCTGTTTTGCTTTATTTTGGCAGTCAAATAATACAGTAGTGAAGGTTATTATCCTGCTGTTTTGTTTTATTTTGGCACTTTAATCATAAAATAGTCCTGGTTTTATCTTGCCACCATAGCACCCCACCCTCCCCCACCCCCAACTCAATAACTGAAGGCCAACTCAACCCTGCCCCAATCAACAACTCTGGGTTCACAACAAACCTGAGACGTTAAAATGGGGTCACACCGGGTAAAAGTTTGGGAAGCACTGACATAGACTATTGGAGGAGTATTTCAACTTGCTGCAGTGTAGCTCATGCTTTGGCTAGCGTAGCATGAACCCGGGTTGCCCTCAGTACAGCCATAACCTCCCCTTGGACTGCAATAGGTTGAGAAGGCAGCTTACCACCACCTTCTCAAGGACAATTAGCGATGCTGGCCTAACAGTGACACCCACATGCAATGAATGAATTTTTAAAAATTCAGGACCTCTTGCCCTGACCGAGGTAAGTGAGAGGTCGGCACAGCCACTCTGTGCCAAATATGGCAGTGCCGACATAGATTTGCTCGGTAAATTGCAGGCCCCTGACTCAGTTACTGACTGCCCCTAAGAGCGGAACACACAGGAGCCATTACAGAACCTGAAACATTCAACAAGACACCAAAAAAAAGATGAATTAATCTGTGTGTACGACACCTAATAGCACATGTGGGAACCAATTCAGCTGCTGGAAATTAATAATGCTCATCACTGTAAGGTTGACCTTAACATCAGGGCTAAATTTTTGTTTGTTGTTATATCACTTTCAGCTTCTGTTATTATTAAAACTGGATTTAAATTTAACACCTGTTGGAAAGCAAATTGAATAAATACTGAAATATGTCTATAGGTGACTGTAGTAGATGCAACATTTATTGTGATGCTGCAAAACTGCCTGCCATCTTCTTATATCCCTCCTGGGCTTCCTTTCTGATTCTGTTTGATTACTGATCACAAACTTTCCAGTGATCAAAATGTATAAGCCCCTTTGGTAATTTTGATAATTTTTAGAAGTTAGGAAAAGGCGTGTTGAGAATATATCAACGCATTTATAAACATCATGGGCTCAGTGGGCTGAACGGCCTCGTTCTGTGCTGTTATGACACTTTAAATCCATGACTGTCTTCACTAAGGTCAAGTTCTACATAAATTTTGAAACATCTTTGTGGGATAAGTTATTTATAGTTTTAAATCAAAGTTGGGGCATGCTCCTCGGGGCATTTTCTCACCATGCTACAAACTCTGAAATATCCCAATCATAGTGTACCTGAATTACTCTGCAGCCTGTCCATAAATACCAGGGGACCACCACCTTCCAATCTGACTAAACTGATTTAGTGCTAAAAATGCGTTGTGCGAGGGGTTTTCCATGAGATCATGATGAATGGCATTAAACAGGAAATTAGAGACGCATGCAATAAAGGAACATCTGTAATTATGGGTGACTTTAATCGGCATATAGATTGGGCAAATCAAATTAGTAACAATACCACGGAGGAGGAATTCCTGGAGTGTATATGGGATGGTTTTCTAGACCAATACGTTGAGGAACCAACTAGAGAACAGGCCATCCTAGACTGGGTATTGTATAATGAGAAAGGAATAATTGTCAATCTAGTTGTGCGAGGCCCCTTGGGAATGAGTGACCATAATATGATAGAATTCTTCATCAAGATGGAGAGTGACGTAGTTGATTATGAGACTAGGGTCCTGAATCTTAATAAAGGAAACTACGATGGTATGAGGCGTGAGCTGGCAATGATGGATTGGGAAACGTTACTTCAAGGGATAACAGTGGATAGGCAATGGCAAACGTTCAAAGAGCGCATGGGTGAACTGCAACAATTGTTTATTCCTGTCTGGCGCAAAAGTAAAACAGGAAATGTGGCCAAACCATGGCTTACAAGGGAAATTAGAGATAGTATTAGATCCAAGGAAGAGGCATACAAATTGGCTAAAAAAAATAACAGACCTGAGGATTGGGAGCAGTTTAGAATTCAGCAAAGGAGGACCAAGGGATTGATTCAGCAGGGAAAAATAGAATAGGAGAGTAAGCTTGTGGGGAATATAAAAACTGACTGCAAATGTTTCTATAGGTATGTGAAGAGAAAAAGATTGGTAAAGACAAATGTAGATCCCTTACAGTCAGAAACTGGGGAATTTATAATGGGGAACAAAGAAATGGCTGACCAACTAAATACATACTTTGGTTCTGTCTTCACAAAGGAGGACACAAATAACATACCAGAAATGCTGGGGAACACAGGGTTTAGCAAGAGGGAGGAACTGAAAGAAATCAGTATTAGTAGAGAAATGATGTTGGGGAAATTGATGGGATTGAAGACTGATAAATCCCCAGGGCCCGATAATCTTCATCCCAGAGTACTTAAAGAAATAGCCCTAGAAAGAGTGGATGCATTGGTGGTCATCTCCCAAGATTCTATAGACTCTGGAACAGTTCCTACAGATTGGAGGGTAGTTAATGTAAACCCATTATTTAAAAAGGGAGGTAGAGAGAAAACAGGGGATGAGAGACCAGTCAGCCTGACATTGGTAGTGGGGAAAATTCTAGAATCCATTATAAAAGATTTAATAGCTGAGCACTTGGAAAACAGTGGCAGAATCGGACAGAGTCAGCATGGATTTACGAAAGGGAAATCATGCTTGACAAACCTACTGGAATTTTTCGAGGATGTAACTAGTAGAGTTGATGAGGGGGAGCCAGTGGAAGTGGTTTATTTGGACTTTCAGAAGGCTTTCGACAAAGTCCCACAAAAGAGATTAGCGTGTAAAATTAAAGTGCATGGGATTGGGGGCAGTGTATTGAGATGGATAGAAAACTGGTTGGCAGACAGGAAACAAGGAGTAGGAATAAATGGGTTTTTTTCCGAATGGCAGGCAGTGACTAGTGGGGTACCGCAGGGATTGGTGCTGGGACCCCAGCTATTCACAATATATATTAATGACTTAGATGAGGGGACTAAATGTAATGTCTCCAAATTTGCAGATGACGCAAAGCTGGGTGGGAGGGTGAGCTGTGAGCAGGATGCAGAGATGCTTCAGTGTGATTTGGACAAGCTGAGTGAGTGGGCAAATGCATGGCAGACGCAGTATAATGTGGATAAATGTGAGGTTATCCACTTTGGTTGCAAAAAACAGGAAGGCAGATTATTATCTGAACGGCTATAAATTGAGAGAAGGGAATGTGCAACGAGACTTGGGTGTCCTCGTACACCACTTGCTGAAAGTAAGCATGCAGGTGCAGCAGGCGGTAAAGAAGGCAAATGGTATGTGGCTTTCATAGCAAGAGGATTCGAATACAGGAACAGGGGTGTTTTGCTGGAATTATACAGGGCCTTGGTGAGACCACACCTGGAATATTGCGTGCAGTTTTGGTCTCCTTATCTGAGGAAGGATGTTCTTGCTATAGAGGGAGTGAAGCAAAGGTTTACCAGACTGGGATGGCGAGACATACATATGAGGAGAGATTGGGTCGGTTAGGATTATATTCGCTGGAATTCAGAAAAATGTGGGGGGATCTCATAGAAACCTATAAAATTCTAACAGGACTAGACAGGGTAGATGCAGGAACGATGTTCTCAATGGTGGGGGAGTCCAGAACCAGGGGGCACAGCCTGAGGATGTGGGGTAAACCATTTAGGACTGAGATGAGGAGAAATTTCTTCACCCAGAAAGTGGTGAGCCTGTGGGGTTCACTACCACAGAAAGTAGTTGAGGCCAAAACATTGTACATTTTCAAGAAGGAGTTAGATATAGCTCTTGTGGCAAAAGGGATCAAAGGATATGGGAATAAAGCGGGAGCAAGCTATTGAGTTAGATGATCAGCTGTGACTATGATGAATGGCAGAGCAGGCACGAAGGGCCGAATGGCCTACTGCTGCTCCTTTTTCCTATATTTCTATGTAGAGATGAAGTAGGCCATTCGACTTACCTGAATTCAACCATCCAAGTTTCACATTGAACAAGTACAGTAAAACAACAATAATAAATATACATGTTTAATTGTATTTCTAATTTTCATGCAGAAAAAATACTTGTGTTACAGAGGGCTATTTTTTGAGAATCCCTCTCTAAGAGGAAGATAATCATGAGATTAGGAGTTAAATATTCCAAGTTATAAGAGACGGAATTTTCCGTGCCTGCTGGTAGCGGGCGTGGCAGATGGCGTGCGCGGACAATATGGCGCCACCAGTTTCATGATGGCGGGAAGGCAGGTCGCGATCGTTCACTCTGCCCACCGAAGGCGAGCCACGTTTCCCACCAATGGTCGTTTGGGAGCTCATTGTAATACATCAGCATATCATTAAAAGGCCAACCCGCCAGGCTCTTGCACCCCTGCCGGATCGTCCGTCCACATCGGCAGGAAAGCACCTCGACGTGTTTCACAACAGCGCACAGGCGACGGGCACTTGGCGGTCTTCACTTTGGGGGAACGGGAGGTGAGCGAACAGCATCGTTTTCCACAGCTCGTCAGGGTCGCCTGTTGCTTTGCAGGCTTCAGGGACTCCGGGGTGGGGGGGGGCTGGGATGATGTGCTGCCCTGCCACGGAGGTGACTGTTGTCGGAGGGGGGTGGGTGTGTGGCAGGGGGCAACTGCAGCCCAGGCGTTGGATCCTGCACACAAGAAGTTGAGCTGGGGGGCAGGGTAAGCAAGGGAAGTGGTCACGCAGTAGGGAAACTGACCATTCCTCTGCAACTGAGACAGTTCAGGCACAGCCACAGTGATATGATTGGGGTCAGGCTCCTAGACTGCCCGCCCACACAAGCATCGTGGAGGCACCAAAGGGCCACCAAGCCCTAGAGACCATATGCACCCCTCCCTCCAACGCCCCGCCCCCGCCGACCCAGATTGCAAGTTCACGTCTACTTTATTGGACCACGCAGCAGTTGGACAGCACACTTTGTACAATCTCCTCGCTAACATTAGCCATGTAGCAGTCACTGCTGGAGGGGCTCACAGCCTCTTGCAATCTCAGCATCCCGGTTAGGAGCTGTGTCCCCCATGTTGCAGGTTGACAGGGCAGCCATGCAGCGCACTCATCTATCGCCATCTGAGGGGTGACCAGCACTCTCCGGGAAGCATTAAGGGACTGTCACACAGGGCCAGGAAAGGTGCTAAGTACAGCCATGATAACCACATCTCTCTTTCTCTCTTTCATGCCGCAGGGGGACCACATCAGGAGCATGGAGCCTAGTGACCTAGCTGTATGCCTGATTGCCTACAGAGACCATAGAAGATGGAGGAGGTAGCGACTGAGGTACCTGGCCATGCAAAGGCAGGAGCAGCAACCTCAGGAAGAAGGGGCTGCTGGGACTCCTGCACACACTGCCCAGGAGCGACAGCGAGCTGTGGCTGGTCAGCACCTAGCAACACCCAGGGTCTATAGACACCACCTGTCACTGCTGCAGGTGACCGAGAACCAGTGTCGCTGATGGCTGCGCATGGCTAGGGACCTGGTTGCTCACATCTGCCACTTATTGCAGGGATTGGTGCCAAGGCGACATGGAGGGCATCCACTGCCAGTGGTTGTGAAAGTGACTGCAGCGCTCAATTTCTATGCCAGTGACTCCTTCCAGGGCTCCACAGGTAACCTCTGTGGGTATATCACAAGCCACCACCCACAAATGCATCCATGAGGTCACGGATGCCACCTTCTCGAGGGCACACATCGTTGTGCATTTCGCCCGAGACAGAGACAGCCAAGATGCAAGGGCCATTGGATTCTCCCAGATCTCGGGATTCCCACAGGGGCAACGTGCAATTGACTGCACTCATGAGGCGCTCAGGTCTCCGTCACATGGTGGACTTCATCAACCTCAAGCGATTCCACTCACTGAATGTACAGCTGCTATGCGACCACCAGAAACACATATGCAGTGTGTGCACGGTTTCCAGGGAGTGTGTACGACGTCTACATCCTCAGTCGGTCACAGATCCCTGGAGTCTTCCAGGGTCCACAGAGGCTGCAGGGCTGGCTCCTTGGGGACAAGGGCTACCCACAGAGGACGTGGATGATGACACCCGTGCGGCAGCCTCAGACTGAAGCATAACAACTGGATAACGAGGTTCATGCTTCAGCTCGCACCTTGGTGGAGCAGACCATCAGGATGCTGAAGATGAGGTTCCAGTCCTGGACTGGTCTGGTGGAGCCCTGCAATATAGTCCGCAGAGGGTGTTACGCATCATCTTCTGGGCTTGATTGGCGGCCCTGGGTCATAGACTCTGTCGGCTGTTCATCAGTTAGAGTCATAGAGTCAGAGTTGTACAGCACAGAAACAGGCCCTACAGCCCATTGCGTCTGTGCCGGCCATCAAGCATCTATCTATTCTAATCTCATTTTCCAGCACTTGGCCCATAGCCCTGTATGCTATGGCATTTCAAATGCTCATCTAAATACTTCTAAAATGTTGTTAGGGTTTCTGCCTCTACCACCCCCTCAGGCAGTATGTTCCAGATTCCAACCACCCTCTGGGTGAAAATTTTTTTCCTCAAATCCCCTCTAAACCTCCTGCCCTGCTCCTTACCTTAAATCTATGCCCCCTGGTTATTGACACCTCCACTAAGGGGAAAAGTTTCTTCCTATCTGCCCTATCTTTGCCTCTCATAATTTTGTATACCTCTATCGGGTCCCCTCTCAGCCTTCTCTGCTCTAAGAAAAATAACCCTAGCCTATCCAGCCTCTTGTCATAGCTGAAACGCTCCAGCCCAGGCAACATCCTGATGAATCTCCTCTGCACCCTCTCCAGTGCAATCACATCCTTCCTATAGCATGGTGACCAGAACTGCACACAGTACTCTAGCTGTGGCCTAACTAGCGTTTTATATGGCTCCTACAAAACCTCCCTGCTCTTATATTCTGTGCCTCGGCTAATAAAGGCAAGTATCCCATATGCCTTCTTAGCCACCTTATCTACCTGTGCTGCTGCCTTCAGGGATATATGGACATGTACACCAAGGTCCCACTGATCCTCTGTACTTCCCAGGGTCCTACATTCATTGTGTATTCCCTTGCTGTGTTAGTCCTCCCAAATGCATCATTTTTCAGGATTAAATCCATTTGCCACTGCTCTGCCCATTTTACCAGCCCATCTATATCATCCTGTAATCTAAGGCTTTCCTCCTCACTATTTACAACACCACCAATTTTCATGTCATCTGCGAACTTACTGATCAGGCCTCCTATATTCACGTCTAAATCATTAATGTGCACTACAAACAGCAAGGGTCCCAGCACCGATCCCTGCAGTACACCACTTGTCACAGGCTTCCAATCGCAAAAACAACCTTCGACCATCACCCTCTGCCTCCTGCCACTATGCCAATTTTGGATCCAATTTGCCAAATTGCTCTGGAACCCATTGGCTCATACCTTCTTGACCAGTCTTCCATGCAGGACCTTGTCAAAAGCCTTACTGAAATCTACATCAACCACACTACCCTCATCTACACAACTAGTCACCTCCTCGAAAAATTCAATCAAATTTGTTAGACATGATCTCCCCCTGACAAAGCCATGCTGCCTATCCCTGATTAATCCCTGTCTCTCCAAGTGGAGATTAATCCTGTCCCTCAGAATTTTTCCAATAGTTTCCCTACCACTGATGGTAGATGTGCCTGCGAAAGCAAGGAGAGATAATTAATGCATGACAGTGGCCTGTGAAAGAGGACACATCACTCACGGCATGGTTGTCTGATGGATGTTGGATTGCTGGATCCTCACTTGGTAGAGCAGCGCCGACCTCACCATCAGCACAGTAATGGTCCTCGATGGCTATGTTTTCAAAGTCCTTGAGGTCCTTGATTTTGGGCGTTCCACCACTGGTCTACAAGCTCTCTCTCTTGTTGTGTGCCAGCTTGCGCTGTATGGATAGAGACGGAGAAAGTGTAAGCAGGACGCCTGCCAGACCAGATAATAAGTATGCCTAACCTGTGCGGATGGTGAGTTGTCCCATAGATGGGATGAGGACAATGACGATGTGTGAGAGAGTGAATGGTGATGTCCCTTGAACTGGCAGTGAGTAAGGGCTCTGCGGATATGTGATGAGTTTGTGAGTTGAGAGTGATGAATAGGGAGACTTACCCTAGCGGAACGAAAGAAATCATTCATCCTCTTGCGGTACCGGGTGGCTGTCCTCTTCTGACGGGCATTGGTGCTGTCAACCGCTGCCACCACCTCCCAAGCTGGATTGGTCAGGTTGCTGTCCATCGTGCAGCCAGAACGGGGGTATAGGACATCCTGGCGGACTTCCACGGTATCCAGCAGTCGCTCGAGAGTCCCGTCATTGAACCGGGGTGCTGCGGTCTTTTTCCCTTTGCTGGCCATGTCTTCCATGCAGCAGTGGTGAGCTGGAAGCAATGAGCACTGTGCTTGCCGCTGGACATTAAACATGTCATCTGGCGTGATGTGGCAGCGGGGTGATGGCCGGCGGGCGAATGAGAGCCTGCCCGCCATGGAAATGGCGTGTTTCCTGGGAGTGCATAAATAATTCGGTGCGTTTGGGACAATTCAGCATGAAAACCCACCATCGCGGCCGGCAGGTAAAACGTTTTACTCGCCTGCTACCGCACTTAGCGCAAATCTGGGGAAATTCTGCCCAAGGTCTTTAGAAAGGATATGGAAACTGAGAGAGGAGAAAGGGTAGACAATGATACTACAGCAACATTAGTAAGAGAGGATAGGGATAAGGGAAAACAATCAAGCAGAGACTATTGTTATAGTTAAGGAATAAGGGAAGATTTAAAACTGTGATGGGAGTTATCTTTAGGTCTTCTTATAGCAGCAGCAAAGGGTCAAATCTTCCTGGTTTGAAGGCAGAACATGGAGCAAAAGTTCAGCAATTAGGGATTTGAGTCAGTGCCCTAACGCCCTACCACTTCCAGGTTACCTTGCCGCAGGCAAGTGAACAGTGACAGGGGCCTGGTTGGCAGCATTAGATGGCCACTGAGACCAATTAAGTGCCTAATGGGAGAACAGTGAACACTCCTAATTGGCCACCTCGTCATCTGCTCTCCAATTAAGGATGGGAGTGGGTTTCTGCGACTGCAGGCCTAATCGGAGGGTGCACAGAGATGCCAGATCAGTAACCCCACCAGGAGAGGTGGGCACTGTTGAGGCAGGCAGGTGCTAAATGCAGAGCCCAGATAAGCCTAGATGGCAACCATCCAGCAGCAGGTTTGAGAGGCATCCCTCTAAAAATGGGGCCATGGTGATAAAAGACCGATCCCATGGCCAAAATGAAACCTCGAGATGAGTTTTATCGCTGCTTCATTAATTATTACGCTTCTGAGGCACCTTCACGTTGAGACGTGCTATGCTCACTAACCTGCATCAGCAACACCCACTTCTCCCATTGGGGCTGCTGGCTGTCTCCAGCTCCGGGTCCTTTGATTGCATGGCAGATGTGCAGGGGGCCAATTAGGAAGCTGCTTCCCAGAAGATTGCACGAGAGGACACAATGCATACTTGTGCAGACCTGAACATGATCCCGACTCCTGAAAATACTTTAACAGCAGAAGATTCCATCCAAAGTGGCAGAATCTATAATTCAGGGACTAGAGAGGATTGTAGGCAAAATAAATTGCTTTGATGGGAGACCTTAATTATTTAGGCAGGGAAGAGCAGAGCAGTTCAAGTTAGAAAAGTAGTCAATTACTTGAGTGCATTGATTTTTCTGGAGGAATACATTATAGAACCATCAAGACCACCGGCCATACTAGAGCTTGTAATAAGCCAGACTTAAGCCTAACAGTAAGGGAATGTTTATGTAACAGCCATGATAATGCAATCAAATTCAATCTTAGGTGTGAAAAGGAGTAACTTATCCAGGGATCAGGGATAGATATGAACAACAGAGAAGGGGGACAAAACATATAGTATGAACTACGGAGCAACAACATGAAAAGAAACTTGTGAGGGTTTCAAGATTAATGAGAACGGTTTTACAACTAAATTAGAAGAAGGTAAGTCAAAGGCAATGTTGGACTTCAAAACAGATGTGGGTAATATTGCAAATGAAAAATAAGGAAATGGCAGATTTGTTGAATAATTATTTTGTCAATTCTTACGATCAGTTGATGAGGGGTCGAAAGGCTCCCCTCTTTCCCTCTCCTCATTTGACCACAACACTTTTTTTTAGATATAGTATATGTGCCATTTCCACTGAGTGTTTAATTGTTTACATACTGTGACCATAAAAGATGCGATGAGACAAGCTTTCTTGATTTTTTTAAAAAGAAAGTAGGATAGTTTTCATTGTACTTAACCTGGTCTAAGTAAAATAATTTTAAAAGTGCTCTGATATTCACACATGCACATTCAAAGTTCACACACACACACACACACACACACACGCACAAATAGGTTCCAGAGTAAGGACTATTGATTAAGTAATTTAGAGCCCAATATGATTAAAGGGGTATTACGGCTCTTGAAAGTTGGTTACTTGGCTGGATTCAGGCTGAAATCAGTAGTCCTGCTGCTTTCACTTGGTGGTCCTGCTGCTTTTGGTGTTGAGGCAGTTTAGAGATAAAGATGGGTGATTTACCTGTTCTTCTGGAGACAGCAGCGCTGGGTTGAGTTCTTTTTAAAATCTCTGTCTGTGACAGCTGAATAGTCAAAACCAGACAGGATTCAAAACTTGCAAGTTAGATGGAAAGAGAGACAGGGGAGAAGGAAACCACTCAGAGCCTTGTTACTTCGGCATCTCAGTTGCCTGTCCTCATCTGCAGAGAAAGCAGATACTTAAACACATAAAGGGTTGGCTTGTCACATAATCTTATTTCAACTGACCAGTGAACCATATATGGTCAGGTCTAATGTATTCCAGTTACCTTAATTAGATCATGGCTGGGAATTCTTCTCTCAGCCAGGGTCCCATTGTACAAGGGATTATGACTAATGGTTTGTCTCCACTCAGACTTGTCTCCATTTCAATAGTTTGGAATGTAGAAGGTACAGTGATGCAAATGTGCAGCCATATTTGATTGTGATCCCACACCACAGGAATGTGGCTTTGGTCTTTTCTTAAAAAAAACAATAGTTTGGGGTTTTCAGCAGTAAATTCAAAAATCATTTTTTGGATACAAAGCATGGTTTCACAACACAATCTTCACAATAGAGGAAGAGGATAAAATGTCCTGACTTTCCAAGGAAAGTAATAATGAATCAAGGACTAGAATTCACTACTTAAGTTAATGTAAACAAGAAAACTATATTCAAAAATAATCATACTAAAGACTAACAAATTCCCAGGATCTGATGGCTTCAACACCAGGATTTTGAAGGAAGTAGACAAGGAAATAACAGGTGCCTTAACCATAATCTTCCAAAGCTCTCTTGATTCAGGTATTGTCATTTTAGATTGAAAAGTGTCAGTGTAACTTTAATATTTAAGAAATTTGTAAGAGAGAAAAAACAAAAAATTATAAAACTATTAGCCTAACATCTGCTGTGGAGAAGATATCAGAATACATAATTAGGAAGGGTGAAATAGGAGCAATTGTAGAAATTTGAGCTAATTCCAAAGAGCCAATATAGATTTGTGAAAGGTAGGTCATGTCTAACAAAGTTAATATAAATAGTCGTTTGGTAGTACAGAACTCGAGTATTGCTGAAAAAAAGGGACTTTTTTTTTTCAAAGATTTTCGTCTTGCACTCATCAGGACAATTCACAAGAAAATATCCATTTCTGGGGAAACAACATATTGATACTGTATGAGACAGGCGGAGACAGAAAACAAGCGAATAGGGCATGCAGTAGAGTGCATACCTCCACCACACTGTTAAATCAATGGTATGATAACTACGTAGATCTACCTTGAGGCTTTCCCCTGCCTGGTTGATGCTCTGTAGCTAAAATGCTGAAGAAAAGAAATAATTTTATTAAGAGCTTCCATGTCACTGAGGAGGCTTCACATCAATCCATATCCAACAACCTGCTCTGAAAACTGTACTCACATTTTGACAGCTGTGACAAATTCCACCACATCAGCAGAGACAATCCATAACATGCTAAGTAAAACAACCCACAACATTCTAGAAAAATGATCAATTCATTCTATCTCCCAATGTTAACAGGTCCTTTAAAAATTCTAGTGTCCGGATCCGTACTTTCACCAAAATCTAATCAATTCTTCTTTAGGCCACACCCCATCTGTGTACCAAGTTTCATTGAAATCCGTCCATTATTTATGGAGAAAAATTGTTTACAGACAAACAGACTAACAGACGGGGTCAAAAACATTACCTTCACCCACCTTCAGTGGTGCAAGTAATAAGGAAATGGCAGAGAGACTAAACAAATATTTTGTATGTGTCTTCACAGCAGAAGACACAAAGTATTCCAGAAATAACAGGGGAGCAAAGGTCTAGTAAGAGTGAGAAACTTAAAGAAACAAATATTAGTAAATAAATGGCACTGGAGTAATTAATAGGACTAAAATCCAACCATGGACCTGAAGATTTACACCCTAGGGTTTTAAAAGAGCTGACTGCAGAGATAGGAGATGCATGCATTCTGATCTTCTAGATTTTCTATAGATTTTCAAATGGTCCTGTGGATAGGAAGGCAGCATATGTAACCTCAGTATTCAAGAAAGGAACGAGAGAGAAAACAGAGAAGTCTAGGCCAGTTAGACTGACATCATTTGTGATGTAAAAAGCTAGAAGCTATTATTGGGAATGTGGCCTGAGGGCCACATAGAAAATCATAAATGATTGACAGTCAATGCAGATTTATGAAAAGGAAATCATGTTTGACAAATCTCTTAGAGTTCTTTGAGGTTATTACTAGCAGGGTAGATGATGGGGAACCAGTGGATGTAATGTATTTGGATTTTCAAAAAGCATTCAGTAGGGTGCCATACAAGATGATATTATCCAAACTGAAGGCACATGGAATTGGGGGCAGTATATTAGCATGGATTGAGGATTGGTTAATGGACAGAAAATGAAAAGGAGGAATAGATGGACAATTTGCTGGTTGGCAGGCTGTAAGGATCAGTATTTGGACCTCAGCTATGTACAAGCAGCATCAATGATTTAGATGAGGGGACTGAGTGTATCCAAGTTTGCTCACAATGACCAGCTAGGTGGAAAACTAAACTGTGAGGAGGATGCAAAGAGGCAGCAAAGGGGTATAAGCAGATTAAGTGAGTCAGCACATGGCAGATGAAATAATAATAAGGAGAAATAAGAAGTTACCCACTTTGGCAGGAAAATTAGAGCAACTGAATATTTTTTAGAAGGTGCAAGATTGTGAACTGTTGGGGCAGAATTTTACGACAGCGGGATTCTGTGTTCCCGCTGAAGTCAATGGGGTTTATAATGGCTCGCCGCATTTTACAGCCCCGTACCCGTGGAAACGGGGCCGTAAAATTCTGCCCTTGGTATTCAGAGGGACATAGAGTACAGCAAGCAATCAGGAACACAAATGGTATGTTAGCCTTTATTACCAAATGGTTGGAGTAGAAGAGTAAAAAGTCTTGCTGCAATTATATAGATACTTGGTGAGACCACATTTGGAATACTGTGCACAGTCTTAGTCCCAACTACGCAGAGCTAGCCAACAGCAACACTTTTACTGCCTGGAGCCCGCGAACAGCAACCCCTTTCAGTTGAAATTGAGATGAAACCCCTTTCAGTGCTGCCTTTTCCCCTGCTGCAGAACACTCACTCCACCAACAAGCACAAATTGAAACCCGAGAATGTTCAAAGGAACAAAGGAAGGATATATTTACCTTCGAGTGATCCATGCAATGAATATTCACAAGGCTGATTCCTGGGATGAGGGGATTGTCCTATGAGAAGAGATTGTGTAGGTGAGTTTTATATTCCCTGGAGTTTCAAAGAATGAGAGGTGATCTTTGTTCTAAATATCTAGCTCCTGGTAATATTTCAGAGGTAAACTTTAGTTCTGGGAAGATTAACTGTAGAAAATGGGATAAATGTAAATGTAGCTTGAAGACTAGTACACTTAAAAGGTTAGAGCCATGTTGATTTGAGGGATTAACAGCTAGAAAGGTAAGATCATAAAACAGCTGGTGGGCTTACTTAGCTGGAGAATTGGAGATGGGGGTCTCTACACTGTTTGCAAAGAAATGCAGCCTAGAGAGTTGTTTTGTTTTGGGAGTTAAAGCTACAATTAGTTTATAAGCATTCAGTGAGTCCTGGAAGGCCAGGTTGTCATAGAGAAGGGCAGAGCTTAAGAACGTTCTCGGGTTTCAATTTGTGTTTGTTGGGGGAGTGAGTGTTCTGCAGCAGGGGAAAAGGCAACACTGAAAGGTGTTGCTGTTTGCAGGCTCCAGGCAGCAAAAGTGTTGCTGTTGTCTGGCTCTGTGTAGTTGGGACTCAGGAGAAGTCCCAGGAGCCGTTTGATAGCTCTGTGCTGTCAGGGCTCAGGAAGTGTCCTGGGAAAGTGGCAGCAGGTCACTGGCTCCATGCTGGAAAGGGTTAGAGCTCAGAAAAAGCCATGAGAGCTATTTATAGCTTGGTGGAGCTGGGGAGATCCAGGGGCAGTGCCAGCCCAGTGAAGCTAGCCAGCTATTAAAGAACTGAAATTGCACCAGTAAGTAGAGGCTGGAATGCAGACTCATAAATTGCGAGATGAGATTGAAACCCTGGGAGGTGTGCAGTTGTTGAGGCAGTCCAAGTTGGAGTGGCTTTGAGGGAATTCAGGAGCTTGATCTTCAAATGTGAAAAATTTGGAGTCCCTCATGAGGGAGATGGAGTTTCAACAAGATTGATTGACTCAGATGGTGAAGGGGAGGCAGTGGCGTAGTGGTATTGTCACTGGACTAGTATTCCAGAGACCCGGGGTAATGTTCTGGGGACCCAGGTTTGAATCTCACCATGGCAGATGGTAAAATTTGATTTCAATAAAAATCTGGAATTAAAAGTCTGATAATGACTATGAAACCATTGTCATAAGGGAAGTCATCTGGTTCCCTAATGCCCTTTAGGGAAGGAAGTCTGTTGTGCTTACCTGGTCTGGCCTATATATGACTCCAGGCCCACAGTAATGTTTGACTCTTAAATGCCTTTTGAACAAGGGCAACTAAGGATGGGCAATATAGGCTGGCCTAGCCAATGATGCCCACACAAAAAAATCTTCCATTCTTGGCGAGTGTCTCCACCCCACATTCCCCACTGCCTGGCCCTGAGGAGGAAGGTCCTCAGTACCTTCTGCCCATCAGGCAATTAAGTGGTCAAACTGAGGACCCTGGAAGATGACTTTCCACCCACCAAGAGTTGCTGGCCACACTCAGAGGCTGGCTGCTTTTGCACTCAGCAGTAGCATGAAGGAGGCCATGGCTGCTGCCAGAACAACACCCCCCAGAGTGGAATTGGAGAGGGGTTCCTGTATGGTGGGGAGAGGGAAGCTATGGGGTCCTGCAGCAAGGGCAGGGGAGCGGCTGTTAGTGGCCACACCCTGCCCTTTGTCCATGTCCTCGATCAAGCACAAATTCGTGCAGATCAGGGGTCAACTATGGGCCTTTCTGCCCAGAACTTACTTCCAATGGAGACAGGAAGGTGTTGTGTATCAGTACTGACACCAACCCACCAAATTTTCAATCCCACCTGCCTCCTTCCTCACCTCCTGCAAGGGGCAGAAGATTCTGGCCACAGTATTTACTGACATCTGGCGGGGTTGCTTGGAAATCCATGGGATCTGTCTTGGTCACATTTGTTGGTTATTGTACAGGGCGGTGTGTTCAGCCATATTTTGCCTGTTAATTGACAGATTAACTCTGAACATTAGAGTATAAGATAAATATTGCAAATTGTTTTATCTTTTTGACCTGGTAAAGTTTATTTTTGTTTGTTCAAAACCCATGGAATCTTGGGGCTTTATTCTCTTAGCAAGTGTCTTGAATTAAATATTATCTGCTTTAAACAAAATTCCTTATTTTGAAACTGTGTCCCTCAGTTCGAGGTTCCCCTATAGTGGGGGAGCATTCTCTCAGCATCCATCCAGTCAAGTCCTCTCAGAATCTTATATGTTTCAATCAGATTACCTCTCATTCTTCTATACTCCAATGAGTACAGTCCCAACTGGTCAATCTCTCCTCATAAGACAACCTCCTCATCCTGGCATTCAACCTAACGAATCTTCTCTCAACTGCATCCCACTGCAACTCTGGGCAGAATTTTACTCCCGTCGGCGGGGAAGTTCAGGAGCGGGCGCATGTGGGCGAGCCTCCGATCGGCGCCCCCGATTGGGGGGGCGCTGCCATTTTACATGGGTGGGCCAATTAAGGCCTGCCCAGCGAGACGTCCGCCAGGAAGCGCTATGCACTCCCTGTGTGGGTGGGGGGTGGATTCCCTGAGCCGAGAGTGCGCTCTTTCGTGCATGTGCGTGAAAGAGCGCACTCATCTCCCTGAGGCTAAGTGCTGCCTCAGGGAGCTCGACGCCAAATTTAAAAATGTTAAATGTAGAAAAATAAAATTTCCCTGACATGTCCCCTCATGACACTGTCACATGAGTTGGGACATGTCCATCACTTTTAATTAAACTTTTATTACATTTTTAAACCTACATGAAACCTCATCCCGCCCGTGGATGAGGTTTCATGCTTTTTCTGAAGCCCGCCAGGGCTCCCGGCCTGCCCGCCAATCTTAAGGTTGGACAGGCAGATCTTTTAACTAGCTCAATTAGTTTTTAAATGGCCTCAATAGGCCATTGACAGGTCGGCGGGCACACAGCTGATTCGGTTGTGCCCCCGCCGACCTGAAAATTGAAATGACGCAGGGTGACGTCGGGAGTTCCGCCTGACGCTATCCCGCACCATTTTATGTGTCGGCGAGCAGGCCCCACCCCCCACTCGCCGACCTCAATATCCTGCCCCCTGTCTCTCCTTAAGTAAGTTAACCAAAACTGCACACACTGCTTTATGTGTGATCCCACCAGTGCACTGTACAGCTGTAGCATGACTCCCCTACTTTTATACTCCATCCACCTTGCAATAAAGGCCAACCTTTCATTTGCCTTATTAATTATTTGCAGTACCTGCATGCTGACCTTATGTGATTCATATACAAGGACGCCCAGGTCCTTCTGTACTACAGCATTCTGCAGTCTCTCTCTATTTAAATAATACGCTGCTTTTCTATTCTTTTTGCCAAAGGGGACAGCCCAGAGAAGGTTTACTAGACTAATACCTGGAAGAGTGGGTTGTCTTATGAGGAAAGATTGGACAGGCTAGGCTTGTATCTGCTGGAGTTTAGAAGAGTAAGAGGTGACTTGATTGAAACATAAAAGATCCCAAGGGGCCTTGACAG
This sequence comes from Cetorhinus maximus, assembly GCF_964194155.1. Taxonomy (NCBI): domain Eukaryota; kingdom Metazoa; phylum Chordata; class Chondrichthyes; order Lamniformes; family Cetorhinidae; genus Cetorhinus; species Cetorhinus maximus. The sequence goes on along the minus strand of NC_135884.1, from coordinate 136,750,483 downwards.
CGTGGGTGCGGAGAGGATGTTTCCTCTTGTGGGACAACATAGAAGTAGGGTCAAGGTTTAAAATTAAGGGGTTGCTCATTTAAGACAGAGATGAGAAGAATTTTTTCTCTCAGAGAGTTGTGAGTCTTTGGAACTCTTTTTCAAAAGGCAGTGGAAGCAGAGTCTTTGAATATTTTTAAGGCAGAGGTAGATAGATTCTTGATAAGCAAGGAGGTGAAAGGTTATGGCGGGTAAGTGGGAATGTGAAGTTGAGGTTACAACCAGATCAGCCACGATCCTATTGAATGGCGGAGCAGGCTTGAGGGGTCAAGTGACCTACTCCTGCTCCTAATTCGTATGTTCATATGTTCTTATGACAACCTAACATTTTCCCACATCGTATTTTATCTGCCAAATTTTTGCCCGCTTACTTAATCTATTTATATCACTTTGCAGATGCCTTCCTACCTATCTTTGTATCATCAGCAAATTTAGCTACAGTACAGTCCATCCCTTTATCTGAGTCATTAATATACATCGTAAACAGTTGAGGCCCCAGCACTGATCACTGTGGCACTCCACTAGTTATAGTTTGCCAGCCTGAAAATGACCCATTTATCCCGACTGTCTGTTTCCTGTCATTAGCCAGTCCTCCATTCATGCATAATATGTCACCCCCAACACCGTATACTCTGATCTTGTGCCTTTTATGTGACACCATATTGACTGCCTTTTGGAAATCCAAATAGACTACATCTATTGGTTTCCCTTTATCTGCCCTGTTTGTTACATTGTCAAAGAACTCTAATAAATTTGTCAAACATGATTTCCCTTTCACAATACCATGTCAACTCTGTCTGATTGTATTATGATTTTCTAAACGTCCTGCTACTACCACTTTAATAATGGCTTCTAGCATTTTTCCCATGACTGATGTTAGGCCCACTGGCCTATAGTTTCTTGCTTGCTGCCTCCCTCCTTTCTTGAACAGAGGTGATAAATTCACAGTTTTCCAATCTGCTGGGATCTTTCTAGAATCTAGTGAATTCAGGGAGATTGCAACTAATACGTTCGCCATCATTGCAGCCACTTCTTTTAAGACACTAGGATGCAGGCCATCAGGTCCATGGGTCTTGTCAGCCTTAAGTCCAATTAATTAGTATTCCCATTACCTTTTTCTCTAGTGGTAGTGATTTATTGATGCTGCTGAACGTGCGGGTTACCTTCAACTCTTTTTTATGCAAGAAGGAGGCCTAAATTGTGAAAAATTCGTGAAACTTCTAGAGTTGTTCCATGTTTTATTTATTTTTTGTACTCCACTAACTCATTTGCCTCATCCCATTCTGTCCGCAGTTATGCCTTTAGATGTGCTGCTGATAAAACAGTCACTGATTGATCAGGTAGATGAGCAACATTCTTTCTTTGTCACCCGGGGCACACTTGCCTGACTGAAATCTGATACACACTGACCTTGCATCACAAAAGACTTTTAACAAGACATTTCTCCTCACTGGTCAAAGGGTATTAACAGAAAAATGCATCATAGCTGCAAAAGTAACATTCAGCGCAGCATGTAGTGTTTTGAATGATCCGTGACCTTAAACTAATCCGTTTTTGATTGATCTAATGTCACAGCAACCTTGTTTTCGTGATATCCTCAAAGACAATCTATTCGACTTATAACCGTATCAAGTTAAAATAAACTTGGTTTCAATATTCTGAAGATTTTGACAACATTCAGACCATTTATAAGAAAACAGACACTCTTCCCTTACTTCAGGCTGTTCAGTGTTTAATATATACAACACAATTACATTGTAACAGAGATGACTTCCCATTAAGTGTGCAAACTCTGTCAACCATTTTATATCTTTGATTTCCTTTTGATTTATGACTACTAAACAACATGTTCTTTGTGACATTTGTTCTGAGCTTCATTTCCTTGAGACCATCAATTCAGCAGTATTGCGAACTTCATCGTAACCATTTTACTGACACAGTAACCTCAGGCTAGATCAGATAGATATTTCAGCTATTATTCTTATTCAATAGCACTTTACTTCATTTTTTGGGATGTAATGCCGTTGCACATCAGAGATTTCTAATAAAGAATAGCAGAGAATCGGGAATTACTCTAAATACACACAAAAACAAAAACAGAAAGCCTTTGCTGAAATTTCTGAAGCATAAATCATCTCCAGGACCCAATGGATCAGCTATCAAAGGGTAGGGGTCAGGTGGAAGACATGAAATTTTTAAGGTAAAATTGGCTTAATATTGTACTGTCACTTACCTGAAATGTCAAATAATTGGATTGTGTCAGAAAAAAAAATGTATCTCAAAATGAAATACCAATCTTTATGGTAATTAGCTCAGCTACAGTTTAAGCCTTTCTCGATGAGGGACAGCCATATCAATCTTTTATCTATTTGCCAGCAATGGAATTAATCATTTTGGATGAAATCAGTAACTGGATGGACATGGCTGGGTGATCACCTGTGATTGGTGCTGTACATATTACCTAGTTTTCACTGTAGCTGAATTTATTCTATCCCATTTGTTTTGTGCAGGCCACAGATCATAAGATCATAAGACATAGGAGCAGAAATTAGGCCATTCGGCCCATCGAGTCTGCTTCGCCATTCAATCATAGCTGATAAGTTTCTCAACCCCATTCTCCCGCCTTCTCCCCGTAACCTTTGATCCCCTTACCAATCAAGAACCTATCTATCTCGGTCTTAAATACTGTTGATGAAGTTACAAACATCAGAATTCAATATAGTGCTAAATGCAAGCAAAAGAAGTAATGCTGAGTCCCTTGTACAGGTGATAAATTTCCCAGTGATGCCATTTATGTTTAATTTATTTGACTGATACACTCAGAATTTCATCAGAATTGAGTATTTTGAGCGACTTTGCAGAGCAACTTTCCTTCATCTGCTTTATGAAAGGTATTTTCCTCACTGAAGAACAAGGTGCTTGTATTTGTGGACTTCTGAACCATTTATTTTCACTTAAAGTCTCTTAGAAATGGTGAAGAGTTTACCTTTATTTTAGTGCAGATATTTTTGGCAAGTAAAATAATTACGTTATGTACAATTCATAAACATTTCACATCAAAAGGTAACAAAAACTGTCACAGAGGGAATCTATCCCTTCTTGAGCTGTCTGCAACTTTGATCACACCATCCTCCTCCAACACCTCTCCATTGTCATCCAACTGGGTGGGACTTCACTCGCCCAATTCTATTCTTATTTATCTAATCGTAGCCAGAGTATCACTTGCAATGGCTTCTCTTCCTGTTCCCGCACTGTTATCTTTGGTGTGCCCCAAAGATTTATACTTTCCCCCTTCCTATTTCTCATCTGCATTCTGCCTCTCAATGACATCATCCAAAAGCACAGTGTTAGTCTGCTGATGACATCCAACTCTACCCCACCAACATCTTGAATCTTCCACTTTTGCGAAATTATCAGACTGCTTATCCAATAATCAGTACTAAATGAGCAGAAGTTTTCTCCAATTAAGAATTGGGAAGACTGAAGCCATTGTCTTTGGTCCCCGCTACAAATTCTGTTCCCTAGCTACTGACCCTATCCTTCTCCCTGGCAACTGTCAGAGATGTGTGCAACTTTGGTGCTGTATTTGATCCTGAGGTGAGCTTCTGACCACATATCTGTGTCATCACTAAGGCAACCAGTTTCCACCTCGGTAACATGGCCTGACTTTTCCCCTGCCTCAGCTCATCTGCTGCCAAAACCCCTCATTCACGTGTTTGTTTTGAATGGTATGAATGGTCAGACCCTGGAAAGCACTGAAGATCAGAGGGACCTTTGTGTGCATATCCACAGATCCGTGAAGGTAGCAGGGCAGGTAGGTAAGGTGGTTAGGAAGGCATTTGGGATACTTGCCTTTATTAGCCAAGGGAAGGAATACAAGAGCAGGGATATTATGCTGGAACTGTATTAAATGCTGGTTAGGCCACAACTGGAGTACAGCGTGCAGTTCTGGTCACCACATTATAGGAAGGATGTGGTTGCACTGGAGAGGGTGCAGAAGAGATTTACCTGGATACTGCCTGGGCTGGAGGGTCTGAGCTATGAGGTAAGAGAGGATAGTCTGGGGTTGTTTTCCTTGGAGTAACGAAGATTGAGAGGGGGCCTGATAGAGGTGTATAAGATTATGAGGGGCATAGATAGATAGGGTGGACAGGAAGGCACTTTTTCCATTAGTAGAGGGGTCAATAACCAGGGGACATAGATTTAAGGCAAGAGGTAGAAGGCTAAGAGGGGAGTAAAGGAGAAATTTTTTCACCCAGATGGTGGTGGGAGACTGGAACTCACTGCCTGAAATGGTGGTTGAGTCAGAAACCCTCATAACATTTAAGAAGTATTTACATATTCACTTGCGTTGCCATTGCCTCCAGGGCTATGGGCCAAGCGCTGGGAAATGGGATTAGTGTAGACAGACCTTTGTTGACCGGCACAGACACAATGGGCTGAATGGCCTCCTGTGTTGTAAATGTCTATGAGTCTATGAGTTATCTCTAGACTCAATTAATCAAATGCCATTTACTGCATTCACAAACCTACTCAATAAACTTAAGGTCATCTGAAGCTCTGCTGCCCCTGTCCTTACTTGTACCAGGTCCTGATCACGTATCATCCTTGTGCTCACTGACCTACATTGGCTCCCGATCAAGCAATACCCTGATTTTAAAATTCTCATACTTGTTTTCAAATCCCTCCATGGCTTTGCTCTCCCTACCGCTGTAATGTCCTGCAGCCCCACAACCCTCTGACATATCTGTTCTCATCTAATTCTAGCCTCTTGAGCATCCCCAATGTTAATTGCTCCACCATTGGTGGCCATGCCTCCTAGGCCCTAAGCTCTGGAGTTCTTTCCTTACATTTCTCTGGCTCTCTACCTCACTTTCCTCCTTTAAGACATGCCTTAAAAACTACCCGCTCTGCCAAACTTTTGGTTATCTGCTCAAATATCTCCTTAGGTAGCTTGGCATCATATTTTGTTTTATAATACTCCTTGGGAGGTTTTATTATGCTAAATGCACTATGTAAATATAAGCTGTTATTGTTGTAAAAGTGCCATATTTACCTTGAAAGGATTAAAATACTGTAATTTGAATGATGGGAATAGTGTTGGTGATTAACTCCATAAATTCTGCTGACTCAACTGACCTTATTGTTACTGTGAGATTGAAGATTGTGAATACAAGAGAAAATGAAATCACACCAACAGAAATTCTAACTTTGTATTCTTCAGTAACTTGGGTTCAAGGCTCCCATATGGCAGTGGCTTTCCACATGTATTGGACACTGGACAAACACAGGTTAATCTCAGCAATGCAGTCTTCGTAAGAATGAATAAAATGCATTGGCTGGGATTTTCCATTCTGAGCCTAAGGCCTGTGGTGGGGGTGGGAACTGGGAGTGTTTCCCACTGCGGAGCCCGGTGGGAATTCGTGCCGAATCGCACGATGCTGGGCACATTAGTAATGCAGGTTTCCTGGCGTATTGCACGGCAGTGCGGGCTGGATGTCATATGTCTTGCCAGCATATCCGGGTGCCGTATTTAAAAGGCGCCCAGACATCAACTTCTCTGTCACAAACCCGCCATGGAAGGAGGGGATGGCCCGGAAATCCCAGGGAACTCCGGCCCCCGGATTCAGCGACGCTTCTCTCGATGTGCTGCCGCACGCAGTGGAGGACAAGCAGGGCGTCCTGTATCCCAAGGATGGAAGGAGGAGCCCGAGCCATGTACCCAACCCGTATGGGAGGAAGTCGCCAGGGTGGTCAGTGCCCATGGCCTCCACCGGAGGACTTCCTTGCAATGCCGGAAACGGGTTAATAAGTTCTTCCGCACCGCCAGGTTAAGTGAACGCTCAACTTCTCACACTTACCTCACTTGATGGTAGAGGAGACATGGGCCTTAGCTGCAAAGGCACCATTCATGCAGTCCTTGCATAAAACAGCTACTAAAAGTGATAATCCTCATAGCTCCACTGCAATCCATCTAGTCTGCAGGTGGAAAGACCACTGTGAGTCCCTGATCCTGCCACACAGAGATGCTCTCTGGGGGGAGTGGGGGAAGGGGGTGGGGAGGGTGCAGGGTAGGGGGGGGGGTGGTCTGGCATTGAGGGCACCAGCAAGCACAGCTAATGCCATGCATTGTGAGCCTTATCCTTCTAACTGCATGGGCTCACCGCTCTGGAGGGTGCTGCCCCAGAACCCTTGCGGACAACCTGCAGTGCATCAGTCACATTGCACACAATCCAATTGGTTATTTATAAGAGTGGAAGAATGAGAAAGATAGCTGAAACCCTGTTGAAACCCTGTTCCTCTCAACCTCATCTTCTCTCTTTGTGCAGGAAAAGTTAAGGCACGACAGGAGAGAGGGAGAGAAGATGAGAGGGGGCCGGCCTGACCTGAGGAACCTCCCAGATTTTGAGGAGTGGGCAGCTGAGCTGGCAGGGTAGGAACCGGACCGAGTCTGTGCAGGTGGAGAGGTCAAAGGGCTACCTCCGTGCAGTAAGGATCCATGCAGAGTGTAGTCACATAGAAACCTAAGGGTCATGCGTTCCTCCAAGTTGGAGGCAGCTCTTGCAGTCACTCACTCTCTCCTCTCTCACTTACAGGTGCCAGCAGGAAGGCCAGAAGAAGAAGCCCTCTCCAGCAGTACCTCCAACCCACAGAGGACCGAGGACATTGGGGAGGAGGAAGAAAGTGCACCTGTAGAGCTGTCACAGCCGTCACCTGCACCCTCCACCAGCGCAGAGACATGCACCTCAGTGTTAGATGTAGTTCAGGCAGGGCTTCACAACCAGGTGGTTAGCGCACGGACACCTGTCTACAGCAGGAGGAGGCAGTGTCAGCCAAGCTCACCGGCACTCAGGGGACTGCTGGGGAAGAGGCACCTGTGACATCCAAGTTGGTTGATGAGCCTCTGGGATCTGCCCTGCCCAAGATGCTGGAGATGCTGCAAGAGGCCAGGCACATCAGGCAGAGGTGGCGGAAGCCCACAACAGAGTGGCACCTGAGGCGGAGGAGTCTGTCCACTTGCTCTCTGATGAAGTGGTTCCGATCTGTGCCTGCCTGGAGGTCTCCATGGGGAGGATGGAGAACTCCAAGGAGAACCTCATCCAGCAGAACACCCAGTTTCTGTTGGGGATGTGTGCAGACCAGCGCTCCATCGCTGTAGCCATGGGTGAGATCTTGCTGTGGCTTCGCGAGAGGGAGACGGGGCAGCTCGACCTCATTGCAGGTGCCCTTTCTCCTCATGAAGTCAGGCAGGGGCCCTCAGGCACCCAAAGGGAGGAGGAGCAGCTGCTGGCCACCCCAGGAACCCAATTCAGCACTGGTGATCAGCCCTTTCAGAACCCCCCTTACCTGTGACCCCTTCAGCTTCATCCCCTGTGATCATAGAGGAAGCAACTGCCCCACAGCAGGACAGCTAAAATAAGCTGGGGTCCTCCAGGCCTCAGGTCTCCAGAGGACACCCGCCTAGGTCATCTAAGACGAGAGATCAACAGGCTGTCTCCACCCCTGCTGCGGATGTCAGGGGAGCACCTGGAAGAAGTAGTAGGGAGTGAAGCATTAAGAAGTTTTCATTTCATATGTGGTTGCACGGATGCACTATAATTGTTAATGTTCTTACATTTTTGTAAATAGACACGAGCACTTTAATGGGGTCTGATGTGGTTAATTTGTGATTTGTTGTCGTTAAGCTTGTGCGCACCACGCCCCTCCAACCCCACCCGCCATCTTCAGGGGGTCACCCCAGGCTGGGTCTATGTCCCCCGGAATCATGCATGTGCAGGGAGGCAAGGGTTTTTGCCGGGGCCCTTGTGAGCCATGTGCAAGAAACCTCCCGCGATCGCTGAACCTTTGCCCTTCATGCACTCACCTGTTGAAACGCCTTAGCACTGTCAGTACTACATGCTTGGGTTCCCCTTCAGTTGTCCAGCTGACCTGCCACTCCGCCCACCCCCAATGACCCAACCACCATGCAGCATCTTGAGATTTCCACCTCGAGGCTCGAGATAGCTGCAAGCGGTCATGGTGTGTGTGACTTTTCAGGTTGAGTCCAACACCTTTCAGCCTCCGGGTGTGAACATAGACCTCCCCACAGTCAGCCTGCAACCCTCCCCCATCACGCTCTGTCCCGTGAAGATCAATGTCCACCCCCATGATAATAGACGTGCCCTCCCATCCTGTTGAGCCCCAGAATCCGGTCTAACTTCTGTGTCCTCTCAAAAACCTTCAATGTCCCTTCATCTGTCATCACAGGACCCTCACCCTCCCATTGTCCGCTTTAACCCTCACCATCCCTTCCTATCACCAATTCCCACAGTGTGACCCCCCCCAGGACCCATCAGTTGACACCATGGATACCTCCCTCCGAACCCCTTTCCCCCTTTCTCCCCCATGCCCATTCACACCTGCAAACCCCACACACCCATTTACATCTGTAACCCCCGCTCCATGTCCGTTCACACCTGTACACCTCACCCTCAGCCCCCACCCACACTCCACCACAGCCCTTCCCACTCACCCGCTCCATTCCATCTCGCCCATTACACAACCCACGCAGCATCTCTCTCTTTCCCCAGCACCCCCATCCCCTCTAGGCCTCCACACCCACCCACCTCTTCATTCCTCTCCTCCCCACCTAATCCCCACCCCACCCGCAGCACAGGCCATCGCTGACCAACAGTACCTTGTGCAGCCAACCACCTGCAGCAGCAAGATCCACGTCATGAAGTCGTAGAGTTATACAGCACAGAAAGAGTCCCTTCAGCCTATCATATCCTTGGCCATGCTGGCCATCTATTTTAATCCCATTTTGCAGCCCTTGGCCTATAGCCCTGTATGTTACGGCATTTCAAGTACTCATCTAAATACTTCTTAAATGTCCTGGAGGGTCCTGCAGCGCAAATGTCCACATGATAAATGCTCTACCCAACCACTGCTGCACGTGGTGATCCAGGGTCTACAGTCGCTGGAGGCCTCCAACTTCCACTCCCTGCAAGCTGCCCGAGGCTTTCTTCTGGATGAGTCCCAATATGTCCATGTCACACTAGTCCGGAACAGTGTGATATCCTGCTGGCGACGCTGATAATTGGACAGGAGGGGACAATTCCAGTCGGGGCTTCATCTGCATCCCATTAACTGGGTGCAAAACAGATTCACACCGGCCTCTGGCTGGATTGGTGACTCGCCATGACGGGCAGAGGTGCACATTCCTGCTGTCATTTCACGCCAAAGGGAAACTGATTTTTCAGCTCATGCCACATTGTTCCCCGGCACCCCCCCACCGCCCCCCACCCCACCCCCACCCCCCCACCCCCCCCACTCCCCACCTCACACCCCCCACCCCCCCCAAACTACCCACCACTACACCCGACTGGAAAATCCTGGCCCTAGTCTTTTAAATCTAATCTTGGTGCTATTTTATGATATCGTAAGCTTAGTCTTGTCTCCTGATTTTGGTATTACTCTTTCCAAACTTGATGGTGTCATACACAATACCCCTCTGATGTTTTATGTCTTTCACAACCTATTCACTTATGTACGTGGGATCTTTACATTTCTTTTTTGCCTGGTCGTACACGCACGGGTACTTTAACTTAAAAGAGTTGACTTGTTGGCTCGGAAGAAGGGTCATATGGACTCAAAACGTTAACTCAGTTTTTCTCTCCACAGATGCTGCATGACCTGCTGAGATTGCCTAGCATTTTCTGTCTTTGTTTCAGATTTCCAGCATCTGCAGTATTTTGCTTTTATCTAAGGGTTAACTTGTGCTGAGCAAGCGTGTTAACTTCCAGAGGCACAACCTAGGGAGAATATTGGTCATATACTATTGATCCAACCTTGTCACAAAGGTATCTCAGAAAAATAATCTACTTTACTCCTTCATCCAGATCCCCTTTGACTATTTATCTTCATTTGTCTTACCCTAAAGCTTTAGTTACTCTAGTCTTTGCTGAAGTCATGTAATTTTTTTCTAAGTGTTTTAGCTAGTTCAATATTTACTGCACTGTATGGCAACCTAATCTGTAAATTAGAAATTTAAGTATGAAGAAATGTCCCCCAAGCTATATTTAGCCTGTGGCTTCTTCAGTTTATAATTAAATCTTTCAACTCTTCTGTCCTTTGGTTTTTGCACAAAAGCCTGTATTGTATCCATCACAGTGATTTTCATCATTATTTTGAAAACTTGGATCAAAACCGTTTTAAGCCATTTATCTCCCGAATAAGAATATTTTTAGAGACTGTGGGCAGTTTGGGACACTAACATGTATTCGAAATGATCTTCCATGGTCTTACTCACACACATAAGTGCAATGTTTGCCTTTGTAGCTTGAACCATACGATGATGTCAGTTCCAATACTCGGTCAACAATGGGCCGTAACCTCCGAGCTCCCCAGCACGGATTTTGGGGGCTACCTCAAAGATGAGCTGGGGAATCCCTCTGGGAAGTTCCCAGGTAAGGGTTTACATGTCAATTGCCTGTAAGTGCACACTTCCTCTCAACAACTGTGCTGGGAACCACCCGAAAATGCAGTTTAAATCGCAAACTTTAGCTGGTTCCGCCAGGGTTACACCAATAGTTACCCAGAAAATGTTAGGAGAATTAAAACCTCTTCTAACTTCTGGGTAACTTCTGTAAAGACCAAGACTGATCCCCCTATTGGACTCCCCCCCATAGCCCCAACATCCCAGTGGACTCCCCCAACCCTGACTAACCACTCCCACCGATGGTTTTCCCTACCCGCTGACCCCCCCCCATGGGAAACCACCCACCCGTATGGGACTCCTCACATAACATCGCACACCCTCCGCCCCCGCAGGCCTGAATCTTACCCCTCTCGACCCAACCCCCATGTCCGACCCATATCCCCGAAATTCCAACCCTCCTAGTCCCCAAATCTGACCACTCCCAGCCCTGCACCCCCCCGGAATGTCCAACCCCCCCACCCCTTCCCGATGTCCGACCCCCCTAACCAACCCTCTCCCAATGTCTGACACCCCAGAGCCCCACCACCCCCCCCAAATGTCCAGCCCGATCCACCCCTCACAATGTCCAACCCCATTCCCAGCCCTCCCGATGTCCAACTCTCCCAGTCCCCACTAAAAATCTGGCCCCCCCCCCACCACAATGAATGTCCAAACCCCACCCCACCCCACTAAAGGTCCAAACCCCACCCCACCACCTAAATGTCCAAACCCCATCCCACCCCCACCCAATGTCTGACAACCCCCCCACCTGTATGAATGTCCAGCCTGCTGCACCCCCTCCTGATATCCATTCCAACCCCCAGTGACCCCCAATGTCTGGCCCCCCCTCCCCACCACCTCACCTCCCTGGATGTCCAACCCCAAACTCACCCCCTTCCCCGAATGTCCGGCCTGTTGCACCCCCTCTCGATGTTCGACTCCCCCCACACCACTCCCAATATCCGGCCCCCTCCGCCATCCCCAACCAACCTTCGAACACCCCCGCCCCCCCAAATCCTTTTCACTTACCTTAAGCACTTATCTTCTCCCTGTCCTGGCAATTTCAATGGGGCCTTTAAACTTAACTGTTTTACGGCAGCTATTGCAGTAAAACAGGGGGCATGTCCTCCTTCAATTCGACGGTGCTGGTCTTCGACACTGGACTTCAGAGACAGCTGTGCTGCCTGGATCTTGCCCGGCCTGAGTTGGAAGGTTGGGTGAGACAGGCACGGAAACAATTTGGCGTAGCTAAGTTGGCACAGTGTGATAATCCGACACTGATTGCCACTCCAAGGAAATTATGACCATTATCTCAATTCTTCTCATTCTAGCTTCTAGTGCATCTTTCCTTTCACCATGTTTGGCAGCCCTGCCTTCAGCTCTCTAGGAAGCCTCCTTAAAACCCATTACTTTGACAAGTCTTTGGCTACCCTTCCTAACATCTTTTTCTTTGTCTCAACATGCACATCTGTGAAGGTCCTTATGGCACTTGTCTAACTTAAAGGATTTACATCAAAACAAAATATTATACACTATTTAAATTGCATGAAACATCGAAAAAATATTTCATTCTCTATCCATGCATTACTATTACTTAGTTATCAAGCTATTTATTATGGTGCAGTTTGCTTTCACAGAAGATAGCTAAAAATGATAACTCCCATTGTGCATCTCCTTCACACACACACAAATCGTCAAAAAGGGGTTGTAAATCCTTGGCTCATTTGAAAGCTTCTTTTCTACTTGGTTGACATTCAACATGGGCTGTTGTGCAGCATTCCGAGTACTTCTCCTGAAGCAGGCTGGGAAAACTATAACTTCCACTATGGCAGTTCTTACTCAGGAGTGGCTGATTCACATTTTGATTTTTAAAAATTCTTTCACAAGATGTGGGCATCGTTGTTGTCCATCCCTAATTGCCTTTGAGAATGTGTTGGTGAGCCTTCTTGAACTGCTGTAGTGCATCTGGGGCAGGTAGTCCCACAGTGCTGCTGGGAAAGGAGTTCCAGGATTTAAATCCTGTGCTTGGAGAGGAATTTACAAATGTTGGTGTTCCCATGTATCTGCTGCCCTTGTCCTTCTAGGTGATAGAAGTCATGGGTTTGGAAGGTGCTGCCGAAGGAGCCATTGTGAGCTTCTGCAGCGCATCTTGTATATGGTACACATTGCTGCTACTATAGGTCAGTGGTGGAAAGGAGTGAATGTTGAAGATGGTGGATAGGGTCCCAATCAAGTGGGCTGCTTTGTCCTGAAGGGTGTTGAGCCTCTTGAATGGTGTTGGAACTGCATTTATCTAGGTGAGTGGAGAGCCATCACAGCCATGACTTGTGCCTTGTAAATGGTGGACAGGCTTTGGGAAGTCAGGAGATGAGTTACTTGCCTCAGAATTTCTAGCCTCTGACCTGGTCTTGTAGCTACAGTATTTTTTTGGCTGGTCCACTTCATTCTCTTGTTACGATCCCCAGCTGAGGTTACCACTGGACAAGCCTGATCCCAGGGTGGAACCCAGCTGATGGACCCTAACTTTTATTTAAACATTTATTAAACAAGAAAAGACAAATTACATTACAATACTTCTTAACCCACAACTATAGCTTTACAGATATATACAGATTTGTAAAGATAACACAAGTTACAAAAGCTATCTTATACTCTAATGTTCACAGTAAGTACACAGGCCATGTAAACCTATCGCACCCTGTGGTCAGACACACCACACTCTGAAACCAAGTGACAGATGCCACCTCAACCAGATGCAATGGATCTCTCCTCAACCTCCCCCAGACGCTTGTCACGCTGTGAGCCAACCAGTCTCACTGTACTCCGTCTTTCACATGTCTCTACTCTCCAAGTACTCGCTTTGGAATCTTCTCCCAAATTGACAATTTCTCTCAGATGAGTTCCACAAGGTTTCACCTCCAGAGTTTCGAACTCTCCTTCCGATGTTCCTCTCCCCTGGGTCATCACATGAATTCAAGCTGTCTTCCATGCACTCTCTCTCTCTCTCACTGACTTAGCTGTCAACAGTACACCACTGTTTCACATGCCCATAACAAAGAGTTACAGACCTTCAGTTGTCTCTTTGGACCTTCTTGCCTCTTGCAAGCTGTTCTCGCTGCAGCTTTTATCTCTTTAAATCTGAAGCTTGGAGCCTTTCTCTCTGCCCCTCGCTTTTAACTTCATTTAACAGGAGCTTTTCCAGGTTTCTGTCTTTCCTTTGACTAGAAGGTCTGCTTGGAACTTTCCCCTGTTTCCGTCTTGCTCCATTGGCCTTGGGACCTTTTGGTTCTTTTGGGAAATCTGCACCTCCCTCTCCCAGTCTCTCTGGGGTCTTGGCCGCAAACTGAACTTAAAACTGATTATTCTTTAGCTTTTCTGTGTGTGTCTGTTGGGGGGCCTGCCTCTCTGGACCCCTATTGCTAGGAAATAGCCCAGTTCTTCCACCCTTGTTAGTTTACCTTAGCTGCAACAACCATAAAAAACTTCATTAGAAATTCAGGCACCTTTTTAAAGTGAAACTAAAACTCAGTTTGACTTTTCTTAACACAGAGATACAGAAATGCAAATCAAACTTTAACTTTAAAACTAAAACTCATTCCTAACACCTGCAAATACTAATATAACTTACTTAAACTGTCTCTATTTCCTAACACTCTGGTCAATGATAGATTCTTTCTTGTTGGAGATGGTCATTGCCTGGCACTCGTGTGGCATGAATGTTACTTACCACTTATCAGCCCAAGCCTGAATGTTGTCCAGGTCTTGCTGCATTTGGGCATGGAATGCTTCAGTATCTGAGACGTTCAGAATGGTGCTGAACATTGTGTTATCATTAGCGAACATCCACACTTTTGACCTTATGATGGAAGGAAGGTAATTGATGAAGTAGTTGAAGATGGTTGGGCTGAGGACACTACCCTGAGGAACTCCTGCAGTGATGTCCTGGAACTGGGATTATTGGCCTCCAACAACAACAACCATCTTCCTTTGTGCCAAGTATGACTCCAAACAGTGGAGAGTTTCCCCCCTGATTCCCATTAACTTCAATTTTGCCAGGACTCCTTGAGCCACACTTTGTGAAATTCTGTCTTGATGTCAAGAGAAATCACTCTCACTTCCCTCCTTGAGTTCAGCACTTTTGTCCATGTTTGGACTAAGGCACTAATGAGACCAGGAGCTGTGTGGCCTTGTTGGAACCCAAACTGAGCATCAGCGAACATGTTATTGCTATGTAAGTGCTGCTTGATAGCACTGTCGACGACCCCTTCCATCATTTTGCTGATGATCGAGAGGGGCTGATGGGGCAGTAGTTGGCTGGATTGGATTTGTCCTGCTTCTGGTGGACCAATCCTCATGATCTGACCACGTCTCATGCTGCTACCCTTCCCAACATGAGACACCATGCAGACTGCACTGACAGCGCTGTCCGCTGCATTTTATGCCTTCCTGGCTTCTTTGCTGCTGCACTACTGGTGCCAAGAAATCCAATGTTGCAGCTGCAAATTTTTACTAGTAAACACGGCATTATTCCAATCTTGTTCCGTTGGCCACATCTGCCCAGTTTCAACTACTGACAGTGATTGTAGTGTTAAAGGTCTAATGCTGATGTTAATTTAGTACTATGTCATCCATAGTTCAACGATAGCATTCTCACCTTGAGTCAGAAGTTTGTGGATTCAAATCCTATTCCGGAGACTTGAGCCCAAAACTCTAGGCTGACACTCCCAATACAGTGTTGAAAGGGGTAATCAGTCTTACAGATGAGATGTTAAACCAATGCCTAAGTGGCCATAAAAAATCCTATGTCCTATTTCAAAGCAGGGCTCGGTGAGTTACCCCTAGTGCCCTGGCCAATATTTATCCCTCGCTTGGCATAATGAAACAAAACAGATTATTAGATTATTATTACATCACCCTTTGTATGAGCTTGCTGTGTGCAAATTAGCTGTCATATTCCCCACATTATAACAGTGACTACACTTCAAAAGTATTATATTGGCCCTAAAGGGTTTTGGAACATCTTGTGGTTGTGAAAGGTACTATCTAAATGCAAGTCTTTTTTTTTACTATTTAATTACTTTGTGATCTAATGCTCCCTCTTTATTGCAATTTCTTTTCACTTTAGCCATAGCCATCTATTAAAGTATCTTCTGAAAGGCAAAATATACTTTATTTCCCCCAGTACTCTTCTTCATTGTCACATCTAATATATTTCTGAGCTGGACTGCTTTCAAAAAATGTTGAATTATTCTCTTTAATTCTTGTGTTGTTAATTTGGTTCACTTACAATACATTCTAATATTTTTCAATGGGTTTAATGTTTATTGAGTCATATTTCTTGCCTTTTAAAGAAAAATATACTGGAATACTATCAAGTTTCCAGTCATCTAGTACTTTTGTATCTACTGAAATGCAGAAAATATTGCAGTATTAGAAGTCTATATTATTGGGATTTAATAATAATTTGATACTAGTTTTTCTTTTAAGTTTTAAGTTCCATATCACTATTAGAACAAGAACAAAGAACAAAGAAAAGTACAGCACAGGAACAGGCCCTTCGGCCCTCCAAGCCTGCGCCGATCATATTGCCCGTCAACTAAAACATTTTGCACTTCCAGGGTCCATATCCCTCTATTCCCATCCTATTCATGTATTTGTCAAGCTGCCTCTTAAACACCACTATCCTACCTGCTTCCACCACCTCCTCTGGCAGCGAATTCCAGACACTGACTACCCTCTGCATAAAAAACTTGCCCCGCACATCTCCTCTATAGTTTTCTCCTCTCACCTTAAATCTATGTCCCCTAGTAATTGACTCTTCCACCCTGGGAAAAAGCTTCTGACTACTCTGTCCATGCCACTCATAATTTTGTAAACTTCTATCAAGTCGCCCCTCAATCTCCGTCGCTCTAGTGAGAACAATCTGAGTTTCTCCAACCTCTCCTCATAGCTAATAACCTCCAGACCAGGCAGCATCCTGGTAAACCTCCTCTGCACCCTCTCCAATGCCTCCATATCCTTCTGGTAATGTGGCGACCAGAATTGCATGCAATATTCCAAGTGTGGCGTAACCAAGGTTCTATACAGCTGCAGCATGACTTCCCAGCTTTTATACTCAATACCCCTGCCAATGAAGGCAAGCATGCCATGTGCGTTCCTGACTACCTTATCCACCTGCGTTGCCACTTTCAGTGACCTGTGGACCTGTACACCCAGATCCCTCTGCCCGTCGATGCACTTAAGGGTTCTGCCATTTACTGTATTATTCCTGCCTGTATTAGGCCTTCCAAAATGCATTACCTCGCATTTGTCCGGATTAAACTCCATCTGCCATTTCTCCGCCCAAGTCTCCAACCGATCTATATCCCGTTGTATCCTTTAACAATCCTCTTCACTATCTGTAACTCCTCCAACCTTAGTGTCGTCTGCAAACTTACTAATTAGCCCAGTTACATTTTCCTCCAAATCATTTATGTATACTACAAACAGCAAAGGTCCCAGCACTGATCCCTGCGGAACTCCACTAGGCACAGCTCTCCATTCAGAAAAGCACCCTTCCACTGCTACCCTCTGTCTTCTATGACCAAGCCAATTCTGTATCCATCTTGCCAGCTCACCTCTGATCCCGTGCGACTTTACCTTCTGTACCAGTCTGCCATGAGGGACCTTGTCAAAGGTCTTACTGAAATCCATGTATATAACATCCACTGCCCTTCCATCATCGATCATCTTTGTCGCTTCCTCGAAAAACTCGATCAAGTTAGTGAGACACGACCTCCCCTTCACAAAACCATGCTGCCTCTCACTAATACGCCCATTTGCTTCCAAATGGTAGCAAATCCTGTCACGAAGAATCTTCTCCAATAATTTCCCTACCACTGATGTAAGGCTCACTGGCCTGTAATTTCCTGCATTATTCCTGCTACCCTTCTTAAACAATGGAACAACATTGGCCATTCTCCAGTCCTCTGGGACCTCACCCATAGCCAGTGAGGATACAAAGATTTCTGTCAAGGCCCTAGCAATCTCCTCCCTTGCCTCACTCAGTACTCTGGGGTAGATTCCATCTGGGCCTGGGGACTTATCCACCTTAATATTCTTCAAGACACCTAACACCTCCTCTTTTTTGACCTCAACATGATCCAGGCTATCTACACACTCTTCCCTAGACAAATCGACCGCTAAGTCCTTCTCTTTGGTGAATACTGATGAGAAGTATTCATTTAGCATCTCTCCCATTTCTTCTGGCTCCACACACAGATTCCCAGCTCTGTCCCTGCGTGGGCCTACCCTTTCCCTGGCTACCCTCTTGCTTTTTACATATGTATAAAAGGCCTTGGGATTTTCCTTAATCCTGGTTGCCAGTGACTTTTCATGACCCCTTTTAGCCCTCCTGACTCCTTGCTTAAGTATCTTCCTACTTTCTTTAAATTCTCCACGGGCTTCATCTGTTCCCAGCCTTCTAGCCCTTATGAATGCTTCTCTTTTCTTTTTGACTAATCTCACAATATCCTTCGTTATCCAAGGTTCCTGAAACTTGCCATACTTATCCTTCATCCTAGCAGGAACATGCTGGTCCTGAATTCTTATCAACTGACGTTTGAAAGCCCCCCAACATGTCAGTTGTTGATTTGCCCTCAAACATCCGCCTCCAGTCTAGATTCCTCAGTTCCTGCCTAATATTGTTGTAATTAGCCTTCCCCCAACTAAGCACCTTAACCCAAGGACTCCTGTTATCTTTATCCACCAGTACTTTGAAACTTACTGAATTATGGTCACTTTTCCTGAAATGCTCCCCTACTGAAACTTCGACCACCTGGCCGGGTTCATTCCCTAATACCAGGTCCAGTATTGTCCCTTCCCTAGTTGGACTATCTACATATTGTCTCAGGAAGCCCTCCTGGATGCACCTTACAAATTCTGCACCATCCAAACCCCTAGCACTAAGTGATTCCCAGTCAATTTAGGGAAAGTTAAAATCACCCACCACAACAACCCTATTGCTTTAACATCTTTCCAAAATCTGCCTACATAACTGTTCCTCAATCTCCTGCCGGCAATTGGGAGGCCTATAGTAAACCCCCAACATTGTGACTGCACCCTTCCTATTCCGGAGCTCTACCCATATTGCCTCGCTGCGTGAGCCCACCGAGGTGTCCTCCTGTCATACAGCTGTGATATTCCCCTTAACCAGCAGTGCAACTCCCCCACCTCTTCTACATCCCTCTCTACATCCTGTTTTTTAACTTTCTGCCTAACTCCCTGAACTCCCGCTGCAGGACCTCATCACTCTTCCTGCCTATGTCGTTAGTACCAATGTGTACCACGACCTCTGGCTGTTCTCCCTCCCCCTTCAGAATGTCCCGTACCCGATCAGAGACATCCTGGACCCTGGCACCAGGGAGGCAACATACCATCCCGGTGTCTCTTTCACGACCACAGAAGCGCCTATCTGAGCCCCTGACTATAGAGTCCCCTATGACAATTGCTCTTCTGTGCTTTGACCCCCCCTGCTGAACAACAGAGACAGCCGTGGTGCCACTGCTTTGGCTACTGCTGTTGTTTTCCCCTGATAGGCCATCACCCCCAACAGTATCCAAAACGGTATACCTGTTAGAGAGGGGGTTAGCCACAGGGGATTTCTGCACTGACTGCCTGCCCCTTCTAGCAGTCACCCATCTATCTGTCTGTACCTTGGGTGTGACCATGTCTCCAAAACTCCTGTCAATGACGCTTTCCGCCATCTGAATGCTCCTAAGTGCATCCAACTGCTGCTCCAACCGATCCATGCGGTCTGTGAGGAGCTGCAATTGGGTACACTTCCTGCAGATGTAGTTGTCCGGGACACTTGAAGCGTCACAGATTTCCCATATCCCGCGGGTGAAGCACTTCACCCCAGCAACTGCCATTTCTAGAACTATTTAATAAATTAATTTAAATCTAATAACTGCTTATTGACTCCTTATTAACTATACGTTCCCTAGGGCTAGATTTCTACTATAAATGCTAAATTCTAAGAACAGTAATCCCCTGCTTCTTGGTCTAGATACCCTCTATTTATTAATTAAGTGATTAATTTATTTGGTTCAATTAGTTTAACAATGTTTTAGTTTCAAATTCAGTGTAGATTCTCTACCAGCCAATCAGGTCACAGATTTACCGTGACGCCACTTTTAATTTCTTTTTTTAAAGACCCAAGGTCCGCGAATGCCCGAGGTAAGGTTTTTATACTCACCTCTCTGGAACTCCGCCCTCCGACTCTGCTCCCTGGAACTAGGCCGCGAATCCACGAGGTAAGGTTTTTATACTATTAATTTTCATGTGCTGTAGGCGACCTGTGGGCTTTATTTTTAGATTTAAAAAAAAAAATTGTAAGTGAGCCCTCAATTTAGGCCTTCCGCAAATGCCTAACCTCTAACAAAATATGATTCGGGACACTAAACTTCAATAAAAAGATGCTTGGTTCATTACTTCCTTTTCCATATCAATATTTTTACCTCAATTCTGAATTTCAACTTCTATGTCGGTGTCTCGCTTGAAAAATAAAAATCTCGTTACAACGATGGGGGAGGTAGGGATGCGCGGGTTGGTGCGAGGGGAACAGGGAAAGAAAAGATATTACATGCTACGTTACCCAGAAAGCAGCTGCAATGAGAAGCCAACTGGCTCACAGAACTGAACTGATAGTTGCAAGGAGCTCAACAAGCCTGAGGAGTTTGCATTTCAATACCAAAGTGGAAGGTGCCTAGAGACTTACATAGCTTAACCTATTTCAAAACAGGGCTAGGTGAGTTACCCCTAGTGCCCTGGCCAATATTTACCCCTCGCTTGGCATCATGAAACAAAACAGATGATCAGGTTATTATTACATCACCCTTTGTATGAGCGAGGCTAGGGCATTGGTTTAACATTTCATCTGTAAGACTGGTTACTTACTGCTCCAACAGTATTTCAGGAGGTGATGGTTGATGGCTCAGCTTCTAACTGGAAGGTTCTGGTTAATTTTGCATTTTTTTTTTAAAGTTGGGAAACCATAAAGGGCCAGGGCCAATAGTGTAGGGTAGAACCAGTATTGGAAAGAGGCAAAGAAAATGATATAAGTCAGCAAGCAGTAATTGTGATTGAAATGTGCATGTTAATGGGCTTTGTTGGAAGACGAGGAAATTGAAGTGGAAGGAAATTCAAAGATCTTGAGTTATGGAAGGCCACAACGGCCTCAAAGTTGCACATGACTAATTGACCCCAAAAAATTGCCATTGATTCAATGTGCAGTGCTTTCTGCCCTATAATTCATGAGGGGTCAGCTCATTTGCATACTCACTGACATCACTATAGTTTATCTCCCTTGGAACATGAGAATTGCAGCAGGTGAAGGGAAGGAAATGCAGCCTTTAAAAGTCATTGCTCACTAATTTTTCAACAGCAGGCTGGGGGAACAGCATGTAAATGATGAACTTGCTGTGAGACTAAAGTTAATGCCAATTTGTGGCTTCAAATATTTTATCAGAGGTTTCATAACTGATTTTAAAAAATGTCTTTCACAGGAGAAGGGGGTTGAGATATCCAAAAAATAGAGCAGGTAAGTTGAAGGGGACACTTAACAAGAGCCTAAAACTGATCTATCCAGTTGAAATGTAGCTGAGGAGAGAGAGAATGCTTGATTTCCATCAGTCTAAACCTCCGAACATTGCATTGATAACTAAATGGAGGGAGATGGTATTGACACTGAATCTCATACCCTGAGACAAATGCATGAATTAAAACAAATATTCAATGATTTGACGAGGGCAAGTAAGATGACCATGTCCCTTCTCCTTACTAACATACTGTTAACCCTCTAATTTGATTTTCTATACATCCTCCTTCTCAATACACTGTGGGTTCTGGTGTTCACTGACTTTGTATCTTGCATTATATGTTGGCAACTCCCATAACAAGAATGATTTGCACAAATAGCCCTTTAAAACCGGCCTTCCGCTTTGACAATACACTATGCTGTCTGATTCTACCTGCGAGACTTTTCTCAAATGCCGGCCTTCACCTAATGCAACCAACATTGTTACAAGCAGAAATTTGGTGGACAATAGCTGTGAAAGGCAGGCGACCATAGCATCCATATCCAACATTAGGGAGGTGAACCTTTTAGGCAATAGAGTTGCAGGGGAGATATTCTCTCCTTTTGCCTTGAGAGAAGGTGGGAGGGATAGGATAGTGTAGGCTGAAGGTTAGTCAATGTAGCCCTACAGAGTCACTATAACATCCCTGTAAAGTAGCAGACAGTCAGGAGTTTCCCTCACTTTAACTGTCCAGTTTTCTGTAAAGCCATCAGAGTAACAAGAGCCAGTGAAAGATGAAAAAGACAGAGATGATGGTGATGATGAGGAGGAGGAGATGACAGGAAGTGCAATGATAACAATGAGGATGAAGACAAATGAGAATGAGAGTAACGAGCTGCAGACCACTCAGTAGCTCCTGGAATTAGATCCTGGCTGATATCACCAATCTTCCCCCGTCCATGTATTATCTCCTTCCTTATCTCAAATACTTTCACATGGAAGAAAGTGGATATTCTATGCAAGGATATGGCACTTGATGAGTCAAAGAGCATGAGAGAGCTGGAGAAGTAGGGAATGGAATGAAGATGTGCCCACTTCTAGTGAAGACTGTGATATGATTGCCTTTAGTTTGGGTGTCAAGATAAGAAAAGAAAGATATTTGAGCAATATCACACCTCTGTGAAGACAATAAGGTGAATATCTCAGGGTGTGCATCAACTGACAGGAGTTACATAGGAATGTGATTCCTCTTTTATAGTGTCATGGAAGGTTTTACCTGCTTGCAGGCATCAATAGATCAATATCAATAATATGGCAGCTTACACTGGAATCTGTGACATTCCTGATCTCATAAGTGGCTGAGGTTCAGTAGGTGCCTGATGTCTCATTGAAACTTGGGCTGCAGTCCGAGAGATGGTAGAGAACATATTATACAGAACCTTGCATAACACTTTTAAGACTTTTGGAGTGAGGGCATAGGCATCTATGTTTCAAGGCTTTCAGGGTCTTATAGCAACCATGAGCTCATTTATCCTATTCACAAGCAGATCCGGGGCCCAGTAGAATTGTGATGACAGGAGTCGACTTGAATGAAGTTTCTATTTCTCAGGACTGAAGCACATTCCAGGCAACTAACCTATCCAGTCAGAGCGCCTTCCCATTGGCATTTAGGAGAGGAGATGGGGCTGCCCTGGCATTAGCATGGACAAACAATCAGTCTCTGTCCCAGTTCAGGACTAGATAATCATGGGAAGAGAATCACTTCAGCCCTGGAAACTTTTTGTCGCACAAAAGCAGCCACTCACCTCTTCGGATACTAGTCCTTAGGTTGCAGTTAGAGGAATCGCTAGAGTAGGAGAAAGCTAGTGTCAACTCTCTGTTTTGGCTTCTGGTGGGTGAACCCCGCGAATGTCAGCATGGACTCATAACATATTGCCTAAAGTCTTGACTTACGCTGTGGCTACAGTGATTTTTGTATTCCAGACACCGATGCTAATAACCTGTTCTACTTATAATTTTATACTGACAGCATGGCCTGAATTTTTCAGGTGGCGGGTGGGTTTAGCGGGAGTGGGCGGGGGCGGCCTCAGAGTCAATTGCCGCCATTTTACGTGGACGGGCCAGTTAAGGCCCGCCCAGCATGAGACATAAGCCGTAGCGCTCAGCGCTACCTGTGCGGGCGGGGGAAGGAGGGAGAGTTGGGGCCAGCGTGCTTTTGCACACGTGCACAAAAGAGCTCTTCAATCTCCCTGAGGCATGGAGCTGCCTCAGGGAGATTAAAGGGCTATTGTAATTATTAAATTAATGTAAAACTCAATTAAACATGTCCCCTCATGTGACTGTGTCACATGAGATGGGACATGTTTTGATTTTGCAGGAAAATTATTTATTTATTTAATAAAAGCTTTAGGAAACCTCACCCCGCTCGTGGATGAGGTTTTCTAAAAAACACAAAGGCCACTTGGCCTTCTTGCCTGCCCGCCAACCTTAAAGTTGGACAGGCAGCGTTAACAATTACATCAATGGTTCCCCTAATGGCCTTAAAAGGCCATTTACATATCGGTGGGCGCGCAGCTGACTCCGCCGCACACCCACCGAACGAAATATCGCGGGACTGCACGTTGACATCATCGCGCGTCATTTTACACGTTGGCGTGTCAGGCCCGCCTCCTGACTGAAAAATCCTGCCCCATGACTATATCTCTCCATTATGTCATAGATGCTCTTTGGCACTAAGAAGGCTAGTTTAATCCTAGCAATGCGTTAATTGCTTTCAACGACAGCAAGGCCAGGGGTGAAAGATAAGTCTCTCTGCTGCCTTTTGACCAAGGCTACAATATTCTATTACTAGAAAATCAAAGGCTTATAAAAGAGTTTCAAGTCAGCTTGCCCACATTTGCCCAACACAGTTCAAAGCTAATTACCAAGCTAAAGAGACAGATGTTTGTAACTGAAGAGAACTTGGCATGTTTACGGAAGAATGAGAGATGAGCATCATCATAGTGAACATTTGATAGCAGCACAGCAGGCAGTGATTAA
The DNA here is from genome assembly GCF_964194155.1 of Cetorhinus maximus. Taxonomy (NCBI): domain Eukaryota; kingdom Metazoa; phylum Chordata; class Chondrichthyes; order Lamniformes; family Cetorhinidae; genus Cetorhinus; species Cetorhinus maximus. Next base: position 136,726,390 of record NC_135884.1, on the reverse strand, counting down.
TTCATAACTTATTAAGGATGTGGTACTATATTTTTCTCCATTCCCTAATTTTTGTGCAAAAATGAATAAACTGGGGAACACTGCTTTATGCATACTCCTGTTTTGCTCCAAGATTAACAACTGGGGAGAAAAGGCCCATATTATTTAATGACACTATGGGCTGTGCTGCTTATATCTAAAAAAAACATCATTTTTGACAATACTTATCGAGTCATTAATGAAGATAAGAACGCGAATGGTGCTAAACATCTTTCCCTAAAACATCCATGATAAAACATGAATGGTGTCTTATCATAATAACATTGTCCACCGTGGTTTTCATGCATTTTTCCACATACATATATCCACAACTGATGTGTAGCTCCTAACATGAAATGAATAATGTTAAAAAAATGGAGACAGCAATATCCTCTGATCCAATAAAAAGTCTTTTTTTTGTTACATTTCTGACCTGACTGCCAAATACCTTCTGGATTAGCAATGTTTACAATCATTTGTCTAAATTCTCTTAAAAAACAATCAAGAGTTATCCAATAACACGGCACTGTTTCTGTAAAATATCTGAGGTAAATGCTGCATTTAGAACTAACATTTTAAATGGACATATCATTCCTAATAATTGCCTTAAAATATAATTAGTTATTGGTGAAGTAAAACAAAGTGCCATGTTTAACTTTTGATAAGTCCTGCTGCTTGACCATTGCTGATCCATGTTAAAGTAGGAAGAACATGAAAATTGTTCTCAGAAAATTGTCGCAGTTGATTAATAAGCATTGTAGATCACATTTTTAATTCTGAACATAACAGCCTCAGTGTACAGTCAGATCTGAGGTTACCCTTTGGTGGTTTCAAAGATCAGTGGGTTTTTGATGCTATTTGTTGACCAAAGATGAGTAAATATTCTTTGTAATGAATGTTTGACAGATGAAATTTTATACCAGATTTTATAAGCATCACATTTTGTACAAACTCCTTTGAGCACTATGGGTGACTACTTTGTCAAAGAATTTCAATTCTTCAAAGGTATTTTGCTTTTAATTATCCAATTCGTCTTGTTTCAGCTCATCCCTATCCAGCTGTGATGTATGATAAGTGCAATGAACCTGAATTAAAAGCATACAGTCGAAGATTGTGAGAGTATTTATCCAAACTTGGATGGATGACAGCAACCATGTTAACATCAACATTATTCACCGAATCCAGTGAGATGTTTATCAAGTTGCCAGTGTTGTATTAGATGCATACATAAAGCATTCAGAATTCAAGACACATTATTTTACATTCACACAGTTAATTAAACATCACAATCAATTCCAGAGATATATGACAAATATTATAAATTGTTCTAATTTAATGGTACATCAGTATAGCTGTGGTGTTCATTCACATTCAAGTCTAAAATCAACAAGAAACCCCTGCAGTTTAATGATTCATCTACTGACAGTTGTCTTTTTTATTGTATGATCAATTATGATGCTCATTTTTCTTTTGTTAAAAGGAATGAATCAACATTACTTTGGCGGTGCAGGTATTTTAATGAAAAACAATAAAAAGAACAATTGAGGCACATATTGTCTGGGTTTTTGGCCAGGTCTATGGGTTACTAGTTTAGTAACATATCCACTACAACACTATGTACATATCCAGATAAAGTCAAAGCTTTGTTGTCCTGCCAGATCCAGACACAAAAGGTGGTGGTGGACAGTTAAACAAGTTCGGGAAAGAGGAGTATCCATGAACATCTCCATTGGTAATGAGGATGGAGTATAAAGGATAAGCTTGAACGATTCACAACCATCTTCAGCCAGGAGAACTGAGCGGATGACCCTTCTCGACCTCCTCCTGAGGTCCCCAACAGCCAATCTTCAATGAATTTGTTTCATTTTACATGATATTAAGAAACAGCTGAGTGCTGGAGGTGGCTGTCCCTTGATTAGACTACTCAGGATCATGAGTTTTTGTCATGGGTCTTGAAGTGACTGAACAGGCCAATTCTTGACCCACAAATCATTGTGTGCATGAGGTAGTAGGATCCAGAGTTCAGGATTTGCTTCATTTTCTTTCCTTCTCTGCCAATCTGTCTTATCATTAAGGCATTTAAATACAATTCGATGATGCAGCTTGATGGACAAGTTATTTTCATTTTGAACGATTGGTAGCAAGCTCCTCCCAGTCATTAAGTCAATACTATCACGTTTCAAGGAAAGCCTCAGAGTGTCTTTGAAGTGTTTTCTTTGTCCTCCCCTAGAATACTGGCCATTTGAGAGTTGAGAAAACAGGACCTGGCGGGGAGACACATTTTAAGCTTTCCAGATGTTTGCTGGTGACTGCATAATGTTCAGTACCATTTGTGCCTCCTCAGATACTGAAGCAGTCCATGTCCATATGCAGGAAGCCCTGGACAACATTAAGGCTTGGGCTGATAAGTGGCAAGTAACATTTGCACCATACAGGTGCCAAGAAATGGTGACCTCCAATAAGAGAGAATCCAACCACTGCGCATTCACATTCAATGGCATTATTGTCGTTGAATCCCCCCCATAATCAACACCCATTGACCAGAAACAGAGCTGGAACGGCCATATAAATATTGTGGCTATAAGAGCAGGTCAGAGGCTGGGAATTCTGCAGTGAGTAACTCACCTCCTGACTCCCCAAAGCCTGTCCACCATCTACAAGGCACAAGCCAAGAGTGTGATGGAATACTCTCCACTTGACTGGATGAGTGCAGCTCTAACAGCACTCGATAATCTCAACACCACCCAGGACAAAGCAGCCCGTCTGATTGTCACCCTATTCACTGCCTTATTCACCCACTCCCTCCACCACCAGTGCACAATGGCAGTAGTGTGTACCATATACAAGATGCACTGCAACAGCACCTTACAAACCCAAAACTCTACCACCTAGAGGGACAAGGGCATCAGATGCATGGGAACACCACCACCTGCAAGTTCCCCTCCAAGCCACATCCCATTCTGACTTGGAACTATATTGCTATTCCTTGATTGTTGCTGCATCAGTATCCTAGAACTCCCTTCCTAACAGCACTGTACACCACATGGAGTGCATCAGTTCAGGAAGGCAGCCCACCATCACTTTCTCGAGGGCATTTAGGGATGGAAGTAAAAGCTGGCCTAGCCAGCGGCACCATGCATCCCGTGAACGAAAAAGTAAAACAAAACACACTGTCCAATCCATCAAAGTTGATTTTGCAGGAATTTTGCCTGGGTGCTTGTTGCTATGGACTTGATTTTCTAGACAGGTTTCTCATAAGAAAGGGTGAACTTTATTTACTGGTCTTCAGCAGCAGTTACATGCTTCCATCAAGATCCACAACCAGGTACAAACTCCACCCCCAAGGCTCCCCGCGTTTGGGCTGATTCATTCACACTATCACACAACACCACACAATAGAATAAATCCCAAAGCTACAGTCACCACATTCCTTACAACCACAGTTACTACATTCCTCCCCCTTTATTTTTTTTTTATAATTTGTATTTACAAGAACAACTACATTCATGACATTACAAATACATACACAGGTTATGAAATTATAAGTTCAGTCTCTGGTGATTTCCTGATCTTGGTGGAACATCGTAGCTCCACAACTTTAGAATCTCTTAATAAATCTTCATTTTCTGGAATCACAGCAACATCAGACACCTCCTTAGGCACAGGCAGTTCAGTGTTAGCCACTCGGACAGAGACATCTGGTATGTCTATCCCTTGGTTGAACAATCACAATGGGAACCACAGGTTCTACAATGGTTACCGGTGGAACATTGGTTTGTTGGGGTATCTCCCTTTTTCTCAAATGATCCATGTGTCAAATGATCCGGGTGATCCGGCCCTCCACTTCTATGTTGTATGACAACATTCCAGTCACAGAAACGATTATACCAGGTAACCAACTCGATCCATCATCAAAGTTTTGTCAAATACTGTTTCACTGACAGTAAATTCTCACTCTCAACTATGCAAATCATGAGTCACTTTTTGATTCCCTTGACTGTTCTCTACCTCCCCCTCCAAATTATGAAGTACCAGGCTTAATCTCATACAAAGGCAGCGTTTCATAAGTAATTCTGAAGGTGTTGAACCTGTAATAGTGTGGGGGCATCATTCTATACTGAAACAGGAAACATGACAGTTTAGTCTCTAGTGATCCTCCCGATAATTTTTTCATCTCAACTTTAAAAGCGTGTACTGCTTTCTCGGCCAATCCATTAGACAACGGATGATACGGTGCAGTCTTTACGTGTTTGATACCATTTAGGCTCACGAATCTTTGAAATTCAGCACAGTAAATGCAGTACCATTGTCTGAGACAATGACTTCTGGCAATCCATGTATAGAGAAAATTTGACATAACCTTTCTATAGGCGCACGTGACGTTGGTGATCGAACTTTGTACATGTCTAACCATTTGGAACGTGAATCAATTATTAGCAAAAACATGGTGCCTAGAAATGGACCTACATAATCTATATGCAGTTTCACCAGGGTCGATCAGACTATTCCCAAGGGTACAATGGGGCTGCAACAAGCAACTTCTGTAGTTTCTGGCACTGGGGACCGTGTTTAACCATTTTTTCTATATCGTTGTCTATACCTGGCCACCAGATATAGCTCCTTGCAAGCATTTTCATTTTAGAAATTCAAGGATGCGCGCTAGGCAAATCAGTTAAGAGCGGTTCCCTTCCTTGTGAAGGAACGATGACTTGTGCACCCCATAATAGGGTAACATCATGACTACTCAATTCATTCCTTCAAATGAGGAATGGCTTCAATTCTTCGGGGATTGGTTCCTGGGAGCATCCTTTCAATACTTGCTCTCGTACTGTAGACAAGACTGGATCATGGTACATCCAGTTTCTTATTTGTCTTGCACATACTGGTGAAGAATCCAGGAAATTCATCACTAATATGATTTATTGGGTAGTTGGAGCATGTTCAATGCTCTCCTGCAAAGGAGGGTGACTTAGGGCATCTGCATTGGCTATATTCAGCCCTGGTCTGTGCATAAAAGTATATTCATATGCTGATAAAATCAAAGCCCATCTTTGAATTCCTGCAGAAGCTATGGGAGGGATAGCTTTTTCTTCGCTAAACAGGCCCAAGAGTGGTCTTTGATCAAATACTACAATAAAGTGTTGGCCATGTACATGCTGATGGAATTTTCTAACCCCAAAAATAATCGATAATCCTTCTTTCTGGATTTTTGAATAACCTTCCTTGGCTGTAGAGAGGGTCTATATACAAAGCCTATTGGCCGTTCTGAACCTTTGTCCATCTTGTGAGATAGTACCACTTCTATGCCATAGGGGGAGGCATTGCAACTTAGCACCGATGCTTTTGTCAGGTCAGTGTACTAATAAGTTTGAAGAGTGCAAGAGCCATTTAACTTTTGTGAAGGCTTCTTCTTGAGGTGACTTCCAAGACCAACATTGTTTTTATCTTTAATAATGGGTGTAGAGGGTTTAGGACCATTGATAAGTTGAGAAGGAATTGACCATAGTAATTTACCATATCCAAGAATGACGAGCTCTGAGACATTTGTAGGCGGGGGTGCCTCCTTAATAGCTTTGACTTTTTCTTCTACTGGGTGTAACCCTTGGGCATCCATCCGGTGGCACAAGTAAATGACTTCACTTGCCTGAAAGGTACACTTTTAAAAGTGCACTCCTGCTTCCGAGAATGATTTTAAGACTTCTTGCAAGCTAGCCAAGTTTTCCATTTCTGTTAACCCAGTTATTAGGATGTCATCCTGGTAAACCACAACTTGAGGTAGTCCTTGCAGCAAACTGTCCATCATCCTCTCGAAAACCATGCAGCCGAAGAAACACCGAAAGACAGGCACGTGTATTGATAAAACCCTTTGCGTGCGTTTATGGTTACAAATCATCTGGATGTGTCATCCAGTTCCAGCTGCTGCTATGCGTGACTCATATCTAATTTAATGTAAGTTCTCCATCCTGTTAATTTGGCATACAAATCCTCAATTGTGGGGATAGGGTACTTGTCCAACTTGGCAGCCTTGTTTACTGTTAACTTATAATCCCCACAGATACGGATGATCTGATCCAGTTTCAAGACAGGGACTATGGGTGCTGCCCATTCCAAAAATTGAGCCAGCTGAATGATACCCAGCTTCTCTAAACGGTTTAATTTGGTGTCAGCCTTTTCTCTCAGGGCATAAGGCAGAGGCCTGGGTTTAAAAAAAATGAGGAGTTGCTTCAGGGTCAATATAGATCTTAGCCTGCAGGCTCTTGATTTTCCCCAGTTCCTCTCGAAAGACCTTGTCATATTTATTTAGCAGCTCTGGCAGTCCTCCAGCTCTCATCTGGAAAATGTCAGACCAATTTAGTTTATTTTCCTTTAACTAACCACAACCTAGAAGGCTTGGTCCTTCACCTTACATTACGATCACAGGGAGCTGTGCTGTCTGGTGCTTGCAGTAAACAGGTACAGTAGTAATACTTTCCACTTGTATGGCTTCACCAGTGCATGTTTGAAATTTGTCTGAAGTCTGCTCCATATTCAATTGTTGAGTACCCTTGTTTAAATATTTGAATGTGTGCTCCCCCACTACAGTGGTTGATGCACCAGTATCCACTTCCATAATCAAAGGTTTTCCGTTGACCTGCAGAGTAACGGTGATTGGCTCTGTTTTCCCTACTTTCACATTAAATAGAGAATAAACATCGGAATTAGTGATTTCTGGTTCTTCCACATTATGCACTTTGATCAGTTTAGTTTGCTGCCTGGGAGTCTGTCTCAGTCTTGCTTTACATTGCTTCAGTATGTGCCCTCTTTTATGACAATAATGGCACTCCACCTCTTTAAAACGGCAAGTTTCAGGGATATGGTTACTTCCACATCGGCAGCAATTCATTTTCAAATTTGCTGCTGAGCTGTCTCCTGTATGTTTTATAAATTTTTGGGTAGCAGGGACTGTCTCCCGCTTCGCGGCTGACTCCCTGGTTTTCACGTCACGCCCGGCAATCTGTCCCTGCCCCAACTGGAAAATGGCGCCATTTTGTACACCCCGTAAGGCCTGCGAATCTCATTCGGCACTTTCCATCGCAAGCTCTATTTCCAAAGCTCTTTTAAATTCAATATTTACTTCAGCTAATAACCGTCATTGAATGGCATCATAGTGCACACCGCAGACCAAACCATCCCTTAACATGTCATTTAGGGTTTCCCCAAAGTCACAATGTTTAGTTAGCTGTTTCAACTTCACAACGTATGCTGCTATGGGGTCCCCAGAGTTCTTAATCTCAAATTAAATTTGAAACTCTGCGTGATTGCGGGAGGTTTGGGCTAAAAATGACCCTTTATGAGGCCTAGCAATTCGCTGAAGGTCTTTGATTCGGGACATTCAGGGCCATCTATTCTATGAATTAAATTATAAGTTTTACTCCCACAGACACTTAGGAAATTGCTTTCCTTTTTTCCTCCACCATTATTTGTTTGCTTGGAAAAAGAAACCGAGGCATTCTATATATTGACCCCAATCCTCTGTGGATGAGTTGAAGGGGTCAATCCTGCCAAAAAGTGGCATACCTGGTGAGTATATTTCCCCTTCCTTCTGTTCAAAGCAAGGTACTCACATTCACTGGGTGAGGGACAGTGCCAGAACCAATTTATCCTCATCTCGCTGGTTGTTATGGACTTGATTTTCCAGAGAGATTTCACATAAGAAACAGTGAACTTTATTTCTAGGGCTTCAGCAGCAGTTACATGTTTCCATCAAGATCCACAACCAGGCACAAACTCTATCTCAAAGGCTCCCCGCACTTAGGGCTGATTTGTTCACACTGTCACGTGACACCACACAGTGCAATAAGTCCCAAAGCTACAGTCACCACATTCCTTAAATCCACAGTTACTACACATGTGGGGCTAGCTTCAAGAAGGAGGTTAATGTTTCTTCAATGGTCCTCCCATTGAATCAAGAGGATGCAATGGAGGCATTGCTGGTGGAATTTCTCTAGTGGTCTTATGTATTGCTGATACACAGTCCAGATCTCACTGCAGTTGCAGTAGCGGGTTGATTACAACTGCTCTGTACACTGAAGCTTCTGTTGGCCTGTGGTGATGTTTGTTGTCAAACACTCGCCACCCATCGATTATATAAAACTGAGCTAATTCAGCTTCAGGAATGTGACAATCATAACCACCTTCAAGAAGGAAGGTAAATCATACTGTGGAACCTTTTGAGGTATTTCCTTCTTGCCCATAACAGGAAAATTCCAGCCACACATTCCCCTGAGTCATTTACTTATTGTGGCTGAGGAAATCCTCCCGGACAGACAATGTGGCTTTAGACCAGGGGTGGGAACCTTTTTCTTATCACGGGCCATTCACACATAGACAAAATCAGTGGCGGGCATCACACGCATAAAAATCAACAGAATGGGTGGAGCTTTAGTACATAAAACTGCATGGTCAACTTGTAATCTGCTGATTTGAGCTCTTCCCACAGAACAGCAACCATAGACAAAGATAATGCCTCTCAGCATTCGGTGTCATTCTTCTGTTTAAATTAGATGGCAAGTTTCCCAAAGCAAAAGTTTAACACTGTCCTTAATTTCACCCGGGACTTAATTGTTTTCACACACCACTGCGGTCAGTTACTAAGACAAACAAGCAGCCATGCTGTCAAGATGAGATGGTACAGATCTCCCTAAAAATATCATCTGAGACAACAAAATAAAAAATCATTTAGGCAATAGAAAGATCTAATGCTGTAATCCGGTTCTACACAAAATATCTAAACTAATTTGAACTTTTAGATAACCTGCTGCAGGTTGGATGAAATTGAGCAACGGGTCCAGTCTATAGGCCGTAGGTTCCCCGCCCCTGCTTTAGACCTTCAAGGGGAGCTCTAACATGTCTTCATTGCCAGACAAACCCAAGATAAATGTTGAGAACACCACCAGGAACTCTTCAAAACACTCATCGACCTGACCAAAGTATTTGACCCTGTAAATTGCAAGGCTCTGTGGATGTTTTCCAACGATTTGAATGTCCAAGAAACTTCATCACACTCGTGCAACTGCTTCAAGATGGGAGATCTGAAAGAGATTCCTTCAAGAGCTGAGTGTACTGGATACATTACAACATCCTGGCTGCAGTGCTGGAGACCTGTACCCCAAAATTAACTGAACCTTTAATGAAACTGCTCCATTACATTTACAACGCTAACATCTACCCAACAAGATGGAAAATTGCCCAGGTCAGGCAGCATCTGTTGGGAGAGAAACAGAGTTAGCATTTCAGGTTGATGACCCTTCGTCAGAACTTGATTTTTGTTAATTGGGCTTGAATTTGCTGAATATATATACTACTGTCTCCGCTCATAGAACCATAGAAAAGTTACAGCACAGAAGGAGGCCATTCGGCCCATCTTGTCCATGCCAGCCCAAGGGCACCCAGATGCCCTTTCTAATCCCACCTTCCTGCACCCGGCCCATAGCCCTGCAGCTTACAGCACTTCAGGTGCAGCTCTAGGTACTTTTTAAAAGAGTTTAAAGTTTCTGCCTCTACCACCAACTTGGGAAGCGAATTTCAGACCTCCACTACCCTCTGCATAAAAAAGTTCTTCCTCATGTCCCCCCTACACCTTCTGCCACTTATCTTGAATCTATGTCCCCTGGTTCTAGAATTCTCTATCAAGGGAAACAATTTTATCCTGTCCACTCTATCTATTCCCCTCATAATTTTGTACACCTCAATCAAGTCACCTCTCAGCCTTCTTTGTTCTAAGGATAATAACCCCAACCTATCCAATCTCTCCTCGTAGCTACTCTTTTCTAACCCTGGCAACATTCTTGTAAACCTCCTCTGCACTCTCTCCAGAGCTATTACGTCCTTCCTGTAATGTGGTGACCAGAACTGCACACAATACTCCAGTTGTGGCCTCACCGGTGTTTTATGCAATTCCAACATTATATCCTTACTTTTATATTCTATACCTCTGCCAATGAAGGAGAGCAAAGTGGTTTACTTAGAGGCCTGCCAGTAACTACCAACAGCTCCCCAAAATCCAGTACCAACCGTGCAAATTTTACCAACTTTTCAGGAGTCTTCCAAAACCCAATACTCCCACAAACTCTGCCAGAGCCAGTAGACAGTAACAAGAAATTAAGCTAAAAGTTTTCTATAGTGCTGGAGCGTGGGACCCCTATGCAGCTAGATGCACATTCAGGTATGTGTGCTGAAGAGAGGGCATTAACTAGAGCAGCATAGTCCAAAATGGCAGGTTGTGCACCAAATCAGCATTAGCTACTGACTGACATCACGTTCTGCTTACTCTGCATTCTTACTATGCTCATAATGCCTACACTATCGCCTTCAACAACGTGGTGATTGGCACGAGATGCGCTGAAAGTGAAAGGGAGTAGCCATTCATCACTTTTTACTTCAACAACCTCCCATAGTGCAAAACTACCAGCACTAGGAGCCAAATTTTGCAGCCTTGGCATTCATTTCCAGAAGCTATTTTAAGAGTTCCTAAGAACCCTTTCTCAAGGGTCAAAGTCACCATGCAGAGTATTGGTAATCATCTCCTCTAGCAACATGCTTATCATCAAATTGAAGCTATTTAATTGACAATTTACCAGTTCTGACTTCTTGTCCTTTTTGAATATTGATGCATTAGCCTCCCTCGAGTTCATGGGAACAATCCCTGGTTCTAGTAAACTGCTAAATATATAAGGAGCTCATTTAGCACAGCTCCTATCTTTTTCAAAAATCTCAGGTGAATGCTGGCAACACCAGTAACCTTATATGATCTGAAACTCTCTATCTTTTTGGGACTGCATTTGCATCAGCTTCAGCATTAGCGTTAGTGTTGACCACACATTGCAGTAATGGCAGCTAAGCATTTTCTACAGGAGTGATTGAAACCATTAAGTAGTCCCATTTCCTAGAACTTCATGTAAATCTCCTCTAAGGGATCCTTTAATGGTCTGATGTAGTTCTTAACTGCCCTCTGACTTTTATCATAGCTTAAAAAGAGTTTACAATTACAATTACCTTCTTCTCCATTGATTTTTCAGCCACTTTGAAAGCAGCTTTTATTACCCTTAGCTGAGTTTAATGCATATTACCATTCTTTTAAATGTTCTTTTCTTTTAAAATACATTGTTGCTCAAGTCTGATTTGTCCTTGAACATGAGCAGTGAACCACCTTTTTTTTGTCCCTTGGGACATGCATGCTAAGGCACCATTTACCAAGACAGGTTCAGCATATAACGCGATTCACCCAGAGAGATCTCTAACTCAACCAGTAGAACTAAATGGAACGTCTAGAATATCATTGTCTTGATTCGGAAACATCCACCTCCAATGACACTTCAGGCTCTTGTGTTGCATGCCAATTTGATTTAGAAAGAAGAAGGAGTGAAATTCTACAAAGTGGTGCTGTAAAGGCTAGAATTGTGATGAAGCTATTTTCTGTGCATGAGTGAGTCAGGAACAGCATTTTAGTTCAACATAAACTGAAAGCAGCTACCAAATTTGCTAAAGTGTCTTTACCTCTGACGGCCTGTAGATTGGTCCCAGATGTTTTTATCCTCCGTTATACTAAATTTATCACTCATTAACATTTCAGTTGGTCTTCACTGCTCCATCCTGTTTGATGAATCAAGATGAGGACGATGCGGTGTCCGTAACGTTGCTGCATATTACATGTCATCAAGGCAATAGATTCACGAAATTAAGGATACAAATGTTAGTTTGTTTAAAATAAGACCAATTCTTTGTTCCTATTTTTATGATAAATTAGATTTTATTTTACTCATAGTTATTTTCTTCCACGAAAAGCACGTTTTCAATTAATTTGAGACAACTTGCCATCTGCTTCAATAAATAGAGTGTCTGATTGAAGGACACTATGATAGAAGGCAGTGCAATGCACCAATGGTAACACAATAATAGAGGGCATTCTTCTGTGAAAAAAAAGTGTGACATTCTCTTTGCAACTTCATATTAATGATTCACTTTACTGCACAAATATTTATTTGGCTCAGATTCATCATTGTCTCATAAAATAGACTGCCTTTCTCTGAAAATATTTCTGAATGTCGATGGAAGATTTGAATTTAAAAAGGCAATATCAGCATGATGAGAGATTTTAAATAATTCTTTGACATGCTATTGCAGCTAGCCGAGACATTGTCAGATTTACTGGCGAGTCTCACGAGAAATGTGCTTAGCATTTGTAACAGTAGAACAGGCTGCAATGGTTAGTCAACAAATAGCTTACATGCACTTTTTTAACAATTCAAAAAAAAGGTAGAGCTCAATTCTTTATGAGAACCTTGAAATGGAAAATTAAAATTCAAAGAAATTAAACTGCAACCTTATTTGCACTCCTTTGATGACATCATCAGTAAGCATGGAACAGCTTCTACATGAATGTTGAGGCATCCATCTCTAGCCCTCTGTCATCCACAATTTATCCCAAGATAGCTACTGTACTGTTCAAGTACCTGTCTGGCATGAAGTTCTGGATGAAGTGGGATGTTTTTCAACTTTCATATTGGCAAGTCATAAGACATTGCTGTCACCTCACATCAAAAAATCTGTTCTCTATTCCTTTTCTGCCTGCCCACTGAATCTGAATACGTAACCTCATTCAATTCCTTACCATGATTACCTATTTCTATCTCTGAAACACAGACCACTTGCACCTTTAATTCGCCGGAACAGTGCCAAAATATTCATCCACTCTTTCATTGGCTCCAGGCTCAGCTTTTGCAATGGTCTTCTCATTGCCGGAGGCTCGCTTTAAATAAACTCCATCTGATCTAAAATTCCACTGTCAGCTTTCTATCCTACTTTGCAATTTGGGGCGCTTGAATGGAGCACCCACAGGAGATGTGTGGTATCACTGAGAGCAACATCTGGATTTCCATGTTAATCTACATACGTGCAGACTCTAGAAGTTACTGTCAGTTTCAGTGGAGCGGACTCTGACAGTTAGCCGTCGTTACCATTGCAAATTCTGGGCACCATGATGTAGGCTGGGGTAGCTTACAAAGCAGCAGCATGTTCTGGGGTCTAGATGATTTTCAAACATTGGGAGAATGGATTCCAAATGGTACACCTTTGTTAACTGAAATGTGAAAGGCATGGAACCCCTTGAAATGAATTCGAAACTGTGCAAAACTGCATACATGTAAAGTCAATGTCACGTGCATGTGAGAGCCCACGCTCCATTTTTTTGGCAAGTTTTTCTTTATCTCAGCACTAAACATCACAATGGCTGCTGTAGTTGCTGTAGTTAAATCAGATGATTTGAAAGTAAAGTTTTATTATAGCTGTGGTATGAATGCATTGCCATTAGGTTTTATTTCACTTTATATTAGAGGTTGCAGAGACCTATGCATTGGAACTTTATAATATGTTCCATAGTTTGTGGTATTGGCATAAAAGAATAAGGTAATATTCAGCTGATTTATGAAGTCATCTGACTCCATGGTATGTCGTAGCTTGAATAGAACTGTCAGAGACAGCAATGATATCTTAAAATATTATACAGAAAAATTGTTTATCAAAGTCCCAACATTTCCAATTTATTTATATAATTGCTCTTATTCAGTGTACTAATAGAGCACATTTAAGGACATACATCTGATGAGGAGATCCTGTCATGCTTTTACAGTGACATGACACTGGGTTGTAATAGCCATGTGAAGTGAAAAGAATGGTGACTGTCAGTTGCCTTAGTTATGCAATTACAATGCTACATATAATATAGTTGGCTCTCCCCAGTTGTTTTTTTAATATTATGCTTTTTGCAGGCATTTGACTCTACGGTGAGGCAGCTGCTGTGGTCCAATCATACACTTTTACTGGACCATTTCTGCATTTTTAACATCCTGTGTGAAATACAGAGGAATCTCAGAGATATTGGAAGCAGTTGCACTGTTTCAATGTTTGTTAATTAAATCAAGTAGTTAAGAATAAAGTAATTTTAATCTATTATTCAAAAACACCTAAGCTTTTTTGTTCTATTTTTATGAAATGAATGCATCATTTTTATAAATATAGTATAACTATCTAAAGAGTTTTAGATCTTTAAGTTAATGTAACGATCTTGCTGTAACACTTCTGAAACCCTTTTTTCTGACTCAATATAATAATGGCGAAGGTTTTCATTTAATGCTATTCTTAGTTATGCATTTTAGAGTTTGCACTGTGCTATGGGCTTGATCTTCCAAACAGGTTTCTCATTATAAACATTGGACTTTATTTACAGGCTGCAGCAGCAGTTACATGCTTCCATCAAACTCCACAACTAGAAGAAGAACTCCCACTCTAAGGTTCCCTGCACTTAGAGTTGATTTGTTCACACTGTCACATGATATTGTACAACACAATAAGTCTTAAAACTACAGTCACTACATTCCTTAAAGCTACAATGACTACATACTGTTTATAAAAGTTGGCTTAATTTTATATTCAGAAACCATTTTACTTTTTATGGCAACTGTTTTGCTTATGAAATGTATAAGGACTAATTATATATTATATATATATATATATTATATAGCAGTGAGAGCCTCTATCAGTTAGGTAAAAAATCAGTTCAAATAATAAGAATGCAATTACAAATGTAGGGAGTTTTGAAATAAAGCCATGTCATCTTCATCTGAAAAGGCAAAAGACGCATTAATGCTTTGGACGTAGATTCATTGCTGGAACTGAAGTCTGTTTTGAACTGAATTGAATAAAACAACAGAGAAAGGGGAAAAAGAATACAAGGTAAAATTCAAGAGTCAGTAGGGCTAATTTGTGGTATGCAGCAGTTATTTGTTTATTGGATATTCAGTTATCTCTGCTGGTGGCATTCTCATCTTTTACTCCTAAGGTTCAAGGCCCATTAAGCCTTTAAGCACATAATGTAAACAGATTCTAAAATGCAGTATCTGTATTAAGTGATCACTTTATTGTTTTAGATGATGTCTTGTGAATGAGATTTAAAACCTGATTATCAGTTCATATTGATACAAAATATTAAGTAAGGGAAGGGAATTATCCTGCTGGACTGACTAACATTCTTTCCTTACGTTTCACCACCAAAAATATATTCATTCAAAATGGTTATTCATTCATCTGCATTTTGTTAGAAGCTGCTGTGCCCAAATTGGCTGCTGTGTTTGCTTATATATCTATTCATGGCAAAGCACATTGGAACATCCTGAAGACATTGCAACCTAGGGATCAAGGCCAGGATTTTGCCCTGGTTGGGCAGGCTCAGCGGGGGCGATTGGGAGCAGTCAGGGAGCCGCCGCTGCCTGCCATCGGGCCATGCCAATTAAGGCCCGCCCAGCGTGAAGCATGTGCTGCAGCGCTCAGGGCTTCCTGTGTTGGTGGCGGGGGGGGAGAGGAAGGCGAGTGCGTAAGTTCGCACATGCGCATAAGAAAAGCTCCCTGAGCTACACAGCTGCCTCAGCGAGATGAAGAGTTTTGAAAATTAAAAATAAAGAATTGTAAAGTGCAAAAAAAAAGTCCCCTCATGTGATTCTGTCACATGAGCAGGGACATGCTATTAATGAAATGTTAAAATAGGATGAGGCCTCTTAAAAATTGCAAAGGCCGTTTGACCTTTTCACCTGCCCACCAATGAAGTTGGATGGGCAAAGAAAAATTTCATTCAGCTGGTGCTTTCATGGCCTTAATAGGCCTGTTAATTGTCAGCGGGCGCGCTGCTGACTCCCGCGTGCGCCCGCCGACCGGAATGTCGCGCAAGTGCGCGATGATGTCGGAACGCTCGCCCGACATCATCGCGCGTCATTTTATGCCTGTGTCCACCCGACAAGCATAATATTCTGGCCCAAGAGTAGAGGATTCTGCCCCTCAAGACTGTCCTGCCAATCAATTAGATCATGGCTGAGCTATACCCTAACTCTGTTTATGTGACATTAATACCCTTACCCAAGAAAAGTCTATCAATTACAGTCTTGAAAATTACAATTGACCCAGCATTCATAGCCTTTTGGGGAAGTGAGTTCCAGATTCCCACTACCATTTATGTGAAAAATATATAATGATATACTATATAAATGCAAGCTTTTTTCCTAAGTGACCAGCAAACAAGTGGAAGAGGTGAGAATGGTTGTGTGATATACAAAATTATTCATTATCCATTCAGATGAAGGGTTGTGACCAAAACTTTAACCTGTCTATTCTCTTCAGGTATTGATGAAGCATTAATTTTAATGACAGCTTGCATGGAGTATAAAAAAAAATGCTAAGACATGTCTTAGTATTTGTAGTTTAAGGGTGTATGGCAAAGCAAGGGTTAATATGGAACCGCCCACAGTATGATGTAGAGAGTCACATGATAGCAAAGACATCATAGTAGTGCAGTAGTGCACAGAGTCTGGGAGAAGCCAGCATGAGGAAAGCACCTAGACAGGCTGTGCCTTGAATATAGTTGTGTACATAGTTGTGACTTTTTAATAAATAGTTTACGTTCAACCACACAAGCCTCCAGACCTCCCAGTGAGACACAAAACAACATTACAACATGGTGGCAGTAAAGGAACAACCCTAATTTCAAAGAAGCTGGAGAGGAATCAGAGAATCATAACGCACGAAAAGTAAAGAAACTGCAGTCTGACTTGTGAGAAATGCATCTAAATTGAAGACACAGTTGAAGATTGCCTAAAAAGAAGCTCTCATTGCAGATGTGGACATTCCTTGCTGGACCTGATCAAATGCAGGGGCAAAGTCATAGGACCTGGCCAGATCACAAAAGGCTGAGCAAAATTCAAAGAAGTAAAAAGGCTGAAAGACAGGAGAATAATCTGCTGTGCAGATGAAAAGAAGAACCTAAGTGAATGCAGAGTCAAGGGACCAAGCCAGATCACAAAAAGGGCGAGTATAATTTTTAAAACTCATTTATGGGATGTGGGCATCACTGGCTAGGCCAGCATTTATTACCCGTTCCTAATTGCCCTTGTTCAGAGGGGAGTTAAGAGTCAACCACATTGCTGTGGGTCTGAAGCCACATGTAGGCCAGATCAGGTAAGGACGGCAGATTTCCTTCCCTAAAGGGCCATTAATGAATGAGATGGGTTTTTACGACAATCGGCAGTGGTTTTTATGGTCACCATTAGACTTTTAATTCCAGGGGTAGAATCTGGAACACTAAAATAAAAGCAAAATACTGCGGATGCTGCAAGTCTGAAACAAAGACAGAAAATGAAAATAAATAAAAATAAGTGGATAAAAAATGAAAATGAATATTGAAAAAAGGGGATAAAAAAGGGGGTGAGGATGGAGGAGAGAGTTCATGGTCTGAAGCTGTTGCACTCAATGTTAAGTCCAGAGGAATGTAAAGTGTCTAGTCGAAAGATGAGGTGCTGTTCCTCCAGTTTGCATTGAGCTTCACTGGAACAATGCAGCAGGCCAAGGATGGACATCCCCTCCCCCCACCCCACCCCTTCCCCATAAGGGCCATCTGTCACTTGTTCATGTTGTTCTTTCCAGAGTGTTAACCCTTGACCTGCTATTATCACATTCTTTACTTCTCTTTAGCTCTGAAGAAGAGTCATATGGACTCGAAACATTAACTCTGTTTTTTTTTCCTCCACAGACGCTGCTTGACCTGCTGAGTTTTTCCAGCATTTTCTGTCTTTGTCACTGGATTACTCGTCCAGCGACAAACCACTACACCATCGCCTCCCCAGAGTTAATACCGTTAAAAAGCAGAAATTACCATTTAAAATCGGCAGCAATCAGGAAGAGCACTAACATACCAGAGCACAACTGGAAAAAGGCTGCAACATGGGTCCACAGCTGGCACCATAACACATGGCAGCCTGGGCTGAAGGAAAATATGAAGTTTTAAGGCAGAAGGCAGAGCTGAAAAATCACCTTCTGGTACATTTCTCCAAGTTGAAGATGCACTAGATGACCCAAACTTCTTGTTTTAACAATTTTCTGCAGAGTTAGTAAGTTTTAAAAAAAATCAGCGCTGCAGGAGCCCGCCGAAACCCGAAAAGTGTGAGAAGAACAAAGAGAAGGGACAAAAAATGGTTACCGCGGAGCCATCTTGAAAGAAAAAAATAAAGCTGTACTCCTGTGTGGAGAAATAACAATGGATAGCAAAGTATCATTACCAGACCAATATAGGCTAAGGCAAGAGCCAAACCAGACCCAAAATTGGGCACCATGGAGAAGAAAACGTTTATATTACAGGAGTACATCAGGATTAAGTAAGAAATCAGAAGAAGAAGTTAATATGTTTTTACACTTGTTTAGTGTATTTGCGGCTGAAGTAATCCTAATGCGAGTTATAGAGGAGTCCTCAACCACCTCCATTGAGGTATTAAAAGCCTTTGACAAGTACGTTAAATTCTAAATTGTGGATAATGCAAACTTCAAAAAAAGTATAGAACAACCCCAATAAAACACCAAAAGAGCAAGGAGACCCTAAGGCGAGGGAGACAATACCCAAGCAAACCATAAGATGGTGGCAGACCATGTCAGTGCAATGAAGTACACGAGCCAAGTGCAGAAGAAAGAAAAGGCTGAGAAGCAGCTGAAAGGCTTAAAAATAGAGCTTTCTGAAAATGCTGACACATTACCCAAACTGCAACATTAAGTGGCAGTGCAGAGTGAGCAGATGGCTGTGAATGAAGAAAAGCTATCTGATGTAACCCATAAGAAGCAAAGTCTGAAAAAAGAAATTGAAGCTGTTCCACAGGAAAATGTTTGTATCAAAGCTGAGTTGGAATGACTCAACCAGAAGTACAGTCAGGTACGGCAGCAGGTAGAAAAAGGTACTCAAAGAAGATGCCCTGAAAGACTCTTTGAAGAATCAATACATGGTCCTGGAAAAACATGAGAAGTTAAAAAAAGATGTTGAATACTATTTCAGAAAAATCTGTGTTGGAACTATCAGTAATGCACTGAAGTGTAGCATGAGCTGGCAAGAGGTCAACAAGAAAATAAACAGTTGAAGGAACAACTAATCATCCTTCAAGATCAAACGCAATAGGAGTGCGTAACCCTTCAGCCTGAAGAAGTGAAGACTGTCTTGATCAGCAGAATGGAAGAATAGCAGAACAAAGTTGAGGAGATTCTGTTGAATTAAAAGAAAACTCAAGATAAAGTAATTGAGCTTTGCAAAGAAAAGGATAACTTGTTGAAGGACCTTCACAAGGCAATAAAGATCCCTCAGGTCAAAGTTGGTTCCTCTGGGAAATTACGAAGAGAGGCAAAATGAATTTAATGTCATTCTGAACGAACTAAAAAATTAGTTAACAGAGAAGACTCAACAACGTTCAATATTCCAGGAGGGAGCCAAGAGGTACAAGAAAGAGATTAAAGAGCCAGTTGAATGGAAAAGAGGAGGTATTGAAAGGAAAATAATAGAGCTTTCCAAGCTGTGAGCAGATAATGAAGCTACAAGTAGCACGAATACAGAACTGAAACATGTTAAGACTTTGCCAGAGACAGACCTGACCAACAGTGAAACCAAAGTGAAGGACATGGGCTGCAGACAGAGAAAAAAATGGAAATAAAATTGGAAAATGTAAATCTGACACTGAAAATTAAGAACCTAAAATGTCAGGAAAGAGTTGAACTGTTGCAAGAGAAAGTAAAAGATCTCACTAAACAGCATGAAGAGTCTGAGAAACAACTAGCAGAAGTAAAATTTAAAAACTTCAGCTTGAAGCAGAGCACACAGGAATTAGGCTCTGCTAAGGAAAACTTGTTCAGTGTAGAAAGCCACCTTTCACGCCTGGAAGATGAGCTTGCTAATGAAAACTTAGCACTTGATGAATATCAAGTATCTATTAAGTATCGTGAAAAATGCCTGGAATAGGAAAAGGAATTGCTGATGAATTGGAACAGTTAGTTGAATGCAGAATTAACAACCAAAACTGATTGAATTCTTGAACTTCAATCCAATCTGAAGAACATGAGAGATGAAACATGCAGCTTGGGAGAGCAAATCCAGATGTTAAAAGCAGAAAAAGAAAATTCTAAAAAAAAAGGATTGAAGATCTAACAAGTGAATTATACGAGTCTAAGGAGCAGTCAGTGACCATGGAAGAACGTTTCTGAAAGGAACTGAGTGCTCAGCTGAAGTTGTTAAGCTTCTACAAGGGTTCTATAGATAACTCTGAAACAAAGAACCAAACTGACCAGTGTAGTTGCTGAGCTGAATGAAAAGATTCATAAGTTTGAAAAAGGTTTGGAAAGTAAGAGAGTAAATAAATATTTGGCTAAAATTGTGAAACATGTAGAAATGAAGGTTCCATTTTTGAAACGTCAACTTCCAGGAAGACCAGAGGAACGTGGAAAAAGAAAACCCAAGTCCACAATAGGCATGAACGGAGTGAACATTCCCTTCAGGAGGAAAGGGACATGTTGTCCAAACAAAGCAGACGAGTTGTTGATAAAAAGTAACACAACTCAGAGGAGTGCAAAATGCGAATCAAATGGAGACAACCAAGTACTGGAAACACAGTGTAATACGGTTTGAATTCTGAACCACAAAAGTCAACCCTAAGAAACTGAGACTAACATTCCTCTGAACGTGACAAGTATGAGGTGTAGAAGAATGGTCAAACTTCCAGATTGTCTGAATTTGTAAAGTCAGAGATTTGGGGAGGGGGTGGTGGTAGGGGTAGCACGGAAGGAAAGAAGATTGTAATGTGTATATATTTTTGGGTAAAGACTTTGGAGGAGGTGTAGTATAAGGAAGTTTGGCAGAGCAAGGGTTAGTGTGGGACTGGAGAATAGACTGCAGAATGGTGTAGAGAGTCACATGAAAGCAGACATGATACGAGTGCAATAGTGTACAGAGAGTCTGAGGGAAGACAGCATGAGTACAGACTTAGGCAGAGCTGTACCTTGCTTATGTATATAGCTGTGAGTTGTTAGTAAACAGTTAATGTTCAACTGCACAAGCCCTCAAACCTCTTAGCGAGACACCAAACAACCTTGCAACGGTATTGATCCTAAGAATATCAAATACTCCAGTAGGAAAGTTATGTCACGTCACAAATTCAACCTTTCTCTACTCAACTGATCAAAACAATGGAAAGTAATAAAGTTAGAGAAAGAAAGGTGTAAGCAGCTCAAAAAGATTGGAAAAGTTATATTCGTTTGATATTCGTGAGGTCGGACCAAGTGGGCAAAACACAATTCTGGGATACCCACCCCCATTCCAACTCTTCAGCAATTTTTGCCAGTGGGGATAAGGGTATGAGCTTGCACATGGCACTTCTGCCTTTACCATCTCTATTGAAGGGGTGGGTACTTCAAAGCCCCCTGCAATTTTGATGGAGTTTTAAAAAATTAATTCACGGGATGTGGGCTTCGCTGGCTGGGCCAGCATTTATTTCCCATCCCTAGTTGCCCTTGAGAAGGTGGTGGTGAGCTGCCTTCTTGAACCGCTGCAGTCCATGTGGTGTAGGGCCTGTTTCATTAGTAGACATGATTCATGGCACCTCAGATAATTGTGAGCCCTAGTCTTGAGTTGGCAGCCAAAAAAAACAGCCATCCAACATTCCCTTTGAAATACTTTTTGCCCCTCTCATATTGTTTCAACTTCAAAACACATTTATCCATTCGGATCCCTAAATCTTGTGTAAATAAGCACACAGACATTGAAAAAAAACACATCAAAGAAAGAATAACTTATTGCAAGGTAATACACTAACCCTTGCTCTTGCAAGGATGCAATCAAACAAAGCTTGCACTCCTCTTTGCAACTATGTAAACATTGCCTGTGGGCTAGCCATTCTTGGAGCTCGGCGAATTATTCATAATGATGCCACCTGGCAACTGTTTCCACAGAAGCAGACATCTCTTTTACCAGAGGAAAGACATCATATTAGTTTGGATATATGACGTTTGGAAATCATCCTTGGCAAGTCCAGATTTAGTATCCAAGACAGAACTCAATCTTTCAAGCCATGTCATTTGTTACTCCAGATTCCATTGGATTGATTTTTGCTACCAAAATGAATATCTTGAGACGGGAAATTTCCCAAATTGGCAGACTTGCCTCAGTTTAGAGGGTCTCATTAGACCCAATTTTACCTCTGGGGAGATGGTGATAGGATTGAGTTGGGCCCAACAATCCCAGAAGCAGAGCCTAAGCAATCTTGGGGACAGAGGAGAGTTAAGATTTGCTGGTTAGAAGACCCACCTTCTTGGTTCTCTTGGAGTCCGTCCCAGCTATTTTAGAAGGCCTTAGATACTCAAACCTTCATCCTGCATGCTCCCTCACCCACTCAACCACCCCCGCCATGGTCCTGCCATGCCATCTCATGCCCCATTATACTCCCCAAGGCTCAATATAAACCCATTCCACTTCCAAAGACACTCACCCAGTATCCAACTTGGATCAGACCACAGGAGCCATGTGAAGATGAAAAAAAATGAACTTCTAACAGTCTAAAACAGCTCTCACTCATACACACCTGTGAAAAGCTTCCATTCCTGAAACCCATTCAAAGCTTTTAAATCTCAAGTGTCCAATTTCTTATAAAAACAAACTGCTATTCAGACCCTATATCAAAGACAGCTAACCCTTTAATAGCCTCTTTAAACTGTCAATCAAACTGTGAACTCAGAACCTCCTGCTAAAATAATCATAGCTTTTGAAACTCATTCATAATGTCACAAAAGAGGCCCTTGGGAAATGTCAACAAAGAACTCTATTGGCACTGCATGAACGGATGGTAATATTGGCCAGGATAACGTGCTCGGTGGGCGTGCTGAGCAGGAGCAAGCGGGAGAGATCGGGAAGCCGACCACTGCCCATGATTGGGCCGTGACCATGATTTCATGCTGGTGGGCCAATTAGGGCCTGCCTAGTGTGAAACACATGCTGCAGCGCTCAGTGCTACCTGTGTTGGGATGGGAGGGGGGGAGAAGGGTGAGCACACAGCTGCCTCAAGGAGATGAAGATTTTTGAAAATTAAAAATCAAGGATTTTAAAATGTTAAAAACATGTCCCCTCATGTGACCCTGTCACATGAGCAGGGGCATGTTAGAAATTAGTTTGAAAATGTTTTATTTTTTTTAATGACGGATTGAAACCTCATCTTGCCCATGGATGAGGTTTCAAAAAAATCCAAAGGCCACTTGGCCTTTTCACCTGCCTGCCAACTGTAAGGTTGGACAGGCAGTGAAAAATTTAATTCAATTAGATCTTTAATGGCCTTAATAGGCCTGTTAATTGTCGGTGGGCACGCTGCCGACTCCTGTGTGCACCCACCAACTGAAATATTGTGTGATGGCGCGATGACATCGGGACATTCGCCCGACATCATTGCGCGTCATTTTACGCTCGCTCGGGTCACATGCGCACCCGCCTGACGAGCGCAATATTCCAGCCATTGTTTTCTAACCTATACCAGATGGCCTGTTAATTGAAGCAATCTAGCAGATTTTTTAAAAACTTGCACTGACAATTTACACCTGTTTTGTTACAACCTTAAAGAGCAGGGGATTCAGGATATGACACTTATATCCACCCTCCAAGAGCCTTTATTTCTACTCCATCGCTTTGTGACTCCCACACTGCAGGTTAAGAGCCTAGGAACAGCCAAAATAGGATCTGTTTGAATGCAGCTTTCAATTTCAACTGGCCCTGCTGAGTTTGAGTCTCCCACCTGCGTGAATTATACCCTGTTCTTTCCTCTCTGCTGGCAAAAACTGGGTCTGTCAGAAAAGGTGGTAGGACTTCCACATTCAGGTCCCATTGCCATTATTAAGGGTGCGTGGAATCTTTCCAATTCCGTGAAAATCCGGCACCATGTTTTTGATGCAGTAATAACTGAAACTGTCCTTCCCAGGCCCTCTTTCATATAATTATCAAGATGATACTTATTTTGTGTGTGGTTTCTTGAATTGCAATGCAATCATTTTGTTCATTTTCAACGTGTCAATCTAGATTCTTAGGTGTGTTCTGCCATATGGATTCAGAATATAATTAGCTCAGACTTATTTGGGATGTATTTTAAATATTGCTGTTCAATCTTCTGTCAGTTTTTATATGTTGATCTAAAAATGCTCACTTTATTAAAATTGATTGTTTTTTGATTGGCCTTGGGCGATTTTAATTGTACAATGGTAGCTGATTAGCAGCAATTTCTCTCTCCATGGCTCGAGAAACAATGGCCTGAAATTTACTCCCTGGCTCCGCCTGAAGTCAGCGCATCCGGAAGTGGATGTAAAACCTGCTCTCGGCCGAGATCGTGCTGTGAATGCGATATTACATTGGGTGGCCAACTGAGGCCTGCCCAGTGTGAAATGCAACCGCCAGATGTGTATTCCGTGCGCGAGACCGGGAACGCCTCACGCGCCGGGTCCATTGGTGACCCGGCGGGGTGCTCAAAAACAGAAGAGGCAGCTCCCTGATGGCTGCCAGGCTGCCAGGGAGGCTGAGGGAGATGTTTTGAAGCTAGCCAAGAAGTGTCCTGTTGTGCAGTCATGGCCTCAGCAGCTGGTGCTCATGGAAGGCGGGAGGGCAAGTCGGGTGGGCACCCTGCACCCCCCGGTTTCTCAGATAAGTGCCTGGGAGTTCAGGTTGAGGAGGTCAGTGCCAGGCGGCATATCTTAATGCCCAAGAGAAGGCCGCCCCACCTGACCAAGAAGAACTGGACAGAGGTCGCTGCCCAGCTCAGTGGACAAGGCGTGGTGCACCGCGCATGGATTTAGTGCCGCAAAAGGTTCAATGATCTACTGTGGTCAGCAAGGGTAAGTGCAGAAATGGCATGGACCTGTGCAGAGATGTTTAGTCATGTGCCTGTTGCTCGGAACATTCAGGGGTCTAAGAGACTATGTATGCTAACTGGCGATGAAGCCTGTCCTGCCAAGACTGGGATGTCAACACGACTGGCTTCAGTGCATTGTAGGGTGAGATGTGCCACAATGACACGGCCTGCCTAATGCCCGGGTGGAAGGGTGGGTGGGAATCAGGAAAGGATATTCAAGGAGATGGAGCAATAATGAGGCTATTTTTCCCTGACAGAAGAAAAGGAGTCATAATGCCGCTGGGTGCTGCAGAACAGGCGGAGGAGGGCCAAATCTGTGCTTCCTCACTAAGCACGAGAGCGATGCACTGGAGCTGGAATGCCACCGGCCGGCTCACTCCTTCGGCCGCGGTGAGGTGGGGGTCTCGGACAAAGGTAAAAGTGTAGGTGACAGTTGTGTGTGCCGTGCGTGCTGGAAACATATCAGGCTCCTCTCATCAGAAACTGAACTGTCATAGCCAGAGAGATTACTGATGCTCTAATGCAGCAGGTCTCCATTGTCTCCTGAGCCTGCCTAGCGTGCATAGTGACTTTGATGATTGAATGTACTGATCTTTTGCCTTCCTCCCACAGATGCACCATCCAGAGAAGCCACCAGCGACCCCGAGGACCCCCTATTGAGCTCTGAGGAAAACAGCTCACCCGCACCAATGTCACACTGTCTCTCTGAACCAAGCACCAGGGCAGATACTCGCACATCAGTGGGCATTAGGTATTCAGCTCTGCGGGCAGTGAGGGCACATCATACTCACATAAGGAGCTGGCAGAGGCAGAGAGGCCTCGGGGAGCTGACAGTGGGAGCACAGGTGGCGATCAGTACCATGTTTTGTCCGAGGCAGATGATGAGCCTCTGGAGTTGTCCATCAGGCAGCAAATGCTGGATGTCCAGCAGGATGTGTGTGGAGATCTGGCAGAGATCCATGAGGGTCTGTGTACCATGGTGTCCATCATGGAGGAGTGCTTGAGGAGCATGAGTTCTGCATTGACCTTTAACTCGAGCGCACAGACTCCTCCATGGCGAGAGTGGCGACTCTCATGGAGAGGCAGCATCAGGAACAGACTCAGGGGTTCCCGGTGTTGCACTCGGAATGCAAACCCTCACACAGGCAGTGACCTCAGGAGGTCACTCACAGTGTGAGAGATGGATGAGGCACCTAGTCTCCCTGCCATCAATGGTGAACAGGTGGGTGGACGAGCTGCCTGTCGACCATTTGGGCTCCTCTCAGGGCACCCTGGACGAGGGCACCAGCTCCTTTGCCCCTCTGCCAGTGGTGGCTGCATCTGATGATGCCATGATGACTGAGGAGTGCCCAGCTATGGGGCTGGATGAGCCCTCCCAGGCAGACCCTGCTCAGGCTCCGGCAGCCAGAGGACGACCACCAAGGTCATCAGGGCCACCAGGACAGCAGAGTGAGCAGCTGCCTCCAACTCCACTGTCAGCGAGTGGAGGGCACCAAGATGTTTGTGTTAGGGATGGACATTTGGTTCTTTGTTTGTTAATGTGAAGTAACATAAACATTTATTTGACTTAAATGGGCTGAGTTGGCTGGATGGTCTGAATAGGTGCCAGATGCAGCACAGGCTTGTAAAAGCATGGCGTTGTTTGGTGCTGGCGTACTGGGTTGGGTTCTCATTTATTGATTGTTAGCAAAGGAGACAGTGCCATTGGCTTGACGAGGCATCGATGCCTTGGATGCCTAGCAGAAGGTTCGCTGGATCAAAGCATCCCTGGTGTCCC
The DNA here is from genome assembly GCF_964194155.1 of Cetorhinus maximus. Lineage (NCBI taxonomy): Eukaryota > Metazoa > Chordata > Chondrichthyes > Lamniformes > Cetorhinidae > Cetorhinus > Cetorhinus maximus. The sequence continues at coordinate 136,699,837 of NC_135884.1, read as the reverse complement.
TGCCTCCATGAGGACTCCTGTCCTCAGCCTCGAGGTCCTCACCCTGCACCTCCCCAGGTTCTTCCTCTGAGCCAACACTTGAGTAACCCTCCCTGGCCTGTAGAGCTGCCTCGCTTTCCTCAGCCTCCAGTGGGTTCCCCCCTTGACAGAGCCAGGTTGTGCAGGATGCAGCATGTGACAACTATGAGGGAGACACGCTCTGGAGGATACTGCAATGCTCCCCCTGACTGGTCCAGGCATCTGAAGCGCATCGTCAGCAGCCCGATCATCCTCCCCACCACTGACCTTATGGAGGCATGACTCCCCTTGTATCTCTTCCTGGCCTCAGTTCTTCTGTGGTGGAGTGAGGTCATTTGCCACCTCTTCAATGGATAGCCCTGGTCATCCAGGAGCCATCCATCCACTCGTGCCGGAGCCATGAGCAGCCTTGGTACGTGTGAGTGCCGCAAGATGTAAGCATCGTGTGAACTCCCAGGGTAACAGGCACAAACTTGGAGAATCTGTGTCCTGGGGTCACAGACAATCTGAACATTTATTGAGTGGAACCCCTTTCTGTTGACGAAAGCTCCAGGCTCAACTGCTGGTGCTTTGATGGCCACATGAGTATAATATATTACACCTTGGACGCGGGGAACCCAGCCATCGCAGCAAAGCCTCACGCTCTCTCCGCCTGGCTCGCCTCATCTGTCCGGAAATGGATGAATGTGCAGACGTGTCTAAAGATAGTATCAGTCACGAGCTTGACACAACTGTGTGCAGCTGATTGTGAAACACCTCACAGATCCCCCACTGAGCCCTGAAAAGAACCAGAGGCATAGAAGTTGAGGGCCTCTGTAACCTTAAAAGCCGCCGGCATGGGGTGTCTGTCCAAGCAGTTGGAGATGATTTCTGCACCTATTCTGTAACATATCGCTGTCACTGTGTCCTTGGAGAGGTGGAGCATCCTGCGGCACTGGACCTCGGACATCTGGAGGTAGTTGGAGCGCTGCCTGAACCCCCTTGCCGGTGGGTAGTGTTGTCTTCGGCGTGTTCTCCTATCTTGGCCTCCCTACTGGCCCTGCACCAACTGAGCCTGTGCCTCTCCTCTTAAAGATCTGTCCCTGGGATGTTGCCCACGTCCACTTGGCCTCCTCTCCCTCCTGCCCCTCTCTTCCTCTTCAGAGGAGATTCAACCAGCGGAATACACTATCCCCATTAGGTGGGATGCAGAGGACCGATGCCTTGAAACTTAAGGAGCGCCGTGCTGCAATACTGAGGGGAACCTTCCAGGGGAGATGAGGACCCGAGATGCTGAAAGGCAGACTTGACAATCAAACGGGATGCAAAGAAACTCTGGGACATCTCTGTATGCACACAGTTACAAACTGCTAATGACTGAGAAAGTGCTGCTGCTCCGGGGACCTTTTATCCTGCCTGTGGATGAGGAAATGAATAAAAAGTGATTTCCGCCCACCCATTTTGACCTAAAAATCGTACGGGCAACCTAAAATCATGATCAATAGGCTTTTCAATGGCCTTAGTTGGCCCTTTAATTGTTGGCGGACACGGCTCCAACTCCCGCGCGTGCCTGCCGGCATCAATATTGTATGTGTGCACAATGACATCGGGACGCACGCCCAATGCCATTTCTCACAATTTTACGTGCATTCTGGTCAGTGCATGCCTGGCCTCAGAATGTAAAACTCAGGCCAATGTATTTTTTGGATGATAATGCACATCAACCTCTACCATTGCATGGAATTTAAGGCTAACTGAACTAGAAAGGGACATGCTAGGAAAGTGTTTCATGTTTTTGTCTATGATGCCTTTTCATTTCCATGGAAGTATCCACAGTAAATGTCCAAAATAGGACACAAGAGGACAAGGTTCCTTTACGTTAGTTAGTCAGATTGTCATGAATAAGAAGCAAATTTTGTGAATGGTTGTTCATTATTACCCATTTATTGACCATCAGAAAGAGAAACAACTTTGGGTGCAAATGCCGTTTTACTAATATTAGTACGAGTCCTCAGTTTCTGATTAAACTAAGGCACAGTAACAGCGGGTCACTACCCGTGAGTTATTTAAACCAATTATTAGGGGTGAATTCCATTAATGCTGGATAGCCTGCCATTTGAAATGTTTTACTCCACCAGTTTCTATCTAAATTCAATTCCAGTAATTTTATTACTGCTTTAAAAGTAATTGGGACAGCTTTTCATAAGCTCTTCAGAAGTAAAGACGGAGGAGTTTTGATACCTTCTCCTCTGCAGTTGCTTTTGTCTCCAGGGTCTTTCCTTTAAACAGGTGAATACCACCTTCTCATTGTGCTTTTCTTTGAAATATCATTCAGACATTTTATGAAAGCTACAATTCTTCCGATTTTAGAAATTGCCTTGCCTGGACCGCTCTGCATGAACCGTGTGAGAGCAGTCAAATGTTTTTCCAAAAGTAATAGCTCTAGTGGTCATTACCTTCCCTCCCAGAAAGTTCACTAATGTCTCTGCAAATCTGAGATTCCTGGTAAATATGCAATCCTTCTAGTTTAGTAAAGCTGTCATTTTCCAATGGAGCTTCTGATCCCCAGTGGGTGATGCCAATTGTTTGTCTTGGGTCAGTAGGAGCACTCTGCGAGTCTGGAGGTTCTGGGTTTGAGCCCCAGTCAAGAGACTTGAATAAATAATCGAGGCTGATGCTTCTGTGCAACGCTGAGGGAGTACTGTACTATCAGAGGTGCTGTCTTTCGGACAGGTGAATGTAAATGATTCCACAGCAGTATCTGAAGAACTGCTGGGGAGTTCACCTCATGGTTTGGCTGCGATTTATCCTTTAACCAACATCAGTAACCAATAACCTCATTGCCGATTGTAAGAGCTTGCTGTCCGCAAATTGGTTGCTATATTTTCCTATATTATAAAAGTGACTACAATTCAAACATTGTGAAGCATTTTGCAATGTCGTGAGGATGTAAATCGTATATAAATTCAAATTCCTTTCTGACTTAGTGCCATGGCCAGGATTTTACAGCCCCTCATGCCCGGAGGGATATTACCGAACTGAATGAAGATTTAAATAGCTCGCTGCATCCGACAGGGGGAGACATGCCATGGCGGGGCCATAGAATCCTGGCCCATGTGTAATAATGCTTATTACTAACATCATATCACTGAGCAGCTTGAACTCATCCTCAACCAGCTAAATTATTACCAAGTCATCCTTAAAAGTGACTACATATCAAGTCCGAAAATATTCCAGCAAATAATTATTTTATGATCATTTAATATGTGCTTTAAATGAGAAAGATAAAAATTAGAAGATGCAGCATTTTTCTCCAGTGAAATAAATCCATTTAAAATAATTTTTTAAAAAGTGATCACTAAATTCCTGACAATTTAACAAAATAGAATAAATTTCCTTTAAGAGAGTTAAGTTCCCCATTGCTTTAGATAACGGCAATGACCATTGGATGATAGCGTGAAAGTACAATCTGCCCCTCTGCCAGTGAAATGCTAGTTTTAATAATCTCCTGAGCCAGAATTTTACATCCCGCAGGCGGGCACTGGCCCGACCCGAACGGGCGTGAAATCACGCGAGATGACTTTGGCGAGCGTCCCGGCGTCATCGGCATCTGTCTGCCTTCAGGGAGCTCAGTGGAAGCTCTCACCAGCACCCGCGGTGACATCGGCGCCCGTCCTCTTCCCGCCCCCAACGACAGTGCTGAGCCTTTCTCTGGGCACGTTTCACGCTGGCTGGCCGTTAATTGACCAACCAGCGTAAAATCGCGGTCGGGGGCCAATCGCAGGCGGAGGCGCATTTCGTGTCTGCTTCCGGGCCTGACGATCGCAGCGCCCAACAAGGGAAAAATTCAGGCCCTGCTGAATAGCACCAGTAATGAGATGATATTACGCAGATCCTGAAGGGATACTGGAGTTGATTTAGAGCATGATGGCACCAGAAGCAAAGAAGTGGCAGCGATTTTGAGCTATGGTTTCATCAAAATCAGGCCAAACTCAGGCCTACAAATATTGGGCTGTGCTGGCTGGCAAAAAGCTAAGTTTGGGCGTTGCCATTGCAGAGAAAAGGGAGGTTCTTGGGGGCGGGTGCAGTCCAAATTATTTTTGTGAGACCCAGAGAAGCAATCCACAAAAATAATATCAATTTAACCTTAGCTGGCTCTCTTCTTCTCAATTGCCCATGGAAATAAACAGAGCCTGCAAGGTTCTTGCTCTGGCCAATCCAACCTAAAATGGCAGCATTGGTCGGAAACGAGTTTCATGTCGAACTGGATTCATGCCTGAGACAGGCAGGTTCTTTAGACACCCAGTGGTACGCACATTTCAAATTGGCGGCAGTTGGATCATCAAAGTTAATACAGGGTGGGAAGACCACCCACCTCCTTTTGAATCCATGACTGCCCCTTTAGTGTCAGCCAATAGAAGCTAAAATTGACCCCACAAAGTGCTAAATAAAGGTAATAGCAGATTCTCTCATCTGTGTTCATAGAGCAAAACTCAATGCATCAAAGGCAGGACATTCTAATCACTTTGCACAGAATCAACTCTTGTTTCAGTTATTATAAAATATAATAAATGCTCGTACATCACAAAACTCTTACAGTGCTACTACTGTATCTTGAGAAACAAAGATGAAGGTAAACAGTGGAGGGTGCAAAGGGCAGAACAGCAAGAAGTAAAACGAAGTTGACAATAAGCCTTGAGGTTGTAGAGGGAAGGAAAAAAATGAGGGAGTTTTGAGAAAGAATCAGTGAAACAATATAAATCCACAAAGGAAACAAATGTAGGCAGGCTAGAAACACGCCATCATCGGTCTACTGTGTGTTCCTAGACCGAATTCCTTTTTTTCCTATTGACTGACAAAATTACCTTTGTCACTCCCACTGGATAAGGCCTGACAAGATTTTCTTTTTATAATACGTCATCCAATATTCAATTTATTGACAAGGAGCAGCAAAAAGCAATGCTTTGCTGAGAATTACATTACTCTGACTTGTATTGAGAAAAAAAGATGAAGGCCCATAGTATACTACAAAGATAACAGAAAGAAAGGGAAGATGAGGTGCAGGAAGCAATAATGAAGTGATGTCATGCCTGAATGTTTTTCCTTTTGCATATCATTTTTATCCTACTGCATCTATTTTATAAATTGTGGAACTCAAACAATGTAACCTACATCCGCTGAAACCACTAAGGTAACAGTGTTTTCATTATGTTTAATGGTGCATGCACAATTTGGGAACTGGAAGGACAGGAGCATCCAACTGCACTACTGGTGCTTGTGCTAAGAAGCTGGTGGCAATAACCTCTCTTACTTCCGGAAACAAGTGAAAAATAGCAAGCTAAATTTGTTGTGCAGGCATGCGTGAACATTTACCTTATACAAATAAGCATCCCCATAGATTTGTCTTAATGAGGCCTTTGTGTGTTGGTGTATCAGTGGCTTTGCAACTCAGGAAGCAGGTCCCAAACGCAACGAAATCAAGCGTTAGAAGGTTATGTCCAGGTGGATGCCTTACACCTGTTTGAGTTTACATCAGTTGCAAAATTAACCCAGCACTGTAGCAAGCCACATTTTGAAATTACTTCATAATTTTCTGCAACTCTGAACTACTTACTGTTTCCAATATTAGGAGAAAGTGATGGTTTCACGTGCATACTCAAGTTGAGAATTAGCCATCCAGGGAGCACAGCTCTGCACACACATCCGTGTACAAATCAGTGGAGCTCCTTTATCTCTGACCTCAATTTGACCCACAGTCAGAAGCAGAATTTGAGTTTGCTGACAGCATCCTGCACACTAAAAATACCAGACAGTGACTGCAATAACTGCAGCTTTACTGCTATCATTGTATTACATTTGGTTCTTCATATCCTCGTATTCTACTGCACGGGTGCCAGCTAAGTCACATTTATAACTGGTACCGGGGTAATGAAGATCCCCTTTGATGTGACAATACGTGACTGTAATGCTACAGAGGAACAATTACAAGATAATTAAACTTGGTGAAAGCTTGTAAATACAAACCCCTAGTTTTTGTGTATTTCCTTTCATACTGGGCCACTGTATTCCCGGAACCAGGTGCGAATCCTCATGAAGCCAGGAAGCTGTAGAATTAAGTTGGGAAGTTTTCAGTTAGCATTTTCATCTTTTCCTGTCTCTTAAGCTGCTTTAATATCAGTCTTCAGACACTAGCCCCTGCAAGGTGGATCTCCTACAATCATAAGGAGGATAACCTTTTGGATTCGGTAGCCCAGTGGCTGGGAAGGCCTGTTTTTTACTCTTGGTTTTCTTCCCTTATGCTAGACTAACTGACCAATACGAACACAGTACCAGATTTTTTTTAAGAGTGTCTCTGCTAATGGCGCGAAGGCATCTGTTGATGTCATGCCACGATTACATTATTTATGTGCTGTAACCAAACTGCTGCACCTGTGTGCACATGTGCAAGCCTTGGAACCCACTTTGTCGATGCCCAGAGGTAGGCAGGTGGTTGGTGGTTACAACGTAACTTCAGGAATGGACGGTCTTAAACCATTCTCCCAAGACGCAATACATGAAAGGATAATACAATAGGTTAGGCAACAAGAGATGCACTGTGATAATGAACAAATTAAAACATTGGTACAAAGTTACTCTGTCCACTATTTTAACAAAGGAAATCACTATTTAAAATAACCATGTTAATCATCAATACCTGTATCACACTATGTAATTTCTTGGAAAAAGTGTGCATTGCATTGCCTAGCGTCCCTGTGCGCCTTATTGTGAACTTAAGCCACTGCTGCAAAATGGTTAGATACTTTTTCAGTTTTAGTGGTGTTTGTTATTTACCATGTGCATAATTTTCAACTGAAGGTCCCCATCGAAACAACAGAACCATTAACAAGTCGTGAACCCACTGAACTCTGCAGCAGATTTTGCCATAACTCTTCAATTGAGCCACACCATTAGCATCCACGCTCCAGGTTCCATAAGAAATAGGAGCAGAAGTGGACCATGGGCAGGATTTTGCCCTTGTCGGGTGGGCTCGGTGGAGGCGGGTGGGGGGCAGTCGGGAAGCCGACCGCCACCCGCGATCGGGGCCGGACTGCAATTTCACACTGACCGGCCAATTAAGGCCCGCCCAGCATGAAATGCGAGCGGCAGCGCTCAGCACTGTCTGTGTGAGGGGGGAAAGGAGGGCGAGTACGAACTTCATGCATGCGCAGGAGCACGTGCTTGAAAATCTCCCTGAAACACAGAACGGCCTCAGGGAGATGCAGAGTTTTAAAAATTAGAAATAAAGATTTGGCTTTGACATAAGTAGGGACATGTTATAAATGAAATTGTAAAAAAAATTATTTTATTTTTATTTGCTGTTGGAAACATCATCCAGCCTATGGATGAGGCTTCCTAAAAAATGCAAAGGCCGCTTGGCCTTTTCGCCTGCCCGCCAACCATAAGGTTGGACGGGCAGTGAAAAATTTGTTTCAGCGACTTGTTAATGGTTTTAATGGGCCTTTCAATTGTTGGCGGGGCACTGTCAACTCTGGTGCCGCCCGTTGACCGAAATATCGCGTGAGTGCGCGATGACGTTGGGCCACTTGCCCGATGTCATCGCGCGTCATTTTACACTCGGCCCGCCCGCCGAGCTACAAATTCTCCCCCATATGCCCCCTTGAGCATGCTGAATTTCTGCCTCAACTCCATTCTCTCGCCAGCTCCCCACATCCCTTGATTCTTTGAGAGATGAAAAATTTGTCTGTCTCAACATTGAACATATACAACAAATGGAGCATCAAAAGTCCTCTGGAATAGACAATTCCAAAGATCCCAAAGGGAGGTGGTTGCATAGTGGTATTGTCACTGGACTGGTATTCCAGAGACCCAGGGTAATGTTCCCACCAAGGCAGATGATGAAATTTGAATGATAACCATGAAACAATTGTTGTAAAAACCCATCTGGTTCACTAATGCCCATCAGGGAAGGAAATCTAGGCTACATGTGACTCCAAACCCACAGCAATGTGGTTGATTCTTAAAACACCACCGATTGCATACTAACCACACTCGCCGTCCCTTCTACCATTACTGATGCACCCTGACCCTCCCACCCTACCAGCTTCCTCTGCCCCTCTCACACTCAACATTCCCTCGTACCACGCCCACTCTCAGTTTGCTCCCCAGGAGGCAGTCATTGACTCCACAGACTCCTCCTTTGCATATTCACCTTGACATCCAACCCGCTACTGCCTCCTCCTCCGAACTCCTTCCTCATCCCCGGACATCTTCCCCCTTCCGAATTCCCTCTCCACCCTCGGACACTTTCCCCCCTCTGAACTCACACCTCACCCCTAAACACCTTCCCTCCTCTGAACTCCCTCCTCATCCATGGATACCTTTCCCCCTCTGAACGTCCTCCTCCACCCAGACACCTTCCCTCCTCCCTGGACACCTTCCCCTCTCCGAACGCCCTTCCTTACGCTTTCCTCCCCCCTTACACCTACCTCCCCACTTGCAGAATTCACCCCCATTCCTCCCCCCAGACTCCCTTCTTTCCTCTCCCAACCTCACCCCCCACAATGCCTTTGTCCCCACCTCCCAACCTCATCCCCCTCTCCTCACCCCTGGTACACATTCCTCTCTCACTCACACCTAGACCTTCCTCTGGCTCCCCTTCGTTGATCATCCATAGCAGCACAGGGCCAAGACCGTGATGTTGTGAAGCAGACCAGAAGCATAACGGAGACCTCCCACCTTCTGAAAGCTGTTTCGCAATGGAGCTATGTACATGAGAATCCACGTTCTCATGCATGCAATGCAATGCACGTGGTCCTCCAGGGTCTGGTAGCTGCATGGCTCCAGCATCAACTTCTCCTCGGATGTCCGCGATCTGAGCAAGGCCCTAACACTAAGTCCCGACTTCTGACGTCATGCTTGTCTAGAAATATTCCGGGCCGGCATGTTTTCCTGCTGGCATAACGGTAAATTGGGCATGGGAGGGGATGATTCTGATAGCCATTAGCGTGATGCAAATCAGGGTCACATTGGCAGCCAGCGGGATTCGCGTTCCTCTATGGCGGACACTATCAGATAATCCCACTGTGATTTCACGCCAGCGTGAAACCGATTTCTGTCCCTCGCGCCGAATTGTCCCCCCACACCCGCTGCCAACAGGACCAGTCAATTCCACCCCTTATCTCTAGTTCTCCTACTTTTTGATGTGTTGAACTGAGGAACACTCTGTTAAGGTAAGATTGCTGGTAAATCAAGAAGGTAGTTTACTTTGCATATATTCAGGAATTATCTTATTTTCAGTGTGACTGCGCCAGCAGTATGAGGAACTGAACCACTGCCTCGTGGTCTTCAACCTTGAGTAGACCTTCCTCTCCATGCAGGCATCTGATTGTTCTTCAATAAGCCTGACTCCAGTGTCAGCTTTCAATCAAACTAACTGAGAGCATCCATTAAGACCATGTGCAATAGCCTGGGAAGTTCACCATTTTCCCTATGTAGCCGGAAGTGTTGCAGAAGTTTATAAAAGCCTGCTACTCTTGTTCAGTAATGTGCACTCTGTAGAATAAACTGACTGCTTCCCTTAACCAAGTGCTGAAAAAAATCAGCTTAACTTGGCAATGACCCCTGTTGAGTTCAAGATGAATAGAGTTGTCACAGCAATGAATGTGAATGATCACTAGATTCCTAAACTATCTTTCATCGTCTGAAGCATGTTGGGTCAGACAGTGCCATCTGAAACCCAATCGTCACACCCTAGCGCAGCGGTCCTGGGAGTTTAACCTCTTGTGAGCTAAGTCCAGCTCAGCAGTAGCATTTCAATGTATTTCCTTCCGCCCTCTCAAAATGCAACTGCTGATGTGGCAGTAGTTGGTGCTGGCATTAGTAAAAATATAATTGTCCACTTTGCTCCCCTTTTGTAAAAAATATGGACTTCACCTGGCTTAAGCAGAGTGTAGGCTTCTGTTATTCCAACAGCAACAATAACCTTTATTTATAAAGCACCTTTAACATTATAAAATATTCCAGGGCACTTTGCAGGTGTATTATCAAACTAAATTTGACACCAAGCCACCTAAGGAGATATTAGCATGGATACCAAAAGTTTGATTAAAGAGGTAAGTTTTCAGGATTGTCTTAATGGAGGAAAGAGAGATAGGGTGACAGATTTAGGGAGGGAATTCTAGAGCTTAAGGCCTGGGCAGTTAAAGGCATCAATGATGAAATGATTAAAATCAGGTCTGGCAGCATCGGTGGAGAAGATAAGAATCGATGTTTCGAGTCCACATGACCCTTCAGAAGTTCTGTTGAAGGGTCATGTGGACTCGAAACGTCGACTCTTTTCTTCTCCACCGATGCTGCCAGACCTGCTGAGTTTTTCCAGGTAATTCTGTTTTTGTTTTGGATTTCCAGCATCCGCAGTAGTTTTTTGTTTTTATCTCTGTGATTAAAATCAGGACTGCACAAAAGGTCAGAGTTGGAGGAGTGCAGATATCGCAGGATTGTCGAGTTGGAGGAAGTTATAGAAATCGGGAGGGGCGTGACCATGGATGTATTTGAAAACGAGGTTGAGAATTTCAAGTCTCCAGAGACGTAAACACATAACCCAAGCAGTCACTTCAGTGCAGTGCTAAGGGGCTGCTGCACTGTTGAAAGTATCGATTTACAGATGGGTCATGAATTCAAGATCCCATTTGCCCCTGGGATGTAAAAGATCCCATGGGACTATTCAAAGATACATGGCCAAATCGCCATGGAGAATCCCTGTCGTCTTCTTCAAAATGGTGCAGTGGGATCTTTTACCTGGGAGGGGGACAGAACCTCACTTTCATGTCTTATGTCTGAAAGATGGCACTTCCTACAGTGTTGCAATCCCTTAGCACTCTTCAAAATGCCAGCCTGGATTAACAGGACTTGAACCCACATCTAGCTGAGTCAAAGGCAAGAGTATTATCAGTAAGCTCATTAGTATGCAAAGAGCCTCACCTGAATTTCCTCTTTTCTCCTAAAGTAGGTTATCTTCAATATACTATTTCTCAAAGAAAGGGCAAATATAACTAGCTTTGAAAGCAATCTCATTCTTTTTAATCTTAGAACGCTAACAGTCCATAAACTACATGAGTGGGTATCAGAGAGTAAATAAACACCAGTATCTACGCCAAATTAAACCAGTAATTTTGCAAACCAGTCAATTGCTAATTTTCATCACAATCTACATGCATCATTTTCCACTAAGTAGTAGTCGCCAAAATGTAAGAAAATTAGATAGCTATGGTACAGACAAATATGTACTGGAGAAGCAGGAATTATGTCGAAAATTATCTTATAATTACAGCTGTACTGTCAGCCAAGTACAAATTGTGGAAGGGATTTATTACGAAAATAAAGGCATTAAAAATGCTCTGGAGCCTGTATGAGCACAATATGCATAATAATACAAGAAGCAGAGTGTAACCACATTCTGAGATTTCAAAATTTATCTACATTCAGAATGTGAATCAGTTCAACAGGAGCTCAGGGATTTTGGAACAAAAAACCTCTTCTCAACAAATGCAGCAAATTATAACATAATACACAGTTATGTTGGGTTAAGTAACCGCTTATAAAGGCGTCTCACACCTTATATTGCCTGTAGAGTTTTTGCAATTATAACTGGTTACATACAATTATTCATTGGAAATGAAAATAAGAATAAACATGAATAAAAGAATACATTGTGTTGATGAACAAATTATGATTGTGATCCATGCAGTTCCCCAGAATAATTTGACACAAGATAAACAGTGAAGCACAAATCCAGGATAGTGCATTGTGTTTGAGATAACGGGAATATCTCATAGGTCAGTATCATTAGCGCCGCCAACAGGAATCCAAACCTGCAGACAGGACAGACTGGCAAAACTTATTGTGCCAACTTCCTATCTTTTATAACTACATTAACAAGGGAGCAAAAGTTGCCAGAACTTAAAATTGAGCATGGCCACCAAGTCATAGCCATATGTCTATCGGGAAATTAAATCACCACAAGAGACTACTGAAGGAGAGCCTAAAATCACTTAAGAGGAATTGGATTCATATTTGAAAAGAAAGAATATGAAAGAATCTCCGTAAAATGCAAAAAAGCAGACTCAGAGAAGGTCAAATGTTCCACTTGGATATACTCGATGCTGATGCTGTGTTAATTTAAATATTGTAGGTGAGCCAACAGTTGTGTTATAACATGGAATCCGGCCATTGCCATGCCATGGTTGGAGTGGAGGGAGGGGGAAAGTAGCTGGGGAATAACTGCAGCTGCAGTTTATGAATGTCCACAGCAGTAGCCATTTTGTTAATGTTTTCTCCTTTAAGAGGATTGCAAAAAAGTGAGAATATCATCTGGGTGTCATGAAATACAGTTACACTCAGGTCTCATCATACATGGGGGTGATGACAGATGTTTAACATGAGTAATTGCATACCTTGTAAGGATTGAACAGAGGTTATTCATGTTGTGAATGAACAGGCAGGTAAACACTGAAGGTTGTGAAAAGGACTATGGGTCTTCCTGGACATTAATGGCATGCTCCTGATGTCCTTCAATATAACAAGGAAAAAGTGATAATAAGTAACAAATAAGCATAATACAGTACATTCTAAGAAAGGGTGGCTGTCTCTGTCGACTTGCTGTGATCATTCAACTTCTTCTGGCTTGGGGTAGAAGGGGTTACGAGGAGGTACTTACTGCCAAGGTCACCTGTGCAGTTCCTTTGAAAGTCCTCTTTGCCCGTGTTCAAAACTGTAAAGGGTTAACATCAGAAACATACACGATGCTGATGTAATAATGATGTCAGATCACAAGACTCAGTAATAAGAGAGAACTTGAAGCGAGCAGAATCTCTTACTTTGTGCAGGGGTAAAATGTGTAAATACTTGCTGTAAATAAATAGTTCTGGTTAAAAAGACTATGGATTTGATCAGCATACTTTTGGGAGACTAGACAATCCTCAAACCATGTCTAAATCCCAACCACACAACAAAATATGGTGGCAGGGCAGTGAGTGAAAGACAGAGCAAAGATTGAAAGAAGCTACAAGGCTGGTGAGAAAAGAAAACCTCAAAGGAAGGTCAAAAGAAAAAAAAATGCAAGACTCACCAAAACATTTGAACATCACAGGGGCAGCAGAGGCAAGTTGTGGCACTGACCTGGAGTCAAGACAGCAGTGAGCACAACGGCCAGCAACAGCAGAGAAGCAGGATCAAACACAGGGACAATTCCAGGGCTCAGCAGAAGCATGGAATCCACTCTACTACTCCCAGAATCATTTCAGAGTGCAAAAGGCCCACAGCAGGCCCAAAAGTGGGACAATTGGAGAAAAAGTTCATAAGGTACAGAATTGCTTCAGGATTCCATAAAAAAAGGACCAGAAAGACCAGGTCAGTACCCTACTTTATGCTGTAGGAACTATTGCTGATGATGTGATTGCAAGGCAGCGGGTTGAGGAGACTTCAGCTTCTTAGGAAGAAGTTATGCATGCTTTTGACCCTTGTTTCAGCATTTGTCAGAACTGAATTATTGAAAGGGCTAAATGTAACAGAAGAAAACAAAGGCCAGGCGAAAGCATGGATTCATTTATCAATGATCTCTATAGGTTGGAAAGGAACTGGGCTTATGGAATATTAAAAGACAAGATTTATTCATGAAAAGGTCATTGTTAGAGGAAGCATAATCCGATCTCCTACAGTCAAGGGAGAGCTTAATGCTAGTGAAAGCAGCGCAGATCGCGAAAGAAATAGAACTTAGAAAACACAATCGGGTGTTCATTCACAGGGAAAGACAGGCCCTATGGAGAAGATCAAGTGAGACCATTCAAATTGTAGACCATAAAATGGAAAGTGCGCCAAAGCCTAAGACCACCAAAACAGAGAAACGCGTGCCAACTGCCATTTTAAAATATGTCTAGTGTGGCAGGAACAAACCACACAAGCGAGATAAGTGTCCAGGGGCGGGGTAGGGTTGGGGCGGGGACAGAGTGCCACAACTATGGAAAAGTAGGCCATTTCAAAGCTGTCGCTCAAAAACACTGACAACCTGTAAAAAGAAATAGAGCATTTTAAAGCAGATCCACATAAGTTGTGGAAGAACCACAAGGACATAAATTAATCTTTCTAGAGGAGATACATGATGCTGAAAACAGGTATTGGAGTGTTAAACTTGAAGTGCATGGACACCCTACAGAGTTCAAATTAGACACAGGAGCAGGGGTTTCAATTTTATTAGATGAAATTAAATAGCTCAAACAGGTTACATTGCAACCCTCATCAAGGTCCTGGGGCTGGTGGTGGTGTGTGTGTGTGTGGCGGTGGGGGGAGGTGACACTAAAAGTGAAAGGCTCATGGAGAAGCTGAAATATGAAGATCGAGAAATCCTCAAACCTATCTCTGTCATTCAAAATCAAGAATGCTCTCTACTAAGCAGAAAGGCATGCCTAAAACTGAAAGTAATCCATAAGGTGGAATAAGTTGCTGTTGAAGATTACAGCACTACATTCCAAAACGAACTCCCAAAATTGTTTACAAGGCTAGGAAAATCAAAGACCAAATATCGCATCACGCCACGAGCTGATGCTAAATCAACTTGCCTCTTTACTCTAAGCAAATTCCCTCACCCACTTTTGGAGAAGATAATGATCGAAAGAGAAAATAGGCAGCAGCAAGGGGCTATCTCACCAGTCACCATGCCAACAAAATAATCTTCAGGTATGGTTACGGTCAAAAAACCAAACACCTCTCAGAATCTGAGTCAATTAAACTCAGCTAAACAAAGCAGTGAGATCTACCTCATGACCTTAATGGGCAAGACCCTAGCAAGCTCAGAAATAGGATGAAGAATGTCTTCGAATCTGGAAGTATTGTCTAGAAGGATGGCCCTGCTAATCCAATGTTACTCCAGTATTTTGAACATCGCAAGTACCTCACTGACATTGGTGATTTACTAGTCTTCAACAAGAGATTAGTCATCCTACAAGCCCATTGGTTTGATATTCTTCAAAGACTTCACCAAGGACATTTAGGAATTACATAGTGTCATGCGAGAGTGCAACAATCAGTCTGGTGGCCAGGTATTACTCGCTCTACAGAAGCAATTATTTCCAACTGTATTACTTGAGCCATAAACAGCCAAGAACAAATAGAACCACTATTACCTTTTTCTTTTTTATGAAGGCTGTGGGAGCATCCTGGGAATGGACTTACTTGAATTTATTATCACAAAATCACAGAATCACAGAGCAGAAGAGGCCCTTCTTATTATTATTCAAGGTGGTTTGAAGTGAACCGATTACATTGTATCGCGGTGGAAGCAGTCATTCAACTCCTCAAGAGAATTTATTCAACATATGGCATTCCAGACATTGTACTGCCTGACATTGGGTTGCAACTTGCAAATGAGGAATTCCAAAATTTAACAATTGAATATGGCTTTGTTCATGTAACCAGTTCATCTCGCTATCATCAAGCAAATGGAAAGGCCAAGAGAGGGCTGCGAATCGTTAAGGAGTTATTAAGGAAAAATAAACACTTTAATCTAGCTCTTCTGAGTCATCGATCCTCATCACTACAGAATAGTTTCTCACCAACAGAATTACGAATGGATAAGAGATTGAGAACACAGCTTCCGTCCCTGACACAAAAATTCAAACCCAACATCACCATAAATGACCACAAGAGGATAAAAGAGCGTGGGGAAGAATAGAGAAACAAACAGGCTCAGAACTTTAACCACAGGCATAGAGCACGTGAGTTACCAGTGCTGAAGCCCAGGGAGAGAGTATGGGTCTGAGACCAACAGATGGAAGGTGCAATCATTGAAAAAATTCCACAACCAAGATCGTACAGGGTTGAAACAGGCTAAGATATCATAAGGAAAAACCACAGTGCCTTAAAATAACATTGAAAAGAAAGCAAATAGAAACTTAGGCTTGCTACTCAGATCCTGAAGAAGAGGAAAGACCTACTACAAACTCTACAGTCACCCAGGAGAAGAGCATTCCCACCAACAGAAGGGAGAACACTGAGTATACTTGACCTCAAAAAGAGATAAGAGTAAGGTCGGGGAGATTGGTCAAGGCACATCAGCGACTAACCCTGTGAAGCCTGAGACTTTGCAGGGAGATGTAGGAGGATGTAAATATGATGAGGATAAAGATTTGGAGAGATGTAGAGTAAAGGGTTAACATCAGAAGCATACATGATGCTGATGTAATAATGATGTCAGATCATATGACTGAGAAGTAAGTGAGATCTTGAAGCGAGCAAAAGCTCTTACCTTGTGTGGAGGCCCAAATGTGTAAATACGCGCTGTATATAAATAGTTTTGGTTAAAAATATTATGGACTAAAGACTAAACAATCCCCAAACCCTGTCTAAACCCCTACTACACAACAAAACAAAAATTGGACAAAGAGTCATAGAATGATACAGCACAGAAGGAGGCCATTCACAGAAAACTGGTAGGGTACTACGGAAGAGCAAATCAGCTAGTCCCACTCTTCTGCCTTTTTCCTCTTCAGATAATTATCCAATTCCCTTTAGAAATCCATAATCGTGCAGACTCCACCACACTTTCAGGTAGTGCATTCCAGATCCTAACTACATGCTGTGTAAAATGTTTTTTCCTCATGTCACCTCTGGTTCTTTTGCCTGTCACCTTAAATCAGTGTCCTCTGGTCCATGATCCTTCCATCAACAGGAACCCATTTCTACTTATCTACTCCATCACGAACCCTCATGATTTTGAACGCCTTTAGCAAATCCCTTCTCAAACTTCTTATCAATAAGGGGAACAGCCCCAACTTCTCCAATCTGTGCATGTAACTGAAATCTCTCAAACCTGGAACCGTATTTCGTGAATCTTTTCTACTCCCTCTCTAATGCCTTCACATCCTTCTTAAAAGTGTGGTGCTCAGTACTGGAAACAATACTCCAGATGAGGCTGAAATTGTGTTTTATAAATGTTCAACATAACGTCTTTGCTTTTGTACTATATGTCTCAATTTGTATAGCCCAGGGTCCCTTTTGGCTTATTAAGCACTTTCTCAACCTGTTCTGCCACATTCAATGATTTGTGCACATACATCCCCAGACCCCTCAGCTCAATTGCTCCTGATCCTGATTTGGTACAGCAAATCCTTGCTCTGAAAAGTTCGAGGCTCTGCTTCCTGAAGCTGCCTTCTCTGCAGTTCGATAGTCAGTTTCTCCTCCGAGGAATTTTAAAAAAGAATTAAAGAAAGAATGAAAGTCTTGCATTTCAGGTCAGTTTAAATATGTGACATCAAACATTGACGGTTTCTTGTACAATGATGTGCCTCCATTAGCATGACCCCAGGGTCAGTTGAAACTAGGTCTGTTTAATGTAAATTGAGATTTTATACAGGGATCATTTACAACCCCCAGAATGAGAGATACTGGTGGCAAATGGAGTGGGTGCACAATATGTCATTACCACCTCACAATGATATTTGGGCTAAGTTTCTAGAGTTCAGTGTTACTTCCAATGGAAGTTGTGATGTAAAAATGGTCAAGGAACTATGGCAGCAGATTCCCAATCAACTTTCTAGCCCCTTCTTTTGTCATACCATTGGAAAACCATTGGTAAATGAGAGAAAAATCTTGTCTGATAGCCCCTGTTCAATATTAGTATCTATGCAGACATAATGGGCTGAGCGGCCTCTTTCTATGCTGTGTAATTTCTATGATTCATACACAACACTCATTCCAAGATATACCTTTTCATAGTTGAAGAAGGGTATTGCCAACTCTGAGTAATTGTAAAATGCAAATGTTGTTTGGCAGCTTTTTAATATACATATTTTTACTTCTCTCCAAGGCTGGGGTAGTTTGCTGGGGTACAGTTGCATGAGCATTGCACTCCCTCCTTTACCTTACTAAAGTGGCCATTAATGAACCTTTGATAGTAAATACCAGCAGGCTATTTGAACATCCACCCACCTTAAACCAATTTATATTTCTCCCTTCTTCTAACTATGCTCCAGTTCTGCCGAAGGGCCATGAAGGCTCGAAACGTTAACTGATTTCTTCTCCGCCGATGCTGCCAGACTTGCTGAGTTTTTCCAGGTAATTCTGTTTTTGTTTTGGATTTCCAGCATCCGCAGTAGCTTTTAGCTTTTTGTTTTTATCTTTGTATTTGAACATTGTTGAACCGTGCCGGATTCTGACCATATCCAGCAACTGGGCACATGTGCTTCCTGCATGGATCTCTAGCTAGTGATAAGAGGTGGGAACTCCGGCCTATGTTGCTTTCTCTTACTGAGGGGTGCTACGTCTAATCATAGTCTGCCACTCACCATTCCAGCTGAGATCATGTCAAAGCAGAAAAAGCATTAAATCTGGGATTTTGCTGATCTGCACTTCTCAGCAATTCTCTGGATAAACTCGCTGATCCATCAGGTAAGCCATTTACAACAGTTGTTAATGAAAGTAAGGTGCACAAGAAATTTTACATGTTCTCTTTGATATTCTCTCTGTATTGAATTCTCTTGGATGAATAAAAGTAGGAATGTGGCTATTCCACTGATAATCATTTCAGACAGCAGGCAACTGCATTTGGAACACAATGACTTTCGAAGCAAGGACAGGAAGAGAGGACGTGTGAAGATTGGCATCAATATTACTGAAAATATCTCCCACAGGTTCAATTCTTTGAAGACTGGGATGTCTCAAACAGACAGAGATTCAGCAACGTTTGTGAAGTATTTTGATGTGAGGGAGCTTCATGTAGTTCTCCTGAGAGAGCTCCACTTTAAATCCAAGCCTATCCATAAAGGGAAATCATAACATTGAACATTTCTCTCCCAGGCTACCCTTAAGCCTTTAAGGAAACTTGAATAAAATTTAACAAGAATCCATACAATGTGTCAACTAGATATTTCTTGTAGCCACATTCAGTCAAGCAGTTGTCCAACTCTAGTCTGTAAATGCTGATTTTAAATTCAGATTATGATCCTGACCTGATCTTTAAATACTGGAAGCATTACTCTAATCTTGCAACTTACTGAAGCCAACCTTTGAAAGATGGAGGGAATTCCCTTGGTAACTCGAGCTTTGAAATGTCTCTTTCATAAAGAGGGAACTGAATATTTCTCATGTTATACTTGCATTACACAGCACAGTCTTGAATGTATAGTTTTACTCCAGCTGCTGAGTATGACATTGTGCACAGCACAATGAAAACACAAGAGCAAAACCAACGAAATAATCCCGTCCCAGTACAGATCATAGAAATTTACAGCACCGAATCAGGGGGCAGAATCTTCGGCTCAGTGAACAGGGGCGGGGCCCACTCGCTGAGGTGTAAAATGACGCGCAGTGACGTCGAGCGTGCGTCCCGATGTCACCGCGCATCATCCGGATTTTCAGTTCGGCGGGCACGCACCCGAGCCGGCTGTGCGCCCGCCGAACTGTCAAAGGCCTATTAAGGCCAGTTAACTATCAATTAAAACAATAAACTGAGCTGCCCGTCCAACCTTAAGGTTGACGGGGGGGCAGGCAAAGAGCCCAGGCGGCCTTCGCATTTTTCATGGAACCTCATCCACGGGCGGGGTGAGGTTTCGTAGCGGGTTTTAAAGGTCTGAAAAATGTTTAAATAAAATTCATAGACATGTCCCAGCTCATGTGACAATTTCACATGAGGGGAAGTCCTAAAAATTTTCTTTTCTTCCTTGATTAAAATTTTTTAAACTTAAATTTATCTCTCTGAGGCAGCTCTGTGCCTCGGGGAGATTTCTGTGCTCTTTCACACGCATGCGCGAAAAAGCGCAGGCCCCAACACAGGCAACCACCCCCGCCCGCACAGGGAGCGCTCAGCGCTTCCAGGCGGGCATCACACTGGGCGGGCCTTAATTGGTCTGCCCATATAAAATGGCGGCGATCGGCTGCATGCATGCCTGCACCCGCTCCCGCACAACACCCCCCCACCCTGACAGGGAGAAAATTCTCCCCAGAAAATCACAGAATCGTAGAATGGTTACAGCACAGGAGGAGGCCATTCAGCCCATTGTGTTGATGCCAACTCCCTGCAAGAGCAATTCACCGAGACCCCCCCTCCATTTTCCCCATAGCCCTGAAATCTCTTCAGATAATTAACTAACTTCTCCTTTGAAGGCCTTAATTGAATCTGAATCCATCATACTGCCAGGTGGTGTGTTCCAGATCTTATCCACTCTCTGTGTAAAATAGATCATCATCATGTCTCCATTGCTTCTTTTGCTTAAATTGGTATCCTCTGGATCTTGATCTTTCTGCCAGTGGGAACAGTTTCTCCCTATCTACCCTTTCCATACCGCAGGTGATTTTGAACACCTCTTCTCCAAGAAGAACAGCCCCAATTTCTCCAATCCATCCTGCGAAGCATTCTTGTGAATCTTTTCTGCACCCTTTCTAATGTCTTCACATCCGCCCTAAAGTGTGGCACTGAGAATTGCAATGCTCCAGATGAAGCCAAACCAGTGTTTTATACATATTTGCCATAACTTCCTTCTTTTGTACTCTGTGCCCCTGTTTATAGGGCAGAGTCTTCTGGTTGGCGTGCGGAGGTGGGCCCCGCTGTGTAAAATGACACGTGGTGACAACAGGCGTGCGTCACCGCGCATCATTCTGATCTTCTGTTCGGCGGGCGCGCACCGGAGTCGGCTGCCGGCCCACCGAACTGTCAAAGGCCTGTTAAGACCGTTAATAATCTAATTAAAGCAGTTGTCAGAGCTGCCCATCCAACCTTAAGGTTGGCGGGGGGCAGGCGAAGTGCCCAGGCGGCCTTTGCATTTTTCATGGAACCTCATCTGTGGGCGGGGTGAGGGTTCATGAAGGGTTTATAACCTAAAGAAAAAATGTTTTAAACTCATAAACATGTCCCAGATCATGTGACACTGTCACATAAGGGGACATGTCTGAATATTTTTTTTTAATTCTTTTATTCAATTTTTCATGATGAAATTAATCTCCCTGAGGCAACTCTGTGAAAGAGCGTAGGCCCCGACTCTCCCTCCTCCCCCCGCCTGTACAGATAGCGCTGAGCACTTCCGGGTGTGTGTCACGCTGGGTGGGCCTTAATTGGCCCGCCCACATAAAACGGCAGCGCAGAGATCAGCTCCGCGTCCACTCCTGACCAGCCCATCCGATGGGGAGAAAATTCTCCCTAAAAAGTTCAGGATCTTATATGCTTTATTAACCACTTTCTCATCCTGCCTTGCCATTTTCAATTAATTGTATAGTCCCTCTGCTCCTGTACCTCCTTTAGAATTTTATACTTTATATTATATTGCCTCTCCTCCTTCGTAACAAAATGAATCACTTCACACTTCTCTGCATTAGATTTCGTCTGCCATGTGTCTGCCTATTCCACCAGCCTTTTTTATTATTTGTTCAAGGGGTGTGGGCGTCACTGGCTAGGCCAACATTTATTGCCCATCCCTAATTGCCCTTGTTCCGAGGGCATTTAAGAGTCAACCACATTCCTGTGGGTCTGGAATCACATGGGGTTGTATCTTCCGGTCGGTGTGCGGGGCGGGCCTGACATACCGACACGTAAAATGACGCGCGATGACGTCGGGCGTGCGTCATCTCGATATTTCATTTGGTGGGCGCGCAACGGAGGAAGCTGTGCGCCCGCCGAAATGTCAACGGCCTATTAAAGCCATTAAGAAAGTAATTAAACTAGTTGAGAACGTTGCCTGTCCAACCTTAAGGCTGGTGGGCAGCCGAAAAGCCCAAGCGGCCTTTGCATTTTTCAGGAAACCTCATCCACGGCCGAGCCCACCCGACAAGGGTGAAATTCTGCCCCAGGTTTCTCTGCGTTGACTCCACAGCATGTGTGTTTTTGTTTGAACAAGATCCCCACCTGGAACTCAGCCTGACTGACAGAGCCCAGAAGTAAAAACAGTAAAAATTGGGAAATAACAACACTGGTCCAAACTGGTCTTGTATATCTTAATATGAAACACCAGTAAAAACTGGGGAATAAAAGTACTGGTCGGAAATGTTTTTTCCTTCGGGATCCTCACTTTCTGCTGTGTGGAAAGTCCTTGGAGCAGGTCTCAGCTCGGAAGTATGGAGCCTGCAGCTGCTAATCGGAGCATTGGGGGTATCTGATCTCAGACCTCATGCTTGGAGTGGGGGGGGAGGTGGGGAGGGGGTAGTGGGCCACAATCTCAGGGGGCATTCAAATCCCTAACTTCAGCAAGGGCCTGATAGAAGGTGGCATCAATTCATGGGAAGGGGGTAAACCTGGAGGCCAGAGTGGGGTTGCACTCCTGATCCTCTTTGCCCACAAGCCACGCTGTAAAAGCAGCTACTTTCTCCTCAAAGCTTCCTTTGAACTGCCAGGCTTCCTGAGGTTTGGGAAGCCTGACCAGCCGGGCTCAAACCTGCAAAGCAAATTCAAACTGAGGTTGCTAAGCTCATTAATTTTTAAACGGCCAACGGCCTCCTGGTTACCTGTTCCTGATCCTGTTCCCAGTAAATCCAGAAGTGGTAGGTTACATTTGGATTTAAGGTTTTAAAAAATGTTAACACCAGACCTGACCTCAATCCACCTGTTTATGGGGGGGTTAGAATTCAACACAGAAACAATGAGAGAGAAAGTTCTATGGTTAAGTCAAGCGATCCAATTTGAGCACTGTTTACTTTTCCTTTACTGGTACAGAAGTAAAAGGAGAAAGAAAAACAAGTGAAAGAGAGAGTGGGGGGCACAGAGAGTCAGAGAAATAGAAGTGATCCCTTTTTAACCTTGATTGTGTCATGCATTGTTAAGCCTGCCCCCCACCCCCCACCTAAGTTTCTGAAAGAAACGTATGGGATACATGGTGCAATTGCTATGTCACAGCAGATGGTAAATGTTAAGCTGCTCAAATCCCAGAGGGAAACTTGAAACAACTGCCACAACTGTTTTGCAATTTGTATTTTTTTTCATGATGTACGCCTTGAATTCAGCAGTAATAAGTCCACCAAGTCTTAAAGGTTTTTTTTTACAAAACTAAATTAGACATTTATTAATGAAATAAATAATTTAAGCACATACACAGGTCTACAAATTACTACTATGATAATTCCTGGCTCCCCTAATTAATTTAACTCCCAGTTACACCTCTGCTAAGGCAACAGTAAAAACAAAATAGACTTTAACCGACCCAGGCAAAATGCACAATACCCTGGATAGGAATATTCACAATGAATTCTCTTAGCTTCGGTTCCTATAGGCAGCAGCTTGGGAGGCTTTGCTTTTTTAACTTTTTATCTCTTTTGTCTCTTTTTTAACTGCCAGCAGTTTAAACTGGAATTCTCTCTCTCTCTCTCTTTCTCTTCTTTTCCTTTCTAACCTCGCCATTTCTAACTTCCTTTGAAATGCTATTTCTCTTTTCTTTTCTTTTTTTGCTGCCTTTATCTCCAATTTTTTCATTTGCAACTGAATGTGAGCACACTCCAATGACCCACCCCAAGGAGAACTTGATCTCTTGGGCATTCCTTCCAATTTCAAATGCTGTGCCAAACCTTCAATCATGTCTGATTTCCTTACCCCTGCAGATATTCCAAATTGTAACTTATCTGCCGATTCCATTAACTTGGTTTTATTTGCCTTTTGTAAACCAACCAAAGTTATAACGTCAGCACCCAGGCAGGTCTTAGCAACTGCCAAAGCCATACTGCAGTCTCACCACTTTAACAAAAAACCTCACACCAACTCTTGAATTCAAAGAGCATCTTGTACTTGTAACCTTAAGATTCACCAACTCCAAACCAGCAAGAAATTTCCAAATGTATCCCGTGAAGAGCCCCCAATTTTGTTATGGCACAGTGGATGGTAAATGCTAAGTTGCTCAAATTCCAGAGGGAAACTTGAAACAACTGCCACACCTAGTCTGCAATTTGTATTTTTTTTGAGATGCGTGCCTTGAATTCAGTAGTAATGAGTCCACTAAGTCTTAGAGGTTTTTTTTTTACAAAACTAAATTAAACATCTAGTAATAAAAGAAATAAATTTAAGCACATACATAGGCCTATAAATTACTACTATGATAAACTCCTAGCTCCCCTAATTAATCTAACTCCCAGTTACACCTCCATTAAGGCAACAGTAAAGACAACGTAGATTTTAACAGACCCAGGCAAAGCACATGATGCCCTGGACAGGGATATTCACAGTGAATTCTCTTAGCTTCGGTTCCTATAGGCAGTAGCTTGGTACATAGAGACGGGAGGCGTTTCACATTTGTTAGATCTTAGAGTTCCTTCTCATTATACATAACCTCACCTCCTTTATACATGTTCCTCCCCTTTTTAATGTAAACCCCATTGTTCCAATATGTCTTTGGACTTTACCTTTCTAATAACAGAAATCTTTCATAGTACCAATTTTATCAGTAAGCTTATGAGAAAAAATAAACACACTGTTTGGCTTCTGGCTAAATGTATCATTTTACCCTCTCTTTTGAAATTCAAACTACTCTGGTTTATCTAAAAATGCAAATTTTCCTTTACACCTCACATTCTAAATCTTCAGCCATGTTTACTTATTTAACATTTCAAACCTAGCTTCTCTTCTGATACATCAAAGCTTTCAGACCAGATTTCTCTAATTCAATTAAGTCACGCGCACACATACACACACACGCACACACACACACACACACGTGCACACACATGCACACGCACACTATCCAACCCCCACTATTCCTACTTTACAATAAATCCCAATAACATTATGAAAATTATCATTTTTCATTGCACAATTGACCTCATTTCTCTTCATTAGGCTTTTGTCTAATCTTTTATAAGAAGTGGGAATGCTCATTTATGAG
Organism: Cetorhinus maximus; assembly: GCF_964194155.1. Lineage (NCBI taxonomy): Eukaryota > Metazoa > Chordata > Chondrichthyes > Lamniformes > Cetorhinidae > Cetorhinus > Cetorhinus maximus. The sequence goes on along the minus strand of NC_135884.1, from coordinate 136,675,001 downwards.
CATGCAGCACTAAAGATGTAAAGTTATTGGAAACTATTAGCAAAGGAGAGGTCTTATTTGGAGATTTATATTCAATTCATCCTGTGTCAAATTAAAGACTACATCAATAGTTACTTGCTCAAAGTTCACATAGGTTTCATAAGAAGAAATCTTGCAGCTTACAAATCCTTTAAGAGTTCAACTTATACAGCAATAATGCTCCATTGATTTTTGTTGACCATGGACCTTGAAGCACTATAAAACTTAATAGTCAGCTCAAACTGTGAAAATATAATTGACAGTTAGATAATGTAAAGGGAAAGTTGAATAGAAATAATGGGCCCGATTTTAACTTGAGGCAAGTTAACATGTTGTGGTTAGTTAAAATCCATGGGAGATTGGGATATACTGAAAATCCCTTCACTGCCATTCTCGTAGCAGGAAGCTGTGCTTACAAGTAGAGTAGTTCATAAACAGGATTGTGAACTGTAGACCCTGCTGCATTCTTGTGGCACTGCAAGTTTATTTTCTTCAAATATCCACCCAATTTCCTTTTGAAAGTAGGAACACAGGGGCAGGAGCAGGCTATTCAGCCCATCGAGCCTATTCCATCATTCAGTACAATCGTGGCTGATCATCCACTTCAATGCCTTTTTCCCACATTATCCCCATATCCCTTTATGTGATTGGTATTTCGAAATCTGTCAATCTCTGCTTTAAACATTCTCAATGACTGAGCTTCCACAGCCCTCTGGGCAATAGAATTCCAGAGATTTACAACGCTCTGAGTAAAAAAAAATGTCCTCATCTCAGTCCTAAGTGGCTTCCTCCTTATTTTGAAATTATGCCCCCTGGTTCTAGACTCCTCAACCAGGGGAAACACCTTACCTGCATCTAACCTGTCTATCCCTTTAAGCATTTTGTAGGTTTCAATGAGATCACCTCTCATTTTTCAAAGCTCTAGAGAATACAGGCCCAGTTTCCCCAATCTCTCTTCCTAGGTCAGTCTCGCCATCCCGCGAACAAATCTGGTGAACTTTTGTTGCACTCCCAATAATAATAATATTCTTCCTAAGATAAGGGGACCAAAATTGCACACAGTACTCCAGGTGCAGTCTAACCAAGGCTCTATACAATTGAAGAAAGACTTTGCTACTCCTGTATTCAATTCCCCTTGTGATAAAGGCCAACATACCATTAACCTTCCTCATTGCTGCACTTGCATTTTAGCTTTCAGTGACTTATTGATGAGTGCACCAAGGTCACTTTGTACACTTTCTAATCTCTCACCATTTCAGAAATACTCCGTATATCTATTTCTCCTACCAAAGTGGATAACCTCACATTTTTCCACATTATATTCCATCTGCCATGTTCTTTGCCACTCATTAAGTCTGTTCAAATCCCCTTGAATCCGTTTTGCATCTTCCTCACATCACAGTTTCCCACCTAGCTTTGTGTCATCCACGAACTTAGAAATAATACACTTGGTCCCCACATCCAAATCATTAATATGTAGTGTGAACATCTGGGGCCCAAGTATTGATCCTTGTGCTACTCCACTAGTTACAGTCTGCCAAAGCAAGAATTACCCAATTATCCCTACTCTTTGTTTCTGCCTGTTAACCAATCCTAAATCCATGCCAGTACGTTACCTCCTATCCCATGTGCTTTAATTTTGCTAACCAACCTCCAGTTGGGGACTTTATCGAAAGCCATCTGCAAATCCATGTACACAATGTCCACCTTTATCAATTCTGTTAGTAATATCCTCAAAAACCTCCAACAGATTAGTCAAATATGATATCCCATTCATAAATCCGTGTCGACTAAGCCAAATCAGGTCATTATTATCTAAGTGTCCATTTATCACATCCTTTATAACAGATTCCGTTTTCTCTCTTCCTCCTTTTCCGTCCTTTTGAAAGTGTTCGTTGTCTCTGCTTCCGCCACCTACCTGTGCAGCAAGTTCCAGATCATTAACACTCACTGCATAAAAAGTTCTTCCTCACATCCCCCTACATCTTTTATCAAAAACCTTAAATCTGTTTCCCTCAATCCATATACCACCAACTAAAAGAAGAGCTTTTCTTCCTAAACCTGTCATAATTTGTACATCTCTATCATATCTCCCCTCAATCTCTCTTGCTCCAAGGAGAACAACCACAGCTCCTTCAGCCTAACCTTGTAGCTGAAAACACACATCTCCTCCATATCCGCTCCTCTACACCCTCACATTCTGCCATGGCTATATGAATTTAGTCTAATGGCTGACACTTTCTTGTTGATAATTAGGAGAAAACTACATTAAGCATGTTAACTTTAACTTAGTGGCAATATTCTTGCCTTTAAATATGAGGATTGTGAGTTCTAGCCCCAGGCCAGAGAATTTAATATGTAAGTTAGCCTGACTTTTCAATGTGCTGAGGGAGTGCTGCATTGTCGGAGGCTCCAGTTTTTAGATCAGATGTCCTCCCTGCTTTGTCAAGTGGAGATACGAGATTCCATAGAAAATTTTCAGGAACAGGAGGGAGTTCTCCTGATGATGTGGCAACATTTAATCCTCAACCAATATCATTAAAACAGATCATTTGGTCATTTATCACACCAGAATTTGTGGGATCTTGCTGTGCACAAAATGTTTGCTGGTTCCCTTCATTACAACAGCATCTGCTCTTCAAGAGTACTTCATTGGCTGTCAAGTCTGTAGTCATGGTTTTATCTCAGGATTCATTAGCTTCTTGCTCTCGGAAAGATCTTGCAGGAGGCAATGGTCTTTTGTTGAAAACGCTTTTATTTACATAATATTTACAAAGGTTAAGAAAGACCAAGACATGGCTGGAGCTACTCTCCAACATGCTTCTCAATCATCCTCTGTCACTCCTGGTTTCCCTCATTTGTGTTTCAGCAGGTCTTGAGGTTCAGGGTACTCTGCGCATGCTGTTAATGGTTTACTGTCCATTGAGATTAGGGCAGATCTGTTCCTTCAAATGATGGCTGACTGTGTCTTGACCAGATGTGATTTTGGTTGCTATAGCTTCTGAATTACAGTTTCTGCACAGCCCTGGTCACTGAGCCATAGCCTCTCTCCCCTTCCAATAATTGTATGGTCTTGAGCCCTAGACCTCAGGCTAAACATACAAGCTTGACTCACTAGGTAGGCTTCTTCCTTCTCCCTAGCTCGATGATAGTCTTCCACCATGTCATTTGGTAGTAAGGCATGGGGCAGGAAAGGAAGTTGGGCCTTTAGCCTGTGACCCATCAGAATGCTGCAGGAGGAAGGCCCATTATGTAATTGTCTCAAACGATAATTAAGCAGAGCGAGCTCAAAGTCATCATTCTTCCTCAAGACGTCTTTGACAGTGCGTACTCCTCGCTCAGCTTCTCCATTAGACAGTGGGTATTTTGGGGAGCTTGTGGCATGTACAAATCCATGTGACTTGGTGAAGGATCGAAAGCACCCATTGGCAAATTGTTGTCCACTATCAGAAATGACAGGAATGCCATGTGGAGAGAACATTTTCTTCAAGGAGCTAATAATGGCCTCAGAAGTGGGCCATGTAGCTTTTGCAAATCAATCCAGTGGGAATAATAGTCTACCACTATAGGAAATATTTTCCCTTTATAGTCAAACACGTCATGCCTAGGAATTCCCAAGGCCTTGATGGGAAGGAGAAAGGCAGAAGTGGTTCTTGCAACTCCTGCCTGAGGATGGCACTGGTGACACAGCTGGAGAACATTTGTTCAATAGAGTGCGAAATCCCTGGCCACCACACTGACTGCTGTGCCCTGGCTCTACACTTGGTTATGCTGGTGGATCTTCTGGACGAGTACCAGGCAGAGAGCTTGTGGTACTACCCACATCGCATGCCACATTCGAAATATTGCCTCAAGACTTGGTTGCTTGGGCTGCACTGTGGCCATCCATCCAGGCAGTATGTGCAAATCTGCTTGAACTCTTCATCTTGTCTTTGCGCTGTGTGAAATTCATGCAACTTCTGGTCTGTTGCCGGTACTCAAGGCTGTAAAGGCTTCAGCTTGCACTATGAAGGTTTTGTCTTCCTATACTGGGTAAGTGGCGGGTATCCTGGACAGCGTATCAGCTGTAGTCTCATATTTACCGTGCGCATACACCATAGTGGTATCGTATCACATGAGTCAAAGTCAGAATTGCTGGGTGGCATCTTTACGATTTCCTTCCTGTTCAACAACATTACCAATGGCTTGTGATTGGTCTCAATCTTAAAGTGGAGACCCAGTACACAATCAGAGAATTTCTCAGCTGTCCGAGTCGCTGCAAGGGTTGCCTTTTTGATCACAATGTAGAGCTGTTCCATCTCGGGTAATGACCTTGACACGTAGTAAACAGACCTTTTGTCATCAATTTGGACCTGGAATCACACTGCTTCCAGTCCCGTTGCAGGTACATCAGCTGTCACAATCATGGGAACTTCTGGGTTGTAGTGGGCTAGGACCTCTGAGAATGTTAGCATCATTTTGATTTTTTTTGAATGACTGCTGCTGAAGCTCAGTCCATCATCATGCCTGGTTCTGTCGTAACAGATGTCTGAGCGATTCATGTATCTGGACTAAATGAGGCGAGAATTTGCCTAGTTGGTTGACCATGCTCATTAACCTTTGTAGCTCCATTATATTTCTAGGTGGCGGGAAACCCTTTATTGCCTTCATTTTCTATGGGTTTGCTGTAACCCCAGTTTCTTATATAATGTGCCCTAGGAATTTTATCGTGGGCCTAGAAGACTCACATTGGTTAATGAATGTCAAGCCAGCCTCTTGCTGTGTGAGTAAGACTTTCCTGACCCATTTATTGTGTCCCTGTTGCATTGACCCATGGGTGAAGATGTCATCCATGTGGCATATAACACCATCCATGTACTGCAGGATATTGGACATTGTCCTTTGGAATATTTCAAGGGCTGATGTGATGCCAAATGGCAGATGGTTAAAACAATACCCTCCAAAGAGCATAATGAAAGTAGTTAAGAGTTTGGACTCATGGTCCAATGGCAATTGCCAAAACCCGCTGTTGGCATCAAATTTGGTGAAGATGATGCTTTTCAAGTTTGGCCAAGTTCTGATCTGCCAATGCCATTGGATGTATTTCTCTTTCAATTGCCTTATTGAGGTGCATTAGATCAACACAGATATGAACAGAACCATTAGGCTTTGGGACCAGTACCATATTAGAGCACCATTTGGTACCAGCACCATATTAGAGCAAAGTAACACCTTGCCGCAGCATCACCTCAGCCTCACTCTTGACTCTTTTCAGAAGTGTGTGTGGGATCTTCTTTGGCGTGAATAGACAAAGGGGCTTAGCGTCTGTCTTGAGTGTGATGTGACACATGGTTTCAGCCTATCCAAGCCTGTAAAAAATGTAGGGAACTCCCTTCTAAATTCATTGTCGCATGTTTTTTGCATTGACCTCACCAAATTTTAGAAATAGGTTCAGAACAATACAGGCTTTTCTGCTCACCAAAGAGCATTCTTGATTCTTGTTAACATACAACATTTTTTCAGCTTGTTTGAATGAATCACAGAATTGCAGAATTTTCCTGGCACGGAAGGAGGCCATTCGGCCCAATGTAGTCTGCACCGGCTCTCCAAATGAGCATTATGGCCTTGTGCCATTACCCTGCCTTTTCCCTGTACCCCTGCACATTGTTTCTATTCAAATAATCATCTAATGCCGTCTTGAATGCCTCAAGTGAACCTGCCTCCACCACACTTAAAGGCAGCACATTCCAGACCCGAACCACTCGTTGTTTGAAAAAGTTCTTTCTCATGTTTGTTCCTTCTGAAAATCACTTTAAATCTGTTCCCTCTCATTCTTGATCCTTTTATGACCGGGAATAGCTTCTCCCTATCTACTCTGTCTAGCCTCCTCATGATTTTGAACATCTCTATCAAATCTCCTCTCAACCTTCTTCTCTCCAAGGAGAACAGTCCCAACCTCTCCAATCTATCTTTGTAACTGAAGTTTCTCATCCCTGGAACCATTCTTGTAAACCTCTTCTGCACTCTCTCCAATGTGTTCACAACCTTCCTATAATGTGGCATCCAGAACTGTACACAATATTCCAGCTGAGGTCTAACGAGTGTCCTATATAAATTCAGCATAACCTGCCTGCTCTTGTACTCTATGTCCCTATTAATAAAGGCCAGGATACTATGTGCTTCATTAACTGGTCTCTCCACCTGTCTTGCCACCTTCAATGGTCTATGCACATATACACACAGGTCTTTCTGCTCCTGCACCAGCTTCAAAATTTCACCTCTTATTTTATATTGTCTGTCCACATTCTTCCTACCAAAATGCATCACCTCACACTTCTCCACATTGAACTTCACCTGCCACCTATCTGCCCAATCCAACAACTTGTCTATGTCAGTTTGAAGTTCTACACTGCCCTCCTCACAGTTTACAACACTCCCAAGCTATGTATCATCTGCAAATTTTGAAATTGTCCCCTGCACACCAAGATCTAGATCATTAATATATATCAGGAAAAGCAAAGGTCCCAATACCAACCTCTGGGGAACTCCACTACAAACCTTCCTTCAGCCCAAATGTCCATTGACCATTACTCCCTGCTTCCTATATTTCAGCCATTTTTGTATCCACATTGCTACTGTCCCTTTTATTCCATGAGCAATATCTTTTCTCACAAGTCTGTTATGTATCACATGCCTTTTGAAAGTCCATGTACACCACATCAACAGCATTACCCTCATTGACCTTTTCTGTTACCTCTTCAAAAAACTCCAGCAAGTTAGTTAAACTTGATTTCCCCTTTAGAATTCCATGGTGTCTCTTCCTTATCAACTAACATTTTTCCATGTGACCACTAATTCTATCCCAAATAATTGTTTCTAGAATCCTGCCCACCACTGAAGTTAAACTGACTGGTCTGTAATTGCTGGGCTAATCCTTACAACCTTTTTTGAACAAGGGTGTAAGGTTTGCAATTCTCCAGTCTAGGGAAGACCGAAAAATTATGGCCAGTGCCCCTGCAATTTTTACTCTCACTGCCTTCAATATCCTTGGATGCATCTCATCTGGTCCTGGTGCCTTGTTAACTTTAAGTATCGACAGTCTATTCAACACTTCCTCCTTACCAATTTGAACCCTTCTCATGACAGAGTTTCCTCATCTGTCACCATGACCAGAGTAGTATCTACCTCCTTGGTAAAGACGGATGCAAAGTATTAATTTAATACCTCAGTCATGGCCTCTTCGTCCATGTGTAAATTCCCTTTTAGGTCCCTAATTGGCCCTACTCCTCCTTTTACCACCCTTTTATTATTTATATGTCTATAGAAGACTTTGGGATTCCCCTTTATGTTGGCTGCCAGTCTTTTCTCATAATCCCTCTTTGCTTCTCTAATATGTTTTTTAACCTCCCCTCTGAACCTTCTGTATTCCTCTTGGTTCTCAATTGTATTTTCTACCTGTCACCTGTGATAAGCACACTTTTTCTTGTTTATCTTAATTTCTATCTCCTTTTTTATCCAGGGAGCTCCGGATTTGTTTGCCCTATCTTTCCCTTTCGATGGAATATACCTTGACTGTGCCTGAACCAATTCTTTTTGAAGTTAGCCCATTGTTCAGCTACAGTTTTTCCCATCAATCTTTTGTTCAAGTCTATCTGGCCCAGCTGTCTTCTTGCCCCATTGAAGTCGGCTCTCATACATGAAAGTGGGGCTTCAAGGTGGATGGCCATGGCACCATGGTACAGGAAGCCATTCAAGCGGGAGGAGGTGCAAGGAATGTAATGGTAGTAGGGGACAATATAGTCAAAGGGATTGTCACCATTATCTGCAGCAGAGTGCGTGAGTCCAAATGGCTGTGTTGCCTGACTGATGCCAGGGTTCGGGACATCTGCTTGGGGCTGGAGAGGAATTTGCAGTGGGAGCAGGAGGACCCATCTGTCATGGTCCATGTTGGCACCAAAGGTATAGGTAGAATAAAGGAGGTTGTGCATAGTCAGTATGTGGAGTTTGGCACCAAATTAAGAAGCAGAATCTCAAAGGTCATAATCTATGGATTATTCACTGAGCCACGTGCAAATTGGAATAGGACAAATTAGATTAGGGAAATGAATGCATGGCTCAAAGCCTGGTGTGGGAGAACTGGGCTTCGATTGATGGGATACTGGCACCAATACTGAGGAAATTGGGATCTCTACCGTTGGGATGGTCTACACCTGAACCATACTGGGACCGGTGTTCTTGTGAGCTGCACAACTAGGGAAGTAGAGACAGTTATAAACTAAATAGTTGGGGCAGGGTACAAATGTTGGAAGATGTGGTAAATCAAAGAGTAGAGACAAGACAGAAATGAAAGATATTATTACAGGAAATGAAAAACAGGCGGTGACAGGAAGGAATAGAGAGTACAAATCTAACAGTAAATCAACAGGTGAGACTAGAAGTTATAAAAAAAATGAAAGGGTAAAACTAAAGGCTGTGTATCTGAATGCACAAAGCATTCAAAACAAAACAGGTGAACTGAGAGAGCACATTGAAATAAATAAGTACGATTTGATAGCCATTACAGGGACATGGCTGCAGGAGGACATGGATTGGGACCTGAATATTAAAGGGTATAGGACATTTAAGAAGGACAGGAAGTAAGGAAAAGGTGGAGGAGTGGCTCTGTTAGTAAATGATGATATTAGCACAATAGAAAGGGATGACCTAAGTTCAGGAAACTAGGGTGTGGAAACGGTTTAGGTAGAGATGAGAAATGGTAAAGGTAAGAAGTCAATTGTGGAAGTTGTGTACAGGCCCCCTAATAGTAACCACATAATAGAATGGAGCATAAAGGAAGAAATAAAGGGAGCTTGTCAGAAAGGCAGGGTGATAAGTATGGGAGATTTTAATCTACATATAGTTAGAAAAGTCAAATGGGCAAAGATAGCTTAAATGAGGAGTTCATAGAATGTTTCTGGGAGAGTTTCTTAGAACAGCATGTTCTGGAGCCATCCAATGAGCAGGCTATACTAGACCTGGTATTGTGTAACAAGATGGGATTAATTAATGATCTCATAGTGAAGGCGCCCCTAGGTAGTAGTGACCATAATATCCTTGAATTTTTACATTCAGTTTGAGGGAGAGAGGAATGGGTCCGAGACTATGTATTTAAACTTAAAAAAGGGCGATTATGAGAGCATGAAAGCAGAGCTGGCTAAAATGAATCGGCAAATTAGGATAAGGTATAGGTCAATAGAGGTGCAGTGGCAAACATTTAAGGGGATATTTCAGAATACACAGAAAAGATACATTCCAACGAGTAACAAAGAATCCAAGGAACAGACAACACCATCCATGGTTAACTAGAAAGGTTAAAGATAGTATCAAACTTAAAGAAAAAATATATAATTGTGCAAAGATAGGTGTAAGGCCAGAAGATTGGACTGAATATAAGGAACAGCAAAAGAGGGCTAAAAGATTAATAAGGACAGAAAAATTAGAGTATAAAAGAAAGCTAGCCAGAAATATAATAACAGATAGTAAGATTTCTATAAATATTTTAAAAAGAAATGAGTTAACAAAGTGAGTGTTGGACCTATAGAAAGTGAGTCTGGAGAATTGATAATGGAAAACAAGGAAAAGGCACATGAATTGAACAGGTATTTTGCATCAGTCTTTACTATAGAGGATACATGTAACCTCCCAGGGGCAGCTATAAATCAGGAAATGGAAGGGAGGGAGCAACTCGGAAAAATTACGATCACCAGAGAAGTGGTACTGAGCAAATTTTTGGAGCTGCGGGCTGACAAGAGCCCAGATCCTGATGGACTTCATCCTAGGGTCTTAAAAGAAGTGGATAGTGAGATAGTTAATGCATTGGTTTTAGTTTTCTGAAATTCTCTAGATTTGGGGAAGGTCCCATTAGATTGGAAGATAATAAATGTAACTCCATTATTTAAAAAGGGAGGGAGATAGAAAGCAGGAAACTACAGGCCAGTTAGCTTAACATTTGTCTTAGGGAAAATGTAAGAAGCTATTATTAAAGAAGCCATAGCAGGGCATTTGGTTAAGTTCAAGGTAATCAGGCAGAGACAACATGGTTTTGTGAAAGGGAAATAATATTTAACCAACTTACTGGAGTTATTCGAGGAAGTAACATGTGCGGGAACCGGTGGATGTACTGTACTTAGATTTTCAGAAGACATTTGACAAAGTGCCACATCAAAGGCTATTGTGGAAAATAAAAGCTCATGGTGTAAGGGGTAACATATTGGCATAGATAGAAGATTGGCTAGCTAACAAGAAGCAGAGAGTAGGCATTAAAGGTCTTTTTCAGGTTGGCAAGTTGAAACAAGTGGTGTGCCACAGGCATTAGTGCTGGGGCCTCAACTGTTTCCAATTTATATAAACGACTTGGATGAAGAGATGGATGGGATGGTTGCCAAATTTGTTGATAACACAAAGATAGGTAGGAACATAATTTGTGAAGAGGACATAAGAAGGCTACAAAAAGAAATAGATAGGTTAAGTGAGTGGGCAAAGATTTGGTTAATTGAGTATAACGTGGGAAAATGTGAACTTGTCCATTTTGGCAGGAAGAATAAAAGAGAAGCATTTTATCTAAATGGCGAGAGATTGCAGAGCTCTGAGATGTAGAGGGATCTAGGTGTCTTAGTGCATGAATCGCAAAAGGCTAGTATGCAGGTACGGCAAGTAATTAGGAAAGCTAATAGAATGTTATCATTTATTGTGAGGGGAATCGAATATAAAAGTAGGGAGGTTATGCTGCAGTTATACAGAGCACTAGTGAGACCACATTTGGAGTACTGTGTGCAGTATTGGTCACATCATTTAAGGAAGGATGTAAATGCATCGGAAACAGTTCAGAGAAGGGGTACTAGACTAATACCTGGAATGGGTGGGTTGTTTTATGAGGGAAGGTTGGACAGACTAGGCATGTATCTGCTGAAGTTCAAAAGAGTAAGCAGCAACTTGATTGAACCATTTAAGATCCTGAGGGGACTTGACAAGGTGGATGTGGGAGAGGATGTTTCCTCTTGTGGGAGAATCTAAAACTAGGGGTCAATCTTTAAAAATAATCAGTCGCCCATTTATATAGAGATGAGGCAATTTGTTTTCTCTCAGGGAGTCGTGAGTCTTTGGAACTCTCTTCCTGAAAAGGTGGTGGAAGCAGAGCCTTTGAATATTTTTAAGGCGCAGGTGGATAGATTCTTGGTAAGCAAGGGTGTGATAGGTTATCGGGGATGTGCGGGATGAGGATTTAAGGTTACTATCAGATCAGCCTTGATCTTATTAAGTGGCAGAGCAGGCTCGAGGGGCCGAATGACCTACTCCTGCTCCTTGTTCGTATGTTGTTTGTATATTGTTCAGAAATTTCTTGACCTTTGTATTTCAGTGTCATACCTAGCTGGCCTTGAACATTTAAGTTGATCCTCCCTGGATCTTGGAGTTGAATAGCAGTGTCATTTTATTCAGCCATGAAACTCTGTAAAGTAACACTGAGACACCAGCTCCTGTGTCTAGCTTGAATTAGTCAGATAGCTATTTACATAAATGTCAGCACTCCAATAATGGTTTGTATTTTCCTTTATTTCTCCTAGGAAGGTACTTACCTGGTTGTCAAGGTCTTGATTTCTTGAATGAAGGTTCTGTTAACAGATTTCTCCTACTGTCTTGTAAACGCCGATTTCTTAGAATGGCAGACCGCTTTAAAATGGCCTTACATGGCACTACACAATTTGGGTGGGGAGTTTTTACCGCATGAGAACCTTCTTCCCACCACAGCAGAGACATTGGAAAATGGCGGTTGCCACTTTTCTAGGGCGCTGCCCTGGTTGCTGCCTTGCTATACTTTCAGTTTTACAACCCATAAACTAAATGACTTTATCGGACTGTTCTTGGGAAATATCCCTCGCATTTCTGACAAAAGCCTTATTCTGCCTCTGCTGTTCGGCCTGTCTGACCAGTTGTACAACTTTGCTTAAATTTAAATCTTCCCAAGGTTTTAAGAAGTCAGAGACGTTCTCATGAAAAATGCCAACAACTATTCTATCCCTGATCAGCTCATATTTTAGTGTTCCATACTCTCAATTTTCAGCTAGGTGGTAAATTCATTGATGAATGAGTCAATCCCTTCACTCCTGTTCTTGACTGCGCCAATTAAATTTCGCCCCCTCAATGACAATATTTTGGCGAAGACTGAAGTATGAGCCAAAGGCTCCAATGGCATCCTTATTGGAGGCTGTCTCTTTGTTCATCCCCTGTTTGGCCAGCATGTAGTCTGCTATGCTCCCAATAGCATATAACAAAGTGCTAACTTGAACTTTGTTCTCTTTACTCGCAAGATCTGAAGAATTGCTATACCAGGTAAAACGTCTTCACTAATTTTGCCTTTGCACACCCTGTCTGAGCTTTCTGGTTTGGTTCCCATATTGAATAGTGCTTTGATCTCTCTTCGGGTTACTTGTGGCCTAATCTGCATTGTGAATATTTCCCTCTATTTATGAGTGATTCAGGTCTGACTGCAGTAGGTTTATTTAAAAACTACTTCATTTACACTATATACATATACATCCAGGTAAGCACATCTCTCTTATGTACAGACTATTCTATCTTTCCTCAGTCTCCTGCACATGACTGCTGATGTCACTGTTACATCATAGTACATATCATCATCTCATTACTATAATTACTAACCCATTATTCTACAGTCTGGGGCCCTCTACATTTTGAAATGATTCTGGTAAGGGCAAAGTAATAGCCATTTCTTACACTAATTACCCCTACCATTTTCCCGCGTTACTTGTCTCGCCAGTCGCTGGGCTGCGCTCATTATTTTGTTGTCTCTGCTGTGGTTGCTGGGTTGGCCTCGAAGTCCTTCACCTGCTGAGCCACACTGTTGCTGGGCTTCACTTGAGGGTTTTCCCACTGTTTTTTTACCATTTCTCTGTGGGTGTGGCCACCATCTGTTATTAAGGTTTTCTCGCGGGATTCATTAGCTTCTTATTCTCGAAGAGATCTTGTGGCAGGCAATGGTCTTTTGTTGAAAACACATTTATTTACAAACTAACTATTTACAAAGGTTAAATAAGTCCAAGACATGGCTGGGGCTACTCTCTAAGATGCTTTTCAGTCATCTTCGCTCAGTGAGTGACATCATTGTGATAAAGTTCCTTTCACACATGCTCAGTAGCTATTATTAGAGTTAGCCCTTTATTCTACATGAAACATTTTTAGAGGTTAAAGGTGCCATATAAATGCAAGTTCCTTTTTTAAGCATCATAGAGGCCAGTAAGTGCAGCTTTTCCAGTGAACATTGAAAGTTGCTTGAATTTATTAACTATTATTTCCTTTGAGGGTTTAGCATTGAACATAATTCTAATTACTTTTGTTTGTAATATTCATAGCTTTTGTAAAATCTGAATGTTGGAACAATGTCATTGCCATAATCCATGTGAAGCAAAATTACTGTACAATGTGTACTATGTATTCTATAATTGCTAAGTTCTGCATAAAGCACAATCTGCCATATTTTAGAAATTCAATATTTATTAGTGTTCTAATGTTAGCTTTGAAGGGCAGTTCTGTACATTCTAAAAGTGCCATTGTACCTTACACTATGAAATCACAGAACTAGGGAGCATGATGTATGAAAATACATTTTCCTTTGAGAAATATCCACAAGGCAAAGATATTAGAAAGAGTAAAATGTTAAGAATTTTTATGCTGAGTATTTGACCATCTTAACTACACTTCAGCTATATACTTCCACCATGTTAAATAATGACAAATAGTCATGCTTTATTTCAATACTCCATAGGATCTTAGCTTGAAATAAATTTACAACCTGATAAATAGATGTTTTTGTATGATGGCAATGAAGTCAACTTAAATTAAAAGATATAATGCAGTAGAATGGAAAAGGGATTTGCTTTAGTCTTTCACTATCTCTATAGCATCTATTGATCTTCATTTTAATCCAAAATAAATTTGCTCTGAGGTGATTGAAATACAAAGAAACCTATAGACTGTCAATTTTCTAGGTTGAAAACACTTGGCTCACAAAGGTCATGAGCTCACAAATGTTTTAAAGATTTCCTTATCTTCAGAGATATAAATATGGTGAGAAAACCAGGAATCACTGCATTCTGTCTTATGTGAGTAGCTGTCTTGTAGTTGAAAAGAAGCAGTATCTGATCCATTGATCCAACTTTTAACCTTTAAAATGACTGCTAATTTAAGAGGTGAAACTATCAAGATCACTAACAAGAAGACAGATGCAGAACATAAATTGTCTTCCACAGACTTCATTACTATTAAGACCGAAGAGCTATGAAGGAGTGCAATCAGGCTTACTGCAAAAGTTGATGAGCTGGAAAATAGGAGCAGATGGAATAATATTATGGTCGGGATTTTCTTAGGGAACTGAATGGACCAACCTGGTTGGGCTTCTAATTGAGTTAATTGAAGAATGAACGAACCTATCAGTTTGATTTGCCTGTTGATTAGCGAGTTGAATACCGCTGGGCCAGAGGACAAGGATTTTTATTGCATGGGTAATGCACTATAAATAAGATAAACTAATCAGGCATAAGATGCAAGAGTTGCAAGTTTTTTAGTGGAATAATTAGTATATTGCAATCTGCTCAGTTTAACTTGGGCTGAACTGGTTCTACAGAAGACAGTCACTCAACAGAGATCATAATGTACTGTACCCAACATATTTCTACACCTGGTAATAAATCAGCATCCTGAACCCATGGTCTACTAAATAATTTGAATACTAAGTATCATCCCAACACAGAACAAAAGAATAGGTGAGAACGATCCAGGTTTGCTTCCTAGTCTGTAATGATTTCAGCAGTGAACAGTGACCTGGGACTCTACAGTTGACCTCAGTGATTTTGGCTAAGGGGAGGAATAAAAGATCAACCATGGTTTCTGCTTCTAATCAACAGTGACCCTCTCTGGAGAGACCACTTGCTTGGGTGTTGAGTGGGGAGCTGATGTCTCCAATATGGAGTCCTCCATGCTCAAATAACCTGCTGACACACACGGTATGTATGAAGAATCATCATTTGGGTGCACCCCAGCATTATTTGGCACCTTTAGTGGAGCAGTGGAGAAAACTGAGAAGAAAGAGAAAAGAAAAAGCTTACACATCATCTAGCATGAACTTTTCTCAGAACTAGTATCATTGGGATATTTCCTGACCAATGCTGTTATAAAAATCTTTAGCAAGGTCGACCTAAATTACTCTGCGTGTGTTTTTTTTTAAACCTGGGGTTAATGCCTACATTTATAAAGCACTCAGAAGAATTCCATATGATCATGTTAAAAATGCATATGGGAACAGGTGCAGATTAATTTTATCATATATGCAACTACCTCATCATTTCTGCACTCAGAATCAGCACAATATGGATGCAGTGTGTCACATCTACAGGATGCACTGGAGCAACTTGCTTTGGCTTCTTTGGCTGCACCTCCCAAGGGTGATAAGGGCAGCAGGTGTATGGGAACACCCCCACCTCCAAGTTCCCCTCCAAGTTACACATCATTCCAGTTTGGGCATATATCCCTGTTTCTTCATGGTTGCCAAGTCAAAATCCTGGAACTCCCTATCTAAGGGCACTGTAGGAGTACCATCATAACCTGGAATGCGGTGGTTCAATAAGATTTTTTATCTCTGCTTTCTCAAGAGCAATTAGGATAAATGCTGGCCTTGTTTGCAACACCAATATCCTGAGAATGATTTTTTAAAAAAAAACACTACTGGCTAAAGAGCAAGTCACTTAATAACAATTTGCTGTTCTATCAGCAAATAGATTTTTTTTCAAAAATGCCTGTTACTTTTAGTACTAAAAGATAACTTGAAGTTGAATAATATGGAACTGGTCTATAGAGGCAGTGGAACCATGCAAAAATATTACACAGCACCAAAGAACTTGAGAGTAAGGGAATTTAACATACATAATGGATTAAACATTTCTGTTCTAAATATGTGAGTAGAGACCTTCAACAATCTGTCTCCAATAGGGGTTAGTACTGTCAGCACTCATACTTTGGTGTGATTTCCGTGAGTCATGTGAATTATTTAGAGCCATTAGGCTTTCCTTCCTGAGTAGAAAATAACCAGCAAGACCTATAATTAAAACATTAAATGGACTAATATAAGCCCAACAACAGGTTTGCATTATTGTTTTCCATGAATACAAATGGCATGTGCAATTCAGGAATATTAGGTTTTAATTTCCCCTGCTGTAAAGAGAATCCATTTGTAATAGATGAAACTGCTGATCTGTTTACATTACTATCTCACACTCATGGAGGAGTCTTAGGATTAGTAAATAAAGGCTGGAGCAATGGTAATTAAAACAGTACATTCTAAAGGAGACCAATGCAATATAGATAGAAATGATTTTGGCAATAATTATAGCCATTTATCTAGCACCAGATATGTGCACGTATTAAGGGAATGAAGTTCCTCAAAATTTTTGAAAAAAATTAGTAAAACTATACATCACTTGAAATCAAATTTTTAAGAGAAGCTAATGCATCATCTACAGGCTCAACCTACCAAAGAGACATGCAGCAGCCACAATTGCAATCAAGGCTGGGGTTGATCATCAGAGAAATCTGACAAGGTCTGACTATCAGCAGAATGGAGAGTTGCAAGTGGTGAACTCATAGGACGGAATTTAACCTGACGGCAGGACTGGAGGTGGACGCCACTTCTGCTCATGTCAGAAGCTGCAACGCACGCAATCACAATGCAAATTGTAAGTGTGTGCGGCGGACATGGGCTCGTGTGCAGTTACCTGCTGGGGGAGGGTACAAAGTGTCTGTCCCTGCCATCAGCTGACCCAATTCCAGGCCAGGGTAGGCTTTAAGAGTCTTGCCTTTGCAAGGCTCCACTAAAGCTACCACATGTTGCTAGGATGCTCCCAAATGACGATTCTCCACACATACAGTTTGTGTCAGCAGGTTATTTGAGCATGGAGGACTCTATACTGGAGATATCAGCTTCCCACTCAACACCCAAGCAAGTGGTCTTTCCAGTGCCCTTGGGCTGCAATATTTGATAGAGGTGAGGGGGGTTTTGTGCGCCACTCGAGAGTCTGTGAGTGCCCTGTGCCACATTCTTTGGGAAGGCCTGCCAAATTAAGTGCCAATGGGGCACTTAACTGGGTAGCAGTGGGCCTTCTCCAGGATCCAAAAATCCCGCTCCCCAAGAACTGCCGGCCAATCAGAGGCCGGCAGCTATGCAATGTTCAGCAGCGCCACCGGGGCGGTAGTGGCTGCTGCCAGTAATGCACCCATCAGAGGCCCAAGATCGCCAAGGGACCCAGGCCAAAGGCGAGTGGTGGTGGGAGGTGGTATTGCGAGGTGGGGGCAGTGGGGGAAGAGGTCACTGGTTTGGCAGCAAGGGCAGGGGGTGGCTCTCAGTGGGCGCTAATTGCCCATTAAGGTTGTCAAGTGACAGCAGGGTGTGAGTTCCAATGAAGAGGCACATTAAGTATCTGAAATAATACTGGGAAATTGAGATGCCCCTTTCAAAAGGAGCACTTAGTTTAAAAAAAAATACTGGAAAGACTAATGTAGAGTTTAATTGGGCATAGTTCCTGCAGATTTCAAGTAGAAAGTGAGGAAAGTTGGTTTTACAGCCAGGTGCACAGACATTTGAAGAGGAGAAACAACATTTATGAGACAGGTGGCCAGAAGCAACTGCTGCACCAGGCATGAGATGGTTTGGTGGTTGCCATGGAACACCAATTAGCTACCTCAATTCTGGGTATGGTAGAACATAAAGGACTTGGCAGAGCAGAGCTCTGTAGAGCAACGGGGTAATTTTAATTGTTTTATATTTTAATCAGATACTACATATATCATCACAGGAAGTAGTCATTTGGTAATCCACAACTTCAGTGTTGCTTTAAAAAAGAGATGTCAAAGCTTTTCATGTTGGACTCATCAGGACACTGCAAGAATAGCAATATAAGGGGAAAACAACAGTTTATATGGTATGAGAAGAGAGTGCTGATTGGTTGACAAGTGGACTCTGATTGGCAAAGGCGTTGCCATGGAGAATGCACCAGTGATGGTGACTGACATTTAATTGCCAAGCATTGTTCTTCGCAGACAGAAAGAACATGTACACACATTGTGCCTGTTTCAGTGAAACAAAATAAGTGGCAGCCATTCACTAACTCATTCCTCAAGTTAATGCTTTGACCAATCAGGGTCAAGCTGCCCGGTTTAAATTTCAAACAATGCTTGGCAGTCAACTGGTGCATTCTCCATGGCAACACCTTTACCAATCAGAGTCCACTTGCCAACCAATCAGCCCTCTCTTCTCATACAGTATAAATTGTCGTGTTCCCCTTATATTGGTGTTCTTGCAAAGTGTCCTGATAAGTAGGGAAGATGAAAAGCTTGGACATGTCTCTTTTTTCAGCAATCACAGGAAGTGATGTAACATTACATGATTTGCTCCCTTTTGTGCAGCCTTGTGTAAGATGTAGTCAGAGCAATAAGATGTATTCAAATAACGCTCGTGTTTTATAGACCTCTGCAGACACATTCTATATTCTGTATTAGTTGAACAATACCAAGAATATTATAAGTTCAAGGAGTTCCAAACAAACAGATTCCCAACAAGCTATTCCCATTCATGGATTCCTGCAGTCAACTGTAACATTTAATCCTTCTGCAAGAAAATCACTAAGTATTAGGAAGCTAGGTGCTGCACATCTGAAACAAAGCATCAAGGATAGTACCAAGCGAACTTGTGCTACCAACGTAAGTGCATGATAGCTAATTTGAAAAAGATGCTGAATCTTTATTTGTCAATGGTTACGGTATATCAGATTCACATGTATGTCAGGAAAATTGAACACACTGAGAGACTTCATCGGGAATGTGCAGAGGCAAAGTCGAGGTGTCGGAAGGAGCGCAAAAAACCTCTAAACAACCCATCTACCCACCCCTTCAACCACCTGCCTTCCATGTGGCAGAGTCTGCAGATCAGGCATTGGACTTATCAGCCACCTCAGAACTCAGAACCAGAGCGGAAGTAAGTCATCATTGATACTGAGGGACTTCCTAAGATGAAGGAGAAGATATGAGATTATAAATATCAGTGGGCGGTGTTTGAAGAGCTGAACATGAAAGTGTGAGATGCTTTAGGCACCATTAAAGTGCGAACAACCCTTGAATAAATGATATACCTTTGACAATTGTTACCATCCCAGCTGATATTACTACTGGACCTGTCAGATTCCAGGGTGGAACTTTTATTTTTTGTTTAGAAACATGGAGAGTGGCTATGAAACAGAGTCATAGGAGTCAGCTGATGAACTTTTAACAAAATAATAAATCATTTATTAAACAATAAAAGATGAACTATATTACAATACTCCTTCCCCCACAACTATACCTTTACAGAGATATACAGATTCATAAGCATAACACAAGTTACAAAAGCTATCTTATATTCTAATGTTCACAGTAAGTGTACAGTTCATGTAAGCCAATAGGCGCCCTGTGGTCAGACACACCACACTCTGAAACCAAGTGAAAGATGCCACCCCAAGCAGATGCCATGAATCTCTCATCAGCTTCCCCCAGAAGCAGTCACACCATGAGCCAATTGGTCTTATTGAACTCCATCTTCCACACGAGGGTTTCTAATCTCCACTCTCGAAGAGCTCGCTTTGGAATTTTCTCCCAAATTACATTTTCTCTCAGACACCTCCCACAAGGGTCCACCTCCAGGATCTTGATCCTTCCTTCCAATGTTCCTCTCCCCTGGATCGCCATGTGCATTCGAGCATCACCTTTCACATACTTTCTCTCAGATACACAGCTGCGCCAACAGAACACCACTGCCTCACGTGCCCATAGTAAAGAGTTTTAGACCTTTGACAGCTTCCTTGGATATTCTGGCTTCTTGCAAGCCTATTTTGCTTTAAGTCTGCTTTCTGCAGCTCTCTCTCTTTAATTTGGAGCCTTCTCCTCTGCTCCTTATTTTAACTTCACTAAGCAGGGCCTTGTTCAGATTCTTGTTCTTTCCCCTTGACTTCACTGTCTTCCTGGGACCTTACTCCTGTTCCACTACCTGGTTTTGGGACTTTTCAATTCATTCTTTCCAATCTGCTTCCTGCAGTTCCCTCTCCTGTCCAGCTAAAACTCTGATTCCCTTAATACGCAAATACAGAAATATAAATTAAACTTAAACTTAAAGCTAAAACTTGTTCCTAACACCCACAAATACAAATACAACTTACTTAAAACTACCTCTAGTTCCTCACACTTTTTTCCTTGAAGGAAAGAAAGCTTCACAACAGTAAAAATTTCTTTACAATAACTTATCATGAACTTCTAACAAGTAGCTTATTACATTCTACGCAAATAAATTTTCCATCTTGTTTCACACATGCCATCTTGTACAATTACAAAGATTTAAGCAAAACAAAGTCCATAAATATAACAAGACTGCAGAATTTGTTCATCATAGAATGATCATAACTCAACCATTGCATTTCTTTTTCCTCTTATTCCCAGTCTTTAACTCAGCAAAGAATGTTTAATTTAAATCTACAGCCCAACTGTCATTTTTGTTAGCTGTAGGCATAATTCCATCTTTAAGCTCATTTTCCAAACTCACAAGTGGTAAATTCTCATTTCAAATTAGCAAAAGCAACATGGCATTTTTATGCATTCACATCTTTTTTCCTCTTTGATCAAAATCTCTTTTAGCCGTTTCAAGGATGCTGTTGAGACACTTTTATGTTCACACAAAAGAGTGTCACACTCTGCTTGGTTTGTTCTTTGAACATTTTATGATCTTGTCGTTTCTCCCAATCCCATTTCAGATGAGTCTTTTTGAATTCTCTTTGAGCAATGTCAATCACTTCCTCCCTCTGGAATTTTATGGTTCATTCTAACCCTTCCAACTTTTTTTTTTACATAATTCATGAACAATATCATTCCACTCCTTTGCAGTTTTTGAAAGGTCTTTTGCAAACTGTTCACTTGCCTAGATTCCAGCTGCTGTACTTTGTGTTTTAGCACTGGCAAGCACCAGTATATAAATGTCTCTGGTCATTGACCTGGAAGGATCCACTTTGCACTCTTAGTCCTTTTTGACTCAATTTCCAACCTGTAGGAACCTCACTTGCTTTCGTACCGCCCATTAGTAAGGTTGATACATCAGTAATGTTACTTGGATCAGTTCTTTGCTCAGCTGGACCACAGTTCAAAACTGTGACACTCCATGCCACCCATCTTCACCTAAATTTTCTCCAGTTTGCATCCAAGTTCAAAAACCTTATTGCTATGTTCACGACGAAGCTCTAACAGTTCATAAGTTTTGTTTTTTTAAATTCTGAATTCAACCAATTATTCTGATTTACCGATAATCCCTTTTTTGTTCAAGGCATTTTTCACGATAATTCATAATGACTTCTGATACTTGTAGTTCATCAAGTTTTAACTGAAGAATGACCTTTGTTAAATTTGCTTCTACAAGTTTATCATTTAGAAGCTTGAAGACTTCTACTTTCTATGACTGATTTGCAATTTTTCTCTCCAATTCTCTTAATTCATTAGCAAACTCCTCTTTTATGCATGAAAGATGGTTTTCTATGTTAATCAGGTTTTCCTTCAATTGCTTGTTATCTGTAATAAGTATCTCATATTTGGCAACAATAGTTATCGGGAGTTGGTTAAGGTCAGCACGATCAACCACCTGCTGCAATACAGCCATTGCCACATTACTGTCTCCACTAGCCAAATCATTACCCAGAATAAAATCTACATCTTCAATAGATAATTTAGGAATAATTCCCACCATAACGATTCCATTTATGACGTCTCTTTGTAAGGTGACTTTACACAAATAAACAGGTTCATAAATTCCATTAACACCCCTTATTAACACTTCTTCCTTCATAAAACTATCCGGAACACAAATTGTATCATCAGCCACCATGAGTGATTGTTCTGCCCCACTGTCTTTCAAAATTTTAATCTGTTTACTTATTTTGTTGGAGGAGTAAGGGAACACTTCTCCCTCTGAAACAAAACCTCTAACAGCCTGATTTCCTTCACCAGTAATCAAAGGAGAATTCTCAGGGCCACCTTGAGCCATAGCCCCCTTTCCCAAAGATTCTGAGGGAACATGTTTCACTGGTACACTGCCACGGTTTTACCAAGCACTTCCTTTTCTGGTGCAACCTTTCCTGAAGATCCGTTAGGCTTTTCGTACTACTGCAATAGGTCTTCCATTTAACCTCCAGCAAGTAGATTTAATATTCCAGGTTTATTACAATGGAAGCATATCATTTTCTTGACATCACTTTTGGGTTCTAGCCTATCTCCTTTATTATTTTGGCATCCTTCTGGTTGTTCTTGAGAACTAGTACCCTTTCCATTATCAGATCTTCTAGTCCTCCAATTTTCCTGTTGACTCTCAAACGACCATTTCCCCACATGTAACTGTCTGTTTGAAATATCGTAAGTATCAGATAAAACAGCAGTTTCCCTTTGTCTTTCATCTAAGTATATCTTGATAGTTGCTGGAATACTATTTCTAAATTCTTCCATAATCATAATTTCCCTTACATTTTCAAAAGTCTTGCCTGACTACAATGCCCTAAACCATCGATCCCAGAGAACCTCTTTTTCCTCTTGCAACTCTACAAATGTTTGATTAGGTTTCTTTCTTATAGTCCCAAAGTTCAACTGATAACCTCAGGGATAAGCTCATAAGAATTTAGTGTTGCACTTTTAATGACTTCGTAGTCTGCAGATTGCTCTTCTGACAAGTTGGCATATGCTTTAATGGCTGTGCCTGAAAAAACACTCTAACATTTTAGTCCAAGCATCTCTTGGCCAAT